>NC_064922.1:200703135-201985635 GCF_023897955.1 Schistocerca gregaria
AGGAATACCGCATAGCAAACAACATACGTATACGAACCTAAAAACTGTGGTCTTTTAATTTTTTTCAGGAAACATAAAACCGATACAGAGAACCTAAGTAGAGAGACAGATGTAGCTTTGCTTCGTCATATGACTGGAAGTTCGGTTGGAAACGTTCCTCATGCCAGGACGTTGTAGGTGTCGCCACCGGTGCGTCTGTAGCAGTCATCTTCGTGGTGTAGCAGTTTTAATGGCCAGTAGTGTAGTAAACGTAATAGAATTACTCCTCCCATAAAGTTGTTGTAGAGAAGAATAATTAATGGAGAGTCAGCTTCAAGCCTTCCCTTGGCCTTGTTATCCCATCGGTTCACGCAATTTAGTGTTTTCGCTGGAGGAGGCACACATGAAACATTCATCGCTCTCTCCACCGGCCCACGAGCGACAATGCTCTTCTTCTTTCCATAAAATTTGGCGCAGGATTCATTAGCTAAAAAAAATAAGAGTTTATTTGAGAGTACATAAGTTGATAAACTTGCAATTTAAAAAAATACGCTCACAAATTCTAAGGATAACGTCTACCATAATCCATATTTTTACACAGATGTACCTCGAAGTTACCTCCATTGCGTAATATTTGTACAAGTTCGATAACTTACGTTATTCAAGATCAGTAATAATAAATATCAACAGTTGAAACGCTGCGCAGAACTCCCAAGATATACTCGTAACTGTTCAGGTAGATGGACGTCCCACAGTGCAGCGCAACGACCCATATTTCTGTCACGAAGGTTAAGAATCTACCTGTCATGGTAACTGCGAGAAAATGTTCTCGCTGTGCAGATACAGCAACGATTTTAGGCATCACAAATTTGTGGAGCTCTTCAAAAAATGGTTCAAATGGCTCTGAGCACTATGGGACTTAGCTGCTGAGGTCATCAGTCCCCTAGAACTTAGAGCTACTTAAATCTAACTAACCTAAGGACATCACACACATCTATGCCCGAGGCAGGATTCGAACCTGCGAAAGAGCGGTTTCGCGGTTCCAGACTGTAGTGGCTGGAGCTCTTCCATCGAGGGTTAAGTCTTTATGGAAAAACCCAGCTAGCATATTGGTTGCAATGTAGTTCAAAAGAGATGTGAAAGAAGCGAACAAGTCAGCCGTGTAGTATTTCAATTCGTTACATCCTTTGAGAGGGCTCACATCGAAGGCACAGCAAGGGCGACATTATAGCGACGGCAGGTCTCGGTGGGACGCTGGGGCGCTACCTCAATATTCGACTCGTGTAACATGTGGGCGTGACAAAAGAGTCACGTGCCCAATTTTCGCGAGTGCTGCGGTTCCAATATTGCCTAGCCTCACCTCCCACGTCATCAGCGATTTCACCAGGGGTGCACGTCACACGCGGAGAGGCTTTGATGTAGACACGCTCAAACTTGCGTCGACACAGTGCGTAAAATCAGAGAGAGAAATAGTTGTGAAGATTGGGTTACACGTGAATTTGACAGGCATCTCAGCTTTAAAGGCGATGGAAGATTCTGACAGTTTATACGATATCGCTTTCACTTCATCCTTTTCGTGTGACTTTGTCCAGCAGCAGGGCAGGTTCGGAACGGCTATTTACCGATGTGGCATGGTTAATTTTAATAGGTGGTCCGATGTTCTTGTTCTCTCGTCGCCAGGTAAATGAATAGTTCTTCCAGAAAAAAGTCAGCATTCTTCTCGTGTATTCCAGGAACCACTGTAGTCATTGACATGAAACTTATACAGTACATTACACTGTATGTTTTGAGTCTACTGAACTAGAATAATTGTACTTCAGCCACTGCTTTTGGAAATACATTTCTTTTCATCACACTGTTAAAAGTTTCTGTACCTTTTCCTAAATAATTTTAATTATACATAACATTATGTTCTCCTTTTAATACAGTAGACACAGGATACGTACGTTATTACTCCCTGACAGTTTGAATACTCTACTCGAGTAGAGATTTACGGAAAATGCAACAGAAAATGAAAAGTTTCAGGAACGGCTTCTAAAGTTTCAAAAGACTGCAACTCAACATATGCTTATTTATTTTATTTTTAGTCACTCAGAAGCACCCTGCGCCATACTGTATATATATACTCTTTATCTTTTTCCGAGGGTTTTCTTCTTTTATTCTTTCTAGACTCCTTAGTGGCCAACTGTGCTGCATACTCTGCTTTATCAATGCGAACCTTGTCCATCTGTTCAAGTTCTCTGATGCAGTTTGCTCCAGGGTTAATTCCCATACCCTGTAGCGCTTTCACCCTACCAATGTTACCATCATTAAAAGCAATAACAGCATCACTGGTTTCCCCTCCACCTTCCCCCAATGTAGTGTCTTCATTCCAACAAGAACATTTTTTGGTAAAGTCCATATAAGATTATTGAGCGACTCTTTGGGATTTTGAGTTTGACCATGCAGACATTTCTTCAGTAATTCAGGATTTTCCATGTCTCTGTGAATAGGTTTTACGATATCCGTGACTGCTGCTGGGATGGAGTGTTTATGGCTGTACGAAATGTTTGAGTAATGAGCATTGCGGTAGTTGCACCAAGAATCAGGTCCAGGAGGGTAAAGGTGGTGTACTGGCTTTTCTTCAGTTGACAGTCGGTGGACGAAGGTAGCCCGTACTGCCCGCTTCATATCCTCAGTATTATTTCTGATGGCCATCCCATAATACTACTGTAGTTTATCAATCATTTTGTCTGTCACCCTGCCTCTCATGGTTTTACCATCACAAACTTTCTTTCTTAAAAACACCATAGTCACCGCTGACTGTATGGAGTATTTATTATTACGATTGAAATTTCGGCCTTAGGGCCATTTACAAGAACACTGCAAAAGTTACATGTCGTCGGCAAAATGCAGCAGCCTTCTGAATGCAAGAGTCCCACCAGATCCGATGAGTGCTCATCGGATCTTGTGGGACTTTCGCATTCAAAAGGATGCATTTTGACTACGACATGCACTCATGTCAGATAGTCTTATATTCAGACAGAAAGTAACTTTTGCAGTATTACTTGAAAATGGGCCTAAGGCCGAAACCGCTATCGCAATAATAAATATTCCATACAGTCAACGGCGACTATGATGTTTTTTAAGAAATATTATATGACTGTGAATCCCAACCATGAGAAGTTGATAGAAAGTTTCTTGTCTCTTAAACTTTGTTTCAACTTCATCAACCTGGTGCCCATTCACTTCTGGACATGACCGTTGTAACACAGGAATCGCCAGTCTTCTACATACAAAATTACCAACTTCATTAGATCTTGAAGTAATGCACGTAAAAATTTTAAAATTTTCAACCGGTGCAGACTATATTAAAAAAAAAAGTTCCCATGTGAACCAGAATGAGATTTTCACTCTGCAGTGGAGTATGCGCTGATATGAAACTTCCTGGCAGATAAAAACTGTGTGGCCGACCGAGACTCGAAATCGGGACCTTTACCATTCGCGGGCAAGTGCTCTACCAACTGAGCTAAAGAAGCATGACTCACGCCCGGTACTCACAGCTTTACTTCTGCCATTATCTGTCTCCTACCTTCCAAACTTTACAGAAGCTCTTCTGCGAACCTTGCAGAACTAGCACTCCTGAAAGAAAGGATACTGCGGAGACATGGCTTAGCCACAGCCTGGGGGATGTTTCCAGAATGAGATTTTCACTCTGCAGCGGAGTGTGCGCTGATATGAAACTTCCTGGTAGATTAGAACTGTGTGCCCGACTGAGACTCGAACTCGGGACCTTTGCCTTTCGCAGGCAAGTGCTCTACCAACTGAGCTACCGAAGCACGACTCACGCCTGGTACTCACAGCTTTACTTCTGCCAGTATCCGTCTCCTACCTTCCAAACTTTACAGAAGCTCTTCTGCAAACATTGCAGAACTAGCACTCCTGAAAGAAAGGATACTGCGGAGACATGGCTTAGCCACAGTCAGGGGGAAGTTTCCAGAATGAGATTTTCACTCTGCAGCGGAGTGTGCGCTGATATGAAACTTCCTGGCAGATTAAAACTGTGTGGCCGACCGAGACTCGAACTCGGGACCTTTGCCTTTCACGGGCAAGTGCTCTACCAACTGAGCTACCGAAGCACGACTCACGCCCGGTACTCACAGCTTTACTTCTGCCAGTATCCGTCTCCTACTTTCCAAACTTTACAGAAGCTCTTCTGCGAACCTTGCAGAACTAGCACTCCTGAAAGAAAGGATACTGCGGAGACATGGCTTAGCCACAGCCTGGGGGATGTTTCCAAAATGAGATTTTCACTCTGCAGCGGAGTGTGCGCTGATATGAAACTTCCTGGCAGATTAAAACTGTGTGCCCGACTGAGACTCGAAATCGGGACCTTTGCCTTTCACGGGCAAGTGCTCTACCAACTGAGCTACCGAAGCACGAATCACGCCCGGTATTCTCAGCTTTACTTCTGCCAGTATCCGTCTCCTACCTTCCAAACTTTAGAGAAGCTCATCTGCGAACCTTGCAGAACTAGCACTCGTGAAAGAAAAGATACTGCGGAGACATGACTTAGCCACAGCCTGGGGGATGTTTCCAAAATGAGATTTTCACTCTGCAACGGAGTGTGCGCTGATATGAAACTTCCTGGCAGATTAAAACTGTGTGCCCAAACGAAACTCGAACTCGGGACCTTTGCCTTTCACGGGCAAGTGCTCTACCAACTGAGCTACCGAAGCACGAATCACGCCCGGTATTCTCAGCTTTACTTCTGCCAGTATCCGTCTCCTACCTTCCAAACTTTACAGAAGCTCATCTGCGAACCTTGCAGAACTAGCACTCCTGAAAGAAAGGATACTGCGGAGACATGACTTAGCCACAGCCTGGGGGATGTTTCCAAAATGAGATTTTCACTCTGCAACGGAGTGTGCGCTGATATGAAACTTCCTGGCAGATTAAAACTGTGTGCCCAAACGAAACTCGAACTCGGGACCTTTGCCTTTCACGAGCAAGTGCTCTACCAACTGAGCTACCGAAGCACGAATCACGCCCGGTATTCTCAGCTTTACTTCTGCCAGTATCCGTCTCCTACCTTCCAAACTTTACAGAAGCTCTTCTGCGAACCTTGCAGGAGACGGATACTGGCAGAAGTAAAGCTGTGAGTACCGCGCGTGAGTCGTGCTTCGGTAGTTCAGTTGGTAGAGCACTTGCCCGCGAAAGGCGTAGGTCCCGAGTTCGAGTCTCGGTCGGGCACACAGATTTAAGCTGCCAGGACGTTTCTTCCCATGTGAGTTTATAAATTTTGTTTGGAAAATTGCAAATTTTATAATCAGATAAAAATCCGAAAATGTGTAAAAAAATCCCGTTCTAACTTCCCTTAACTGCAGCTGTAGAAACATGGGATATGTCATAATTTTTTTCTTCTCTCAAAGCGTTCAGGTATAAAATTCTGCAATACAGATAGAACTGGTGTCTCCCTCCTCTCAGTAACGTAAGTGTCAGTAATTGATTACTGCATTACTTGTATGTTAAAAAATTATATTCCGTGATATACGTCCAACTTGATTGAGACAACTGAGATAAAATTTTATGTTCTATTGTTGCAAATTCGATAGTTATTTACGAATCTTATCTACGTATGTACAGTATTAATCAAAAAAGTGAATTTTCCTCTTACCTCCACTTTTGACCTGGCGTTTGGATCTGAAAGAGAAGAAAACAGAGCAATGAGTTTTATTACTAGTACAGTGTTTCAAGTTCCTTGTGTGGTAACCATGCAATAAATATTCAGCCGCCACTACAAGGGATTCAAGGAGGTGCAAAGAAGAAATGCGGGTCAATCTATTACTTCGACTTTTCATCTTATTAACTAAACTAAGTGTATTTCTGCGCGGTATGTTTATCAATAACGTTGATCTCCATAATCCTATTTCAAATGCGCTAAGAAGCTAGTAACTGAGGTTTCTCCGCGTTCAGTATGGTAACTTTCAACCCTCATTAGATGACGCTCTGGTAATGGCGAACAGTATGTCGAGCTTCCAATGTTTTCAACATTTTAAGACCACAATTCGAAATACAGTAAACTGTCAGCCGCATTTGATCTATATCCTTTTTCAATGTCTTTTCCCGTTAATTAAATTGTCGCTCCTGCGATGAAGTAAGGATTTAACCACGTGTACTGCCTCCTCTGAGACAAGTTCTTAGTCACATTAAGTTATTCCGATTTCTGCTATACATGTTACTGAATTATGAAAAGGTTGTCATTAATATCCATATCATTCCACTGACGAGGAAAATGGTTTGTGTTCACGATACCCCACTCTCATTTCAGACTTCGATCTTGTAAGTTATAAAAAATTATGGAAAAACAGTCTAGATCGCAAAGGTTATTTTATTTAAAATGACCGGTTTTGGCCTAGTTTTAAGCCATATTCAGAACACCACTGTGAAGGACAGAAATCGTACTTAAATAAGTCAGTGGCTTAAAATAAAGTAATTTATACTTATTGAAATTGAAGAGTCGTTACCCATCAGCTGAAGTGGACAATGTTCAGAACGGTCACTAGACCTTAGTCACTGCAAGTGCTCCTGTTGGCTAGACAGCATTGCTTTATGTAAACCTGGCGAAGGCGTTTCCTTGTGTGTGACATCAACGTCAGCCAACGAGGAACGATTTGCATAAAGTACGCATCATTTGAAGTCACAGCTTACCTAAAATTGAATAATTATAAAAAAGTCGCGCCTTTAGGACAGAACAGGTAGTTAAAAATGGTGTGCAACAATCATATTTCTATCCTTCGCAGTGCTATTCTGAACATGCCCTAAGACTAAACAGAAACCAGCCATTTTAAATAAAATAACCATTGCGATATAGACGGTTTTTCACAAATTTTATACTGTTCTCACCTCCTGACATCTTATTTTCTGCATTGATCAGCTTCGTTTGTGAGCGGATTGTTGTTATCTATGCTCTTCATAAGGGACATTTTCGTATTTGTAATGATCAACTGATATTCATTTTTCCAGGATAAATCAATCTGCAACGGGGAGTGCACTGTTCTGAAACTTCCTAACAGACGTAAACCGTATGCCAAACTGGTACTCGAACACAGAACCTTGTGTACGGCGGGTAATGCTCTTACCGACGGAGCTATGCAAGCATAACTGACGATCCTTCCCCAAACCTTAGGCTCTGCCAGGCTCTCCGTCCTACCAGAGGTTGAAAATAAAATACTGCTACAATTGTGAAGTTCTTTTATTGTCACACGACCGGTTTCGGGCTCGTTGAAAATAAAATACTGCTACAGTTGTGAAGTTCTTTTATTATCACACGACCGGTTTTGGGCTCTTATAAGTCCATCTTGAGGTGTTGTACTGAAAATAGAAAGAGGCAGGAGATACTTTTTACATGCAGTAATACACATAAAAACCAGAAATTTAATTTAAAAAAATTGAAAACATTTCAGAACCGCCGGTCGGGTTAGGTGCTGTCAAACCTCTGTCAATGCGAAAGTGCTACAGATGACTGCTGGGGTAGAGAAATATACAAATAGTGGCAGGACACTTACACCTTGTCCTATGATCCCTGAGCGTCTCAGTGGATGTGTACAAGGCGCGGTGTGCTACCTAAGAGCGCAGAACAGGAAGAAGCGAATGCGAAGGAGAAAGCAAACTGATGAACCAGAGTGGCAAAAGTGCTGCCATCTGTTTATGGGGAGAAGAAGACGGGGCCACTAGCCCGGCCGTTCACAGTTTGAATTAGTGGTTTACGTTTAAAATGAAGAAAAGACGAAAAAAATCATAAAAAATACGCGAAAGACGCTAAAAGTGCATTAGGTGAAGTAAAGAAGCATGTTGAACAGGTCAGTACAGAACTGTAGTAAAACTGAGTGCAAGCAGCGATATAAAATTAATATATAAAACGTAAAACGCAATGAAACTTTCCCTTTACATGTGTTCACGTCTACCGCCGCGCTTGGGGGTCACAGCACAAAATGTAAGTGTCCTGCTATTATTTGTATATTTCTCTACCCAGGCAGTCGTCGATAGCACTGTATTATGTCACTTTCATATTGGCATAAGTTTCACAGCAAGTAGCCCGACCGGCAGTTTCGAAATGTTTCTAAAATTTTTTAAAGAAATTTCGTGTTATTATGTGTATTGCTACGTGTAAAAGTTATCCCCCGTCCCTTGCTATTTTCAGTACAACACCTGAATATGGACTTATAAGAGCCCGAAACCGGTCGTGTGATAATAAAAGAACTTTACAGCTGTGGCGGTATTTTCAACCTCTGGTTTAATGGTCAGTTGCGAATGTTCCTCCAACAGGATCGCCCTCTGTCCTAGTTTACAAACTTAACAAAAGGTCGTTTGTATGTCTTACTGGACTAGCAGACTACCAGGGAGAAATGGTTTGGACACAGGTCACGATTTGAAAGGACAGAGGTGTTGGTACAACTGACAGTGCCAGGGAGGTTGTGAGTCATACCTAAACAGCTCAGAACTCTGAAACGAAATACTCATCATTTTAAGCTTCAGACGAAGAAACCTCTTAGTTTCGTTCCCATCTATGCAATATTTCAAGTAATCACATACGTTACTTTACACATTTATTACTTTATTCCTTTAACTGGATCTATGGACGAACTTACAATTGAAAGGTGCCTGTCAGCCAACAGTCCATACACACACTGTGTATTTTGTCTTTTTATGTGTCGCGGTGCTTTTATTTCCTATAATCTACGAGATCTTGCTCTAACTAGTTTCGGTATATCGATGCCAGCCTTTTAGCCAATTCCTTGCATGCTCATTATTTGAACTTTAGTCTCTGGTGATTCGTTTTTCCTCTCAAACAATAGTATTCGTTCGGGGGGGGGGGGGGGAGTTCTTGTTTGAAGGGAGTCCGGTGTTACTGGTGATCTTTTCTTGTCCCCAACTCGTATAGTATTAACGAAAAGGCATCTTGTGCTGTGTTTGTGATGTTGAGAAAGAAGCCATGCTGGTCTAGCCTAAGCCCATGAAACTGAGCAGGCACTGCTGTGCACAAGGACCGGGTGAGACCAACGCGATTTTCCTTCACGTGATGAAGGTTATCTCCGCTTGGCGAGATTATTTTGGGGATGCTTATTTGCAGAACTCCGAGCTTAGGTAACCGATAGCGAGTTTCTGCGCAGTGCAATAGGAATTGAAAAATTGCTGTTCATAAATGCTTGGAAGCTGGTTACTGCAACGCTGGTTGCTTTAATCAGTTCCTTGCTATTAGAAAATCGTCGAAGTTAGCTTTTCGTGGAGTGTAAGTTTTTTTTTTAAGAAATCAAAATTACATAATTCAGGTGATGCTCCCATTCTCTGTAAAGTTGAATGTAGGCTGGAATATCATAACAATGTTGTGAATTTTTTCTGTTGTCTTTAAAGTCAATACGGTTTTTGCTTTACTTAACATACGTCGTAAGAATTTGCCAAAACTATATCACTCTTCTACTTGATCTGTTTGAATGTGTTACTCTGCTAAGCTGCCATCTGATCGTGCTACGAAGGTTAAATACACAAGTCGCAGCTACTTAGCCGGATCTCCACTCAAAAACAAATATAGATAATAATAAGTAGAATCTCTTTGAATGCTAATCAGTTTTCATTTGCTGGTAAAACAAAAATGGTAGGTCTTCGTACAGTTGGCTGCTGTCTGTTGCAGCGATAGCTTGTGTTGTGTGGGCTGACTCACCCAACGCCACGTTGATGCAGGAAACGAATTAGTGATTAGTGTTGCAAGTGCTCATACTGATAACAAACTCTTTTTGACATTTACGTGCACACACAGAAGGAGAGACAGGCCCATGGCACAGTTGAATGCTATAAACGGAGTGGTAACACATGCAGCGTCCACGAACCAATTCATTAAAGTACTACTTACACTTATTAGTTATGCAGAACCTCATTTCTTCACGTTGCTCTGAATTTATAAAGATTGTGTTAAATGACAGTACTCTACACATAATCGAGTCAGATCGCTTTATTAAGAATACGTATCTTCAAAGTAGCAGAGTTTATTTGTCACCCTGTTTTATACATGGCAGAAGCCTGGAGATACTGACAGGTTTCAGATAGATTATATAATGGTAAGACAGAGATTTAGGAACCAGGTTCTAAATTGTAGGACATTTCCAGGGGCAGATGTGGACTCTGACCACAATCTATTGGTTATGAACTGTACATTATAACTGAAGAAACTGCAAAAAGGTGGGAATTTAAGGAGATGGGACCTGGATAAACTGACTAAACCAGAGGTTGCACGGAGTTTCAGGGAGAGCATAGGGGAAAAATTGACAGGAATAGGGGAAGGAAATACAGTAGAAGAAGAATGGGTAGCTTTGAGGGATGAAGTAGTGAAGGCAGCAGAGCATCAAGCAGGTAGAAAGGCGAGGGTTAGTAGAAATCCTTGGGTAACAGAAGAAATATTGAATTTAATTGATGAAAGGAGAAAATATAAAAATGCAATAAATGAAGCAGGCAAAAAGGAATACAAACGTCTCAAAAATGAGATCGACAGGAAGAGCAAAATGGCTAAGCAGGGATGGCTAGAGGACAATGTAAGGATGTAGAAGCTTATCTCACTAGGGGTAAGATAGGTACTGCCTACAGGAAAATTAAAGAGACCTTTGCAGAAAAGAGAACCACTTGTATGAATATCAAGAGCTCAGATGGAAACCCAGTTCTAGGCGCTTCAGTGCGGAAACGTGCGACGGCTACGGTCGCAGGTTCGAATCCTGCCTCGGGCATGGATGTGTGTGATGTCCTTATATTAGTTAGGTTTAAGTAATTCTAAGTTCTAGAGGACTGATGACCACAGATGTTAAGTCCCATAGTGCTCAGAGCCATTTGAACCATTTTCTTGGAAACACAGTTCTAAGAAAAAAGGGAAAGCAGAAAGGTGGAAGGAGTATATAGAGGGTCTATACAAGAGCGATGTACTTGAAGACAATATTATGGAAATGGAAGAGGATGTAGATTAAGATGAAATGGGAGATGTGATACTGCGTGAAGAGTTTGACAGAGCACTGAAACACCTGAGTCGAAACAGGGCCCCGGGAGTAGATAACATTCCATTAGAACTACTGACAGCCTTCAGAGAGCCAGTCCTGACGAAACTGGTGAGCAAAATGTATAAGGCAGGCGATAGCCTCAGACTTCAAGAATAAATAATAGTTCCAATCCCAAAGAAAGCAGGTGTTGACAGATGTGAAAATTACCGAACTATCAGTTTAATAAGTCACGGCTGCAAAATACTAAAGTGAATTCTTTACAGACGAATGGAAAAACTATTAGAAGTCGACCTCGGGGAAGATCAGTTTGGATTCCGTAGAAATATTGGAACACGTGAGGCAATACTGACCCCACGACTTATCTTAGAAAATAGATTAAGGAAAGGCAACCATACGTTCCTAGCTTTTGTAGACTTAGGGAAAGCTTTTGACAGTATTGACTGGAATACTCTATTTCAAATTCTGCAGGTGGCAGGGGTAAAATACAGGGAGCAAAAGACTGTTTACAATTAGTACAGAAATCAGATGGCAGTTATAAGAGTCGAGGGACATGAAAGGGAAGCAGTGGTTGGGAAGGGAGTGAGACAGGTTTGTAGCCTCTCCGCGATGTTATTCAATCTGAATATTGAGCAAGCAGTAAAGGAAACAAAGGAAACATTCTGAGTAGATATTAAAATGCATGGAGTAGAGATAAAAAGTTTGAGGTTCGCCGATGACATTGTAATTCTGTCAGAGACAGCAAAGGACTTGGAAGAGCAGTTGAGCTGAATGGATAGTGTCTTGACGGGAGGATATAAGATGAACATGAACAAAAGCAAAACGAGGATAATGGAATGTAGTCGAATTATGTCGGGTGATACTGAGGGAATTAGATTATCAAATGAAACACGTAAAGTAGTAAGGGAGTTTTGGTATTTGGGGAGCAAAATAACTGATGATGGTCGAAGTAGAGAGGAGATTAAACGTATACTGGCAATGGCAAGGAAAGCGTTTCTGAAGAAGAGAAATTTGTTAACATCAAGAATAGATTTAAGTGTCAGGAAGTCGTTTCTGAAAGTATTTGCATGGAGTGTAGCCATGTATGGAAGTGAAACATGGACGATAACTAGTTTGGACAAGAAGAGAATGGAAGATTTCGAAATGAGGTGCTGCAGATGAATGCTGAAGATTAGATGGATAGATCACATAACTAATGAGGAGGTATTGAATAGAACTGCTGAGAAGAGTAGCTTGTGGCACAACTTGACTAGAAGAAGGGTCGGTTGGTAGGACATGTTCTGAGGCATCAAGGGATCACCAATTTAGTATTGGAGGGCAGCGTGGAAGGTAGAAATCGTAGAGGGAGACCAAGAGATGAATTTACTAAGCAGATTCAGAAGGATGTAGGTTGCAGTAGGTACTGGGAGGTGAAGTAGCTTGCACAGGATAGAGAAGCATGGAGAGCTGCATCAAACCAGTCTCAGGACTGAAGACCACAACAACAACAACAACCTACAGCAACAACTAATAGCTTAGTAGGCAGTACATTTGAAGCGGAATGGCCATCTCTAAAAAGGGAAATCACAGATGCTGGAAATAAAACATAGGTAAAAACAAGGCAAGAGCGAAGAAACCATGGGCAACAGAAGAAATACTTCAGTTGATCGACAAAAGGGAGAAGAACAAAAATGTTCCGGGGATCTCAGGAATACAGAAAAAAAGACGCTAAGCAATGAAATAAATAGGAAGCGCAGGGAAACTAAGATGAAATGAGTCCATGAATAATGTGTTGGCATCGAAAAAATACTCAGCATGCAGGTCAAAACAACCTTCGCTGACACTAAAAGTAAGTGTGGTAACATTAAACGTGTAACGGGAATTCCACTGTTAAATGCGGAGGAGAGAACGGGTAGATGCAAAGAATACATAGAAAGTCTCTACGAGAGGGAACACTTGTGTGATGAGATAAGAAACTCGATTTAGAAGAGATAGGGAATACAGTATTAGAATCTGAATTTGAAAGAGCTTTGGAGGACTTAAGGTCAAATAAGACAGAAATGATAGATAACATTCCATCAGAATTTCTAAAATATTGAGGGAGGTGGCAACAACACCCCTATTCACTTTGCTGTACAGTGTGTGTGCATCTGGCGACATACCATCTGACTTTCAGAAAAGTATCACCACACAATTCCGAAGACTGCAAGAGCTGACAAGTACGAGAATCTTCGCACAATCAGCTTAACTGCTCATGCATCCAAGAATAATATACAGATGAACTGAAAAGAAAATGAGACTGTGTTAAGTGACCATCAATTTTTCTATAATAAAGGTAAATGCACCAGGGAGATAATTTTGACGTTACCGTTTATATTGGAAGCAAGACTAAAGAAAAATCAAGACACGTTCATATGATTTGTCGACCTGGAAGAAGCGATCGATGATGTAAACTGATGCAATATGTTTGAAATTCCGAGAAAAATGTAGGTAAACTATAGGGAGAGACGGGTAATATACAAGATGTACAAGAGCCAAGAGGCAATGATAAGAATGGACGAGCAAGAACGAAGTGCTAGGATTAAAAAGGGTGTAAGAGAGGGACGTAGTCTTTCACCCGTGCTGTTCAATGTGAACATCGAAGAAGCAATGGTGGAAATAAAAGAAATGTTCACGAGTGGAATTAAAATTCAGGATGAAAGGATATCAATCATACGATTCGCTGGTGAAATTGCTATCCTGAGTGAAAGTGAAGAAGAATTACAAGATCTGCTGAATGGCATGAGCAGTCGAACGTGTAAAAGTATGGATTGATAGTAAATCGAAGAAAGACAAAAGTAATGAAAACAGCGAGAAACTTAGGATCTGTGGTCACGAAGTAGACGAGGACTTCTGCTACCTAGGCAGTGAAATAACCAATGACGGACGGAGCAGGAGGACATATAAAGCAGTCTAGTACTGGCAAATAGGGCATTCTTGGCCAAGAGAGCCGGCCGGGGTGGTCGAGCGGTTCTAGGCGCTACAGATTGGAACCGCGAGACCGCTAAGTTAGCAGGTTAGAATCATGTCTCAGGCATGGATGTATGTGATGTCTTCAGGTTAGTTAGGTTTAAGTAGTTCTAAGTTCGAGGGGACTGATGAACTCAGCAGTTAAGTCTCATAGTGCTCAGAGCCATTTGAACCATTTGGTCAAGAAAAGTGTACTAGTATCAAACAAAGGCCTTAATTTGAGAAAGAAATTTCTGAAAATATGCCTTTGGAGCACAGCATTGTATGGCAGGGAAACATGAACTATGGGAAAACCGGAACATAAGAGAATCGAAGCATTTGGGATGTGGTGCCACAAACAATGTTGAAAATTAGGTGGACTGATAAGATCAGGAATGAGGAGCCTCTGCGCAGAATCGAAGAGGAAAGGAATATGTGGAAATCACTGAGAAGGAGAAGGGAGAGGATGATAGGACACGTGTTAAGACTTGAGGGAATTACTTCCATGGTAGTAGAGGGATCTGTAGAGGGCGAACGCTATAGAGGAGAACAGAGATTGTAATACATCCAGCAAATAATTGACGACGTAGCTTGCAAGTGCTAATTTGAGATGAAGAGGTTGGCACACCAGAGGGATTCGTGGCGGGCCGCATCAAACCAGTCAGAAGACTGATGACCCAAAAAAAAGTCTTAAACCGTTTCAACAAATGGACATCGATGTGACGTTACTGTCGCTATGTTGTTTATGGCATGTTTCGTACGTCACTGGTTAAAACGGAAGGCTAGTATTTAATATTTGAATAATTCTGTTTATCCAGTTTTACTTTCGGATGCCGGTAGAAGCAATAGAAATTTACGGCTGTTGGAAGATTCTTTGGTTATTTAACATTACAGGACATCTTAATCTTGCTGGAAATAAAACATACTTTATTAAACTTTGGGGAAGTTACGCTGTACATCTTAATGGATCATGTTCTTGTTTTCTCTTTCATTCTTTTGTTCCTGAAGCAGAAACTGTGACTTTTTAGCAAAATAATGTGTTTTCAAAGGCATATGCCAAGGGCAGTGAGAGAGCCTCCACATTAACGTCACAGAATTATATATAAACAAAAAAGTCCTCTGTGTAAAAGGAATGCACATACAGATTGGTAGTAGAGGAGATGTAGAAGTATCTGGGAGACTTCGCAAGTTTTTTGTCTGGTGGTAAGCACGGCTGCCTCTAGATCGTGGAGTCCAGGGTTAGATTCCCGGATGGGTCGGATATTTTCTCGCTCGGAGACTGAGTGTTTGTGTCGTCCTAAATATTTCATTTGATAATCACCGACGCGCAAGTCGTGCAAGTGACTCAACTAATGTCAGACAGAAACGCTTGCGTACGACGGCCGAACAACTGTCGGAATTTACTGGACAATAATGCCGTTCGATTATTTATCCATTCGATAGGCTTAAAGTGAAATATGGTATTACCCATATTTTCACTATTTTCACTGGTCGGAAGCGATTTTTTTCTCTTCTTTCTATTTGCTTCTCAGAATAGATCCACTATCTCTCTCATTTTGTGCTTTTTTAAAATGACATTTACATATCGTCTGCATACACTTACCTGGAAGCAATTTTTATATATTTGGAGAGGTTGCAGAGACCCGTCTCTGGTGAATTTAGGACGTGCGGTAACAATTCATAATGGAATTTATGTGGTCTTTTCGGGACAGTTTGATACGAATGGGATGGGCCTGAGTTACGAAATGCATGGACCAATGAGATTTTTATTTTTTGTAAAATTTTTCAATTCCATCTTGGCATCCTCTTATAGCAACTGTTTTAAAAGGATTTAAGAAAAAATACAGTCTCGGTTGCAAAATTATTTGTTAACAATGTCGCGTTCCACCCATTTGGCGCATCATAAGATTGCCCACAAAAGTAAGAAAACTTAATCAAGTATATACAAGTGAAGGAAAATGGCATGGTTACCCAGACAACGTGGACTGAAAGTAATAAAAACCGTAGGGGGCCCATCAGTCATAAAAACACATATAATGTAAAATAGACACCAAGGTATCCGGATATATAATCCATCCGTAACGAAACATCTAAACCATCAAGTGGCCCTAGCGAAAGGATAAAAACTGCCAGAATAGCACCGAGAAAGTACAAATATGTCTCAGAAAATTTTTCCACAGTTATGGTATGGTACCTGGAAGCACACCGGCCGGCTCCACCGTGGATGTACAAGATAGAGCCACGTTGTCTGCTTCGCTATGCACGATAGGACCATGTCCTTTTCCTCCACTTGTATCTAATTGATTGGTTTTCTTATTTTCGTAGACAATCTGACGATGCCCCAATGGAATGAGACGCGTGACTGCTTTTGTTCTGAAACATTTTTAGTTTTTCTATGAAGCCACTCGCTTTTGCTAAGCCATTTCTTTCTGTGACAGTTTATTTCCGTCATGAGCACCCACAACTGCTGGGAAATCGCTTCGCTGAGTGGACTAGCAACACAGCGCTCCAGGCAGCAGAAGAATTTTTCGTGTGGTTCGATGAACTTCGACATATCTCTCAAACGAGGACGACCGTGCGGCTACACACAGCTAGGCGTTGCGTTCCGATGGCGGGTGTGCCCGTGCATTGAGTGCACTTCAAACTGGTGACCGAAAAGCTGCTACATCGTGTGTCGAGAGAAATATGATCCTGCATGGCTTGCAAGTAATTTCGCTGTACTATTCTGACTTGCGGATATTCTGCTTAATCAGAAGATGGATTTATTACATTCTGTGTTTTGTAGCCGGCCTGGGTGGCGGAGCGGTTCTAGGCGCTACAGTCGGGAAGCGCGCGACCGCTACGGTCGCAGGTTCGAATCGTGCCTCGGACATGGATGTGTGTGATGTCCTTAGGTTAGTTAGGTTTAAGTAGTTCTAAATGCTAGGGGACTGATGACCTCAGAAGTTAAGTCCCATAGTGCTCAGAGCCATTTCAATCTTTTTTTTTTTTTTTGGTTTTGTAGTTTGTGAGAAAGTGACGTCAGAACATTTAGCAATGCAACTGGTGAGGACAGTGTTGGTGGCCGACATTCAACGTTTATTCCAAGAAAGTTGTCTCAGTTGTTTAAAGCAGTTTTTGGCGTTTTAGAATACCACTCCCTGCGGCACATTATTTCCTGAGGTAACTTCTTGCACGCCTGTATTCAGTTGATATTCTCCAGGCTTAGATCTGGCTGTAGATTGTATTTTTAATAAGAATTAATGGCACAAAACTGTTCCATCTATTATTAGAAAGTCCTTTAAATATCTCTGTTGTGACTGTTCAAATTTTAGCAGGGTTCCGAAATTCCTTCACCAGGGAAGACGAATGGAATATTCCAGAATTTGAAACACGAACATCTGCTAGCATGAGTTTCTTAGAAGTAGATACCTTAGGGGTTGCGAAGCAACTCAAATCGCTTGATACGGGCAAGTCTTCAGGTCCAGATTGTATACCGATTAGGTTCCTTTCAGATTACGTTGATACTATAGCTCCCTACTTAGCACTCATATACAACCGCTCGCTCACCGATAGATCTGTACCTACAGATTGGAAAATTGCGCAGGTCGCACCAGTGTTCAAGAAGGGTAGTAGGAGTAATCCATTTAACTACAGACCTATATCATTGACGTCGGTTTGCAGTAGGGTTTTGGAGCATATACTGTATTCAAACATTATGAATCACCTCGAAGGGAACGATCTATTGACACGTAATCAGCATGGCTTCAGAAAACATCGCTCTTGTGCAACGCAGCTAGCTCTTTATTCGCACGAAGTAATGGCCGCTATCGACAGGGGATCTCAAGTTGATTCCGTATTTCTAGATTTCCGGAAAGCTTTTGACACCGTTCCTCACAAGCGACTTCTAATCAAGCTGCGGAGCTATGGGGTATCGTCTCAGTTGTGCGACTGGATTCGTGATTTCCTGTCAGGAAGGTCACAGTTCGTAGTAATAGACGGCAAATCATCGAGTAAAACTGAAGTGATATCAGGTGTTCCCCAGGGAAGCGTCCTGGGACCTCTACTGTTCCTGATCTATATAAATGACCTGGGTGACAATCTGAGCAGTTCTCTTAGGTTGTTCGCAGATGATGCTGTAATTTACCGTCTAGTAAGGTCATCCGAAGACCAGTATCAGCTGCAAAGCGATTTAGAAAAGATTGCTGTATGGTGTGTCAGGTGGCAGTTGACGCTAAATAACGAAAAGTGTGAGATGATCCACATGAGTTCCAAAAGAAATCCGTTGGAATTCGATTACTCGATAAATAGTACAATTCTCAAGGCTGTCAATTCAACTAAGTACCTGGGTGTTAAAATTACAAACAACTTCAGTTGGAAGGACCACATAGATAATATTGTCGGGAAGGCGAGCCAAAGGTTGCGTTTCATTGGCAGGACACTTAGAAGATGCAACAAGTCCACTAAAGAGACAGCTTACACTACACTCGTTCGTCCTCTGTTAGAATATTGCTGCGCGGTGTGGGATCCTTACCAGGTGGGATTGACGGAGGACATCGAGAGGGTGCAAAGAAGGGCAGCTCGTTTTGTATTATCGCGTTATAGGGGAGAGAGTGTGGCAGATATGATACACGAGTTGGGATGGAAGTCATTACAGCATAGACGTTTTTCGTCGCGGCGAGACCTTTTTACGAAATTTCAGTCACCAACTTTCTCTTCCGAATGCGAAAATATTTTGTTGAGCCCAACCTACATAGGTAGGAATGATCATCAAAATAAAATAAGAGAAATCAGAGCTCGAACAGAAAGGTTTAGGTGTTCGTTTTTCCCGCTCGCTGTTCGGGAGTGGAATAGTAGAGAGATAGTATAATTGTGGTTCGATGAACCCTCTGCCAAGCACTTAAATGTGAATTGCAGAGTAGTCATGTAGATGTAGATACCATATTTATGACACTGGCTTGTTGGTTTCTTAATTATTAATAAAATACAAGGTTAATCTGGAGGGCGCCCTTCCTGGTAAAGATATTGTGTTGGAGTGTTTTAACGAAATAAAGAAATGTTAAATTATTATCAAGCTGTTACGGACACCTTTGGGGGATTCCAGTACTATCACTCTTAAACTCGTTAAACTACCTTTGGAAGAAATACAACCTAAGATACCCCTTGTTCGAGGTGTGTAATAATGATTCCAAGTATAATCGACGCGTATGAGAAAACGCTAAATGTCTTTAGGGTCTCGTAAAAACAGCCGAAACTGGCGAACAGTGAAGGCAAACAAAGAATACAGTCGGTCGCACAAGTATTGTCATTTTAGGCATTTTGTACAACTGTATTACCCGCCAGGGAACATCTTCATTTATCCATTGCCTGTATTTGTTTTCGCATTCAAAGATAAATAGATCTTCCTCGTCATCCTATTTTCTAAAATATCGAGTTTCTTTTTATCCACCTACCTCGCTGTCAATGTTTTGTTAGCCCCACTGCGTTCAAACACCGGGTGGTAGTTAGTAAAGAAGGCGCCCCAGAATTACCAAGCCGCAGTATCCGGCTCTGCCTTTTGAAAAGTAAATTTACAAGGCGTTAGAAAACGAACGGATTCCTTACTCATTCTCGTCAGTTAATGGCAATCGATTTCAGTCCTACATACAGAGTGGCTTAATTAGGAGACCGAGAAAAGTGGACAGGCCATTTAACACTAATAAAACTGATCAGTGTTCATCAATAAGATGTATTCTGTCGGAATTCATAAACAGAACCGATTAGAACCAAGAGCAGCCTACACTGACGTGTTAATACCAAGTATGGACTCGTGTAAAGTTACAAAATGACTTCAAAGACACCAGTACTATTAACGTGCTGGGTAGTGCAAAATACATGTGAGAATCCTGACATGCTAGAAAGACAGTTACCTCCGTGAAATGGTGATGGAAGTAACAAAAGCGGGCGGTAGCGGCGACTTGTTAGCACATGGCGGAAGATATAGCTTCATGGTAGGGGCACCACGTCATCGCAAATGCCGAGTGAAAAACGTGATGTGCTCAAAGTGAAAAACAGGCAAACGTGAGACGGTAAAAGCCAAGGACACAGCGCGTCTGCATTGAATTCGTCTTGATGCAACCGGGCAGAAAGTGAAGCTGCCAAATGGGTCTGGGCTAACAATGCTCCCGGCATTTGTTACCTTGAAGTGATAACGCTCCAGTGACAGTACTAGTACCAACTGCAGCAAGGGGCAGAAGCCAAGGTCTACCTGCTGCGATTTAGAGAACAGACAACGTCTTCTGTCCACAGAGGACACAAGTTCTAAACGAAAACGTAGGTACAAAGAAGGTAGCAGCAAAGAAAGCATGTGTAGCAGAAGAAATAGTTCAGTTGATTGATGAAAGACGAAAGTGCAAAAATGTTCAGAGAAATTCAGGAGTACAGAAATACAAGTCACTGAGGAATGAAATAAACAGGAAGTGCAAGGAGACTAAGGCGAAGTGATGGCATGAAAAATGTGAAGAAATCTAGAAAGGAATGATTCTCTGAAGGACTAACTCTCCATTCAGGAAAGACGAAATTACCTTCAAGGAAATCAGAACCAAGGTTAAGGATGGTAGTATTAAGAGTGCAACGGGAATTACACCTATAGATGCAGAGGAAAGAGCAGTTAGGTAGGAAGAGTATATTGAATGCCTATATGAGGGGAAAGGTTTGTATGATGTGCTGGAAGAAGAAACAGCAGTCGATCTAGAGCATATAGGGGATCCAGCATTAGAATCGGAATTTAAGAAGGCTTTGGAGACTTAAGATCAAATAAGGCAGAAGCGTTGGATAACATTCCATCAGAATTTGTAAAATCATTCGAGGAAGTGGCAGCAAATGGACTATTCACATTGATGTGTAGAATGTATGAGTCGGGCGACATACCACCTAACATTCGGAAAAATATCATCCACACAGTGCCGAAGACTGCTAGAGGTAACAAGTGCGAGAATTATCGCACAATCAGATCAACAGCTCATGCATAGACGTTGCTGACAAGAACAATATACAGGAGCATTTAAAAGAAAACTGAGCATCAGATAGGCTTTAGGAAAGGTAAATGCATCAAAGAGGCAACACTGACGTTGCGGTTTATAATGGAAGCAAGACTAAAGAAAAATCATGACGCGTTTGTAAGCATTGTCGACATGAAAAAAGCGTTCGACTATTTACATTGGTGCAAGATGTTCGAAATTCTGAGAAAAATAGGGATAAGTTACAGGGAGAAGCAGGTAAATGCAATATGTACAAGAGCCAAGAGGGAATAATAAGAGTAGACGAGCATGAATGAAGAGCACGGATTAAAAATGTTGTAAGACAAAGAAGTGGTCTTTTGCCCCTATTGTTCAATCTGTACATCGAAGAAGCAATGATGGAAATAAAAGAAAGTTTCAGGATGAGTGGAATTAAAATTCAATGATAATATTCGCCGATGAGATTGCTATCCTGAGTGAAAGTGAAGAAGAATTACATGGTCTACTGAATGGAATGAACAGTCTAATAAGTACAGAATATGGACTGAGTAAATTGAAAAAGGCGAAAGTAATGAGTAGTAGCAGAAATAAGGACAGTGAGAAACCTCACTTCAGGATTGATGGTAAGTAAGTAGATGAAGTTAAGGAATTCTGCTATCTCGGCAGATAAATCATCATTGCGGAACGGTGCAAACAAAAATGGTTCAAATGGCTCTGAGCACTACGGGACTCAACTGCTGTGGTCATTAGTCCCCTAGAACTTAGAACTACTTAAACCTAACTAACCTAAGGACATCACACACATCCATGCCCGAGGCAGGATTCGAACCTGCGGCCGTAGCAGTCGTACGGTTCCGGACTGCGCGCCTAGAACCGCGAGACCACCCGGTGCAAACATCAAACGCAAACAAGCACTGTCGGAAAGGTCATACTTGACCAAGAGAAGTCTGCTAGTATCAAACTTAGGCCTTAATTTGAGGAAGAAATTCTGAGAATATACCTTTCGTGCACAGCGTTGTACGGTTGTGAAACATGGAGTGTGGGAAAACCGGAACAGAAGAGAATCGAAGCGTTTGAGATGTGGTGCTACATACGAACGTTGAAAATCAGACGGACTGATAAGGTAAGGAATGAGGAGGTTCTGCACAGAATCGGAGCGAACAGAATATACGGAAAACACTGCAAGGAGAAGGGGCAGCATGACAGCACATGTGTTAAGACATCAGGGAATGACTTCCATGGTACCAAATGGAGCTGAAGAGGTAAAAACTGTAGCGGAAAACAGATATTGGAATACATTCAGCAAATGATTGAGGACGCAGGTTGCAAACGCTACTCTGCGATGAAGAGGTTGACACAGGAGAGGAGTTTGTGGCGCCCCGCGACAAACTAATCAGAAAACTGAGGACTTAAAAAAAGTCAGTTTCGTACAAGTGAGGACACCGGCGTCCACGTATATAAGTCATCGCTTTATGTACTTACATTGCACACGTAGAAAAAGTATCATCTGGCGAAGATCGCAAATCCAGCGAAAGAGCAGTTAAGGACAGGCACGAAGGCCGCTGTGGCCGAGCGGTTCTAGGCACTTTAGTCCGGAACAGCGCTGCTGCTACGGTCGCAGGTTCGAATCCTGCCTCGGGCATGGATGTGTGTGATGTCCTTAGGCTAGTTAGGTTTATGTAGTTGTAAGCCTAGGGGACTGATGACCTCAGATGTTAAGTCCCATAGTGCTCACAGCCATTTGAGTAATATTTTTTGAAGGACAGGCACGCGAGTTGAGATCACATGACTTCAACTGACTTGATGTGTTGTGAAGTGAATCACAATGTGAATATACCCTGACATGAGCGGGTCGTGACGTCACTGTGCCGTCGTGCGCCCAGTATCAATTGGCCTTTATTCGTTAAGAACGGGTCTCACTCTTGCAGTGATACATAGGGGTTGTTACTTACTCAGGATGACCTCATGCGAACGCACATGTGTACCCTTGACACGTGGTGAACCTGGCTAAGATAGTTGTCTCAAGAGTTTCACAAACGTTGATTAAAGATTGAATCAACGGTGATGATGTCGATTTGTATCTTAACTATGTGTGGCAGAATCTCAGGGGCTGCAAGAGCTTCTCCGGCTTCTCTTCTCATCTGGAAAAGAAAATCTAGATCATTACGTATGGCAACTGAGCCAACATATCTAAAGTTATTGATGATTGTCATTATTTAATTCTTGAAATGTATCTATTTATCAAACTTTCTTGATAACAACGGATCGTTACATGTAGAAGTCCGTTTACGTGAATCTACATTATAACTTCTTTGTTTTTCTCTATTTTTCCTGTTCTAATCACTGAAGTTTATAGTCTATCACACTTCAACTACTATCGCTGTCATTTAGATGGCAACCACATATATTTCGGTATTATCGCAAATCGCCCTTGACAATAAAATGAATTGACGCATGTCTATTCGTACTTTTTTTTTTGATCGTTCAGTGCTACAACATTCCCCTTCTGTTCACTTGAACGTCTGAAGCTCCATTGAAACTATAGTTCAAATAAAATTGAGAATATTGTACCGCTGTGGCTGATACTGGATGTCATTCTAAACCTCGCAAATATTTCTATAGAAAGTATTTTTGCACTATATTCTTAGATTGTAGGAATACAAGTCCGCCCATCATGCAGACAGCTACTTCTGTTGAACTGAAAATTCTTTTAGGTGTCTTTAACTCTCTCGTGTCATTACTCAGGCTCTTTCACTGCATCTCAATGTATGCGTTTGCCAATACATTATTTATGTAAAAACCACAATTTCTCTGCCAAAAGCAATTTGATAAATCAGAAAACAACTGTATAGCACTACTACGTCACAATTTTGTCAAATATTATTCATATCCAGGAAGTATGATTCTTATGTTCTGCGGTTACCGGTTTCGACGGTCTCATAAAGGCCATCTTCTGTATTATTTGATGTGAGACATTTAAATTGTTATAAAACAATAAAATGTTCATAACGTTCTGTACAGGAGGAACATGCGCAATCGCCATACTGTCCATCTACGGCGAGCCTGGTCTTCCTTCGCTGCATGTATGTTTAAGAAATTGTGTTATGTTACAATAATAATTGTATATTACTTGGCACATGTGAAATTAGATAAAGGATTTTTCAATGTGAAGATGAAAGCGTTATATATAACGTCTCAGTCAAATTATATTACAAAATACAATGCTTTGCGAGGAAATACATTATATGCTGTTTCTATCAGCGTATGTGTTTACTACACCAGATACGCAGACCGTGTAATTTTAATCTTTACCATCCCATGTACTTTTTCTTGCTGATTTCCATTTCGTAGAGGAAAACTAAAGTTAATTTTATTCTCTTTGAAGCATTATACTCACAAGACACAAATATTTGTTACTTGCAATTAAGTCGATATTTTATACATTCGAGGACAACAAAACATCCTATTCTGGTGAAAATTACGAAAGCACTGACTATTTTATTTTTGTATCCTTGACATATTGATAATCAAAATGTATGTTGTAGTTTATTATTTTCTGCTCCCCTCGAAGAAGACATTGAGCGAATGCATAAAGAAAGAAAGAAAACCTAGTATGCTATCTATTTCTAAAGAAGTCGTAACCATTAAATACATATTACCTGTGGATGTTATGATTTATTCTGCCATTCTTATTCTGTTAAAGATAAAATTTCACTTTTGGGGTTCATTGCGTGTTCAGTCAATGTTATTACATAGAAAGAGTTAGCAATCTATCGAAAAACTGATACATAAACTTAAATGTAAAAGGTAGTATGTAAACATAAATATTTTGTGTCTGGATACAAACATTATATTGACAAATTTAGCAACAGCGCACACTTCGCCAAAGTTTGACATCAGCCTGTGGAGAGGCAGTTCAAACAAAAAGCGAGTTGAATCTGACGTCACATGCGCTCGCTTCTTACCTGCCAAAGATTCGTTTGCACCGGTCAGTGTCTGATTGAAGAGATCCGTCGTGGTCCACTGTTGTTGACCGCCAGGGGACAAAATGGCGGTACCTGGAGGAGTCTCGGTGGTCGAAGATGAACGCAACGCCGGCGCTCTCCTTGTAGTTGTTGTAACATTGACTATAAAACACTCGATGTCAGCAAAACGATGTACAGCGGAAGGATCTATCATTATGGACGACACCTCCACGTACCCTGGACGACCAGCACAACCCATACGAAACAGCGGCAACTGGCATTTGCCCAAACGAATAAAGCACTGCCGGTCGATGGCTTAATATCTCAAGCACCCAAAGCATCTCTTAGGTTGTGCTTTCTACATGATAGCAATGCTCCCACACAGAAGAGCAACCAATGAGACGTAACTTGTATGGTGCGTTTGGGCGACTACAGCGTCCGTGAAAACCCTCAAGACGAACACAAAAACACAACATTAACTACCAATACGTGCAATGCTGACGACACACGTGCGACCCGCAAGCTTGTAAAAAATGTACAAAGAGTGAGAAATACAAAATACTTCCACACAAGATCACTAAAAAGAAATAAAGAATCATGGTGACGAAAACCGTAACTGCTGCGTTCGGTCGGAAGACTGGCACCTACATTGATTGCAAATTGCTGTACGCTCCGATGACCACTCTTACAAAAGTAGAACATCTTGAACAGTCTTCTCGTGTTTATCGGCTGAAACGGTATTTTCTCAGTCAAATACATTTTCATCTAGACGTAATAAATAAAGCAGGAATATGTCATTTTACCTTGTGGATAATTCTAGCCGTAGCTTCACAGTTGAAGATCTGTGTGGAGAAATGGTCTGCTAATTATTTTTCAGTACCGCTGGCTTTATCAAACTTTTCTTCAAGTTAATCAATTTTTACATTAGTTATTAATTTTAATTTTAGTAATGAACAGCCTCAGTTGCACCGTTCACCTAGAATTTACCTAGGTTTCAGTCGGGATAACCCATCTTTCTTGAGATCAACATTATTTATCGTTTGTCCATAGTCGACATAGTGTAGCTACAACTACAAATCCATAAATTATCGTCAGACTGTAAAACTTATCTGGCACTGCCTCCGCCCCACTTCGCGACCGCGATGCGACAGCCACGAGTGGTGTACTGGAACGCAACTTCAGTAGATAGATACTGTTGTTCTGAAGAAGGTTGGGTTATCCCGACTGAAACCTAGATAAATTCTAGGTAAACGGTGCAACTGAGGCTGTTCGTTATTAAAATTAAAATTAATATTTATACAGTTGCTGACAGAGCCGCGGAATGTTGAAGATATTTACATTAATACCACAACGACGGATAACAAAATGCCATGTGGTTTTATGTGGCTTCCAAACTGAGATGGCTTTACTCAACGTCATCATTGTACAAATTATATCGACTTGCGCTGATATCAGTCGCCTTGAAAGCCACTGCAGTAAAGTAAATAAGCGCTGTTCGAAAGGACAGTCGTGAGCGAAACAGAATACGGAGGAGGTATGGTATCGGCGTTTTAAGCCTACAGGTGCGTTCATTTTATCATTGGAGCTTTGAAAGTACTGGATGTTTCAGCAGAACGATAAATATTGCGGTAGTATACAAGAATTCGAATAAAAATTCCATATAACATATGTGAAATTTTTATTGATTACGGAGATGCAGCTATTAGAATATGAACTTCGTGTTCGATGGTGATGAAATGATAATGAGTGCAACACAACCCCCAATCCCTGAGCAGAGAAAATCTCCGACTCAGCCGTTAATCTAACCTTGGTACCTTCGTGCTGACCACTCATCTATCGGGGTGAACGTTAAAATATAATCCATACAAATAATAAGGAAGGTATTGTCCAAAGAGGAATGATTAAGTTCAAAATGGATTTTCATACATTCCACCTTCGACTTCAATTCGCTTTTGGCTTTCTTGACAGATCCACGTCAACTTCAAGTTCTTTCGTGAAAGATTCACTGTTCATAATTACAAAGATCGATTGGTCTCGTGCCTGTAGTTTTCTTTTATAGGCTTCACTTTTAACTATCCTCAGAGGTCCAAATCTGAATCAGTTAAGTCCGGGAACCTTGACAGCTAAGAAACGCAACAATGTCTGCCGATACCTTTTCCGCCGGCCGGTGTGACAGAGCGGTTCTAGGAGCTACAGACTGGAACCGCGAGACATCGGGCATGGATGAGTGTGATCTCCTTCGGTTAGTTAGGTTTTAGTTGTTCTAAGTTATAGGGGACTGATGACCTTAGAAGTTAAGTCCCACAGTGCTCAGACCCATAGGACCATACCTCTTCCGGGAAATGTTCAGTTTTGATGCCATGTCATCTGACAACAGAACTCTTGGAGGGCTTCTCTCAGGTAGCCAAAGGGACCTCTCGCAAAAGTTCTGAAAGCTCGTTTACAAGAAAGCTCATCGTCTATCGTACCACATCACTCAGTGATCTTAAAAAAGTGTCTCTAGAGAGGCGATGTGAGTTACGAATGTTATTCATACCCTAATGATTGAAAGCACTTTCATTAATAAACAGTGTTATTGAGATTACTCGGCGATTTTCCACCCAACGACGAAATTCCAATCGCCTACGATCATCTCCATCTTGCGGCTGTCGAATCTGCTACAAAATATACCTATAGAGACCGATACGTGTACATATTCTGCATGTGCTCCTTGAAGGGCTACGATCTACTCGCTGAATTATGTCCTCTATTCAGCTGTAATTCTTGTGCCTTGTGATGAAATACGATTCGTGGGTACTACACCAGTCTCATGCAGTGTAGTGAAAACAAGAGTAAACATTCTTGAATCAGATTTTTTGCAGTTAGAAAATTGTCTACTTTGTTATCTTCACTCTATGGCAGTTATTGAGGAGCAGTGACACTGTTGGACAGGAATAATCAGAGACAAATATGGACGACATGAATCACACTGCATATGTAATAGTGGTAAAGTCATATGTTTATTTAAGAAACGGTACAGATTTCACTACAAGGGAAAGCAAAAAATAACGTTCATTTGTGAGAAGGGTCAGACTGCCAGCATAAAAGTCGATATCGGACTCTGAGTAGGGTGTATGCCCTCCTGGACATTTTGCACCTTTTGCACATGTTATCTATCAAATTGTTGAGGAGTCCTTGGGGGGATATTGCCTCATTCAATGTGTTTTCAGTTCTTGCACGGCCGAGGATGTTCGTTGAGGAAGACGTCTGCAGCCCAGGCATGAATCGTGGCGTTTAGATTCAGAGAATACCCAAGACATTTCATACGTTGTATCACTTCACTTTCCAGGGTTATAGACGCCTCAACGGTTCTGTGTGTGTGGGCGTTGTCGTCTACAAACAAAAAGTCGGAATATACTGTCCGCAGCTCGTGGTCTAGTGACTGGCGTTGCTGCCTCTGGATCACTGGGTCCCGGGTTCGATTCCCGGCCGGGTCAGCGATTTTCTCTGCCCGTGGATTGGGTGTCTGTGTTGTCCTCATCATTGCGTCATCATCATTATCATCATCATCATCATTCGTGATAGTGGCTTGACTAGACTGTGAAAAAGAGTGGACTATGTAAAAATTGGGACTTTGTACGGGTGCTGATGACCGCGCAGTTGAGCGCTCCACAAACAAAACTTCATCATCATCGTCATCGGAATATACCGCCCGCACCCCTAAACATACGGATCTTATCCATAATAATCTCCCTGCAATATCGCTTTGCTGTAACGCTACCTCGCCCTAAGATAAGCAATGGCCATTGTGCCGTAATGCCTGCCCACACCATACCGCCTATGCCACACCAATGACGTTCATGAACATTCTGTGGAGTGTGACGTCTTCCCTTCTCACTCCAAACTGAATGGTGTCCAGAATCACTTGCCACAGTGAAGCGGGATTCGTCGGAGAACATCACTCTGGATCACTGTAGCTGGCCCCAACCAAAATGCTCCCTACGCCAACGACCTCTTTCTTGACGATGACCTGTTTGTAGAGAGGTAGCATTCAACTAGCTTCCGAGCGTACAAACTACCGTGATTTAATCAGCGCGAAATGGTTCCGGTAGAGGAACGTGTACCGGTAGCGGCTGTGATGTCTGCAGCGATCTGCCTAGGAGTGAGATGTCGGTTCCTTTTCGACATTAGAGCTACATATCGATCTTACTGCGGTTCAGTGGCCGCCTATGATCAGCGACATGCTTTCGAATAGCATGTCTAGCTTCAACATCCTTTTTTTAATCGCGAGATGACGCTTTTGGACACAGCCATCACTCCAGCCACAGTACTTAAGATTTGGCTGCCTTCGATCCATCGATCTGCTCGTCCGCGTTCGTAAGCACTCAAATGATGTCTTGAGGACATGTTGCTCTACCACACGGAATGTCGCACTAATTGGTTCCACAACAATCTTCCTCAAACATCTTGTTGCATGAATTGCCGAATGATTACAGAGCATTCGTGCAAAGTCTACGTTGCAGATAACACGTGAACACGTCTCGCCCTCTACAGTTCCTTTTCCTGTCATTACTTGGGTGTTCGGTAGCACTTTTCTGTGGTTCTGTAGCAACTGGCAGTTATTCCTCAGCAACTATCAACGAAAGCAGAGATTCCATTGCATAACCCGTACACAACTAGGGTATAGGCCTACACATTCTTTGTAAATACGTGTAGCCCGCTTTAAAGATACAGCAGAAATGGCCACCAAATCTCAGTCATAATCACAGTTGAAAAGCTAAATCATGAAAATTCAAATACAGCTTCACAATATAGTTATACGCAATGTTTTATAAAAAAAATTCTGTGCAATCATCTTTTTAAAATATTTACTATTTCCTCTGGAACACCCTGTATGTAGTAATGAAGTAATTCGGTACAAAGTATAAAATACGAAAATTCGCACAGAAACATAGCCACCTATTTGAGACCCCAAAAAAATCCCAAAAGTCTGTGCTGCTACTAATTGATTCACTATAGCTGCTAATTAATCAAAGGGATGCCGCACAGGCGAGATGTTGCCGGATGTTCCTAAACTCACGACTTGCATAACAGGTGGCACAATCGCACTGTCATGTAATGCGAAATGTGGAAGCTCAGACATGTTACATAAAATCATATGTAACGTCGTTAGGGTGGAAGATTCCAGGAAAGTATTTCTCTAGCCCGGTAATACGAAAATAATTGGGTGCCGCTTACCTCAGTTCTTCTAACATGAGTCCAGTGGAGTATTTGACAAATGCCCCTCTAGAGAGCGGCTGCAGGTACTTGTGAGTAAGCTGTTTGGTGAAAGAAACTCGTGCGAAAGGGTTGTGTTAGTTCTGGAGAAAAAACACATTCTCTGTTCTGGTAAGCAGAAAACTTTATTGTGTGGTTTCACAATTTTAGTATTAAGGCTTCGTTTGCACAACGTTGATGCAGTTTTTGCACAACGTTGATGAAGGTTTTTTACTGTGACCTTGACAGATGCGTAGGCATGAAACTAACCTACCTGCAGATACACGGCGAGATGGACAGTGTCATCTGGTAGAGATGGACGGCTTGTTTCAGTGTGACGGAGATGGAGCACAATAAAATTTAGCCACAAGTCATGTGCAATAATCCCACTGAAGACTGCAGCAGTCTCTAATTTGTCGGCAGATACGTCTGTGTCAAAAACTGGAAGATCATTATCTCACACAAAGGCCAACCATTCACTTCAAAGCCCATCTAAAGAACTAATGATCCCAAGCACATCAAAGGAAGAGAGTTATCTTCACAAGTCGAATTTCGGCAGTGACACGGCTTCGGACCTCACTCCACCTAAAACTAAAACTTTGATGATTACCACCACTTCAATACTGACTACTCGTAAGCAAAGAAAGACAAAACTTTTGGACAAAATATCAACTGTTCTTCTATTGACTAAACCCTGAATTTCAAAAGGAGGGCAGGAGCTGTATCGAGAGTGATAAAGTATGCTGAAAATAGTGAAACCAAAACGAAAAAGATTATTACTAGTAAAGATAAAAACAGACTGAAAAGCTAAAAAGAAAATCGTTGCCGATAGCTCACTATGTTAATTGGCTGCAGAAAGCTACAATATTGAAGATTACAAAAGTAACTTTGATGACTGAGTAGAAGGTGAACGTGATAGGTGTGGTGAAATCTATTACGAATCAGTGGGTTGCCTGTTCACAATGGTCAAATGAATGTTGTTCAACATTTGGTTTACAGTGCTTGCTGTGATGACAGAAACATCGGCTACTGCTTGAACAAAACCAACATTTCAATAGAAATCGTCCGCAGTTCGTGGTCGTGCGGTAGCGTTCTCGCTTCCCACGCACGGGTTCCCGGGTTCGATTCCCGCGGGGTAAGGGATTTTCTCTGCCTCCTGATGACTGGGTGTTGTGTGATGTCCTTAGGTTAGTTAGGTTTAAGTAGTTCTAGGTTCTAGGGGACTGATGACCATAGATGTTAAGTCCCATAGTGCTCAGAGCCATTTTTTTTCAATAGAAATCAAGATTTATAGTAGAATGAAAATTTGTTTTGACTAAAATATTTGACAGAATATTTTAATGCTTTCTCTAAGTCTACAAATGCTAGAAACGTAGGTCTGCCTCTCCTTAACCTAAGATACGTCGTAGGGTCACTATTGCCTCGCGTGTTCCGGTATTTCTACAGAATGCACACTGACCTTCCCCGAGGTTTTTCTATTCTCCTGTAAAGACTTAGTGTTAGTATTTTGCAACCAAGTTATTAAACTGATAGTTCGGTAATTTTCACACCTGACAACACCTGCTTCCTTTATTTAGTATTTGAGAGAAGCGTGGAGGATAAATCGTAGAGGGAGACCAAGAGATGAATACGCTACGCAGATTCAGAAGAACGTAAGTTGCAGTAGTAACTCGGAGATGCAGAGGCTTGCACAGGATAACCTAACCTAACCTAACCTAACTTAACCTAAAGTAGCAGAGAGAGCTGCATCAAACAAGTGTGTGACTGGATACCAAAACAACATTTGATGGTGTAATTCTGTATGCATTAAAATATCTTCCAGATAAAAAAATGTAATTTTAATTGATTCTTTTTTTCACGTATAATCATTTTTATATGCTCTGTCTCTCCCTGGTCCATCTCAATCATACAGCTATTTACATTTTGTCATGTCTGTTGTGTTATAAGTGGCAGTGCCTGAAAAATATGTTGTACTTAGGTTTTTATGACACTTTATACAAACATGCTGCGAGAGGTCAAGCTGAAAAACACCCAGATTTTATGCTGAAGAAAAAAGTAATCCCACTCTCTCGGTCTTACACTATATAAGAGATATAGATGCAGCCTGCACTCCATCGTCGATCTGGGGTCCTGTGTGACCACTACCCAGCTCCAAACCATGGAGCTGCACCTGACACTTCACCCCGTACTGAGTGAACAACATATGTCTTCTGGGGATGGTCCACTCCACGCCACAACCAGCCAAGGGCCCCCATCCCACGTCATGACGTCTTTGCGGGTCAACACCATGAAGCTTGCACTCCTTTGTCGAATGGAGTGCTTTACGGCTAGCGTTCCAGGGCTGTAACAAGGCGAATGCTCGGCCACAAGCAGGACTCGGCGTCAGCTGCAAACTCAGCTCCCGTTCCGTCATCGCTTGCTGCTTTAATGGCCTCCCCTCTCCTCCCCTCCCCTCCCAAACAATCAAACGTCAAAGCAGCAATCAATACAGAGGTGGGGGGGGGGCAGAGGGAGGGGGGGGAGCTTGTGTCTTCGCCACTGGACATAACCGGAGCTGGAACTCTGAGTTAGTTCCGACTTGTGCCGCTTTGAAGTTCGCCGGCAAGCACAAGAGCTGCTCGACCAGTAACCTCCGCGCACCCGACAGTGAGATGGACCCCGTGTTGTGATAAGCGACGGCCACAGGCAGCAACGAACGGTTAATGTTCGGCGTTGGCAGTACAACAGCTGTAGTTCGGAGTTCCAGGGTTGCAGTTCGTAGTGGAGATCATTCTGCCAGACTTAGTGTACAGGTAGAGCCATCTGTAGGCTTCGCAGAAGGACGAGTATTTACTACAGTGATTGACAGTGTGGCGCCCAGGGCGGACAGTCTTTCAGTTAATGCAATCTTTGACTGGCGATTCCTTTGTTGAATCATCTACGGAGCTGTTGTACAACTTATGCATAGCAGCGCAAAAAACTGTATATTTGCGTGTCACTAATTTGTTGACACTGTCGCAGTTCCTCCGTCCACCTTAGAGCATCTAAAAATAATAAGACTTATGCGAGCCACTCCACCTCCATACACCTCGTATACACCAAAGCTAGTTTATTGTGCTGAAGTTAGATGAGTTGTTGATAATTAATTAGGTATGATAAGTTTCATTCACCATGTTTACAGCAGGACCTCCTGATCGTAGGGGTATACATTGAAGTAACAAACGTGATTACAGCTCTCTTTTCATTCATTTTGCCATGCGTTCTATGAAGTCATTCAACTCTACACTAAGGTTACAAAAGTCAGGGGACACCGACAGCGGTTCTAGGCGCTTCAGTCTACGGTCGCAGGCTCGAATCCTGCCTCGGGCATGGATGTGTATGATGTCCTTAAGTTACTTAGGTTTAAGTAGTTCTAAGTTCTAGGGGACTGATGACCTCAGAAGTTAAGTCCCATAGTGCTCAGAGCCATTTTAACCGTTTAAACGCCGACATACACAAATACAGGTGGCTATAGTATTGCTTACACAGGGTGCAAAAGGGCAAAGGGCAGTAAATTTACCGAGTTGTCATCTGTATTCAGGTGATTCATGTGAAAAGGTTTCCGACGTGATTACGGCCGCACGACGGGACTTAACAGACTATGAACACGGAATCATAGTGGGAGCTAGGCTCATGGGACACTCCATTTCGAAATTCGTTATGGAATTCAATACTCCGAGATCCATAGTGTCTAAAATATGCTGAGAATACCAAATTTCAGTCATTAACTCTCACCACGGGCATCACAGTGACCGACGGCCATCACCTAACGAGCGCAGCGGTGTTTGCGTAGAGATGTCAGTGCTAACAGACAAGCAACACTGCGCGAAATAAACGCAAAAACAAATGTGGCACCTACGACGAAGATATCCTTTAGGGCAGCGCGGCGAAATTTTGCGTTAATGGTTCTGGCAGCAGACGACTGGCGTGATTGCCTTTGCTAACAGTACGACGTCGCCTGCAGCGACTCTCCTGCGCTCGTGACTGTATCACTTGGACCCTAGAGGACTGAAGAACGGTGGCCTGGGCTTATGAGCCCCGATTTCAGTTGGTAAGGCCTGATGGTAGGGTTAGTGTGGGGCGCAGATCCCACGAAGCCATGCTTGTGGCTGCTTCGTAAAGGCGTCGGCTTGGTTGACATGGACTGGTCTTTGTGCTCTGGTCCATCTGAATCGATCACTGTCTGGAAATGGTTGTGTTCGGCTACTTGGAGACCGTTTCCAGTCACTCATAGACTTCATGTTCCCAAACTACGGTGGAATTTTATGGACGACAATGCGCCATGTCACCAGACCACATCTGTTCGCAATTGGTTTGAAGAACGTTCTGGGCACGTAGAGTGAATGGTTTGGCCACCGAGATCTTCTGACAGGAATACCATCGCACATTTATTTGACATCTCGTGCACAAAATACAGCGTCGGCAACACTTTCGCAGTTATGGCGCTGTAGGGGCAGCGTGGCTCAATATTTCTGCAGCAGATTCCGAACGACTTTTTGAGTTCACGCCAAGTCGAACTACTGAGGGCCAAAGGAGACCCTGTATGATAGTAAGAGGTATTCCATGACTTTCGTCACCTCAATCCACATTAAGTAGACTTTTTTTCTAGTGCTGCCATTAGCGGAGAAAATGAGCTCTAGTTGGAAGAGACTCATTTGTCTCAGAACGCTGTCAATATTTCCGTTCGTATCAGTACTGTTTTTGTATAAGCACAAAATACATGTAACGTTGCCAGCACTGCGGGAATGAATCGGCGCTTCTCTTCCCTCACTGATCCTCTCCCCGTGGAGATCATATAGCGGGGCAAGGCACACCCCTTGCTGTACCCAACAGACACCGATACGGACTGATCATACGACCTCATGCTGCAGGGTGTTCAAAATGTCAGATCATACGACCTCATGCTGCAGGGTGTTCAAAATGTCTCTCCGCAGTACCGTATGATTGATAGCCGCGCGTGCCGTATGCCGCAGTGAATATACCGAAATGAAACTCAGAGACATACAAGTTATTAATTTATTAAATATTCACTTTTACTTACAAATTTTCACATTAAATGTTGAAAGTGTCCCCCCTGTTACTGAATACACAACTCAATTGGTCTAAGCATGTTTCCAAGCACAAGATGTAACATTTCTTCTGTAACAGAAGCAGTGGAAGTGGATATTGCAGTTTTCAATTCATAGATGGATTTTGGACGGTTTTTATAGACAGTTGCTTTCGCTGCACCCCAGAAGAAGACAGGTGGTGTTAGGTTAGACGATCGTGGAGGCCAAAGTCCCTGTGAAATTATGTGGTCACCAAAAACATCTGTAAGCAGTGACACTGAAACGTGAGCTGTATGCGTTGTTGAAAATAACAGTTCAGTATTTCACTTAACACAAGTTCTCCTATGAATGGGTACAGAATGTCACTGCGGTATCGTTGTGGAATTATTGTTTCGTTGAAAAATATGGGACCCACATTCAGACGTCTAGAAATTGCAATCCAAAGTCCTATTTTCACAGACTGAAATGGTTCCTCATGAATACACAGTGGATTTGCAGTACTCCACATAAGAGAAATTTGCGAGTTCATGTAACCGGGTAAATGAAACCGCGCCTCATCAGTGAAAAACGTTTCATGAAGAATATCCCTTCCACTTTGTTGAACGAAATTTTTGGACCATTGACAATAATGCAGTCCCTTGCCATGATCAGTATTTTTCAGTTCTTCCACGAGTGTTACTTTGTATGGGAAAAGTTTTAGTTTTTACCTTACAGCTGTGTGGGCCGTTCATACACTAACATCGATTTCCTGGGCGAGTTTTCTTACTAACTTGTTCGGACTCATCGACATTTTATCGGAAACATAGAGTAGTTTATCCTCAGACAAAACGCTAGGACAACCACTTCACGGTGGATCTGTCACTGAACCCGTACTTCGAAATTTGTTATACAAATCTCGCACAGTGTCGCGATTTGGGAGTTTTGTCTTCGGGAAAACTGAATTAAATGTTTGACGAACTGAAACTGTGTATTTACCGCCAGCTTTGAACAATTGCTCAACTAAAAAGACACGTTCTTCAATGTTTATCATTTTAACAGTGAGAAAAACGAAACAAACGAACTAAACTTAGACGTTCACGACACACACCAACTATACTACTGACGCTGGCTGACATAAACGAAACAGAGGAATATTGGGAGAGTTCATTTGAAGGGAAGTAACCCACGCAGGCGAACAATCACACGGCACGTGCGGCTATCAATAAAACGGCACTGCGGAGAGACTTTTTAATCACCCCGTATTACGGATCATCATCGTTCATTCCATTAAAGAAGTTGTTTGTTGTTGTGGTCTTCAGTCCTGTGACTGGTTTGATGCAGCTCTCCACGCTACTCTATACTGTGCAAGCTTCTTCATCTCCCAGTACCAACTGTAACCTACATCCTTCTGAATCTGCTTGGTGTATTCATCTCTTGGTCTCCCTCTACGATTTTTACCCTCCACACTGCCCCCCCCCAATACTAAATTGGTGATCCCTTGATGCCTCAGAACATGTCCTACCAACGGATTCCTTCTTCTAGTCACGTTGGGCCACATACTTCTCTTCTCCCCAATCCTATTCAACACCTCCTCATTAGTTATGTGATATACCCACCTAATCTTCAGCTTTCTTCTGTAGCACAATATTTCGAAAGCTTCTACCCTCAGCATTACCTGACTTGACTCGACTACATTCCATTATCCTAGTTTTGCTTTTGTTGATGTTCATCTTATATCCTCCTTTCAAGACGCTATCCATTGCATTCAACTGCTCTTCCAAGTCCTTTTTTGTCTCTGGCAGAATTACAATGTCATCGGCGAACCTCGAAGTTTTTATTTCTTCTGCATGGATTTTAATACCTACACCGAATTTTCTTTTGTTTCCTTTACTGCTTGCTCAGTATACAGATTGAATAACTTTGGGGAGAGGCTACAACCCTGTCTCACTCCCTTCCCAACCACTGCTTCCCTTTCATGCCCCTCAACTCTTATAACTGCCATTTGGTTTCTATACAATTGTAAATAGCCTTTCGCTCCCTGTTCCAAAATTGTTGTTTGATATGCTGCCCAACAAGAAAATGTTTCAATAGTATCTTATTAAGTGACTACCAAACGAATTGTCCAGACATAGCATTAGGGATTTATCATTGTTTAGCATTAAGACCATTGCTCAGAAAGGCCCAGTTTTAAAAATTTATAAGATAACGAAATTATGAAAGACAGTGAAATGAAATCAAGAATGGCTCCATTCAAAAGCAGTCACCACAGGTGTTAAGACGTATATCATACTGGGAGAGCGAGGCGATCAATTCCTATCTCGTAGAGGCGGTTACCGCTGACGGATCCACAACCGCACCAACTCTTGCACTTCCTCGTCCGACTGGAAACGATGTCTTTCGCCAGGTGGACCAGACCGTAAGTCTCCTACCTCCGACCTACACCATCCCGACGATTGCTGTAGGGCCGTATGCGGAAAAGCCCACTTGTTTGATTGAGCATAGAAGGATTCATCCAAAAAGGCCACCTGTCGGGATTCAGTGAACATCCAATTGCGGTACTGGCGTGCAAATTTCAGCCTTCGTCGCTGATGAACAACAGGTGAATGAACCAGTCTTCTGCTGCAAAAGTCCATACCCAGCAACGTTTGCTGAACGGTTGTTCAGGAGACACTGAGAGCTCCTTGTTTCATCTGGGCAGCCAGTTGCTCAACAGTTGCACATCTGTTCTGTACAACCAGTACTTGGCAGCCAGCGCTAACCCCTGTCATCTGTAGCAAGTAGCGAACCACTGTTGCCGCGGCACCGGTTTTGGATAGCTTACTCTTTAACCAAAGCGGCACACGAACAGTTTATTGACTCAGCCGTTCCGGAAATGCTTCCACCATTGACCGGAAAGCCAGTCATCGTGCCCTTCTGGATGTCAGATAAATCGCTCGATTTCCATATTACGACAAGGATGCAGAGTCTTCCGCGTCGCCCCGACACCGCTGATGCTGCCACCTTCCGTCTAGGGGCGGTTATTGCACGTTGACATCGAACAAAGGCGGTTACATTAATGTACATCTACATCTACATAATTACTCTGCAATTCACATTTATGTTCTTTGCATAGGCTTCATCGAACCACAAACATACTATCTCTGTATGATTCCACTCCCGAACATAGCGCGGGAAAAACGAACACCTAAACCTTTCTGTTCGATCTCTGATTTCTCTTATTTTACTTTGATGATCATTCCTCCCTATGTAGGTTGGGCTCAACAAAATATTTTCGCATTCGGAAGACAAAGTTGGTGACTGAAAAACGTCTTTGCTTTAATGGCTTCCATCCCAACCCGCGTATCGTATCTGCCACACTCTCTCCCCTATTACGTAATAATACAAAACGAGCTGCCCTTTTTTGCACCCTTTCGATGCCCTCCGTCAATCCCACCTGGTAAGAATCCCACACAGCGCAGCAATATTCTAACAGAGGACGAACGAGTGTAGTGTAAGCTGTCTCTTTAGTGGACTTGCTGCATCTTCTAAGTGTCCTGCCAATGAAACGCAACCTTTGGCTCGCCTTCCCCACAATATTATCTATGTGGTCTTTCCAACTGAAGTTGTTCGTAATGTTAACACCCAGGTACTTAGTTGAATTGACAGTCTTGAGAATTGTACTATTTATTGAGTAATCGAATTCCAACGGATTTATTTTGGAACTCATGTGGATCACCTCACACTTTTCGTTATTTAGCGTCAACTGCCACCTGTCACACCATACAGCAATCTTTTCTAAATCGCTTTGCAACTGATACTGGTCTTTGGATGACCTTACTAGACGGTAAATTACAGCACCATCTGCGGACAACCTAAGAGAACTGCTCAGATTGTCACCCAGGTCATTTATATAGTTCAGGAACAGCAGAGGTCCCAGGACGCTTCCCTGGGGAACACCTGATGATTTGCCGTCTATTACTACGAACTGCGACCTTCCTGACAGGAATGGAACTGGAACGTGTACTAACTTATATGCTACCGCATAATAGAGAAAGCTGTCTTAATGTTTATTAGATGCATGACACTTAAAAAGACCGTAATGCAGAAAGAAAGCTTCCTGTGGTAAATAATAGGGCCTTGAGCAGCGGATGTTATAACATGCGTTCAGTCCCGGTTCTTGTGTAACGCATTTACTTGCGAAGCGCGGACGCAGGTTTGGAGTGCAGAGATTGGTCGATAAAGAGGCCTGTTTGCCATCATTCGAGTTCATAACAAACAAGTGCGGCGCTAATCCAATAACGCATATCGCCCATTTCTGGCGACCGATATGCTCACAGATAACCCTGTGTAATCAGCAGGTTATTTCCGGAGCGAACAGAATGAAGGTGATGAATGCTGCATTCATATTTAACACGCACTTGTTTAGTGGAGGCGATACGCATTTCCAATCAACAGGATCCTGCCTGCGACTTTCATTCGGGTAAGCTGTCATTAATATGAGCCATGTAACCAACTAGTAATTCAACTCTCTATTTTAAAATGTCTGTATGGAAGATCCACTGTTATCTACACAGGGAGGCTCATTGTCTAATAAAGGGAAAGCCTCAGCCACGCCCAAACTTTCGTCTCATATTTGGCAGGTCGCTTGTTTACAATCCAAAATGAAAGACAGATAGTTTGGCTCAACACCCATCCGTTTTTGAAGAAAACACCCTTAAGTTTCACGATGTGCTACAGACTCAAAGGTGACTGGATCGATAGAGAAATTAAGACAGGATTTCTCATCGTCATATATGGTACCAGCAAATGCATGCTTTCCTACACATCAAGAAAAGAAATGTTACTACTGCTTGCGAAGCACCCATAAGGTACACACTGGTAGACGAAAGCGCCACTGGCGTAGCGTTCAAGGCACTCAGTTGAAGCGCGAAAACCCGTATTCGATTCCCAAACGAATTCATCAATTTTCTTTTGAATTTGTTCTTTATGAGCCTATCGAAGTTGGTAGGAATAGGAAGGTTAGTAAAGAAAGCTAATCAACAAGGAATAATAAGGTAGTTAAATACACTTCTCGAACAACTTGATTAGCAAACAACTAAAATTTTAAGTCTTGTTGTGTGAAAACAATTCTGATGTAATACTGTTGCGGATTTGTCACAACGAACTATAGGCAGCCAACGCACGATGCTGTCCAGTCAGGCGTGTGACAGAATTGTAATTGTAGGCTCCAGAATTATAATGTTCTCCTGGAAACCCAACGGGAATAGGCCAAACGCTCGAATGCATTAACGAGTCATGATTAACTGTCAGCACTGATTTTTTGGGCCATATTATCATATGTCTCGTATGCACCAAAATTGATTTCTGGAAAACGAATACTTTAAATTTAAACCGAATCTGTTTTCTCGCCGATTATTCAGAAGGAACACTAAAATTACATGAGGACTGTATTCACTCAATGTTCTTGATGTCGATAGTATATTTGCTTCTAGTGTTCATATGCCAAGTACCATATGTGTAGTTGTTCGAAGGGAAGTGAGGACATGTAACAGAGTTGTTGTGATGCAACCAGGAATGACATTTTAACTCTTTAGTAATCAAAGTAGTTTGATAAGTATATTGGCGTACCTTCTTATTGTTCCTTATTGTTTTATTTATTTAACCTTTTGTTCCTACCAAATTCGATACGAAAAAATACAATTAAAAAGCATGCCTTAGTACCTACGCCAGCGGCGCTTTCGTTTACCAGCCTTTACCTCACGGGTGTATAAGACACATTTGGAACAGCTTCTTTATCGATTTCTAGGAAAGATATGCGTTTTCGGACTCCAAAAAACCTGTGAACATTGAGTAGAATGCACGTTCTAAACTTTAGGTGTGGTTTTCTCAAAAACGGGAAGGTGTTGAGCCAAAATATCTTAAAAGTTTTCATTTTAGATGGTACAAAAATGAGCCGATTAGTTCGGCCGTGTCTTAGGTCTTCCGCTTGCTAGTTTCGGGTGTTTTTGGTATCAAGCTGAGCGTGCCAGTACTCACGCAAAGTGTTATCCAAACTAAAGACGTGCAGTGTGGGACGAATGAGGTCGTGAATAGGTGTAGCGTGTATCCCTGGTAGAGACACGTTATCTGCCTTCTCTGTCACAGTCCAGTGTGCAGTTACCGTGGAATCACGTGGCGGGTTAGCCACATTTAGAGGTGAGACAATGAACGCCACATGATGCACGGGTCGTAGCGTCTCGGTAATTACACGAGACCGCCGACTTAGACAGACACTGTGACTTTTGAAATGAGTAATGCTAGCCATACATAGTTGTCAACATTGAGGAGCAGGAGTCTTGAACTGTATACATTCTCGCCATTTAGAAATCATGGATCAATGGAACCGTCAACTCCGTCTTCTTGCCACAAAAGAGTTTTGCAGAGACAATTATAGCTTGGAATCTGTGCACAGTGAGTTCAGATTTTATTTTTTTTTTCAAATTAGGGTTCCCTAGAGACACGGGAAAAAAACTTGGATTAAAAATTCTGACGAAATAAAATCTGTTCTAAAAAACCAGCAACACGACCGAGAAATGCACACACTCCACAAAATATGGAGCTGCACGTGTTTCGGTCTACCTGAATCCACGGCGTTCAATTCATTTGGAAGCACCTGCCGGCAGGGTGTCCCGAGAGAGTGTTTGCCGCATTCTCCACTTTCCCCACTGTAAAAGCTGAAGTTCGAGCAACAACTGAGGAAGAACGATTACCATTTGCGACTAGAACTATGTCGGGAAATTACAACAATTATGAACGAGAACACCGACGAACTGTGGATGCCAGATGAGGCCAATTTTCATCTCACAGGTTACGTAAATAAGTGGAACTAATCTTTCTGGGCAGACAGAAATCCTATCAAGTGGATGAACGTCTATTACATGTCAGCAAGGTGACATTATCGTGGTTAGTTTCATCTCACTGGGTCATTGGACCATACTTTTTCTCAAACAGAGTGAATCACAGTCACTGTCACCTCGGATCGGTGTGATGAGATCTTGCAATCTTTTATTGCACGTGCCTCAAACAGTTCTCCACAACTTCACGAACCTGGGGTTCGACACAATGGTGCGATATCGCACATTGCAAGGCAATCAACAGCAGGACTACGAGAATCGTCCTGTAACCGCGCCATCGCAAGATTAGGTGACATTCGGTAGCCCCCAGGAACAGCTGATTTTTCAGTTAGCGATTTTCCTTGTGTGCCTACTTTAAAAGAGGCTTCTACACGACCAGGCCATGAACGAAGGATGAACGGAAACGCGAAATTCAAGGTGACATTCATGGTACCCCATCTGAGATGTAGCAGCACTCAGTGGGGAGCCTCAAGAGCAGACTGGAAGAACGCATTCGATCAGGAGGACGCCATCTACCGCACGAAATTTTCAAATACTGATAATTTGGATAAAACTTTCTGAAAAGACAATTCTAATGGTTCAGTTGTCAACAAAAATTTTTGTTGGTTTTTTTTTTTGCTACTTTTATTCGGTATTTTAAAAGTTCCAGTTCTTATGTGAGCCTGCATATTGAGCGCCAGATACCCACTCCCATGAGGACTGTATGCTGAGAAAAGCATCGCATAGGCTTCAGCATGCGACTTGCTTTGCTTTACCTCCCCGTGGTCTTTGGCCACTAAGTTCAATAGGATATAGCAAGCGAGACAACTTAATGGGACAAGCAACACTGAAATTCCCTTCCGGATTTCGATAATTAGACTTCTTGTCGGTGACTGCAGCTATTATTCACTAAATAAAGCCGCCACCTGTTCCTTATCAATCATGTAAGAATTGAGGTCGTGCTCCCTTTCTTATGGTTGCGGCGTCAATAGGACTACAAACTCTTTTTATAACTGTTTTCCTGTACCTAAATTACGTAGTGAAGCTACATTTCTTGACTGCATCCAAAGGGACGAGTTACATAGTTACCCGTGCAGCGCCTGCTTTTAGCAAGACAGATGTAGATACTTCCCCATAAATTTTTCGATAATGGTGATTGGTTTGTGGGGCGCTCAACTTCGCGATTATCAGCGCCCGTACAAATTCACAACCTTTGCTCAGCCCAATCTCGCCACTCTCAGGAATGATGATGAAATGATAACACAAACACCCAGTCATCTCGAGGCAGGTGAAAAATCCCTGTCCCCGCCAGGAATCGAACCCGAGGGGAAGCGAGAAAAATTCTTCGAGGAGGCAGGCATCAAATCTTCCTTTTCTGGTCATATCCCCGTTTCCCAGTATCTGCCATAACCCACTACTTTCTGGATAAACGGTTGCATTACTTGTTCTTATACAAGGTTTATTACTGAGAGTATCAGCTAAATCAACGTCGATCACTATAATACTGGTACTATTGTTATCCTAATGACTAATACTACAAGGAAGTGCATTCAGTATTTAGAAATTCAAAAAACACATCGGAAATGAGCTTTTGTTCTAGCTGGAATGCAGTTGAGACGGGTCAATTTTTCAATGCAAAGATACATTATGCAAAACGGAGTAACAGAAACTGCCTAGGGTGTCAGATTCCCTGTGAAATTTTGTGGAATATCGAGACACACGAGAATCACTAATAAACTGGAAGTAAGCAAGAAGTATGAATGACCAGCATAATGTTACACCAGTTACAGAATAATCTATTAATTCAGGTCAGTGGGATACAAGTGACAGAAAGTGACAACCTAGACGGTCCATAAGAGGAATTCAGAAGATACATAAGACGGACTGCAGAATTAGGATCTCCACACAGAGGAGGGTATATTATAATATGTCTGATGTCTGCCATAAGTAACTTGCAGATTCTCTCATCACATAATGGTATGAGATGGCCACATCGATCTCCACCATATGGCAGCAGATCACACAGAGGTGCCAAGAAGAGACCCATTGCATAGTAGGTTTTCGGCCTGAAGACCGAGGTGGGTATTTTTATCCTCTGACTAACCAATGGTATTTCCGAGAATGAGTGACACTGATCTTGTTTCGGATTCTCTCATGATGCTTTTTACAGTTTGTAGTCTTCCTATACGGACCACTACAACACTTAGAGAAGCTTTGCAAGAAGAATCCCCTACACTTCCTAAAGAGTTATTACATCTGGACAAAAACGTAGGCGTATGTCATTACATGCTCTTTGTTGTAGTTCAGATCTATAATTTTCGTATCGACGTTTGTGACTTTCTGAGATACAATACAAATGCTTTGTGCTGAGCATGGGCCATTCGCCTGATAGTCCTGTAAACTTTTACGCGCCTGTGGTATGCGTGCAGCCTTTGACTAAGCCAACAGGTGACAGAGTGAGTGCCGCTATACGTCACTGGCTCCGCAATACTTCAGTAGACCACCTGATCACAAAGAGTGTGTCCAGTACTACGCAGTTGTCTGGGTTGGGTATTTCTGCTAGCGAACAGCCACTCCAAGTAGACTTTCGACTGCAGTCATACCTCTTCAATCAGATTCTCGTTGAAAATTTCGCAACCTGTGATGCCGTAGTGCACCAGCACTACCATCTGAGGGAGCCACCAGTGTCTTTTACCACCATTACCGGCACTTGAGCTCCAAATTGGGAAGTGGAAGGAATTTTGGTATTGGCCGGGGGCCTTACCACACGGTATACTGTTGCGCTATCAAGTGGATCTGAGACTTGACTTATTCTTCTTTAGGACCGTCAGCCCAAGTTCACTAATGCAAATTCAGTGCACATTACGAACTATCACGAACAGTTGTCATGGTTACTTTTTCCTCTAAAGAGAAATTTTTCGGTTTGTGTATTTCTTAATAAAACTGTTATTCTTTGTTTGTGTATGCTGCTTTATCACCGCGCCTCAACAGGTACATGACGTATCACTTTGTACTGATTGCTTTGTCTTATTTCTTTCAGATAATTTTCGCTTTTATTCAGAGTTTCGCCCTAAATTCTGGAAACCATTGCAAGTAGACATTTTGAAAAAGGTAATGTCTCGAATGGCATTTCTGCCATTCTTTTCAGGCAATTCAGTCATTCAAGACCCATCGTGTTCCAACAGCAACGTAATAAAGCTGCTTGCCAATGATTTAAACGTATCCAAACTTTGCTCACAGTCAAAAACTGGACGAAGTGAAAATGAGCACAACGAGAATCACACATGAAACTTTCAAGGAACTCAGAAGGAAAATCACATCTACCAGTCTAAATCCTAAGAATGTTATGTCGATAAAAGAAACAAATTTATTTAATTGCTCACTCAGTGGCGATACTGACACGGAAACGGTTGCCGACAGAGACAAGACCGAAATAAATTAAAAAGTCATGAAATAATGTCGAATTTGTTTGCGTCACCATCTTCCACAGCCAGCACAGAAATATTTGTTTTGCAAATAAAAATACAGTGTAGAATGGTGGTTTTTATTTACAAAACAAATACGAAATATTTTCATTGAAGAGCACAGATGACTGACCAGTTGGAAAATCTATAGAATATACGAGAATGCTTGCTTGTCCCTAGCGGTAGTCTACCGCAGATTGACAATGAAAGCATTCCTGCTAATTGGAAACTTGCGCAACTCTGTGCTGTGTTTTAGAAAGATCTTCGAGGACATTACAAAACGTTAAGCCTATATCACTGCTGTAGAATTCAGAAACACTTTTTATATTCGCGTATTAGAACCTTTCTAGAAGGCAAATGTTTCCTACGTAGAAATCAACACGAATTCCCTAATCAACGATTCTGTGAAACCCAGTTCGCTCATTTCCTCCACGCGACCCAGAAGGAAGTAATGGCCGGCGCTCAGGTTGGTGCAGACATTCGGGACAGCTCAGCACTGTCACCTGAGGAATATAACGCGACCGTTCGCAATATCAGATGAGCTTTGTAACTGGTCTGAAGAGTTCACGGCGAGAAATCTTCAGACATAAAACAAATTAGCACGTATCGCAAGGGAGTGCTATTAGACCACTACTTTTCCCAATATTATACATGGTACCCGAAAATTCCCCTTATAAACTCCTAGGACTTGTAGTGGGGGCCAAGCTGAGAGTATTTTGAGTTGGAGCCCATGTCAGGAAACGAATTGTTTCCGTGCTACTGCCGATTAAAAAACTTGTTTGCTAGGTAGGGTCAGCAGGTGTGGCCGAGCGGTTCTTCAGTCTGGAACCGCGCGACAGTTACAATCGCAGGTTCGAATCCTCCCACGGGAATGGATGTGTGTGATGTCCTTAAGTTAGTTAGGTTTAAGTAGTTCTAAGTTCTAGGGGACTGATGACCTCAGATGTTAAGTCCCATTTGAAGTCTACCCTCTGTCCTGGTTCGAACCTCGTTCACGAGTTTGTGAGTGTTAGAGCAACTTCGTTGAAGATGTGTTTGACGTGTTTGAAGAATACGTCGACATTATCCTTTTGTACGCCAAAGCTCACCGCAATAGAAGTACTGCTCGTCGCCTTTATCGAGATCGTTATCCACAACATCCGACTCCATCGCTCGCACTGTTAGCCACAATTACGCAACGGCTTCGAGAAATTGGTACCTTCACCATCAACAGACGTGACTGTGGAGTTCCAAGGAGACGCCTCGCACCCAAACTGGAAGATGCCGTAATGTATCACGTTTCTTTTTTTTTTCTTTGGATGTTAATGAGTGGAATTGTAAAACAAATGATTTACCGGATCACGACTAGTACATTACTTGTAAAAGCCGTCGCGTTAGCAACATTTTTCAAATGGCTGTAGCACAGAAACGGTGTGTTACCGGACGTGGTTTCCAATTTAAAATATCATATACTCAGTCCCCTCCACAAGTCCTAAAAGCTTTTAAGGGGAATTTTCGAAATGGCGTAGTGGAAAACGTCAAACGTTCCATGAGGATTTTGTGTACAATGCTGTTATATATAGAGATGTCGATACGCTTGAAAGTTATAAAGAAATACAGGAACATCTGCAGAGAACTGGCGCTTGGTAGATCTAAGAGACTTTGTGTTTGACCCTCAGCATATCAACATAAACAATTGTAGCATATTGCTCATAAATAGACAGAAAGAACCGTACACGAATTCTGAACAATCGCTAGAAGCAGTCACACCCATCAAATATATGGAATCACACGCACAGTGATTTAAAGTGGAGCGAACACTAAAACTCATTTTAACAATGGCACACGACAGTCAGAGGTTCATTTTAAGAGTTCTAGGGAAGGGTAGTTGACCCTCATAGGAGGTTACCTACACAACACTCGTTCGACCGATGCTCAAGTGTTACTTGTCAACCTGAGACGATCACCAAATGGAAATCACAGGAAAAATAGAGAAGGTCCAAAGAGGAGAGGGTTCATCGTGGCGTGGTTTTTTTCTAGGATTCCTGGAAGAGATCACCAACATATTGCTTCCTCTGATATATATATATTATATATATATATATATATATATATATATATATATATATATATATATATATATAATGCGCTAGTGGAATGGCCACTTCTTTCAGATCTTGCATCTTGCCTTTTCTCTCTCTTATATATATATATATATATATATATATATATATATATATATATATATGGTGAGTCACCTAACGTTCACATCTGGTACTGCGGCGTGTACAACATTCATTACGCCAGAGATTGTAATCGTGTGCAGCAAACGATGGCCACCACACTGAACATCTATTGGCCTGACATGTCGGGACACACTCTATTCCACTCTGTAATTGAAAACGGAAAACACGTGTGTACGTGTACCTCACCCCTCATGGTAATGTACATGTGCGTCAGTGAAAAAGACGAATAAAAAGGTGTTAGCATGTGGACGTAATGTGCTGTTCCAGTCTCTTCTGTACCTATGGTCCATCACCGTTCCCTTTGGATCCCTACGTAATTCGGTGCTCTCCGATACACACGATCGAACAGCGAAGGAGCGGTACTCAAGCGTCAACTTTAGGTTACAATATCGCCGGATGTAATTGACATTTTACAATGCAACAAACGGCACTGATTACGTATTTGTTTATATGTTCAGATGTTCTAACAAAACTAACGGGGTTCCATTAAGAAACAAGTAGGTTTGTGTTAAAAAACATACTTCCGTGCATTTTTTTTGGTTTGTATTAACCAGTTACACTAGCCCCTCTCCTCACGTTCGGGCTGAGGAATCAATTCGTCAGTATTCGATGTGGTTTACGAAATATATCTAGCTGTAACGTTAGGTGACTCACGCTGTATATATCTCGAGGCAATGAAGACAAGATCTGAAAGAAGTATCCATTCGACTAGCGCATTATTCGGGTCTGGAACTGGAATAGGGGTAAGTCACCAACAGTGCATGAAGCAGACTCTGCCACCTGTGTAGTATAGATGCAAACGTTAATCGTATCAACTCTAATGGCAAAGAGTATTGCCAATTGTCTATGAAGAAAATATTATTTCAGATGGGAAACGCAGGTATATTGTATGTACAAAGTCGCATTGTATACTAACCATAATTCATACCTCTGGAAGCACAGACGGACACCGCACACTCCGCAAGCGATATTTTGAGCCTTGGACGCAGGCACATGCAGCCAGCTAGCAGACATGCAATCACAGCGCCGCAGCATAAGCGTCAGTCTCACCAGTTCGCTCCCACCGCACAACAAGAAATGTTACAATAAGTAAGGAAAAGGGCCTTGTCCACTTGAAAAATTATTCGCGAGAATGGAGTGAATTACCATTTAACACTAAACTGAATGTTTTAGAGCTTTCCAAAATACGATGCATATTGCGAAAAGATGGCATGTTGTAACATCACAACGTACTTTCGCATTATACATACAGGAAATGACATAAACACAAGGAAAAAATCTGTGCACGCTGGATTAAGTATCATATCTATGCAAGCACCAGGTTTATGCGATACTTTTATTTCAAATAGTCGTCTTCGTTTATATCGATATAGAAAACATTGCAAGATTATTCTTTCTTTTTTGTGGTCCTTTGCTGTTTGACACACTGGTCTATATCAAGTATTGCTACTATTCACACTTGAATCGCATGGTTTGCATATTATTTTGTTGCTGGCGAAGAGACACTAAATGCATAAACTATTGTACGTTGCAAAACAAGTTTAACTGGAATATTCAGAGTGGTTCAGGAATTTCACTGCAGAACCAAAATCTTGATCGAACACAGAAACTTGCTGGGGTAGAATATTCCTTCCAAACGCAAGGCTAAAACTGTTGTTCTGCTGAAGACTCTGTACAAGTTCCGAAACAATACAGTAGTATGTTGTCCCTAAGATGTTAATGAAATTGGTGGATCCTTACCGACACAGACAATGAAATTGTCATTACTTCCTCTCGTCTTATGTTGATAAAAATTAAAATAATTCGGACGTGATATTAATGTGTACAGTAATAGCCGTTGCGAAAAGCGTAAAGTTTTGAGATAGTAATAACCATAGTTCACACTACAATTTATTTCAACATTTAACAATAAAACTCTTAGCCAAATGATAAAATAATGACATTAATTACGTACAAAACCCATTCAGTGACCCTCAAACAAACAGTTAAGCACTGGACGAAACATGCTAAACGTTTACTGAACACAAATTACAATATTTTTGATTCTACACAAGTGCAAAGTTTGTTTACAAAACGCTTTACTCCTTAACATTCTGCAATATACAGCAGTCATACGATTAACAAAGATTTACCCAAATGTGTGCTACACAGAACGTACGAAAATATACTGCATCAGGAACACACAAAAATTATACACAAAAGCAGAAAACATGCTAACAACTGACAACTACGAAATACTAATCAATATAAGGATTCAGTTATATACAAATACTTAGATAACTCAAAATAACGGTTACGTTTATACTGAATTTACATGACTGTTTTTCATATGTAAGAAATGTCCGAAAACTATTGTGACACACAAGATGCTACTAGGAACATTGAAAACACTAGCTGAGTGCTCAAATAATCTAAAAAAGTAAACAAAGAGGTTAACAGTAAAAGAAAAATTAAATATTCTTGCTTTATAATGAAGCAAATATCACAATAAAAACAATTTAAAAAAGTAGAACCATCAATTTTGGCTGCATAAAAATATGCCTAAATAAATAAGTCCATAACTGCATCACTTAGGAACTTAAGCAGAGTCTTCTGGATTTATTATAACAACAAAAATGACATTTATTTTATGTGAAGTAACCAGAGGAGTTATTGACTTGAATAGAATGTCTTCTGAAGGGGCGTAAACGTGTCGATATCGCATTTACACTGTGAGGTCTTGCAGTAACTGTATCACAAAGGAAGTATGAGCAACGATTCATACCTTATGAAGTAATGATAGTTGACATGAAAGTGCAGAATACTAGAAAATGTAGTGTAAGTTCAGAAGCGATTTTCTGCTGACAAATAGAGTATTCCAGAGGGAACATGTAACTTCTCAGTTATATTATGACGGTAGAGGAGAAACACCTGAAGTAATTTACCTTGTATTTGCTAAACAGGGTTTCTCAGTCCATTGAGAACGGGAAGAGAAGAAGGGCACGAGTTTTCTTAATAGTGGATTAGGCGATTTCGATACTAATGGGTTTGGCTCAGGAGCTCTGCAATCAGTTCTGAGTGGCTCCACTGTCATCTCAAAGAGACTTAACAACCCGAGTTTGTTTGCAGAGATCACACATATAAATGGGCACGGACCAGGAAGGATCTGGCGAAAGGAAACAGGAGTGTCGATTTCCAGATAACCTTAAATCACAGTCATAAATCCACTGGAACAGCTTCCTACTCGCTGCAAGGAATTGTTTAACACGTATTATGTGCAATATGTTCTACATAACTCACAACCGACGCTAACAAGTTTTATAGCTGTGGTTCTGCTTGATGTAGCACAGATATAAGGTGCATAAAATAAAACTTGACCGTGAAATATTTTATAACACTGATGCGGAATTGGCCCTTGTTAATAAACAGGAGAAATGCCTATCAGAGAAAATGTTATATGCGATTGCAGTCTTTCTCGGCGTATTCCACTGACAAATCCTTTCCGCGTTATCAGCCGAATGGTGGCGGGGTCTTGTCGCAACGTTTCAATGAAGAAGATGATGGGTACGAAACACATTGAAACGTTGCGACAAGACGACGCCACCACTCGGCTGATAACCCGAGAAGAATGCATCAGAGAAAATAATGGAAACCGTGATTTCGATGCACGAATCAGGTCTGAATATGAGTTCTGAGTAAAATGGAATCAAGACTTTTGAAGCCTCAGTTTGTAATTTCTTCACATGGGCCTGGTTCAGCCTAACAAGACATGTGGACTCAGAGAACAATGCCGTCATCTGCCGGAAAGTTCGCATCAATACTCTGAAGAACCGTTACGCATTCAACATTGGTATTTTTTGAGTAATGTCTGCATCATAACACGACTCTTTTTCCAAACTGTAAGAGTTAGAGGTTTTCATATAGCCCAACGACACTGGTGCATACTGAATCGAATGAAAATTGGATAGGAAAGACGTGGAGCATGCTGCCCCACTAGGTATGTAAGTTCTCCCCTGATTATCACTACAGCGGAGAGCAACAAACAATACATCACGTAACATTCAGAGCATTCCAAGGAACAATGCAAGACCTTCACAATTTGCCTGTGGAAGCTTCCGACTGGACCTTAAGCCTGGCCTTAGAGCTCTTAACCAACTTGAGATTGTTTGTATCAGTGTAGACGTGTATATGCACTGGAATAAGATTTTCACTCTGCAGCTGAGTGTGCGCTGATATGAAACTTCCTGGCAGATTAAAACTGTGTGCCGGACCGAGACTCGAACTGGGGACATTTGCCTTTCAGGGGCAAGTGCTCTACCAACTGAGCTACCCAAGCACAACTTACGCCCCTTCCTCACAGCTTTACTTCTGCCAGTGCCTCGTCTCCTACTTCCCAAACTTAATAGAAGCTCTCCTGCAAACCGTGCAGAACTTGTATATGCAGCTAGTCAGACACATGCACGGTATACATACACTCCTGGAAATGGAAAAAAGAACACACTGACACAGGTGTGTCAGACCCACCATACTTGCTCCGGACACTGCGAGAGGGCTGTACAAGGAATGATCACACGCACGGCACAGCGGACACACCAGGAACCGCGGTGTTGGCCGTCGAATGGCGCTAGCTGCGCAGCATTTGTGCACCGCCGCCGTCAGTGTCAGCCAGTTTGCCGTGGCATACGGAGCTCCATCGCAGACTTTAACACTGGTAGCATGCCGCGACAGCGTGGACGTGAACCGTATGTGCAGTTGACGGACTTTGAGCGAGGGCGTATAGTGGGCATGCGGGAGGCCGGGTGGACGTACCACCGAATTACTCAACACGTGAGGCGTGAGGTCTCCACAATACATCGATGTTGTCGCCAGTGGTCGGCGGAAGGTGCACGTGCCCGTCGACCTGGGACCGGACCGCAGCAACGCACGGATGCACGCCAAGACAGTTGGATCCTACGCAGTGCCGTAGGGGACCGCACCGTCACTTCCCAGCAAATTAAGGACACTGTTGCTCCTGGGGTACCGGCGAGGACCATTCGCAACCGTCTCCATGAAGCTGGGCTACGGTCCCGCACACCGTTAGGCCGTCTTCCGCTCACGCCCCAACATCGTGCAGCCCGCCTCCAGTGGTGTCGCGACAGGCGTGAATGGAGGGACGAATGGAGACGTGTCGTCTTCAGCGATGAGAGTCGCTTCTGCCTTGGTGCGAATGATGGTCGTATGCGTGTTTGGCGCCGTGCAGGTGAGCACCACAATCAGGACTGCATACGACCGAGGCACACAGAACCAACACCCGGCATCATGGTGTGGGGAGCGATCTCCTACACTGGTCGTACACCTCTGGTGATCGTCGAGGGGACACTGAATAGTGCACGGTACATCCAAACCGTCATCGAACCCATCGTTCTACCATTCCTAGACCGGCAAGGGAACTTGCTGTTCCAACAGGACAATGCACGTCCGCATGTATCCCGTGCCACCCAACGTGCTCTAGAAGGTGTAAGTCAACTACCCTGGCCAGCAAGATCTCCGGATCCGTCCCCCATTGAGCATGTTTGGGACTGGATGAAGCGTCGTCTCACGCGGTCTGCACGTCCAGCACGAACGCTGGTCCAACTGAGGCGCCAGGTGGAAATGGCATGGCAAGCCGTTCCACAGGACTACATCCAGCACCTCTACGATCGTCTCCATGGGAGAATAGCAGCCTGCATTGCTGCGAAAGGTGGATATACACTGTACTAGTGCCGACATTGTACATGCTCTGTTGCCTGTGTCTATGTGCCTGTGGTTCTGTAAGTGTGATCATGTGATGTTCTGACCCCAGGAATGTGTCAGTAAAGCTTCCCCTTCCTGGGACAATGAATTCAAGGTGTTCTTATTTCAATTTCCAGGAGTGTAGTATCAGTAAGCGCGCTGTCCGTGTATAGAATGGGGAAGGCGCGTGCTCCAACTGAGTTTGACCGAGGGCAGATTGTGATGGGCCAGAGGCTCGGCACGAGCGTTTCCGAGACTGCTCGACTTGTCGGGTGCTCGAGTAGTGCTGTGGTGAGTGATTTCAACACATAGCGAAACAAAGGTGAAACCACGTTCAGACGTAGTGGGGTTGGGTCGCCACCCCTCGTAACACAAGTCGGACGCCGTAGACTGGGCAGACTGATAAAACACGACCAGCGGCAAATTGTAGCGGAGTTAACATCAGACATTAATGCTGAGCAAAGCACAACTTTGTCTGCACACACAGTGCACCGAACACTCCTAGAGATGGGCTCCCGCAGGAGACGAGCCATGCATACGGATACGTTAACACCACGACATCGGAAACTACGACATAAATGGACACATGACCATCGGCACTGGATGTTGGCGCAGTGGCAGAGCGTTCCATGTTCTGATAAATCCTGACATCTCCTTCATCATGTCGATGGAAAGGCGCGAATCCGTCGTCTTCCAGGGGAACAGATCCTTGACACCTGGATTGCGGGACGATTACAAGCTGGAGGCGGCACCATTGTGCTCTCGGCGACATTCAAGTGGGCATCCATGACTGCAGTGGACCTCGTGCAAAGCTCCATGACGACCAAAGAGTATCGTACAGTGGTTGCCGAATACTAACACCCTTTCATGACTTTCCCTACTGCAGTGGCATTTTTCAACAACATTCTGCGCCGTTACCCAAGGCCAGGAGTGTGAAGGAGTGGTTCGAGGAACATAGTGGCAAGTTCCAATTGATCAGCTGGTCCCCCAACTTGCCAGATCTTATCCCTGATCAAACACCTCAGGGATGTAATTGCACTTGGTGTCAGTGCTCATCGCCACCCTCTCCGGGGACTTTTGTGTGCAGATGTGGTGCCAACTCCCTCCAGAAACTTGCCAAGGGCTCATTGCTTCCATGACACGACGTGTCACAGCTATTACCCGAGCCAAAGGTGAACTTACCGGCTATTAGGTAGGTGGTCATATTGTTCTGACTGATCAGCGTATATATTGTACATAGTTGTGCAATATTTCTCCTGTCGTCATGCCATAAGTAAATAAATAAAATCTACTAAATCAAATTCTATTCCAGTCCCAGTCCACACAACTTTGTACTCCCTAGATTTATTGCTATGTACAGCCGGATGTTTCTTTTAATAAGGATACCAGTGATTTCATGCCATATATATCAAAAAACTGGAAAGGGGCTCATCAGACGTGTTATTCATTGATTCGGATAGTCTTAGGTATGTTGTAGAAGCATCTGTCCTGTGTACCTGGCTAGCTGCCATTCATGCGACTGCCCCAAGTTTCCGATAAAATCGATGTTGAAGTTACATGCATATGTGCTATATCCGTTACTTTTACGGTGTTTCGCCCTAGCCCGTGCAGCTCAGGGGGTAAGGTTGACATCTACCACGCAGGCTATACTGGTTCAGTCCCCACCCACGCTTCTTTTCGATCGTATATATCATCATTAAATGGTAAATTCCACGCAGTATTATTCAGAAATATTTATTTCCCTGCAGTAATTTCATTAATAGTTCACACATTGCAGCAAAATTTCTTCAAATGCATAAAACGTTTGCTACACTATAGATTACAGAATCGTCTTATTAGATGTCGGTTGCATCGCTTCCTGTGTTACAGCAGAATTCCGGGTTGTGGTAGAAGTAAGAGAAACACAAATGCATAGAGCACTACGCAGTTTAATGAAAGCTACTGCATTTGCAGCAGACAGATTTTTCAGACGCGATACAGGAAAACACAGTACGTTTGGATTGAAAGACACACTTCTTTTCTGCAATGAACATCGACGCGAACCACATGTATTTGATAATTCCTGTGACAGCAAATGCACTGATTGACGCAGAATTAAAGAACGTTTGTTTATGGAATCTTGCCTCTAAGAGCTATTACTAGTAGACTAAAGCAAGTCGGGAGCATTTTGAGATTTTTCGTGGAAGTTTTAACTTCTCTGTAAGAATGAATGTCACAGGTTCGGCAAAGAGCAGTGCATTTCGATGGGATAGGATTTACGCTGCAGGTGCACGCTCTAATTTCATCTAAAACATTTAATCTTAAAGCATCTGAGGAGACTACCCTCTCTATGAATCAATACTATGAAGAAATAAAAATATATCAAATCTGATCAGATTCTAATCATCCAAGCATTTCAGCAAGTGTCCATCGAGGAACTGTATAAACAATAAAAGATATTTCTATTATTATGTTTACTAATTTAACAGAGCTTTGGAAGATTTAAGATCAAGTGAGACACAAGGGATAGATATTCTATTAGAATTTCTAAAATCATTGGGGGAAGTGTGCAACAAAACAACTATTAGCGTTGGTGTGTAGAATGTATATGTCTGGCAACATGCCATCTGACTTTTGGAAAAATATTGTCCGCACAATTCCGAACACTGCAAGAGCCGACAACTGCGAGAATAATCTCACAATCAGCTTAACAGCTCATGTATAGAAGTTGCTGACAAGAATGAAAAGAAAAACTGGGGATGCGTTGACGATCAGTTTGGCTTAGGAACGGTAAAGCCACAAGTGAGGTATTTCTGACGTCGCGGTTGATAATGGAAGTAAGACCGAAGAAAAATTTAGACTATTTATAGGATTTTTCTACCCCGAAAAAGCGTTCGACAATGGGACATGGTGCAAGACGGTCGAAAATCTGAGACGAAATAGGGGTTAACTATAGGGAGAGAAGGGTAATGTACAATATGTACAAGAGCCACGAGGGAATAACAACAGTGGCCTACCAAGAACGAAGTGCTCGCAGTAAGAAGGGATAAGATGGGGATGTAGTCTTTCGACCCTAGTATTGAATCTGTACATCTAGGAATCAATGATGGAAGGGTTCAGGCGTGTAATTAAAATTCAACGTGAAAGGCTATTAATAATACGTTTCGCTGATGACATTGCTATCCTGAGTGAAAGAGAAGAAGAATTTAATGATCTGCTGAATGGAATGAACAGTCTAATGAGTACAGAATATGGAGAATAAATCGAAGGAAGACAAAAGTAATGAGAAGTAGTAGAAATGAGGACAACGAGAAACTTAATATCACGATTGATAGTCACGAGGTAGCTGAAGTTAGGAAATTTACTACCTGGGCAACAAAATAACGAATGACAGATGGAGCAAGGGGGGCAACAAACGCAGACTATCACTGCTAAAAGGGGTGTTCCTGGCCAAGGGAAGTCTACTAGTATCAAACATAGGGCTTCATTTGAGGAACAAATTGCTTAAAATATACATATGGAGTGTACAGTGGAAAAACCCGAACAGAAGAGCATCGAAGTATTTGTGATGTGGTGCTACAGACGAATGTTGAAAATTAGAAGAGCTGATAAGGTAAGGAATGAGGTAGGTTATGCCTAGAGTCGGAAAGGAATGGATAATGTGGAGAGCACTGCAAGAACAGGGGACAGACAGGATTTCAGGATATCTGTTGAGGCATAGGGGTATGAATTCCATGGTTCTTGAGAGAACTTCAGAGGACAAAAACTATAGAGGAAGACAGAGTTTGGAATACATCCAGCAAATAATTGAGGATTTAGGGTGCAAGTGCTACTCTGAGATGAAGAAGTCAAGATAGGAGAGGAAGTCGTGGCCTAAAATCAGTCAGAAAACTGATTACTCAAAAACATTTTTCGGTTTATTCATCGTATTTTACTGTTATTGTGTCATTTTAAGTTTGTGATTTTCTACTATATGTGTTTCCAGCCTCAATTGAAAAATTGTTTTACTCTGCTGGACATTAAAATTGCACACCACGAAGATGACGTGCAACAGACGCGAAATTTAACTGAGAGGAAGAAGATGCTGTGATATGCGAATGCATAGCTTTCCAGAGCAATCCAACAAGGTTGGCGCCGGTGGCGACACCTACAACATGCTGACATGAGGAAAGTCTCCAACCGATTTCTCATACACAAACAGCAGTCGACTGGCGTTGCATGGTGAAACGTTGTTGTGATGCCTCGTGTAAGGAGGAGAAATGCGTACCATCACGTTTCCGACTTTGATAAATGTCGGATTGTAGCCTATCGCGATTGCGGTTTATCCTATCGCGACATTGCTGTTCGCGTTGGTCGAGATCCAATGACTGTTAGCAGAATATGGAATCGGTGGGTACAGGAGGGTAATACGGAACGCTGAGCTGGATCCCAATGGCCTCGTATCACTAGCAGTCGAGATGACAGGCATCTTATCCACATGACTCTAACGGATCGTGCAGCCACGTCTCGATCCCTGAGTCAACAGATGGGGACGTTTGCAACACATCAATCATGTGCATGAACAGTTCGACAACGTTTGCAGCAACATGGACTATGAGCTTGGAGACCATGGCTGCGGTTACCCTAGACGCTGCATCACAGACAGGAGCGCCGGCCAGAGTGGCCGAACGGTTCTAGGCGCTACAGTCTGGTACCGCACGACCGCTACGGTCGCAGGTTCGAATCCTGCCTCGGGCATGGATGTGTATGATGTCCTTAGCTTAGTTAGGTTTAAGTAATTCTAAGTGATAGGTGACTGATGACCTCTAAAGTTAAGTCTCATAGTGCTTAGAGCCATTTGAACAGACAGGAGCGCCTGCGATGGTGCACTCAACGACAAAGTTGGATTCACGATTGGCAAAACATCATTTTTTCGGATGAATCCCGATTATGTTTACAGCATCATGATCGTCGGATCTGTTTTTGGCGACATCGCGGTGGACGCACGTTGGAAACGTGTATTTATCTTCCTCATACTGGCATATCAACTGGCGTGATGGTATGGGGTTCCCATCGGTTACACATCTCGGTCACCTCTTGTTCGCATTGATGGCACTTTGAACAGTGGATGTTACATTTCAGATGTGTTACGACCCATGGCTCTACCCTTCATTCTATCCCTGCAAAACCACACGACCGCATGGTGCAGGTCTTGTATGGGCCTTTCTGGGTACAGAAAATGTACGACTGCTGCACTGGCCAGCACATTCTCCAGGTCTCTCACCAACTGAAAACGTCTGGTCAATGGTGGCCGAGCAACTGGCTCGTCACAATAGGCCAGTCACTATTCTTGATGAACTGTGGTATCGTGTTGAAGCTGCATGGGCAGCTGAACCTGTACACACCATACAAGCTCTGTCTGACTCAATGCCCACGCATTGACCGTTATTACGGGCAGAGGTGGTTGTTCTGGGTAATGATTTCTCAGGATCTATGTACCCAAACTGTGTGAAAATGTAATCACATGTCAGTTCTAGTATATTTGTCCAATGAATACCTGATTATCATCTGCATTTCTTCTTGGTGCAGCAATTTTAATTGCCAGTAGTGTATTTATATTGGTTCTGTTCTGTCAGAAAATGGTTTTTACTCTGGTCCACCATAGTGATAAAAGCTAATAATGTGGCAGAATTTGAAATTTGCTTGGGTAGCCCTGCTCCACAACATACCTAAGACTCACCAACATCCATGAATAACGGGTCTGATGGTCCTGTTTTGAGCTAGAACTTCAAATATGATGACCGTAATACTAGACGGACATCAAATAGCATTTCGAAGCCTCTTGAAAAGTCGGATAGAAGCAAATGATAAAAGTGTTGTAGAGAGGCGTTTCCAGTGGAACTAAGGACTGCAGATACAGGCGATTCTCCATCGAATAAACGACCTACTGCAGTGGACATGGCCAGTGCAAGACTTGTGAGAGAGTAGTGGAGTGTGGAGCGATCTGGTGCTGAAGCCAGACATGGACACAGAGGGCGCAGGCTGCTGCAGCGGCTGCCGCCTCACCGAACGTGGAGAAGCGCTTCTCGGCGGGCGGCCCTCGGCAGTCGCGCCGGTCGACCACGCGCACCTGCACCAGGTACTGAGCGGGCCGGCGCAGGTTGCCCTTCAGCAGGTGCTCCATCCGCAGGCCGCCGCCGCCGCCGCCGCCGCTCCAGTTGGCCACGGCCAGCAGCACCTCGGGCTCGTACTCGAACCAGTCGAGCAGCGAGCTCACCACCTGCCGCCCCAGCCTGGCGACAGAGTTTAGATGCGATTGAGGCAGAGCTGTAGACTGTCCCAGACGTACGAGGGTCACTCCAAAAGAAATTCACACTATTTTTGTAAAAATATAGATTTCATTCTGCATTCATTAAAGTAAGCAGACTGAGAAGGTAGTCACTTGGAGAAATATAACATATGTTGAAGCGTTGGTTAATGGGGAGTTGTACGGTCAAAGCTGTCATCAAGTCCCTTTATTGGTGCAGTAGTATATGCAATGGTCCGCATTCAGGCTCAAGCCTAGATCAAGGAGGAGGTACTAAGCGAAACCAACCATATAGTTAATTGCAGCAATGGTTTGAGTGGTGGTCACCACACTTGTTGAAGCATTGGTCATGCAGGAGTCACCATTCATCTATCGATTAGTCCCACACATTTGGAATAAACATGAGGACAATTTTGGGAGCAGGATAGTTTAGAATGCGCTATCAAAGTTATTGCGGACACTTATAAAGTCATACCTGGTCATTTTCTGTTGTTCAAAGAACGCACACAGGCCATGTAGAACAATTATGAGTGGGCGAATGTTATACAGGGTGTTACAAAAAGGTATGGCAAAACTTTCACGAAACATTCCTCACACACAAAGAAAGAAAATATGTTATGTGGACATGTGTCCGGAAACGCTTACTTTCCATGTTAGAGCTCATTTTATTACTTCTCTTCAAATCACATTAAACATGAAATGGAAACACACAGCAACAGAACGTACCAGCGTGTCTTCAAATACTTTGTTACAGAAAATGTTCAAAATTATCCTCCGTTAGCGAGGATACATGCATCCACCCTCCGTCGCATGGAATCCCTGATGCGGTGATGCAGCCCTGGAGAATGGCGCATTGTATCACAGCTGTTCACAATACGAGCACGAAGAGTCTCTAATTTGGTACCGGGGTTGCGTAGACAAGAGCTTTCAAATGCCCCCATAAATGAAAATCAAGAGGGTTGAGGTCAGGAGGGCGTGAATGCCATGGAATTGGTCAGCCTCTACCAATCCATCGGTCACCAAATCTGTTGTTGAGAAGCGTACGATCACTTCGACTGAAATGTGCAGTAGCTCCATCGTGCATGAACCACATGTTGTGTCGTACTTGTAAAGGCACATGTTCTAGCAGCACAGGTAGAGTATCCCGTATGAAATCATGATAACGTGCTCTATTGAGCGTAGGTGGAAGAACAAAACTAAAATGAACTCTAACATGGAAATTAAGCTTCAAAGTATTTACCATCAATGAAAAACACATCGGTTGTTTTGGAGTTTCATACAATACAGCATAGTCTCACTAGTAACACATTTGGATGGTATGCTGCTTTTTGTGAACCGTCTGCTGATGAACAAGCATCGTATTCGTTATTGCCAGTAATACCTTTTCTTAATGATAACTTCGGTTTCTGAGGTAGAGACAATATGCCACTCTCCTTCTATGTTAAGTTGATCAATCCACGTCAGCTGACTGCGTCATGAGCTGTTTATGTCAGCGATGTCATTATGGTCTGTTAATCCTTGTGTAATTTTCGGACGAGCACACGTGTAAGAGGGAAAGGTATCCTGTGTGTGTGTGTGTGTGTGTGTGTGTGTGTGTGTGTGTGTGTGTGTGTGTGTGTGCGTACGTGTGCGTATGTGTGTGAATGAGAGACAGAGGGGGGAGGGAGGGGAGGGGGAGCGTGGCAGTACAGATAAAAAGCGAGAGTCCATACACAGCGGAGCTTTAAAACAGCACAAAACTGACGCTAATTTTCATTGAGACTGGATAGGATGCCACTAAACATTCGAGAGCACTGAATCTCAGAACGATCTGCCGCAGCGAACGTAATTACGTAACCGTTTCATCAGAACACGGCCCAATAATTGCATTATGAGATGGTACGAGAATAGCCCAGCAGTAACGTAATTCGCAGTCGCCCATTCCCCGCCTTGGACATGTAGCAGTCAGATAATGGCCTACGACAGACGTTAAAGTAAGTTCACATCATTTCAGCCCACAGCACATTATATCGAAACAAGCTGCTACCCATATTTCAAATAACTGTCGCAATACAGCTTTTCAAAATTCAGAGCTCGTCACGAAGCGCTTATAATTTCCATTAATTACTGCGCACGTGCGGAAACCGTTCGGCTTCTTTCCTGCGCAACCACACGAGCGTCAAATTCTCCAACACCTTCTCTCTCTCTCTCTCTCTCTCTCTCTCTCTCTCTCTCTCTCACACACACACACACACCCACACACACACACACACACACACACATACACACACATAAGTATACAAACACATACTGTAAACCACTACAGTATTCCACCTGTAAATGAAGTATCGGAAAAATTATTGCCCTGACGCTTCTGTGTGAGTCAACATTATCGTTATTTCATCCTTACTGCCCATACGCGAGACGACAGCTGGAGACCGTTCTGCAATCGGTCTCGAATGTTTGTTCTTTGAAACTGCACAAGGTCGTTTCTCGAGAAGATCGAGTTCTGCCCTCCTTAATCCTCGTGTAATGATGGAACCTGCGGAGCCAATCTTCCTAGCAAACCTTGGAATTGCTTTGATATCTTCCTTTAGTCCGACCAGGAAAAGATTATGAGCGTCCGTGCTGTACTCGAGAATGAGTCGCACAAGAGTTACTTACGCAACCTCCTTTGCGGTACGCCACACTCTCCGAGAACTTTACCATCCAGCATATCGCACTCGCCCATTTGCAATTAATGCAGTTGCTCATACGTACTAGTTTCATTCCACGTCATTTTGCAACGTTACGCCAAGACGAGACTGAATCAAACAGCATTAATTCTGTATTCGGACATTACAGCTGGAACGTGCATCTCATTTTTCCACGTCTAAAGCAATCTGCCGACCATAACACCAAACAGAAATACGTTTCGCGACAGGTACCAGCAAGTATCACTCAGTCGCTCCGTGCACCGTCTCCTCACATAATCTGGACCTTGATCTGAGGATCGTCCCATATATCGAAACCAGTAACCAAATTAGAAAATAAATAAAATAAAATAAACATTGTGATCTCGATTGCTAGTTACTGAGCTAGAAATATTGTCTGAGTTATCATGAATTCACCTACAGTCAGTCTGTGACGACACTTTCTCATAATCAACACTGTCGGAAATTCATAGTCTGTAATATAATAAAATAATGGAATAGATGGTAAAAAATGTTGAAATGTGTGGCTTTTTAAACTGAATTGAACTAATGAGATTAATTTTTCGGCATGAATGACAAGCGCAATATGCTGAGTTTTCAGGACCAAGTAGTTTCTTTCTCCGCTGTAATTTGTGGGTACCATTCTTTATAATGCTACGTTTGGTCGCCGTGTTCACCTTTGAAGTCTTGACCGTGTTCTCATTAAGCTTATCGGATCTTCGTAATTTTCCAAAGTACACAGGTGGGCTTCAGTTCTTGTAATTATCGTACTATTTGAAATAACAACTCACACGACATTTCTGTTAATAAAACAATGTTTCTAAACGGTGCACATATGAAATACATACTCATCACTTATTCATAGCGGCCCCAAAATGGCGGTCTACAATTACTCGCTTAAAATGGCGTGCTTCTCATTCGTTCACTAGCTGAGTGCGAATTCTTCCTTCCTCCTACTGGTACCAGAAAAAAATCATTGTTTTTTAACAACTGAAAATCAAAAATACATGACGGTAGGCATAGGCTCTATGATGGGCTACCACTTCATCTTCTCTCTTTGCCTTTAAAGAAGACGAAAACATAAAGGAAAGGCAAAAGGTTTATCACACTACCAACTCTAATGCACGAATCGTTTATCTGCATGGAGACATTTTTCCATAAACAACATTGTCGGATGTTAACAGTCTCAGGTTGCAACCGACCCTATTCCACGAACCGTTTATTTACATGGAGAAGAGGAACTATATTGTCACACTTCACTGACGCAGTTCCATCGTCACCTTTCATCTACATCTACATCATTCTCCGCAAGCCACCTAACGGTGTGTGGCGGAGCATAATTTCGGTACCACTATCTGATCCCTCCCACCCTGTTCCACTCTTGCCGGCCGCGGTGGTCTCGCGGTTCTAGGCGCGCAGTCCGGAACCGTGCGACTGCTGCGGTCGCAGGTTCGAATCCTGCCTCGGGCATGGATATGTGTGTGATGTCCTTAGGTTAGTTAGGTTCAAGTAGTTCTAAGTTCTAGGGGACTAATAACCACAGCAGTCGAGTCCCATAGTGCTCACAGCCATTTTTTGAACCTGTTCCACTCGCGAATAGTGCGTGGGAAGAATGGTTGTCGGTAAGCCTCGGTATTGGCTCTAATACCTCTAATTTTCTCCTCGTGGTCAATACGCTAGATGTATGTGGGGGGAAGTACTATGTTGTTTGACTCCTCCTGAAAAGTACTGCCCTGAAATTTCAATAGTAACTCTCTCCGTGATGCACAACGTCTCTTATGAACACCCACCACCTAGGACATCATACTGGATTCGGACACGCAAAACGTCCCCCCCCCCCCCCCCCCTGTTACATGTTAGGGAACCCATATATTGCGCTAGCATCTTTGTTAATACGAGAGTTGTCCAGAAAGTAAGTTCCGATCGGTCTCGAAATGGACACCACAGTGAAAACCAGAAACGTTTTATTTGGAACAGTTAGATACACATTCCACCTACTTCTCTATATAGTCTCCGCTAAAACTTCGAGCTCTGTCGTAGTGTTGTTTCAGGTCTCCAACAACCACGTCATAGAAAGCAGCCGCCTGTGCTTTCAGCCAGTTACCTGCAATGGTCTGGAGCTCGCTGTCTGTGCAAGTTTTTTTTTTGTTTTCATAGCCAGCGGTTCTTGTGAGTAGACGTGAGACTCACGGGGAGCCAATTACGGACTGTATTGTAGGCGATCGAAAACTTCTCATTGGAAACGCTGCAGGAGCGTCTTCATTGCCCTTACGGTATGCGGCCGAGAATTGGCATGAAGAAGGAACTGCTCGACAGTTGTGTTATGTGGGCTGCATGACTCAGGCGAAATCTCTAACCAGGCCCTCATACTCGGCGGGAGACGCTGTTCCATATGCATATTCCAGTGCACACTGTGCACTCAAAACTGAAAAGAGCGACGCGACACAATCGACGGGTATACTAGAAACACTGTCCAACACATCCGTGACAAGCTTTACCGAATTTTCCCAGTGGTTTCCATTTCGCAACCGATCGGAACTTACTTTCTGAACAATCCCCGTAATATGCACTAAGGTGCAATGTCTTACATTTTCTGGAAATCAGTAAATAACAAGTCATCCAGTTGACCGCCATCCACTGAAGTTGGAAGAGGAGGTGTTCTTGTGATTAGAGTACGATCCCCGCCTCGCGATTAAAGTGACACACGCGGAACGATAGGAATATCTGTTACAGAATAGGGGCTCCGTACAGTATAGGAACATTTCGACGTTTCTAAGACCAGAACTGTTTGCATAAGCATTTATCTTATTAATTTTCACTAATATGTATTCGCATACATTTTATAGGATAGAATATGTCAGCTTCCTGGTAGGAAAAACAGCGATGTTCTATTCAAAAAAAATGTAAATAGTTCTGCAAATCTCTGGAACATCTAGGATGATTCAGCTGCCACTACCGATGTTATGCAGCCCTCAGTGTTGTATCTGGCCTTCACATTTTTCATATTCTCTCGCTCGTGCTAATTATTAGTCCTGCATAGAAAATGAACAGGACCTTTTTGTAGAAAATCCAGTTCAGATAAATTTTGTACTGAGATATGTCTTCCTTAGAGGTCACCGTTTTATTCAAGAACAGTCAGTACAAAACTGACTTTGAAACGCACCACGACCACCGTACTGAGCCCTCTTCAGTCACAATTTCTAGTAGTTTGTTCGCGATGCTCCCTCTTTCTACCGACTACACAAACTACCCGATATTCGACCGCTTTTTATATCTGTTGTTTTCGTTATTACGACACCAGGATAGTTGGCTGTTTCGTTAATATTTTTAATTTAAAAGCGCACGTGGAGGTAATACTTTATGATGATACTTTATGATAAACCTAATCACCTTGATAATGAGATCCATACTTAAACTTAAGAAGTGGAGTAGATTCGTAATCGTGAGGCCTGGCTAATACAGTGTAATCGTTCATTTTATGCTTCATAAATTCACAATATCATTAGGTAAAATTTACTCAAACTTGTAAGTGCTCGACAGTCGGTGGCATAATACGGCCAGTTAATGAAATCAAAAAAGGTCGAAAACTGGAAATAATGCATGCAGTCGCAATATTTGTACAATGGTGGAAGGAAGCGCCTGGCTGGTGGGTGATGAATGAGGGAGTTGCAGTGTTTCTAATGGTCACTTTTGTACTTTTTATTGAATAACTCGAAAACTACGGCCTCTAGAGAGACGTGTCCCAGCACTAAACTTAACTACATGAAATTTCCTACAAAAAGGTCCCGTTCATTTTATTTGTATAGCACTAATAGCTTGTGCGTAGGGAGCGAGAGAACGTGAAAATCTCGCATGTAGTTTTTGAAGTCCAGATATAACATTGTGGGTTGCATAAAACGACATCGGTAGGAATAGCTGAATCGCCCTGTATAAGGTATGCCTAACTGGAAAGGAGACTCTCATGTAGCATTCCATGTAATCCCAGTGGATGAATCTGTGTTGCGAAAGATGGCGTGGTGGTATTTCCAGTTGCATAAAAGGAGATAATGGCTTCTCAGCAATTTCTTCATTTCTGGAGAGTTGTTTCCACTGTTACTTTCATGATGGATCTCTCCTCAACGGCATAAGGAGTGCGGAGTCTGCTTCACAAATTTATCGTAGGATGAAAGAAGTGTACGGAGAGCAACGTCTTGCTCGGTGCACAATATTCCGGCATTGTCAGCTCAGCGAAGTGTGAACATCGAGGACATACCACGCCCTTGGCAGGCGCCACCTGTCGCTGTAAGTGTCACGATTTCGGCTGTCCAGGAGCTCACATGGAGGAATAATCGAATCGCCACACCTGACATTGCTGTCGAACTGTTGATAAACAAAGGAATTGCGCATCACATAATCTACGAGAAGTTTCGTTATGGAAAATGTTGCAAACAGTGCTTGTCCAAGCACCTTTCAGAGAATCAGAAGATGGCGAGAACTGATGTTTGCCTGTTCCATGGAGGAGAGAACGGATACTGTTGCTAAATTAGTGCCATGTGATGGGAAGTGATGTCACCCCTTCCACTCTGCGTCCAAACGGATGAATGTAGAATCCCGGCTCCCATGTCAGAAACCTTTCGCCAGGAGAATGGGGTGCCACAGGGATCCGTTTTGAGCGTCGCTCTCTTCGCCGTAGCGATCAATCCAATAATGGATTGCCTCCCAGATGATGTATCAGGCTCCCTTTTCGTGGACGATTTTGCCATATATTGCAGCGCGCAGCGTCCATGTTTCCTGGAGCGCTGTCTTCAGCGTTCTCTTGACCGTCTTTACTCCTGGAGTGTCGCGAATGGCTTCCGTTTTTCTGCCGAGAAGACGGTCTGTATTAACTTCTGGCTTACGACTCGGCCCCGTTGCTCTCCCATTTGTGGAGACAACAAAACTTTTAGGTCTTACATTTGACAGGAAACTTAGTTGGTCTCCACATGTGTCATATTTGGCTGCCCGTTGTACCCGTTCTCTAAATGTCCTCCGTGTTCTCAGTGGCACGTCGTGGGGAGCGGATCGAACCGTCCTACTTCGCCTATATCGGTCGATCGTCCGTTCCAAGCTGGATTATGGGTGCTTTGTATACTCCGCTGCACGGCTGCCCATCTTGCACCACCTCAACTCCATACAACATCGGGGTTTACGGCTTGCGATCGGAGCGTTTTATACTAGTCACGTCGAGAGTCTTCAAGCTGAAGCCGGTGAATTGCCACTCACCTACCGGCGCGATATACTGCTTTGTCGTTACGCCTGTCGGCTACTGTCAATGCCCGACCACCCATCGTATCGTTCCTTTCTTGACGACTCTCTCGACCGTCAATACGGATTGTATGTCTCTGCCCTGCTACCCCCTGGAGTTCGCTTTCGTCGCCTCCTTCAACTCCTTGATTTTTCACTCCCTGCAACCTTTATAGTGGGCGAGACCACACGCCACCTTGGCTCCAGGTTCAGGTTCGCGTTCACCTTGACCTCAGCTCGCTCCCAAAGGAGGTTATCCCCGGTTCAGTATACCGCTCCCGTTTTGTCGAACTTCGTTCGAAGTTCATTAATATGACTTTCATTTATACAGATGGCTCTAAGACCAACGACGGGGTCGGGTGTTCTTTTATTGTCGGGGCACAAAGTTTCAAATACCGGCTACATGGCCATTGTTCGGTCTTCACAGCTGAGCTCTTTGCCATCTACGAGGCTGTTCTTTACGTCTGCCGCCACCGACATTCTGCTTATGTCATCTGCTCCGATTCTCTGAGCGCCATCCAGAGCCTCAGTGATCCGTATCCGGTTCACCCTTTCGTGCATCGGATCCAGCGCTCTCTTCAGCAGCTGGTGGACAACGGATCTCCAGTTAGCTTTATGTGGGTTCCTGGCCACGTCGGTATCCCTGGGAACGAAGCTGCAGATGCCGCGGCCAAGGCTGCGGTCCTCCAGCCTCGGACGGCTTCTTGTTTTGTCCCTTCATCAGATTGTACCACGGTCATTTGTCGGCGCATTTTATCGCTGTGGCATGCCGATCGGGCTGCACTTACGGACAACAAGCTTCGGGCCTTGAAACCTCTTCCCGCGGCTTGGACGTCCTCCTCACGTCCTCCTCGGCGGGAGGAGGTCGTTTTGGCCCGGCTACGAATTGGACACTGCCAGTTCAGCCATCGCCATCTGCTGACGGCAGCCCCGGCGCCGTTCTGTCCATGTGGGCAATTGCTGACGGCCCGCCACATTTTAACGTCCTGTCCGGATTTTACTACGCTGCGTCTTGATCTTGGCCTGCCATGTACTCTGGATGCCATTTTAGCGGATGACCCAGGAGCTGCTGCTCGCGTTCTTCGTTTTATCAACTTGACACACCTGTCTAAGGACGTTTGATTATGCTGTTGTTTTTTAATCCTGTGCCTGTTAACACGTCTTTTATAGTGTTGACCTTTTTTGTTGCTGTTTTAACCTTGTGCCTCGCGGTACATTCATAAATTAGTCAGGGCGCTAATGACCATTGTAGTTGTGCGCCCTAAAACCACAAAAAAACCGGCTCCCATATCCCAAAACAATACCATGTCCCCCCCCCCCCCCCCGAAGGCTTTTTCGACTTAGACGGATCAGTTCTAATCGACTGGCTACCACGTGGGGGCAACAGCTAACGCTGAGCGTTATTGCACCAAGCCGCTGAGATTCTAACAGGCCTTAAAGAACAACCTCAGGGGCAAGCTCTCGAATAGGATAGGGCTTCTCCGAGACTGAGCCAGGTCACACATTAGCCGATAAGAACGTCGACCTCCTTCAAAAATTTCGAATGTAGATCTAGGTGCATTCTCCTTACTGCCCCGATAACTCCCCATGTCACTCGCATATCTTCGACCTCTTAAAACAATCTCTGACACGACCGAAGTTGACCTGTGCAAAGGAAATCCATCAGCAACCCAGGACTAAACTGAAGCGATCCACGCCATTAGAACGCCCCGGATCGGAGTATCAACGATATCAATGGCACTTATGTACAGTTGCAATGTGAACTGCAATTATAACATTGCAATTAAAATGTCTTTACATGTAACTGCAGTCTCCTTTTCATTCTGAATACTACTAACAATTAAGTAAACTATCTTCACATCTCCTTAGGGAGAGTAAAGTTTCTGATCTAGCACCCTATCTAAGTAAATATTCTTTTCACTTACAACTGTGAAAGTTGTAAACGAAACAAGTTATCCGAAGGACCCAGTATTTCGTTATAATCAAACTGGTTTTCCATGTAATGTTTATTTGGCATTAGTCGTTCTCACTTTGATTATTTCATATTTTAGATGTATGTGGTCTAGCTTTTACATGTACAGGAAATAGCGATTTGACAATCTTGACATTGCATGATGTGTGGAATATTGCTTGTGTCAGATAGAGCGATCACACCCTTGTGCAGTAAGCCGACCACGTATTTTATTCATTAAATGGTGTCTCCAGTTTCATAAACTGTATACAATTACACTGCTGATAATGTGTTCGGCCACAACAATGACTTGTTTTGTTAATTAGCACCAGATAATTGCGTAGGGACAGAAATTCTTCCTGTCAATATACAGCGATTCCGTGATGATATTACAAACTGTCAATGATAATGGAGAAGTAAATGTATCAATCTGGGGTATGGGACCCTGGTCTGGACACGACCGAGTCAAAACGTATAAGTGTAACTGGTTCTGATAGTTTTTTATGATTGGGCCAGCAGTGAAATACATGTCTTGAAAGCAAATAGTACTTAAGGTTCCTTAACAATAGAATGGCAGGGTTTCTGACATTCCTAAAACGGCGGAAGGGAGTCATTTTGATCCCACATAAAATATTTTCATATTTGACTTAAATAAGTACTTTTTAGTGTCTGTTAATCCACACTTTATTATTAGTAATCACAGAAAGTATTTACAATTATAAGTAATAATTACTAATTTATTTGGACAACGATGTATCATACAAGTTTATTGTTACTACTGCTAACAAGTTTCTTATCTATAGATTTTAATTTATTATCTATTCATACAACCTTCTAGACACATTAAGTATATTTGGTCCATTTTACTCTCACATGCGTTTTACAAACAGCTCTCTATTACGTTTCACTCCGGTCATTTGAAGCTGCAAGACGCACTCAGCTCAGGTGATTTCTGTTTTACGTACACATTTTCCACACACGGCTTTGTGGCACTTTACACAGTTTTCGCTGGTCTTGTTGACTTTGCAGAGGCTGATTTGGCACTTCCTCCACTTTCCAGGTGATTTCAGTCCCATATCCTTTCGCTTTGCCTAATTTCTTGTTCTTTCGTTCCCTTGAGTTCATTTGCCAGCTGAAGTATGAACTTCTTCCATTCCATTTTCTTCTTCGTTACTGTATTATAGATGACCCATGCATTTATTGCCGCCATGTCCAGTATGTTATAAAAGACATGCATTGGCCATTACCTACATGCAACCTTCGTAGAATGTTTACGGGTCATTTGATCAACCACGTCCACCTCGTACTTTGTTGCATTGCAGAACATTAAAGTTTCAGGTTTTTTATTTCCTTCCTTGCTTATTGCTAATTCAGCATGCAGCATACACAGAAGACTGACATTTTTATTCTTCTTTCCTTGGTATACCGTCAAGGTGCAGTCAGTGTTACCACTATTGTGCAGTATTGTGGAGGAGTGTGTTTCAGCATTCGGCTTCCTTACTTCATCGGGGATTTCACGGCGGATCTTGTTCAATCTACCAACTAATGAAGTTTCCTTTTCTTTGATTTTTTTTAGGCAGTTGAAAAGATGTAAGGAAATTGTCTGTGGTGACATTTCTCCCTTGGTTTACAAATGGCTCCATGAGACACAGAACGACAAACTCTCCAAGTGGTTGTTAGTCTCTATGCGTGTGCTATTTACCGACGTATGGGAAGGCATTACATACATACGTTGTCGTTAGATGCACAGCCAACCAGAATTTGAGACAATATTTGTATGGTTTGTAGGACATGAATTGAGTAAAACTGAATCTTGCTTTGCTTGGAAACAGTTGCTCGTCAATGGTTATATTTTTTCCAGGGCGGTAAGTGTAAACCTGTTCTCAATGAACTTTCCCCAAATTTTCAGATACAAGAGCTAATTTGTTAGCTGCCAAGCGTTCCGCCCGGGTAGATTTCTCATCAAAACAGAGAAATCTGAGAAGCTCGTGAAATTTGTCTCCTGGCATAATGTTCGTGATTAAAGTGGGCCCCAAGAGTGCGAAAAGAGATCATCCACAGACATATTTTCTGTGCACAATACACCCCGAACATACATAATGGCTATCAGTTTCTCCTGTTCCTCAAGTGACACAGTCCAGTGATTGTTTTTGGTAGTTTTCGAGCATTTAATTCTGTGTATTTCTTCATTGCTTCATCAAAAATAAGATGGAAGGCACTGATGGCAGAGCTGGCAAGTATAGGCAGTGGGACCCCCTCTCTCCCATAGAACATTCACAGTTGACCGTCTTCCAGAAGACGAATAATTTCCAATCTCCCACACGGTTCCATCCCTTGCAGTCATCTCTGTAGACGCTTCCAACAGTACCTGCTGTTGTGAAGGAGCTGATGATAGAGGTATATCAGCATCTCAATCCTCTTCCACTAACCACTCTTCGTCCACAATGTCCTCATATTCATTTGTATCAGGTACATAATCATCGTATTCATCAGTGAAGTCCATCTCCGATTCAACTTCAGAATTCTCTATGAGATGTAACACTTTATCAGAAAGTCCGCGCTGACGATACGTGTTCGAAAACGTGTTTCGCTGACGAAGACTGCCTGAGTGACACAACATAAGTTGTGGCAGACTGAAATATACTAGTGCCATGTTGCAACAATGTGGAGCAACTGCTCTGCGTTACTGCTCACTGTTGTCACTGTATTGTTGGATAATTTACTTATATTCGGAAGAGAAATTACAGTGGGGTGAAATTGACCCCTTCCGCCGTTATAGGTATACTGAATGAAATAGCGAACGACATTGAAATATTTTGTAAATCTAAAACATGTTCAGAAAGATGAGAAAAATTAGAAACAGTCACATAGTTTCATTGACAAAGTAAATAAACTGGATACGACAATGAGCGAAAGAGTATGACAGGGGTCTTTTGGACTCCTTCCGCCGTTCTAGTGTTAAAACATTGACTGAGTATTACGACAGCTATTTTGGATGATTTCTACTTTCAAGAACCTGCATATATACAGCTAGTTGAAAATGGAAATCTTTCGAAACAGCTGTCGTAATACACAAATTTTTTACACAGTGCTACTGGAACCTTATTTATTACGTCATTCTTATACTTAAGACACCAGTGCCTCTTCCACTGCAAGCTCTTTGGGCTCCATATTTTGGGAGGACGCAGTAAGGACCAAAACAAGGAAAACATCTAGTAAATACGGGTTCTGAAATGCATTCCTTAAAACCTATGTGCACTTACTCAACTTTGCTACTGTAAAAAACATCTCTTCTACTGAACAAATGCCAATATTAATTAAAATTCTTCTCGGTATTATGCCGTGTCATTCCTAAAAACTAACAACAATAATAAACTAAAACCGACGTTTCGGCCGAATTGCCACGGCCTTCCTCAGGGCACAACTGGTTTTGCATGGGGATAGGTGCTTCTATTTATTATAGGCTATCGATGTCTGACGTCACAGTTGTAATAGTTTTAATTGGCCCTCTGATATGATTGGCTAGACACGACGTAAGGGAAGATGGAAGAAAAGAGGCTATTCGTGGATGTCCATGTCGTTAACGATTCGTAGCTGTCCGTCAGTCAGCGTTCGGCTTCTGGTCGGCAAGTTTTCCTCCTGGTGTTCGCGGAAGTTGACTGACAGTTGCTCTACAGCTCTCTGTGGAGATACGTCCGTGTCCCGTGTAGCTTCCGCTCCGCGACCGCTCGCGGCCCGTTGGACTGGGATGGCCGGCAGCCAGGACGCCGGGAGTTTGTAGCCATCTTTTCTGTTGATATTGTCAGGCTGCTTAACAATTTCGATCACCTCCCGTATTTTTCGTTCCTGCATCCACTATGCTTTCGTCAGTACTCGAGCTTACTGGAACCTGATAGGTTGTCCACAGTCACGGTGGTGTTCCGCTAATGCCGATTTATTATGTAGTTGTAATCATACATAGCGTTCGTGTTCCGCTACTCGTAAGCTGACAGGTCTCCCTGTTTCTCCTATGTAGGCAGCTCCGCACTCACACCGTAGTTCGTAATCACCTGCAGTGTTTAAGATTGTTGACTACATCCATGGTGGAATCATTTCGTGGATTCCGTGACTAGTTCGAAATACCGGTTTGTAACTTAGTCGGCGGAGGAAGTTGCCTAGCCGTTCACTGACGCCTTTTACATATGGTAAGTGTACCAGTGGAAGCTTCTCTTCTTTGCCTTCTTCAAGTGTTCTGCTCTCTTTGGTTTTCCATAGTTGCCCATAGTTATTAAGGAATGCATTTTAGAACGCATGTTCACTAGACAATTTCCTCTTGTTTTGACCCATGTCTCTCCTCCCAAAATACGGAAAGCAAAGAGCTCGCAGGAGAAAGGCTCCACTGTCGGAGTTATTTTTTTCCTTGTGACTGTCGATTCTGAGGAAAAATAAGAGGACGACAGTTGCAAAAATCTTCGCACAATTGAATGTCGCACTCAGAATCCAGTCAGCATCAAAACATAAAGAAGGGACCTCCGTGAGCAGTGCTACAAACTACCGAAACAGGAAAACGTGATCGGGAATCCATAAAATCTGAAGTTTCCAATATCTGGCCGAGATTACGCCCCAAGATAGGGATCTAGTTGGGGTTCGAGAATGACATGGGCAGGCACATCGTTGTATTCCGTGGACCTCACATTTACTCTGCAAGGTCGCATTAATGCCAACGATTATGTCACCACTTTGACTGGTCGGATCCGTCCACAATACGTTCCGAGACGACGGGGCTCTTGTTCACACAACTCACATTGTCCAGGACTGCTCTTGTGAGCACGAGGATGAACTGACGCATCTCCGCTAGCCTCCACAGTCACAAGATTTCAACGTTACTGAGTCTTTGCGGTCTACTTTGGAGAGAAGGGTGAGTGATCGCTATCCACCTGTATCACTGCTACCCGAACAAGCTACTGTTTTGTAGGTAAAAAGGAGAAAGACTCCTTTGGAAACCACTCGACTACAAACTGCTTTCAACGGCAACGGATTTCCTAAACCGTATTAGGCATGATTAGATTTAAATGTGGATTGGCAATGGCAAGAAAAGCGTATAAAAAAATTGTTAACATCTAGTATAGATTTCAGTTTTACGAAGTCTTTCCTGAAAGCATTTGCATGAAGTTTAGCCACAGATGTAAGTGAAACGTGGGCGATAAACGGTTTACACAGGAACAGAATAGAAGCTTTTGACATGTGGTGGTTCAGATGAATCCTGAAAATTAGATAGATAAATCGCGTAAGTGATGATGAGGTACTGATTAGAAATGGCGAGAAACGAATTTCTATCACAGTCTGACTAAAAGAAAGGATCGGTTCGTGGAACAAATCCTGAGACATGAAACGATCACCAGTTTAGTGTTCAAGAGTTGTGTTAGCTATGGGCGGAGGGGGGGGGGGGGGTAAGAATCGTAGAGGAAGCCACGAGACGAACACAGTAAGCAGACAGAGAAGGATGTAGGCTGCAGTAGTTATTCGGAGATGAAGAGGCTTCCAGAGTATAGAGAAGCACGGAGAGGTGCATCAAATCAATGTTTGCAAAGAAAACCATAACAACATTAACCATGGTAATGTTTTGTGCTTTTGGTGTTTCCATACTTTTGTTCAACTTATATGTTGGTGGTAAGTCAGAAATGTGTGTTAGATATTTATTTATTATTGAGTAGCAGTCGGTGACGACTATTATATGAATATAAATGCTCGAACTAATTTTATATGTTACAACTCTGGACCATAACTCAGTATAAGTAACGGATTTTATTTGTAGTGATAGGAGTGAACAAGATTATTGCCACCAATTACCCAGGTGTGAGTTTTCTTAACCACCTGCGTTACCCCTAATGTCAGATATGCATCCCAAGTTTTTCTTTTCTTCTTTTACAAGGTGTACAAATTTACTTCCACCGTTTTTCCGCAACATTTGAAGCTTTAATGAAACACATTGGTTACACATGTATCATTCAAAGTATTTTCCATCGTGGCTACTAGATTCTCCCATCTTTCGGAGCAGTGTACGAAGCCCACGTCGAAACAATTGTTCATCTTTTGAATACATCCACGAATTGATCCTATTTGTGATTTCTTCATCAGATCGGAAGTGTTGGTCAGCCAGACCATGCGCCATTGAGCTAAACAGGTGATAGTCATAGGGAGTAACGTCTGGAGAATACGGCGGGTGGAGTAGAACTTTTCATTTTATCGTTTCCAAGTACTGTTCGACCTCGAAACTTCCTGGAAAATTAAAACTGTGTGCCGAACCGGGACTCGAACTCGGGACCTTTGCCTTTCGCTGGCAAGTGCTCTACCATCTGAGCCACCCAAGCACGACTCACGCCGGGTCCTCATAACTCTACTTCTGCTACTACCTCGTCCCCTACGTTCCAAACTTTACAGAAGCTCTACTGCGAAACGTGCACAACTAGCACTCCTGCAAGAAATGATATCAGCGCATACTCCGCTGCAGAGTGAAAATTTCATTCTGCAAACATCTCTCCAGGCTAAGCCATATCTCCGCAATATCCTTTCTTGCACGAGTGCTAGTTCTGCAAGTTTCGCAGGAGAGCTTCTGTAAAGTTTGGAAGGTAGGAGACGAGGTAGTGGCAGAACTAAAGCTTTGAGGTCTGGGCGTGAGTCGTGCTTGGGTAGCTCAGATGGTAGAGCACTTACCAGCGAAAGGCAAAGGTCCCGAGTTCGAGTCTCGGTCAAGCACACAGTTTTAATCTTCCAGGAAGTTTCATATCAATGCACACTCCACTGCAGAGTGAAAATCTCATTCTGGGCGTTTTGACCTCTTTTGCAACGTGGGGGTCGAGCGTTGTCGTGCTGAAAAATCTCTTTATCGTGCCACTCGCTGTATTTCGGCCGTTTGTCTTTTAATGCTCTACTGAAACGCATTAATTGCCTTCGATAAGGAGCACCTGTGATTGTTTCACTTGGTTTTAACACCTCATAGTCACGACCCCGAGCTGGTCCCACCTAATGCAGAGCATGATCTTAGAACTGTGAATAATCAGTTTGGCCGTCTACGTGGAAGCATGGCCGGTATATCCCCATGATTTTTTGCGTTTAGGCTTATTGTAATAAACCCATTTTTCGTCCCCGGTCACAATGCAATGCAGAAATCCCTTTTGTTTTTACCTCTTAAGCAACTGTTCACGAACAAACAAACTCCGTTCAACATCTCTTGGTTTCAGCTCACAGGGGAGCCAAGTTCTGTGGTATCGACAGCTACGATGCCAAGGCGTAGGTAAAAGTTCTTAGGTTGACACTACGACACCGACACGACAGCGCCCTCTACCCTGCGCTGCGCAGCTCTACGCCACTCCAGACTCAGCCCATTTGATTCCGAGTAGACGAACAAGCAACACTGTTTCTATTTCATAGTGGTAGAGCAACTACAGATTTTGCCTTGTGACTTCTAGCGTATGCTAGATTTGATTGATGTACAGCTTCGCACCTACGTGCTCATCTCAGCCAAAGTTAAGTATTATCAGTTGCATATGTTCATACACCAGTAAAAGAGCTATAACGTATACGCAGCACCGAAGCATTTCACCTTTTTCTGCTCCTACTCATTCCCTACAATCGGCCACCCTTTATTTTACAGGATCAGACCCAAGCGCAGCCTTCCAGATGTGATACAAAGCGTTCTTTCTTTCTGAATCATGCCCTTAGCTTGCTGTGTCACTCCTACCAATCGTGCCAATTCTTCTTGAGTCTGGTGCGAGTCTTCTTTCAGCAATTCTTCCAGTTATGCATCTTCGAAAACGTTCTTCCACCACTATGCCGGTCCACCACGTTAAAATCACCGTTCTTGAACGATTGAAACCACGCACGTTCTTTCACTAACAGCGTCCTTACCATACATAGTTGAGAGCATTCGATGAGACTGAGCAGCTGTTTTCTTCATATTAAAACAAAATAGTAACACCCGCCGGAAATGATGAAAATTATACTCGTAAACCGACATAACAACTTTATGATGCATACAGAAATAGACTAATGTTTGGATGAGGTTATGCTGACCGAGGTACAAGCTAACTGCCTGACGTCTTCCATCTGTTTCTTCCGATCGCTACTTACCGTTGTCGCCATCTATCGGCAAACGGCGGAAGCAAAGTTGTACACCTTCTGTATCAAGTTTTATTGCCTGCAATGAATTGTAAGGTTATTGATTTGCAACCCTACCGGAGCCCGTGTTGGGCGTTTTGCGCGTTACACATGCTCGCGCCTTATTGTGTGAGGTATTTTCGCTACATGTAGGACGGGCCCTCACAGTGAGGAACGAATGAGGTAGACGGGTCATCTGCTGCCCGATATTGCCTTCAGCTGCGTCACGAGTCGTGAGCGTCGCGCGCTCCGGCGGTCAGGCACAATGGCTGTCGAACACGGCGAGCACGAGTCCAGAATGCTCTCCTCTTTTTCAGGAAACGGCAGCCATTCTCTGCAGGACGTTGTACAGTCACATCTAAACGCGGCAGACGCGCACGTTGTACCGTCTGAGGACCGTGGAGTGGGGTTTCGACACACTCAAGTTGACAACGTGTCACTGCTGTGGTGGATAGATTCCACTATACCCGGGCCGCTGAAGCGTTGGAACTGACGTTTGCGTATGAAGTTGGCAGCGTAACAGAGTGACAAGTGAAGAACGATAGGATCTAGGCGTTGAGCGTGGGGCGCCAGCCAATCACAGCGCAGGGAGCACTGCTGTTACTCACGTGCTGTGACGTCAAAGTTCCCGCGTTGCCGGCTTTGTTTAGTGAATGTGTATACAACGTGAATTGTATGTTGTTTACCGCGTATTTTTGTTGTACTGTGTGCTATATCGTTGTCACTTTTGTTACGTTGTGAGTTTACATACTTGGAAAATGCCACCGAAAAGACTTCGTTCGCCTAGTGACAATCCTTTGCGTCGAGGGGTGCCGCTAAACAGCCAGGCACTGGAGTTGCTACGCACAACTCGTGAGTTTTACGAGCAGGAGAAAAGCTGCGCAAGCATTCATGGACAGCCATCAATTCCTGCCGATAAAGTGGTGGAACGTACGTCGAAAACTCTTGGAATTAGTGCAAGAACCGTAGAAAGTAAGGGAGTATTACTACAAAACTTGGAAGATACTGAAGTGAGCGGTAATGATTCCGAGCTGTCTGGACCAAATAATGTATTTTTAACAACCCCGGAAAAGAAGAAAAAGCAGCCTAGTCCTATCACAGATTTATATTCTCTCCAGACTGATGCAATTCGTAGGCATGTTTATGCTTACTACAGCAGAAAAGAGTATCCGACTGTGGCGAAGTTATTAGTGTCTTTAAAAGAATGTGAACTCTTCAGGGGTGGTAAAACCCATCACTAAAAATTGTACTAAAAATATGGGTTTCCGCTAACGCTAGACGGACGCAAAGTACTGTTAGAGAGGGCACATATTGTTACCGCTCGTAGCATTTTCTTGCACACAATCGTGGGCAGACACATTCATTCCATAATTTGGCTAGACGGAACGTGGGTTAATGCCGGGGAAGCTGTCAGTAAATGCTGGACTGATAACACACCCAGCAGTAGCGGCCATCAGCCGGCGGGAAGAGGAGCTCTGTTAATTGTGGTCCATGCAGGCTTCTCCAGTGATTTTGTCCCTGACGCACGTTTAAATTTTTGATAAAAAAAGATTGGTGATTACCATGAAGATATGGATCACACACGATTTGTTGAGTGGTTCAGGGTCCTTTTAAAACAATTTCTTGTCACTACAACAATTGTAATGGACAATGCTCCATATCATTCTGTGATACAGAACAAAGCCCCAACCACAAATGATCGGAAAGAAGTTATGGCGCAGTGGTTACAGGCTCGAAATATTGCAGCAGATATGAGTATGACAAAGGTTCTATTATATTCTCTTGTTAAAGAAAATAAGCCTACGACACTTATATATGTAGTAGACGAAATTGCCAAGGAGCAGGGTCATACTGTGATAAGGCTGCCACCATATCACTGCCATTTAAACCCTATAGAGTTAATATGCAGTGATGTAAAAATGTATGAAAGAACAACAACAAGTCCTTTACAATAACAGAGGTGGAAAAGCTGTTGCGTGAAGCTCTTGTGACTGTGGATGCAGCCTCATGGAGGAAAAAAGTAGAGCATGTCGAGAAGCTTATACGAGTAGCACAGAAAATAGAAGGCATTATCAGTGGCCATGAACAATTAATGATTTGTGTTGCTGATGACGACGACGATGAAGACAGGTTTGGCGATGAATCGGACAACAGTGACGATGGCGAGATGGATGGAATTCCGCCATTACCGCTGTAAATTGGTGACTGAAAAATTACTAATATTGGTTATTTATTGCAATCTCGGATATTATTTATTTTGTAAACTACGTACATTATTGATTTTAAAGCACCAGTCGTCAAATGCTTATATTTTGTATTTCTTTGCTCCGTTATCGAAAGGGTGTGCATTGTTATGCTTATACATGCATTATTATACAATTGTTTACTTCCTGTCATTGTAGTACAACTAAAAACGAGTTTTTATATACACTGTAATTGCTCAATCGCTTGCATTTACGAGACGGGGCGGACAATTGTATCGTCTGCTGTGTGTATAGAGGCTGCTGTTGCAACATTGCTATTACAGTATAGCCAACCTAACTAGACAAAAAGCGAACCGTCAAGAGCAATGTTTCGCCGGCGCGGGTATATATTGCTGGTGGTACTGTGGGTGGTAAATCTTGATGTAGATAGGACACAGCGGAGACACTGAAAAGACAGTTGAACAGGCAGAGGATGAAATGACACAGTTTAAGAGACTTTACTGGTCTCATTTAATTATGGTATTAGTATTCATAATCCGGAATACTCATCGCCAGTACTCAGGTATCTGATTATTAATGGTCCTCTCTCTGACTTTCTTCCGAGAGAGTAATTTGTATATACAGTCTTATATACTTCGAAGTAAACCCACTAACAAAAATAGTTCACCGGGATGTTAGTTGTATGGAACGGGTCCACATTCTGTATATATAGATTTTGTTAATGAAATCGCACGAATGCATATGTGCACTTCTCAGCACGTGAAAAGATTCTCCAGGTTCGCTATGTCACAATTGACTGCATCTTTTTCCAGATATTTTGAGGAAACATGCTTCGGAAATGCACTCATTATAACACCTCTAATTGCCACTGTTTTGCACTGTGATAAACCCGATTTAGGAACGGCAGACCACAGCATACACACAGCTCCTGGAGTCTCAGTACTCAAGTTCTGTTGCAGCTAATTTGGGTATCCATAGCTAGTCAGTTTGTAGAATTCTGATTTTGGATTCTTCTGAGTCTGAGATGTACATACGATCAGACGAAGTGAATTAAAGATCGAACAAACGGTGGTGTTACAATGGCTTTTAATAATCTTACAATTTTTTTAAGAGCAGTTTCTTCTTAGAATGTTTTCTTATCTTATTCTGCTCCCTCTCTCTCTCTCTGCCCTTTCCTCCAAAACACCCTGTCCCTCCTGCTTCCTTCCACTCATCCACCCACTCCCTCCAACTCCCATTCTATTCTCATCCAATCCCTCTCTTGTTCTCCACACTTTCGCGCGTGTTTGTTTTCGGTACTATTTATGATACAGACTCTATAAAAATCTTGCACCTGGGTGCCCCTCTCAGCTTGGCGTTCCAAGTGAGCGCTACCAATTTTGATACATCCAGTACAGAAATCTTAAAGTTGTGACGTTTTGGCTCCCCTCTCACGTGCCGATTCGATAGAGTAGTCGCAAATCAGTGTAGTGCAATGTTTGTTTCATCGATATGTATTAACAGGACAGAGAAACACGAATAATAACGGTAACCAGTACATCAGGGGCGACAGCATTTTCCTGGCCTGCATCGACTGGTACCAGCAAGCAGCAGTGCTGCTCAGGGTCTCCTGCCGTACTGTTTACTTTTCACGTTTTTACTGTCAGTATAGATACATATAGGTAAAACAACTATCAAACTAGACTAATTTGGAACAATTCTATCGGATGGGCACGTAAAATTCCGTTTTAAAAATCATTTCGTCTGTAATTTGAGACAAACCGGCGTTTTACGTCTTTAATGAGCGTTGCATGAAAGACTTGATGACCCGTATTCAGTTGTCCCGACTGCAGATACATACTGAGAAAAACAAAATTGCGAATACCTGGCAGAACATAAGAGGAAATTCGCCTGACGTCTCTTAGGAGGGACGCCAGGCGTATATGAAGTGGCAAAGATGCCGGGCGTACCAAACAGGATGTGACGAAAATTAATAGCAAAAGTTGACGCGGAGAATAACAGAAGCATAAAAGTTTGCTCTGCAAATAAGTCATATGAGACATAATTGGGAATATGCCCAAAGAAACTGAATACGAAATATTTTCCTACTTACTACTGACGCCTATGTAACATAAACTTCAGTAGCCTGACCCCAGTTACAACGAGACTTAATCGAAACATTCGTTTGCAGACCCATGTGTTCCGAACCGTATCTGTTTCTACTGCCGCATACTTTGTGGCCGTATTGGTGTACCGGCGGAGCTCTAGACTCTAGCCATGGAAGTGTCGGGTTCAATCCCAGGTATGGGGAATATTTTCTTGTTCAGTTTCCTCCAGGGCACCTCGTGTCCATTCAGCCTGCTATGAAACAGGTACTGGAGACCTTTCATGGAAGTAGAAGGCAGTTGTAGAGATATACCTCGCACCATTCTCTTCTTAGTGCTGCATCAAAGAAATATTGTGCTGTACTTACAGTCAAACCAATAGTCCAGTCAAGGGTTTGTACCACAGGCTTAACACTTTTTTCATCATACTAGTTGAGAAACGCGGCATTGCACAGGTGAATATTAATTCTAATCTTATATTAGTCCGCCCCCTCCTCCCTCCCTTGTCTCTCTGTCCACTTCCTCCTTCCCCACCCTTCCTTCCCTACCTCTCTCCCTTCCACCCTACCCCCCCCCCTTTCCTGTCTGTCTGTCTGTCTGTCTGCCTGTCTGTCTCTCTCTGTATCTCTCTCTCTCACACACACATTCTCTTCCACCCCTCACCCTACATCTCTCTAACCATCCCTCCCCTCCCATCTCTGCGCATTTCTCCTCCCATTCCATATGTCAATTTCCTCCATGTTCTCTCTTTGTACATCTCCTTCATTTAGTCGTTCTCCCACCTCTCTCTGTACATGTCCACTGCCCCGCTCATCCCTATGGGGTATAGTTGCTTCTTAACCCCAAAGTACTTCCTTCCAGATAGTAAATAATCAGTAAACAACAGATTCTTAAGGAATCGTACTCCCTTTAAAATCTGTTTCAAGCATATGTTAAATACTAACGTCAAGCTTGTGAGTCAAAGACTTTAGAAAAGGTTTGTATGTTTTAAGGTCTCTTGGTAGTCGCTAACAAACACTGGATGAGTATGGTGTGGGTAATTTGCGGTCAATTTTAAGAAAACCTAGTCCTTCACGCATCTGAGTATTTATGATGTATCTGCTGAACCATGTGTCATAGAATGATATAATTTTTAAGATACAATCAGTGGTATATGTGGATACTGTTTGCGAAATACGTTCCGAATACTGTTAGTATTAAAGAAGTAATACGTTAACACAACACGGCTAATGAAGATATCTTACCGCACGAATGGCGAAAGAATATGATGTAAGCGATACTGATTTTTTCTTTTCATAATTTGAGGGATTGGGGTGAGGGAGTGTAATCGACTGGAAATATAAAGGTTTGAGATAATGTGTGAAGTATGTTGTAGGTTGCTAAGTGGTATCATTCTCAAATACTAGATAACTATAGTTTTGGTTCTTGCGTGCAGTGCGTTACGCTTACTTCCCCTCCCCCCCTCCCCCCCACCCCACTCCTTTCAGAGGTAGGTGGTTCTTATGCTCACACTGGTTCCTTGCAGACAGCAAGTGCTATTTGTACCAAGTTTGGTTATAATCGATTCAGTAGTTTAGGAGGAGGTGTTGATATAATATGCATTCAAACATACATACATTTTTATATTATATGAAGATATTTAATCCTGAGTCAGCTTTCACTGCTAATTATTTTACCCTCTGTGGACAAGCTACTCACATAAGGAAACAAAAACTGCTAAATAACTGATCAATACAGAATGATAATCAATCACCTTACTCATGAAGTTATGATCTTCCCAAACCATTCCTTCCTGTGGGTAGAGACACCAAGTTAGAACCCTGACGTCAGTAGCCGTATCTACACATCTGAGACACTGATTAAACTCAAACTGTCGATACTTGTACACAGTGCAAAGTCACTACCATTCCGTCCTGGAGAGGTCGCAGCAGAAGAGACGCAGACAGGCGGGAACTCACGTGAGGGAGATGTTGCGCGCGATCCGCGCCGCGGAGGCGTCCAGGGTCCAGGAGACGTGGGCAGTGCTGGAGTCGATGACGGACACTTGGACTTCACGCGGCACGGGCAGCTGCGCCTTGCGCCGGCACGACCACACCTCGCCCACCCGCTCTGCAACAGGACACCGCCGACGGGGCTGTACTCTCCACTGTCGCTTCGCAGCACTTGAGTGGTCAAGCAAACTGACATTCACGTAACAGTAACAACAAAGCATTATAATTACTCTCTTACCACCTGACTCCTCTATTCCTTTCTCTGCAGTTTGGCTGCTCACACGTTGCCGGCATGACCCTATGATAATGTGAAAACCTCAGAGACTTATTGGTGAAAAAATAGCCTGCAGCACCGCTGCTTGCCGCATGTTAGCTGCGATTCTCGGCAGGGGAGGACATCGAGGCGATGTGCAAGTTGCAATTAATTTTATCTATCAGTGTGAGAGTCAAGACAAGTGTTCAGTTATTACAGACCAAGGGACATTCTGTTATCTCATGTAACGTGATGGCGAAGCAGCAGGCGGAACAAAATGTGAGTGGTGGCCGTTCCTTACTGCACTTGCCTTCCACTTGCAGATTTTGTTGCTGGCGTAAAGGAAAAGTCCTTCAAGAATGGTCACAAACGTGGGAAATCTCACAACTGTCGAGAGGCCGTAAAACAGCCGATTATTCCGCGGAAGGCCGCGCGGAGTGATTCAAATGGCTCTGAGCACTATGGGACTTAATATCTGTGGTCATCAGTCCCCTAGAACCTAGAACTACTTAAACATAACCTACCTAAGGACATCACACACATCCATGCCCGAGGCAGGATTCGAACATGTGACCGTATCGGTCACGCGGTTCCAGACTGAAGCGCCTAGAACCGCACGGCCACAAAGGCCAGCCAGGCGGCGCGGAGTGGCCATGCGGTTTGAGGCGCCATGTCACGCACAGCGCGGCCCCTCCCACCCGAAGGAGGAAAGGCATGGGTGTGAGTTGTTCATAGCTTAAGTTAGTTTAGGTAAATGTAGGATTGGAGAGTGTAGGCTTGCCAATGGCTCATCCACGAATACTGCATTATCAATGTTGGGATGCATCTATTTATGGTTCCGTAGTATTTGAAGCAAACTGACAATATGTCGTAATATTTGAATTGGATTAAGGGCTGTGCATAAGTCTTGAGTTGTTTCTGGAAGCGGTAAACTATCTGCGTTGTGTACAGTCTGAGCCGAAGTTTCCAGCCACACCTCCTCTTCAGTCTCTTTGCCAGTAACCTTACTTTTGGTGCGAACAAACCACTGTTACTGATGTCAGACGATGCAGAGAATATCGTCTTTGCTCCACACCTCTGAAAGTAATCCATTCAGATGTCGGTGTGAACAACTGAAGAGTAATCGTTCCAGACGAGTAGCGATGTTCCAGCAGCTCCGCTCTAGCGTAAGCACGTCCTTTGATCCATTATTCAGAGATGAGAAATTGCGTCGTGTTCAGAAGAGCACAATTGTAGCTTTTACGAAATTGTTTCTTCGTTGGCTGTGACTTTCTATATTACTAAAAGCCTAAAATGGTCAGTCGCTTCCAATTGCAGGCTGCTTATCTAATGCCTTCCAGGAGTGACAAAAATCTCATTTTTAGTATTTCATGTGAAATTTTGTCGTAAGCTACTCAAATGTTTTCTTTTGACTACTTTGCGCAGTAGGAGAGCATGCTTCACAAATTTATCGTACGATGTAAGATGTCTCGATCGGTGCACAATATTCCGGTTTATAGTTATCAGTCTTCTGACTGGTTTGATGCAGCCCACCAGGAATTCCTCTCCTGTGACAACCTCTTCACCTCAGAGTAGGACTTGCAACCTGGGTCCTCAATTATTTTCTGGATGTATTGCAGTCTCTGACTTCCTCTACCGCTCCCTCTACTACCACGGAAGTCATTCCCAGATGTCCTATAATCCTGCCCTTTCTTCTTCTCAACGTTTTCCACATATTCCTTTCCTCTCCGATTCTGAGCAGAACCTCCTGATTCCTTATCTCATCACCCCTTCTAATTTTCAACATTCACCTACAGCACTCTATCTCAAATGCTTCGAATCTCATCTGTTCCTGTATGTTAACAATCCATGTTTCACTGCTATACAATGATGTGCTTCAAACTATTAATTAATCTTACGATAAAAGGTCAACACAATAATAATGCACAACAAGAAACATGCAAAACTGTATTTGCAAATGACTGTCTCAGACTCAAATCGGAGGGAAAGACGACAAAAACACAAGTACTAGAGTTCAGAACTATGAACATGTCCCGAAACAGCGTGAATCGCAGTGTGCAAATTACCCGGACTATAAGCACCCAGTATTTAAGAATGAGAGCACTTAGCGACTTCCAAAAAATTCTACACATAATTTCAAACATTTTGCAGTCTTTTTCTCGCTTACTCGCCCACAAGATAATGAAAAGTATAGAATTTCCTCACGTACAGATCCACAGCCTTAATGGATAGTACAACTGATGGAACCATTTTAACGACATAAACTGTCAGTATACCAATTATTCAAAAACTGTCTTAATCGCACTTATTATTGTTATTATACCGCCAACCGGTTTCAACCCGTCGTAGGGGTCATCTTCTGCCGTTATGTAGACAGGAGTGACACCACCAGCAGTCGACCAATGGTGTAAACGCCCAGAAGATGACCCCTACGTCGGGTTGAAACTGGTTGGCGATATAATAATAATAAATGCATTTAAGACTGTTTTTGAATTATTGATTAATCATGCTAATCGCTGCTTCATCTCCACAACCATGTTGTCAGTTTATTCCCTTAGTGCACATGCATGTAAATTACATTACTGGCTGATGTATGACACCGGTGACGTGTGTATCACATTGACGCATGTTTGTCGCGTTTTATTTGGGGACAGACACGTGTGTATGTGTGGGAACGTATCGATGCCCATATAACAAGCAAAAAAAATTTTTTTGATGTGACACAGACATACCAGTATCATACATTTGGTAATGGCCTATGGCCGAAACCAGCCAGTAATGTAATTTATAAATATGGTCCATTAAAGGAATAAACTGACACCCTACAGTGGTTAAATTATTTCAGTCATTTAGGAATAAAATTTATCGCTTGCTAGAAGGAATGCTATGCCACTTCTGGCACATCCTCCACACCAATATTCGCTTGCTGAGGTCCTAACGTCATGATCCAGTGGAAATTTTCGTATGACTTCATAAATGGCCTTTTCACTCAAAGGTTTTTCTATGTATAATGTTCGAAAGTATTTATGCAAATAATTATATAAACGGTGTAACTTATTCCACTTCCACACTTAAAAGTACTTTACATACCATTAAAATGAGACAGTCAATCACAGTACAGCCATCTTGGCCGTGTTCAAAAGTATCTTCACTGTCTGAAAACTTTTCTTTGCAAGATGTTCGAAAGTATTGGTCCAAAAAATTTTGTTAATCAGTTATAGTGTAAGTGCAAATTCCGGTTTCTGTACCATAGATGGTGTAAGGCACAATGGAGTCTGATAAAAGGTATTTTCCATATCTAAATTATTTTATGATGTTCTCAACTGTCACAACGCAGGCAAGCAGGCATCAGCAATACTGAACTCACTGACTGAGCGTTTTCCTTGTTCTGACAAGTCCTGTCTTGGTGACACCAAATTCATTTGACTCTTAACCGTAATATGCTACATATGTCTTGTTGCAGGACACACTTGCGCACTACTTCTGATATATTGTATTGTTTTGTATGAAAGCGGGGAACCAGAAACGACTGAGAGGCTTCGTCCAGCATTAGCCGTCAGTGGTTCACAACCCCATAACAGGCCACAGCAGTCCACCCACCCCACCGCCGCCCCCACAGACCCCAGGGTTATTGTGCTGTTCGGCTCCCAGTGGACCTCTGCAGGAACGTCTCATATCAGATGAGTGTAACCCTAAATGTTTGTGTGGTAGAGTAATTATGGTGTACGCGTACATGGTAACAATGTTTGTGCAGCAACCGCCAACACAATGTAACTGAGGCGCAATAAGGGGAACAAGGCCGCATTCGCCGTGGAAGATGGAAAACCGCTTTAAATACCATCCACACGTTGACCGGCACACCGAACCTCGACACTAATACGCCGGGTGGATTCTTGCCGGGGACCGACACGCGTTTCCGCTCGGGAAGCAGCGCGTTAGACCGGGCGGCGAGCCTGGCGGGCACTACTGATGTAACTTAAAAGATTATAGTCCAGCTGGAAATGAGAATTGTCAAAGCAAACAACGATACTCCCACTTTTAAATTCGACAAAAACTCGTCTCTAATCCATGAAATCAAAGTCAGTCAAACATTATAGTGCTTTATGCTAGGGTTTTAACTTCATCTTGCAGTAAAAAATGTTTCCCATCTTCTGCTGATAATTTAAATTATGCTGTCACATACTGGAAACTATGTGACCCTTCAATGACATGGCATACTGAATAGCAGATGTGGCTGCCATTACCAGAATCATGGTGACTACCATTGTCTCGAGTGATGACTGCCATTACCCTAGACGGTGACTGCCATAACCCCAACCATGTTGATAACCTTGACGCCAAAGACACGTGGCGATTGCCATTACACCGAATGCTGACTACCATTACCCTGCTATTACCCAGTAGTGGATGTTTTAATAACACTTCAGTATATATCGTACTAGTTCTGTTATGGATGTTGATTAATGACACGATGTTTGACAAAACAATGATTGGTGTTTCTACGATGGCCATGTTGTGGCTGGCTGTTTCATTTTAGTGGCTTGTAAAATACTTTTAGATATGGAAATACTGCAAGCTACACCCTTGAATATTCCATTTTAAATTTCTCCACAATCATCATTTTGCCTTTCTTACCGATATGTATGCCTGACTAATCTAAAAATTTCCCATTAAGCCCATCTTAAATTTTTTTACGGTTCCCGCCATTGCTTCTTTGGATATCCCACCCTCCGACATCTGTAGTTCTTTGATTTCCCGCAATTTTGATGACTTCATATAGTCATTATAAGAATATTGCATCAACAGCTGCCATTTTGATATTGTTTTATTAGACAATCAGTTTGTAAGTTCCAGTCATATCATCTTCATGCCTGTCGCATGAAACACACCAAGTACCACTCTTGCTTGTTTATGACAAGGCACCAACTTTTTTACTTACAAACGATGGATTGTTGCCGTCAACCAGGTGAAAGATGGTTAGAAACATGCACCGCGCTACGGTCACAGGTCTGTGGTAGGAGTGTTACGCTATGGAGCACATTTGTGTGGCATTTCGCGCAAAGTGTGATAGTAATCGCAGGAACCATGGTTGCTGTGAATGCTGGTGCGAACCACCTGCATCCCTTCCTGCTTGATGTGTGCCCTGAAGGGGATGGTATCTTCTAGCAGGGTAACTGGTCAGAATAGAATGGAACGTTATATGGTGACATTTCCACGCTCAGAAACCACTGGTCCGTTATCTTCGGGTATTTCTTGAGGAGTGCACACATATCAGGTGTCACATTCCCGAAAGCCTACCAGGGAATTGTCACATCCGTGTCACACAGCGTCGCAATTATATTGCATTCCAAAGCTGAGCCAACGTGCTACTAATGTTTTGGCTCATTACGGTATCTGATACATTGTCGTCTGTCTGCTTTTAAAATGTCTGTGAACTTCCCAGGAATTACAAAAGAAGTAGTAACCAACATTAAAGATATAAAAAGATAACTTGAAGCAATATTTTATGCTACCCACAGATCGCCCACAGGATCCTCTGATTGTCGTATGTGGGTTAGGTTCTGAATAAAACACAGGGATCTTCCGGGTCATTTGGTTTATTTATCAGTACTTTCGGAGTCACTGTTTACCATCCATTTGCTGCGACCGCGACATTTCGTGACGACCGCAAATCGATGTCAACACTGCTTATTCATGAGGCACTCGAGAGCTCGATTGAGACAGTTGCTACCTGTAAGACACCCCAGCTTCGTCACACTGAACCTCTTCATCCGCACCAGAAAGAGTGAGGACTATTCAAATAATCTCTAAGACAAAAAACGACGTACCATGAGGAATTAAACGAATGGGACGCAAATCGGTAGATGTGATGTATATGTACAAATAAATCATTACAGTTGCAAAAAAATTGGGTGATTTATTCAGGAGACAGAGCTTCGCAGATTGACCAAGTGATGACACGTTAATTCACCTCTGGCCCTTATGCGAGCAGTTATTCCGCTTCTCACTGATTGATAAACAATACTTCCTTCGTGTGGGGGGGGGGGGGGGGGGGGGCTACAGTCATTTCAAATTTTTAAAGATGTGTCCGTCATTAGACTCTTAATTATTTGTTTATTGTACACAATCGTGATTTCGGATTTTTAGCCATTCTCAAATGAACGATGAAATGTTAAAATCTGTCTCACATGTTGGATGTCCTCCTGAGGGATGTAGTGCCAAATTCTGTACAACTGTCGCATTAGATCGTTAAAATTCCGAGAAGCCCATTGAGCCGTAGCGGACCGGCGCCTGTTATGTCGTTTCGATCGATTTTGGAGGTTGTATGTGATCTTCGGATACAGAGTTGGTTTTTTTCGGGTTGGCGGGCTTCAAGCGTCGGCTGTGAGCTTTCGAAAGAAGAACATTAAAAGACTCGGGACGTCTGCGGAGGAAGGAGTGTCGACTGCGACCGTGTGTGTCCTATCAGCGTGATATGCCGCGGAGTTGTATTGGTCGGCAAGGCTATGTTTTGGGACAGCTCGGAGATCCAAGTCTCGTGATTTATGTCAAGGGAAAGGTCGCTGAAGTAAAGTGATTAAGCTGCTTGAGCCGCTGAGTTGGCCGTTAGTGTATGGGGCTGAGCGACGTGTTACGAGGCGTTTCACTTGCCAGATGATTGTGGAACTTACACATCCGTTGAAGCATCCTGGCAGAGCACTTGCCCGATAAAGGCAAAGGTCCCGAGTTCGAGTCTTGGTCCTGCACACAGTTTCAATCTGCCAGGAAGTTTCATATCAGCGCACACTCCGCTGTAGATTGAAATTTTCATTCTAGAAACATCCCACAGGCTGTGGCTAAGCCATGTCTCCGCAATATCCTTTCTTCCATGAGTGCTAGTTCTGCAAGGTTCGCAGGAGAACTTCTGTGACGTTTGGAAGGTAGGAGACGAGGTACTGGCGGAATTAAGGCTGTGAGGACGGGGCGTGAGTCGTGCTTGGGTATCTCAGTCGGTAGAGCACTTCCCTGCGAAAGGCAAAGTTCCCGAGTTCGAGTCTCGGTCCGGCACACAGTTTTAATCTGCCGGAAAGTTTCATATCAGCGCACACCCCGCTGTAGGATGAAAATTTCATTCTACACATCCGTTAAACGAAAGTATGTAGATGAACTCCATGTGAGCTGGTTAAATGTTGGCTTCGCAGTGAAGTCTTATGACTATAGTGGTTGTTCTCTAATTGTAGACGGATGCACTATGTCTGGTGCAAGGATTCTGCCCTGTATTTTTGTGTGTATTTCAGAGAGTTACAACTGTCCTGTGTTTGTCAAAAGCTGCTGTAAGTTCCAAGGCTTTTCCAGGGAGTGAGGTGTAACCCGAGCCTAGGTCCTGCTTGAGCCGTGGTAAAAATTGCTGTTTTGAAGAGCGCGATGCAGCGCGCAGTGTGAAGCAGTCGCCCTCCGTTTCTGGCGGTGGCCCCGCTGTGGCAATCGCAGCTTTGGTGTCTCCCTCTGGTGGAAAAGGGAGAAAGTTTGCCTGTTCACGTGCATTTAAGGGGCGCTATAAGCTCGCGAGTGGCAGTTGGTCAGTCGGAGCGAGTCTGGTCAGTTGGTCAGCCGGGTCAGTGTAGGGCAGCCAGTCTCTGTCTGTTGTCTGGAGTGCTAGTACGTGTTAGGCCGCCAGTCTACTCGAGTTGTTCAGGTAATGGTCATTGGCGGTCGGATCGATGGGTTGGTCGGTCGCGCACTGGGACACAAGATGACTGGTCCGTCTTGAGCGTCGGCGCATGTGAGGTCGCCACGTCAGTCCAGTGGGCCGCGCCGTATTGCGAGGGGTAGTGGCTTCGCGGCCGACACGAGAGCAACAGGAGTCAACCCACCACATTGGTCTGGCCAGCGCGAGCTGCGACGTTGTGAGACGGGAGATCGGCGCGCCTTCCTGCGTGCGTTGAAGCGGCTGGCAGCGGACGGTTCGGGAGAGCGTTTTGGGGATGCTGCGCCAGGTCTTCGCCAGACATCGCAGTTTATTAGTAGTTAAGTGATTCGTGATATGTTGTTTCATTTACTTGTTAAATTCTACTTGTTCTCTTGGTCAGTCTCTCGTCCCCAGCTTGCACGTCTCTCTCTAGTCAGCATTTGTTAGTCAGTCAGTGTCTGTCGGTCTGTCTGTCTATCTGCCATACGTTAATAGCTGCCTCTGTCATGTTTGTCGGAATTGGTGTTAACGAATTTATTGCTTGCACTGTAACTGCCGAATTCCTGAAATATGTCTTTATCTTGGCTATCATCTTGAGAGGTGGTATATGTGTAATGTAGAGCACATTTGGCTAACCTTTTATATTTTATGTAAGACTGGATTCCATGGGTTTTTATTAAAATAGTTATTTTAGTACATATAGTTGCCACCCTTCCACCGCAAGAGTTTTTTTTAATCAATTTACACCTTCGGTGGCAAGTTAATCTTTTAATGTTAATGTTTTGTACCATTTCCATCCCTCTTACGGGGTGCATAGTTTATGTGCTTGTGTGAGTTGTTAAAAATTTTTAGTTTAAAGTAGTCTGGTGTGTTACAGATTTGCACCAGTGTAGTCCTTCAGAGGTTGTTGTGAGCGGTCGTGACTACGGCCTTGTGAAAAGGGAGTGGTAAGGTTCCCAGCCCGGAATCCCATACTGCCAAAAATTTGTTCTTTCTGCCTCTGAATAAATTGTCACTTGATATTAAGAGGATGCTTTCTGATTATAATTTTCAATCTGTGTCTAAAAAGAAAAAAAGGAGGAACGGTTTTTAGGAATAAAATTTTCATTTGTTGAAATAAATTTGATTTGTTTTCATCAGTTACCCACTGGCAACTACTTCCACGCTCACATAGTGTGATAAAATGTGTTAATGTTCTTGATGAATTGCTAGTAAATAAAGCAAATTCTTAAGAAAAAGTTTTGAAAGTAAATTCACGGTTCAGTGCTGTGTTTACGTAACCCTCCCATGGCTGGATTGCTTTGGGTGAGGACCCCAAACCAAAAGTTTAGTATATCTTTCCTTTCCACGAACACTGGTCAAACGCGTTTTGTAATTTGATTGTGATTTTCTGGTGTTTAAACAAATGTTGTTGGGTACATAAAGATAGACCTGCAACTAAGTAGACGTTAGCAAATAGTCCAGGTGTAAAGTAATTAATCTCTATCGATTGTCATGTAATTTTGGGCTAACTGCAGTGATCTGTCTCTGTAGTAATAGACAGTCCACAGTGTTTGTTGAGCCTATGTCACATCTCTATTTATGTTTGAGTGTGTAACAACGTAAAGTGTAATCTGGGTTTGTTTCATTACAGTATTTCTTGCTTCTATTAGATATCCATGTTCTAGTGAATTGTGGTTAACAAAAATGGTTCAAATGGCTCTGAGCACTATGGGACTTAACATTTATGGTCAACAGTCCCCTAGAACTTAGAACTACTTAAACTTAACTAACCTAAGGACATCACACAACACCCAGTCATCACGAGGCAAAGAAAATCCCTGACCCCGCCGGGAATGGAACCCGGGAACCCGGGCCCGAGAAGCGAGAATGCTACCGCACGACCACGAGCTGCGGACTATTGTGGTTAACCACGTGCGTTTTACGTGTCGTTGTGCAGTGTAGTAATCAACCGCAATCAAGTGGCTGACCCACTCTGACAGGTACTGTACTGTCAGTTGTAACGTTTTGTTAAGTGAGGCCAAGCCACGGCAGTACTGTGTTTGCTTATTGTTTCTTAACTGATTTCATATGCAGTTTATGGTTATACTTGTTGGCTTCTGCTAACTCTCTTGTTTTAACAAGAACATAGTAACTGCTGCATTGTACTGAAGATTGTGGGGAATTATCTGAAGAAATGTTAATAAATTAAGTGTGTGTAAATCAAAGTATGACTACCATCCATGGTTCGCCATCCTGTGTCCCATTGTGATAATAGTTGTGGTATAGATTTTTCAAGGTCGTATTACAGGCGCAACTTACCACCCATAATGGTCGAAACCAGGGAAAGACCTGGCGATCTTCCTGGCCAAGGTAGGGTTTGGCTAGCACATTCACAAGCAGTAGAAACTCGTTGTGTCGGGAGGGCATTATCTTACTACAACATAATAAGACAACGATGGCTTGCCGTGAAAGGCAACAAAACGGGGCGTAGAATATCGTCGACGTATCGGTGTACGGGTGTCGCGAAAGACAACCCAAGGAGTCCCGCTATGAAAAGAAACACCAGACCTGACCATCACTCCTGGTTGTCAGGCATCATGCCGGGCCCCACCACTGTGCAAGGTGTGTCCAGACACGTTGTCATCCTGGAATCTCACTGCGTGGAGTAGAACTGTCTTCGGTGATGAGTCCGGCTTCGAACTGAGCTCCTATGACCAGAGAAGACGTGTCTGGAGAAGCTCCAGGCAGCGTTGGGGTATCAACCTGACCCCAGCCCGGCGTGCGACCCGACAAACAGGTGTGACGGACTCGAGTGACATTTCTTTTCATACCTGGACGCCTTTGGTTGTCATCCGCTGCACACGTACAGCACGGAAGAACATTGATAATATTTTCGGACCCGTTTTGTTGACTTCGAGGCAAGCCATCCTGCCCTTACATTTCAGTAAGATAACGCCCGTATGCACATGTCGAGAGTGTGTGCTGCTTATATTCGTGCTTGCCAAACCCTACCTTTGATAGTAAGGTCACCGGATCTCTCCCCAGTTAAGAATGTTTGAAGAGTTAATTGCAGGGTGCTCCAACGATCTTGGGATTTTATTTATCTAAGGCGCCATATGGACAGAATTTGGCGCGATACCTTCAGGAGTGCATCCAATAACTTTATTAATCAATGTTACGAGAAATAACTGCTTGGATGAGGACCAGAGGTGGACAAACGCGCTACTCCCATGTTCGATATGTGAAGCTCTTTCAGTCAAATCAGTCATCGAATTTTTTTGCAATTGTAATCATTTGTTTTTTCTGTATATGTCTATGACATTAGAAATTTCAGCGATTTCCCCCGTATTCGGAGAGTTCCACCTTGATGCGTATTTTTATATCTTGGTGTTTTCCGTGCTTACTTTACTACATTCCACTAGGTGCTGGAGAATTATACTCTACTGGTCATTAGAATCACTACACCAAGAAGAAATACAGATGATAAACGAATATTCATTGGACATATATATTAACTAAAACTGACATGTGATTACATTTTCACGCAATTTGGGTGCAGAGTTTCTGAGAAAGCAGTACCGAGAACAACCAGCTCTGGCCGTAATAACGGCCTTGATACGCCTGCGCATTGAGTCAAACAGAGCTTGGATGGCGTGTACAGATACAGCTGCACATGCAGCTTCAACACGATACCACAGTTCATCAAGAGTAGTGACTGGCGTATTGTGACGAGCCAGTTCCTCGGCCACCATTGGCCAGACGTTATCAATTGCTGAGAGAACTGCAGAATGTGCTGGCCAGGGCAGCAGGTGAATATTTTCTGTATCCAGAGAGTCCCTTACAGGACTTGCAACATGCGGTCGTGCATTGTCCTGCTGAAATGTACGGTTTCGCAAGGATCGAATGAAGGATAGAGTCACGGGTCGTAACACATCTGAAATGCAACGTCCACTGTTCAAACTGCCGTCAATCAGAACAAGAGGTGACCGAGACGTGTGACCAATGGCATAATATTAACATCACGCCGGGTGATACGCCAGTATGGCGATGACGTGTTCATGCTTCCAATGTGCCTACGCCGCGCTGTTCCCAAACACAGATGCGACCATCATAATGTTGTAAACAGAACCTGGATTCATCCGAAAAAACGACGTTTTGCCATTCGTGCACCCAGGTTCGACGTTGAGTACACCATCGCGGGCGCTCCTGTCTGTGATGCAGCGTCAAGGGTAACCGCAGCCATGGTCTTCGAGCTTATAGTCTTTGCTGCTGCAAACGTCGTCGAAGTGTTCGTGCAGATGGTTGTTTTATTGCAAACGTCCCCATCTGTTGACTCAGGGATCGAGACGTGGCTGCACGATCCGTAACACCCATGTGGATAAGATGCCTATCATCTCGACTGCTAGTGATACGAGGCCAGTACGGCGTTCCGTATTACCCTCCTGAACCCACCGATTCCATATTCTGCTAACAGTCAATGGATCTCGACCAACGCGAGCAGAAATGTCGCGATACGATAAACCGCAATCGCGATAGGCTGCAATCCGACCTTTAACTCGGTAACGTGATGGTATGCATTTCTCCTCCTTACACGAGGCATCACAACAACGTTTCACCAGGCAACACCGGTCAACTGCTGTTTGCGTATGAGAAATCGGTTGGAAACTTTCCTTACGTCAGCACGTTGTAGGTGTCGCCACGCGCATCAACCTTGTGTGAATGCTCCGAAAAGCTAATCATTTGCATATCACAGCATCTTCGTCCTGTCGGTTATATTTCGCGTCTGTGGCACGTCATCTTCGTGGTGTACCCTCGCTGTGTGGCGAGCGAGCACGTTGTTTCTACTTCCGCCGGTCTGGCATCCAGGCGTGTGTCGAACTTCCGTTTACTCTGTCTAATATGTGCATCGGTCGATGTCACATCGCTCTTGCCTAGCGAAGTTTGTTGTTGTTTGCTTTCTGGCAGGGGCGTTCTCTGCCTGCGCTCTGATGTCCGTCGAATCTCCCAAGAATATCCCTCGTCGGGGTAAAGCATGTTTCAGTTTTGACACGAGTACATTTCGTATGCAGCAGGGCTCTCTAGAAATTCACATTTGATGGGTAGATACGATTCGAGTTGCATCTGATAAGATAGGTACTGCTTATTTTCATTCTGATTTGTATGCTATTTTCTGTGAAGTTTCACGATCCCTTGCAAGTAGACAGGGTTCTCTCTCGGGTTATTTCCCAGGTGATGTTTACACAATGTAATGGTTCCTTTAGTCCAGACCTTGTAAATGCGGCGACCGAGTACATTCCGGTTAGAGTTTAAAATCTGCCACTCGAAGTGGACGATTCACTTCATAAGGCGGCATTGCTTCCTTATGGTATTGTTCGGCATATCAGTGGGAAAGGCTGGTCTGCTCACTGCCGCTTGCATTGTCACAGTGGTATTCACCTTCCAGTGGACAGGTTCCAAAAATGCTCGTGCTGTGGAGAGAAGGAAGTGATGAATATTTTTTCCAGTTGTATTTTCATATCTTACATGTTCGAAAGCATAGTCCTTCACGCTGGAATGTTTGTGGTTACCGGATTCATGTTACGTATGCAGACGAAGAAGGAACTTACCTCTTTTGTAATGAAAGTGGCCATTTCTGAAGATCACTTTTGTAAGTTTTTCTTGACATTCTATACTCCGACATAACTGTCGTAAAGGAGTGAGACTATACTATAAGTGAAGTGTTTGACACTGCAATAGTGGAGCCATAGTCAAAGTACGTACTATCTAGCTCGGTAAGGAGTTTTTAATTATTCCCATTATATAATCTCCAATGTTTTACATTTGAGAATGACGGCGTAGTTCCTTGGTAACCGGTAATGCAACACATTTTTTTAAAAGAAAAAATTAATGTTTTGTGACTATGGCTTCACTATTGTCGTGCCAAATAAACATGTTCTTGAATAATTCGAAAACTAGGGCTTCTATCGACAAAGTACCCTGATACCAAATTTAAATTCATTAAATTACTTACAAAAACGTCCTCTTCATTTTTCTGCAGAACTAATAGTTTAAGCTAGCCAGAGAATATAGAAATCTCACGCATGGTTGTTGAAAGTGGGATGTAACATTGCGGGTTGCATAAAACGACATCGGTAGGGGCAGCTGAATCAATATGTATATTTTCCAGACATATTAAGCAGACACGTCGAACACCGTTGTAAAGTGGTCTGTGATGAGTAAACAACTAGCTTGTTAAATAATAGCAACGAGGTGTCACCGACCGAAGCTACCTATCCAAAGGACAGATCGCGTGTGGCACATGCCTCAAACCATGAGACCACGCGGACTCATTTGTGACTGACCCGAAAACACTGAAGTTAAAATTGGTTATTGGAAATATTTTAGAATCAATTCTCCTCCCCTTCCCGATGGAATAGTGTCTGTGAATGTTTTTCTCACTACTACGGCCTTGCAGTGGGTTACTTCCGTCACGAACACCTCGTCGCAGTCGTTTGCTGGCTGCCACCAGAGATACTGTAGAGAGGTAACGTGGACAGAAGCCGGCAGTAGGGAGTGAAGACTGGGGTAGGTCACGGATCCATGGGCGTGTCTGTTGCTGGTGCAGAGCGAGACTTACCGGGGATGGTGTAGTTGACTTCGGCGGCGCGCCGGCCGTCAAACGGCTGGGACTCCACGCGGATGTTGTAGCAGCACTCCTGCATCACGCGCGGGTCGTTCTTCACGTTGGTCACCTCTGGCGGGACCACCGCCCAAGATGTCATCTGCACAAACACGTAGAAGAAATGTACTCTGTAACATATACATCCACACTCATGCTCATATATTTAGGACAATTGCAGAATGTGGTGCCACACAACGTGGCGCTACACAAAACAGGCGCTAATAGCATAGGCTCATAGGGAACACATGACACAGATCTGTAAGTCGACGGTATTGGTGATAAGTTGAGAAAACCGTCCCGAAACACATGTGCTACAAAACGCCACTACTTCCTGCGCGACATCAATATGGGATATGATCACCTAGCACAAGTACACAGGTCGCACAACGGGTTGGCATACTCTGGATCAGGTGGTCGAGCAGCTGCTGGTGTATAGCATCCCATTCTTGCACCAGTGCCTGTTGAAGCTCCTGAATTGTCCTAGGGGTTTGAAGATGTGCAGCGATACGTCGACCGAGAGCATACCAGACGTGCTCGATGGGGGTTTGGTCTGGAGAACAAGCAGGTCACTCCATTCGCCTGATATCTTCTGTTTCAGGGTACTCCTCCACGAAGAATCTCGGTGGAGCCGTACGTTATCCTCAGTCAGGAGGAAGGTGAGACCCACTGCACCCCTGAAAAGGCGGACATACTGTAGCAAAATCGCATCCCGACACACCTTACCTGTTACAGTTCGTCTGTTAAAGACGTACAGGCGCGTACGTGCACCAGTCATAATCCCACCCCACACCACCAAACCACCACTTCCATACAGGTCCCTTTCAAGGTCATTAAAGGGTTGGTATATGGTTCTTGCTTCACGCCAGATGAAAATCAGGCAGGAATCACTGTTCAGAAAATACCTGGACTCGTCCGTGAACATAACCAGGGACTACTGTTGCAGTGACCATGTACTGTCTTCTTGACACCAGGCCTTATGGGCTCTCCTGTGACCAGGGGTCCGTGAAATGAACCTTGCAGGTCTCCAGGCAAATAAGCCATGTGTGTTCAGTCGTCTGTAGACTCTATGCGTGGAGACAACTGATCTAGTGGCGGCGGTAAGGTCCCGAGCAAGGCTACCTGCAGTACTCCGTGGGCATCTGCGGGCACTGATGGTTAGATATTGGTCTTCTTGTCGTGTTATACGCTGTGGGTGTCCTGTACTGTAGCACCTGGACACGTTTCCTGTCTGCTGGAGTCGTTGCCATAATCTTGAGATCACACTTTGTGGCACACGGAGGGCCCGTGCTACGACCTACTGTGTTTGACCAGCCTCCAGTCACCCTAGTATTCTACCCCTCATAACATCATCAATATGTACTTTCTAACCCAAAACACAGTCATGTCTGAAAACGTCTGCACATCTACTAACTGCAACGTGCACTAACATGCACCAACACACATCTGTGTATGTGGACTGCTAACAGCGCCACCGTGCGACGACCGCAGGTCAAATGCACCACATGGTCATACCCCGAGGTGATTTAAATCCGCAAACCGCCCACCAGAGCGTTGTTTCCCCCACCATATATCAGCATTACCCTTAATTTATGAGCATCAGTGTACATACATAGTGCACAAGCCACAACACGGTGCGTGTCACATTACCTTTCTAGCACACCCCTGAGATTAACGCAGTGACCTATGCAGGAACAGAGCACTCCCCTAAGAGCACGTGAAATACTGTTTCGAAGTCGCGCAACAGAAACTGATAAGCATCTGAATTGAAACGAGGGTGGCACAATTAAACATGAAATATGGTAAGGGGAAGTTGGGGTGAACCTTCGTACTTCCCTTTACGAGTTGATAACACTGTTTTTTGGCCGTAAGACCGTAAAGACAGCAGGTAAATTCAGTACCACCATGAGGATTGGTAGCTTCAGATGTTGTTGTTGCGCAAAATAATGTGTAAAAATTTTATGGTCTTGTATCTTACTTTTTGTTGTTTGGTGTTCAGTAAGGAACTTTTGACGTCGTATTACGAGGGTGGAATGAAAAGTAATGCCTCCACCTTCGTTAGTTGCATTTTGGATGGGAATATTTTTATAGCTCAAACGCAGAAATTATCATTAGAATGCGATCTTTAATGACCAATATTCACTTTCCACATAATCATCATCCAATTGGACACATTTCTGCCAACGGTAATCAAGTTCTCTGAAGCCGTCACGGAAGAAGTCGGCACTCCATAGACTAAAATTTCGTCTCGGGTCGCAAAGGTGTACCCACGTTTCGTCTCCTGTCACAACTGAATGGAGAAAGGCGTCACCTTCATTCTCGTAACGCGAGAGGAGTTCCTGGCAACTTTCAAGTCTGTGCGCTTTCATTTCAGGAGTCAGCATCCAAAGTATCCATCGTGCACAGATCTTCCGGTAGCCTAGCAAAGCAATAATGTGGCACACATATTCTTGTGAAATGCTGATTGCGCTTGCAGTTTCTCTCTGAGTGATACGACGATCGTCCTGAATCAACCTGTCAACTTTTTTCTTGAGAAATTCCGTGGGTGCTGTCATAGGACGTCCAACTCTTTGTTTGTCGCACATGTCAGATGTACCTGCTTCAACATCTTTATACTTACTCGCCCACAGACCCACAGTCCTCACATAAATACAATCACCATAAACCGCTCGTTTGCGGTGACACCTCTGTGGTCAAGAATTCAATGACTGAACGTTGCTTAAATGGCATTGACCGACCATCTGCGCAGGGTTCCAAACTTTACACTGTAACAACAGTGACTTCAAAGATAAGGTTTCCCGCCAATTGGAAGTGTAGAGAAGAGGCTACGGAACAAGCCAGTATCTGCCGCATACCAATGCTGCCAACTGTTGAAGAGTTACGAAGGTGAAGGCATTACTTTTCAGGCACATAACGTGGCAAAAACCTGACCCATCTGATATTACCCCATGACTTCGTTACATATAACATAGGCGTGACGTAAGAGGTATATGTTTTTAACGGTTCGATAACTGTGTGTAGACGTTTTAATAATTCCATATAGAATTTACAGTCACCTTGCTCCTATTTTGTACAATTTTTTTCACTAATAACTTGATTAATTATCGTTATTGAAGAGCCATATTTTCATTTGAGATGGGACCATTGAACGCTTTATACAATCGCGCAATTAAGACATGGCTTAACAGCGATCCGGGGAAAGTGGCACCCAGTACCAAATATCTCAGTTCTTCGGATTTGCGTGTAGTAGAATAGCAACAATGGAAAATGACCCATTTGACTTTAAAAGAGACATGTCTTTTTCCACTTAATACAAATGCATTTGGCGAAGATGAAATTTCACCATCAGATACAACAGAAACAATAATTCCAGACTGCCAGAACGTGAGTCAGTTACCTCCTCTTCTCCACATCCTGGTCTGTCTACTATTGTGCAGACACAGACTTCATGTACCGTATTATCGGAGCGTGTAAGGCCAGTTCCACATTATGAGAGACCGTCTTCAACCAGCTGAAGAAGAATGTGTGCGATGTCCACGGAGTATCCCTACAAAAATGCTTACTGTGCAACAAAAGCATATTCCTGGTAGGTTATTGAAGGACTTCGGGTGTAGACCAATAAAAGAGTCAGAAGACCAGAGGACGTGTTAGGCAAACAGCTCTTCTGAAGGGGAGAATGAAACGTCTTTATTCTTTGCGAAGAGGTATGCTCGTCACCAAGAGAATCAGATGGGGTATGAAGCATTTAAAGTGTCAGAAGTCCGCTCATGGGGATTGTAAGTATTTTCTGAGTGAGGTATTACCGTAACAAAATCATAACTTTTATTATGAAGCGTTCCTATTTAATCCACGTGTATCTCGCGTAACAGGGTAGCTTCTTCTTGAGCCCTCTTCTTCACCGTCTCCATTCTCTTCTTCACTTCTAGAGCTGCTTCGTCAGTAGGTTCACAGACATGTTACGACACGTAAAATTCTTCCATTTTTCGAATAATCTTACCTTTGTAATGATCGGACTATTCGCCTGAGGACACCCACATAACAACACCTTTCCTACGCTTGCTAACTTTACGATACGTGTTAACTTTGTAATGAGCGGACGGCCTGCCCTTGGTCGATGTTGCTGCTTCCATGCTGATAGTCGCACTAGAAACTTCGGAAACAAAGTAAGAGTAGACACTTGTGTTTCTGCTAGTGCTTGCTTTTTGTGAAGGTGCGGGGGGAAGGGGGAGGGGAATGGAGATGGGTTTAAGGTTACGTAATAAAGGATATGTACGCGTGAGCTGGTCACGTTTGGAGGGCAGTCAAGTGAAAACCGAACACCCCCGCCACAACTGGACTACGGAATAGTTCCACTCAAAAGTAGTCACCAAACGCGTTAAGATATAGAGGCCACTGGGAGACGATTAGTTCCCCTTTTGTAGAACGTTGTCGGCAGCTGAAGGATCGACAACAGCACCCACTCTTCCGCGTGCCACTGAAACCGACATCCATGCATGTCTTTCTTGCTGTCGCCAAAGATGTGAAAATCACACGGTGAAGTTCCGGGGAGAATGTTGCATTGTTCCCCAACGAAACTGCTGAAGTGTGGCCTTCCTCCCATTGGCAGTGTGGGGACGGGCATTACCATACAACAGGATGTTTCCTTCCGACAGCATTCCGTCAACCTGAAGCCGAAGTGAAAAGCCAACAAGCGAAACGTATTTGCTCCATCAGAGAAACACAAAGGGTTTCACACAAGTTCCGGAAAGGTCATGATGACCTCCTTCTTTGACTGCACAGCGATGTATATTGAAGAAACTGCATGCACCGTATAGTCAAAACTTCCTGAATGCTGTCGGACGAAATCATCCTCAGGCACGATAACGCCCGCCCCCACTCTGCCAACCGACTAAAGGTGCGATTCCGCTATTTGGTTCGAAAGCATTGCAACATTCGTCATAGATCCCGAATCTATCCCATGTGGTCTTCGCACCTTGGGCGACTTGAAGAAAGACATGCCCGGACGTCGTTTTAAGTCGGACAAGGAAGTGCAAGAATGGATGCGGTTGTGGAACTTTCAGCGGCCGACCGTGTGCTAGAAAACAGGAACCGATGGTATCGTCTTCCAACGGGAGAAATACCCTAAAGCGTGTGGTCATTTGAATGGAACCATTCCATGGTTCAGTTTTCATTTGACTACCCCTTATATATCCATGATGTTTAAAAAGAAATTGCGGAGGTTATTGTATAAATTGTTGGTTCTTACGATAGAGAACTGCCTAATTTTGACTTGTATTAAGTACGTGTGTAAGTTTGTGCTGCTACCTAAAGAATAAATAAACATTTTCGTAACTAGAGTATTAATAGATGCCACTGGTTACCACTGTATCTGGAGCCCGTCCGCAACCCTGACGACAAGGTTTCTTTCAAATTTGTCCAAAAAGAACTGTGCAGCCGTAGAGCACTGGATCAGGGCAGACGTATGTGCCTGTATTAATCACGCGGGAGCGACCTCTCATATCACTTGAGCAGAGCATACTTACGTATCCATTACCACTCAGGCGCGTGCGACAACTTAAGGCAACTATTTGTGTGTACCTTAAACAATAGTACTTGCAGCCGCTACCGCGCTGCAGGTTGTTACTCAACGTTAGGCGTCCATAAATCTCTGATGTCCGCAAGTCTCCGTGGTCACATGTTTCTGGAGACCATACCACCGCCCCTCCGTACAGGAAGGATCTTTCAGTATGTGATTATCATATCTTTGAGGAACTAAAAAAGACTTCCATGGACGTCAGTTACAGTCGGACGAGGAAGTGCAAGAGTGGATGCGGTTGTGGATCAATCAGCGCCCGACCGCGCTCTGTGGGACAAGGATTGATCGTCTCGCGTCCCAGTGGGAAAATGTCATAATATGTATGGTGATTACTTTCCAATGGCACCATTCCATATTCCCATTGGGGTGGGTATTCGGTTTTCATTTGACTGCCCCTTATATACGTAGGCTATTTGGAAAGTGAGGAATGACCGGCCGCAAAATGGAAACCAGTGTGGAAACCCAACGAGGCTTTTCACAGACGTTTTGGGCAGTGTCTGTAGTGTGCCCATTGATCCCATCGAGACGATCTTTTCAGTTGTGAGCGCACTGTGAGCGAGTAAAGGTGCCTAGAACAACAATGTTTCCCCCCAAGTAGGAGGACCCGCTGAGAGGCTTCGCCTTAATGTATGCAGCCCACCTAACGCAACTGCCACGCACTTTCTTCTTCATGGCAATTCTCAGCCGCACTCTGCAGGGACAGTGAAGGCGCTCCTGCAGTCTTTTCGATGGGAAGTGTTCCATCAGACACAACACAGCCCTAATTGGCTCGTTCTGGGTATCATGTCTGTTCACATGACACACTGGATACGAAGACAACACTTGGGCGCAGGCTGCGTGCTGTAGACCAGCGTAGAGAATTATCGGAAAGCACAGACGGCTGCCTTCTATGACGATGGTGATGGAAATTTGGTATAACGCTCCGACAAATGCCGAAGATGGAGAGGTGACTATGTAGAGAAGTACGTGGGAGGTGTAGCCTCATACATATCCATGATGTCTGAGGTCAATTGTTATGTCACAGATATTAGTAATTTCACATGATTTGTGCTTTAAATCTCGGTTTAAGCATAGGAATCCCAGAGACCCCATTCTGTGAGTGAATGTTATAAAGCCTTAAGCATTGATGTCATACCACATAAAATGGAAGGGGAGGTCAAAGTACGGGAACACAGTACAATATATCACATTAGTATGCGTAATACGGTATTGGAAAACCAGTGTCATTCAAAACAGGTTCCAATCATCTCGGAATGGATGAATACATGTATTTTATAAGATTTCAAGGGAATCCTATTATATTCAACCAGTAAAATACTCTCAGGTTCAGGTAACTATGTGGAGGTGGTTAACAATTGCGCAGACTCGTCTCCAACGAAAATCACAAAGGCTCAATAGCATTGAAATCTGGTGATTCTTGGGCAGTCGAGATGTGCCGATTCATCCTCGTGCTCACAAAAACGAAGACTGTACCAAGGGATGGACTTGAATAGCCAAAGTGGTCGCAACAATCGTTGGCAGTAATGCAACCTTGCAGAGTAATCATGGAATACCACGATATGGTTGCTCAAATCGTCATTGAAACCTCGCCATGTTTCGGACGTAAACTCGACCAGAGCTTGGAAACAAGGTAAAACAAAACTCATCCGACCTAGTGACTTTTTTCCATTGCTCCACAGTACATGTTTCATGTCTTCGGTACCGCACTTTCCTCTTGCAGGCATTTGCACCACTGATATCTAGTTTTAAAATTCTAGCTCGCCCTGGAATCATCTGCTTACGGAGCTCCCTTCGTGCAGTTCTGGTGCCGATCGGATGCGCGAGAGCGACATTCAGTCGTAGATTGACTTTTACAGCTGTCGGCTTCTATTTTTCATCACAGTCCTCTTCTGTCACGATCACTCAACGCACAAATCCGTCAGCGATGTAACTCAGCAGACGACGTTCTTTCGCTGACCCTGTATGCGATGGATACATATCTTCGATAAGGCGCCTCTTGAAGGAACAAACACTTCGCGCACCTTGGCTACGGACTAACAACAAATTTCGCACGTTCAGAGTCACTTAGCTCCGACATAATACACTGACAGCTACACAGAACTCTGTTCTCACCCTGACATTCACTTGCAATGTGATTAAGTGATGGCATGGCTGCTGTTCGTTAAATACAACAACGCAACCTGGAGGCTTGTCTCCAATCTGCATTTATCTTCAAGGATGCATTTGTTGCAGTGTTTCCTTATTTCTGGCCATGTAAGTCAGGGAAAGTGTTTGTACGATATCAAATATCGTTATTAGCTTTTATTTATATTTAAGTCGAGATAATATAAATTCGTAGTTTAATAAAAGAATATTGATAATCTACAACTGTGTTCACCATTGAGATAAAAACCCCTTGAGATCATCAAACTTGTTCCTCAAGATACAGCTCATATTGATTAGCACAGTAATAGAACTATTTAGTAACATTGAAGCTTGAGTGATTCTCACTGAAACTTATATACTGAGAGAAGAAAGTGTTGCAAGCCCAAATTGAGGTAAATATGCTGAGTTGGAAATCCTCACTTATTGTGCCTACTTATCTGTGATCATGGTGCTATTGATGCAAAACGTATCTACCTGATGATGATACGACTGTATAAAGATATTACTTATCAGTATCTAAACTAAAATGACTTCTGGAAAGATCTGTAATACTTTCCGTAATACAAAATTATTTATGCTAACAGAAAATTGTACTGTAATCTACTAAAAAGTGAACTCTTTACATTCTATACATGTTGACACCTTTATCATTAAGTAAAAAAACTTTCCGAATCCCCAAATCGAAGGTACTATTACTCCCTCGTTTCATGAAGACATTCGGAGCGGTGGCTGATAGGCCCTAGTTGAATCGATACAAAACGGTGGTACTCGACCGGTGCTGAAAGCTTCCTCTCGCCGCCAAACTTCCTTGACTTCGTTAGCGGGGAGCATTCATTGTAGGACGTTGTCCGGACGCGAAAGCAGACTTGACTCACGAAGTTACCAAAAGAAAAAAAACAGTGTGAAGGCAACAAAGAATCACAGAACATTAATAACAGTAGCAGTGTACAGTGCTTTGCAGGCTGGGCTAAGGTAGGTAGCGATCCAAAACAGGTGAACATCGCTACAAATTGGCACACCAGAATTTAAGGATTTACTGGATACAGTGAAAAACATTTATATGTTCTGTCATACTATCTTAAACTGCCATGAGAGCTACATGAAATTCGTGTGTAAATGTTATTATCAAATATCGAGTGTTGCACTAAAAGAAGGTGCTGTTGAAAATTAGCGGAACAGTGATAATAACGTGCTACGACGCAGCGCGCTAGAATACATAATAAACACAAATGACACCTGTCAAATACTTCTCACACATTCCGCTAATAGATATCTCAGTGCACAGCAAGCAGTTACACTAAGGTCGCAGAATTCTCGAAGTTGAACAGATGTATAAATGTAGCGTCATTAATCATTTCAAAACCAATCAGGTAGGTTATAACCATTGTAATGAACTATTTCGGCTTCAACGTACAGAGTATCATAGAAGTGTTTCTCTAGTCTAATATCTGTGGTCTTTACTGTTACTAATTATGTACTTTTGACGTAAGTAGTGTAGGTAGAGGTTCGATAGCGACCGGAAACGTGCGAAACTAGTCCCCGTTAAGCCGAATTGTCAGTGCAATTGAGAGAGAAAATAAAGATATAACATTCAATATCCACTCCTGGAAATGGAAAAAAGAACACATTGACACCGGTGTGTCAGACCCACCATACTTGCTCCGGACACTGCGAGAGGGCTGTACAAGCAATGATCACACGCACGGCACAGCGGACACTCCAGGAACCGCGGTGTTGGCCGTCGAATGGCGCTAGCTGCGCAGCATTTGTGCACCGCCGCCGTCAGTGTCAGCCAGTTTGCCGTGGCATACGGAGCTCCTTCGCAGTCTTTAACACTGGTGGCATGCCGCGACAGCGTGGACGTGAACCGTATGTGCAGTTGACGGACTTTGAGCGAGGGCGTATAGTGGGCATGCGGGAGGCCGGGTGGACGTACCGCCGAATTGCTCAACACGTGGGGCGTGAGGTCTCCACAGTACATCGATGTTGTCGCCAGTGGTCGGCTGAAGGTGCACGTGCCCGTCGACCTGGGACCGGACCGCAACGACGCACGGTTGCACACCAAGACAGTTGGATCCTACGCAGTGCCGTAGGGGACCGCACCGCCACTTCCCAGCAAATTAGGGACACTGTTGCTCCTGGGGTATCGGCGAGGACCATTCGCAACCGTCTCCATGAAACTGGGCTACGGTCCCGCACACCGTTAGGCCGTCTTCCGCTCACGCCCCAACATAGTGCCGCCCGCCTCCAGTGGTGTCGCGACTGGCGTGAATGGAGGGACGAATGGAGACGTGTCGTCTTCAGCGATGAGAGTCGCTTCTGCCTTGGTGCCAATGATGGTCGTATGCGTGTTTGGCGCCGTGCAGGTGAGCGCCACAGTCAGGACTGCATACGACCGAGGCACACAGGGCCAACACCCGTCATCATGGTGTGGGGAGCGATTTCCTACACTGGCCGTACACCTCTGGTGATCGTCGAGGGGACACTGAATAGTGCACGGTACATCCAAACCGTCATCGAACCCATCGTTCTACCATTCCTAGACCGGCAAGGGAACTTGCTGTTCCAACAGGACAATGCACGTCCGCATGTATCCCGTGCCACCCAACGTGCTCTAGAAGGTGTAAGTCAACTACCCTGGCCAGCAAGATCTCCGGATCTGTCCCCCATTGAGCATGTTTGGGACTGGATGAAGCGTCGTCTCACGCGGTCTGCACGTCCAGCACGAACCCTGGTCCAACTGAGGCGCCAGGTGGAAATGGCATGGCAAGCAGTTCCACAAGACTACATCCAGCATCTCTACGATCGTCTCCATGGGAGAATAGCAGCCTGCATTGCTGCGAAAGGTGGATATACACTGTACTAGTGCCGACATTGTGCGTGCTCTGTTGCTTGTGTCTATGTGCCTGTGGTTCTGTCAGTGTGATCATGTGATGTATCTGACCCCAGGAATGTGTCAATAAGTTTCCCCTTCCTGGGACAATGAATTCACGGTGTTCTTATTTCAATTTCCAGGAGTGTAGTTGCTGATCCTTTTGAGAAGGCAGTGTTGGAATACCACAAATAATAATTTTGTTTAAAATTAAGTGTGCATGATTGAGCATAATTGAGAATAGCATTTTTATTTTTACTTATTTTGAGTTTACGCATCATTGAGCATACAGCCCACAGTAACAGTACAGAGTGTGAGTTACATTATAGTTTGAGTTAAATTAAAGAGAAAGAGTAAGGTTAGGTTTGGAGATAACCAATATGCTGAGGCAATCACATTACCTACAATTCTCTTCTTACAATGTTTTCACCGCGCTGGGTGGCCGCCTGGTCCCGGGCGCCTTGCTACGGTTCGCGCGGCTCCCCCCGTCGGTGATTCGAGTCCTCCCTCGTGCATGGGTGTGCGTGTTGTCCTTAGCGTAAGTTCGTTTAAGTTAGATTAAATAGTGTGTAAGCCTAGTGACCGATGTCCTCAGCAGTTTGGCTCCATAGGATCTTACCACAAATTTCCAAATGCAATGTTTTTATATGGAATATCTCATTCAAGATAGTATGAGTCTGCATATGCATATAGTAGTACGTAATTTAAAAACCTGGAGCTATGCGGGTTCAGAAAAAATTTAATTGAATCAGCCATTTTGAAAACGTCATAAGTTCATCCCAAACATATTTTCATTTCATATCAAAATCTGGAAATATTCGAAGAAACAAGCAATCCCTGTAAAAATGGCATATCCCACTCACTCCTACACGGGTGATATTAAGAGTTGTATTTCACGTTCCGCAGGAAAAAGCCATATATCCTACGACATGACACTTTCAGAGTCGCCATCTGTCAGTTCATGTGCTGAGTACTGGAAGCGATACACGCCAGCTGAATGTTTGCTTAGACAACTAACAGAGCTTCCTCGTAGGGCTATGTGTCTCTTATACTCCTGTTTAAAATGAGTGAAAGTGATAGTGTCAGTGACTGTGAGGGAGTAAAGAGAAAGAAAAAGGGTAGTTTCAGGGAAGAAAAAGAGAAAAGTTCCAAGGGAAACAGCATGTGAGGTACGGTGGAAATATCGTACTAGCACGCGAAACTGGACCTCCGTGCAGACTCGTGTGGCTATTGATGTTGAGCCTAGAACACAGTAGACACATCTTAGGTGAGAACTTGCTGCTGTATTGGGTAATAGAGATCCTATCTTAATTAGCCTGCAGCTGTACCTTGAGAAATGGGATGCGTGATCACAAGCTGATTGATTGTGTTGGTGTTTTTAAGTGCCCATAGAAGTGTTTTTAGGCTGTTGCATGGGGAATCGCAAAGGCAAATATTGACAATTATGAATGGTTTTGCTGATAAAGACACTCAGGATGGTTATTTGCCAAGTCTACTTGATGCACATCCGGTAAAAAGAGAAACGAAGTCAAATACCACAAATCCCATGATAAACCATAATAGATGTTTTTCTATTGTTTGGTGATTCCCCGGAAGCCACGGACTCAACTCCTAACAACGCTTTCTTTGTGGAAACTTCCGAAATTTCAGCGAAGATACAAAGAAAGATATTAGTAGAGACATTGTTCTTGAATCATTTATCGATGTCTGATCATTACACCACAATGTAAGTGATAAGATTTTTGCGGCTAACGCTAGCAACTTACAGAAAAAGCACAAACAGAACAAGAAGCTACAAGGAACGTCGAAATCTTGCAAGACATCAAATTAGCTTCCTTTCAGAATCCACATGACATCATCTATAATGCATCCCCAGTGTCACATTTACCACAAGATTTAAGAAATGGGAATGGTATCATTTACTGACTATAGTAATTGACTGAACATTATTCGCTACAGAATCCTTGTACTCGTGTGTACAAAGATGGTTCTAAAACAGGAGAGGAAGTGGAATATGTCTTCTTCAGCCCCTGTAACGACACCTAGAAAATTATTGTACTTCACCTGCCTGCGTGTGTGTGTATGTGTGGCCACGCGAAACTAACCACACGGTTCTCTGCTTACGTCATTAAATTCTTATGACTTCCATCTGGACTAGTTATTAAACTTCAACCGCCATTTTAGTTTTTCAGTTAATTTAAAAACTTCACAAATCCGTTAATTTGCGTAAGTATTCTGTCCATGAAATTAAGGTGTTCGTGGTCCAATAGACTTGTCTGACTGACAAATATTACATTTATAACGGTGGCTGGTCAATACTTTGTGTTATTTTCCCAACCAATGTGCAAAAAAATAAATAAATAAAAATTTGAAATGTAATTCTGCTTTAACGTTTTAAAGAGTCTGAATGCAATACTGAACTGTTTAGTATTGTCTCGTATAGCAAGTACTAACATTGTAGATGTTTTAAACGGCTCACCGCATTCATTTCCAACTCGTTCTCAATTTTTTGAATGGCAGTGTTGCCTTGAAAGCTTAAATTAACATCGACAGTTTATTTCAATATACCATTTCTACGGCGGTGCGGGGACGGCTGTGCACACCACAATGCGTGAGCTCAATTCCTTTTTCTTTTGTTTGATGGTAATCTTGCCATCATGTGTGTTGTACAGATATTGGATGTACTGTCATTCCCTTCGTAATTTTAACTGAGCAAATTACAAGCTCAGCTGAAGGAGAAGTTGCGCACAGTTGACGAATATAATGGCAATGTATGACAATACAGCTTATTGCAGTAAATCAGTAATGATTTTTTGAGCATGAAGAACGGCAAAATAACGGGCTTTCAGTATCTGCGTGTATACACGCTTTGTTAATTGAAATGCATGCCAAAAAGCACCTCGCATCAGTAACCAACTGAGCTGGTGTAGTATTTACGACACGCTAGTCGCATTCAGAGGAGTTTGTTTCGATTTCTCGTTTGACCTTTCTGATTTACATTGTCCGTGGTTTGTGTGAAATATTTCAGGCGAATACCAGCATGTCAAGGAAACAAGTATCGCGATTTATTTTAAATTATATTACCGTTACACTGATGTTGTTACGAAATCTCTCAATAGACCTGCTGTAGAAGTGGGAGTCTAACATCGATAATTTAAATTCGTAATAGCAGCATATTGTCTCGTAGACAGTTTATCCGCTTAACACACCGGACGCGTAAGACAGATTGAACCTCAAGAAATGAACTGTGGATAACAAGTTGACGGAAATTCAGTGTCTCACACCATGACCCACGTGGTTGATATTTATCTGACTTGGTGAAGAGATTCACCTCATAATTTGTGTTAGATGATTAAACTTGCATTTCGTTCGGAACTGATGTCCATTATAGATTTCATTATGAGACGTGATTCAAGTCCACAATGGTCGGTGGAGGCTAAACAAATTTCATCATGGTAATCCACTGGTAACATGAAAATACACAAAAATTCATACTAAGAACTGATACGCTGCTAGTTTCAAGTACAGAGGGAGATCTTGTAGCAAAATGGCGCAATAGCCAAAAGAAATTGTTAAAACTTTATATTCTAACGTTGCAGGTCTTTCTAAATTGTGATAATTACGTGTTTTCAAAATAACTTTATGACTTGTAATTTAGATTTTTCAGTTTTATTGATTCGATGTTGTTACTACGTTCAGCTGTATCGCTCCTCCTTGGCGAAACGCATGTACCTGGTGGAGGAGGAGGAGGAGGAGATTAGTGTTTAACGTCCCGTCGACAACGAGGTCATTAGAGACGGAGCGCAAGCTCGGGTGAGGGAAGGATGGGGAATGAAATCGGCCGTGTCCTTTCAAAGGAACCATCCCGGCATTTGCCTGAAGCGATTTAGGGAAATCACGGAAAACCGAAATCAGGATAGCCGGAGACGGGATTGAGCCGTCGTCCTCCCCTGGAGGACTTTATTTAATTCATTAAACGTCCTTAGTTCAAGTTGTTTCTGTTACGCAAACACTGCCGTATGGAAGTTACTAGTGATACATTTTAATGCAAATTGATTTTCACAATTTGATGACATTGTATTCAGGCATCCCAACATTCATTGTACTTATTAGGTTATTCATGCTTTCGCCAGAAGATCACCGGTCATTCGTTGTACAAGCGCATCGTTTGCGCATGTGCGGGGCCTCTGTGGGCTAGCTGTTAACTTTCGCGGTGTCAGTATTTTACAATACGCTGTTGCACGCCGTGTTTAATTTATCTATGTCTCATTTTCCGTTAGTAAGTCACTTGCTACATACACATGATCTATCATTTCTGGTTTATTATGCCACTTCGCTGGAAGTTCCTCCTTTGTCTTTAAAATAGCAGGTCGACAGATATTTGTATGGTTTTGATTTGTGGACGTACCGCCATTTAGGGGCTTATTAGATTGGTCTCATAACGTTAGTTTCGTTCCATATTCGGAGCGTCTTAGCTATTATTACATATTTACGTGAGTACTATTTTCTCTATTATATGTATTTTAACAGTTTTCTTTTTTTTACATTTATTGGTGGATATTTTACGGTCTGTTATTCTATCGTGGTTGATTACTATACGGGTGTCCACCCCTGGCAACTGAGTGGTCAGCGCGACGGAATGTCATGCCTAATGGCCCAAGATCGATTCCCGGCTGCGTCGGAGATTTTCTCCGCTCAGGCACTGGGTGTCGTGTTGTCTTTATCAAGATAATTTCACCCTCATCGACACTCAAGTCGCCGAAGTGACGTCAACTCGAAAGACTTGTACCAGGCGAACAGTCTACCCAATAGAAGGCCTTAGCCATACAGCATTTCCATTTCCATTGTACGGATGTCACCTGAGGCTGTGGATTTCAACGCCACAAAACCATTTTTGATCAGATGATAAAAAAAGATGAAATACAACTGAAGGGGCTTCTTAATCCCCAAGAAGATATGTCACAGCTTTAATAGCCCTATCTACAAGGTTTTCTGTTTCTATCCGTCAGTAGTGACATTCTGCCCGTAACCTCTCTCGGATCCCAACAGTTCTCATCGAGCTGAACAATCCTACTACTTTATCTTGCCATAGTCCTTCTGGAAGGACTGGTGTTTATTTCCTTTGCCACTCTCTTGTGCCTGACTCCACCACTTCACCACTGGATTTGCAGTCATTACAATACGGTCAACTGCCGGTGCCATTTCTCAGTATGATATATCCATGTTCCTAATGTCAATTAGAAGGACACGTACCCACCCCTTTTTTGCCACATTGGTGTCCTGAGACCACCTCGCCACGACTCGTTGTCATTTCACAACAATCAACCGTCTACGTTATCTGTCGCTACGGTGCTCCCATGTACCAAATGCCAATGATTCCTACTTTCGCAAAGTACGGGCACGTTCTCTGAGCATGATGTGCCGTGATTTCCATCTGAATGGATCCACTACCATTATATTCGCCCAATAGACATTATGTACTCACACCACCCTTCACCTGTAGCAATGGATTTTGTCTGAACTGAAAATAATGAAATTAAGCTCGTCTAATTACATGCTTTTGATCACAGCATCTCACAGGCGTAGAAATAATGAACTCGCATTTCGGTAGCATTCCTTTAAGGTGTTCATGGTTTATTACTTTATATTTGCGTAAATAATACTCAAACCACTTGTTTCAGTTTGTGCTTTCAAAAGGAATTTTTCTTCGCTTGTTCCTATAACGACGCTTACACCACCCTTGACCAACGACATTGTGATTACAGCAGGAAATTTAAATAGAAAGTTTGTTTCTACAGGGAATTATATAATTCACTCAGAAAATGGTTTCTCAATACTCCTAGCTGAAATTCACTTACTTGATACTGGCAAGGGGGAGACTGAGTCAATAATTAAATTGCTGGAGACTAAGTACTCGTGCATATGATAGGGTATCTAGCTGGATGCCGAAGCTCTATGCTGACAAATACAAACCAACATTTGTAAATTTCCCTTTAACAATGATCAGTTTCCTGAACGATTGTTGTACTCAGTAGCGAAACTGCTGTCTACAAAACAGAACGGGATATTGTAGATTATTTTAAGTCCACTTCTTCACGACCCTTATCTATTAGAGACATTGATCCTTTTAGTTCACGTAACTTGCTGTCAAACGTTCAGTTTAGTTTCAGAAGTTATTTTACAACTGAACATGCTGTATGCACGGGTTAAAACAAAGTCTCGAGCACTAGGTGCTTTCTTTGAGATAACTATGGCACTTCTTTGTATTTATCGTAAGATATTGTTTGAGGAGTAACTCACAATTGAATCCTCTCATAGTTGAAGAACAAAAAGCAAAATGCCATTGTCCACAGTAAGAGTAACAACTGTGAGATGATGTCTGACTGAGGCAGTATTATGTGGTGGAGTGCCCCAGGGATCAGTTCTCGCACCACAGCTGTTTCTTATGTGCAGGGTGTTAATTTTAACTGAAAACATTCAAATATCTCTAAAACTAGACATCGGATCCGAAAAAAGGTATAGATTCAATTTTTGTTTTTGTCTCGGCGAGGAAGGAGGGGCGTGGACATCAAACGATACCACGCTCGACCCTCAACCTCACCCCTGCGTGGGTGGCATGGGGCAATTTTAAATGGGAACTCAAGTTTTTTATTGTAGGTTACGATTCTTTGGCAAAATCTACATACGTTTTGTCTGAAGCATTTCCTTCAATTTGTAACAGATGGAAGTGTAATCAGAGGAAAGAAATGGGTACACAATCGCAATTTACGATACGCAAATCAGTGGCCCTTGAATATCCAATGGCACGTGGGAACCCACATGCATGCTGCGAGGATAAGACAGGCCAGTATTTCCTAACTTCTGATTGGAAACCCCATTCGCAACGGTACATTCCTCCGTCCGACATATCGAACAGGATACAACTTGACACGCCGCCGAGGCTGTGTAGCGAACGACGACATACCATATTAGGAGTGACACACTGCAACCAGAACTCACATATCATGCAGACGTACAACAAATAACTTCTCAAAACATTACAGTAATTGGGCAGTTTTTATTCCCTGCACTCTTGTCTAATATTTGGAGAACAGACTAGCAAACAGACGATGATTGTTGCAACCACAGAAGAAAAAATGGTATTGATTTTGATTTAAGGAGAACGTAGAAGAAGTGTTGAGGCTACTGTTGTATGCCGAGCGTTTTCCAGACAAAGCTCGCTCTCCTTCGTTCTGTTACAAGATTGTGATCGCCTATATGTCTCATGGCACCGTACACAACAGCAAAAGGAAGCGAAGCAAACGTGTTATAGGAGAGGCTAATGAAAGAGCTGTACTATCGTCAGTGCACCACAACCCACGAATAAGCGAGCGGCAGTTACAACGCAATTCCAGTATGTCCGTAGTAGTATTGTGAAAATACTGCATCGCCATAAGTAGCATCAATACCACGTGTCACTGCGTCAAGAACTTCATGGAGCCAGTTTCCATAACCTGGTAGTTTTTTTGTGAATGGGCACATCAACAAATGCAAACGACCCCACGCTCTTTGCCGAGGTATTATTTTCCGGTAGGTCTACATTTGCAGACCATGGTAACGTTAACCGGCATAACATGCATTACTGGCGTGTAGACAATCCCCAGTGGTTATAGCAAGCTGACCATCGGCAACAAACTCATTCGTCCGTATTTAATCACCGTCACGTTCAATGGGCGTAAATATCGAATGTTTTTCGCACAAGAACCACCGGTACTATTGCAGGGTGTTGCCCTGGACGTTCGGAAACGTGTGTGGTTTCAACATGACGGCTGCGCATTGCTTTACGTAATTGAAGCAGGAGAAGTGTTAAACCATGTTTACACTGGTCGGTGGACCGTCAAACGTGGACCTATTAAATGGCCTGGTAGGTCACCGGGTTTGGAGTCGTCGTATTTCTTTCTGGGGGATATTTAAAAGATAAGCTGTACCAGCAAATACCAGCAGGCCGAGAATACATGCCCTACAGCATCTGAAAAGAGGATAGGTCTTGCAGGGCCAACTGCTTGGCCCATCAGATCTCCCTATCTTAAAACCATAGACTTCACCTTTGGGGTCGCCTCAGTTGTTTCAGTCGAGAATGTAGCACAACTACAGCAGCTAACTGCGAATGGCTGTGCAAATGTGCAGAATAAGGTGAACATAGCCTGCAACTTTCTGAGAGCAGTACGATGCTGAGCACATCACTGTTGTCTACACGAACACCATTTTCAACTTGTTCTGGGATAAATGTACAGTACGATGTTGTGTTCAAATTTGGATCCCTTGGTGTCGTTGCTTTCTGAGAAAAAATAAGTGTGTGTGGTACGTGTTGTACTTCTTATGCCTACTCCACTGCATACACCTGAAAAAAAGCAATTTCACTTAAGACTTTGTTTGACATTTTGTGCTTATTTTGATGCATATAGTACACCCATGAAGTGTGCACAGTTACTTTTGAAGCACCCTGCATAGTCGGTGCGCAGTATTTTGATTCTTTCGTTCAATATATCCTGTTATTCTTCCTCGCTTTCACTTACGATATCAATGGCATGTCACTGAAATTGCATCATGCCGATTTTCAACCTTACTCCTGAAGATATCTTCTACTTTCGAGAAGAACTGTAGATGTGGAAATGGCTAGCTCCGATGAACAAAGCTTGTGCAATTAAGTCTTCTCTCACACTGATACTGTTAAGTAGGATAATGCTTTTTATCTTGCTGTGCAATTTCTCTGTGTTTTGTTGAATAATCTCAAATGACATTTTGATCGCGATTGTGGGCGTCAACTTTTATCGACTTGCAGAATAGTTAGATGACAAGCAGCTTTAGAACTATTCTGGCGTTTCGTTTATCAAGTCCCTCGCGCCAACAGTGTCACTGTTTGGTCTGAGACTGGAGCTCTTAGAGAGGAAAATTTACGAGAGATTAATGTTACTAGGAATTAGTGGCTACAGTGCAGGCTCATTAATTCTAGATCGTGACGCTTTTATCTTTTCGCTTATAATGTTGCTGATGTACACCTAACCAATAGGAGGACACTGGACTCAGACATTATGTAGTGTTTTTTTACCAGATTCGTGTGTTACTCATTTGACAGTTTACAAACCTCTCCATTGGTTGTGTTCGGTAAGAGTAGGTATGGTAACACTGTTGAAGTGCGTCTTCAGAACGAATGCAGAGCAGTTACGGACAGGTAAGTAGTAAAACATCGACTGTGGAAAAACCGGAAAAGAAGAGAATCGAAGAATTTGAGACATGGTGCTACTGAACAATGCTAAAAATTAGGTGGACTGATAAGGTAAAGAATGAGGAGGTTCTGCGCAGAATCAGTGATGATAGAAATACATGGAAAACATTGATAAGAAGATCGGAGAGGATGATAGGACATCTATTAACAAATCAGGGTACTATAGTTAGCTGTAGAGGGTAAAAACTGTAGAGGAAGACAGAGATTTGATTACATGCATCAAATAATTCAGGACGTAGGTTACAAGTGCTACTCTTAGACGAAGAGGTTGGCACAGGACAGGAATTCGTGGCGGTCCACATCAGTCCAGTCAGAAGAGTAATGACTCAATGACAGAATTGTAACAGGTGGAAGCAGTTCCTATCCACAGCGAATGAATTGAAACATAAGGTAGGTATCAGGTATCGGGTACCACTAGATCACGCACTCTAGTTATTCCGCCAATGGCTGTGAACTATTCGTTCTAAAAGACACTGTAGGTATGTTTTTCCATCTTTGTCTTCTCTGTTCTGAATCTATGCACTAAATATTAATGGGCAAGGAGGATTGACGTTACCGTCAGTGAAAAAAGTAGTTACGGAAGTGGGACAGAAAAAAAGTAGATACAAGGAAGCTAACGGCGAAAAAATGAACAAAAAGAAATACTTCAGCTGAACAGCAAAAGAAGGAAACACAAAAATATTCACGAAAAGTCAGCAATACCGCAGTGTAAGTCACCTAGGAATAAAGTTAGTAGGAAGCATAGGAAGACTTAGCGAAATGGCACCTGGAAAGTGTTATGAAATCGGAATGGAAGTGATCGTCGGAAGCACTGATTCAGGGACAAAAAAGTGAAATAGCCTTAAGTGAAATTTAAACAAAGAGAGCCAAATTTAAGAGTGCAATGAGGAAGCACAGTGTTAAATGCAAAGAAAAGATCGCATCCACGGAAAGCCTCTACAATGGGGAGGAACCGTCTGATGACGTGATAGAAGTAGAATGAGAAGTCATTATTGAAGAAATAATGGATCAAATATTAGAACTGAACATAGCTTTGGAACACCCGATATTAAATAAGGCGGGAGTCATAGGTAATATTTCTTCCATATTTCTATAATCATTGGGAAAAGGGATAACCAAACGACCACAAAATTCTAAAGGTAAAAAGGACGAAAGGTTGAGAATTAGCGTACAATCATCTTTACATCTCATGTATCAAAGCTACAGACAAGAGTAATTCTGAGAGGAATGCCAAATAAAATTTAGGATCTAGTAGTTAAAGATAAGACTGGTTTTCAGAAACGTAAAATCAGCAAAGAGGCAGTTGTAACGCAGCGCTTGGGTTACGCATCTATGATCTAAGAAAAATGACCGTGACCTAAGCAAAATCGTGGAGCTACGAATGAGTCGAAAATGTAAAATGGTTCAGGGCCAAGAAACACAGAAGTGAGCTGCCTACAAGGACGGGTAATATACAATATGTCCAAGAACGAGGAGAAGTCAGTAAGAAGATTAAAAACAGTGTAAGACAATATGGTCAATCTATACCGAGTCGTTATAATTAAACTTTCCCTATTTAACACGTTATAACACGGAAACTAACTACCGTCCGATTACCAAACTAGGTGGTATTAATGTCCAGAGTATACGGAGCATGATATCCATGCGTCACAGCGCCACAGTCCAGTTCTAACTATGGTCATCAAGTGCAGTGATCAGTCATCGTGATCCATAGTCTCATTCTCCTGTCGAGTCCCAGTGCACTTGCTGAAGTATCAGTATTAGCTTGGACAAAAGGAGCAGGGAATTAATGGTGTAGCTGTATTATCAAAACGACTGTAACGCTGCAGCGGCACTTCGAGAATATCGCGGGCTGAAAGGATTACAGAAGGGTTCTCTTTCTCCACCTGCTGTGCGGAGCATGATGAAGTTCTAATCAACTGGAGAACTTGGCGTCGCTCCGGGAAGAGTCCGACGACCGGTTGCACAACAGGGTGTTCATGAAACCGCTGTTGCTATGACAGACAACGCTGCGAGCAATTTCTGGTCGTCTGGAAGTACGCGCGCTGTGTCACGTCAGTTGAGCATCCCGTGGTCCACTGTATGGAAGGTGCTTCGAACCACTCTCAAATGGTATCCCTAGAAGGTCCCTATCGTACAGCAGCTTGCACCACAGGATGCACAACGACGTGTTGACATCGCTCTCCACTTTCTCGCAAGGATTGAAGTTCACGAGGGCTGGCCCTCGACCTTCCTATGGCCAGAGGAAGTACAATTTTCTCCGACGGGTGAGGTGAACACACAGAGCTGCTGATTGTGGGGATCTTCACCTCTTGTCACTGTGCATGAAGTTGCTCTGTCTGGTGATCGTGTCACCGTATGGTGTGACTTCTCGTCTATATTCATCATTGGCTCATTTCTTTTGAACAGGTTGGCGCTCAAGTGTGACTGACCAGCGTTACTGCCATATCCTCCACCAGCATGTCAGACCCACCCTACAGGAGAGAGTTGCATTGAACTCAACAGTTTTCTTGCGAGATTGGGCTCCATCGCACATCTCTCTCCGAAACACATTTGAAAACGATCGAATTATCAGCTGATCGTTTCCAAATGCTTAGCCAGGGCACGATCACTTGATCTGTGATTTCTAGTTGTGTGACCTTAGGGACAGGATTCGCCAGAGGAACATTCACACATGTGCTGATCTGAAACGCAGCGCATCGAGAGAGGTAGGCAGCACACCTACGTACATGCTTGTTTCAGCTGTGCAGAATGCAATTCTGCGCTTTCAGACTCTTCTGTAGACTGATGAGAGCCGTACTGAGCCCCTTTTGTAGCAGTAATGGTACCGTTATGTAATGGCATGATGCACCGTATCAGCACATTAAAAATATTTCAGTGTCCTTGATATTAAGGCTACCCAGGTCGCCAGTTCGGTATTCGTACGGTAACTAGTTTCCGTGTTATAACGAATTAAATAGGAAAAGTTTAACTATAAGCACCCGGTACATCGGAAAAGCGACAACGGAATAAGAGATAAGCTCAAGGGTGCCATTACAATTCAAGGTCAAAGAATATCATTGGCAAATTTCGCTGATGACAATGTGATCCTCAGTGAAAGGAAGAATTACAAGACATGATGAAGTGAACTGTCTAATGAGTTCAGTATATAAACTGACAATAAATCGAAACAAGAGGAAAGTAATGAAGACAAGCTGCATTGAGATTAGCGTTAAAGTTAACATCAAAATAGGTGTCCGCGAAGTCGATGAATAAAAGAATTCTGCTAGCTTGTAGAAAGTTACATATGATGGACGAACGAGTAGGGCGTAAAACGGTACTAGCAAGGGAAAACACAGCATTTCTGACCAAAAGGTATCATCTATTATGAACATAGGCCATAATATTTGAGGAAGTATGTTTGGAGCACAGCGTTCTATGGCAGTGGTTCACAGTAGGAATACTGGAGTAAAAAAGAATCCAAGCGTTTGGGATGTCGTGCTACAGAATGGTGTTGAAAACTAGATGGAATGCTAATGAATGTGGAGGTTCTCTACAGAGTCAGCGAAGAAAGAAACATACGGGAAATGCTGACAAGATGAAGAGTCAGAGTGGTAGGTCATGTGTTAAGACAGCAGCGAAAAACTTCCATGGTACCATACGGAGCTGCACGCGTTAAAAAATGTAGGGGATGACAGAGAGTGAAGTAAGACCAACGTTAACTACAAATCCTACTCTGGGATGAAGAGAGTGGCACAAGATAAGAATTTGTGGAAAGTAGCATCTGATCTGTCAGTTTACTGACTACTGAAATCTAAATAAAAACCTATAACTTCTACCGTTATCTCCTCCAGGAGAACGACACAGGAATCTACTGCACGTCCAGGAAGAAAATGTACCTTCTTATCCGTCTTAAGTTGCATCTGGATTGTTTAAATAACACTGTAACACTGCACTGACATGATGGTGCTAGTGTAGTTTCTCAGTTCATGTGATCATATCAGTGTTGTGATAACATCGAGGAATGTCTAAATACCTTACAATGGGTTATGGTCGACGATAGAATAGGCATAGGATAGGATGGCTCTTGGGATGCACGCGACGTTCATTCGCTATCTTCAGGAAGTGAGGGATGGCTATACGACGCTACGTAGGTTTCTTATTACACTAACATGGCTTCTCTTTATTTCGCAGTACGTACTTATTTATTCACATGTGAGCAATACGCGAATGGCACCACTTTCCTCGCGTCGGGCTACTTCCATGCTGATGTGTGTGTGTGGGGGGGGGGGGGGGGGGGGAGAGAGAGAGTGAGTGAGAGAGAGAGAGAGAGAGAGAGAGAGAGAGAGAGAGAGTGTGTCTGGACGCATCGAATATCAGGAACGTTTTCAGACTGTATTCGTCATCCCCATATGGGTTCAAGCACCAAGAGTCATTGTGTAGGTATGTGACTGATTACACATGAAGACTTCTGGTCCTCATAGTCAGTAACACGGACATCAGGCGCTACATTTATAAGGTGATAAGACTGGCCCCTATCTTCAAAGTGTCCGTAACGCTAACTTTTAGCAATATAACACCGGACGGCATGTTGCAGATGCTGTCCAGACCCACATACATTCAGAGGGCGTTCGACTGTTAGCGCCAGTCATAGTGGCCGAGCGGTTCTAGGCGCTTCAGTCTGGAACCACGCGACCGCTACGGTCGCAGGTTCGAATCGTACCTCGGGCATGGATGTGTGTGATGTCCTTAGGTTTGTTAGGTTTAAGTAGTTCTAAGTTCTAGGGGACTGATGACCCCAGAAGTTAAGTCCCATAGTGCTCAGAGCCATTTGAACCATTTGAACTGTTAGCCTTCCGAGCATGGCCTCCAGATCTCCCACACATTGATATCATCTAATTATAGCTTGCCGAGAGCATGGCACACAAAGGTTTGTCATCCGTTATGCTTAATGAACTCTGGCGTAGCGTTGAAGTAGTATAGAATGTCATGTCAGTACCAGTTACCCAAGCTCAGTTCGACGTGATACCCAGTCGTGTTAGAGACGCTTTCGCTGCCGTAGGTGGCAAGTTTGTGTAATAAATATCACACCCGGCAAAACCCCTAAATCACCTATAAATTTGATCACGTATTCATGCTACTTTTATGTACACGGACCACAGAACTGCTGAGAACTGCTGTACTACAGCCCACATGCTCGTCTTGTGAGAATCAGTAATTCTCATTTATTGTTCCGTCTCACTTGCACATTTTTAATTAGATCACGTATTTCGATCACTCAGGATCATCTTCATATCTAATTTGTAATTAACTGCGTCAGCAACCATTCTTGTCTACTCAGAACCACATAACAGAGTATAGCAACCCCTCATGTCTAATCATAGCCACATATCAAAGTACTGTACTCTAGTATGTCCTGAATCGATACGACGTGTAGCTGACGCAACTACTAATATCTGAAAATGAACCTGAGTGATCGAAACATGTAATCTAATTAAAAATTTGCACCTGAGGTGGAACAATACATGAGAATTAGCTTAAAAACTTCGTTAGCTGTTAGTCGTCTTGATGCTCCAGTTTCAATGGCCAAAAGTGAATACATAGATACGTTTTTAACGTTCTATGTAAATGAAATTAACGTCATGCTTTCAGACAGGACAGGGAGTTTACAGTACGGTACCCACAGCTCTACATGTGGTCAAGCTACAATTTGCGCAACGGTAACCAAGTCCCACGACGGTCAGCAGTGGAGCGCCTCATCTCTTCAGTTTGGACAAAATCGGACGGCTGCCTGTGCAGCGGGGCGTGTCTGTGAGGAGAGCAGGAAGGGCCGTATCTCTTCTGCACGCCTGCCCTGCTGCTTTCCGCCCGAAGTGCTCCGCGACATGTGGGCAGTATCCGCGGGAGTGACGCTGCTGCCGCCGCTGCCTCTGCCAACGGCGCTGCCCGTCTCGCAGTAGCTCTCAATACGGCTGGAGGCCAACGCTGCCACGCTATGTCTCAGATGGAACTGTCGTGGCGCGGCAGGCGCTTCTAAGCTCTTGATCACCTGCAGACGTGATGGCCATTGAGAAAAGCCCTTTCGCTAGCCACACAACGGCACAGAAAATAACTTTCTCTAGTACTCGGTGCAAGTATCCAATTTGCAACTCGCCTGACCGTCGCATTTCCAACTGCCGCTCTTACTTGAATCGTTATGGTCAACTTCGAAAACATGAGTCATGTCGGCGACTTGGGTGTACTGTAGGTTGGATTCATTTGTCAGTTATTGTAGTGTACATAGTACCGCGTAGTCAGCGCGTACACAACTTTCCCACTAGAGCGCGCAGGCGCAGCGCTCGTCCGTCTCCGCACTACGAGATGGCGCTGTCTTAGACAGACTAAATTCTACTTCCGCCGATCCGCGTATTGATATGTAACGCAGCCAATGAAACTGCTGCTAACGTAGAACCTTATCTCCTCGCGGATCACACTCGCGCAGTGATACCTGAACGCTCGAGGTATTATAATGAGCGAACAGATCCCCGATTAGTCGGTCTGCAATTGTGTGCACCAGTTTGAATTAATCTGTACCAGTCTATAGTCAAGTTTCAGTCTGCGCCTAATAAGATTATCATATTGGCTGGTGCAAATGGCTCTGAGCACTATGGGACTTAACATCTTAGGTCATCAGTCCCCTAGAACTTAGAACTACTTAAACGGAACTAACCTAAGGACATCACACACATCCATACCCGAGGAAGGATTCGAACCTGCGACGGTAGCAGTCCCGCGGTTCCTGACTGCAGCGCCTAGAACCGCACGGCCACCGTGGCCGACGATTATCATATTCCTGTACAAATGAATGTATAGACACTTTGTCATATCAGAGATATGTGAGAATAAGATTAACGTACCAAGACCAAAGGAACTTCAGATTGTCATTTGTAAACAGCATCCAGAATATAGTTACGTAATATCTATAATTGTTATTATTTTAATAAATGTGTATGAAAATTAATCAATTAACCAAGTTATGTTTAAAGTTTGCTCACCGTAAATCTGCTACTCTAAGCGTGCAAGTGGCATTTCTATTGTCTGTCCTAACGGCAGAAGATAAACACGCCACGATAAGACCACGCCTACTTCGTTAGAGCGACAAGTCAAATAATCTGATGGTGTGTGTACTGAAGGTCTTACAGTACGCACACCACAACTATACTCTGTATAGCCATAATGAAGTACACTTTCACGTTCACTACGCTATTGTAAGTTTTTAGTCTCGGACATATTGTCCCAACATAAAATTAAAAATTAGTCCCAGCCCTGGTTCAAGGCAATATTTTCTGTAGGTCACCCTTGGTTGTAGCGTAAACATAGTAACTGAAAGTCCCCTTCCAAATATTTCCAGTCAGGACTCTCACTGTTTCGACACGACAAACCTGATATTTGATTGAAAAGTCCCAGCCCCTACTTATGTCACTACTAGAACATCCTGCTCTTCCTGCAGAAGGAGAAATTGTTAAAAAATGGCCAGGTGCAAGTAGGACTGGTCCACCGAAGATTCCCTACAAACTTAGTTATACACTACTCGCCATTAAATTTGCTACACCACGAAGATAACGTGCTACAGACGCGAAATTTAACCGACAGGAAGAAGATACTGTTATATGCAGTGACTAAATTTTCATATCATTCACACGACGTTGGCGCCGGTGGTGAAACCTACAATGTGCTGACATAAGGAAAGTTTCCAACCAATTTCTCATACACAAACAGCAGTTGACCGTCGTTGCCTGGTGAAACGTTGTTGTGATGCCTCGTGTAAGGAGGAGAAATGCGTACCATCACTATCCGACTTTGATAAATGTCGGATTGTAGCCTATCACGACTGCGGTTTATCGTATCGCGACATTGCTGCTCGCGTTGGTCGAGATCCAATGACTGTTAGCAGAATATGGAATCGGTGGATTCAGGAGGCTAATATGGAACGCCGTGCTGGATCCAAACAGCCTCGTATCACTAGCAGTAGAGATGACAGGCATCTTATCCGCATCGCTGTAACGGATCGTGAAGCCACGTCTCGATCCCCGCGTCAACAGATGGGGAGTATGCAAGACAACAACCATCTGCACGAACAGTTCGACGACGTTTGCAGCAGCATGGACTGCCAGCTAGGAGAAGATGATTGCGGTTACGCTTGACGCTGTATCACAGACAGGACCGCCTGCGATGGTGTACTCAACGACGAACCTGGGTGCACGAATGGCAAAACGTCATTTTTTCGGATGAATCCAGGTTCTGTTTACAGCATAATGATGGTCGCATCCGTGTTTGGCGACATCACGGTGAAAACACATTGGAAGCGTGTATTCGTCATCGCGAAACTGGCGTATCACCCGGCGTGATGGTATGGGGCACCATTTGTTACACGTCTCTTATTCGCGTTGACGGCACTTTTTACAGTGGACGTTACATTTGAGATGTGTTACGACCCGTGGCGCTACCCTTAATTCGATCCCTGCGAAGCCCTACATTTCAGCAGTATAATGCACGACCGCATGTTGCAGGTCCTGTACGGCCTTTCTGGATAAAGAAAATGTTCGACTGCTGCCCTGGCCAGGACATACTCCAGATCTCTCGCCAATTGGAAACGCCTGGTGAATGGTGGGCGAGCAACTGGCTCGTCACAATACGTCAGTCACTACTGTTGATGAACTGCGGTATCGTGTTGAAGCTGCATGGGCAGCTGAACATGTACACGCTATCCAAGCCGTTTGACTCAATGCCCAGGCGCATGAAGGCCGTTATTACGGCCAGAGGTGGTTTTTCTGGGTACTGATTTCTCAGGACCTATGAACCCAAATTGCGCGAAAATGTAATCACATGTCAGTTCTAGTATACTATATTTGTCAAATGAAAACCCGATTATCATCTGCATTTCTTCTTGGTGTAGCAATTTTAATGGCCAGTATTGTAGTTATATACATAGGCATTTCATCCGTTCCAGGAATGGAGGATCTCCACGATTTTTGTCTGTTGTCGACATTGATACTCTCTCGAAATCGGTCCCAGAGATGCCAAGACTTAAAAGGAAGATTTAATATCAAGTTTGAAGTAGGATACAAATGGAAAGAAAATATTTTCTGTGTGACGTAATTACAAATTAACAATTTTCTGTTGCTTTTCGATTACTTGTACTGTAAAGCCTTTCTTCTTCCAAACTTCATGATTCTACGGCATGCACCCGTAGGTTTTAATGACTGATTTTTCTAGTGACCTGTCATTTAATTATCTGGACGTAACCCTGCAAAGCGGAATAAGGTGTGGCGAGCATGTGAAAGCTGTGGTAGGAAAGTGAATGGTCGACTTCAATTTAATTGGGAGAATTTTAGGAAATAGTGTTTCACCTGTAAAGGAAACCGCATATAGGACGCTGGTGGACCTATTCTTAAGTACTGCTCGAGTATTTAGGACCCTCATCAGGTCGGACTGAAAAAAGACATCGAAGCAGTTCAGAATATGGCTGCTAGATTTGTTAGCGGTAGGTTCGAGCAAAACGAGTTACGGAGATGCTTTGGAATCTCAGATGCGAATCCGTGGAGGGAAGGCGCCGTTCTTTACGCGAAACACTGTTGAGAAAATTGAGAGAACCAGCATTTGAAGCTGACTTCCACACGATGCTGCTACAGCCAACATTCATCGTGATTAAGGACCACGAAGATGAAATACGAGTAACTACGGCTCATACAGAAGCATATAAAGAGTCTTTTTTTCCTTTGCTCTATATGAGAGTGGAACAGGAGGGGAAACGACACGTTGTGGTTCAGGGTATCCTCCGCCATGCAGCTTGCCGTGGCTGGTTAAGTTTTTATGTAGAAGTAGATATAGATCGAATTACGTGACATAAGTGCTGTATCTTTTGATAGCACTGACTTAGAGAAGCTAACATTTGTTACATCACTGAGGGAAGATAGATCTTAGTATGTGACTGAGCCGTAGTAAAGTTATCTTCAAAAAGCGCGCCGCAGCGCGTAGCGTGAAGCAGTCGCCCTCCGTTTTCTGGCGGTGGCGCCTCTGTCACAATTGAAGGCTTCGGTGTCTCCCTCTGGAGGGAAAGGGGAAAAGTGGGCTGTTCGCATGGGTTTAAGAAGTGGCTGTAGGGGTTCTCGTGGAGAGTTGGCAGTCAGGGCATCAAGAAGCGACTTCTCTGTCGGTGCTAGAAGCACGCAGACCGCGGCATCAGCGTAAGCGACGCGAATAGCGGCTCCGTGATATGGGGCGTTAACTGCTCATCGCCAAAGCAATCTTTCTGAGCTTGGGTCCGGGAGGAGGTTCTGAAAATCGGCGCGCTCGCGCCTTCCTGCGTCCGTTGAAACGACTGGCAGCGGGCGGCTCGGCAGAGTATTTGGAGGTGCTGCGCTGATTCAGTCCTGGGAGTCGTAACGCACCAGAAGTTGAGTATTGATTGTTAAAAGATTTTATGAGATTTAATTGAATTCAATTTACTTATTATTCTTAATTATACCAGCCGTATATTTTGGGGGTTTCCCGCCATTTTTTCTCGTCTGCCCAAACGCGGGAAAGTGCTAATATTACAAAGGGTGGTCCGTTTGTCACCTTTTGAGGATGAAAGGGAGGGGGGGAGTAAATCTGTGGTTCGGATTGCTTCTTTCCCCTCCCACCTTATCTACGAGTTATTAGACTGTCACCCTCTGCCATGTCTGTGGAAGTCTAAGGCACCAATGGCTGTACTGTTTAAAATGCAAGGCACTAAGACCTGATCCATTCTCTCACCTGCCGTAACTAGTATTGCTAGACTCACGTGTAAAAGGTACTCTAAGAAAGAAGAAAAATTCGCCTGGTGGTAAGAACTAGTCAATTGCATAACGAATTCCTGCTCATCTGGAAGCTCTAACTTACGCAAATTTGTGTTTATGTATATTTGGCTATAATCAAGCAAGGATGTTAATGTACGCCTTAGTGGATATTTTATATTGTTTCTAGTCATCAAAAACTGTTCTGTTTTTTTTTTTGTTTTTTTTTTTTCAATTCAATACCATTTAAAGCTTTTACGCAACGTGCTTATGTGTTTGTACAGGTAGTTGGTTATTAGTGGTTTTCTTGCCATGCAAAAATTTGCCATTTCATTACTGGTAGAAATTGTTGCCTTGAAAGGACAATGTTGTAAAAGTTCGCAAGTCCTACCTTGCGAGCGTGTGTGTTTGTCGTTAGTGAACTGGCAGAAATTTGTAAAATTTTGGAAATGTTAATGTTACTAACTGTGCGTGTGTGTGTGTGTGTGTGTGTGTGTGTGTGTGTGTGTGTGTGTGTGTGTCCGTGTGAATGACTCATGCGTTTTGGTTTTTCTATTTTGCTAACTTTTGTAAACAGGATTGTCTTTATATGTTGCAGACAAGTTAGATTCTGCGCCATTTAATGAGCCTGAGTGAGGCTGTTTTGGGCGGCCGTAGCTACGGCTGTTGTAACCAAAAGGGAAATTTGTCTGCCGAAAAGTGTAGTCACATATTCAAATTGTATTCATTTATTAATGGAGTGAAATTCACCTGTAATTTAGCCGAGCTTGAAATATTATACAGCGTCGCGTTGTATACGTTAAACTGCTAGCCTGTACATGCCTTTTACTGGCGTGAAATTTTTTATAATTATTTCATAATTTCAAAGTCCTTTCCTATCGTAAATTGTGACATATTCGTAAATGATTGTTGGTCTTTTTTTAATATCGTTAAGTCTTGCAGCAAATTTGAATAAAGAGTGTTACTGAATATTGTGTATAATTTCACCGGTTATACCTTGGCGCCTACTTCCACTTTACATTTTGAGTATTAATTGTGATTAATAAACTTTGGTGAACCAGTAGTGATTTTAACGGTTCATTGACATAACTATTAACTTAATGCGTCTATCCATTCCTCAGAAAAATGTTTTGAACAGTGGGATGGACAGAGAGACAGGCAGACAGACACGGACAACAAAGTCATCCATTAAATGTTCCAATTTTACCAACTGAGGTACGTAACCCCAAAAAATAAAAAAATCTACAGTGAGTGTGGATTTTATAGACTGGGATGTAAAGGACTATGATTATGGTAATTTAAATGAACATACATACATAACCCATCTTTAGCCACAAACTACGATGATTTAGTAAACTCAGTTTGACAGCAAATATTTTTCAATAATTTTGCCCTTATGCTGCATACTTACACGATTTTGGATGAAACACTACATTGCTAAATTGATATATTCGTGCTTCTATTCTCTGATAAGCCAACACATTATGTCAAGCTGGTTAATAACGTGTCGGTCCACCTTTGAGACGCTACACAACAGCGATTCTGCGTGGCACGGTATCGGCAATTCCCGGATATTTTTCCGGAGGTATGTACCACCACATGTCTACGTATATGTCACTGCAGTTCTCGTAAATTACGAGCTGGGGGAGGGAGCGGGGGGAAGTCGAATAGGCGCCCGATAGCATCTCAGAAGTCTCCAGCCCGGGCGAGTTTGCTGGCCAAGACATCAAAGTGAGTTCCTTGTCACCGTCCTCAGACCACTATAACACGATTCTGGCCTTACAGCATGGACATCTATTCTGCAGGAAGATGCTTTCGTCGCCATGCAAGACTTCAAGCATGAGGGCATGAAGGTGGTCCACAACCATGTGCACAAGTCTGCAGTTGTCAAGGTGACTTCAGCTGCTACCACGTCTTCCACGGAAACCCAAGTGAATGTTACTCATAGCATAATACTACCGCCAACTGCATGCATCAGTGGCGTTGTTTTGTGCAGCAGCAAGCCTGGGTAAGGGGCACACAGGAGCAATCATCGACGTGATGTAACAAAACCAGGCCACATATTACCACTCTCCAGTCTCGATGATCTTGTGTCCACTGCTGTCTTAACTGATGATATCTATGGGTCAAAGTGGGAACGTCGTCTGCTGCGGAGCTGAACTGAGTACTCCAGCACGTGCATTGCACACAGTCGTCGGCATCTGCTTACAGATCACCGTCTCTCCTGCCATCCAGGACTGACAAGCCTCCACATTTCGTGTTGCGTACGTCCAACACCTAGTCACTAATCGCGGTGTCACGGTCCAGCTATAGACGCTCGCGGTAGTACTACGCAAAACAACAGATTATGGTTCAAATGGCTCTGAGCACTATGGGACTTCTGAGGTCATCAGTCCATTAGAACTTAGAACTACTTAAACCTAACGAACCGAAGGACATCACACACATCTATGCCCGAGGCAGGATTGGAACCTGCGATCGTAGCGGTCGCGCGGTTCCAGACTGTAGCGCCTAGAACCCCTCGGCCACTCCGGCCTGCAACAACGGATTATCTTCGGCTTTTCCGAGATGCTGGTACCTATGTGCTGGACCATAAGAAAGACGCTACGTTATAAGTCAGTTGCTTTTCCGATTTGCAGACCGTAGTGTCAATGGAACGATTCTGCGTAGGTCTCTGCCCGCTTATACATGGGTGTCCCAGGAGAAGTGGTCTATAGACAGTGGAATAACAGGAACCATTATTCGCAGCCAAAAATTCTGGTAAACATTGGCTCTAAAATGGATATCTTCAGAGTTATCGGCACTTCATTTCCATACTATAAACCCAATCTCTTCTGCTGAAAGCTTTCTGGTTTCCATATTTTGCTACGGGGTGGTATGAAATAAGACAGGAGACAACTGTGTAGTAAACATGGGCTCTGAAATGCTTGACTTAAGAGCTATGAACAAGTGCTCATAGCTATTCAGGCGTGTACTTTTGAACTCCTTGTTTACTATACTTTTTGCTGCTGATGATAGAAACTGTTACATCCCTCAATATTGTCCACTCCTCTTGGGACATCCTGTGTACCTACCTTACTGCGTAACAAACAATTTTATGCACACATCAAAAAACGTTTTCCATCAGCCCGGTTGCCAGACCTCCTGAAGACAGACGTTGACTGTGGATATTGTATCACAGATGCAGTCCCTTTGACTGTTTAGAGATGTCACTAAACTCGCTCAAAGATATAAACCACCATGCACGACCAGCGCCTATTAGACGGAAGGGATCCGACTGCCGAACATATCCAGTTATTTCACCAGGAAGGAGGTACACGGCTCGTGTTGTCTGTAGTTCTACCATGAAAGACGGTCTGTACCGCGGTTCTATGGCATCCGCATTGTTACTTTGTGCCAGAAAGGGCTCTCAACAAGCGAAGTGTCCAGGCGATTCAGAGTGAGCCAAAGCGATGTTCGTCGGACGTGGAGGAGATACAGAGAGACAGGAAATGTCGATAGCATAACTCACTGAGGCCGTCCAGGGCCTACCACTGCAGTGGATGACCGCTTCCTATGGATTATGGCTCGGAGGAACTCTGACAGCAACGCCACCATGTTGAATAATGCCTCTCGTGCAGCCACAGGACGTCGTGTTACGACTCAAACTGTGCGCAATACGCTGTATGATACGCAACTTCACTCCCGACGTCCATCTTTCCAGCCACGACAATATGCAGGGCGGTACATCCAAGCCCAACAACATGACGAATGGACCGCTCAGGATTTTCGTCACGTTCTCTTCCCGATGTGTCGCATATGCCTTTAAGGCAATAATCGGAGACGTGTTTGGAGGCAACCCAGCCAGGCTGAACGCATTAGACACACTGTATACGGGCTGTTTATGGACGACGTGACCCACCAAGCCCTCTGAGGCATATACGATGAATCGCCGTTGAGGAGTGGGACAATCTGGACCAACAGTGCCTTGATGAACTTGTGGATAGTATGCCACGACGAATACAGGTATGCATCAATGCAGGAGGACGTGCTACTATTAGAGGTATGTAAAGCAATCTGGACCATCACCTCTCAAGCTGTTGCTTTATGGTGGTAAACATGCGTTGTGTGGATTTCATGAGCAATATAAACAGCGGAAATGACGTTTATGTTGATCTCTTTTCAAGTTTTCTTTACAGGTTCCGGAACTCTAGTAACCGTTTTTGATATGTGTATTCCGGGTATCCGCAGCTGTTGAAAGGGATGATGTTAGGAAGAATTCCGTTGTTAAACCTGTTGTTAATTAAAATGCAACCCGATATGTTTTAATCAACAACGATTTTACCAACTGTTAGCGGAATACTTCCTAACATCACTACCGCGTAAAGCATCCATTGTCGCGGTGGGCTGCAGTTATAATGTTGTCCATCTTCAGCCTTTAGGCCTTAGTGTTCAACAGTTTGTTCTCTGTAAGTTTACAATTTTAAATGTAGTTATAATCAACATCTCCGTATGCTGCTATCTGTAGTTCATTGCGATCAAATGTTTACAACGTGTAGCGCCTTTTACAGTAGCTTGGTTACTGTGTTGTATTACAGTATTTTCTGTGTTCCAGCGTATGTTTAAAGTTGGTACGGTACGCTGGTAATAAATGTTTCCGTCCATAACAGAAACTTATTTTTAAGATTAACAGATATTAGAAGATAGAAGTGAACGTAAGGTGCTCGGCAGGTTTCAAGACACTATTTACAAAAACATCGCATGGCTACACTCCTTGTGCGGGCAATTGTTTTCCACGCTATATCTGCTCTGACTGACGTGCAGAGTCGTTTCAAGAAATTTCTTATTTCTTGGTGAATAGAAAAGATGGCACCACTTAATCTTACCGAAGCGTTGCTATTCGTCGACCAGACTGCTCGGCTGTTATCCCGAGAAGCCCATCAGCAAATGAAATGTGCTTCACGAAAACTGGACAAGTGCGAACAGGACCCGCTTTCTGATGCTTGTGCACAGCCTTAATTATGTATAAAGACTCTTCCTCTGTAGGTTCTGATGAGTGAATTTGCGAGTATCAAAATGTGCGACATAAATGAGCCTATCCTTTTACTGCATAAACCTAGTAGTTAAATGCTCTACACCACCAGGGAACTGTAGACCTTAGCATTTGACATAAATTTCAAATTCATACCTATACTCGTTCCTGCGAAAAAGGGTTCTAAACAGACGGACAGACAAATAAAGGGGTGGTGTAATAAGGGTTCCGCTTACATCGATAGATATACAGAAACTTAAAAAAGAAAGAAAAAGTTTTGGGTGACTCGATGTCATGTTTGAGTATGACAATAAACACAAGCACCATAATCACACAGAGTCAGAGACAAAGGGAAAAAGATAAAGGTGAAGTTGCCACTTACCGTATTGTTTATGTCCTCCATGAAGTCCATTATTTCACAGTACTCATGGGAGTCATTGATGGACTTCACTTTCAGGAAGTAGCCTTTAGGTAAGCGGCCCTCTGAAACAAAAATAAAATAGTTCACATCCTTACGAGTGCTGTACCACTAGATTATTTCAAATCTAACTCAGTACAAAAGTAAAATATTTTTCATTCAGGGACTAGAATCGCTTGCTGTTCCTCCAAGTGTGTCGCTAAACAGTGTACCACGGGCGGACTTTAGTAAGTTCAGTGCCGCAAAGCGACTCACTGAGGTAGCTAGCAGCCCCATGCCCGTAGAGAGCGGATTATATGGAGATGGGCTTAAGTAGAGGCTGAAGCCAGTGCTTGGTCTTTTCTGTCAAGAAGGACATCTACGTTGGAATAACATACAGGTGCGTCGTTCAGAGTATTACTGTGTCCCCATGTAGGAGTGTATAGCACTGTTCCGCTGATATAAACGAAATTCAGACAATTTTTACTCTTTTGTTCACAGCAACGCTCAGCCTGCAGGATTGTATCCTTTCCCTCTGGAAAGTTAATCCAGCAAGGTAGACTGCTGATCACTAAAGCAGCAGCACTATGGACGCGATGTTCAATACGTGTGAAATTCGCCTCAGGTGTACTACAACTTTGGATATGCAAATGATAAGAATACTAGCGAAACCACTCTAAGTGGGTATGATTAACGCCACTAACATTATGTTCATGAGAAGAGATTACACGAAGGGTATCTCATTGAGAAATCAAATTTAAATGTTGTTTGTGAGAAAACCATGTTTTGCACCGTCTAAGAAGGAGAAATGTTTACCTGTATGTGTTGAATTCGACAGTGGCAGGATCGTGGCCTATTGATACTTTGGTATATTGTCCTACAGTACCGCTGGTTAGGAGCCACCGACTGCCATGCTTATATGGATTGAATCAGGAGGGCCATAGAGAATGGCTTGTATAAGCTAGTGCCTGAGAAGATAAGACATATTGAAGATTTGAGTCTTCCTAAGCGTTACGATGTGTGCTCATGTCTGAATAGTAGAGTAATTCGAGTGTAGCGAGCGACAGAAAGTGAAAACTTAGTGCATGGCGTTTGGTGGCGATGCGGGTTGCATAAAACCTATCATTAGGGGCCGTTGTAGAACTGTGTACGAAGGGTATTCCAGAAATTTATCGACAAATTTCGAGATGTTGTAGAGGCTGTCTTGAGGAACAAATCAAGGATAGGAACCTATGTCTAGAAACGTCATCCAAAGACACTACAAAGCGCCGAACCTATAAGCGCCGTCGACTGCCACCAGGCCACCTCCTTGGCAGCAGATATAACTTTCAAGTCTCACAGTCCATGTTCCACTGCCATACAATGCTGTACTCCAGACGTACGTTCTCAGAAATTTCTTCCTAAAATTAAGGCTTATTTTTTATTCTACGACATGTCTCTTGGCCAGGAATGACCTTTTTGCCAATGATAGTCTGCTTATGATATCCTCCTTCCTCCGTCCGTCATTGGTTATTTTGCTGCCTAAGGTAACAGAATTCCTTAACTTCATCTACTTCATGACGCTCAGTCGTGATGTGAAGTTTCTGCTGTTCTCATTTCTGCTACTTCTCATTACATTCATCTTTCTTCAGCTTTCTCCCAATTGATATTCTGCACTCATTAGATTGTTCATTCCATTCAGCAAATCTTGTAATTCTTTTCACTTTCACTAAAGGTAGCAATTTCATCAGCGAACCGTATCAAAGTATCCTTTCTCTTTGAAATTTAATTCCACTACTGAAACTTTATTTTATTTCCATCACTGCTATTTCGATGTATAGATTGCACTGAAGGAGCGAAAGTCTACATCCCTGTCTTACACTCTTCTTAATCCGAGCACTTTGTTCTTGGTCGTCCACTCTTATCATTCCTCCTTGGCTCCCTATAGCTTACCTCTATTTTTCTCAGACATCCGAACATCTTGCATTATTTTACATTGTCGAACGCTTTTTCCAGTTCGACAAACCCCACGAACGTGTCCTGATTTTTTTCTGGCGCTTTTACCTTTTCTAAAGCCAAAAAACTAAGTACACTGCGTAACGCAATTAAAGTTCCACTTCCTTGAAGCTTCATAATTTTTTCCTGTTAGGAAGCAGAAGCCTGAAATTAGGCTTAGAGGAGTCTCCACAATTCCTCTGTAATGCTGTCAAAGGGCGACACCCTGCGACTTAACCCAAGACCCTTCAAACAGCAAGGTGACGCGAAAAGGCCATAGTTCATCTGGGATACGAGGGTTGGAACTTATATAGTCGCAACTACACTCCTGGAAATGGAAAAAAGAACACATTGACCCCGATGTGTCAGACCCACCATACTTGCTCCGGAGACTGCGAGAGGGCTGTACAAGCAATGATCACACGCACGGCACAGCGGACACACCAGGAACCGCGGTGTTGGCCGTCGAATGGCGCTAGCTGCGCAGCATTTGTGCACCGCCGCCGTCAGTGTCAGCCAGGTTGCAGTGGCATACGGAGCTCCATCGCAGTCTTTAACACTGGTAGCATGCCGCGACAGCGTGGACGTGAACCGTATGTGCAGTTGACGGACTTTGAGCGAGGGTGTATAGTGGGCATGCGGGAGGCCGGGTGGACGTACCGCCGAATTGCTCAACACGTGGGGCGTGAGGTCTCCACAGAACATCGATGTTGTCGCCAGTGGTCGGCGGAAGGTGCACGTGCCCGTCGACCTGGGACCAGACCGCAGCGACGCACGGATGCACACCAAGACCATAGGAATCTACGCAGTGCCGTAGGGGACCGCACCGCCACTTCCCAGAAAATTAGGGACACTGTTGCTCCTGGGATATCGGCGAGGACCATTCGCAACCGTCTCCATGAAGCTGGACTGCGGTCCCGCACACCGTTAGGCCGTCTTCCGCTCACGCCCCAACATCGTGCAGGCCGCCTCCAGTAGTGTCGCGACAGGCGTGAATGGAGGGACGAATGGAGACGTGTCGTCTTCAGCGATGAGAGTCGCTTCTGCCTTGGTGCCAATGATGGTTGTATGCGTGTTTGGCGCCGTGCAGGTGAGCGCCACAATCAGGACTGCATACGACCGAGGCACACAGTGCCAACACCCGGCATCATGGTGTGGGGAGCGATCTCCTACACTGGCCGTACACCTCTGGTGATCGTCGAGGGGACACTGAATAGTGCACGGTACATCCAAACCGTCATCGAACCCATCGTTCTACCATTCCTAGACCGGCAAGGGAACTTGCTGTTCCAACAGGACAATGCACGTCCGCATGTATCCCGTGTCACACAATGTGCTCTAGAAGGTGTAAGTCAACTACCCTGGCCAGCAAGATCTCCGGATCTGTCCCCCATTGAGCATGTTTGGGACTGGATGAAGCGTCGTCTCACGCGGTCTGCACGTCCAGCACGAACGCTGGTCCAACTGAGGCGCCAGGTGGAAATGGCATGGCAAGCCGTTCTACAGGACTACATCCAGCATCTCTACGATCGTCTCCATGGGAGAATAGCAGCCTGCATTGCTGCGAAAGGTGGATATACACTGTACTAGTGCCGACATTGTGCATGCTCTGTTGCCTGTGTCTATGTGCCTGTGGTTCTGTCAGTGTGATCATGTGATGTATCTGACCCCAGGAATGTGTCAATAAAGTTTCCCCTTCCTGGGACAATGAATTCACGGTGTTCTTATTTCAATTTCCAGGAGTGTATTTATTCACAGCTGATACAAAAGAGTTCCATATTACTGTCTTTCAGAGTAGTCACTAGTGTTGTGCAGAACCCGTTACAAGCGATGTGGAAGGCGTAGTATACCCTTAGCGGGAGCCTGTTCTGTTGATGGTGCGAATGGAGCGGTTTCTGGCCGAACTCTTACGGGAATCGGTAGATTGACTGCCGCAAATAATGAGTATGGCAGGCAGGGCACTACAAATGTAGTCTGTGGACAGAAAGTTGGAAAGTGTGGATCTCACGGGAAGCGTGCCAGAGATAAGTCCCTGCAGTCGCAGGGCTCAATCGGATAGAGCGTCTGCCATGTACGCTGGAGGTCTCGGGTTCGAGTTGCGGTCGGGGCACATATTTTTCAACTGTCCCCGTTGATATTTATCAACGCCTGTAAGCAGCGAAAGGTCTATATTTCATTATAACTTCGTTCTTCGAGAGCTGCTAGGTCACCAATGATATCTGTACAGATACCAGCTTCACCTAGCTAATAGCCGGTATGTGACCTTTAACACGGATAACAGCTGCTATGAATCGTGGTTTCAAGCAATGAGGCCTTCGTAGGTTGCTGGAGGGAGATGGCACGACATCTGCACACAAAAGTCGCTTAATTCCCGTAAATTCCGTGGAGAGACATACAGAGTTCCAACGCCACGTTGAATTATCTCCCAGAAGTGTTAAAGGAAAGTTGAGGGGGGGGGGGGGGGGGCAGCACAGCAATTAGAATTCGCTGCTGTGTTCCGTGAACAGCACCATCATACTCCAGATCTTGTGACATGGCGCATTATCTTGTTGAAAAATATCACTGCCTTATTGAAACATGATCGTCATGAAGAAGTGTACATGGTCTGCAATCTTTGCTCCATACTCCTTGCCACCATGGAGCTTTGCAGGAGATCTACTGGGCCCATGGATGCTCACATGAATGTTTCCGAGAGCATACTTGAGCCACAGCCAGCTTGTCTCCGTCCCTCTGTATAGGTGTCAAGGAGCTGTTGCCCTGGAGGACGACGGGTTTGCGCATCCTATAGGTATGATGAAGAAGGTAATGCGATTCATCAGACTATGCAACGGTCTGACGATGTCATGGTGTTTACATCGGCAAAAGCACGGGTCGTCGGCTGTGGAGACCTATCGCTAGGGGTGTTAGGTACACCGTATATTCAGACACACTTGTACTCTGCCCATCACTAAAGTCTGATGTAAGTTCCGCCACAGTCCGCCGCCTGTCCTGTTTTATCAGTCTGCGCGACATCTGTAATGAGGGGTGGCCGCCCAATCCCACGATGCCCTGACGTGGTTTCACCTTGGTTTCGCTACCTGTTGAAGACATTCACCACAGCAGTCTTCGAACTCCCGACAAGTCGTGCAGTTTCCGAAATGCTCGTTCCTAGCCTTAGGGTCATCACACTCGGCCAGGTGACGGCGTAGTCACCTGAACGGGCTTATGTCGATAGTAGGTCAGTGGTCATAATGATCTGGCTGATCAGTGTATTTTCGCACTCTTTACAACCAAAAATTAGATAAAAAATTAATCGTATATTCTTTCTCCTATACCGAAACACACAACAACTTCAATTTCGTTGTTTCGTACACTTCGTAGCGTTGCAGCTTTAATGGCCAGTAATTTATGGAGGAAAGTATCTTTGGACTCTGGAAGCGGTACTGGCAGAATCAATGATTTGAAGGATTAGAGCCGGGAAACATGAAGCTTGCGAGGATAGCAGAGCATTATCCATGAAAGTCTAGGATCTGTGTTTGGTCACCCATACTGTCATTTAATCTATCAGGAAACATTTTACACCATACCTAATGTTGCAGATTGAAAGACGTATGGATGGTAATTCGGCACCTTCACTGCATTACACTGTTACCAATAAGGGCCGTTTTTGCGAAGCACAGCTCACTGTCAGTTTACACGGAGTATAATCGACAGAAGAACTGAAGTAGATTACATTTTTCTCGATTTTCAGAATGCTCTTCACGCCGTTCCTCACACGCGGCTTCTAAATTAAGGTTGCGTCCCCACGCATGCAGCACAATTCAGGAGCGCTGCTCAGTCACTATTGGAGTACAGACTGTTCTTCGTGTTTTACTGTCACTCTTAATACATACTGACAAAGCGAATAACGCGTTAGACTAGCTAGGGACTGCTCTATCGAAAGGGCAGGTAAAATATTTCGATTTAAAAATCATTTTGTTTGTAATGTGAAATAAACATGACGCCTTTCTTTGAGGCTGGGCGTCGTATGAAAGACTTAATGAACATGATTTGTTTGGGCTGATTCCATCTACACGTTGCAAAAACGAAATTTCACGTATCTACCGAAACATCTGATGAATGCGCCTGATGCTCCATTGGACAGACGCCCAGTATATTTAGAGACAATCTGAAGAGTCCTCTTAGGTTGTCTGAAGATGATTACCATCGCTTAGTGTGTTTAGAATTCAACAAATGATCAACATGGATTAGAATACGAAAATATACATGAATGGTGTGGAGCACCTCTCATTGTGAATGATAAAAAATGGTTACCTCATCCTCAAGAGTATTAATGAAATTCGATTAATTTTTTTTTACATGGTAAATGACAGAAATTTAGAGTTTTCCATCTAATTATATATATCAAATGTTCACTGTTAAGAACAAATTAAATGAGAGCGATCAAACAGAAAATATCGTAGGGAAGGCGAAACAAACACGGCATTTTGTTGGCAGAGCACTGAGAAGCTGCGACAAATACTCGGAAGAAACTGCTTGCGCTACACTTCTTCTGGAGTATGGCTGCACAGTACGGGGCCTTTACCAGATAGAATTGACAAAAGACAATGAAAAATTTGAAGGAGTGGTTAAGGGTATTATGTTATCACGAATCAGGGTCATAATGTCACGGGTATGATACACAAGTTTGTATGGCACTCATTAAAGCAAAAGTGCATTTAACTGTGTCGAATTCTCCTCCCAAAAACTTTCTTCAACAACATTCGTCTCCTAATGTCAACATATTTTATTGCTTCCCACTCACATAGGGAGTAATAATCGCCGCTATGATAAACGGAGGAAAAATCAAACCTAGCACAGAGAAAGGGGCATGTGCCCACATCCCCCAGACGCCATTCGCGACTGCAACATATTAGATGCTGTTTGAAGGTCTCAAGCGCTGAAAAGTAATTATGTAGGGACAGATATGCATGTAGAAATCCGAGTAACGTGAACATATCATCGAAATTATGAGTGTGCAAACTTATGAGAAATTTCTTTTCAGATGTTGATAGTAACAAATGCAATGTCCAAATCTCAGGTTTTGAAGGGTGCAAAGTAAAAAATGTAGGGGACTCTGAACGAAGCGTGTCTGTGGTATTCTAGCAATTCTTTTTAAATTAAATGTTGGCTGTCATAGCGCTGTTTTTCGTTTCCAAGTAATTTCACCGAGTGGACAAATAATGGCTATGCCATTGCTGGTTTTCGTTTCCAGGTATTTTCAATGAGAGGGAACAGACAGTGTAATAACATTCAGTACAGGGCCGATAGTTGATTTAATAAATTAAGTTTTATGTGTCTCCACTCCACTGTGTCGTTCGTGTTACCGTAGCGACAGACAGCCAAGCGACACGACCTTCAGGCGGAACTAAAACAAGCGAATACGACGTAATATTAGCGGTATTTTATTAGAATACCAGAAAAACTGTTTGATAAATATACGGGATGACAGTCGGGATAAAACTGTTTAATGTGAAAATAACATGAACGTCTCGTTTTCTCTATTAACAGTTTGACATAACAGATACGGTGTTTCTTGCGTGGGATTTCTAAAATTATCTCTCGCAGTCAGCGCCAAACCAGTCTAAAGCAGATGGCTTTGAGGCAAAAGTGCCTTTTTACTGCCTCTGACCGTTCTAAATCAGGCACATTTCTGATGAACGTTCTATTAGTTGATTGTTAATTCAAGCTAAAATCTAGGATAAAATTAATAGTGTGCAAACTACGATATTGAGAGATAGGATTCACGATCACATTCCAGTCACCGTGTAGAAAACATGATGTTTCGTAAGTGAGGTAAAAACTTCTCTGTTGTAAATATATTACTTAACCTCCATAATGAACGAATTTTGTCCCTAGCTCTTAGTTCTAGTATAAATAAAATAAAAAATGGAATTTACTGCTGTTTATTTTAACATGGCAGCAGCATGACTCATACAACAATATCCATTATGTAGGTGAATGTAGCCAATGTGGGCGAGTTTCTATTTTGAACTACACATGTACTATTGAAACAGAACTCAACTCTAGGGTCTAATAGCTGTGTTTAGGGGGTTCCATCTGTTGGGAAACGTCTTTGACATAACGTACATTTACGTAAGTTGTAAGTTGCAGGCGTTTCACAAGGACTCGTTATGCACTGTTTACATCTGCTAGGGAAGTCATATCATTGACTGCATTGCGAAATCGTATACAGGGTGAAAAGTATTTAAACCGACAAACTCTGGGAGGTTGTAAGGGACATCAACACAAATATTTTTCCCTAATGTCATTTTTTCCTATGAGGATTACGTAAATCGGTGCAGGCCGTATTGCGCTCTTCAGGTGTTAGAGGCCGTATTACGACCTTCAGTTGCAGGCAACTGCTGTCCACCAGTGTGTAGTAGTGCAAGGGCTCTGTTTACTAATGGAGCGATACACCTGGAGTGAGAACACTGATATGGGTGGTGCGTAGTATCTAGCGCACCACAACGGACGAGCTGCACAGCAGGTTTACCAACAACAACGTCCTAATCGCCGTACCCCGCATCATACTACCTTCGCTGCTGTGTAACACCGTCTGCGCGAGACCGGATCATTTACCAGGTTACCTGGACAGGGACGACGTGGCACGGTAATAACGCTGCAATATGAGGAAGCTACCTTGCAGCATGTGGAGCGGGCTCCTTCAATCAGCACTCGCGAAATTGCACGTAACATGGGGACGAATCAGACGAATGTAAGAACGTCCCTTTCACTCACAGCGTGTCCACAGCCTGGAACCAGTCGATTATCTATCCAGAGTGAAGATAACCCACATGCCACAGTTACTAGCGCTCACCAAGTGCGGTTCTTCGTTAATGTGTGGGTCGGTGTTGTTGGGGACTGTTTAATTGGGCCGTATCTGCTACCTAGGCCATTAAATGGTAAATTGCAGGCACTATTACAATTTTCTCGCCAAAGCATTGCCAGAATTGCTGGAATACGTCCCGCACCCTACAAGACAACGCATGTGGTTCCAACATGACGGGGCGCCGGCACATTTCAGTCGTCGTGTGCGTCGATTCCTGGACCGACGGTTCCCAGAAACGTGAATTGGCAGAGGTGGTCCTGTACCATGGCCTGCTCGACCCCAGATATGTCCCCTCTAGACTTCTTTGTGTGGGGAGAGATGCGCAACCTTGTTTACGCAACTCCTGTTGCATCATAAGAGGATCTGGTTGCCCAGATAGTAGCAGAAGCAGAAACAATTCAGGATACTACTGCGGTTTTTGCCCGTGTCAGACAGAACAGGGTCCGACGTTGTAACCTTTGTTTACGTGTCAATGGAGGCATTTTTGAAAATGTACTGTAACTGAAATTGGGTAGTGTTAATATGTTGTCTATTAGTCAACAAAAAGTGGAAAAGCGTTTGTCGTTTAATTAATTTGCCGCCAGAGAAATCTTCCTCTACCGATTTAAATACTCCACATAGGAGAAAATGTCATTTTGGAAAAATATTTATTTTGATGTCCCCTACAACCTCCCAGAGTTTGTCGGTTTAAATACATTTCACCCTGTATGTAAGCTGTAGTTTAGCGCCCCCGGTTAGCAGTGGGATCTAACGCACTACTTTCTGGGCAGGAAGGCTTGCTGAACACCGGCCCGAATGCGCCCGGCGGATTATTGGAGAGGTCCGGTGTGCCAGGCAGCCTGTGGATGGTTTCTAAGGCGGTTTTCCGTCTGCGTCGGCGATTGCGGGCTGGTTGCCTTATTCCGTCTCAGTTACACTAAGTCGCCGATTGCTGCGCAAACACTGTTTCCACGTACGCGTACCACATAATTACTCTACAACGCAAACATTGGGGGTTATATTCGTCTGGTGTGTGATGTTCCCTGGGGGGAGGTGAGGGGAGGGAGGGCGGGATCGCACAATAGCCCAGGGTTCCTTGTGTGTGTGGGGGGTGGGGGGTGGTGGAGGATCATGAGTGGAACGCTGTGGCCTGTCGTGGGGTTGTGAACCACTGAGGGTTACGGCAGGGACGAGGCCCCTCAGTCGTTTCTAGGCCCCCCTTTCCATACAGTACAATACAATACAAGCTGTAGTTCGTAAGGGCAGTTTTGTGTCTGATAGTCATGCGTACAGAGACACAGCATCCTGTTCGAGAAACGTTCTTCTTTCGCTGACGGCTTGGGCTACTGGCATGCTGTCTGTAAATTTCAGCGTTCTGTCTGTTAATTCCAGTAGTTTGTGGTGAGAACGTTGCCTCTTTTTGCGCAATATTCTCAGCTTTATACAGGGTGTTCGCAAATTTCCCTTACAATTTTCTAGAAGTCGTAAAGGAGGTGTGTACATAATATTTTGAATAGGAACCCGTGTCCGGAAACGCACCGTATCGGTTGTACGGCAATTTCAATTCAGATCTCGAACTGTACGTGCAGAATGCCTTTGTTTTGGAATAATGTTAACATGTAATGTTGAGGTGTTGGTACAAACTGTCCTCTCCTGCCCACTCGTCTAGTACAGGGTTCCTAGGTAACTGTTTTTTCCGATAGCTAGACAACAATTCAAGCAAACCTTACTAACGGAGTTTATTACAGTAAGTAAAATTGACAATTATTTAAACTTGGGTATTTACGAAGATGGGTCGCAAGCAAATGGCGACATACAAATAATCACAGTCTTTCGATATGTACCACTTCAATGCAAGTAAATAATACAGTTCACAAGTTACGGTTAAAGCGCTTGGATTACGGCTCGTCTTCTAGTGCCGGCCGCGTATAGGCGGAATGGCGCTTATATTCTCTTCGTATAGGGGCCGCTCCTGTCGTGGTGTCGTGTTAATCAGCGTTCTATTAGCTGACGTCGTCTCACAGCCTTCTCTGCTGTAAGGTTCCAGGCCGATGGGCTGGCGCTTAATGTTACGCCGGAACACAAACAAATTTGATTTGGTAATAAATGGATGTTTCGTTATGCTAGCTTTTGAGCTGTTACCTGATAACTGTACTGCATCACGTCTAAGGCAATTCTTCGAGCAGAAGTAGAATATATATAAGAAACTATAAGCCTTGATTGCGGTAATGAAACCAACCTTTATCTAGGTTTCACCCCAAGTAACTGAACCTTCTTCAGAAGATATTCCTGATTCTATAATATGTCTACAAAGGCATGGTCTAGAAATAAAACTACAACAGCCTCAATTGGGGTAGTCACATTTTAAAAATGCGGTACATAGGCACTAAGTCACCACCAAGACTACAGCTCCGGCGAGCGCCTCGTCTCCATGGACGCCGTGCGGTGGGCCTCGGGAGCTCACGCGACAGTACGTATGTACCACATTTTTAAAATGTGACTACGACCATTCAGGCTGTTTTGGTTTCATTTCTAGACCATTCCCTCTTAAACATATAATAGAATCAGCTGCATCTTCTGAAGAAGGCTAATTACTTGGCCTGAAAGCTAGGTAAACGTTGGTTTCATTACCGTAATCGAGGCTGACAGTTTCTTATATATTAGATTATCACGATTGTTAACTGGGCTGAAATGTTGAAAGTACTAGAAATGGATGAGTTAAACATCTGAACTGAAACCGTCGTAGAACGGAAATGCTACGTTTCCGGGCATGGGTTCCTTTTGCTGGCTGTGAGCACTATGGGACTTAACTTCTGAGGTCATCAGTCCCCTAGAACTTAGAACTACTTAAACCTAACTAACCTAAGGACATCACACTAATCCATGGCCGAGGCAGGATTCGAACCTGCGACCGTAGCGGTCTACCAGTTTCAGACTGAAGCGCCTAGAACCGCACGACCACACCGGCCGGCTATTGGTTCCTTTTCAAAATATTATGTACTCCGTTATAAGTCCTAGAAGTTTGTCACGGGAATTTCCGAACATTCTGTAGATATGCTTTCTGTGTGACCAAGGTTAAATCCCTGGCTACAATGAAGATCAGGGACGGTCCTACATTAGCTCAGCAGTGAATATACAGGGTGTCCCAGCAGGAATGGTCATTATTCAGGGATATGACAGGAACGATAATTCGAACCAAAAACTATAGTAGCCATTGTCATAAAACGCATACCTTAACAGCTAGAGCTCGTCTTCATGTTCGATATTACGATACTAACTCTTTCTGCTGTATGCTCTGTGCTTTCCGTATTTTGAAAATTGTTTGTAAGGAGCAGAACAAGAAATAAATGTCCAGTAAACAGGGGCACTAAAGTGCCTGCCTTAAGAACTACAGTCGAGAGCCAACGAAGCTGGTACACTTGTCTAATATCGTTTAGGGCCCCCATGAGCACACAGAATTCCGCAGCACGATGTGGCATGGACTTGGCTAATGTCTCAAATAGTGCTGGAGAGAAATGACACCATGAATCCCGCAGGTCTGTCCATAAATCTGTAAGAGTACGAGGGGGTGGATATCTCTTCTCAACAGAACATTGCAAGGCATCCCAGATACGGTCAATAATATCCACATCTCGGAAGTCTGGTGGGCAGCAGAACTGTTTGAATTCAGAAGAGTGTTCCTGTAGCCACTAAGTAACAATTTTGTGGGGTGTCGGATTGTCCTGCTGGATTTGCCCAAGTCCATCGGAATGCACAATGGGCATGAATGGAGGAGGTTATCAAAAAAGGTGCTCGTGTACGTGTCACCTATCCGAGTCGTATCTAGACGCTTCAGGGGTACAATATCACTGCAACTGCACATGCCCCACACCATTACAGACCCTCCACCAGCTTGAACAGTCCCCTGCTGACATGGAGGGTCCACGGATTCATGAAGTTGTCTCCATACCCGTACACGTCCATCCATTCGATAGGATTTGAAACGAGACTCGTCCGACCAGGAAACAAGTTCACAGTCATCAACAGTCCAACGCCGGCCGGAGGGGCCGAGCGGTTCTCAGCGCTACAGTCTTGAGCCGCGCGACCGCTACAGTCGCAGGTTCGAATCCTGCCTCGGGCATGGATGTGTGTGATGTCCTTAGGTTAGGTAGGTTAAAGTAGTTCTAAGTTCTAGGGGACTGATAACCTAGAACTTAGAACTACTCAAACCTAACTAACTCAAGTCCCATAGTGCTCAGAGCCATTTGAAGAGTCCAACGCCGGTGTTGACGGGCCCATGCGATGGTTGAAATGGCTCTGAGCAAGATGTTAAATCTTAGGTCATCAGTCCCCTAGACATCACACACATCCATGCTTACTTTCCTAATAGCCCCCGTACAGGCCGTCCACGAATTATCTTGGGAGTCGCTTCAGTGGCTTCACGTATCGTGCCTTACGGGAACGTGGAAGTTACGTGAACAGGTAATTTACATCTTTTGACAGCAATCATTAATGTAACTGATCTTTTGCTCTGGTTTGCCATGTTTGAACATTTCTCGGACCTGTGAGAGAATTTTGTAATAGTCAGTACATTTTTTTGCCGTAGCGTACTGGAAAAGTTATCATAATAGTAGTATCCCATGCGTTTCTATTGAACTACACTCCTGGAAATTGAAATAAGAACACCGTGAATTCATTGTCCCAGGAAGGGGAAACTTTATTGACACATTCCTGGGGTCAGATACATCACGTGATCACACTGACAGAACCACAGGCACATAGACACAGGCAACAGAGCATGCACAATGTCGGCACTTGAACAGTGTATATCCACCTTTCGCAGCAATGCAGGCTGCTATTTTCCCATGGAGACGATCGTAGAGATGCTGTATTTAGTCCTGTGGAACGGCTTGCCATGCCATTTCCACCTGGCGCCTCAGTTGGACCAGCGTTCGTGATGGACGTGCAGACCGCGTGAGACGACGCTTCATCCAGTCCCAAACATGCTAAATGGGGGACAGATCCGGAGATCTTGCTGGCCAGGGTAGTTGACTTACACCTTCTAGAGCACGTTGGGTGGCACGGGATAATTGCGGACGTGCACTGTCCTGTTGGAACAGCAAGTTCCCTTGCCGGTCTAGGAATGGTAGAACGATGGATTCAATGACGGTTTGGATGTACCGTGCACTATTCAGTGTCCCCTCGACGATCACCAGAGGTGTACGGCCAGTGTAGGAGATGGCTCCCCACACCATGATGCCGGGTGTTGGCCCTGTGTGCCTCGGTCGTATGCAGACCTGATTGTGGCGCTCACCTGCACGGCGCCAAACACGCATACGACCATCATTGGCACCAAGGCAGAAGCGACTCTCATCGCTGAAGACGACACGTCTCCATTCGTCCCTCCATTCACGCCTGTCGCGACACCACTGGAGGCGGGCTGCACGATGTTGGGGCGTGAGCGGAAGATGGCCTAACGGTGTGCGGGACCGTAGCCCAGCTTCATGGAGACGGTTGCGAATGGTCCTCGCCGATACCCCAGGAGCAACAGTGTCCCTAATTTGCTGGGAAGTGGCGGTGCGGTCCCCTACGGCACTGCGTAGGATCCTACGGTCTTGGCGTGCATCCATGCGTCGCTGCGGTCCGGTCCCAGGTCGACGGGCACGTGCACCTTCCGCCGACCACTGGCGACAACATCGATGTACTGTGGAGACCTCACGCCCCACGTGTTGAGCAATTCGGCGGTACGTCCACCCGGCCTCCCGCATGCCCACTATACGCCCTCGCTCAATGTCCGTCAACTGCACATACGGTTCACGTCCACGCTGTCGCGGCATGCTACCAGTGTTAAAGACTGCGATGGAGCTCCGTATCCCACGGCAAACTGGCTGACACTGACGGCGGCGGTGCACAAATGCTGCGCAGCTAACGCCATTCGACGGCCAACACCGCGGTTCCTGGTGTGTCTGCTGTGCCATGCGTGTGATCATTGCTTGTACAGCCCTCTCGCAGTGTCCGGAGCAAGTATGGTGGGTCTGACACACCGGTGGCAATGTGTTCTTTCTTCCATTTCCAGGAGTGTATAAATTCTAGGGGGAAAGCTTCAGCAATTTGAATTGATCAGAATTACTACTGTTTCACAAAAGGATAAAAGTTCGTTACTCAGTAATGTATGCAACAGCCAGATAAAACGATGTAATTCACTGAGTAACACCATGTAAATCTACAATTCAACTTAACCCTCGTTAGGGTTTTGGGTCTATTTTGACCTATAAGGATTGTTGATGGTCTATAATTTTGAAAATATTTGGTTTCAGTAAAGTGACTTTATTGACTTTGTTTGCCCCTTAGTGAAGTTATCGTGACAGAATAAAAATAGTTTTGCATCTTTAGTTTGGTCTCTACAGAAACAATACTTCCCAAGCTGTTCGGTTCTTTTTAGATTCCGTGTATTTTAACCCTCATTATTACATAAAATTCTGAAAATATCCAGCTTGACAATAATGGAACGTGTTTGGCGGTAGTAAAATGGGTATAAAAAGTTAAAAAGTGAATTCATTGTGTTGGACAATGGGATGTTTACTTCTGTGGAAGGAGTGAAGCGGGGGGTGGGGGGAGTCAGTGTATATAAAGTGATCACTTCTAATCAGATGACTATGTTTCTACCTTTACAATTCATATATTTTTTAGGTTTCTTTTCGCACTTCACAATGGGCTCTCTGCGAGTTATAAAATAACAGATGAATGTATCTGATAGTGTTGAAGTACATTTAGAGGATGACCTCTTCATTTTCAATAGAAGACGCAGATGATGCAAAATGGTTCCAATAGGTCTAAGCACTATGCGACATAACATCCCGCGGTTCCGGACTGCAGCGCCTAGAACCGCACTTCCACCGCGGCCGCGGGCCCAGGAGTCTTCAGTAATTAGACGAAGGGTTGCACTTCTGTCACGTTGAACGATTCTCTTCAGTCACCGTTGACAGCGTTCTTGCAGGATCTTTTCCCGGCCGCAGCGATGTCAGAGGACTTATGCTTTACCGGATTCGTGAGGAAAATCCCCACTTCATCGCTACTCGGGGATACTGGTCCCGTCTCTCGTGTGCCGACTATAAAACCGCGATCAAACTCACTTAAATCTTGATTATCTGCCATTTTAACAGCAGTAACCGATCTAACAACTGCGCCAGACACTTGTTGTCTTATATAGGGCTACCGATCCCAGCTCCGTATTCCGTCTGTTTGCATATTTGTGTATTTGAATAGGCATGCCTATACGAATTTCTTTGGCGCTTCAGTGGATGATCACTTGTCCATCTTCACTACTATGAAACATACTTCTTCTGCCGAACAAACCTCATAACTCTTAAGGTATGTATTTTAGGGGCCACGCTTTTAAATGATCGTTCCTGTCATATCCATCAAAGCTGACCTCTCTCGGGACTCCTGTAGGTCATGCCTTATATCCTATTTATTTAATATTACTACATGGATCTCAGACTTGGGAACCCTGTAGTTCATATGGCTCTTGTTAATATGCTGCTTATTTAATACAACTACATGGATGTGAGATTATATGACGTTCTTTAGTTCCATTTCATTGATTTGTTTTCGTATTGTTTGCACTAGGTCACTTGGAGGGCACGTGTAGTCTTATTACTAAATTCTGGTGCGTCATTAAATAATAACCAAAGGCTACTTCAAATTGCATTTAATTATTTTTCATCCGGATGCTATTTTATAACGTTTTCGTGGTCGCTTCCCATATGTCCATTTATTCTTTCATCTGCATTCTTATTTGATGCGATCACAATATAATGAATACGTTCTGCCTTTAGTGGAATCGTTATTCAAATAACCTGCCACCAGAAGACGAAATATTTATTCCTTCACAGGGATATTGCAACATACATAAGGTAGGTGAGAGCTGCCGGCAACTTATGAACACGTCCTAACCCAGAGTAGTTTGAAAGTGACAATTACGATTAATGCTTCCTTAGTATTAAATAGCATAATCAGGACAATGCAGACATTTAGTAAAATAGCAGTTTCCGTGGGTTTTTAAACAAAGTAGAGAACGCGTCTCAAATGCATTTTCTGTATAAGAGAATAGGCAATATACTTTCAAGTTGTGTTAGGAGTTTTGGACGTATTAGACGTGATTTTACGTTGCGAAAACATTGTTAAGATCCTCCTCATATTTCTCATTGATTGTGAGCTATGGAATTTCCTTTCTCATCCTGACATCCTGGGAATGAGATAGCGTTATTTTTCGTTCATGGGCCAAAATTTTGAGTACGAAGGGGGCTATTTTCATGGTATTAACACTGAAGTCACACCACTAACGCACTCAGATTAAATTTAAACAAGCGAAGGAGGCTTTCACGCTATACTTTCACGAGATAACGTCTATTCACCTGGTAGGTCAGCTTTAATTTTAAAACAGTCTTATTGAGTTTTAACCCGTTCGTACAACTGTGGGAACATTCCACGAATTCTGAGTAACAACTATAGCCAGATGTTGTGATAACATCCTTAATTAAGCTCTTGCTTCTCTGTAGACGGAGTGCAGCACCTGAAGCCAGAAAGAGAGAGTTGGGGGCCTTAATACAAAAAGCACTGCAGACACAACAACGGTTTTACAACGCAGGCTGGTGCACGGCGAAGATCTGGGAAAGGATCCTGGGATTATCGTTTAAGCGCTTTCATAGTATTAAGTAGTATCACAAGAACAAAAGAATTATAAACGTTGTTTAAGCAAATTTTCTCGCAGTAAAACTTTCATTCAAGTCGAATATTGTATGTAGAACACTTTCATTTCTAATCGAACGTTAGAAGTTAGTTAAAGTAGTGATGGATTTTTATACGATCCTACTTGAGAAACCAATTTTATTAATCCCATTTATGCACCGTAAATTGCTCCTGAGTTTGGTAAACCTAATCAATATCAAACTCAATGACTGACTGCACATGATTTAGAAAGGCAGTCAGAGCTTATTAAAAACTCTTGTTTTCATAAAATTTATTTCGTTAAGGACCAAGAATACACTGTACAAAACTTCATTAAGAACCATCAATATTATTTCATTAAGCAGTAAGATGAAAAATAAAATCTAGATCGTTAGAGGTTTCCTTTCTACTGGATCATAACTTCGAGGTTACCAGCACTGATACTCTTTGACTTTCATCGCTGGTGACTATGGGATGCACTACTCTTCTGCAACTACCTTATACCAGGTCTAATTACTAAATGTCCCATGCTGAGAGGGTTTCCATCCTGGCATTCTCCAAAGTTTTCTGTGAGGGTGTACTTACTTACATCTGTGTGGTCAGATGAGATTTCTCATCTCGCAGCGCTCCGTTTAGTGGTAAATGCTCTGAGTGATTCGCAAGTCACTTTCAACAAACTATTAACGTTGTAGAGTCAGAGTCACTATACTGCTGTTTTCATTAATCAATCACATTATTTCATTGTCTTGATTGTTTATTGAAGGCCTCTTCCAAAAAGTACCAGTAGAGAGAGCTCTGCGGAGACTTAACTTCTGCAGAAAATAGATAAATGTAAGGAATTGTGGAGAGGTTAAGGGTGACCCTGTAGTGATATGAATATTCTGATTCACCGCCACAAAGCTATAAGTGTGACAATGAGGTAATGATAAGTATAGTCGTGTCAATGCAGAAGCACCCGTAACCCGTCCACACCTCCGCACTTGGTAATATTGGACGAAATGGTTGCAATGTCGGTGCTTGGCAGAACATGATGGTAATGTTAAACAGGAAACACTTCCTTATCTTCTGCAAACCTACATTTATTTGATTCAGTTCTCACCTGAAGATGGCTTGAGAAGCCGAAAGCCGATTCATGATCTAATAAATATAATTTTCCAAAAATGGTTCAAATGGCTCCAAGCACTATGGGACTTAACATCTGAGGTCATCGGTCCCCTAGAACGCAGAACTACTTAATGCTAACTAACCTAAGGACAGCACACACATTCATGCCCGAGGCAGGATTCGAACCTGCGAGCGTAACGTTCGCATGGTTCCAAACTGTAGCGCCTAGAACCACTCGGCCACCATGGCCGGCTATATAATTTTGCAGAACATGAGAAACTATTTAATGTTGTTTTACATTATCACACTGTTTCTAGCGTATTTGGGAATTTCTACTAAGTGATTGTGTCTTGTTGCACTGAATTACAGATATTTTGTTATGCGTTTGTATATTTACCCCCTTATATGTTATTTATTGCTGTTACTGAACAACTTATTGTTCGTATTGTTTGATTTTAAATAGTAATTATGATTGGTATAATAAAACAGCATTGTAATAATGGCCCTTTTACGGTTTTTAAGATTATACTGGCCACATGAATTGATCTAACATTAGTTACAGTAAGCATATTTTCATTTTTGGGAAGTTGATGATAACCCTATGTTTGCTGTATGCATAAAAATGGTTCAAATGGCTCTGAGCACTGTGGGACTTAGCTTCTGAGGTCATCAGTCCCCTAGAACTTAGAACTACTTAAACCTAACCTAAGGACGTCACACACATCCATGCCCATGGCAGGATTCGATTCGAACCTGCGACCGTAGCGGTCGCGCGGTTCCAGACTGTAGCGCATAGAACCACTCGGCCACCCCGGCCGGCTGCTGTATGCATGGGCCTGATTACGGTGGACTAGTCACCGAAACCGCTGGCCGTTTAATAAATACAAACAGCTGACGGCATTATTTACTGTTTCGCATAAAGAAGGGAAGATACACTGTGGTCCATAAAACCGAATTGTACTTTCGCTAAGTGATCTCGTCATGATAAACACGATGTAGACATCCTTTAGGAACCTCTGAATTGTAGGTGGTATGTTTCGTGAGCAAAAAATAAGTTATTCGAAATACAATGGGACGCGCACAGGTTTATTTGTGAAGTCTGGTGTTACTTTCTGAATCGGAAGTAGGCCGGAGGGAAAGATGGTGTATGAAAGGGATCACGTCATTGGCAACTTTGATCTGGGGACAGAGGAAGGGTCCAGCCTGGAACCTGTGCTCCTTGCGGCGTCCGGCAGCTAACACGTGAGTTCTCTCCCACGCTGACGTTGGCTACCGGGAACTGGCGCGTAGACAGCTCACGTTGTCAGTGGATCACGTTGCACACGAACAAACAACCGTTGCCGAAGCGACGATCCTACACGTCATGCACGTCACGTTATTTGTGTTTCAACATTACTGGAGAATATTAAGAGGAAAAATCTATACATATTGTAAAAGTGGATAAAGTTACGTATATCTGTGTGTGCGTGTGTGTGTGTGTGTGTGTGTGTGTGTGTGTGTGTGTGTGTGTTGCTCTCGTAAACCACTTGATCAGTTTCAACCAACCTTGGCACACGTATGCCTTACAGCCAGGCGTCAATCTGCACGGAGTTAAGAATCACTTACCTATCAGAGGAGGGGAGGTGGAGGTGAAAAAGATTCGCTGCCAGCAACGTGTAAATTTCCAGACTTAATAAGTTCAGTATTTGTGAATGAGAGCACTTATCGATCTGCAAGAAGCTTTCCACATAATTTCAAATCCTTATGAAACTATTTCTTGCTGACAGCCTCTAGAGAATGATGAAAGGAAAATAGTAGATCGTTTACTACTTTTCCTATGTTCATGAAGTAAGCGTACCGCATGGGGCATGACGTTATAATTTATTATTTCTTTCCTGGGGACTATACACGCAACATATTTTGCAGACACTATACTCATATAGCACGTAATATAAGTGCAAAATTATATTATTCTACGAGGCATAGTTCAGGAGATATGACGTCATAAAGAATGAGACGCGTGAAAAACTGTCGCTTTGTTCATGACGTTTAAATGTGTTACTTCGTTGCTTCTAACTCCATTCGCAACATGTTTTGAAGACGGTATCTAAATGTCATGTCTTATCCCGTCAAATGAGGAGGTTTAATTTTTAAAATAGGGATTGCAATCAAGACTGTAAAGGTTTGGGTGGGAATGGTAGGGGTGGGTTGCGCTATGGTTTTATCTTCTGGGTAGGCAGCGCAACACAAAAGTTTAGTGACAAGGTAACGCTCCTGCAACAGAAGCGATATGCAAGAGACAGTGGCAAGTAATTTAAATCACGGTGACTGCGCAACCCCAATGAACACAAAAAGCAATAAACAAAAATATTAAAACCAGTTAACGAATTTACTATTTAAAATAAACAGAAAACCGGACTAAATTTTACTGTCAAAAACATATAATAGAAACTAACAATTAATATATTAAAAGCAGAAAATAAATTTACATTATTACAGTGTGTGAACATAAAAGCTGATAACGAAACAAAATTAGCCTACTTTATAAACAGGAAGTTCAGCGTCAATTAATAGGGCCCGCAGCCCTGGTGTATTATACGCTCTAACATTACATATGCTAGCTACGAAATAAATATATGCACTGCCACCATGTAACTTCACAACCGCCTAAAGTGTGAGATGAAAATATACCAGTAGAAGTATATTAACATTGCGATATTTCTGTTTTTTGTTTTTCTATGTCAAATATATTTTATAATTAGAATCATAATAAAAACGGTTGAAGAGTGACTTTTGCTAAATAGACCAGACGGAAACTTACTCAGTATAACTTTTTTCTGTGAAGTAAATGAAACTGTAATAAATTTTTTCCCTGATTTCGGTGGCGTCTTTTTTTCGCCTGGTTGTTTTAGAGTAAGCACACATGTTTCTTACAAGATACTTTTTTTTGGAAATGTGTAAGTGGAATTTCATTGCAGCTCCAGACCTGATCATACCCCATAATATTTGCCATAAATATCTGCAACTTCCCTTCAGAGACCTTAAATAAATATTAGTGACGAATTGTTCGAGGGTAGAACGACCAAAGACATTACGTGTTCTGTCGCTACCTGTTCAATATCGCTAAGCATAACCACACTGAGATCGAGCTGCTGACAATTTCTTTGCATTCCTTACGTATATTTTTTACGTAAGACTCATGTTATGTTGACCAGTCAATTACCTCCGAATATATTATATGAATGTGTGGTCATGTCCGAAAGAACAGAGTCCGCAGCTCGTGGTCGTGCGGTAGCATTCTCGCTTCCCGCGCCCGGGTTCCCGGGTTCGATTCCCGGAGGGGTCAGGGATTTTCTCTGCGTCGTGATGACTGGGTGTTGTGTGATGTCCTTAGGTTAGTTAGGTTTAAGTAGTTCTAAGTTCTAGGGGACTTACGACAATAAATGTTAGGTCCCATAGTGCTCAGAGCCATTTGAACCATTTGAAAGAACAGACACCACGCAGAATCCGCACCTGTTAAATATTATATGTAAGTCGAAGGTGGAGAGGGGAAGAAATTAAAGGAGAGGAGGAGGGATCACTGTTGTCAGCTGCATTGGGACGTTGCGCGGAATCGACGGCGACGAATGAAAACGTATACCCGACCGAAATTCGAATTCGGGATCTCCTGCTTTACTAGGCAGGTGCGGTAATCACTGACCAGATAGGCCTATCGAATTATATGAATGTGTGGTGTCTTTTCTTATCGACATGAATCCACCTTCTTCAGTACGGACGCAAAAATACGTCCGGCGTCCTGTGGGAATCCAGGTAGAGCGAATATGGAGGAAATGGACAGCGACTGAAGATAGGTGGCTCTCGATGAGAGAGTGGATGGGCCATGAGGCGTGCCCAGGGGCGACAGCGCTGTTTGCCAGATGGCGCAGTGGTTAGCGCACCTATTTTAGTAAGCAGGAGATCCTAGGTTCGAATCCCAGAAAGGTACACATTTTCACTCATTGCCCCCAATTCCGCATAATGTCCCAGTGCAGCTGACAGCACTGATCCCTCCCCTTTCCTTTCCTTTATAACACCTGTACACCTTCGGAAGGTAAGGAACCACAGGCCGCAAAATGGAAACCACAGTGAAAATCCGATGAAGTTTTGTACAAGTATTTTGGGCAGTGTATAGTATGCCTGTCGACAGCGTTACGTAGCTCTTTTTACTTCTGAGCACACAGGGAGCACATAAAGATACTTACAAAACTAGTGTCTCCCGCCAAGTACGAGGGCCCAGTCAGAAATTTCGCCTGAAGCTATGCAGCCAACATTAGATAACAGTCGTGCGTTTTTTTCTTCGAGAGAGTTGTTAGCCGCATTCTGCAGGGGCAACGAAGATGCTCCTGCATCGTTTTCAATTGGAAATGTTCGATTACTGTTGTGTAGATAGTTGCGCGTAGCCAACGCGGACACAACTTTCCCACTAGAGCGCACCCCGCTGAGCACAACAGCGCAGGCGCAGCGCTCGCCCGTCTCCGCAGTACGAGATGGCGCTGCATTTGCCTTAGAGCCGGACCAAATTCTGCTTCCGCGTATTAATATGTAACGCAGCCAATGAGGTTGCTGCTAACGTAGAACCTTTTCTCGTGGCGGATAACACTCGCGCAATGATACCTGAAGCGCGAGGCATTATAACGAGTGTACAGACCTCCGATTAGTCAGTCTGCATTTGTCTGCACCAGTCTGTACAACTCTGCATTAGTCTGTACCAGTCTACAGTCAAGTTTCAGTCTGTACCTAACAAGATTACTATATTCCTGTACATAGCCATGAAGATAAATTTACAGACACTTTGTCAAGTATCAGAGATACACTCCTGGAAATGGAAAAAAGAACACATTGACACCGGTGTATCAGACCCACCATACTTGCTCCGGACACTGCAAGAGGGCTGTACAAGCAATGATCACACGCACGGCACAGCGGACACACCAGGAACCGCGGTATTGGCCGTCGAATGGCGCTAGCTGCGCATCATTTTTGCACCGCCGCCGTCAGTGTCAGCCAGTTTGCCGTGGCATACGGAGCTCCATCGCAGTCTTTAACACTGGTAGCATGCCGCGACAGCGTGGACGTGAACGGTATGTGCAGCTGACGGACTTTGAGCGAGGGCGTATAGTGGGCATGCGGGAGGCCGGGTGGACGTACCGCCGAATTGCTCAACACGTGGGCCGTGAGGTCTCCACAGTACATCGATGTTGTCGCCAGTGGTCGGCGGAAGGTGCACGTGCCCGTCGACCTGGGACCGGACCGCAGCGACGCACGGATGCACGCCAAGACCGTAGGATCCTACGCAGTGCCGTAGGGGACCGCACCGCCACTTCCCAGCAAATTAGGGACACTGTTGCTCCTGGGGTATCGGCGAGGACCATTCGCAACCGTCTCCATGAAGCTGGGCTACGGTCCCGCACACCGTTATGCCGTCTTCCGCTCACGCCCCAACATCGTGCAGCCCGCCTCCAGTGGTGTCGCGACAGGCGTGAATGGAGGGACGAATGGAGACGTGTCGTCTTCAGCGATGAGAGTCGCTTCTGCCTTGGTGCCAATGATGGTCGTATGCGTGTTTGGCGCCGTGCAGGTGAGCTCCACAATCAGGACTGCATACGACCGAGGCACACAGGGCCAACACCCGGCATCATGGTGTGGGGAGCCATCTCCTACACTGGCCGTACACCTCTGGTGATCGTCGAGGGGACACTGAATAGTGCACGGTACATCCAAACCGTCATCGAACCCATCGTTCTACCATTCCTAGACCGGCAAGGGAACTTGTTGTTCCAACAGGACAGTGCACGTCCGCATGTATCCCGTGCCACCCAACGTGCTCTAGAAGGTGTAAGTCAACAATCCTGGCCAGCAAAATCTCCGGATCTGTCCCCCATTGAGCATGTTTGGGATTGGATGAAGCGTCGTCTCACGCGGTCTGCACGTCCAGCACGAACGCTGGTCCAAGTGAGGCACCAGGTGGAAATGGCATGGCAAGCCGTTCCAGAGGACTACATCCAGCATCTCTACGATCGTCTCCATGGGAGAATAGCAGCCTGCATTGCTGCGAAAGGTGGATATACACTGTACTAGTGCCGACATTGTGCATGCTCTGTTGCCTGTGTCTATGTACCTGTGGTTCTGTCAGTGTGATCATGTGATGTATCTGACCCCAGGAATGTGTCAATAAAGTTTCCCCTTCCTGGGACAATGAATTCACGGTGTTCTTATTTCAGTTTCCAGGAGTGTATGTGAGAATAAGATTAACGTACTAAGACCAAAGGAACTTCAGATTGTCAATTGTAAATAGCATTCAGAATCAAGTTACGTAATGTTTATGCTTCTTATTATTTTAATAAATGTTTGTGAAAATTAATCAAGTTCTGTTTAATGTTGGTCACCGTCAATCTGCTACACTAAGCGTGCAAGTGGCATTACTATCGTCTGACCAAACGGCAGAAGATAAACACGCCACGATAAGACCACGAGACATATTGCTGACACTCGCCTATTTCGTTAGGGCGATAAGTCAAATTATCTGATGGTGTATGTACTGAAGGTCTTACAGTACGCACACCACAATTACCAGCCGGCCGCTGTGGTCTCGCGGCTCTAGGCGCTCAGTCCGGAACGGCACGACTGCTACGGTCGCAGGTTCGAATCCTGCCTCGGGCATGGATGTGTGTGATATCCTTAGGTTAGTTAGGTATAAGTAGTTCTAAGTTCTAGGGGACTGATGACCGCAGATGTTAAGTCCCATAGTGCTCAGAGCCAGTTGAATCATTTTGAACCACAATTACCCACAATAAAGCCCTTAATTGTTTCCCTCTGAGTTTCATCTCTGCTCACATGAACCCCTGGCTATGAAGAGAACATTTTGGCACAGACAATGAGCTGTAGGCCAGCGTAGAGAATTGTCGGAAAGCACTGGCGGCTGCCTTCTATAACGAGGTTAGTGGAAAGTTGGTACAACGCTACAACAAACGTCTAAGTCGGATAGGCGACTATGGAGATAAGTAGCTGGAAGTTGCAGATAAAACCGTTTTGATTTTCACTGTGGTTTCCATTTCGCAACCTATGATTCCTTACTTCCCGAATAGTCCTCGGTCATGCTGTCCACGAATTACCTTGGCAGTCGCTTCAGTGGCTTCACCTGTCATGCCTTACGGGAACGTAGAAGTTACGTGAACAGATAATTTACATCTTTTGACAGCAATCATTAATTTAGCTAATCTATGTTTTATTGCTCTGGTTTGCCATGTTTGAACGTTTGTCGCACCTGTGACAGAATTTTGTTATAGTCAGTATATTTTTTTGCCGTAGCCTACTGGAAAAGTTTTCATATTAGTAGTATCCCATGCCTTTGTCCTGTACTATAAATTCTAGAGGGAAAGCTTAAACAATTTTAATTGATCAGAAGTACTACTGTCTCACAAAAGGATAAAAGTTCATTACTCAGGAATGTATGCAACAACCAGATAAAATGATGTAAATCACTGAGTAACTCCATGTAAATCTACATTTCAACTTAACCCTCGTTAGGGGTTCGGGTCTATTTTGACCTATAAGGATTGTTGATTGTCTATAATTTTGAAAATATTTAGTTTTAGTAAAGTGCCTTCATTGACTTTGTTTGCCCTTTAGTGAAGTTGTTGTGACAGAATAAAAATAGTTTTGCATCTTTAGTTTGGCCTCCACAGAAGTAGTACTTTTTAGAACCTGTGTATTTTAACCCTCATTATTTCAGCAAATTCTGAAAACAGTTTTCCAATAATGGAACGTGTTTGGCTGTAGTAAGATGGGTATAAAAAAGTAAATTCATTGTGTTTTGGACAATGGAATGTCTATCGCTGTGGAAGGAGTGTTGGGGGGGGGGGGGGGGGCATTCAGTTTATAAAGTGGTCACTTCTGATCAGATTGTGTTTCTACCTTTACAATTCATATATTTTTCAAGATATTTTCGTTCCTGATAATGGGATCTTTGTGAGATATAAAATAACTGATGAACGTATCTGACAGTGACGAGGTAGATTTAGAGGATGACCTGTTCATTTTCTCTGGAAGACACAGATGATGCACGACAACAGCAAATGCTAAGCAATGCAGAGATGATGTCAAAGGATAAATGAAATGTGATTGTTGAAGTTTTCCCGATGTACAGAGTATTCTCTCAGGTTTCGGGATTGCAGCCGGATCATGTTTTCTTTCGACAGTATTTCGATTGGCAACCGCTGAGCCATCGTTAAGTGTCCACAATGGCAGACACCTGAAGATGGCTGAGCGGTTGCTAGCCGAAATATTGTCACAAGAGGTCAGCATGATCCGGCTGAAATCCGGAAACCTAATACGATGTTAATGAAGTGAAATGAAGACAGGACCCGTATCTCAACTTGGACGCCATTCAGCATGGTGTGTAGTTCACCTCATTCCAGGACAAACAAAGCATGCCGCATGTCGCATTAAAACTGAATACTCAGCTTTCAAATTGTTCCTTCCTCCATCAGTTGAAAACATTACACGCATTCACTATAATGCTGAAGGAATCAATGTGTATGGAGATAAATGGAAAAAAATATATATGTTCTTGACTCAGATGCTTAAATAGGTCTGTTGTTATTGGTAGGGGTTTATAAGTGGCATAATGGGATGAGTGCAAACGTCGATCAGTTTTCAGGGATACAATTTCGCAAGAAATATTCTAAAAGATATCACCGTTTATTCAATTTGATGACCCTGGGACAAGACTACAAAGACGTGAACAAGGTAAGTTTTCACCTGTAACGGATTTGTAAGAGAAATGTGTAGAGATATTACCTAAATTACACTATCCCAATATGTTTGTCACAGAAGACGAACAACTTGTCGCTTGCTACAGCATTGCATTGGAATCGGCTGTTTTTTTTAGTGACATACAGCCTTTTAGTAACGGACAATAAATTTTTGGTATCGAGGTTTTCAGTAAGGTTTCAGTTACATGTTCACCTTACGATGTGGCTTTTAGAGCCATGAAACCTGTAGTGATCTGCCGAGCGGTTCTAGGCGTTTCAGTCCGGAACCGCGCTGCTGCTATGGTCGCAGGTTCGAATCATGCCTCGGGCATGGATGTGTGTGATGTCTTTAGGTTAGTTAGGTTTAAGTAGTCTAGGGGACTGATGACCTCAGATGTTAAGTCCCATAGAGCTTAGAGCCTGTAGTGATCTAAAAATAAAGGTGTAAATACAGCTCAAGCGTTGTATTAATATCCAAGATTATATCCAGTGGCTTTCTGTCACTGTGTGCGATTCTCGCTTCTGTACTTTAATGCTTCATCAATGTTTCCAATGGAAGTATTCCTTTTTAAGCTACTGGCAAGTGCAGATTTTACTTGTCTCCTGTCGTTTCCATAAGCTGTTGTTAATCCCCACTTGTCTGCCGCGTACCACACGTATCGAAACTGTCCAAAAAGTACTAACAAGTACTTGAAACTAATAAAATAACTGTGAAAGGTACCAATGAATCGACCTTTTTTCTTATTTTGTCGCTTTATAATTTCGTGATTCCATCAAGTAGGAAGAACATTTTTCCCGTGTATGCGTGTTTTCGTACTCTTACATGCCAGGGAAGAAAATCATACGGGGAACCGCAGTCGAGTGCGTCTTATTCTCATTTTCACGACAGCACACTATGTACATGTCCTAATCACGGGTGATCGCTGGACTGAATGAATGTGGGTGTAATTACCATGCAAGCTTCTAGGTGATTCAGGTGGGAATTCGTGATTTAAATTCACAGTGACAGCCTGGGAAAGGGGATTGAGTGTGATATGCGAAGCAGGCCAGTGGCGCAGGACTGCCTCGGCTCACGCCTGGTAGGTGTTTTAAGTTCGCGGCGAAGTGTTTAGCTCCTCCTGACTGCCACGGTACGGACCTCATGTTCGAATGTTGGACGTTAAACCCAGTGTACAATTTCGAGGCGAAAGAAGCAGGCATTATCCTCTCCTGTGTCCTGATTGTGGGTGATGCCTGCTATTTGTGGGAAGTTCATCTTGGTGATAGGTCACTGCGCCACAACTAAATCTGGTCGACATCAGTGCTTCGAGACGAGGCAGTATGAAAATGCCGCGCGGACGAGATGATCGCAGCAGAGAGTCGCTGTTCCGTAAGGAAGGCGTATCGATTCTGTATGCACTTGAACGGCGATTTTCGAAGGGAGTTAGTTCACTTTTGCGTTCACATTCTTTCTACCGATTAACCTCTATCGGTAGGAGTAGTGCGAGGTTCTCGAGATTGATATTTCTCCTATCGGTTTATTTAGATTCAGATACAACTGAAGTTATTTCTTAATTGGCCACGATTCACATCATGCAACGTGCGTCGAACTATATTTCATGATTTTATTCGCTGCGAGTTTCAATTTGGCTATGACGATTCAGTCATTTCTGGAAAATGGTGAAATTTGCTTTCGACTTCACTATAAGTTGGAATCTTTTTCTGTGACAAATAATGCATCCAAGTTGCATTATTTAGTCTACTCAATCCTTGCTGAATAATTGTTATCGTTAAGTTGAAACATATTATTTTAAAGGAATCGAAATGTTAGGTACATAGACCCTGGGGTGACAAATGTCACGGGTTAGCGATATGCATACATACAGATTGCAGTACCACCCCGCACACAGGGTATAAAAGGGCAGTACATTGGCGGATCTGTCATTTGTACTCAGCTGATTCATGTGGAAAGATTTCCGAGGCCAATATGGCCGCACGACGGGATTTAGCGGACTTTGAACGTAGAATGGTAGTTGGAGCTAGACGCGTGGTAAGTATCGAAGATCGTTGGGGTATTCAATATTCCGAGATCCACAGTGTCAGGGGTGTGCCGAGTATACCACATTTCAGGAATTATCTCTCACCACGGACAACCCAGCGGTGAGTGTTTTCGTACAGTTATCAGTGCTAACAGACAAGCAACGCTGCGTGAAATAACAGCAGAAATCAAAGTGAGACGTACGACGAGCGTATCCGTTAGGACAGTGCAGCGAAATTTGGTATAAATCGACTGTGGCAGCAGACGACCAACGCGACTGCCTTTGCTACCTGCACGACATAGCCGGCAGTGCCTCTCCAGGGCTCGCTACCACATAGCTTGGACCCCGGACGGCTGGAAAATCCTCGACTGGTCACATGAGCCCTGATTTCAGTTCGTAGGAGGTTGAATATGGCGCAGACCACATAGGGCCATGAACCCACTTTTCAGCAAGGCTCTGTGCAAGCTGGTGGTGGAGCATAATAGTAAGGCCGGGTTTACATGTTTTGGGCTATGTCCTGTGGCCCAACTGATCCGATCATTGAATGTAAATGGCGATGTCCGGCTATTTGGAGACCATTTGTAGCCATTCATGGACTTCATTTCCCCAAAAAACGATGGAACCTTTATGGATGACAATGCACCATGTCAGCCGGCCACAGTTGTTCGCGATTGGTTTGGAGAACATTCCGCACAGTTCAAGCGAATAGTCTGGCAATCCAGATGGTCAGACATAAACCCTGTCAGAAATTTGTGTGGCAGAATCGAGAAGTTAGTTCGTGCACAAAATCCTGCACCGCAATGATGGACAATGAAGGACTTCCAGCGTATTGTGGAGGCCATGCCACATCGAACTGCCGCACTACAGCAAGAAAAGGAGGTCTATTTTTTTTGAATAAACGTTTTTCATGCAGCTATTTAGTTCATTAAACTTCACCACATTGTGCGTTGCAGCACACGTTCCCTGCTCCTGTGGTCTATAACCTCACGAAACTTGTAAGAGAGAACTGCTTGGAAATATTTAATGAAGCGTAAACCCTGGTCGGTCGACCTGAAGTTCCGTAGCTAGATTTATGGTTGGTTGGCTGGGGAAGGAGACCAGACAGCGTGGTCATCGGTCTCATCGGATTAGGGAAGGATGGGGAAGGAAGTCGGCCGTGCCCTTTCAGAGGAACCATCCTGGCATTTGCCTGGAGTGATTTAGGGAAATCACGGAAAACCTAAATCAGGATGGCCGGACGCGGGATTGAACGGTCGTCCTCCCGAATGCGAGTCCAGTGTAGCTAGATTTATGTTGCACGTTTTTATTTGTGGTAGAAATAAGGACTAAATTTCTATTCATTTTGCGCCTAAACCGCACTTAAACGCGATTTGGCGCTTAAACGCTGTAATTATTCAATAGCATCCTCAAGGCTACGAAGAGTCCCTGTTACTGGGTGAAAGTGCGACGCATCATAGAATTATAAATAATTACGGCATCTTATAACTAGAGAAAACGGACTATATTAACACTTCCTTCGAGCATTATAAGTGTTCCTTGTGAATGCATTCGGTCAATGACATTAAGACAGACTTTTATTCTAGAACTAGATATCACTTTGGCCTTTACAGTCATGTAATATTGAGGTTAAAATGATCACCTGGTATCAATTCTGTACCATATACAGTGCTACAGATAATCGATGAGCTGTCTTATAGGAGTGATTAATATTTTCTCACATGATGAGCATTCAGCAGAAACAGTGCTACATTTAGACAAAACCGATGTTTCTGTGTCGTGTCGTTATCAGCTGCAAATTCGGTTTCAGGAGATGCTCTCTCGATCTTCGTGGTTTTTTCGAAAGCACCTGATGCTCAGTCCAACAAAGAGAAAAAGACCTAAAACAATGATTGTAGAAAACCACATTCTCACTATAGGTTTCGTACAAATATTCATTCTGTGCGTTGTACGGATGATATCGCTCTTACGGTGATAAAAGTTGCAGCTATGGAAGGGCCGCAGTCAATACTGCGCAGTGTTAAGACAGGGCTATGCATAGACGTCTAAAGCGTGCACCGTGTGTCAAAAGGAGAGCAGACAGTTTTCTCTAACTCAACGCTAATAGTCGCGCAGCCCTGCCAGTTCTTCGTTTCTCTCTGCGACAGACGCCGCTAAGCCACTCGTCTCTCTTCTAGAGTTGCCCATTAGAGTCTTAGGAATGCAATTAACTCTGCACAAGTGAGCCCCTGTGTTGTAGCCTGAGTTTCCACAGAAGCTAATTCTTGTCTAGCCAGCGCACATTCTACAGAGGCTACTCTAGATCCTAACGTCCAGTTACTACTTTATTTCTTGCTTTCAAGTGTACTGTGTGAGAGGTCTACAAATGAACTCGTGCTGTCAAGCTAGACTGATGATTCAGAGACTGATCTCCTTACAAAACACTGGTCCATATTGGACTTTGTGCAGAAATAAGACAGTCTTTGTAGATTTCGATGCGGTGAATACGAATATCACAACTGAAACTGTATTGTAGTTCAGAGTTAAAGTACGAGTAAATTGATAGTTGACATTTCACGTATATTGATACCGTACACAACTGCATATATACGCTGAAACGCCAAAGAAACTGTTATAGGCATGCGTATTCAAGTACAGGGATATGTAAACAGGCAGAAGACGGCGCTGCGATCGTCAACTCCTGTATAACACAATAAGTGTCTGGAGCTGTTGTTATACCAGATACTATTGCTACAACGGCAGTTATCAAGATTTAAGTGAGTTTTGACGTGGTATTATAGTCAGCGTGCGAGCAATGGGACACAGCATCTCCGAGGTAGCGCTGAAGTGGGGATTTTCTCGTAAGACCATTCGCGAGTAACCCTTTAGTAAACTGATGCAGATTTCAATGCTGGACCTTCACAAGCGACAGCGTGTGAACCATTCAATGAAACATCGTCAATGTGGGCTTTCGAAGCCGAGGGCCCACTCATGTACTCTTGATGACTGCACGACAGAAAGCTTTACATCTCACCTGGACCCGTCAACACCGACATTGGATTGTTGGTGACTGGAAACATATTGCATGATCAGACGAGTCTCATTTCAAATTGCATCGAGCGGATGGACGTTTATGAGTATGGAGACAATCTCATGAACCCAGGGGACTGTGCTAGCTGGTAGAGGCTCTGTAATGGTGTGGGGCGTGAGCGGTTGGAGTGATATCGGACCCCTGATACCTCTAGATGCGACTCTGACAGGTGATACGTACGTAAGCATTCTGCTGATCACCTGCAACAATTCAAGTCCATTGTGAATTCCGACGAACTCGGAATATTACAGTAGGACAACGAGACACCAGAACTGCTGCAGAGTGGCTCCAGGAACAGTCTTATGAATTTAAAAACTTCCGCTGGCCACCAAACTCCACAGACATGAACATTATTAAGCATATCTTGGATTCTTTGCAACGAGCTCTTCAGGAGAGCTCGCCACCCCCTCGTACTCTTACGGATTTATGGACAGTCCTGCAGGATTCAGGGTGTCAGCTCTCTCTAGCAGTACTTCAGACGGTAGTCGAGTCCATGTCACGCCGTGTTGAGGCACTTCTGCATGCTCGCGGCGGCCCTACACGATATTAGGCAGGCGTACAGGCGTACCAGTTTCTTTCGCTCTTCACTGTACACAAAACAGTTTATTTGTGACGTTTCTTTACCTTCCCCTTGTACGTGGTGTTTGCATCTTTCTGGAGCATGTAGCAGAAATCAACCAACATATTAGTGGTCCGCTGTCCTGTGTACCGCTCTTCCTTGAGAGATTGAAATGGCTCTGAGCACTATGGGACTTAACTGCTAAGGTCATCAGTCCCCTAAAACTTAGAACTACTTAAACCTAACTAACCTACGGACATCACACACATCCATGCCAGGATTCGAATCTGCGACCGTAGCGGTCGCGTGGTTCCAGACTGCAGTGCCTATAACCGCTTTGCAGCTCCGGCCGGCCTTCCTTGAGACAACTGCCCTCGTTTAGACATCCGCTATGCTCATCACTGAATACACCTTGCTGCTCTGGGAACATATTGAGTTGTCAGTAAGTGAAGTTCGTCTTCAGTGTCATGTTGCAGCCAATGACTCATAAGCAGGAATGAATTTGTCCACAGGGTCACTTGTAATTTTTGACTCTCCTGCTTCCTAGGAACAGTGTTGTTACGTTACGAAAACAATGCCATGCATGCAGCTGATCACGTGTTAAAGTGGACTCAAAGTGTAAAGTTTATGTCTGTCCCAGAACAGCTGTGCGGTCATGAATATTCCCTTTATTATCTTCTCCGTGCCGAGTCTTGGAAACCTCTTACATCACTTTACTCCTGCGCACAGCCCTAACAATGGTGTCATGAGTCCCAATTTATCGTGCAGTGGTGGAAGAACAACTTTTTTTGGAATCACTACCGGTTCTTCTACAATAGTTTTTGACCTAGGTACCAGAGTTAATGGTGAAGGCCATTCCCCCTGTGTGTAGTGACTTTCTCTTGCGAGACTGCCCCCCTCATGGAGGTAGCAGACACACTTTGTGTCACTCCCTTGCAAGCACAACAGTATTACAATGACTTTGAAATCTTTGCACATCACCTATTCAACCTCATTTTAATTAACATTTTTTAACTAAGGAAGCATGTGAGAGAGGGACAGATGGCCATTCACTACCATTGTGTAACAGTACTGTTTTGAGGCATATATAAAGAGTCTACCCTCATTTGGTTTGCATGTAATTTTCAGGCCTTCGACAAAGCGTCATTGGCACTGTAGAATGTAATGTCACCTTCAGTACTAAAATGAGACTTTATTTTTTTCTGTCACTCCCGAAACGAAGACACGTGCATTAATGAATCATTTCACGTGAATTGTTGGGTCATAGTCAGACCCTGACAGCAATAAATGGTATCACTTTACAATCAGGTGCGTGAGGTTGTATCTATGAACCAAAGTAATGATGATTCGTAACTTCTTGATGAACTAACACTTATCCAGAGAATCGAATTTCTGTCCCCTACTAACAGAGCTATGCACCTACATCTCAGGTCCCTTCTTGACCGCTTCCATCCTGTCAATACATCTCTCCTACTTTCTACACTTCACAAAACTCTTCTCCACATCTTGTTGGTCTAAGTTCCCTGGTGGAAAACCTTATACGCAGCGTGGGATTGTTTTCAGATACAGATTGAAATGTTGGTTACATACGTAGGGGGCTCAACACACAGATATTTATTGCCCTCAATATACTGGCGCTCCTGCCTGGGAACACATCACATGCAACGGCGTAATTGCGTTGTGGTTTAGCATTTAGTGTTGTGTCTATCCAAAACCAGCGTTTCGTCACTGGAACACCACACACAGAACCGCCAAATATAAACACTACCTTCCACTACCTTTTTCCTACCAATTTACAAGTGGGATCTGGGACCGGCGGAAGATATGGGTGTGTGGAGGCGGCTGTAGGACAGTTTTCAGCACCCTCATGTAGTGGTACTGTGGACTAGGGCAGTAGATCTTCAAACTTCGAGGCAAATATACACATGCGAGATCAGAAAAATGTAGGGGGCAACCCAACAGCAGTATAAAACCCTCAAAAATAAATAAAGTAAATAAATAAAGACCGTACATCATGTCTTTCCACTCCAGCAGCTCGGCACAGACCAAGTCTTTTTCCTGCCAATTCACAAGTGGGGGAGCGGGTGGGAAGTGGCAGAGGGGAGGATGAAGTGGCTGGGCGGGAAATGGGGGAGGGCTGAGCAGTGGCGGTAGTGATGCCCGAAATGAAATGTTGCAACATGTGGACCACAGGTAGAGGTGGTGGTGGTGGGCAGCCACCATCTTGAATAAAATTTGCAACAATGCAGGCTTGCGTCACTGCCTTGTTGACAACTTGCGTTGATGGGTTCGTGGGGTGTGCACCACACCTGAATCCAACCATCAGCTCTTACTGACTGAAATCGGGACTCACCTGACCACGCCACGGTTTTTCACTCGTCTCAGGTCCAGCCGATATGCTCACAATCCCAGTAGAGACACTGCAGGCGATGTCATCCTGTTGCCAAAGGCACTTGCGTTGGTCGTCTGCTGTCAAAGCCCATTTATCACAAATTTCGCAGCACTGTCCTAACAGATATGTTTACCGTACATCCCACATTGATTCCTGTGGTTGTTTCACACAGTGTTGCTTGTCTGTTAGCACGACTCTACTCAAACGTCGCTGCTCTCGGTTGTTAAGTGAAGACCATCGACCACTGCACTGCCGATGGTGAGAGGTAATGCATAAAATTTGGTAATTTGGTACAAACTTGACACAGTGGACCTTAGAATATTTAATTCACAAACGATATCCGAAATGCAATGTCTCATGTGTCGAGCTCCAACTACCGTTCCGTGTTCAAATCTGATAGTCCCTGTCGTACGTACAGAATTTCGTCACAAACCGTTTCACATTAATCAATTCAGTAAAGATGACAGCTCCGCCAATGCACCGCCCTCTTATATCCTGTGTAAGCAATACTATCGCCACCTGTATATGTGCATATCGTTATCCCATGACTTTGGTAACCTCAGTGTATCATATATCCACAGGCGAAGATTTTTCCCCGAAGCCATTGACCATCTTGTCCCACAATGGCATACATGCATTAACAGTTATGTTGATTACTTTAGAAATAATAAACTGTTTACTTATTTTTATTCTGTTTCTCTCATTGGCATTTTACTGCCCCTTATATAGTATGATATACAAATCTGGTACAATTGGTTCCAGTGTCTATTTGCACTAATTCTTTCAGAGAGAAGCATAAAATGTGTAAGATTTAATTGACTATCATTTTTCAAAAGTCTATAACCAACATTTCAGAAAATATCCTTGAACAAATTCCGAAATTTTGTCATTGGAGTTGGGTTATATTTGTGTACTATACCACCAAAGACAGACAAATAACAAGAGGATTGTAATAAGCAACGGGACCGTCATAAGTTTCTAAATAGCACAAAGTACAATAAATAATTATGAAGACTGGATTATTATAATGACCCATTAGGTTGAAGTGTAATTTTACAGACAGAATGATGAGTTCCCAAACAGAAATCTATTGTGCTGTTTTTGGCGCTTCCATTCTAAAAGTATCTGAAGTACATGAAAAACTATCCCTAGACGTATCCTGATTAAATATTCTTTTCTGCATACAGTTTAGACCCAAAAATGTTTTATAACGCTATCTGGCTGTTATTTGAAAGGAAATGAACGTTTTAAAATGTACATACAACTTACTTTGCGAAACAAAAGAATGGTGAGCATAAATTAATATTTGAATGAGTTGTACAACTGATTCACAAACAATAGGTTCAAAACCTGGTTTTAACGACATTTCAATAATCCACCGTAATGCTCAATGCGCATGCACAGCTCTGCTAAGTTTTTGTATTTAGAAATCGGAAATGTAAAGAGAAATTGGAACCATCTTGGATGAAAGGCCTGAGAAACATCCAAAGAATTGGCAAGAGGGTTCCGCCAATTGCAGTTTTGAGTGATGTATATACTATGTATAACAGTCGCTCTAAAGGCAGAAAATCTTCAAAGCTTAACGCAACAGTTCAATGCAGGATGCAAAATACACGCAGTATGGTGAAAGAGTAGAATAATGTGCAAGTAACTACTGAAACACAGTTTTTCAAAATGTTCAAATGTGTGTAAAATCTTATGGGACTTAACTGCTAAGGTCATCAGTCCCAGTCTACTGACTGGTTTGATGCGGCCCGCCACGAATTCCTTTCCTGTGCTAACCTCTTCATCTCAGAGTAGCACTTGCAACCTACGTCCTCAATTATTTGCTTGACGTATTCCAATCTCTGTCTTCCTATACAGTTTTTGCCCTCTACAGCTCCCTCTAGTACCATGGAAGTCATTCCCTCATGTCTTAGCAGATGTTCTATCATCCTGTCCCTTCTCCTTATCAGTGTTTTCCACATATTCCTTTCCTCTCCGATTCTGCGTAGAACCTCCTCACTCCTTACCTTACCAGTCCACTTAATTTTCAACATTCTTCTATAGCACCACATCTCAAATACTTCGATTCTCTTCTGTTCCGGTTTACCCACAGCCCATGTTTCACTACCATACAATGCTGTACTCCAGACGTACATCCTCAGAAATTTCTTCCTCAAATTGAGGCCGGTATTTGATATTAGTAGACTTCTCTTGGCCAGAAATGCCTTTTTTGTCATAGCGAGTCTGCTTTTGATGTCCTCCTTGCTCTGCCCGTCATTGGTTATTTTACTGCGTAGGTAGCAGAATTCCTTAACTTCACTGACTTCGTGACCATCAATCCTGATGTTACGTTTCTCGCTGTTCTCATTTCTACTACTTCTCATTACCTTCGTCTTTCTCCGATTTACTCTCAAACCATACTGTGTACTCATTAGACTGTTCATTCCGTTCAGCAGATCATTTAATTCTTCTTCACTTTCACTCAGAATAGCAATGTCATCAGCGAATCGTATCATTGATATCCTTTCACCTTGTATTTTAATACCACTCCTGAACCTTTCTTTTATTTCCATCATTGCTTCCTCGATGTACAGATTGAAGAGTAGGGGCGAAAGGCTACAGCCTTGTCTTACTCCCTTCTTAATACGAGAACTTCGTTCTTGATCGTCCACTCTTCTTATGCCCTCTTGGTTGTTGTACATATTGTATATGACCCGTCTCTCCCACTAGCTTACCCCTACTATTTTCAGTATTTCGAACAGCTTGCACCATTTTATATTGTCGAACGCTTTTTCCAGGTCGACAAATCCTACGAACGTGTCTTGATTTTTCTTTAGCCTTGCTTCCATTATTAGCCGTAACGTCAGAATTGCCTCTCTCGTGCCTTTACTTTTCCTAAAGCCAAACTGATCGTCACCTAGCGCATTCTCAATTTTCTTTTCCATTCTTCTGTATATTATTCTTGTAAGCAGCTTCGATTCATGAGCTTTTAAGCTGATTGTGCGATAATTCTCGCACTTGTCAGCTCTTGCCGTCTTCGGAATTGTGTGGAAAGTCAGATGGTATATCGCCAGACTCATATATTCTACACACCAAAGTGAATAGTCGTTTTGTTACCACTTCCCCTAATGATTTTAGAAATTCTGATGGAATGTTATCTATCCCTTCTGCCTTATTTGACCGTAAGTCCTCCAAAGCTCTTAAATTCCGATCCTTCTATCACATCAGACAAATCTTCACCCTCATAGAGGCTTTCATTTAACAGTAGAATTCCCGTTGCACTCTTAATCTTACCACCGTTGCTTTTAACGTCACCAAAGGTTGTTTTGACTTTCCTGTATGCTGAGTCTGTCCTTCCGACAATCATATCTTTTTCGATGTCTTCACATTTTTCCTGCAGCCATTTCGTCTTAGCTTCCCTGCACTTCCTCTTTATTTCATTCCTCAGCGACATGTATTTCTGTATTACTGATTTTCCCGGAATATGTTTGTACTTCCTCCTTTCATCAATCAACTGAGGTATTTCTTCTGTTACCCATGGTTTCTTCGCAGCTACCTTCTTTGTACCTATGTTTTCCTTCCCAACTGCTGTGATGGCCCTTTTTAGAGATGTCCATTCCTCTTCAACTGTGCTACCTACTGCGCTATTCCTTATTGCTGTATCTATAGCGTAGGAGAACTTCAAACGTATCTCGTCATTCCTTAGAACTTCCGTATCCCACTTCTTTGCGTATTGATTCTTCCTGACTAATGTCTTGAACTTCAACCTACTCTTCATCACTACTACATTGTGATCTGAGTCTATATCTGCTCCTGGGTACGCCTTACAATCCAGTATCTGATTTCGGAATGTCTGTCTGACCATGATGTAATCTAATTGAAATCTTCCCGTATCTCCCGGCCTTTTCCAACTATACCTCCTCCTTTTGTGATTCTTGAACAGGGTATTCGCTATTACTAGCTGAAACTTGTTACAGAACTCAATTAGTCTTTCTCCTCTTTCATTCCTTGTCCCAAGCCCATATTCTCCTGTAACCTTTTCTTCTACTCCTTGCCGTACAACAGCATTCCAGTCGCCCATGACTATTAGATTTTCGTCCCCCTTTACATACTGCATTACACTTTCAATATCCTCATACACTTTCTCTATCTGTTCATATTCAACTTGCGACGTCGGCATGTACACCTGAACTATCGTTGTCGGTGTTGGTCTGCTGTCGATTCTGATTAGAACAACCCGGTCACTGAACTGTTCACAGTAACACACCCCCTGCCCTACCTTCCTATTCATAACGAATCCTACACCTGTTATACCATTTTCTGCTGCTGTTGATATTACCTGATGCTCAGAAATCCTTGTCTTCCTTCCACTTCACTTCACTGACTCCTACTACATCTAGATTGAGCCTTTGCATTTCCCTTTTCAGATTTTCTAGTTTCCCTACCACGTTCAAGCTTCTGACATTCCACGCCCCGACTCGTAGAACATTATCCTTTCGTTGATTATTCAATCTTTTTCTCATGCTAACCTTCCCTTGGCAGTCTCCTCCCGGAGATCCGAATGGGGGACTATTCCGGAATCTTTTGCCAATGGAGAGATCATCATGACACTTCTTCAACTACAGGCTACACGTCCTGTAGATACACGTTACGTGTCTTTAATGCAGTGGTTTCCATTGCCTTCTGTATCCTCATGTCGTTGATCATTGCTGATTCTTCCGCCTTTAGGGGCAATTTCCCACCCCTAGGACAAGAGAGTGCCCTGAACCTCTCCTCCGCTCCTTTGACAAGGCCGTTGGCAGAATGAGGCTGACTTCTTATGCCGGATGTCTTCGGCCGCCAATTCTGATTATTTATCAAAATTTAGGAAGTGGCGGGGATGGAACCCGGGACCGAAGACGTTTTGATTATGAGTCAAAGACGCCACCCCTTTTTTTTTTTCGCGGGCAAGTGCTCTACCATGGTTTTTTTTTTTTTTTTTTTTTTTTTTTTTTTTTTTTTTTTTTTTTTTTTTTTTTTTTGTGGGTATACTTGCTGGTCGACCGAAACTTCTCTTTCCGGGAAATTTATGCACCACCAATATTATTGACAAGATACACAACAGGAATTTCACTGAAAACTATTTTAAGATTTCCTCATTCATTTATTTTTTACACATTCTTAAAGTAATCTTCTACGGACATTGGTAGGTAAATAACAGAATGAAATAAAATAAAATAAAAGCAATAGTCGGATTTCAAACACAGGGTGCAAAAGTTTGAAAACGCGACGCTAGTCTTTTTTTTTTTTTTAATTAATTTTTTTTATTTTACATATATTTGTTCATATCACATAGGACGCCCTCCAGGCGAAAAAAAAAAATTATGTGGAATTACCATCAGTAACATATAAAATAGAAAGGGAATTATAGGAATTAAAGAAAACGCCCTCCTGGCAGAACAGACAAAGCAGCATCCGCGTCCCGCCAACTTGTGGGTAGACGCACACCGAATCCCAAGGCAGTCAGGCATGTTCCAGGCACGTCTTCACGAAGAATATTGCATTTTCCGGTACATGGGACTGAGTCCTGGTATTACACACTCTCATTGAAGTCATCTTCTCATACCTGGGACACCCCAGCTGCAGGGGGGATCGAAGAAGGCACTACCCAAAAAGTTGGCATAGTACTGACGGTATCGCGGATGGTGCATGAGAAAAGTAAAGCGATCTTGCAGGAATGTCCAAAAATCAAGAACACTCTTATCACCTTCATGGAACAAATAAGAGATCGAGAGACCTTTTATCCAGATCACAGCGTTGGTCTTCGTACTTGGGAAGTATGTCTCATCTGGGAACAGAAGAGATTTCGGTGTAATGGCATGGGGAGCCGTACGTAGAAGAAAGGCAAGCATCTTCTGAATCAGCTGCCACACCTCTGCAGAAGATCCACACATCAGTCGATGTTCGTCCGTATCAAGCGTTTGACAGCGAGGACACAGCGGCGAATCTGTCATTTTTATGGCATGTAGACGAAGTTGTGTCATGTATTTTCCATTAACGACCAAATACCAGGTCGCACGTGCGCTCGTGTCTAGGTATATGGTGTACAGAGCGCCATACCACGGGCCATGCGATCGTAGGATATCGCCTTTCCACAACATTCCGAGTGTGATTTCTCATCATGATTCGGTAAATATCACGTGCCATAGGGGGTCTGGTACTAGGCAAGTCGGCATGGACATAACTGTATTCGATGAAAAAGGTCCGGATATGTGAGAGAGGGGAAGAAATATGGGCTACTGCAACGGGTGCCACTCGAGAGGGAGGGGCCACTTCATCAATCAGGTTTCCCGATAATCCGTTTCGGCGGCGGATCCACGATTTAACCATCGTACTTACATAAAGGGCAGCTGCTCTCGCTCGTACGTTGACAAGGCCGAGGCCGCCATCTCGAGGAGGAAGTGTCAGCGTGTCGTAGCGGACCCGCGCTAACAAAGTAGCCGAACGCCGCCTGAATTCTGTGTGCCATTGCCTTTGGCATCGGTAAAATCTGTGCTAAATGGGGTAGTCGCGAGACTAGATGAGTGTTAACAAAATCCATCCTTTGTAACATGTCCAATGCTCTCAGGAGGTTGCCACGAACGTTCGTGCGGATAGCTTGAAGCAGGCGTTTGTAGTTAAATGAGATCGTGCGCTGTATATCACGCGTGAAGGTGATCCCCAAACATTTGAGCTTGTCCACTAATGGCAATGGTGCCACACTCTCAGCTGGAAGGCCTCTACCGACGGACATAGCACTAGATTTCGTCAGGTTCACACGGCTGCCCGCAGCAGCCCCGTACTGGTTGATCTACGCCAGTGCCTCTCGCACTTCATCCTCCGATAGAACCAAGAACACCAAGTCATCTGCATAGGCGCGGCAGATGAAAGAAGTCCCCCTCATTGTTATGCCTGTCAACCGGCTCCTCAAACCGTGTAATAGTGGCTCAAGGGCAATGGCGAAAAGCAGCATCGACAGCCGACATCCTTGACGGACCGACCGCATGACGTTAATAGGGCCCGCCACACGGCCATTGACCAGCACCCGCGACGTGGCACCTCGGAGAAGCCGCAAGACGTGGTGTATAAATCTGTGGGGAAAGGCCATCCCTCGGAGTACGTTTTCGAGAAAGTCATGACTCACTCTATCAAAGGCGTGGTCGAAGTCCACTGTCACTAAGGCACCACGACTGCGACAGGTCATGGTCAGGGCTATAACGTCACGGTAATCGCTGAGTGCCGTCTGAATGTTACTATCACCTCCAAAGCACGTTTGATCCAGAGAGATAACTTGAGGGACGACGCGCCTAATGCGAGCGCCAAGAATCCGGGTAAAAATCTTGAAGTCACAATTTAACATGGTCAGCGGCCGATAATGTTCCACTCCTCGACCTCCCGATGGCTTGGGGACCGGGATAAGCAAGCCTTCTACGAATTCGGGTGGGAGAGGAAAGTCAGGGTTCATCAGTTCTTCATACATCGCAGTCCAGCGTGAGCCCATGATGTCATGAAATGTGTGGTAAAACTCCAGCGGGAACCCATCTGGACCTGGGGCTTTGTTTGCCGCACCCTTATGAAGAGCATCGGCGACGTCATCAGCCGTAATTGTCGCCGTGAGAATCTCCGCAGCAGACTCGTCCAGGGTATCTGTCAAGGAACGGAGGACATCAGACATTACCGCCACGTTCCGGTCCTCTGCTGCATAGAACTCGTTGTAGTGATCCACAAAGGCTCTTACGATGTCATTCTGGGACGTCAATCGACGACCATCTGGCATGTCGAGGGCGTTGATCAACTTTCTACGACACCGCTGCTTCTCTCGGATAACATGTTGCATGGACGGGAGCTCTCCTGGTACACATTCGTGACATCTTGCGCGTACTACTGTGCCTTCAAGGCGGTGACGCATAAGAGAAATTATCTTCGCCTTAATACGTTGAATTTCAACCTGTCGTTGAACTGAGGGGGCAAGGTTTGAGAGTTCCCGGAGAATTGTGAAATAGTATTCCATGGTATGTCGGTGCCATAACATTTTATCGCTACCGTAATTCATCATAGAACGACGTAAAGCAGGCTTGGCGCAGTCGATCCACCACCGAAGTGTTGAAGGATACGCTGGAAGGCGTCTCACACAGTTGTTCCACGTCGTCTCTACGACCTGCCTACATTCCGGATCCTTGAGATGGGCCACATTCAGCTTCCACAGGCCTCGACCGCGCCACACCTTCTGCCTCTGGAGCGAAACAGTGCAAATATAGGCGATATGGTCGGAAAAGGCGGTAGGCCATAACTCAGCGTCAAGCGTGGCAGTTACGAGTCCTGGGGACACGTAGACACGGTCAAGACGACTTGCTGAATGGCTGGTGACGTACGTATACCCAGGCCGATCACCATGCACGCGGTCCCAAGTATCGGTGAGTTTCAGTTCATGCACAAGCAGCTTGAGTTCCTGGCATGTGGTGAAATGGGGATCTTGGTCCTTTTGGGATAACACACAATTGAAGTCGCCGCCAAGAACAATATGGTCGTAGCGTCCGACAAACAAAGGAGCGATCTGTTCTGAATAGAATCGCGACCGCTCCCGTCGCTTGGCCGTGCCCGAGGGAGCGTAAACATTGATGACTCGAACACCGTGGAAAGTCACAGCAAGACCCCTAGCCGATGGTAGGTATATCACGTCATCTACATCAATGCCTTCCTTTAAAAGAATAGCTGTCCCACTGCCACCGTCGGCACACGGCGTGAGGTAGGAAACATAGCCATAGACATTAGGAAACGTCGCCAGGCGAACTTCCTGCAAAAGGGCAACATCTAGGTCCGACGCCCTCAACATATCACGGAGCAATTGTAGTTTGACAGGGGTGCCAATGGTGTTGACATTGATGGAGCCAATCCTGTAAGCTTGTCGTAGAATTGGGACTACAGGGACGCTCATGGAGGCACGAAGAGCAGCAGCGAACAAGAATGTTGTCCCAGTAGGCTGCACATCCCCATCCTGTAACCCTGTCGATTAGGAGTCGTGGGCTGGAGCAGCGGCATTCGCGGCTGTCTCACTAGTTGGTGTTTCGTCGGCTACATCGTCAGACCACGCAAGGGTGCGTGGATGGTGTGCGTCCAGTGGAGTACCAGCAGAGTCCGAAGGCAGTGTCACGTCGGTGGTGGAAGAGTTGTCCTGGCTCAGCTGTTGTTCAACGTCCATAGGTACAGCGCCTGGTGCATGCAAGGATGGTGGTACGTCCGACGGAGTGCAAGTTGGTGCTTCCACCATAGATTCGTCCTTCGGGGGAACAACTTGATAATTTTGATCTTCATCGTCTTGAGACTGCGTCCTGCAGGTCTCAGACGGGGCGATCCGCCGTTTCCGACGTCTCTTCGGCGACCGTTGCTTGCGCACGTGATCTTCAGTGTCCGAAGACGCCTGGGGATCCGGATGTTCAGGCACAAAAGCATCGGTAGGCACAATCATGGAGTCAAGGGCCATCCCCTGTCCTTGAGATTGCTCACCACTGCACACGTCGGGAGGAGGAGGCAAGGGCGTCGGTCCGTCCGCAACAGCCTGAGGCAGTACCGGAGACGACGATGTACCAGTAGTAGGAGCCAGTGGTGTTCGCGGTCGGGGGTCGCTATGGAGAGCTTCGACAAACGTCAGCGGTAGCGACGTCGGAGCGGTCGTAGCCGGCAGGTCCCCAGGCGGTAACTGTGTGATTCTGCGCTGCAGACAGCTGGAACGGAGGTGTCCTTCTTTGCCACATCCCGAGCATGTCTTCGGCTGTCCATCATAAATAATAATTGCACGGCAGCCACCAATATATAAGTAGGACGGCACATGTTTGGTTAGTTCTATGTGGATCTGCCGTACTCCATTGAGAACCGGGTATGTAGTGAATTGAACCCACTTCTCAGCTGTGTGGCTAATCACTTTTCCATATGGATGGAATGCAGATACCACTACCTCTGAAGGCACCTCGAAAGGGAGTTCAAAAACACGTATCGTGCGCAGTCCAAGTCCCGCATGTTCCACAGTTACGTCACCGATGTGTCCATCAGAGTGACGGAACTTAAGACCACTTCGAGTTGCATCTAGAATTTTTTCACATATGTCTTCGTTGACCAATTTCACGTATACCACACTGCTCACTATAGAAAGGTGGATGCCAACAAGATCGTTGCAGTCAATCTTGACTTCATCTCTGATAAACTGTTCGATTTCCAGTGCTTTTGGTCGGGCATATTCAGGTGCAAAGCTAATCTTCAGTGTCGATTTTCGGTGGGCATAAGCCATTCTCTGTCGAATGAAATATAGCGCGCTAAGACGGCAGAATCACGTAAACAACTCCGCGAGCGACCTGCGCGGCGAGGACGTAAACAAGACGTCCGTGCCGCTAGCGTGCCGAAAGGCGACTTCCACGGGGTCTAGGTATTCCGTAACATTACACACTACTTAATCTAAATTCTCCTAAGGACTAACACACACACCCATGCCCGAGGGAGGACTCGAACCTCCGCCGGGACCAGCCGCACAGTCCATGACCGCAGCGCCGAGACCGCTCGGCTAATCCCGTGTGGCAAACGCGGCTTTTCATCACAGCATACACCACTCTGTGACCCTACAGACTGAACCACCCTCACCACAAGCCTCGACGAGGGTAAGAGCCCTTAGCTGATTAAAGCGAATTTTAAGTTTGAACGTAGATAAAATGCTTATTAAAGATGTGTAAGCATTGCACATAATATCATGCCAAACTGCAGGAAGTGAGCCACAATCTCTTCATAAAACTGTAACATGTAATCTGAGGATGATCAACAGAAAGCGACTTCAAAGCAACTTTGCACGTAACTCATACATTAGCAGCGCCGCTGCATCCGGAACTAGAGAGGAGAAATGGAGCTACTATGAGTCTAATGTTAAGGATTGCATACATTACTGATCAAGGCGTCACTGTTACGGCAGTATATACTGACTCCTCTCCTTTCCTCTGTGATTCCGAAAGTATAACGAGTCTGAGAACGGTGGCACGGCGTTGGCTTCCTACGCAATTAACTGATGCCGATACTGTTTATATAGTAAAGTACTATGATCACTTAATGATACGTAAATTTAACGATCTTTTCCAATGGTTATCTAGAAACGCTTAGTTGGTGGATCATCGTCTCTCAGGAAGTTCTTAAAACACCGATAATCAACGACATAGCGTTGTAGCATTAATTGTAAACATCATTAAATAACGCCAGACTGGTTTTTAAACTAGGCAGCTTCGAATAGGAACTTTATTGTAATTTCTACGCTCGCACAAGGTAGAATGCTATGTACAACATTCATGGAACGACACTACTAAACTAAACTCTAAGGTTTCTGGCTTACCTTTAGTTTTCAACGAAAGTGATATGACCTCTCCTTTCATTCGATATATCATACTTCATATCTGTACACTGGATATTTTTCAAACTGAAGTTGTCAGTAGTAGATATGGAATGCCAGAGAGGTTCTGAGTACATGCGGTGTGATCTTTCCTTCACAGTAGCACTGTCGTCGCCATTGTAGCAATCAGTGAGAAGTCAGTGAGGGAGCTGGGTGTTTATCGAACGACTGAACGGTCTGAAAATAGCTAACAGAACACTGAGATGTAAGAGCATGTAGAATTTTGGAAATACGATTTTGTCAAGAATGATTTTGTAAAGAATGATCTCCGGGCGGGGACTACTCAAGAGGATGTCGTTATCAGGGGAAAGAAAACTGGCGTTCTACGGATCGGAGCGTGGAATGTCAGATCCCTTAATCGGGCAGGTAGGTTAGAAAATTTAAAAAGGGGAATGGACAGGTTAAAGTTAGATAAAGTGGGAATTAGTGAAGTTCGGTGGCAGGAGGAACAAGTCTTCTGGTCAGGTGACTACAGGGTTATAAACACAAAATCAAATAGGGGTAATGCAGGAGTAGGTTTAATAATGAATAGGAAAATAGGAATGCGGGTAAGCTACTACAAACAGCATAGTGAACGCATTATTGTGGCCAAGATAGATACGAAGCTCACACATACTACAGTAGTACAAGTTTATATGCCAACTAGCTCTGCAGATGACGAAGAAATTGAAGAAATGTATGATGAAATATAAGAAATTATTCAGATAGTGAACGGATATGAAAATTTAATAGTAATGGGTGACTGTAATTCGAGTGTAGGAAATGGGAGAGAAGGAAACGTAGTAAGTGAATATGGATTGGGGCTAAGAAATGAAAGAGGAAGCCGCCTGGTAGAATTTTGCACAGAGCACAACTTAATCATAGCTAACACTTGGTATAAGAATCATGCAAGAAGATTTTATACATGGAAGAACCCTGGAGATACTAAAAGGTATCAGATAGGTTATATAATGGTAAGACAGAGATTTAGGAACCAGGTTTTAAATTGTAAGACATTTACAGGGGCAGATGTGGACTCTGACCACAATCTATTGGTTACGACCTGCAGATTAAAACTGAAGAAACTGCAAAAAGGTGGGAATTTAAGGAGATGGGACCTGGATAAACTGAAAGAACCAGAGGTTGTACAGAGTTTCAGTGAGAGCATAAGGGAACAATTGACAGGAATGGGGGAAAGAAATACAGTAGAAGAAGAATGGGTAGCTTTGAGGGATGAAGTAATGAAGGCAACAGAGGATCAAGTAAATAAAAAGACAAGGGCTAGTAGAAATCCTTGGATAACACAAGAAATATTGAATTTAATTGATGAAAGGAGAAAATATAAAAATGCAGTAAATGAAGCAGGCAAAAAGGAATACAAACGTCTCAAAAATGAGATCGACAGGAAGTGCAAAATGGCTAAGCAGGGATGGCTAGAGGACAAATGTAAGGATGTAGAGACTTATCTCACTAGGGGTAAGATAGATACTGCCTACAGGAAAATTAAAGAGACCTTTGGAGATAAGAGAACCACTTGTATGAACATCAAGAGCTCAGATGGAAACCCAGTTCTAAGCAAAGAAGGGATAGCAAAAAGGTGGAAGGAGTATGTAGAGGGTCTATACAAGGGCGATGTACTTGAGGACAATATTATGGAAATGGAAGAGTATATAGATGAAGATGAAGTGGGAGATACGATACTGCATGAAGAGTTTGACAGAGCACTGAAAGACCTGAGTCGAAACAAGGCCCCCGGAGTAGACAACATTCCATAGGATCTACTGACGGCCTTGTGAAAGCCAGTCCTGACAAAACTCTACCATCTGATGAGCAAGATGTACGAAACAGGCGAAATACCCCCAGACTTCAAGAAGAATATAATAATTCCAATCCCAAAGAAAGCAGGTGTCGACAGATGTGAAAATTACCGACCAATGAGTTTAATAAGCCACAGCTGCAAAATACTAACACGAATACTTTACAGACGAATGGAAAAACTAGTAGAGGCCGACCTCGGGGAAGATCAGTTGGGATTCCGTAGAAATACTGGAACACGTGAGGTAATACTGACCTTACGACTTATGATGGTCGAAGTAGAGATTATATAAAATGTAGACTGGCAATGGCAAGGAAAGCGTTTCTGAAGAAGAGAAATTTGTTAACATGGAGTATAGATTTAAGTGTCAGGAAGTCATTTCTGAAAGTATTTGTATGGAGTGTAGCCATGTATGGAAGTGAAACACGGACGATAAATAGTTTGGTCAAGAAGAGAATAGATGCTTTCGAAATGTGGTGCTACAGAAGAATGCTGAAGATAAGATGGGTAGATCACATAACCAATGAGGAAGTATTGAATAGGATTTGGGAGACGAGAAGTTTGTGGCACAACTTGACTAGAAGAAGGGATCGGTTGGTATGACATGTTCTGATACATCAAGGGATCACCAATTTAGTATTGCAGGGCAGCGTGGAGGGTAAAAATCGTAGAGGGAGACCAAGAGATGAATACACTAAGCAGATTCAGAAGGATGTAGGTTGCAGTAGGTACTGGGAGATGAAGAAGCTTGCACAGGATAGAGTATGGGGAGCTGCATCAAACCAGTCTCAGGACTGAAGACCACAACAACAACAACAACAAAGAATGATTTGGGAAGTGTGAAGATACTCGTGTAATGATGTCGCTGAATTGCTTGCTTGCGCGTAATTTATCTACATCTAAATCCACATTTACCATTTGTGCTCTGAAAATCACCATGAAGTTCATGGTAGAAGGTATGTCCCAAGGTAGCAGTTATTAGGGTTTCCTCCCATTCCAGTCACGTATAGAGTGCGGAAAGAATGATTGTTTGAATGTCTCCGTGCGTGATGTAATTAACCTAATCTTGTCCTCACGATCCCTACGTGAGGGATACGTCGGAAGTTGTAGCATATTCCTAGAGTCATCGTTTAAAGACGGCTCTTGCAAGTTTGTTAGTAAAATTTCTCGGTATACTTTATGTCTGTCAGTAAGAGTCTGCCAATTCTGTTTCTTCAGTATCTCTGTGACACTTTCCCACGGATCAACCAAACCTGTGATCATTCGTTCTGCCCTTCTCTGTACACGTTCAATATCTCCTGTTAATCCTATTTGGTACGAGATCGACACGCTTGAGCGAAATTCTATAAACGGTTGCAGGAGTGATTTGCAAGCAGCCTCCTTTGTGGTCTGACTCCAGCTCCCCAGTATTGGAGAAGAGTTTGCAGATGACGTCACAGGGCCCGCTGGCATGTTTAAAACGATTTTACGGAGGTCGTTTCCTATGTTTACCGCGACACTCTGACAAGAAGCTTCTACCAGGCCTAGACTCCCTTAGTGATGTTTGAACGGCGTACTCACTGTGAAACAGGCGTTCACACTTGCTGCACGCTCACTAGACCTACCAATCGGCAAAAGGCTTTCAATTGAGGCATTTCTTCTAAGTTGGACGGAGACTGTCATGCTACGGGATTCTAATGTTTGGTACAGAAACATCTTTGTAGTATGTTTGCGGCTTAGAATACACAGAAGGAATACCAGTTTTGAAAGTTGTCACTGTGACAAGCAACTTTCAGCAGTTGCCACATCCTGTGCCTAAACACGTCCGCGCCCCTATTACGGAAACCACGGAATCCTCTGTTCTATCAAACATCTTGCATTCAATCTCCAGAATTGTGTTCGCACACCGCTTGCAATGAACACTCGTGGGCGCTCTAGATGAAGAACGAATGCATTCATCGAAGGACATTTTCCAGTGTGTGGAGAGGACTTGGCCGTTCCTCTGTGACTCCCTGACGAAAAAAAAGCAACACAAAAAAAACTAATGTAGAGCAATGAAGTATCGGGAATACATTTGTCTAGGTAACATATTTTAGTGATTAACTGAGCAAGATCACAGGATAATGTAAGTGAGAGGTAAGTCATTGCAGATGTGAAATGTGGCTACATTAATAACAGGCGCAAGCACCAGGAAGTTCAATGGAAGCATGCAAACGTGAGTGCATTTGTTTTTGTACAGGTGACGGATGTCAGTTCGAGGGATAGAGTTCCAGACTTGTTTTTGCACTTGGGCTGTCAATATAGGGACTGTTAACGCTGTTTGCGGATGAAGCTTGAGCTGTCGTCCGATGATGTCCCGTATGTGATCTATTGGAGACGATCTGGTGATCGATCAGGCCAATGCAACATGTCGACACTCTGTAGAGCACGTTTCATTACAATAGTATTATATGGTCGAGTGTTCTGCTGTTCGAGTACACTCCGTGAAATGATGTTCGTGAATAACAGCACAACAGGTCGAGTCACCAGACCGACGTACCAATTTGCAGTCAGGGTGCGTGGGGTGATCACAACAGCGCTCCCGCGGTAGTCCGTAATCACATTCCAGACCATAACACCTGGAACATATCCAGTGTGTCTAGTACGCAGACAGATTGGCTGCAGGCCGTAAACTAGCCTTCTCGTAACCAACACACGGCCATCACCAGCCTCGCTGCAGAACCGCTGTACATGGAAAAACACAACAGACCTCCACCCTGCCATCCAATGAGCCCTCGCTTGACACTACTGAAGTGGAAAATGGGGGTTTGGGGTCAGCGGATTGCACGCTACACTCTGGCTCGGAGAACTCCTCATAGTAACAGATTTGTAACAGTTCGTTGTTTCACTGCGATTCTCACTGCTACTCAAATTGCAGCTGCAGATGCAATACGATGCACCAGAGCCATACACCGAACCCGATGGTCTTCCCTCTCGGTAGTGCTACGTGCCTTAGGAGTCCGGTTTACTTGCGGTCGTACTTTCCCGTAACAATCGCTGAAAGCAATCATGCACAGTCGCTAATTCCTGCCAAGTCTTTCTGCAATATGGCAGAAGGAACATGAAGCGTCTCGTAGCCCTATTACACGACCTCCTTTATACTTCGCGAGGTACTGATAATGGTGTCTTTATCGTCTTAAGGGTATTCTTGACCAACATCAATTCACCATGTCCAGCCTCAAAGGTAAATAACACACACCTTCATAATGGTGCTAGTGGCACCACTGTGGCTTTATTGGAGCGAAACTTTTATAGACAACATCTTTTAGATGTAGAACCACGCGTACCAAATTTCTTTCTGTCGCAGAGCCCGTTCTTGGAGCTGTGACTTTCTTTGCCGGCATTGTATGTCCTTTCTGCTGAGAAGAGTGCGCAAGTCAGGTACGCGACAACTAGTCTGGTGTTCATTGTGACATAGTCTAGATTAAAATAGTACATGCCCTTCTAAATACATTGTCTCTAATTCAATTTTGCCAAAACTGTGTGACTGACTTGTTCACATATAGTGACGTGAGTAATTTAAACTATCACGCGTATTCAGTTATTTATACTTCTGCCACAATAATAGTGAAGGTCTTCATTTTCGTGTCCATCTTATCGATGGCTGGTAGTTTAACTGCTTTTTTAGTTCTCGCATTGTGCATACAGCTGCTGCCAGCCGGTGTGGCCAAGCGCTTCAGCCTGAAACCGCGCGACCTCTACAGTAGCAGGTTCGAATATTCCCTTGGGCATGGACGTGTGTGATGTCCTTAGGTTAGTTAGGTTTAAGTAGTTCTAAGTTCTACAGGACTGATGACCTAAGATGTTAAGTCCCACTGTGCTCAGATCCATTTGAACCACACAGCTGCTGAAATTGGCTTTTCGGTACGACAGACTGTGAAACTACCCACTGAACCAGCCTCGTTATGTGCCGAGACGCGAGTGTCAGCGTACTCGAGGGATCACGTAACAAAATAAGACCTCGTAGTTAATTAAAATCAGATTCCTGTTACTATGAAAATTTATCACGTCGTCACAAGTGATTCCATTTTTCAGTATTACGTTTATTTCTATGTCTAAGTACCTTTAAATGCGAATATTTCTCCCACATAAAAGTTTGAGAGAAAACGATCACAGCTGAATTCCTTACATGCCGCTGAGCAGTATCGGCTCCGTGATACGACTGACATGAGAGAGTAATTTCTCCAAAATTGTGACAGCAGCTAGAATCTGCTGAAAATTTGAACTGCACCTTCTTGCCCAAAGACGCGGCTCGATAAAGGAAACGACCTCCCTTATGTTGGTTTGTGCCTAGGCAGGATGGGAGGCCTCCAAGGAACGACAGCATTATATGCTTTCTACGTCTGGTCTTCTTCTTCTTTAGTGTTCAACCCTGAGGTTGGTTTGCAACAGAGCGCCATTCCTCTCTTCTGTCTGGTTTCCTCTTCATTTCCACATATGTGTTACATCCAACGTCATTCATGATCTGTTGCATGTATGATATCCTTGGTCGCCCCCGCCGATTCCTTCCCTCAATAACTCCTTCTGCTATTGTTCCAATGATATTGTTGTGTCGTAGGATGTGCCCTACAAGTTTGTCTCTTCTTGTTTGGATGTGCCTCCACAGAGATCTGGTTTCCTGTACTCTTCTAAGCACCTCTTCATTTGTTACTTTGTCTCTCCAGCTGATCTTCATCATCCTTCTATAGCACCACATCTCCAGGGCCTCTAGCCGTCTTCTCTCTGCTCTTCCAACTGTCCAAGTTTCACATCCATATAGGGCCACACTCCAAACGAAACCTTTCATGATGCGTTTCCTTATTTTCAGACTGATGTTGTTGCTGGTGAGTAAGGTCCTTCTCCGATTAAATGCAATTTTGGCCTTTTGTATTCTGGTCGCCATTTCTTTCCGGCTTCTACCATCCCTTGTGATTTTACTTCCCAGGTAAGTAAATTCCTGTATCACTTCCAGCTCCTCTCTTCCAATTCTAATTCTCGGAGTTTCATATTCTGCTCCTGTACTGCATACCATCACTTTAGTCTTTTTCTTGTCTATTCTCATTCCATACGTCCGGTACGTAACCCAATTGTTGACGTCAGGAGCTTACGTAGGAGAGGGGATTCCAAGGTCATAAAAATGTGGCACACGGCCGTCTCACACTATTCAATTTTTTCGATAGCCACGTCTGCAGTTACTTGATCGGAAGATGCCAACGGTTATCGCATTCGGTTATCAGGCGCTTGCCCCCTAAAGCCTCATTACACTGTTGCTGGTCATTAAATAACACCTGCGATAAAGTGGGACTGTTTGAACGCGTGACGAGGTGGGGGGAGGGGGGTGAAATTTAACTTCTAGAGTAACGACACGTCGTCCACTACTCTGTAGCCATTAATTCAGAGGCGAGCTGCTAGATTTGTTACAAGTAGTTTCTATCAGTCCACCCCGATAACTGAGTGCTCATCGCGGTGGTCTGTCACACCAAGGGGCCCGGGTTCGATTCCCGGTAGTGCCGGAGATAATCTCTGCTCAGGGACTGGGTATTGTGTTGTACTCATTATCATTTCATCATCACCAGTGGAAGACAAACGGAAACCACCACTGGAATCACTTCCCTAGACGCACATGATGTGGACCTCTCTAACGAGGCTTCCCCCATGGCAAGACCTGCCGTAGGGCAGAACACAAAGGGAGAGGTTGCATTAGCAAGCAAGTGTCTCGCACAAGCATCATGAGCTCTAGTGGACCGAGACAGGTGACGCAGTTGTTAGAACATTGGACTTGCATTCGGGAGGACGACGCTTCAAACCAGCGCCCGGCCATCCTGAGTTCGGTTTTCCGTGGTTTCCCTAAATCACTCCAGCCAAATGCCGGGATGGTTGCTTTGAAAGGGCACGGCGAACTTCCTTCCCCATCCATCCCTAATCCGATGGGACCAATGACTTTAGTATTTGGTCCCTCCAAATAATCCATCCGTGTTTCTATCCAGTCTACTCTTTCCATTCACATCAAGAGTGAATCCCTGGAGGGATTTCGAAGAACAGTACTGAGAAAGTTTAGAGAGCCGGCATTTGAAGATAATTGCAAAACGATCCTACTACGGCCAACATACATTTCGCATAGGAACCATGAAGATAAGAAATTAGGGCTCATACAAAGGCATACGGACAGTCGTTTCCCCCTCGCTCTATCTGGGACTGGGACAGGGAAGGAAACGACTGATTGTGGTGCAGGGTACCCTACGCCATACACCGTATGGTGGCTTGCAGAGTGTGTATGTAGAGTTAAATGTAGACGCAGATGTTGTCTGTAATGAATTCTTGGTTCAGACTGTACTACGAGGTGCATTCAAGTTCTAAGGCCTCCGATATTTTTCCTAATTAACTACTCACCCGAAATCGATGAAACTGGCGTTACTTCTCGACGTAATCGCCCTGCAGACGTACACATTTTTCACAACACTGACGCCATGATTCCATGGCAGCGGCGAAGGCTTCTTTAGGAGTTTGTTTTGACCACTGGAAAATCACTGAGGCACGGCTGGTGAATGTGCGGCCACAGAGTGTGTCTTTCATTGTTGGAAAAACCCAAAAGTCACTAGGAGCCAGGTCAGGTGAGTAGGAAGCATGAGGAATCACTTCAAAGTTGTTATCACGAAGAAACTGTTGCGTAACGTTAGCTCGGTGTGCGGGTGCGTTGTCTTGGTGAAACAGCACACGCACAGCCCTTCCCGGACGTTTTTGTGGCATTGTAGGAAGGAATTTGTTCTTCAAAACATTTTCGTAGGATGCACCTGTTACCGTAGTGCCCTTTGGAACGCAATGGGTAAGGATTACGCCCTCGCTGTCCCAGAACATGGACACCATCATTTTTTCAGCACTGGCGGTTACCCGAAATTTCTTTAGTGGCGGTGAATCTGTATGTTTCCATTGAGCTTTGTTTCTGGATTGAAAAATGGCATCCACGTCTCATCCATTGTCACAACCGACGAAAAGAAAGTCCCATTCATGCTGTCATTGCGAGTCAACATTGCTTGGCAACATGCCACACAGGCAGCCATGTGGTGTCTGTCAGCATTCGTGGCACCCACCTGGATGACACTTTTCGCATTTTCAGGTCTTCATGCAGGATTGTGTGCATAGAACCCACAGAAACGCCAACTCTGGAGGCGATCTGTTCAACAGTCATTCGGCGATTCCCCCAAAACAATCCTCTCCACTTTCTCGATCATGTCGTCAGACTGGCTTGTGCGAACCCGAGGTTGTTTTGGTCTGTTGTCACACAATGTTCTGCCTTCATTAAACTGTCACACCCACGAACGCATTTTCGACACATCCATAACTCCATCACCACATGTCTCCTTCAACTGTCGATGAATTTCAATTGGTTTCACACCACGGAAATTCAGAAAACGAATGATTGTACGCTGTTCTAGTAAGGAAAACGTCGCCATTTTAAGTATTTAAAACAGTTCTCATTCTCCCCGCTGGCGGTAAAATTCCATCTGCCGTACGGTGCTGCCATCTCTGGGACGTATTGACAATGAACGCGGCCTCTTTTTATAACAATGCGCATGTATCTATCTCTTTCCAGTCCGGGAAAAAAAATCGGAGGCCTTAGAACTTGAATGCACCTCGTATTACGGAGGCTGTCCTCGGCAATGCGAAAGTTCCTGATTCTAATATACGAATATGTTAACGATAACCTTTTTCTTCCTATGTTTTATCGCCTGTCTACTTACTTAGTTTCCTAATTAATCAATTTACAGCCACCTTCAAGTAGGGACGAATTAGACCACCGTAAACGTTTTAGACTGACACTAGGAATCATTACTGACACTGTAAATCATTATTTTACCGCGGAAACGGCTCTTCCCTCACTTTAACAGTTTGACTACGTGCTAGGCATAAATATAACAAACATTTACGACACGTTTTGCCTTATTCACTTATAAGATCGCCACGAGTGGGATTCTTGACTTCATGCACGTCTCTTTAGAATTTTACATTTTCCAATCGTGCTGTAAATAGATAACAGAGAAAAAAAACAAATATCAAAGTCAAAATTCATCTGAAATCTGCAAGCAGGCAACGCACCCCTCGGAAGTGAGAAACAGAAGATATATCGCCTCCTGGTGTATGTTTTAAGTGAATAACATGGAATGTCTATGGAGATATCCGTTCCATACGCAGTTAATATTATGAATAAAATATTCACGTGTTTCAGTATGCAGTATGCGTTGCTCTTTTGTATGTATACAAACCGAACGCAAAAAAGGATACAGAACACAGTAAGTATCTCAATGTATTTTAATAGTACGACATTATTTTGTGGGTCAGACAACCCCATTTGTACTGCAATTTAATTTGGTTAATTACATATTGTTATTTTTCTTTCGTTCACCTATCCTATCTATGTTATATAAAATACTGTACATCTATATTTTCTATTTTATTGATGCTGTGCCGATTGAAATTAAAATAAATGTGTTATCAGCCGAACAGGGACATTGAGGTAGTTGAAAAAGAGTTTAGTAGAGAGAAACATGAAATGCCATTTGTTCGGATAGATGGCAACATGATGCATGAGAAACATAAAAAGTGACATCATAGAATACTGAAAATTAATTACTGGAGTGTAAAGTTGTGCACAGTGACATCTGACTCACGGTGTTCGGTTTGTGACGTTTAAAAGTAGTTGTTACTGAAGGTGTTTCGTGGTATGCTACACTTACTCAGAGAAATAACGTTAAGGTTTGTAAAGTCCTCTACATAAATTTTACGGGTGCACTGCAGCTAATTCCTTGTGATTAACAGTCAGTAAATAATCTCCCATTGACTTGAACTGAGCGCGTGGGGTTATGTGAATGATATCGGTGTCCAAGAGCACTTAGTCACTACCCCGTCCTATCATCATACCATAAACTGACGCACATAAATCTGATTGGCAGAAAATGCTATACTACAGCGATGAGTCATATAATCTTCATTAATAACTTTAATGACGTATTACGTAATATTTAAGAAAGAGGAGTCACCATATTGGATACAACTTCAGAGATTGCTGCTTCACTCACCGTCTTCCTACGTCATGATGAGACCCTGTTTACCTACATATATAGATCTTTGGATATCAAAAACACTGAGAGCAAAAAATAACAAAACAGTGTCACCTGTATGTGGTTTAAAGACATCTTTCTTTTATGTAACAAAAGAAACGTTTTTATTTAGAAGAATGCTTGCAGGCGACAGTAATAGTAATGACACACAGAATATTCAATTCTACACCACTATGTGTATAATGCTTCTGATAAGTGTAACACATGACGGGAAAATATTAAATAGGGTGGAAATTTCAAAATTGGTATTGCTGAGAGTTAAATCTGGAAAAAGCGCAGTTTCGAACTCCTGAAACAGCGTATTTCAGCCACGTTCGCACTTAGAATCATTGAAAATGGCGGAGAGAGTCAACTGAAATGTTTTCATTCCATACTGTCATGATTTAGCTAAAAGAAAGGAAGTCTTCATTGCTCAAAAAGTAACTGTAAGAGGAATATGTGATGCTGAGCCATGATCACCTTGTAGATATCTGTGCAAGGAGCTGGGCATTTTTACTATCATTTGGCAGTATATTTGTTCTCTAGTGAAATTTGTTTGGAAATAGTCGAATGCAATTCAAAAGAAACAGTGATTTACGCAATCGCAATAAATGAAGAAATGGCGTTGGCTACTCCACATTTAAGTTGTCTTAAGCTCAAAATGTGTTGCACAGTGCTGCAGTTAAATTCTTTGGTCTTCTTCTAGTGATGTAAAATATCTGACAGGCACCACACTAAAATTTGAAGAAACCTGGAGAAGAATAAACTAGGAAAAAACTAATTAATGTAATGTTATAATTTTAAGTAGCAATAACTATAACATTTTGGAAAAAATTACATTTTGTTAGTGGATTGATTGATTATTCTGTAAAAAATTTTTGTATATTTACAGACGCAATCACATTCTTATAACACAGTCATAAGCAGTTACGGCCATACAATGACCATCTTCAGATTCTAAGGGCGGCATACACTGAACACGGGTTTATGCACTGTCAAACGTTTAGCAACGCATAAACCCGTGTTCAGTGTATGCCGCCCTTAGAATCTGAAGACGGTCATTGTATGGCCGAAACTGGTTATGACTGTGTCTTAAGAATGTGATTGCGTCTGTAAATAAACAAAATATTTTTACACTAAAACATTTTGTACAGCTTACGGGTGCCCATTGTTGAGTACATTCTTGAAATTTAATATGTGGATTACAGATACCCTTTCTGTTCCGGAGTAAAGATATGTAGCGAGTTAGCATTACTAACGAATTAAAATAAAGTAAAAACGAAGACAGGTACGTAGAGTTTTGGTGGGAGGGACAGAGAGGAAGAACTGTTTCCCGCATGCAGCCTGACTCTCTCAGGCATTCTTCTCAGGTACCAGGTCTTGTAGGATTTACCGACTACAGGCTGTTATCCCTTGTCTGCAGTCACTGACCCTTTAGCTCGAGATCAAGGTGAATGTATTCATCGCGCTACTGTCCTCTCTACAGATATCTTTGGCGTGCAAAATCAGACAACTTACTTCCCAGAGTTCCCATGTCCATGGGTACTGAGCGACACGACATCCGCTTCTCCTACTTTCGGATTAAGTCCCTGGTTTCGAGCTATTAGTTGCGACAGTAGAGCACTTGAAGTGAAAACCTCCGTTGTAGATCACAGAATCAACTAAAATTTGGAAACAGTCACACGAACTATTGATAGAGGAAGCATACTTGCTGGTCGTATCTTACCTTTGTCGTTATTTTATCTTGACCTGAATGACGTGTATCGCGTGTGGAGTCTACAGTCTTAGGAGGTGGTTGTATTGTTGTTCATGTGTCGCTGGGCGACCGTATCGTATGAAGAAGTAAAGCGAGGGGGGAGCCAATTAGTGGCACGCACGTTACTTTCACAAACCACAAACTGGTCGTCAAGGTTACGTCTCCACATACAGGACAAATAACCAGCCAGCAACCGTGACTTAACAAAACACTGAAACATCACACTCTAGTGCGACTACCGCTTTCCGCTGCCGCATTAATTATCCTTGTTTAGTGCTTACATACACTGGTGGGGAACAATGCAGCACTTGCAAGAACCAGGTCATTTTCTAACAAGTAAAGTGACGTTAGCAGAAGTACATGATAACAAATTCAGACAGAATGAAAGACACCCCTGTCATAGGAAAGATTCCCAATCAGTACACAGACTACTCCTCCCAGGCGATGGTATTTTCGGATTCTAGTGTGCAAACAATCATAAAGTTGCCCAATGGCATCCTGTGACGCATTTGTCCCAAGTGGTCTGCAACTTTTTTTGCAATTCAAAGTGATTGCAAAAGAGCACAGGTAGTCCCAGTCTTCAAGAAGGGTCGTCGAGCAGATGCGCAAAACTATAGACCTATATCTCTGACGTAGATCTGTTGTAGAATTTTAGAAAATGGCTTTTGCTCGAGTATCATGTCGTTTTTGGAAACCCAGAATCTACTCTGTAGGAATCAACATGGATTCCAGAAACAGCGATCGTGTGAGACCCAAATCGCTCTATTTGTTCATGAGACCCAGAAAATATTAGATACAGGCTCCCAGGTAGATGCTATTATTCTCTACCTCCGGAAGGCGTTCGATACAGTTCCTCACTGTCGCCTGATAAACAAAGTAAGAGTCTACGGAACATCAGACCAGCTGTGTGGTTGGATTGAACAGTTTTTAGCAAACAGAACACAGCATGTTGTTATCAATAGAGATCCGTCTACAGACGTTAAAGTAACCTCTGGCGTGCCACAAGGGAGTGTTATGGGACCATTGCTTTTCACAGTATATATAAATGACCTAGTAGATAGTGTCGGAAGTTCCATGCGGCTTTTCGCGGATGATGCTGTAGTATACAGAGAAGTTGCAGCATTAGAAAATTGTAGGGAAATGCAGGAAGATCTGCAGCGGATAGGCACTTGGTGCAGGGAGTGGCAACTGACCCTTAACATAGACAAATGTAATGTATTGCGAATACATAGAAAGAAGGATCCTTTATTGTATGATTATATGACAGCGGAATAAACACTGGTAGCAGTTATGTCTGTAAAATATCTGGGAGTATGCGTGCGGAACGATTTGAAGTGGAATGATCATATAAAATTAATTGTTGGTAAGGCGGGTACCAGGTTGAGATTCATTGGGATAGTCCTTAGAAAATGTGGTCCATCAACAAAGGAGGTGGCTTACAAAACACTATACTTGAGTTTTGATCATCAGTGTGGGATCCGTACCAGATCGGGTTGACGGAGGAGATACAGAAGATCCGAAGAAGAACGGCGCGTTTCGTCACAGGGTAATTTGGTAACCGTGATAGCGTTACGGAGATGTTTAACAAACTCAAGTGGCAGACTCTGCAAGAGAGGCGCTCTGCATCGCGGTGTAGCTTGCTCGCCAGGTTTCCAGAGGGTGCGTTTCTGGATGAGGTATCGAATATATTGCTTCCCTCTACTTATACCTCCAGAGGAGATCACGAATGTAAAATTGGAGAGATTAGAGTACGCACGCAGGCTTTCAGACAGTCGTTCTTTCCGCGAACCATACTCGGCTGGAACAGGAAAGGGAGGTAATGACAGTGGCACGTAAAGTGCCCTCCGCCACACACCGTTGGGTGGCTTCCGGAGTATAAATGTAGATGTAGATGGTTTTTGCCGGCCCTAAGGAATAAATTGCCACTTCATCATGTCCTATACGTGTTTCATTGAAGAGGGATTTTCTGCTCTTGCTGGTCAGAAGAGTTACTGTGCACCACGAAAAGGACATTGCCGATAAGTAGGTGCATTGCATTGTCCTCCTGAAAAAAAATATCACTTTCCTGCCAAAGAAATGGAAATAGCACGGGGTTAACGGCCTTCTTATTACAGCGAACTGTGGTTAATTTACCCTTCAGAAACATGCCATCTGAACGCCAGTTGTCACTGACAACCCCTCCAAACCATGAAGCCTGGAGTAGGGAGTGGTTCCTGTGGGCGAATGCACTCTGGAATAGGCAGCTGAACAGGTTCAAAAAAATGGCTCTGAGCACTATGGGACTTAACTTCTGAGGTCATCAGTCCCCTAGAACTTAGAACTACTTAAACCTAACTGACCTAAGGACATCACACACATCCATGCCCGAGGCAGGATTCGAACTTGCGACCGTAGCGGTTTCGCGGTTCCAGACTGTAGCGCCTAGAACCGATCGGCCACTGTGGCCAGCAGCTGAACAGGTCTACTAAATACACAATCGCGTGCGTGTATCTCTCGCATATTGTCAAACCTGTTCTCATCACTGAAGAGAACCGAGCATCATTCCATTGACCTGTCAATCCTTCACGACACATAACGACACTGGAGGTGTTGTGCTGTCAGTCAAAGCCTGGCAAGAGGTACACGTGGTCTTAATCTTGCTGCACGCAGGCAGTTCCCAATGGCCCACGATGACGCATCAGGTGCAACATGAACTCGGATTTCGGACCTGTATGATGTTCGGCCGGCAACCGCTGCTCACGTATTGCGTCGATCATGAAGTGCGTCTGCACTACTTGAACGTCCAAAACCTGGTCAACGGCTGTGGTAATGTTCTGCTGAAAGCAGTGACACGCCTACATACATTGTGCCCAACACGCGCAGCATTCCGTCCGTTTGTCCATCCAGCTTGTCGTAGGACAACGGTGTGAACTACGTTAAACGGCTGAAGCTTTGAATGTTGTGAACACTGTTCACCTCTAAACTCAGCACCGCCTGCAGAGTTTAAACATATTGGACACAGACAAGCCTTTTCAGCGCCGTGTGATGGCCGGTGACCATGACAAATGGATCACTAGCACCACAACCCCTCAGGATGCTCATATTAAACGCTGGTCCCACTGGACACAGTTCTTGAAGGTGCTGCATTGTTTTCCGGCAGTTTCTTTGCTTTATTGTTAACATCCTAGTAAAAGCTACTCTCAGTGTTACTGATCGAAAATATCTGTTTGGATACTGCTTAAAAAGCCGTGGCCGCGGCTTCCACTGCAGTGATGACGCGAATCTAGGACATTCGATAATCATTGATATTTGTAAAATACCGATAAATCGTAAAATCCACGTTAAAGACAGAGTATCATCCTTTATAGAAGGCCAAAAAAAGAATCAAACAGGCTACTTTTTACCATTAGCTTCTAGTGCAGCAGGCATAACTCGTGCCAGCAGATCTTCCTCTGTGTCTACTGCAGTCTATTAAATTAAACTTTCCATACGACTCCAGAAGGAATAGTCCAAGGGAGTTAAATTCCGGCGATCGCGGCGGCCACGCGGTTGTACCACTTCGACCTATCCATCTTCCACCAACTTGTTCGTTGTGATGTCTCCCAAACTCACTTGAGAAGTGAGGTCGTACACGATCATGCTAAAACCATATTTCCCAACTGACATTCACTGCCACAGCTTCCAAGAACGGGTCCAATACGTTTTGTAGGAAGATCAAGAATGCAGGAACAGTTAGTTTGAGTGAAAAGAGGTGTGACTCAATCACATGACCATCCAGAATACCTTACCACACGTCAACACTAAACTGGTGCTGCAATCCCTGAACAGGTGTTGAACGAGTGTTTTCGTCTGCCCAGACATTGATATTTCGCGAATTCAGAAAACAGTCATTAGTAAACTCACATTCATATGTGAACAGAACTCGTCGTGGAAACAGGGGTGCGTCAGTGTAGCGCTGCTCGACCGACGTGCAGCAGGCAATGCATTGTGAAAAATTGGCTGGATCCATAGCATGAACCCTTTGTAGGTAGTACGGACGTAACTGTTGCTCACGCAGAACGTTCCCGACGATACTGTGACTATCACTAACTCTCTCTGCCCACGAGAATTCAGGAAACAACTTACAGGATACCAGAGATAGCCGTAGGCAGCGTAAAGTGTACTGAAATTTATTCTATAAATATAATAATTAAGGACACTAGGTATAAATGGCACTCCCACACGAGGTTAGTTACGTGCTATATCCTTTCAATATTTTTCTATACCTAAATAATGTAGAATGAGTCACTTTACAAAATATTTATATGTGATTTGTGATTAATTTTAACATCAGTGAATTTACTTTTTAGTCGTACTTATGCAGCTACACTGAAAACTACGTTTCTCATGTTTTACTTTCACTTTTTTTTTTTTTTACAGGCTACCGGTTTCTAAATATAAATTCGTCTGTCGAATAGACAATGTTGCCTAGGAAATTGATTTTTATTTTAAATTTGAAACTTACTATGCTACGTTGTCAGACGTTTTATATTATTGAGAAAATGTTTGTAGTTATCCCCTATTCCTCTCAATTTGTGATGGATGATTCACGAAGAATTTCATTACCGAATGTAATACAGAGTTTCTCTAGTGTTTCGCCTGACATTTTCAATATCACTATTGCAATGTGTAGCTGGAGTCAGCACAAACACATACTACTCATCACGTCTCTCTAGCGCCTTTCCGTGCGGACGGAAAGCTGCGGTTTACTTCCGTTTAAAATCAAATTGATTGTTAAAGCAAAATTTTGCGTGCCTGTTTAACACAGCAGTACCAAAATAGACTAGAGCGTTATTTGTGTTTCGATATGTGTCAGCAGTGACAGTAAAATACGAAGAATAACCTGGTACTACAATTGTGACTGAGCAGTGCTGCTACATTGCAGTAACAATCACCGTGGGCGTGGTCAGAAAGCGTCTGAAAATCTTGTAAAGGTGCAGCAGGGGAGATTGTGCTGAGAAATAATCGTTCACAAAAATCTCGATAATCTGCATCATTCTAAAGGGGAACTACGATTCGTTAGAGGACGAAGCAAGAGAAGTAGGTTTAGAAGTAAACATAAACAAAACAAAGTATGTGGTGATCGGGGAGCCCAATATAAACGTACAAAAGAATTCAATAGTAAGGAATGGGAAAGAATATGAAAGAGTGAAAACATTTAAATATTTAGGTTCTGTAATAACGGAGGACAATGAAGTAGCAGTAGAAATTAAAGAACGGATAGCGAGTGGAAATCGTTGCTATTTTGCCTTGCAGAATGTATTTAATTCCAGGAATGTTTGTAGGAATACAAAAATCAAAATATAGACGACCATATTAAAACCTATAGTAATATGTATATCAGAAGGCTGGGTATTGACATTAAAGGGGAAGAACTGGTTATTGAGATGGGAATGAAAGAAACTAAGAAGGATTTTTGGAGCAGTGAGAGAGGAAGATGGCTGGAGAGCAAGGACAAATCGAGAACTACAAGCACTTTTTGGACAGATGGATATTGTTGTTAAAATTAAGCAGATAAGAATAAGATTGGCAGTACATGTACAGAGAATGCCAGAAATTCGGAGTGTCACGAAAGTTTTCATAGGAAAACCTGACGGGAGAAGGAAAAGAGGTAGACCCAAGACAAGGTGGCTGGACGATACGGAAGAAGATCTAAAGGCGATGAAAATAAGAAATTGGAGAAGGAAGGCGATGGACAGAGAGGAATAGAGGCAGATGATACAGGAGGCCAAGGACTGTAGAGCCAACCAAGAACAAGAAGAAAAAGAAGAAGAAAACTGCGCCGTTTGTCAGTTATTAAGCATTACCGATCGCCTTTCAGGTCGTCGCATTGGCAAAGTCAAGCACTTTGTCAAAGACAGTGTCGCCAAATATGTCTTACATTTCCTTGTCTCAAACAGGACAAACATAGCTTTTGCTTATCTAACGCAAATTTAGCACCCGAAAAGGAACAAATTTTAACTGATAGTGACCATCAGACAATTGGTAATTCGCTGACCCTTACATGTATGTGCATTACTGTATTTTAGCATTAAGTTGTGACAGACCGTATCAAAGCAGTCAGAATTCACACAAGTAAAAATCAAAAGGAATTTTTTTATTGTGAAGAAAGACTGACCTGTAGCTTACTTAGATGGACGGATAGAAAGCAATTGCTAAACAGTAATTTATGTGCAACCGGAAGTTATAGAATGCTAAGTACGGGTAGAGTTGGTTTCAACTGGAAAAGTTGATACCCCTTCGGTCATTTCTGCTCTTCGGTGCTCTAGTTCTAGTTTTTTTTTTTTCTCAGGCTACGCTAGCCGCTGTCAGCGGCTGTCCTTCAGTAATAAGTGGCTAGCTCAATTCGATCCTGTGGCCGGTGCCTCGCCGTTACTGGCGTGTGTTCCAATTATCCACAGCGACGCAAGCTCCTTGCAAATGTCAAGTACAGGCTCGGTTTACGTTAAGGCGATCCGCTATCTGAGTGGGGCCCCTGCTTGTTTATCTGACTGGTTGATTCGAATAAAATGAACGTTTCTAGAATGAAATTTCACTCTACAGCTGAGTGTGTGCCGAAATTTGGAACGTAAGAGATGTACTGGCTGGATTAGGGCTGTGAGGGCGCGTCCCGCGTCGTTCTAGGATATCTAAGCCGATCGAGCACTTTCCCACGAAATGAAAAGGTTCCAGGTTCGACCGCGGATTTGGGATATAGTTTCAGTCAATATAACTCCATCTTTGGCTGAGAGTCTTGGGGCAACGGCAGGTCGATGAACGGTATTAATACTGCACCAGCAGCCGTTAGTTTGATACTGTTTTATTAGGCACCCAGTTTCGAGGTTCTAGTCACGTGGTCTTCAGACCTGTTACTTCAACGACACCAAGTACCATTCTTGCTCGTATAAGACAAGCCACCGATATTCGTAACTGATTCTGTAGATATCAAAACTTCGCACATGCTCGTGAAGTTTGGATATCTACGGATCCATGTACCAATGTCTATCGGTTGGTTGCCTTCTGCATGCACGAATGGTACTTGGTGTCATTCATGCGAGGGGCTTGAAGATGACATGATCGGAACGTTGAAACTTGTTGCTCAACAAAACAATATCGAAAGAACGGCTGTTGAGACAGTATTAATGCATTACAGTATTAACCTGTCAGGAACGTAATTATTCCCCAGAGCTAGTATTGGAGTGTCATTCTGACTATATGACCTGAGTCTCGACCTGTTATGTTGTTTACGTTCGGTGATTTTGGATGGATGAACCAGATCATTGATCACCCTTTATGCACAAATAAATGTTATTCCGTACTTTTTTGTCTGGATAACTTGTTTGTACTGGTCAGAGAATTGTAAAAACAGCTTCCAACCAGCCGTTATTTTTTTAGCATTTTATTTAGGGTTCGTGACAAAAAGAATCCAGTCGTACATGACAAGAAAACAATATCTGCGCCTTGTTGCCTGTTATATATCTGTATAACTGCATGCTGTTTGTCATTCGTACTACAGTCTCTGAGGATAATTCTGTCGAGGAGTCGAAACTGGAAACCTAAATAAAAAGACATAAAAATAACGGCTGTTGGAGTACTGTTCGTATAAATCATCGACCAGCCACTGCCCCACACTCCTTAATCACAAGATGGAGTTACGTTTCCTGGTCAGAAAATAGTCCCCAAAAGTGCTGTTCAGGATACAAGCCACTACTGTGTGTTCTATTTCACTAAACCAATGGTAATGGATAATGGTTTCTTTTAATAATTCTAGGAACTCACAGAATATACTAAGAACAATCGAACAAGAGCCAACAGGAACTTTTTTCCAGGGGACCACAGGATACAACATCTCTTTCAGCTGAATGATGTATAGATCATTCACCACATCACTTGACATCTAGTAGCACCCCACTTACCTGTTGATGCTGTCGAATTAATGTACAACTGCACATATTGACAAACTCAAGTTATTGCAGGTAATGCTGCAGCTCACCTTTGGGCACAGTCCAGCTGATGTTCAGCTGCAGTGTACGCGCTTTCTTGTCATGCACCATGGGATGTACTTGCAGATTCGTCACCAGTGCTACAGGCTCTGAAACAAACAGGCACCACGTGTTAAGGTTTACCACGCCGAAATACAGTATACGTCTCTAAATTATCTTGCATGTTCCATTAAATTTTGGTACTACTCCGGCTCACAGTACGAAGGGGGAGATTGGAGGGGATGTAGTGGCTTATGTATTACATTTCGGTGTTGGGTATTGTGTCTCACGGCGTTGCAACACACAGTTTCAATGTTTTCAATGTGTGGATATGTCGCAAAACATTTGTAGTGTCTACGAACAGGCTACTATCACCATAGAGGTGCTACATTGCCTACTCATTGAAAAGTTCATACACCGAGTGTTATGGCATAGATCACAGTCTGTGTGGTATGTTATTATTTGGTGCATCTTTGAATGCAAATATACCGAAAATTTCCAGTTTAATTAGAATTTTACCACTTTAAATACCTCTGTATTATGAACACATTAGCGATACAAATTCTCTAGTTTCCAGATGTTACATTGTTGCGTAGAGCTCTGGCAGGTAAGTAGGTAACAGTCGAGCAGCGGTAATTGTTGAGTAGTGGAGAGCGCGTGTAGTATCATGGCCGAATCAGGAGCGTGGATAGCGGATGTGCTGCCCAGAGATGTCTATTTGAGATGTCCCACGACGTGTAACCTGACGCTAAAGGATGACTTTAAGGTGATTAAGTGTAAAAACTGCACTTCAGAAAAAGGTAATTTGTTTCGAGTTAGTTAGTTGCAAGCGCGAGTTCAGTAATTATTGCTGTGCAAAAATTTAATTGTGTCTAATAATACCTATGTGTTGATAATAAGGAAGTACTACCAACCTTGTGTTCAGTATTCTAATTAATTTTCTCTTACTTAGATCACTTACATAGTATTGCATCAGCAATCCAAGGAAACAGATTTGTAATAGAAATGTTTTGTAGCAGCAGAAACTATGGTGAATTACGATGCAGAGAAAGGCAATGAAGGTTGTTCATATTAATATAAGTTTACGTTTGTGTAATTAAAAGGACTGAATATAGTTTCAAAATACTTCCTTTGTCATTTATGAATATTTCACAGTGCATATCCTAACTCTTCAAAGAAAAACGTGTTTGGTAACATTTACAATGTCACACCTTGCCCTTGTGTGTGAACAGTAATTAATAATTTCGAAAAGAGAATCAAAAGCTAATTTGCTAAAACTGCAAATTAAAAGAAATAAGAATAAGAAGGCAATCTTCGGCACATTGATGTATTTCAGCATAACATTCTTGCCTTGGAGCCAGAACAGAGTCAATTTATCCGTTACAAGGTAAGAATTTCTAGTCGGTCCTCAACGAACATTTTGACGAAAAAGTTTACAATTACCGAAATTTCCTGTAACTTTACAGCACTCACTTTTTTTACAGGGCACATTTAAATTACGTAACCGTTTGTACTGTTGATAATCGTTCTTTTCACGCAGTAATGATTAACAGTCACATGCATTTAAGATTAATTAAAATAACATTCCTAAAAATTAATTTGCATAAATAAGTTCATTTTCAAATGTAGGGTAGTTACGCAGTATATCAAGTAAGAGAACCAATCTGTAGAGGCGATTCATGACAAGAAAATGTACAAAAAAGTTCACATCAACGTATGTACGTGAAATCTGCGGTTAATAATTGCTGAATAAACACATGCTATTTAATTTATATACAAGCATAAGTGGCAACGTAGATGGTACAAATGATCTGTTTTGGTCCTCGTGTTGTTGCTAGAGTTATTTTAGTTACGTCGAAGCACAATGATCGACTATATGTTCCAGGAGAAAAAAGAGATGGTTTTTGTCTAGTGCCAAACACATAGTAACGTTCAAGAGGCTGCACCAACTCGCCAAGCCACTTACCCTGATACACAGTGCCATCCAATCCATAAAACATTTCCACCCATATACCTTGTCACACCACCCGATCCACAAAACATTTCCACTCGTTTTTCAGGATTTGTATGAAGAAATTTGGAGACAGCTTTGGAAGCACAGGTTGTGCAAGATGCTGCGACCAATGATTTTCACTCGTAGTGGCATGGGAAAAATTTGGTTTATGTTGAACGAGTTGACAATGTGCTGACCCTTGAAGAGCATTTGCATGTAGCCTGAGATGGTATTGAGCTACAGCTTACAACTGTTCGAAAGAGTGCAGATCAGAGATGCGGCATGTGCTCGATAGCACTGAATCTCGTAGCCTCCCTTCTAAACATCTTTAGTAACACTAAAAAAATTGATCCGATGTCTAGTGTAGTATAGTGTATCAGTGCCACCTGCTTTGATGCACACTCGGTGACAATTTACGGACACACGTGTGCATAATCCTTTTTCTTTCCCATTCCTTTCTCGAATCACCTACAGTTTGTTCCGACGCTTATAAATCACTCTGGATATTCAAAGACTACAAAGCGCCACTTGGCCAGAAATTTTATGGTTATGCCTTACTGGGGTAGTCTAGATTCATTTTTTCCTCTGTGATGTACCGTTTTGCATTCTCCGCTGTATAAACAGAATGATATTGGACTTAGAAGCAAAACTATGACAAAACGTTATTATTTTCTCTGCAATGGCCTCCTTTAGTTGCCAAGAGGAGCTGTCTAAGATTAAAAAATGAATAGATAATGAAGCAAAACACACCCACACACAAACACACATAGAGTGTGAGTAGCTGGTGGGGGTGGGTGCGGGGGGGGGGGGGGGGGGAGGGAGAAACAGAGAGAAGGAGATGTGGACGACGAAGAACTTTACGACGGCGAAGTAGTTTACGATGGCGGCGTCAAACTTTTCCACGACGAGGAGGATGGGATCACCTCAGAATGGCTAACAACATGTGTGCCGTCTGCTAGTGCTTGTGAAACGTTCCAGAACTTTCCGTGCTCTCTTTTGAGTCAACATCTAGGAGTTACGTCGATTCTAAAGGACGGAACCAAATACGTTACGAGTTCAGAGAAATTACCTGTTGTTCACCTATCAATCATCACTAATATTAACCATTTTAGTTTATGTCTCTGAGCAACGAACTAAAATCACTCTCCACTCTGCAATACCGTTTCCTCTCATACCATTAAGACTATCTTCATTGCCTGAAATACGCAGGGTGTGTCATAATTAATAGTGCAAACCCACAACAATGAAATTATACGACAATTCAAGCAAAAATTCTCCAGTAAACACAGGCCGATGAACGAACCGTTGGTGATATATGTGGTTACCCTCCGCCACTGTCTTCAGCATGAAATATTGCCCCAGTTAATGCAAAAGTATCTCAAACGGAAACTTTTCGGTGAAGTCTCCGTCTAATATTGTTCATATACCACACATCACCTACCTTAACAAGAAATATAATAAGTAACTTTCCGGTAAGTTAGATGTCACAGTTTGCTTCACACTCGCGCTCCTTAAAGGAGATATTCCATGCGCCGTCGTCGCATTTGTACGGAATGCTATAACCAAAATAGATACGAAGTCAACACCAACGACAGTAATGTTCACAACGTCCGCAGATGATGGAAAGACTGAAAGAATGTGTGGTGAGGCAAATACTATTATTCTGATAGTTAATGGAGGCGAAAATTTAATTGCGATAGCTGCCTGCAATGACAGAGGAAGCCGGCTTCCTAAATTTTGCACACAAGAAAATTTAATCATGTCTAATACTTGGTTTAAGAATTATGAAAGAAGATGTTATGATCTGCATGCCATAACTGAAGAAATTGCTAAAATGGAGGAAATGAAGGAGATGGGACATAGGTAAGTTAAAAGAGCCGGAGAGTACTGAAAATTTGAAAGGAAAATCTAGATGACTTTTGACTAGCACAAGGAAAAGGAATATAGCTGAAAACGAACGGAGAGGTTTGAGAGCTAAAATATTGAAGGCAGTAGAGTATCATACAGGTAAAAAGAAAAAGGCCTAGTAGACGTCAAAGCAGGATTAGACATAGAGAAAATGCAAGGCTGTAAAACCATGTATTGCTAGGGGAAAAATGAAAAGACCTTGGAAAAAAGAAAATCATCTGTATGAATATCAGGACCGTTATGGCGTAAAGTCAAGCGCAAGCACACCAGTCGGGAACTATAGAGGGGAGAGGGCTGTGACGTCAGCCAATCGCACACTGACCAACCCCTCTCCAGTACGACAACGCGACGATAGTGGCCTCTGTGCGAAGATGACATAAGCGCCGCGTCCGACTGGTCCCGGCCCAGTTCAAGAGTAGCTTCAAGACTAGTCAATACGCTTGTATTAAGATTGTTTATACAGATGTACATTGCTAATTTTGCATGTCGCCCTTTGTTTGCGACACATCTATGTATTTCTCAAGGGTAGTTATTGTTAACTACTTTTCGTAATAAAACTCATCAATAAGATTTATTTGAATTTTTGTCTAGTGATCCGGGAAAGAGGGTTCCTAGACGCCCATATTTGACGACTAGGCAGGATACAACAAAGAGCTCAGATGGCAAAACAGTGATAAGAAACGGAAGGAAAGATGAAAATGGAAGGAATATATAGAGGGTCAATACAAGGAAACAAACTTGAGGATAATGTTATAAAAAGCGAAGAGGAAGTAGGTGAGGACGAGATGGGAGATACGCTAAATTACTGTTTGCACTGGACAGTAGTAACAATCATTCATAGAGATAGGAGGGTTACTGTGCTTTTAAATAATTTCAAAGACAGCCAAAGTATTAGAAACATGGTAACCCTTTTACCTTACCTATGTGATTGCGTATTACTACTGTTCAGTATGCAATTTCATCGAAGTGTCATATAACTGACACGGTATGGCAGGATAAATTAGCATTGTCGGCAGAAGATGACAAATTTTTCATAGTGTGAGAAATAGTTAATACCCTAGCGTGTACATCTCTACAATTTTCAGTTGAACTTGATGTCGTCTTTAGCCTAAATAAATGAACATCCGAAAAATAGGGCTTTGTCAGTTCGTATATCTTTGCGTATGTCGCGTGTTTACATCTCGTATTTTGGAGCACTACAATTAGATTTTGGTATTATTTAGTAGTTTAATAGGGAAACGAAGGAAATACTTGCTGCAAACGTCTTAGAGAGCCTTGGCACAGTCGTTCCGATGGATGAATGTTGAAGAATTTCTCGGAAATTTCCTTTTGGACATAACTTCATTTACGCCTAAAAATAAACTCCCAACTGGCTTCTTAGCGAGTTATTTTCAGTCACATGTGTTTTGTAACAATTGTGACATGTAAATAGTGTGGTGTTAATTAATTTGAGGGTTAACAGTCATGTTTTAGGCATGACACATTAATATCTCTCTTCCAGCAGCTAACAGTTACAGAAGAGTTATTTGATTCTGTACTTATCTGTTAAGCATAGTAATTTAAGCATAGTTCATAAGTACGCGTTTTTTGCCGTTGCACCCTTGTTTGTGGTGTTTTTGTGCCTATCCTCATTTAGGCCTAAAATGTCTGCTTCATGTATTTTGTACAGTTATAGAAAAACTTAGAAACCGAATCAGCACGGTGGAACATTTTTTGAAATTCCACTGTCACAATTTAGGCCTCTGTTTTGAGTAAAACATATGTTTTGAATTGTAAATATTTAATTGTGCTTCATACGTAGTATGATACAAAATCGTCCATAACTGTTGCTTAACCTGTAAGTTCATGTTATGAACATTGTGTGTGTGTGTGTGTGTGTGAGAGAGAGAGAGAGAGAGAGAGAGATAGTTTTCTTATAGAATAGCCTCAATTTACTCAACTCTGGTGGAGCTTATACATTTTTTAAAAGCAGATAATATTAGTAGCCGGAACTGAACGCAGTGGATGCATACTTGTTGCCTGTTTCGTCCATATTACTTTATTAATTTCCCACCAACGTGTTGTCATAGAAAAATGGCCTGGCCTGTGTCATCATGATTATTACATCATCGACAAGGGTGATGTCGTCATCGATAAGAGGGAGTGAGGCTTGAGATGTTAGTGGGATCGCGTGGTTCAGTACCACGTTTTTGTGCAACGTTTTCGCCATCTGTGATTGTGACGTTAGTGGTGTCACGCATTTCAATGTAGTGTTCAAGTGCAAAGTGGACCAAAGACTACCTTGCTGTACTATTGCTGGTGTTGAAGAATAGAGGCAAAGATAAAAATTCCTTGCTTAAGACCAAAGCTGATAGCGATACAGTAACGCAAGAAGTGGGTGAATTTCCCTGCCACGAATGTAAGATTACACAGTTTGGCTGAAGCTACTGTATTGAAATAAATCTTCTAAATGTGAAATCTGGACGAGAGAAAATTGGAAGCAATTAAATATGGAGCTATTGAAGAATGTGAAAAATTAAGTGAATAATTAAAGTAGAAAAGGATGTAATATAGAAAATAGGTGGAGGAATTATTCTATGGGTGATCCTTCCCAGAAGAGGTGATAGGCTAGTAGGACATCTGACACATCATACAGGAATAATGAAGGAGCAGTTGCGAGGAGAAATAACAGCGTCAGGCAATGACTAGGACACGAAAAATATTTTATACTGAAACTTCCTGGCAGATTAAAACTGTGTGCCCGACCGAGACTCGAACTCGGGACCTTTGCCTTTCGCGGGCAAGTGCTCTACCATCTGAGCTACCGAAGCACGACTCACGCCCGGTACTCACAGCTTTACTTCTGCCAGTAAAGGCAAAGGTCCCGAGTTCGAGTCTCGGTCGGGCACACAGTTTTAATCTGCCAGGAAGTTTCATATCAGCGCACACTCCGCTGCAGAGTGAAAATCTCATTCTGGATATTTTATACTGGTTGTAGGTTGTTAAGACGAAAAGATTAACACAGGTTAGGAAAGTTAAAAGTAATGAAGAATAGCAGAAATGGGTTTAGTGATTAGCTTATTGAGAGACCGTGAAGTAGATGCAGTGAAGAATCTTGCGATCTGGGAAGCAAAATAATGCAAATTTGACGAAGCGAAGTAGAACAGGCATAGAATGCATTCTTCGTGAAAATAAATTTACTAGTGTCAAATACAGGTCCTAATATTTGAAAGAAATTCCTTAATATGAAGCACTCCAATCACGGACTGTGGAGAAAGCGGAGAAGACTGAGAATCGAAGCGTATGAGATGTGGTGCTATAGAAGCATTTTGGAATTTAGGTGGACAGATAAGAAATTACGAGGTTCTCAGCAAAATCTGTAAGGCGAGAATCATGTGGAAATTAATGAGAGGAAGAAGGAAAAGGATGATAGCATATGTACTAAGACAACGATTAACTTCCATGGTACTAGAGAAAGCTATAGAGGGTAACATATACAGTGGGACAAATATGCAAAAATAATTGAAGACGTTGCGTGCAAGTGACGCTCTGGATTGATACAGGAGAAGAATTCGTGACAGTCCGCATTAAACGAGCCAAATAATGATGAAGGGAAAAAGAGGAATACGACGAATATCTGTATATTATTGCATTTTCTGAACTTACCACCTTTGTTGTCCGCTTCATAATGGAAAGTCAAACGGATTAATTGGTTACGCTGTCTAATCTGAGACTGTTTACAATTCGGCTTCATAATGGAAAGTCAAACGGATTAATTGGTTACGCTGTCTAATCTGAGACTGTTTACAATCGAGATACACTTTATTCGTATGGGTGAAGGCCCCGCAATCCTACATTACCGCATTATACACGAATTTAATAAGTTAAGTATCTTTTTATTAAATTTGTAGTCACAACTCACAACGTAGAACTCAATTTTGAGACAATGTACAACCAGGGAAAACGTTTCACTTACCATAAATCAACGTTCATTTTCTATATTTCGAGGGATGAAATTAAAAGGGGCAACGGGGACTGCTTTTGATCGTAGAACAAAAGTTTAATGACGAATATGTATCGACATTCCCGAAAAATCTGTTGGCCAGGTTTTTTGTATACATGGCATTACAGGAGATGCAACACACTGTTATTTCCAGTTTCGGCTCTGCTTTCTGATGGCTGATTATATGTAGCGGAGAAAAATCTTCTCAAATGTGAGACAAGGCAGAGACATCCAGAAAATTTGTTTACGCAGATGACATCACTACTGCGTGCCCACATACTAATATGACTTCTCTTGAACAGACTCTCACCCTAGATCTGGAATTGTTGGCTGAATATTTCAGGAAATGGCGACTAGCTCCAAGCGCATTTAAAACGGAGACTTCATGCTTCCACCTAAACAATAAGCTGGTGTGAACACCTCTACAGATATCTCTGAACGGGACTCCGTTTCCTTACAATTCCCATCCAAAATATCTGGGTTTAACATGTGATCGCAATCTCTCTTATGAAAAACACCGATCAAACCTGGCCGCAAACTGAAATCACGAAACAACATCCTCCACAAATTAATGGGAAGGACCTGTGGAGCTGGTGGAGAGACACTTCATACCACCGCTCTAAGCTTGGATTACTCAACAGTTGAATCCTTCGCATCGGTGTAGCTAAACAGCCCGCACGTGGGAAAAATAGATGTGGTGCTAAATCAGACGGTGAGAATAGTTGCTGGAGCTATTAAAATCACACTACTCTAGTGGCTACCAGTCATCAGTAACATCGAACCGCCTTACATACAACGATGCAACATACTTAAAAGAGAGTTTAAAAAGATCTCCAGTAATACAGCCCTGCCAATCCACCTGAAATTTACTGTACTTAGAAAACTCATATCCTGAAATCCTCCTGTGAGGACTGCATAGCAACGTCTGAGCCAAAACAGCTGTGCGCGTTGAAACCTGGCGAAAGGACTCGAGAAACAGAGCCGATCCAAGATGGCGTACTTTGAGACTTCCAAACATCCAGGGGGCTTTCACCTCCCAAGGAAAACCTGAGTAACACTGAAAAGAATACTGACAGGTCATGGCTGATGCGGATCCTCGATGTACAGACGGAACTTGAGACCTGACCCTGGGTGCGACTGTGATGCCGTAGAACAAACCATCCACCACATCGTCAGCGAGTGCCCACTGAGGACGTTCACAGGCACTGATGACGACTTCCAGAGGGCGAGAACACAAGCTGTGTAGTGGCTGCAGAATCTATGTGTGGAATTATGATTGCTGAAAGTACTGGAATCTGAACTTTACGCAGTTTTATTGTTTTGTAATATATTAGGTCTACAACTTTGCTTCCACGTGTTTGCAATAGACGGCTGTAGTGCGTGGTGCAAGTCGCTCGTCGTGTCATACAGTAAGTTTAGGCATTTGAGAATAAAGTCGATTTTTTATTGCATCATAAAGTTATTCTCGGCTGAATACGTCACCTTATGAGCCCAATTCTCGTCATCTGTGGGAAGTTTTAATTTTCTGCTTTGATATGAAGAAATCTGTGGCTGAGGCTCATAAAAATCTGGGTACGAGCTATGATGAGAGGCTCTTAGTGACAGAACTACGTAGAAAATCGTTTCTATGCTTCAAGAATGGCGATTTTGACGTTGAAGACCGACATGATTGTGAAAGAGAAAGCTTTCGATGCTACTGCAACCGACGGTAACAATCCCAGGAGATCGTTATCGGAAGCAATTGATGTGTTTGAGCAGAGCACTGAAAGACAAACGATCACACAACAGAGATAGATATGAAAAAATGATTTTGCTGCATGACAGTGCACGACACCATGTCGAAAATCCCGTCTAAACATACTTGGAAACATTGAAATGGGAAGTTCTACCCCAACCGCTCTATTCTCCAGATATTCCTCCCTTTGTCTGCCACCTTTCTCGATCTATGGCAAACGACCTATCTGACTAGCACTTGCGGTCATTTGAAAAAGTGTAAAATTGGATCGATTTATGGCTCCTCTCAAAAGATGCCCAGTTTATAAGCTGCGGGATTCGTATGCTGCCCTAAAGCTATCGTAAATTGTTTGTAAGCTTTTCACAAGAAAGTGTCGAACTTCGAGAAAAATCGGCGGAAGCAAAGTTGTAGACCTAGTCGTTTTACATTTATTGTTATGTGCCAACGTACAATTTACATTGTTTTATAATGTTTGTATCCTATATTTTAACAATGTATATTCTCTTTTATGCTGTTTCCAATATAGTGTGTCACGTCATATGCTAAATAAATAGACAAGGCACCGAATACGATGCTGCAATAAAAGTGTGTCTAAGTAAGCAAAATCTCACATTTATATTTGTAAGTTACTGAAATATAATCTAACATGAAAAAATGACGCACCAAAAAGCTATTATCTAAATGGGACGGAAATTGGTAGATACCAATGATTACAGTTACAGAAAAACTGGATGGTTTATTCAAGAGAAAGTGCTGCAGATAGTGAACAAGACAATATCGTATTGGCCCACCTCTGGCCGTTATGCAAGCAGCAGTTATTCGGCCTCGTATTGATTGACTGAGTTCTTGGATGTCCACCTGAGGGATACCGAGCCAAATTATGTTCCGTTGGCTCATTAGATCGTCCGAATCCCGGTCTGCTTGGAGGGAACTCCTCACCATGCCCCAAACGATCTCAGTTAAGAAGATATCCGGCCACCTGGCTGGCCGACGTGTGGTTTGGCTAGCATGAAGACAAGCTGTAGAAACTCTCACTCTCGAAATTTTTTGCGAATTATAAGCGCAGGGTGGCTTGCCATAAAGGAGAACAAAAGTGGCGTAGAATATCTTCGACGTATGGCTGTGTTCTAAGAGTGCTGCAGATGAAAACCAAAACTATACTGTTGTGAAAATATATGGCACGTCAGAAAATCACTCCTAGTTGTCGGGTGCTACGGCGAACGACATTCAGATCCCATCGCTGTCCAGGGCGTCTCGAGCGACGTCTTCGATGGTTATCGAGCTTTGGTTCAAAGAAGGACTCATTACTGAAGACATTTCTGCTCCATTCAACGAGATCCTAAGCCGAAGACGTGTCTGGAGACGCTACGGACAGTGGTGGTACACCAGTATCGTTGTCGCCCGCCGTACGGCTTGACAATCTGCAGTGACGGTCTGGGGTACCATTTATTTTCAGAGCAGGCCCTCTGGCTGTCATCCGCAGCATCTTTACACTACAGTGTTACGTCGACGATATTCAGCGCCCCGTTCTGCTACCCTTCATCGAACGCCATCCTGGCCTTACATTTCACCAAGATAATGACCGCCCGCACACGGAGAGAGCTTCTAGAGCTTGTGTCCGTGCTTAGCAAAGCGTCCTTCGGCTTGCAAAGTCGCCGGATCTCTCCCCAATTGAGAACGTTTGGAGAGTTATGGGCAGGGCCCTTCAACCAGTTCAGGAATTTGACGTTCTAACGCGCCAGTTGGATAGGATGTGGCACGATATCCCTCAGGATGACATTCGACAACTCTATAATGCCAAGACGTACAACTGCTTCCATAAGAGTCGGTAGTGGACCGACGCGTTACTGACTTGCTCAGTTTCTGATGCTCTTTCTCTTGAACAAGTCATGTATTTTTTCTGAAATGTTAATCATTTTTTTGTTTATAAATGTATATTAATTCTTTTGATTTCCATCCCATTCCTTCGTGCCACGTCTTTCTTTTATTTTTTATAATGTATCTAGAAGTAGACATAATTCAAAATGAAAAAAAATTGTTATGTTTCACTCTAAACAATCACAGGCAACCAAATTCTCTTTGAGATCACGTTGTTTGAATTACTCGTCAGTTAACTTCTTGTGCTACTGGGCTTCAATCTACGAGGGTCGGTCAAAAAGTAATGCCTCCAATTTTTTTTCTACTTAAAAAAATTAAGTTAAGTGAAAAATTTGAATTTGGTGCCATTCCTCAAACCTTCTTCTGCAATCCACTGCAGTAGTAACTTTCTGTGTCAACAGGTGGCAGCACAGCAGAAGTTTGTAAGATGGCCGACATCGATGTTCGTTTGAGACAGCGTTGTGTGATTGAATTCTTGAATGCAGAAGGTGAAACGCCCATACGCATTCATGAAAGACTGAAGAAGGTGTATGGTGTTGTGACAGTGGATGTCAGCACTGTTAGACGATGGAATCGTCGTTGTAAGGAAGCTGAAGGGCAAACACCGTTGACTGACGAAAAGCGGAGCGGCAGGCCGGTGAGTGCAGTGACTCCACACAACATTCAGCAAGTTGATGACATCATTCGTGGTGACCGTCAGGTGACTGCAGATGAAGTGTGTCGCATTATTTCTCTTAGTAAAGGCAGTGTGATCACGATTATTAAACAATTGGGGTACTCAAAAGTTTGTGCACGGTGGGTTCCAAGAATGTTAACCGATCAGAATAAAGAGGCAAGGAAAACAATAGCCTCCCAACACTTGCAGCGCTTCCGTTTGGAGGGAGATGAGTTTCTGAAAAAAATTGTGACCGGGGACGAAACATGGGCGCATTTTTTTGAACCCGAATCAAAGAGGCAGTCAATGGAGTGGCGTCACACAAGCTCGCCGAGGAAGAAAAAATTCAAAACTGTGCGATCGGCAGGGAAAGTTATGGCAACAGTTTCCTGGGATACAGAGGGTGTGATTCTGGTTGATTTTTTGGAGCAGGGATGCACAATAAATTCTGTTCAATACGTCACAACCCTCAAAAAACTTAAAGCACGTCTTCAGTGGGTTCGCCCAACAAAATCAATGGCAGATGTTCTTCTTTTGCATGACAATGCAAGACCACACACCAGTCGTCACACCTCTGACGAGATTGTCAAAATTGGATGGGAAGTTTTGCCTCATCCCCCATACAGCCCTGACCTGGCACCATCAGACTTCCATCTGTTCGGGCCACTAAAAGAAGCTCATCGTGGGATTCATTTTGAAGATGAGGAGGCCGTCAAAACATCCGTGCGTCAATGGCTTAGGAAGCAGAGCTGTGATTTTTACCATGCTGGGATACATGCCCTTGTTCAAAGATGGACCAAAACTGTAGAGATGGGCGGAGATTACATTGAAAAATGACAAAATGATCCTCAATGTTGTGGTTTTCAACCTATGTAATTGCATTTAAATTTCCTAACAATTAAACGTAGAAAAAAAAAATAGGAGGCATTACTTTTTGACTGACCCTCGTACATTAAATTTGGCTACCCCATGCCCCTCCACAGGAAAACTGACGTTTCTTAAAATATAGCACTGCAGGTGATTCCATTTGCGTCTGGAAGAATGTCTGTGTGACCAGGTATTTTTACTCCTATACTTTGCGCCATAATTCTTAGTTTAGAACCCTGCGTCAAGAAACGCAGTGCTACGCAAACATTTAGAACACTTTCTCCCACTTACACACACAATTTACTCTACACGCAGACACGGTGGATTCTCTGCTCCTGTCCAGCGGGGTGAGTGGGAGACTGATAACCTCAGATGTCTGGTGTCCTTGAACACTTAAACAGCAGCAGCAAGAAACGCGACAGGGGCAGCTTGGATGCAGACAGCTAAGCAGCGTCAGGACGTGTAACTGTCAGGCGATCGCTCCGCCGTCGACAGGGAATATCCGATAACCTCCCTCCACGCGCGCTCTAAATGCGTCACGCACATATCACAATTCATGGTGTTGCCTGTGACGTCAGCACGGGCGTACAGTGTTCTACGCATTGTTGAACCTCAGCGTAACAAGTCCTTGTATCAACGAACGACGCAGTGACTCACGATAGCCCCTATCGAGTGCTTACGTTCGGCGGTGTGTAAAGGGTGCGTCATAATTGATAGCGGAAACATCACTCGTGAATTTAACAGGAAAACCATTACACTAAACAGAGTTACAAAAACGTAAGGCAATCTGTGATGCACCCATATTGTCCGCAGACCAAAAAAAAAAAGGATCTTATATGTATTAATAATACAAGAGAGAACGAATGGGTGGCTAATTATTAAAAATGTGATATGATGACACTTTAACTCAGACATTACCTAACTAAATAACACAAAGCGCCTGGTTGGTGCTGATATGAGAGAAATGACGGAAACCCTGAGAGCTACAAAAAATAGGAAAGCCAGTGGTTAGATGGTATTAATGTGAAACTGTGGAAGTATGGAGGATTATTCCTACGTCTTATACTTGTTCACATATTTAATCAATGTTTGAGAAATAAAAAGATACCTAAAGACTGACTGAGAGCCAGACTAATATCCGCCTTCAAAAAGAGCGACAAAAATCAATGTAGTAACTATGGAGATATAAGCTTCCTAAATACCTGGATTCAGCCTATAAATTGTATGCCAAATTCCTGAATGCGAGTCTGAAAAATATCGGTGAAAAGTTAATCTTTGAAGAACAATCAGGTCTTAGAAAAGGACAATCAACTGTTGACAGTGTTTTCACACTACAAAAAAGTTACAGAAAAGAGCTCAACACAGAAACCCATCCGGCAGAAAAAGCTTTCGATAACGTGAATAGAGAAATGCTATGTAACATCATGGCTGGACGAGGTTATACATCTCAACTCATCGTTAGAGTGTCACAGCTTATGTACCTTTGACATCTTCTCGTGAGGTTACATCAAGCCCCTTTTGTAAAATCATTACCCTGAGATGGCGGTGTGATCGGAATGTGAAGGCCGTTAACAGCATCATACTGATAACTACGGAGCGGTGTCGGGACTGCGGCGGAAACGCGGTGTGTTTGTGCTGACATGCAATATGGCCACACTGATCTTTAATAATATCGAATGCCTCATATGTGCCATTGTTGTGTAGATATGTTTCCTATAGTAAACATGTGTTTCATAAAATCAGTCGTTACTATGTCATATCGTGTATTTGGATATTGCCTTCCAATTTAGAAAGTGACGTTACGCAGATCTACAAATTAAAACTTGTTGGGAGTTTGAAAGGTGATCCTTAATATTTCAGTACCGCTGATTTCAGAACTTACTTTCGTTTTCCACCATCACATGAGGTTTTAAGACAAATCACGAATGAAGTGTTCAAATATTTTCTTCAAAAACCATATAATGTTGATTTAATAAGAGAATAAGAAGTGAACTGGTGTGTTTTTTTATTGCTAAGCATTGTATTTCCGTTCGCTTGTAAGCAGAACTTCAGTAAAATCTTGTTTCCTTAGTACTAAATGTAGGTCTCCTGGATTCTCCTTTGCGTTTTTCCAGGCCGACCTAAATGACCGTGCGGTTCTAGGCGTTGCAGTCTGGAACCGCGAGACCGCTACGGTCGCAGGTTGAATCCTGCCTCGGGCATGGATGTCTGTGATGTCCTTAGATTAGTTAGGTTTAACGAGTTCTAAGTTCTAGGGGACTAATGACCTCAGAAGTTAAGTCCCATAGTGCTCAGAGCCATTTGAACCATTTTTTGCGTTTTTCCATAGAGTCCCCAGACAGCATCCAGCAGTAATCTGCGACAACTGACTAATTCCATCGTCCCTGACGGCCCCTCTCCATTCCTCGAATATCCTGGTGGAATCTCTCTTATCGTTCGACATTGTCCGCACCCAGGTTGCCATGAAATGCGTCCAAATATGAAAACAGGAAGTGTGGTTGGGGATTCAGTTTGCACCCCAAAGTTCACAATTTCTGTAGTATGTTCTTCACTAGTTGGACATAATCAGGATGTTTACTGTTTCCTAGAAAATTTTCCATAACTTTTTTAAATGCATTAAAAGTATTATTATCTTTAGCTATAACATCGATTTGAGGACCCACAAGGAGACCTTCTTTAATTGCCTGGGGGATGTTTCCAGAAAGAGATTTTCACTCTGCAGCGGAGTGTGGCTAAGCCATGTCTCCGCAATATCCTTTCTTTCAGGAGTGCTAGTTCTGCAAGGTTCGCAGGAGAGATTCTGTAAAGTTTCGAAGGTAGGAGACGAGGTACTGGCAGAAGTAAAGCTGTGAGTACCGGGCGTTAGTCGCGCTTCTGTAGCTCAGATGGTAGAGCACTTGCCCGCGAAAGGCGAAGGTCCTGAGTTCGAGTCTCGGTCGGGCACACAGTTTTAATCTGCCAGGAAGTTTCATATCAACGCACACTCCGCTGCAGAGTGAAAATCTCTTTCTGGAAACATCCCCCAGGCTGTGGCTAAGCCATGTCTCCGCAATATCCTTTCTTTCAGGAGTGCTAGTTCTGCAAGGTTCGCAGAAGAGCTTCTATAAAGTTTGGAAGGTAGGAGACGAGGTACTGGCAGAAGTAAAGCTGTGAGTACCGAGCGTGAGTCGTGCTTCGGTAGCTCAGATGATGCGGCACCTGGCGCCTGGCGCCGGTTTTGAATGACTTTCGCCCGAGTGCCTGTCCGCTCCGGTGTGGAGCCGTAAAGAAAACAAATATTCTCGCTTCGCGCGTCGGTCGACTAGGTCGTGCTCTTAGTTCCGCCTCTACCGTAGCGCAGCGTGTTTTCCTCCTGTCAGTTTAGTGCCGTGTTGGTCTCCGTGCGCGTCGCATCGCTGGTTGTCGGCTGGTGTTTGGTGTTCGTGCGGCCCTTCCTGTCGCGGCGTCGTCTCTCGCCGTGATGTCCACCATGGTTCCCACGAAAGTTCCGCGTACAGGTACAGTCAGTTTTACCTTTGACAAATCCACGCGTCACGTCCAGCCCGGTTCTTTGGAGATACATGACTGGTTAGTCGATACAGTTAAGGTCACTACTGATCAGGTGCATACCGCATATTTCGACAGCGAATTATATGTGTTTTTTGTTAAGTTTCTTGACCCGCTCCAGGTTGATAGGCTACTTTCTCGTCATGGTTCTCAGGTACCCTTTACGCACCGTGATGGTTCCACTAGTATGGTTCTCTTGGCAAATGCAGAAGTGGTATATACGAATGTTCGGGTATTTAACCTTCCGCCCGAGGTTGACGACTCTTTTCTGAAGTCCGTTTTGCTTCCTTATGGGGACGTACGCCATATTCGAAAGGAACGCTGGTCTGCTCAGCACCGCTTACAGGTATATAGTGGTATTCGGTCGGTGGAAATGGTGGTCAAAAAACCTATTCCTTCTCACCTACAGGTATGTGGTTATAGGGTCCATATCACGTACAGTGGCCAGGAAGGAACATGTTATTATTGTAATGAAACTGGTCATTTCCGTACTAATTGTCCGCGGCGTGTGGTGGTATTAAAACCTACATACGAACAGCGTAAAAAATTGACTTTAGCTGATCTTCTCCCGCAAGGATCTCGGACTGAATCGCTCACTGTTACTGAGGGACGCAGTGATCCGTTACCCGACAACGGCCGTGATTTTCCCCCGTTGTCCTTGAGTAGGGATGTTGCTGCCCATAATTCCGATGTTCCCGCGCTGATTTCTCACAACAAGCGTCGGCGAACACAGGATGATGCGGCTGATGAATCTTCCTTATTGGCTCGCCCTTCCGATGGGCCTCCGGTAAAGGACTCTCTTTCTCAGTCGGAAATCGTGGATGAGGAAGCCACAGGTGCTATCACGCCTTTGCAGAAGCTCCCTGACACCTTATCTGACGTTCCTGCTACCGCGGCAGCCTCTTCGGAGACGCCAGTGGCGGAACCTGCTTCTGGTTGCCACGTGTCTTCTCCGGTGCTCTCTGACACTTCTCCTATTGACTCTGTTTCGCATCCCCCTTCTGGAATTTCTGTCGCCCCCTCTGGGTCACAGCCTCCTCCCATCAAACAACTGATTGATTCTCCAGAGCCAGTGGATCCCGTTGTTATTCACCAACTGTCCCACCGTGAACTCATGTCTGCGGACGAGTGGGATGTAGAGGCCTCTCTCTCGCAATCTGACACGGAATGTCTACATGATGCTCCTACGCAGCCGAACGCTGCATCGTCGGCATCGCGGAGCCGCAGTCGAATCCGTAAACAGCCACGGAGAGCCGCGTCACGGCCGAAGAAAAAGCAGTGGGAAGATGAGGGTTCTGTTTCGTAGTTTTTCTCTCTGTGGTTCAGGGCGTGTTTCTGGTATGATTACTTGTATGCTGCTCCGTCAGCTGACGGCTCTCGACCGATCTTTGTTTTTCTTTGTAGGTTGAAGTTCCATGCAAGCATATACATTTCTTACTCTGAATATTAACAGAATATGTTCTGAGCTTCGGCTCGCCGCTTTGCGACAGTTTATCTATCAGTCTGGGGCAGATGTTGTTTTTTTACAGGAAGTCCTATTCGACCAGTTTTCCATTCCTGGGTTCTCGACGTTTTTTAATGTCGCTTCCGAACTTTCTACGGGCACTGCCTTGTTTTATAGAGAAGGCATTCCGTTGATGAATTTCGAAGTACTTGACAGTGGAAGGGGGATCGGGTGCACGTTTTATGATCTCAGTTTACTCCTTCTTTATGCCCCTTCTGGTTCGGGTTGTACTACCGCACGCTCGAGTTTCTATAAAGAAGAAGTCATTTACCTGCTTCGTAAATCCCCGACAAAGATAATTTTAGGTGGGGACTTCAATTGTGTTCTACGGCCGGTAGATCAGTCTCCTAATTTTAATTTCAGTAAAGAACTCCACGACCTTGTGCGCTCCTTGCACCTGCGTGACGTGTGGGTTTCTCGCTATCCTACACTTGTGCGACATACCTACTTTACTCCCACGTCTAGCAGTCGCCTCGATCGCTTTTACCTTTCCGATTCCTTGTGTGGGCAACTTCTGGCTGTTGATGTGATACCAGCCTGTTTTACTGATCATTGCGCTGTAGCCGTTACGTTTAATTACGAGCGACAACCGGTAAAATTGTTTCGTCCTCCTTGGATGCTCAATATCGCGTATTTGCAAGATACCTCCCTTGGTATCGTCCTGGAGGACATTTGGACACGTTGTTCTCGTACTATGGACCGGTACCCGTCTATCGTGGCATGGTGGACACTGTATGCAAAACCTCACATCCGTAGGGCTCTCATGCGTTTTGGGGCTGCGAAGGTGGCAGAAGATCGACGAACGCAAGAATTTTACTATTCTGTCTTACGTCAACTGTACGATAGTGCTACGCATGCTCCCCTCCGGGTTACTGATATACAGCGCATCAAAGCCAAATTGCTGCAGCTCAAACGCATTCAAATGGAGGGCCTGCGGACGAGGTCTCAACCACGTTCCCTTCTACAAGAGGAACTGACGTCACTCTACCATCTAGTCCGTTTACGGTCGCGCCGGAAACGTGGGTGCCTTGCCTCCCTCACAACCGCTGACGGCCGCGTGTTCACCTCTCACCGTGACATTTCTGACTTCGTTTACACCTATTTTACTGATCTGTACGATACTCATGTCCCGGCGGAAACCTCTCTTGACGACTTTACCTCCTTGCTGCCTCGCGTCGTCACTCCTCCATTAAACGACGCCTTTCTGCGTCCCTTTCAGAAGGATGACATATATGATGTTGTTGCAGGATCGCAGTCCCGCAAGTCGCCTGGATTAGATGGTATTCCTAAGGAGTTCTATGTTCAATTTTGGCCGCTCATTGGTGACACCTTAACGTCAATGGTAAATGAAGTGATGCGGGGAGTCTCACTTCCTGCTCCTTTTCAGGAAGGCAGAATGGTCCTCCTCCCGAAATCCACAGGTCGACCTGCAATTGACTCCCTCCGTCCTATTACTCTCCTTAACTTTGATTATAAACTTGTCGCTCGAGCAATTAATATCCGTCTCTCTAAGCTGCTCGATACCATTATTGCCGCCCACCAAAGCTGTGTGCCTGGACGCACGATACTGACTTCCGTTCTCGAATGTCGCGATGTAATCTCGGTGGCGGCTGCCGCTAATATCCCAGGGGCTTTGCTTTTTCTTGATTTCCAAAAAGCGTTCGATCGCGTCAGCCATGATTTTTTATCGAGAGTGCTCACCGCTGTCGGCTTTAATAATGATGCTCGACAAGTCTTAACTAATCTTTTTACCGGTATCAGTGTCTCGGTGATTGTGAACGGTCACCCTACCCCCCGGATATCGATCAGACGGGGGTTACCCCAGGGAAGCCCCTTATCCATGTCACTTTTTGTTCTATCCTTAGAGCCCTTACTTCGCCATCTCACCATGCACTTACGTGGCTGGAATATATTGGGGGAAATTTTTGCAGTCCGTGCATACGCCGATGACGTCATGGTTTTAGTACGACATGCCGAGGATATACCGCGGCTTAAGGATACCTTGGATTCATTTTGTGGTCTTGCTGGTGCTCGCATTAATGATCGCAAATGCACGTTCCTGCCGTTGAGAGGCTTTGATCATGTCGTCATTCCTTGGGCGACGGTTGTCGATCGCCATAAGACCTTGGGGATCATAGTGGATCGTAATCCGATCAAAATGGCGGCACTAAATTGGCGTGAGGTTACGAGTCGTGTTCACGGGGCGATCCTTGAACATGACCGCCGTTCCCTTAGCCTCCTTCACAAGGCACGGGTTTTAGAGACCTATGTCTTCAGTAAAATATACTACGTTGCGCAGGTCTTCCCGCTTCCCGCGATGATGGCCCGCAGGCTGAAACAGCTGTCTAGTCGATTTCTGTGGCGCCGCCATGTCTTCCGTGTCCGATATGAAGTTGTGGCCAGGCCTCGGAAGCTTGGAGGATTGGGTCTTTCAGATATCAAAGTGAAGACGTCCATCTTATTTGCCCGCCGCAATGTTTTAACCTGTACGCGGGCTCCGCATTCAGTCACCTCTCGTTTACTTTCCCGCCTCCGGCCGGCCAGTCTGACCCCTCCTGTTGATGTTGGACGGATTAATCCTAAATTGCGGCACATTCGTGAATACTTTGTACTTGTCGGTATTCTGGGTGCTGATATACTTTCTATGACGCATATAACTACCAACATGCTACAAATCCGTTGGGGTACAGCATGTTTCCCTTCTTCTGTTGAACTTGCTTCCCCGTCAACGTCATGGAAAACGGTCTGGTCTCATCTTAGTCTTCCCATTTTGCCGATGGAGATTGTTTCAACGTGGTATAAGGTCATTTACCGTCTGATACCTACTGGTGATCGTCTTTTTCGTATTGGCCTTCGTCCGACTGATCAGTGTGAGGAATGTCATCAAACTGACACCTTACTTCACAGGCTAGTTGCTTGCGGACGGGATCATTGGCTCTGGGTCCGCCGTCAATTAGCTTTTCTCACTAGAGGGCCTGAAACCGCATTCCCAGACGACATCTTCTTACATCCGGACATCTCTTATTTTCCTCAGACGAAAACGAACACGATTGTTTGGCTCTTGGGTTACTATGTCCATTACGTCATTGAAGGCGGTAATGACCCAGACCCCCGCGTATTTCACCATTATTTGTCAACTGCGCATTGGAAATGGCAGCGGTTACCACAATACCGAACGCTTTTTGCGAATATGCTTTTTCTTGTGTTTAACCGTCAAGGGGTTGGTTAAGTTCCCCTGTGATTCCTGTTTCTTCCCTGAGCTCGAGTCCCCTCCCTTGTTGTATTTTTTCGTAATTTTTTTTCTCTCTCTCTCTTTTGCATGTATATATATACACCCAAAATTCATACAGGTGGGGGTAACGGGTTGGTCTTCCCCTTCAGAAGAAATGTTTTATTTGTGTTTCACCTAATTTGTTGATTTTCTTTTTGCAGCTAATATTAAATGATGATTTGACTATGGTTGTCTGAATTCTCGTGAAATATACCAAGTCAATCTGATAATAAAAAAAAAAAAAAAAAAAAAGATGGTAGAGCACTTGCCCGCGAAAGGCCAAGGTCCCGAGTTCGATTCTCGGTCGGGCACACAGTTTTAATCTGCCAGGAAGTTTTCATATTACTATCAGTTTTCCACGCAACAAGCAGAGATATTCAACATAGTTGATTTTCTACAAAACATACTTCAAAATTTCGTAATTCTCCTTCAGCTTCACTGAGTGTCTACTCGTAGGGGGAGCATTGCGACTGTGTAGCACCTCATCGTAAAGACTTCTTTTACTACTCGTAGAGTCGGTAAGTAGTCTCCACTCATTTGGATCATGTTTAACGGAACTCAGTTGGTTTATTAAGTCTGCAATGTTATTACAGTAACCTAGAGTTTCTTCATCACTGAATTACTGCAAGAGTTCTTTTTCTCTGTTCCTGTAGAAAGGCACTGGCGTAGCGATGCAGGTCAGCTGTTTTCTTGTAGTATGGAACCTAAAAGGTCATCGTGCATGTCTTGTGGTAACGGTTGTGGTGCATTTGATGTTTGATGCTAGCAGTGTTAAAGACTGCGATGGAGCTCCGTATGCCACGGCAAACTGGCTGACACTGACGGCGGCGGTGCACAAATGCTGCGCAGCTAGCGCCATTCGACGGCCAACACCGCGGTTCCTGGTGTGTCCCCTGTGCCGTGCGTGTGATCATTGTTTGTACAGCCCTCTCGCAGTGTCCGGAGCAAGTACGATGGGTCTGACACGCCGGTGTCAATGTGTTCTTTTTTCCATTTCCAGGAGTGTATATAAATTACCTAGTAGATAGTGTCGGAAGTTCCATGCAGATTTTCGCGGATGATGCCGTAGTATACAGAGAAGTTGCAGCATTAGAAAATTGTAGCGAAATGCAGGAAGATATGCAGCGGATAGGCACTTGGTGCAGGGAGTGGCAACTGACCCTTAACATAGACAAATGTAATGTATTGCGAATACATAGAAAGAAGGATCATTTATTGTATGATTATATGATAGCGGAACGAACACTGGTAGCAGTTATTTCTGTAAAATATCTGGGAGTATGCGTGCGGAACGATTTGAAGTGGAATGATCATATAAAATTAATTTTTGGTAAGGCGGGTACCAGGTATAGATTCATTGGGAGAGTCCTTAGAAAATGTAGTCCATCAACATAGGAGGTGGCTTACAAAACACTCGTTCGACCTATACTTGAGTATTGCTCATCAGTGTGGGATCCGTGCCAGCTCGGGTTGACGGAGGAGATAGAGAAGATCCAAAGAAGAGCGGCGCGTTACGTCACTTGGTTATTTGGTAACCGTGATAGCGTTACGGAGATGTTTAACAAACTCAAGTGGCAGACTGTGCAAGAGAGGTGCTCTGCATCGCGGTGTAACTTGCTCGCCAGGTTTCGAGAGGGTGCGTTTCTGGATGAGGTATCGAATATATTGCTTCCCCCTACTCATACCTCCCGAGGAGATCACGACTGTAAAATTAGAGAGATTAGAGCGCGCACGGAGGCTTTCAGACAGTCGTTCTTCCCGTGAATCATACGCGACTGGAACAGGAAATGGAGATAATGACAGTGGCATGTAAAGTGCCCTCCGCCACACACCGTTGGGTGGCTTGCGGAGTATAAATGTAGATGTAGATATATAGGGCGGCGCAAGCCAACACGCCGTCAGTTAGCTCCACCGAAGCTCAGGACCCAATTATCCACCGGCTCTTAGATGTTTAGTTAGTGCCCGGTCGGAAGCCACTGCAGCAGGTCCTAAAGCTTCCCAGCGGTATCCCAAGAAGCACCTGTCGGCCCTCTACGCCGAACGCTCAGCCTCCGTCGTTATGGATTGTCAGGGGCACAGGTTTCACGTCCCACTACGTTTATTTACTGTTTGTTCCAGGCGTACGCTTGTAGTGACTAAGAATTTGTATGTTTTTTATTGAGAAGAGTTCTCCTTAGTAAGTATTGTTGTTTACCAGTGTCCAATTATTTCTTGTAAAGCATCTCCCCGTGGTGGGAGGTATACTAGAAGGAATTTTATAAATTTCAAGAGCAAGCAGATTTGCCCCGCAACGAACAGATTGTATGGCATGCTGGCTCGATCGAACTTTCTGTGTTTGCCTACCTTTCTGCTGTGTGACTTAGTCACCCAACGAGGACGGAGGTCCGGTTCGTCGTGTTATGCTCGCCTCTGGAAAATGTGCCTATCGTATCGGAAGAATTATTATTTCTCTCTTCCTTCATGGTTAGGGTTTGCGTCTCCCGAGTCGACACATTCTCATTTCTGCCTTCTCGGTTAAGGATGCTGTGGGGCCAGTATTTACTTACAGCCAAAGACTGCCGTACAAAGGAAGCGGTATGCATACAACACTTGAAAATATATTGCTTCCCTCGGCCTTCGCAGTCGCGGTTTGTGGCTTCGGAGTCGTCTCGTTTATTGTTTATGCTGGCTTGGTTGTGTTTGCTGTGCCAGTCAGTATTTATTTACAGCCAAAGGCAGGCGTAGGAAGAAAACAGCACATTTTTGCTACGTGTAACTCAAGGGTGGGTGTCATTCACGAAGTATCCTGTTCGCTGTGTCTAGATTTGATGAGTCGGAATTGTATTTGCCTTAGCCCTCTATTGGATAAGCATCCCGTCTTATCAGAATATTCACGAGAGATCGTAAAGCCTTCTGTAAAGGATAGTAGCATCCCAAACTGAAATTCTTTTTAAATGAAGCAAACGCTATTAAGAGTGTACATCTGTATTCTCGATATCTAAATATTTATTTCTGAACATAGTCATCTTCGGGACGATCACAATTCATCTAACTAGAGGTCAGTTTGTTGAAAACGTCACTTCGTTGACGGAGCCACAACCCCACCTCTGCTTGCCTCAATTTATCAGTATCAATGTGTAAACTTCTAAGGCGCACTTTAAAACAGTTGAAAATCGGATGGAACCAGGTCGAGTTTGTATGGACAATGATCGCCGACAGTGAACCTGAAGTTTCGGCTTATAGCACATGTCGCGGCGCTCGTGAGTGGCCTGGCACGCTGAAGGAGAGCTTGCTTTTTCCATGTGTGGACGAAGCAAAAAATCTGTCACCTTCCCGCAATTTCTCTTGTGCCCAGTGTCAGAACTGTACGTTCAAATTCGTCACCATGCATTTCCTTGTACATAGAAATGTGGGACGGTTGCAATCGATGTTGATGTAGCATTCCAAACACTGACGTTTTCGAGATTCCCGATTCTCGCGCAATTTGTCTGCTAGTGATGTGTGGATTTGTCGCGACAGCAGCTAAAACACCTACTTGGGCATTATCATTTGTTGCAGGTCGTGACTGAAGTTTCACATGTGGCTGAACACTTCCTGTTTCCTTAAATAACGTAACTATCCGGCGAACGGTCCTGACAATTTGAGGATGTCGTCCAGGATACCAAGCAGCATACATAGCACACGGCCGTTGGGCATTTTGATCACAATAGATATACATCAACACTGTATCGACCTTTCCCGCCATTGGTTAACGGTCCATTTAAACACGGGTAGTGTATCACGAAGCAAACACCGTCCGCACTGACGGAATGTTACGTGATACCACGTACTTATACATTTGTGACTACTATAGCGCCATCTGTCACAAAGCGAAAACGGTGGCCCAACTAAAAAATTCATATTTCTTTACGAACTACACGAATATGTAAAAAAATGGGGGTTCCCATTTTAAAAAAACGCAGTTGATATCCCTTTGACCTATTGCAGCGCCATCTAGCGGGACAACCATAGCGCCATCTGGTTTCCCCCTTCAAGCTAGCCAAGTTTCATTCTTTGTACTTTTTTGGTTGGTGCTTATTTCGAGAGACATTTGGCCCGGTCGCGATCAATGGACCACCCTGTATATAAAATGATAAGTACGTAGATACGAGGAAAAAATGAAAATTGGAAAAATTCAGCTATAGTTTTCCTTATGATTTTACTCAAAGTATGAATCAGTGTTACTTGTTCAGTCAACTACTATCGAACATTAATGTCTCGTAAGATCATTCGACAGTAAGAATGAAGAACACTGAGAGAAAAGCGAGCTGGGCGTCTTTCAGGTTATTGCATCTGATGTCTCAGAATACACTATTTTTTATGTTCGTCTTACACGAACAGCGCAAGCAACACAACTATTGTCGAAACGTAAGGGTATACTGAATGCACAGGATGCGTCAGAGAGGACTTTACAAATTTGGGACGATATAGAAATTAATTGAGGAAAGCTACAGAATCGGTAGATGTGTAACTTTGTAGCAAACGACCACAAATATGGTTTAATGCTGTACAGCAGTAGCCACCTGTAGCCCCTGGGTAATACGAAGTTAAACTGGCTGCTTCCGTTAGTGCAGAGTGTTCTCACTGTGTGATTTGGTTTCATGAAACGAACTCTGCAACAAGTGTTCGGCGTAAATTTCCCACCGACTACGCTAAAGAGCTTCCAGGCAGGCCTAAAATTTAGTCTTAACTCAAGAACTTTGCTAAACTGGTTGTTCACTGCGAGGTGGTAAATCACCGGACCGCCCTGCCTGTTGATGATTACGTCGAGCAGATCACTTCGTTGTTGAGGTATAGAGCCATGCATTGATGGGAAGTCGAGTGGCTGAGAATGACCGACAATAAGCTCCGTGTAGTAAAGCCCCCACCTCTGGCGTAGCGTACCTCCTTCCAGCCTTGCCGACAGGATGGGGTCCTTCTTACTCGTCTCCGCATAGGCCACAGCCTATGACTCGTGGCTTGTTACTCCTGCGAGGGGACACTCCGACGTGTGGTACTTGTTGTGTACAGATCGCTGTGCGCCGCATTTTATTGGACTGTGTTTTATTTTCGCATCAACTGGCTGCGGCGAACTGCCAGCTGATCTGCCCTTTACTTAAAGAAACGTTCAAACGAATGGGGTCCAAGTTTTAAGGTTTTCCTAACTGCCCAACATCTCCCCCAAGATTTATGCAAATGATTTTAATGTGTTAACACGGTGACCGACTCACCCATATTTTTTGTAAGTAGTCAACCAGTGGCATTTACCTGTGCCTTTCTTTAAGCTCCTTTCTCGTTATACGTGTGTTTTAATCTCATGTATAGCTACTTTTAATATTTCTCTGTTGTTTTAACGTATGTGAGGTAGAGTGATTTTGTCGCCGATTTGAATGCATGAGTACGGAACGATTTTCGACCTTTTAGCCACATTCGTTTGCTTTAATGAGTGTAATGGCGCTGATAAACTCGAAGCTGAGGGCCCATAAGCTCAAATCACACACACACACTCAAACACTAAAGATTAATTTTTACAATTAAATCCCGTATTGCCCTCGTTTTTGCTAACGATTCTGCTAATTAGAAAGTGGGTCGTTTAGCATCTACGGGAAGATTTTACGCTCAATGAAGTTAGCTTTTAACGAATCATGGTTCATTAGGAGCTCATTATCGACAAAAGGGGTACACAAGCGTTTGTTCTGGCAATGAAAGGAGCGTTATAAGAGCTACATAAAGAGGTTTGCAAGCACAGAAGGAACGAGCAGCTAAGATCACCTTAATTCCGCTCACAAAGTGCTGATTAACTATGAATACATGTCACATAATATCTTTCTGCACCGTAGCAACAACGAAGGATTGTGCGAAATTATCAGTCTCTGTTAGTCCATCATGGTCAGCGGACATCGGCTGGTAAGTAATTGCTAATGTCAATAAAATTCCCAACAGCCGTATACTTTAAAAAATTATATTATTTTATTCTGAAAGCAACCAATTTTGGCATTTTATTACTGCATCTTCAGACCCCGCATGCTTCTATTCAAATAAACGAACTTATCGTATAGCTCCATAAATCACTGGATATCGTGAATTCCAATCGTTGTAGCAATGCAATTGCATAACGGTTGCTTTCAAATAAAATAATATCTTAAAGTATACGGCTGTTGGTTTATTTTATTGACATTGACGAATTTCTCTGTAGTCAATACCGTAATTTTATTATATTTCTGAACTGTTTTCTCATCATGGCTTCTTCAATTATTGCACCAAATATTGAAGCGTGTTAACTAACGGTAGGCATACATCCTTGTGTTCATTTTATATCAACACCATGGCATCGAACATACCACGTTCTGTGTTCACATGCAGTCCTGCCCAGCCGATAACTTTCGGTGGTATTATTATCGATCTGTTAGCGATTATATGGATCTACCTTACGTGTTTAGCGTGCGTGTCATGTGTCTAGACGGGAGAGACTCGCAACTACTTGCAATGTTTGAAGTGGAAATCCACAGTTTATGTGTGTGCAAGGATATGACATTTTTCTTAAATCTTGGAGAATCGTTCGGTTATTTAAGACTTTGACTTCTCCCCCACACGTAACGCAATGGCTAGACCCGGTGAGGCGCTGAAACATACATCACCGTCGGTGACCCAGCTAACGTGTTAATTTCCACTTCCATTTCTTTTCCTCTCTTTTTTATTTCTGTCCAACTGCCGTCAGTCTACCGTGCGGAGGGAAGGAAGCGAAGAGACCATCCGTTTGGGATCTATTAAAGTGTCTCTTTCCGTTTATTTCACAAGAGTAACTGTTTCCGTCTGTATGGGACCGTGAAGGATTTATGACTCTACGAATGATAGGGGTTTCAGTCTCAGTCTGGAAGAACGCTTTAATCTTTTAGAAAGTTATTGTTCTGCCCCTTTGATATGGCTGTTTCTGAGGCTAAAATGAGGCATCAAATCAGCATTTTTCTGTACACATGCGGCAAACTGACTTCTCTCAGATTCAGCAGCCTATGTAAGTTGTTTCTATTGCATTGCTTTACTATTGATTGTTTATGCGACACGATTAGTGACTCCAGATACTAAAGATATTCGCAAGCATCAGTTACATTATATTAGCAGTCTAATTTATCCACATTTACACAACCTTAAGCTTATCAATGAGTGATTTGCTACGCCATCGAGGTGACACATTTGGTGTACAAAATGATGAGGAAAATACACTGAAGAGTGAAAACACTGACATGAGTCAAACTGTAACCAGTATCGTGTTTCATTCTTTTTCGCTCATCATGCTTCATTCCTTCACATGGTAGGTCTAATTGATCGATAAATTTCGAAGTATGTACAAAGAGGAGTATTGTCCGTGGGAGTGCATTATTGTTATATTCCCACTGATTTCCTTATATTCTCAAATGCGTGGTGAATTCATTCTTCTGGTAGTTAGTAGGGAGTGAAAGCATGGCTTTTGCAGTCCCCATTCACTTCACCCAGTCCTCAGCGACCGAGGAGAGCGACTGGAAACCCGCAGTCGCATTCACTGCGGCAGAGGGTGCCTTGCGTCTTTGAAAAGATTATCAGTGTTCGAGGCAGAGAGTAGTTGCTTGCTGAGTTCTGTGAACTCACCCACCCGTCTCCAGTGGTGAATGTGAATACGGGGGTTTTCTCTGAAGGAGCAGACCACCAACGCGAACGGCGTGTCCAATGTGATAACATCGCACTGTCGTGAAGCAGCCAGTGGGAGCACGAGTCTTCCCTAGTCGAGCCTTCGTCTCGCAGCGACTTGCCGCCGCTATCAAGAGCATAAACAGTGAGAAGGCGAAGTTACGGAAAATTTTGGCGGGACGCCTTTTCAGAAGTTGGAGTCCGCAGTCTTTGGGAGCGGCGATTTGCCATACGACGGTGATCGCACGTTTTTAGAACGAGGCGTTCTGAAAGGTTGTCGTTGAGCTATCTTCTAGAAAACAACGCTGAGCCTTCCAGAACAAATTTATTAGGAGTTTCGTGTTGCAGAAACAAAGTACGCCATGTCGGTTTGGCGAAAATGCCAGTTTTGGCGGTTAGCATCGTCAAGATGTAGGAGGGCGAAGTATCAGAGACACTCTTCGCCGAGTGGTGCAGAAGAAGGCACTTCTTCACTCTGGGAGCCGTAAAGCGAACATTGCTTCGTTGCGAGGTGTAGAGTGTTGAAGTCTGGACTTCCAGAGGTGCAATCGGTTCACATCGTACCAGCGTCCGTCCCCCCTCCTCCCCCCCCCCCCTCCTCCCTGCGACCACGACGCACCTTGTTACCCACAACAGATGTAAGTTTCGCAGCAAAACGGCATATAAGATTCGTACAGGATAATAGACATACTGTTTCTGATTAATTAATCATTCACTTTACGGTCACCTATCGGGCATGATTTTTCTCTCTGGGGTTCTATTTCTCTTTATTCACTGACCTTCCAATCATCACCACCAATTTAATTTCGTGAACTGAAGTTAGTTACTACGATTTGTCAGTCTGTTCTATGAGAACTTTTCCGCAACTTACCTTCGGAAAATCTGCAATTATTGCACATCCATGTGCGTATATGCACTCATGAAGAGTATTTGAACCTTGTTTGTCTTGAGCAGTCATTGAGTTTTCAGTCAATAAAAATGCGTGGTTGGTGACCCTTGTTGCAATACAGTACTTGATACTCCCCATCACTGCTTAGTAATTATGTTTAATCAGGGCACACAACTACAGTTCATGTGTTAGACCCAACCCTTTCTTTCATCTTCTTAGGGCACAGTTCCTTTATATACACCTGGACTGTCGTGGGGCACTTTCCCCTTCAGCTGCGATACTCATTGCACGTGAATGGCAAATCAGATTGACTAGAGCTTTAACCCTAGCAACACCTTACTACATTAAGTGTAATCTTTTTGTAGGGAGCACATTGTGCTCTTGTGGGAGCAGTCTAGATGCTTGTAAAGCAATAAAATGGTTGCCAAGATCATAGGAATTCTTTTTATTCCATGATTACCGGTTTCGGCGAAACTAAAGCCGCCATCATCTTAAGATCCGAAACCGGTAATCATGGAATAAAACGAATTCCTGCGATATTGTCTACCAGTTTATTTATTAAGGCTAATCACTTAGTAGCGCGTTCGTCCATATTTTGAACGCAATGGGTCAGCGATTCTGCATGGAGTGGGTCCGACAACCCTTTGGTGGGTTAGTGGAGGTATATGTCACGAGATGTCTAGCCCCAAGTCACGCAATTCCCGTAAATTACGGGCCGGTGTTATAAGCGCAGAACTGGTTTTCCATAGTGTCCTTGATATCTTCTATCTATATCAGATCGGACGAATTTCGTGCTCAATATATCACCATGAGTTTACTATTATGCTCCTCAATCAATTGTAGCAGGTTTTTTGGCCTTGTGACACGGGAAATTAATCTATTGGGAGCTGCCGTCCGCTTCGGAGAAGACGACAAGCACTAAATAATGCAGATGGTCCACAATAATGTGCATACAAACGAAAGATGAATGTAATGATAATTAAATCGACACCCTAGCTTCAAACAGGCGTTGATATACATCACTGGGGACATGTTGAAAATGTGTGCCTCCACTGGACATCGAACCCGGATTCTCCCGCTTACATGACAGACGCTCTATCCATCTGAGCCACCAAGGGCACAGAAGATAGTGCGCCTGCAGGGACTTACACCTTGCACGCTCCCCGGCGCACGCTCGCTGCAGTCCGTGTCGGGGGCACATTATTAACATGGCCCAAATGATGTATATCAACGCCTGTTTGCAGCTAGGGTGTCGATTTACTTATCATTTCATTCTAGAGAAGCTGCATCGTCATCAATGGTATCTGTTCTTTTGGGAACTGATACTACCTTCATATAAAGGTGAATGTCCCCCATTGGATAATGCTGCCCTCGCCGGTCTGCGTCCGTGGCGTGATAATTGTTTCGAGCAGACATTTTCCTTTATGACGACATATTCAGACACGACCATCGACAGGAAACGTAGTTTGTCGCACCTAGCGACTCTCAAGATTCAAACTTAGTGCCCACTCAAATCGTAATAGACGATGTCGCTGAACGAGCATGAGAATTTTCCGGTGTGTCGACAAGCGCCGGCACGAAGATCAAGAACACAAAAGTAGAGAAGGCTGTAAGACGACGTCAGCCAATAGCCCGTTGACTAGGACCGCACCACGGTAGGAGCGGCTTCTACAAGAAGAGAATATAAGCGCCGCTCCTGACAGCCTCGGCCGCACAGTGCTAGACCGGCACTACGATAGCAGTTATTAGTGATCCATATACATTGCTTACATGGAAACTACACATAGTGAAGGACTCTGACTAACTTGTATGTCGCCCATCACTTGCGAAACTTTCTTATAAATACAAAGTTAAGGATTGTCAGTTCTCTTTATTGTAATAAAAACTATTCATGCGATTTGCTTGAAGTTTTGTAAAGCTGCCCTAGAAAGCAGCATCCATTAGGCACCCTGTAAAAGACGAATGGGCAGGACCCCACAGGGAACTACTAGGGGTCGTCTGCTGGAGGAATCTGTGTTCATCTATGTGTGTTGAATGAACATATTACGTGTTCCAGAATTCTACAACTGATCGACGTTAGAGATATAGGTCTATAGTTCTGAAGATATGTTCGACGTCCCTTCTTGAACACGGGGATGACCTGTGCCCTCTTCCAATCCTTTGGAACGCTACACTCTTCTAGAGACCTACGGTACACCGCTGCAAGAAGGGGGTCAAGTTCCTTTGCGTACTCCGTGTAAAATCGAACTGGTATCTGTCAGGTCCAGCGGCCTTTCCTCTTTTGAGCGATTTTAATTGTTTCTCTATCCCTCTGTCGTCTGTTTCGATATCTACCATTTTGTCATCTGTGCGACAATCTAGAGAAGGAAATACAGTGCAGTCTTCCTCTGTAAAAATGCCGTGTGACTAGGGCCTCCCATCGGGTAGACCGTTCGCCGGGTGCTAATCTTTCGATTTGACGCCACGTCGGCCTTTAGTCTGTCATCCTCTGCTTCACTACCATTTTGGTCTCAGTGTCTGTGGACATTTTGTTTTGATCCACCTATCGCTTTGACATAAGACCACAATTTCTTAGGATTTTCTGCCAAGTCAGTACATAGAACATTACTTTCGTATTGACTGAACGCCTCTCGCATAGCCCTCCTCACCCTACATTTCGCTTCGCGCAATTTTTGTTTGTCTGCAAGGCTTTGGCTATGTTTATGTTTGCTGTGAAGTTCCCTTTGCTTCCGCAGCAGTTTTCTAACTCGGTTGTTGTACCAAGCCGCATTCGTCTCAGCACCACTTATTTCCTTATCCCGTCAAGTGCCATAGTGGTTTGGCACAGTGGAAAAAAATGCAGTGGTGATACTATGCAATCTCATGCTAATCAGTGGACTCCGTGGTAATGGTGTGTGTATTCGGCTTATCTGAGTGCAAGTAACCCCTTCTACATTCCTTGGTGGGTGCAGGCTGCCTGCCGTCAAACGCTAGAACAGCTGTGAAGTTGAACGGGTACGGAGTCTGTCAGGTATATCTTTAACGTGATCAGTAAAGTTGCGTCGGTGTCTCCGATGATGCTGCCGAACTACGGGCGAATTGGGGGTTCTATTCACGTATATGTCAATGTTGTGCTACTGGAGGGCTAGTAACACGAGGCTGGAAAAGCATAACACATTCCCGTGGTTTAGAACACGGTTTTGAATGGTCCCTGGTGGTTTCATACTGTATTAGAGAGCAAACACTGCGGTCACTTTACACTCCAAAAGGGTCGGATCACATTCTAAGGGTTTGGAGCCCCAATATGTCCCAATCGCGTGTCAGCAATGTCGAACGTTGCCAAGAATGCCAGCCTGTTACACATCGAATTGCTAACTGTAGTTTTAGATCCATAAAAGCGTGGGAATCAACTCTAATAAGCCAGGGGTGGTTGCTTTGACGAACTTTTCCTACCTCAAGAGGATTCACAGCGGCGCTGTGGCTGATATGTTTTCCTCATTTCTGAGCTCCATCGCAGAGACGGCAGAAGAAGGGGTGAAATGTGTGTAAGAGGTTCTGAGTCGACCTTCCCATAGTGTGACATGTCCAATATGGAACTGGACAGAACAGTGGTGATATTTGGTGTCAATGTGACGTCATTAAACCACTTGTGACCTCTGACCTTTTACTACCCACGTGTGGACACCTCGCTGTTTGAAATGTTGCCGAGCGCGAGCGCGATTGCGAGGTCGCAGGGTGCCACGCTTTAGCACCATTACAGACGAAGGTCGTACGCACTTTCAAGCCAAATTTCAAACTTTTGCGTTGCAGTGGGAGACATTTACGATGTTTCATGACAAATGATCGCTTAATTTTGTTGTGCAGTCTTTGGTGACATTGGCAAAGAAATACTGTCTCTACTTCATGTTATTTCGCTTTGACCAAAATTAAATAACTTCAGATGAAGAACGAACTTTTAGCACACATATATCAACATTTTTTTTTCAATCTGTGTACGAGAAATATGAAGGAAACAATGAATAACTAATAATTTCACAGATAAATCATTCAGCCACTTGTACATTTACTCATAAACACTTGTTTGGTTTTATAATACCGTATCACGCAGTAACTCTGTAGTATGGAAATAATTCCATCTGGTATGGCGCCTTTTTTCATTGAGCTACTCAACTGAGATAAGTTCGCTGCAATATGCACAACGCTTTGTACAATGACCTCATTTTCATGTGAAATATGTAGCGGAAACTTATCATCAGAAACCCTGAAACTTATTTCAACTGGGAATAGTTTCAACTGGTTTACTGTTGACATTTGTGATTCCTCCACATCAAAAATTGTTTTGATGCTGTACGGTTAACGTAACTTTCTGGTACGCCCATAATTACACCCCTTGAATAAATCAAATACTCCATTGTCAATACAGATACGATCGTACATATGTAGAACAGAAAATGGTTGCGACAAACGAGCTACTTAACTGTTGTGATTCTTTAGCTTCTCCTGGCATACTTTGTATCGGAATAGTTCACGGGTGAACCGCAGGACCTCAGTGTGCAACGGGCACAATATACCAGCAAACGACTACGTTATAATCATCAGATGCGCTGACGTATTGACTGATGGAGGGCCAGCGCTGCAGTTTTATCTCCTCCCTCTCTCCCTCTGATGTGACTTTCCAGCGGCCGTCCGCGCCCAGCATCCCTATAGCCAATGCTCTCCCGACAGTTCTCCGTGCTTGGTTCGCATCCAGATTCGCGTACTGGTGACACCACTGCTGTTCCTCCACCAGCCCCGAAGTCATTTCGATGTCTGGTATCTTATTCATCTTATTGACTGTTCCAATAGCGGGGTCCATGCCTTACTTAAGTTTTATCGGCTACCACTGTTGTTCGTAAAGTTATGCAGGTCAGGATGTGCCATCCCGTCGACTTTGAGCTCACAGAGATCGTGGACAATCGAAGGATGGACGGGGATGCGACCGAAAGATGGCAGCGGGCGTTGTTGAATAGTCTGATCAGCATTCCGTACCTGCCCCGATTGTGTTGCTCTTGTTCTGAATACCAGTAAAGACACACCTCCTGCTTGGGAACATTTCGCCCAAATCAATTAGTTCTCAATGGGGATGAGTATGTAGTCAGAGAGGTCCACCACATGAGCGTCTAAGTAAGTAATGGCAGTGATAGTTTCCCGTTGCCTTCCACTGATGATGATGAAATGATAGTGAGGACAACACCCAGTCCCTGAGCGGAGAAAATCTCCGACCCATCCGGGAATCTAACCCCGTGACAGAACTCTGCACTGACGGACAATGAGTATGTGAGCTGTGATGAATGCGAGACGACCGATTCGAATTGTGACGTCTTTGTTTACTCGGGGATGTGTAACTGGAACAGCCAGAGACATGGAGAAGCGTTGCTTGCAGTGGAGTTGTTCTTCAAATTTCTTCAAGGAGAAGTTTAAAAGTGATGTGAAGCTATCTTCGTCTTCCTAATCACATCAGTCTAGAGACAAACTGCTTAACTGTCATATCACAACTGGATTCCCACCAGATGCTGATATTAATGGGCAATGGGGGATGAAACACAATCATAATCTGAAGTAATCGGGCTCGACTAGCCTATATATTCACCTACGCCAGCAGTAGTCTTGTTTTGTGGGAGATTGCATTCTGTTATGAGGATATTTTCCAGGCAAGCTACTGCCTTAGAGCTGTTGTACCTCTGCTACCATTTTTTTAATGTATATAGTGAAGATGACATAGTTGTCTGTCGTTTTCTGGACCCCACATAGGTAGGAAGTGTGATGTACTGAATACGGGTGGTTTATAAATTAGTTGTAAAAAAGTAACCTTTGATTGTTGAAAAAGGCAAATAACTTACAGAAATGTTGATACAGCACCGAAGTTCAAGTTTTATTTACAAATGTCGTGTGTGACTACCTTCTGTAGCATGACAAATGTCCCATCTGTGATCTGTTCCCTGTCAAATCCTATGAAGCAAGTCTTGATGTATGGTGGCAACTGCTTGTGTTATCCTTTGTCGCAGCTCGTCGATGTTTCCCAGAAGCGGAAGAACAAAGTTTCTCAGGATATTGTTCCACCAAGCCCAGTGCAAGTCGGCACATTTCTACGGGGATACGCGACAACTTCATGACGACAATGTGGTAGTGCAAAATCTTGCTGGAAAGTAATTGAAGCATTAGATAATATTCAAACACGTTCAGGTACGATATGCCAGTTACAGTTGTTCAGTTGCGGCGTCCTGGCATCCTAGGTGATACTACAGCCAGTTTCCGTGTAACGCTTGTTCCACTTAATAACAGTTTATCTTTGTGGTGGTGGCTTGAGATATTTACTACTGGATTGACTCTGGAAAGTAGTAGCAGATTTGGATTCATGGACCCAGTAAAAACACTGTACCTTTGTGCACCATTATAGAGCTCCTTAACGACTCTTGGAATAACTCATTCGCACATACCACCTAGTGGGAACGTTGGCAACTAAAAGTGTTAGCCAGGAATGGAACTTGAAAATGTATCCCATTTAGTGCTGTGTGAAACATTTCTGTAAGTTCGTTACCCTTTTCACAATTAAAGGTTACTTTCGTAACACAAATCTATAATCGCTGTATTTCGAGGCGCGACTGCGCCATTATCTATATTGTATCTTTACCTCTGCATAAATTGGAGAGTTCTTAATACTGCCTACGGTATTCTGTAATTTATGAAAGAAATAGCGGATATTTTAATGTTGTAGAAAAAATTTGCAGATGAACCTCTAGCATTTGTTTGAAATGAAATGTTACAGTTAAAAGATAAGGAAGGAAAGTATAAGTATAGACAGATAAATGCAAAGACAGGTAAAGAGATGTATTACAGTGAGACGAGTGCCATCCTGTGTCATTGGATCTGTGAACATAAAAGTGTTTCTGCTATGGATAAAAAGGCGGAAATAGGAGCCGCATATTACAGAACAGATCTACACCGATCAAAAGACAGTAAAAAAAATTGTACTGATGGAGTTTTAATATATTACGGCAACTGAGGATGAGTGAAATCTCGAAATGTGTACCACCATAAAATAAAGCTATACAAATAAGGGACAAGTAACATTTCGATTTGCCTCATATTTAAGTGTCATACAAAATTTTCACGTTATGTCTAACTGACAATCACTTTTAATCATCTGCACACGTTCAGCAAAAGTGACAATAGGTGGATGAAAGAAATCGTTGGGCGTTCATTGATGCCGAATTCAAACTCCACGGCTGTCGGATTAATGGCTGCGGTGATTCCCAACACACATCTGCTTGGACTATTGTTTTGATTTACGATCGTATGAGCACTTCCAACGCAATGATAATAAATAGAATCACGCACCGTAAAATTTGTCCTGAAACCGAGAATCATGTTCCTTGTTCAACACTAAACAGATGGTGCACTTGTCAGTGTTCTGACGTCAGTGGAAGCATGCGAATTAATCGGCCGTACAGATAACGCGCAGCGCGATCTGTCCTGGTGAACAAAAGACCTCTTATTAACGCCCCAAATCGCACTCGAGCACCAACATCTCCCAATATCGGTCAGTCCTGAGCGTTATCTCGTAACACCGTTGCCAGTTGCTGAAAAAATTCCGTGGTGTAAGGGTGTGTAAAAACCAATAGCAAAAACTGACGCTGGTGAAGGTATACCATAATAAAGTCAGTTGCGAGATTGTTGTGAATGTGTGGTTATGAGTTCAGTATGATATATTGACCTTGTCGGAACAGCTGTATTTGAAGTGTGAATTCCAATTGCGATTAAATTTATCTTTCACACTTACGCTGTTCATGAGTTACCACAGTTTCTCTGTGATTGTTAGAGTATCTAGTTTATCGTCTCATTGAGTCACATTGTTCAAAAACGCTTCGGTTCCTGCCTTGGGTTCTTCCGTGATAGCTTGACGATTTTCCCCTCGAGCACTATGGAATGTGGTAAATGCAGCGTGGGAATCGTAACATTTTGCTGACGATGTTAGACGAAATCTAAAGCGCTATTTGTACCCTGATGAAAAGATCTAGAACGGTTTATTTCTTGTCTCCCAAGATCACTTACCTCGATCATCCATATTTAGCTATCGAATCATTTCAAAAGCATTGTTTTAAATAACTGGAGCAGGGAAATATATAGTCTTGTCATACTGTAAGAGATGATCCGGAGGTGTTTGAAGGAATTCGTAGTTCATTGTAAAGACGAGTACAGAATTCCATCCAGATTTAAAAAACACCTCCTTTGACATGTGGGAATGTGACGTGGTGCAGTAGTATCGTATTTCATGCTGACATTTTCCAATCGTGCTATTTATGCCAAATTGGATTTGTACTTAATAGAACAGTGTACTTGTGAAATACGCTTGCACTACATGGGAAAAACTTTCTGACGCCAGTGGGAACTCTTAATCAGACATTCGTATCTATCTCACATACGGTTCGTCTGCAAACCGACGTGTACTGTCATTGTGCACTTTTTACCAGTGTCCATTGTCGCCATTAATTATGATACATCTGATATAAACTGGAAATTCTAAGTGCCTTGTCTGTACAAGCATTGTTTAACATTCATATTTTTTACGGCTGTTGATTTTTAGTGTAATCCGTGAGTAGGATGAGTGGCTAACTACGAATGTCTAATTAGTTCCGTAACACTGTGCTTTATGTCACATAACTAATAAAAAGGTTTCGTTGTACGAAACTGGAAACTTTCCAAGGATTCACAAGTGGAACTACTATTGTTCTGTGTTTCTACACGCTCAGGAACAAGCACAAGGATGAAAGTCATACAGGGCCTTCCGGCAACACGAACTTGGTTCGCTACTAGCCACTTGGAGCATTGCAAATTAATGAGTCCTTCATCATCTTGCTTTCTTATTGGGTAGTATTTCGTAGTAAGCAGATGCTGTGTTCAGCACATTGTTTCTCTGATTACGAGTACTTGCTTATATTGTACTCCGAAATGTCTTGTAAACATGTTGCTTTCATTCTGGTCGATTTCTTCTAGCATCTGCAGCATTTGGCATAGTAAATAAGTCCACAGTTCAGTAGAACGAGGAACCAGTCCAAGTTGCAAATTTTTTACGTTTTATCAATTCGATAATTAGTTTCGGGTCAAGACCCATTTTCAAAATATTCTACATGTCAGAAAACCAAATTTACACACATGTATAATACAGTTACTACAGATTTTTAAGTATACGCTAAAGATACAGAACATTTATTTTTCCAAACTTACATAACATAGTAGAAAATGGTATTTTCGAAGATGTCAAAAATGTGCAATCAACATTTACAGAGCATACAGATAACTGGCAGTTTTTATCCTTCCGCTGTCATAAGGAAAACCCAGGTAGGGGCGCCCTATCAGGATAAAGGAAATCTTTCATTTATTGAAAATTTTCTCCAGCAACCAAGAATACAACGTTCCATACAATAACCGCACAAGTCAACAATAAAATTAATACTTTGTAAAATGTTCATAAAAAGTCAAATACTGAAAATCATTAAACAGAAAAATACAGCAGCGCCACGAGTATTACAAAGTTGTATGCCATGTTGGCACGTAAAAATCATTAAATGTAAAACCGCACAAGTAAACAACAAAATTATTACTGTTTTAAATCAACAGTGAACTATTTAAAAGCGGTGAACAGGAAAACACAGCAGCACAATGGATCTCGGCCAGAAACTCGTCATCTAATGATAAAAAGTAAAAAAAAAAAAAAAAATTGCAACTTGATTGGTTTTTCATTCTTCTGATTAACAGAATTTGCTGACCCAGGCTATTCCAGAATGATGTATGTTAGTAAATTCTAAATTTGTTATTCTTTTACATACAACAGTTTTTGTTTAATAGGAGGTGTTTGAGAATGACGGTTTAAGAATCTGGGGATCGGTTCCTTACAGCAAAACAAGAAAAGAAGTCCAGTAAAAATGGGCTCTAAAATGCACACCTTAAGAGCTATGAGCACTTGTTCATCCTCGATACTGCGAACCTCACCTTTTCTACTGCAATCTCTTTGCTTTCCATATTTTTGGAGGAGGTAGTATGAATCAAAACAAGAAAAATATGCCCAGCAAACATTGGCCCTAAAATGCATACCTTAACAGTTGCGAGCACATGCTCATATTCACTACTGAACAAGCATTCATAGCTCTTAATATACGCATTTTAAAACCCATGCTCACCGGACATCTTTTTTCCTGTTTTTGTTTAAGAACCCAGTCCCCAATTTTTAAAACGTCTTTCTGAAACACCCAGCACGAAAGAGAAGATGGTTTCGTCGCATAGTGTTCAGTGGGATGATGCATATTTGTTTCTGTTTATGAATCCCTGATATGCAAAAAATGGTTCAAATGGCTCTGAACACTATGGGACTCAACATCTTAGGTCATATGTCCCCTAGAACTTAGAACTACTTAAACCTAACTAACCTAAGGACATCACAAACATCCATGCCCGAGGCAGGATTCGAACCTGCGACCGTAGCAGTCCCGCGGTTCCGGACTGCAGTGTCAGAACCGCACGGCCACCGCGGCCGGCCCTGAGTAAACACTCGATTTAAATGCATTGTAAATATACTTATTTTATTTTAGGGTATGTTTGTTTGCATCCGTTTTCTGTGACTTCTCGCATTTAATGGAGAGCTCCATGTTAGCAGATTTTGATAGAACTGGTATTCAATTTTATTAGATCTTGCCACAAAATGAGTGTATATTTCTGTTTTGAATAATGTTGCATCTTGCAACCTAGTGCTAAGCGCCTCACAGTGATTTGCACACTATGGATGTAGCCGCTGGTGAGTGTGCTATGTAGTCTTGTCTTGGTGACTAGTGCATTCGTTAAAAAAAAAAAAAAAAAAAAAAAAAAAAAAAAAGTTTCAAATAGATCTGAGCACTATAAGACTTCACATCTGTGGTCATCAGTCCCCTAGAACTTACAACTACTTAAACCTAACTAACCTAACAGTATTTATTAAAATTTGTTATCACATTATTAATAGACACTACAAACAATATATTTTATCAGCAATGTATGTGCTAAAATCATTCTCTCACTGCAATGCCACTGGAAACAACACGGTGTCGAATATAGACCACTGTTGAAAACCAACCCATGTGTGCTAGTAATAAGTATCCCATAGCAAATACGCCACGGAAATCAAATAATCCTTTGGCAATGGTAGATCTGAGGATGGCGGTAATATGACGACGAAACTAGTCTTAGAATAACGACAGTCTCAAGATATCGCTGTCGTGATACTTCTTCTTATATACATCATCAGCTAAAGCCCCTGGTCCACGCAACAAGATGGACAACACACATAATTTGCGTAACATTATTACTACTGAAAAACAACTGCTTTTATCTAGACGTTCAACACAGTCCGTTTGTCGTATAATTGCTACGTCGTTGCTGATTATGAAAACAGTGCTGGATTTCTTTGAATTTTTAGCCACATTAGATTAATCTATAAGAACTGTATACACGTAAGCTTTGTTTTTGACTGGGTGGAATTGATTTTACAGATTTGAAGAGTAGTGTCTTCATCTCAGAGCTGTTTGCCTTCCAAATCTGAAACGTATTAATGTCTTCAGTTCTTCTAAGTTTTCGTTTGCATATGAATGCTGATGCTTTCCCTATAGGCACTTTCTCTTAGTGGAGACTATCGCAGAAATTCAGGACGTCTTGCTGTCATAGCGTACTGTGCAGAAGACTACTTTCCTATAATTTGGGCAAGTTTGGCAATCGTGTTTATTCAATTAATGTATTGTGATTTCCAAAATTTCGTTAGGATATTCACACAGCTTTCTAGAGAAAAAATAAACTTCTTTATGTTTTTTAATGTCTAGTATTGGTGTTTCTTTTATGCTCAAATAATGAATATCCTCATATCAAGTTGCTGAACTTCATATCTGATAATTCGGGTTAAATGTAGAACCCATTACAATTTTGATCAAAAAATACAGACTGAACTTGAAACACCTTATCAACAATAGTTAACAAATTTCAACATTTTTTCTGCATCTGGTTTGCAAATGGGTGGATTTACCTAATTTTGGGGTGCTGAATACACTGGAAAATCAGTTTTTCTCTATGACGTCACATTTCCTAGATACACAGTAGAATAAAAAATGGTAATAGCGAAAATTGACACAATTAAGTCAAAGAAAAATACACATTCAGAACGTTTGGAATCATACTGTTTTGTATGTATATATGGGCATGATGCTACCAGAAGGTCAAAATTAGTTCAGAAGATATTTTCACCTTTAATTGTCTTTGGTTCTTGAAAAATGCGACATCGGAGCTCTCCTTTTGTTTGCCCTTACCTCGCTCTCCCTAATAACACCGCAGCAGTAGTCACCCATCATCGAAGGGTTCCAATGGCCTTGGTAACGGTGTTCCATGGTAAGAATTCTTTTGGTGAAAGCGTTCACCATGCTCACCGCAGACGGCTGTCAAATTTTCCGGGAAGAAATCAAGGTGAGAATGTCCAAAGGGAATTTTAAGCGACATTCTACACACTTGTTCTTATAGTTGTCCAACATATCATTCACAATGTTAACATAGTTTTTGTCTTTTCTGTTACCCAAAAAGCCCTTCACAATTGCTTTAAAAGCAGACCAAGAAGCTAATTGGATATCTCTGAGTTTGGTATCAAAGGTTGAATCTTTCAGCACTTTTCTTATTTGTGGTCCAACAACCAACTAAACAAATCTTTGACTTCTTTTACAAAAAAAAAAGAGACTAAAATCAATTGGTTTAAGGAAGTGGAAAAGGATTTGACATTTGAGATAACCACATTACCGAAGTCATGTTAAAGGATGCTGCAGCCAAGGCCGTGACCAAAGCTAAAACTAAGAGGTTCCAAGTTAGGATCAACACCAGGAAACAGATTCAGATATCAGAGGAGGAAAGAAAAAAGATATCAGAAAGACTGAAGAACTGTTGGGAGAAAACGAGAGCACAAGCATTAAGAAGTGATTTATCTGACGTGAAGTGATTTGAAAGTGAAAAAAAAACACTCTTTCAGCATTGCCTCACTTAATTTTAGAAACTTTTCTTTTAAGCGATTGAAGGCCTCACCTTCTTTATCCAAAGCTTTTACAAAGTTCTTGATAAGGCCCAACTTGATATGAAGGGGAGACAAAATGATTTTATCGGTCTCAACCAATGCGTACTATTCACATTTGCGTTTCTAGGAACATTCAACTTCCTTATAGACCATTGCTTGACTGTACAGGGGTTCTTGGTGTCACAGCCGTCACAAAGGCAAAGAAAGCACCAGTATTTCGTGACTCCAGCTTGTAACATTCAAATCACAGCTAAGCTGCCATTCATTATCCTTATATTTTATTGCTTCTAGCAGCAAAGCCATGGTTTCATAAGTTTCTGTCATGTATACTGCGTAAGCGAAAGGTACCTGGAAATGTATGCCATTATGCAGCAGTATCGCTTTCAAGCTGGTTTTCCTGGAGACAATAAATAGTCGCCACTCCTGTGGATTATGTTGTACACCTAGATGCAGCATCAGACCATTGACGTCTCTACATACACACAATGAATTCTCCATATCGAAATATTGAACGAAATGTTGAGCTATGGATGCACGTCTTGATTTGAAACAGGAAATTGTTGTCCCTGGAGCTAGAAGGTTCTGTTGTTGCACAAAAAACAAAGAAAGGTTCGGACGGCTCTGAGCACTATTGGATTTATCATCTGAGGTCATCAGTCCCCTAGAACTTAGAACTACTTAAAACTAACTAACCTAAGGACATCACACACAGCCATGCCCGAGGCAGGATTCGAACCTGCGACCATAGCAGCAGCGCGGTTCCAGACAAGTGCCTAGAACCGCCCGGCCACTTCAGTCGGCTTGTTGTTGCAGTCTCCAACCTAAGAGTTCAGCGTGCCGTTTCGGAAGATTTAGATTGCAAAACAAATCGTTCAGTTCCTTTTGATTCAAGTGCTGAGGTGAAGTGTCATGATATTGAGGGCAGTACTCTTCTACATGTTCAATACTTTCTGATTCACTTGACATGGTGCGTGGTTCTATGGCTTTCAACTTACAGGCAACTCCTCACCATAGGGCACAGGCAAATGCACTGATGATATATTTGGATACTTTATTTTGAGTCTAGATTTGATGGAATGGCCCGAAATATTTGTAAGATAGAAGTAACAGTCTGAATAATGGTCTTTAGGCTCACACCATACCATCGGGACAGCGTTTTCCTTTCAAGCACTCGGTTAAGGTTGTAGTATAGGTTATGCAGGCAATATGAGGTGCAAAATTTTTACCTTGATCACTAACAGGACAATCAAAATACAATTTATATGCCTTCTTAACCAAATCAGTAGTTTTTTGGGGGGGGGGGGGGGGGGGGATTTGGAGTGAATTTCCTACACACATAACAGAAGTTGGGGTGTTTTAGACAGCAACGAGATTTAATAGTTGCCATTTTTCTTAGTGTAAGCTTTAAACACAAACAGTTCGCATTATCATTCACAGGAAACACTCACTAGGAATCTCTTTCACAACATTCAATTACCACATCAACCATTTACTGACGATTTGTAGATCATCTAGCTCTCCTCTGCTAATCAAAAACAAACAATTAAATATCAAAACAGAAGAACAGCAAAAAGCGAAATATTGAATACGAAAAATAAAAATCCTTTTAAAACCCAGAAGTGGTAGATGCTAGAACATTCTGAAAGGCATATTCGGATTCTATACACCAAAATACATACTAGTTGATGTATCTCATCCCAGATGCGAAATGGCTGTTGACTAGTGTTATAGGATAACTAAAACTGCAACACTATATAGCAGCATGGGAAAGAGATGCGTTGAACCTCCCTCAGTTCTGCACGATTCTGAGACGGTACAGGCCAGAAGGCCTAATCCTTGAAGACGAGGATTTGAATTTTTTATGTGGAGGGTATATGAAGTAGGTAGGTTACACATCTTTCTAATTGCTCAGAAAAATCAGTTGAATAAGAAATGTGGGGTTCCACGTAATTTATTAATGCCATACTTTATTCAAGAAAGATTAACTTAACAGTAATTGTGTCAGTTTAGTATTTTTACACAGTGCGTATCAGACAGTCATTAAACAGCATGGCACAAATTCGTTGTTGTAAATTAAGAGCAAACAATCTCTTCATTCGTCACTTTGTTTGATTAGGAAGGAAAAGAAAGACGAGACTCTCAGATTCATGAAAAGTTAGTCAGACTTATACATATTATTCTACAAACAATTCCGGAATCTTTGAAGTAAATTCGAAAATCCTCTGCATAAACGCTTCATCTGCTTAATATCTCTCTTTAAGAATTAGATACTGTGCAGGTTTGAAGACTTTCATCTACTCATTCTTAAGACCATGACGCCGTAATTATTCTCGCAAATAAATTCCAATCTGCATATTTCGTACATAAACGTCCGTGTCATTATATTACACTCTTTTTTGACAGCCTTGTAGCTTTTCCCTCTTACATTAGAATATATGACCATCTCTCTCTGCCAAACGTAGAAGCAAATGCTCACTTGTTATCCCATGAGCTTTTCTTTTCTTTTCGTTAGACTGTCATATCACTATCTTTCCCTGTTTCTTCACTGTTTGTGCTCTCCAGATTTCATCTCTCTCTCTCTCTCTCTCTCTCTCTCTCTCTCTCTCTCTCTCTCTACCTCTCCGTTGAAAACTACCTGCTCTTATTCTATGTATGCTACTGTCTTTCACGAACAAAAATCCACACTACGAGGAAAATAGCTGCAACAAGACAGACTGGTAATGAATAAATAATTTTTTTCATCGTTGTTTCAGGTCAATGTTCATCGTCAGGAGGCAATGACGATTTTCCGTATACATTTGCAATTGTTTTGCCCCATAATGTAAACGGGTATATACGTTTTTGTGATTCACAAAAGTTTTTACGTTGCGTACAAGGTCCACATGTTTTGCTTACTTATGGAAAAGCGTTATTCCATAATTGCATCGTGTCTGCTTCATTGTTGTGTGACATATGAACCACAAGCTAGTACTAGGATAATATTGACAAGTTTGTTTACATTCGTTACGTTTACGCCACACTGTATGTTAGCCAAGAGTTCGTATGGCTGCACCAATGATGTACACTGACGGAATATCTCTAGAGCTACAATGTCGGTCAGTGTATGATGGGCTCAGGTTGTGAAGATAACTAAGTATTTAATTTGTACAGCTAATGCAAACTGCTGTCGTGTAATTGTTTTTACACGTTAATATCTATCATTTCCAACTGAGTTACAGAACTACGGCAATATAGATATTTCAGCTGCCAATACAAACCTACGGAACTGGATGAATTTTTTGTAGAAACAAACGGTTATTTAACTCTCGCTAGTCATTCAGAATCAATCATGATTGTTGTGACTCGTGGCTGTATGTTTCTAATTCTTTCAACAAACACATTCACTCTCCTTTCTCAAGAAATTGTAGTTCTCCTAGGTTTCTTCAATGATATTCTATGTGCCTCTGTGCCTCAGCAAAAACTGGTGTATTTATGTTTGCTAACGTGAGTTCATCCACCTGTTTCGGAATCTGTACTGAAACTCCTACCACTTTAGTCAGTACAAAATTTGGGGCAAGCAGAACAGTTCAGTTTCAAAATGCTAGATATGAGGTTGCATTACTTTTTAAATATAAGTTATGAAGTAGTATTAGCAGAAAAATTATTTTATCATAAAAATGTAGTCTACTAAGAGAATCATGTTCCTACAAAAAAGAGTGAGGTCGAGTCAGAAAAAGCGTGACAAACACACATAAAGGTACAGTTATTGACACAGAAGTTGCACATGTACGATTTTACCGCATTAGAACTTACAAAGCGACCTAACCTCGTCCTGCATAGCATGTATACTGGGCAACTCCATGTTTGAGAGCGTGATGGTAGGAGGTGCAGCGATACTGAGAGGAAGCAGCTACAAATGACGTAGTAACTGCGTGCAACACACAGGTGCTGCAACGAGTGGCATCCGCGGTCTGTGGCAATAACTGCTAAATACTAACTAAGAGTACAAAGCGTTCGACCAATGACGGACCTTGATCTGATAGCCGATAAACGCTGTAAATCTCTCGGGGAATAGCACAAAGGCCTCCGACTATGAGAACAGCGTAATAAGCAAAGGAAAATGTGGAATATCGGAATGTGTGTGCAGAAAGTTTCATGAAGGTTCATTGCAAGGGGAGTCACAAGTCACGTGTCCACCACACTGCACTCAACAGGAGGGGCTGTCTTCAGCACGAATTCCAACTCATATGCCGGAGAACAAGTCAGTGGAAAGAAGATGTTTCCCTTCACTTGTATACATTACCTGACAGAGAAAGAGAGGAAGAAAAGAAATAAAACTTCACTATTCAAGAGGGTATGTGATGTTATTTCAGTGATAACAATAGAGGATCAAACTTTACAATTAAGAGCCCATTTATTAGAACGACGTTGCGCCTCCTCTTGCAAGGATGCATGCACCGATTCGTTTGGCTAGATTGTCATAAAGCTGCTGTATCCTCTCGTGAATTAAACTGGCCCACAACTGTTGTAACTGGCCCTTAATATACTGGATGTGGAACTGGGGACGAGTTGACGTCCGAGCTCGCATCGCACGCATTCTATCGGGGACAGATCTGGAGATCTTCGAGACCACAGCAGAACCTTAACATCGGGCAGACAATCCATAGGAGTACGTGTTATATGTGGACAAGCATTGTCCTGTTGAAACATGCACCACGATACTGTCGCCTGGGAGGTAAAAATGTGACGGTGAATGATGTCTATGATGTATCTCTGTGCCGTCATTCATCTGCAGTCTATCATACTCAGTCAGTTCAATTACCCAAACGCAATCGTTTGTGTTATGATGTTAAAGACAAATTACTCTTGAGACGGTAATTCATAGTCTGGCTGCTGCTAGTTTCTTTCCATTGGAGCAGGATCACACAGAATGTTGTCGGATAGCAGGCACGGATGTGAAGGGTATACAATGTGCTAGGTGCACAGCATAGCGACTCTCCCTTATGGTGGTCAGACGTTTTCGACGGGATCCTTGACGAGGAATGTGCCTTCCTTCTCGTTCCCTTTAGTCCAGCACCAAGCTACATCTGAATGTCCGGCAAATCTCCATACTGGATGATTCATCCAGCCTGCCAGTGGAGATCCATAGACAGACCCCTTTCGTATTCTGTTAGTTGCTGATAACACTGCCTTACGTGAGTACGTGACATTCCTATGTTCTTCAGTGATCACTCAACAACTGACATTGTTCACATCAGCTATATACCATCAAGCCTGGTAGCACTATCTACTGATAGTACTGGTCTGGTGCTAGTTCTACTTGTCAGAGGGAACTCTAATAATCTACTAATTTATATGCCATAATTGCTTATAAAGTTGCATTGGCATCCGATTTGTCTCCTACGTGGTGCACTTCCATTTTCTTTCAGGCAGTGTAACATCACAGCAGCTACATGTTCCCATCAACAAAACATGCCCACGGGTGATGGTGGATTATGGTTTAGCATGTTATATTCAGGTTCACGCAGACATGAATGAGCTTCTGCGTAGACTCAGGAACACGAAGAGAGATGATGCCTACCATTCTTGCATGTACCCTGCTACCGGTACAACAGGTGATCAGTTCTGCCAACAAAACGATAACAATCATGTACCCAGGACTTATAGATGAGTACATTCAACAGGTATCAATTCAGGGGATGGTTCCTCTAGAGGTAGCGTTATTTTGCTTGCTCTCAGCTCAAATGTTCAGGATCTTGCCGCATTTATTAGTGGCATCAATGTCTCACAGACCTCAGAGACACCATGGTGAGTTTGAAATGTGCAGAAGGGTCAGCAGGTACTGTAGGCTTAAGGTCAGGCTTGTGAGCACCTTTCTCTTTCCTAGAGTATATCCTGTGGCACGGGGTCTGCTGTTTTCACTATCTGTCATATTTTTAACTTTATTTAATTTTATGGTCGAATGTCGTTCCGGTCGCCATTGCTGACAGTTAACCTAAGGGAAGGACATTGCGCGATCCATCTGTCTGTGCGTCTCGTAAACTCTGTTCTGTGTGTCATAGTATTCCAACTGTTTGTGTATAGCATTTTCTATGGCTGAGATGGGGAGCCAGCCCAGTATTTCCCAAAACGAGAGTGGAAAACAGCCTAAAATCCACAATCAAACTGTCTGGTGTACCAGAGTAACTGTCCTTTATCCGCTATGTGGAGTCAATCCGTGCATGGCTCACCTCCCTGCGCATTACCCTATACGAGTAGGCTACTTGCGATCAATGTTATCCTTCCGAAAAAAACACCCAATTTCCAACGGGAACGATACATGAGAACGACCGAATATTAACAAAAATAGTGACACCCGACTTTCAGTCACAAATAAATCAAAACTCGCAGGAAACTAGACGGCAGAGTGGAAAAATGTACTAAAGCCCAAAGAGCCCGCGAAAGAAATGGGTACATAACAACTGCGTCTTTCAAATAATTTTTATAATTATTTTGTGAAATACTTGAATCATGTTTGCTGTAAGAAACAGTCTTTCTAAATAGACGTCGTGGATGCGTAAAATTACTCCTGTGACAAAGAAGATAGAAATAATATATTATTCAGATACGAAAAAATTGCAAACAGAAATCAATAAACTTAAAAGAGGCTACTGATCTAAAAATGTGAACTACTGATTTGCCTGAGTACACGATGTTCGGATATGATGAATGGCGGTGTTCATTCGGTAACACATAGGTAAATGTTATATAGTAATGAAATAACGATATGGAGCCCAAGCCTGTATAAAATCATGTTGAATTTTTCAACTGGTCGTTACATAACTGGCTGTATGTGTGAGCGCGCGTGAGCGTCCGTGTGTGTGTGTGTGTGTGTGTGTGTGTGTGGGTGGGTGGGTAGGTGGGTGGGTGTTCTAAATAATTAGTGCGGTATCATAAAAATGATATGAAAAGCCGAAGAAATACGAAAAGATTCGGGCTCGAATATCATTTCATTTTCTTGATTGTGCCTTTGTTCGTGGCGAGTCGTTTTCTACGCTATGTCCCATTGCGTTACCGCATAGCATTAATCATTACAGTTTAAAGTATTCCTAGGTGTGTGTAGCAGCCCTTCGAAACATTTAAACTACATCTGATAACGACGTATGAACAAAAAGTGATTCTGCCTACTAACGTCCTCGAAGGGTAGAGATAGTTGATAACGGGAGTCAATTTTCACTGCAAAGTTCATGCGTTAATGAATTAAAAAATAATATCCATTTGAAGGAGATTTAATATAGCAATGCCGGTTTGAAAAAAATGTTAATTTTGTTTGTTGTTTTTATATACGAAAATATTAGTCGTGCATGCGCGACGTGTCTCTGCAAGAAGTGCTGAAAACAATCCTGACAGAAATATGTTAGATGCAGGACAGTATTCGCTCGGTCGTCATTAAAGTTTAAATTCTGTAATGCGATTATATCAATATTTCACAGAAATTACGTATATCGTAATTAATAAAATATTGGCTGACAGATTGTTTTTCCTTTAATCTCCAGTCTGCCAGCAAGATCCAATTAGTTCATATCGCGGGTCGAGTGTCGCACCCACTGCTCTAAATACGTTCAAGCGAATACAATTGGTACACATTGCTGTGTCGTTTGTATGTGCCTCCGGTATTCTAGACTTAGAGACAACGGTTTGAAAGGTCTCCTACCTGAACGGCATGAATTGGAAATTTGCTCTTTATATGTAGTAGGATTTCTCTGTATCGTCACACCACATCCATGATTAATGTGGATGGATAATGAGTAATGAATGCATTGTATTCTGAATATAAAGCTATGTCGTCAGAATTTTCTGAGTTCTTTACTACAATTAAAGAACAGCATCATCGATGTCCAAGACTTTTCGTACAGTATAAATTCTTAACCTTCCCCACACCCGCATATCCAATTCCTTAAGGAATCGAAGTTTGATGGATAAACTAATTTCAAAGGTCTGATTATGTTGTAAATGAGATGATGTGTTTTAAGAAAAGTTAGTTTTTCACAGAACTCATTGTGTGTCGTACAATAGTATAATTTAGCAGCTACGTTCAGCTGAATATGTGGATACCGTCTGCGAAACGTATTACGAATAGAGTAAGTAATAAAGAAGTAATAAATTATAACGACAAATCTGATGCTGGAATTTAATATCATGAACAGCAGAAAATGGTAAGCTGTAAAGTTCCTCCCTTTTATTCTTTTGTTGGGGGAGATCTGAGAGAAAAAGTTTCGCAAAGGTTTCAAATTATGTTTAAAGCATTTTAGAAATCGCTAAGTGTTCTCAATCTCAAATACTGGTTCACTGTAGTCTGGGTAATTTTCACACCGTGATTAATTTTGTCTGAAGAAATACGCAGTTTTCTTAGTTGACTTATTGTTTTAAAGCTGTAACTAAGGGTACACCTCTTAATGAGTAGATTATAAAAGCATTTCACATATTTAAATTCGGTTAATAATTATTGAAATACTGAATAAAATCTACCTTAATATTGCAAAAATAGAAATCATAAGTGCAAGGTTGGCTATGTTAACGATGGAAAAAAGAAGATTGGCTACATCAACTACTGACTACAATAAAACAACAAAAAAGTGACTGTGTATGATGGTGGGTGATTCATTTCGCTGAATATCAGGTGAGAAATGCTCTGTAAGCGAAATCCTATGATGTGATTGTTCATAGAAGGAGTTCTATCTTTATGAGTATATACTCCAACCTGTGTTGAGAAGTAAGCTGTGTTGTTTGTTGGTCCATCTAGCTGGAGGTGGTTACATAGTTACTTTTTTCTTGTGGCTATATTAATTGAAGCGAGGCAGTTGTAAAAATATGTTAAAGAGTGTTTAAAATTATCCTCAGTTTGTTATGGTAAGTATGTGGTTGTCAGGTATTAGGGAACACAGCGTTGATTGTGGATTTATGTAGGTACAAGTTGTTAAACTGAGGGCACTTAGGATGTTTAAAGGGGAGTCTTGCTAGTTGTGGAACGAAGAGCGCTAAGCCACTGGATGATGTGATTTGCCGATGCGAGGAAGCAGGCACCCATTTTATTTGGGGAAGTAGGAAGAAAGTCAAACACTGATGACCTAGTAATGATGGACAGTTCATTTTGGCCCAAGATGCGATAGCTACGTTATGTAAATCAGTACAAATGGAAAGGTATTGATGAATGTTTTACTTACAGAACGTTAAAAGCCAAGCTATCTTTAAAGATCTCTTTGAAGTTTTAAGGCAGGTGAATTAGTTGAGATAAGGCATTCCAATTGAGAATTTTGATGACCATATTTTGTTTCGAGGAAGGAGAATGGCTGAAGTTGGAGCACTGAGAAAATGTATAAAGATTCTTTCTTCCCCGATTTCGGTAAACGATCAACCAATGTGAAAAATCAGTTTAAAGTGCCAGGATTTGCAGAGGTGAAAATGCGAGAGAAAGTGTGAAATGTTATGATGAATCCTGTGTGTATCAAACTGCACTGCAAGTTGATGATAAATACTGGACCAACTAGCAGTTTGTCATTTCAGATTATGTTCTTACACTTCCAGCCGTCTAGAAAGATGGTGTATTTTTTACGCTAATGATTAATTTATTTGGTTATGCCTAAGTAGTAATTCAGTTTTTTATAATGGACCAGTTTTTTTGTTTTCTGGTTTTTTTTTTTTTTTTTTTTTTTGAGAGAGAGAGAGAGAGAGAGAGAGAGAATACATGTCTCATATGTGAGTGGTGTTATGGTATAGATTATTTTATTATTAATGAAAGATTTTGTAATAATACCCAATGAGTCCCGTCTATGGTTCTGTATGCTTGTCTAGCAGTTTCTAATTAGAATAAGTGGTGAGATTTTTTAATATATACCCCATATTAAATGACTGTTTTCTTCCAGACAGGTCAAGAAGTGATTACTTTAATTTTTCTATGATACTGTGCTAGACACACCATTTTTTCTTATATGTCCTGATTCTAACGACTATAATGATTGACAATGAGTGATGATATAATCAACAAGGTAATTTAAATGTTTGTTCAGCTACATGAGCTCATTTATGTGTGCTGTGGAGTAGTGAGTTGCAAACTTGTTTGGGTTCGGTGGGAGACTTGTACCAGTTGCTTGAACTTAATTTAAGGTATTATTATTTTTAATTGTGCATTGTGCACAACGGAAACGAATCATGGAAATTGGAAAATTTTGGTAAGTTCTATCGAACCAAACTGCTGAGGTCATCGGTCCCTAAGCTTAAACACTACTTAACCTAACTTAAGCTAACTTATGCTAAGGACAACACACACACCCATGCCCGAGGGAGGATTCGAACCTCAGATGGTGGAGCCGCACGAACGGTCACAATGCGCCCTTGACCGCTCGGCTACCCCGCGCGGGAACACGAATAAAAAAAATGGTTCAAATGGCTCTGAGCACTATGGGACTCAACTGCTGTGGTCATTAGTCCCCTAGAACTTAGAACTACTTAAACCTAACTAACCTAAGGACATCACACACATCCATGCCGAGGCAGGATTCGAACCTGCGACCGTAGCAGTCGCACGGTTCCGGACTGCGCGCCTAGAACCGCGAGACCATCGCGGCCGGCGAACACGAATCACGACGAAAACATTTATGATATAGAATTTTTGTGCGGTGGTGCGGGAGCATTCAGTTTTAATGTCCCTGTTACCTACCTTCCTTTGCATGTTACTTTCTTTCTATCAACTATCTATTATCATGTGGTAGTGTAAAGTATTTGCGCGATATTTTTATGATCGGAACTGAGCGATGGCTCAGACATTAGGTACGTTACTTATTTGTTTTGTTTGTTACAGTGCATACTGCTGTGAAGTATTTCCATAATATTGTTACGACTAGAACTCAGCAATGGCTCAGATACTACTTTATTTTTTGTTTCATTTGGTGCACTACATGTGCAAGAGGTGAATGAAGGGAATTGGCGAGCTGAGGACAGATATATGCACAACAATAAAGTAGCTCGATCACACTAGCAATGGCTGAGGCGAAGGCACTTAAATTGCAGTCAAACCGTAAGAGAGATAACAAATAACAATAGCCAACTGGGGGACCTAGATATAAGTGTAAGACTACTGTTGGTTGATAATCAAGCGATGTTACTGGTACATGACAACGCAGAGTTACTGCATGTCTTCAATGGACGGAGTAAAATCTTAGTCTGCGGTAGGTGGCGCACCAGTTCGTGTCTCCACTGACGCCGCTAGCTGTTTAGAGGTGACGTCAGGATACAAGGCGTCACTTTTCAGAGCTGGAGCAATGATGCGCTTTCGATGAGCAGACTAGGACTGTTAATACAGGCCATCAGCTGAGGGCTGTGAGTCCTATGTGACAGATACTATCATTTCCAGCATTCTATGGGTTCTCTGATACCACATCGATGTACAATCCAACGTGATCTCTGCATGCTACTGACTTGTTATCATCTGCATATCAGCCAGTGATCCTCCCAGTATCGTCATCGTTTACAGAGTTAGTGGTACCTCCTGTCATCGTAGCCCTGAAAGTCGTTATGTTCTGACTGAAAGTGATAAACGAGTCTATCGTATACACCAAGTAACAATCCCTTTTTCTCTCTCTTAGGAAAACATTTTGATGTTAGTATATTATGTTACGTACGTGGCATTTCTCGACTGAAACAATAGCAGTAATTTCCTCCCCCTTATCCAATATACGCTCATTGAGTCTTACCTTTGTATACGGGTTAGAGGTGGTTTCGAGTGAAGTGCAGTAAATTTTCATTTGGTCGACAAAGGTAACGGGATCAACTACAGTTATCATTGAGCGTACTCCTACTCTAATCAGATGTTGTGTAAGACAGGTGATATATGTCAGATAATGAGCGCGATTATTCAAGAGATCACAGTATATGCAACAATATGAGGAGACAGCAAAGAAATCTCCTACAGAGGAATAGCACTTGACAGAGAAGAGGGATGAGATGCAGCCACGAGGACGTTTTTTGTAAGTTGCTTGTACTTAGAACAGTTCCCTCGTGAAAGGAATTAAATGAATAATACTTGTGCGAAGTGGTTCCCGCTAGAAAACGTAACTGAGACGAACAGCGTCAGCGAGCAAAGATTCCAGCCGAAGAAAACTTTGGTCTTAAGAAAGATCGATACTGGCAACAAAATGTATATTGTGCTACGAAATAAGAGACTTTCGGCACACTTCTCTTTCTCTCTCTCTCTCTCTCTCTCTCTCTCTCTCTCTCTCTCTCTCTCTCTGCACTAGTCTCCACATATAGAGCACAACAGGCAATTAAGTTTGTAGAGTTTTGTTTGGAGAACATCTTCTACTAAAACAGTTTCCAAAGAACTTCATAACGAGCTCCTTCAGACAAGAAGTCCTTAAGTATTCACCAGTGATAAGAAGTTACTGAAAGTCCTTTTCTCACAGCATGGAGATCACGTCGAAAACGCCGTAGAAACAACCATAAACTAGTCGAAACTTGTGTCCGAGCGAGAAAAACTCCCTCTTCAACAAAAAGACGACGTTCGCTCTTTGCAGTTTTCTTTCAAAAATAGCTGGAATTATCGGTGCTTTGTGTAAAAGTAAATGTAAACAGTTCGAACTGACACTACAGCTTGGGAGACATTCAGTGCGGAAGAGACCGAAAGAAATTTAGAAATCCATCAGAAATCAAGAAGTACTGAATTCCGAGAGCAATTGCCTCACACTTTTTCTCTGTGGTATTCCGATAACACACCACAAAACAGTTAAGAACTACAGTGTAACTTTGTATCAGCACATCAACTGGACAGAAAATAATGATGTCGCATGCATGATTACATCTGCTTACCTTTATCCTCCATCAGAAGTTCCAGAAATATTTCCATAGGGCACGAAGCTTAAACCCACGTAATCTTTTGTTCTACCAAACTTCCATCAGTGCGATGTAATCCAGCATGGCATGAGTAGTGAAATCTCTTAATGGTCTGAATGCTTGTATGCATTGCATCTGCAACGTTCGTCTGTTTGACGCCCAGTTATGTTAGCTGCGAACAGACTAGTTACGAAACTGCGATACGCATGCATAAAATGAAAACATTCATAAGTTTATTTTCTATTTTTGTTGTCCATTTCTGAAACAAGCTACACTGCACTGAGCTCATAACTCAGAGTCCTGCTGCTTTTAGGAAGGCGAAGCATTCCCTTGTGCAATCTTCACAATTTTTGCCGAAAATTAGCGTATGAGGCCAGTTTCTCTCTCTCAAACTGCGAAAAAAATTCTTCCACTTTGTTCCTGTTACGCTTCTTTCTCTTTTCATCCCTTGCCACTTTCTTCTCAAATAACTTCATTATCTGTGTTTTATCACCTTCCTGTTACTCTTTCTCTTTGATCTCTTTTCTCACATCTGTCACTTCAAGCGCGCATAATTTAAATCTACCTACCTCTAAGCTATTTAATTCTTTAGGTGTAATTCTCATGAACGAGCGTAAACTCAGTTTTTTTTTTCACTGTAGTAATTTCTAAACGTTGAACTATATATTAGATGTAATAACAAGCTTATCGAAATGAATGAAATAGGAAATATGTAGAATAACTGCTTCGATGTGAGAGAGGGCTTCATGGGCCTGAATTTGCCAGGATGAATGCAAGAATAAGATAAATCTATGCTGGAAGGCCACAGTCAAATGAAAGAAAAGTTGTGAAACTGAATGTTTAATTACTAGACGTCTCAATCTGCATCCAGTTTGTGACATCCATTAAAAAGTGAAGGATTCCTGATTGGCACGGCAAGCTTAATTATCGGAGTGTACGGTAGCGAATTTAATGCCGAGCGACAACAGGCGGTAAAACTGAACATTATTAGAGACTGATAACTCCAATAAAAATTTATATCTGATTTATAAATTGTAGAGTGCAGCAATCACTTTTTACATTTTATTATGCAAATGTAGATTTCGGCTAGTAGCTAGCCATTCTGAATGTGCTATTTTTTATGTAATTTACTGTTGTTCGGGCGTCAGTCACAGTTCTTTGAATACTACATCATGTATCACACGCACTGAGAATAAAAAGTAGAGCATTGATAATGGCTAGCTACTAAACGAAATCTGGATTTCCATAACAAATTCTGATTGCTGCACTCTATAATTTATAAGTCACATACAGTCGCTGCGCGCATCCACTTTCCGAATGGGAGGTAACCTCATTTATAACTGTACTAAATAATGACTGCGAAGCGGTCAAATCCTTACATACTGCAGCGCCAAGTGCGTATACTAGAAGGAAGATCTTGCTTTGTACTGCACGTTTCAACAAAATATCTCAGTTTAGCAGTTCGACTCGCCCGTCGTTGCCTACCAGGCGGTAAAATCATATTTATTGACAGACATGTTTTGTCCTGCACTCGTGCTCCGTTCAAATACTATAGAAAGGGCATTAGCTATGACTCCACGGGATTGAGGTAGCTACAATTATCTTGGAACCTTAGTCTGTGGTATAGCATAATTTTCGATAGAATACAGTGGATATCTATTGGTAACATAGCCATCGTATGTATGCTAGGTTACGACCGAGTTACTGCCGACTCTTAAGCACAATGTTATTACACTACTGGGCATTAAAATTGATACACCAGGAACATGACGTGCTACAGACCCGAAATTTAACCATCAGGGAGAAGATGCTGTGATATGTAAATGATCAGCTTTTCAGAGCATTCACACAAGGTTGGCGCCGGTGGCGACATCTACAACGTGCTGACACGAGAAAAGTTTCCAACCGATTTCTCATACACAAACAGCAGTTGATCGGCGTTGCCTGCTGAAACGTTGTTGTGATGCCTCTTGCAAGGAGGAGAAACGCGTACCATCACATTTCCGACCTTGATAAAGGACGGATTGTAGCCTATCGCGATTGCGGTTTATTGTATAGTGACACTGCTGCTCGCGTTGGTCGAGATCCAATGCCTCTTAGCAGAATATGGACTCGGTGGGTTCAGGAGGATAATACGGAACGCCGTGCTGGAGCCCAACGGCCTCTTACCACAACAGTCGACATGACAGGCATCTCATCCGCATGGCTGTAACGGATCGTGCAGCCACGTCTCGATCCCTTTGTCTACAGATGGGGACGTTTGCAAGACAACAATTACCTGCACGAACTGTTCGACGACGTTTGCAGCAGCATGGACTATCAGCTCGGAGACCATGGCTGCGGTTACCCTTGACGCTGCATCACAGACAGGAGCGCCTGCGATGGTGTACTCAGCGACGAACCTGGGTGAACGAAAGGCAAAACATTTTTTTTTCGGATGAATCCAGGTTCTGTTTACAGCGTAACGATGGTCTCATCCGTGTTTGGCGACATCGCGGTGAACGCACATTGGAAGCGTGTATTCGTCATCGCCATACTGGCGTATCACCCGGCGTGATGGTACGCTGCCTTTGGTTACACGTCTCGGTCACCTCTTGTTTGCATTGACGGCTCTTTGAATACATTTCAGATGTGTTACGACCCGTGGCTCTACCCTTCATTCGATACCTGCGAAACCATACGTTAGGATAATGCAGGACCGCATGTTGCAGGTCATGTACCGGCCTTTCTGGATACAGAAAATGTTCGACTGCTGCCCTGGCTAGCACATTCTCCAGATCTCTCACCAATTGAAAACGTCTGGGCTAAGGTGGCCGAGCAACTGGCTCGTCACAATACGCCAGTCACTACTCTTGATGAACTGTGGTATCGTGTTGAAGCTGCATGGGCAGCTTTACCTGTACACGCCATCCAAGCTCTGTTTCAGTCAATGCCCAAGCGTATCAAGGCCGTTATTACGCCAGAGGTGGTTGTTCTGGGTACTGATTTATCAGGATCTATGCACCCAAATTACGTGAAAATGTAATCACATGTCAGTTCTAGTATAATATATTTGTCCACTGAATACCCGTTTATCATCTGGATTTCTTCTTGGTGTAGCAACTTTAATGGCCAGTAGTGTAATAATAACGATGAATGCTATTGTACACTAATAATACCAAACCATTATAACCAACTGATTAACAGCATTTCCCTCTATTTCCAGAACGAAATACAACAACGATTTTGAGTGGCTTGGATTCGACAAGTCATTGGTAGGTTTCCGAATATATGTAGGACTTCATGTCTATACTCTGGTCCCTCGGTTCCTGTAATTTATAGGCCGATTATTTCTGGCCGCAAGGAATACGTCCCAAATGTGTTCCATCGGGTTAAGATCAGACTAATTTGGTTACCAAGACATCAACGTGCGTTCACTATCATGGTCACAATTCTGGTCTTGTAAGATGGGCAGTCCACCTGATAGAGAAGCCATCGCAGTCGGAGAAGACACCAAGCATGAAGGGATGCAAGTGATGTGCAGTAACTTCCACGAAGTCCACAGCTGTCACAGTGCGTTACATCGCTACCACAAGTCCCATGGGAGACCAGATGGAGCGCAGCAAGCTTCGAGTAACCGTTCGCGAGCATGGCGAATCCGAAGACGACCATCGATCTCTGGTGTGGTAAGAAACGTGGTCCATCCGACAAGGTAAACGATTCTACTGATCATCCGTCCAGTCCGATGAATCTGCATCAAGTGCATTTGTAGCTGGCATAGTCCGTGCGTCAACCTGAGAGCACATGGAAGTCTTTGGCCGCGGAGCATCATGTTCATCTTTGTCCCTTGAACCGTGAGCACCGAAACCGTTACGCTTACAGTTTCATTGTACTCTGTCAGGTATGCTACAGCTCGCTTCAAAACCTGCTTTACAGTGCGGGCAACCCCTCTGATTTCCACGTTCTGTGGTGAGACATCAATGACCAAAACCTTGTCACCTCGTCGTGATTTCACCATCCTTCAAGCACTTTGTATAGATGCTCACGACAGTAGCAAGCGAACAGTCGACCAGCTTCGCCGTTTGCGAGATGCTCGTTCCCAGTCGTCGGGCTATAACAGTCCGCCCTTTGGCAAAGTCTATGAATTTGCACATTTTAGGCCCGTATCAACGCTGGGCTGATATCCCATTCGTCACTGCTCCACCTAGAACTTTCCTTATCGCGTCTAGCGACTGTAACGGCACCAAGTGGAATTCTCTCTCGGATTCTGCAGTGGTCATAAAGTTTCCGCTCGTAAATACGAGTACACTGAAGCACCAAACAAACTGGCATCGGCATTCGTATTCATATACAGAGATGTAAACAGGCAGAATACGGTGTTGCTGTCGGCAACACCTATATAAGATAACAAGTGTCTGGTGCAGTTGTTAGATGGCTGCTACAATGGCAGATTATCAAGATTTAAGTCAGCTTGAACGTGGTGTGATGGGACACACTCCAAGGTAGCGCAGAAGTGGGGATTTTCCCGTACGACCATTTCACTACTGTACCGCGAATATCAGGAATCCCGTAAAACATCAAATCTTCGATATCACTTCGGCAGGAAAAAGATCCTGCAAGAACGTGACCAACGACGACTGAAGAAAATCTTTCAACGCGACAGAAGTGCAACCCTTCCACAAACTATCAACAAAAGTCAGCGTGCGAAAGATTCTGTACCTACGAAAACTCCTGTCGCATTACCTCACTTCCTCGACAATTACCTTTGACGATGATGAATTGTTTCATCGCTAGTATTACTTAATGACGGGCTGGGTGAAGTTCACTAAGCACACTCGATTCATAAGCCACTCTCAGTTTATTCTGTCCTTTGCCTAATTTTAGATGTGAATAATAGTAACATAATCAAACCACGAGATTCAAAAGTAATTTTAATTTCCACGAATGATTCAATCGGACTATACTTCCGTCTTGGGAATGCCTGTTCATTATTGGTCCGACACGCGACCGTAAAATTCAGTGCACTATTTACACGATCTGTTGAATAAAGCTGGCCGGGGTGGCCGAGGGGTTCGAGGCGCTACAGTCTGGAACCGCGCGACCGCTACGGTCGCAGGCTCGAATCCTGCCTCGGGCATGGATGTGTGTGACGTCCTTTAGTTAGTTGGGTTTAAGTAGTTGTAAGTTCTAAGCGACTGATAACTTCAGAAGTTAAGTCCCATTGTACACAGATCCATTTGAACCATTTTGTTGAATAAAATGAACAGTCAAATAAGTACGGAACATGGAGTCATAGTAGACAAGAAAAACAAAAGTAACGAGAAGTAGCATAAATGAGAACAGGGAGACCGTTAAAATCTTGATTGATGATCTCGAAGTAGGTGAAGTTAAGGAACTCTGCTGTGCAGGCAGTAAAATGACCCAAGACAGATGGAGCAAAGAGGATATAAAAATGGCAAAAAAGGCATTATTGGCAAGGAGAATACTACTGATATCAAACGTAGGCCATAATGCGAGGAAGAAATTTCTGAGAATGTACGTTTGGATCACACCATATTATGGTAATGAAACATACACTTTGGGAAAACCGGAAAAAGAAGTGAATCGAATCATTTGAGATGTGGTGCTGCAGAAGAATGTTGAAAATAAGATGAACATATAACGTAAGAAATGCGGAGGTTCTCCTCAGGGACAGGATTGTACGACCACCTTTTACGACATCACGGAATGACTTCCATGGTGCTACAGGGAGCTGTAGAGAATAAAAACTGTAGAGGAAAACAGAGACTGGAATATTTCCAGCAAGTAACTGAAGACGTACGTTGTAGGTATATTCTGAGACGAAGAGGTTGACACAGGAGTGGAATGTGTGGCGAGTCGCGTCAACGCAGCCAGAAGGCCTATGACTCACTTGCTGAGTCCACGTTAATGACTGCTGTGGTGCAGGCGCTCAAAGACAAGCAACCGTAATACTCACTGATGTGCCCAGAGTTGTTCAATCGTGCTTTGTAGCAGCTCCTTTGTATTTGCTCTCGTATCGATAGAGACGCAGCAATGCTGACCCCACAATCTGTATACCTCGTAACAGGTAGGGCTGTATCCAACCTCGTGTTTCATTCTTTTTTACCGCGCAAGCAGGAGGGGGGATGAACGAGAAAATACACTGGTACATATAAGATAATGTAACTTTTACTGTTTGGGAGATAATTCAACCAATTTTTCGCATTTTGTCAATATGTTATTGGCGATAATCCGCAATTTTTTTCAAATTTTTTGTCAAATAATTTAATCAGGATGTTGCCGGATACTTTTAGAACACACACTATCACATGAGGAACGTTTTCTCAAAGGTTAGTTAGTACTACTTTCAAATCGTGATAAGATGTTCATCGCAATTAGATAAACAGATCTGTATACCAGGTTTTTAATATCAGTCTTAGAACATTCGCTACAATTTTATAAATTTACGTGTATGATACATTGCAACTTTTACATCCCAAAAATTTAAATAAAGTCGACAGTAATGCAGTCTGAAAAATATTGCACCAGCGGAAGTTGTGTTATAGTTTTTATAGTCTGTAGTAAATTTGACCTTTTTATCCGAAATGCTTCAGCAGAGAATGTTCCTTATACACTGAAAAATAAAATTTGTAGGAAATGAAGGAATAAATTTTGTTACGATTTATTTATTCCATAATCGTACATTTGGTCTTTTTGGTCTTTTAGTCTGATCCTCCTGGAGTGAACTTTTGGTAATATCGTTCACTGAGATCTCTAAACCTGGAATATACACATCATCGGTCTTCTTCAACAGATTTTCAAGGAAGCTATCTGCATCAAGTCCTAATCTCGTAAGGATCCTGATTCTTGCACTGAACATCAGACAAGCACCATATGAGGAAATTTTAACCACAGTAGACGAGGAAATTGTGGTTAACAAATGGCTCTGAGCACTATGGGACTTAACGTCTAAGGTCATCAGTCCCCTAGAACTTAGAACCAATTAAACCTAAGTAACCTAAGGACATCACGCACATCCATGACCTAGGCAGGATTCGAACCTGCGGTCGTAGCGGTCGCGCGGTTCCAGACTGTAGCGCCTAGAACCGCTCGGCCACCTCGGCCGGCGGCAATTGTGGTGTTTGAGCGTACTTTCTGAGGATTTTAAAGGTTTAGTACGGGTTTTGTATTCCACCGTGTTTGCGCTTCTTTAATAAGTAGTAACTAACCGCATCGTAAGTGGATTCACAGCCTTCTATAGTGTACATCTGCTCTCTCGATGGCGGGAAATAATAAAATACTGGAAATAGGGCAATCCTGTGCAAAAGGAAACATGGCGCTGCGCGTTGGTTGGAACAGGAAAACCTTACATTATCTGTAGGACGAATTAACTCTCTTACGTGCTACACAAGCATCTGATCTCAAAAATATTTCAACCTTTGTAACCAATTTTAAGTACCCCCCCTTAATTCCTTGACGCAGCAGGGTAATTTGTATGTTAAAGTTAAAAAATATATCGGATCAACCTCTTCTTTATAGTGTAAAACACTGAGATTGACGCTTTTCGGAAGTGATGCTTCCATCATCAGAATAATAAAAAGTAAGAGAACCTGTTAAAACTCGCTAAAATGGAACATGCACCAGGCACAATAAAATTGACAATAAAATTAAAAAATCGTGGCTTCTTCCCTTGTTGCAGCCGTGTCTTCCAAGGTGCATCTCCACATAGTCGTCAAAATACAAAAAACCCTGAAATGGTGTCGCCTATGGTGTTCAACATCTAACCACATTGCTCTCTCCTCTATCGTCGTAAACCGCCCGTGCGTCTTCGGTGATACCATACACCACGTAGCCAAACACGGCACTGAAACGCAAGTGAGCTCAAGCGCAAGTAAACAAGGAAGTCACAGAGATGTCTGTACAAACAGATAACGTATACATGTTTCAAGGACCTCATGAAATGATGGTATTCTGCCAGTTGCTGAAAATGTACTTACTAAAAGAAACCAGTGAAATGTTTGAAAAAGTTATTTGTGACACCAGTTAGCTGTTCATTCAGTGAGCTATGATTATCCACGCTATTTATCTATATTTCCAGTGATTTACACTATAAACAAGTTGTTGAGCCGATATATTTTTTAACAGTGACATTCACAACCACGACCTCTCATCCAGTATGGATAAAATCAAAGGGAAATTTCTTTCGTAATATCTAATATATTTCCAGTACAGAGCAGTATTATCAATGAGAGTGAGTGATGGTTGTTGATTTCATTTTTTTCTTTTAATTCTAAAATTCCTGTTATGTTCATTTCCTTGGTGATTTGTAGGGAGAGGTGCTATAGTCCTTCAGTATTCGCTACCCGTAGTAGGCGAGGCGAGTCGACGGCCGCACGGCGGAGGGGGGGGGGGGGGGGGGAGCAGATCTGTTCCTGTTCTTCTTTGCTCTTAGGAGGAGACACTTCGCCCGTTGTCTGTCGCCGAGCGCAGCGAGAGCCTTTGACAGGATTAGCGACATTCTCGAAGGAGGGCGCCTGTGGGCTGTGAGTTCAGTGACCGCTCTCAGATCTCTCAGCAGTGGCAGCCATGAATACGTAGTTTCTCCGAAGGTTCTTGACCACTTTCGCACTTGTGTGTGCCGGGGAAAGTTAATACTTCACTGTGGCGTTTGAGGTACAGAGCACCTTCGTAATCAAGCCTTTGTATCGTACTGCCGGGACACTGGCGCCACAGTCGTAAGCCTCCCAAAGGAAATTTACAGAAAGTTTTGGTGGAACGGCCTTTGGTTGGTCGGCACTCGCAACTTCCGCGAGCGGCGATTTACCACAGGCCGCTCTACGCAATCTGCCAGAAAGTGGCGCTGAAAGGTCTGCAATAAAGCTATTTGAGGTTTAAGACTGGGACAGTAAGGGACGTGTCTTTCGATTGGATTAAACTTCAGTTTTTGAGGCATCATACCGCGAAGGAGAATAGAGCAGAAGTTCTCGTCATTCCATTTTGAGACGCGTGAGATTCAACACTCGTTCGATAGACGGCAGTCGAGGTTCAGCATTCGAGATTTGATATTCAGCATTCGTTTCTTTATTATGGCAGCAGCAGTATGTATTTCGTCGCAATAGGACATTGTGCAGAGAATTAGTAGACAGTATGCTGCTTGACGTTTTGTTTTGCCATCCTTATTTCGGCTTGATTGTCTACATCAGTATCTCTACAAACAATGGCAATTATTTATGTTTTACATAGATGTAATTTATAATGGTTGGGTGTTATACCCACGTTCCGACGTGGTAAACGGACTATGTCAACTATGAGTAAACTATTACAGCTGTTCAAATGGTTCAAATGGCTCTGAGCACTCTGGGACTTAATATCTGAGGTCATCAGTCCCCTAGAACTTAGAACTACTTTAACTTAACTAACCTAAGGACATCACACACATCCATGCCCGAGGTAGGATTGGAACCTGCAACCGTAGCGGTCTCGCGGTTCCAGACTGACGCGCCTAGAACCGCTCGGCCACATCGGCCTGCCTATTACAGTTATCTGCGGTTCTTGGATGTGACATTTTTTCATAACCTTCTGACGTTGCTCGATGATTTGAGTTGCACCTATGTCATCTGAGCCGTGCTCCGGCTCACGTTATTGCCTTTGACAGGTTGGTATTCGGATTGTGACCTCTCGTTTTCTTAGTAAGTTCACTGGCGCCCCTGCGACTGCACGCTTTGTCTGTCTGTGAGTGGCAGCAACGGCGTTTACCGATGCCGAGTACTGTGGTACTATGTTGGGAGCGATATCCACTATTTCCGGGTCGTCATGTGTCGGAGTTTGGTGGGGACGGAGGACCAGTGAGGTCCGCACAGCCGCAGGACTCGCCGGGACACCACCCGATGGAAGGATGTGGTCACGAGAGAACACGACCACGCCAAACTAGTAGTTAAAGTGAATAGATCGTTAAATCCGAGTAGTGAAACCGCCACCGTTGTCTGTGTGTGTCCGTCCTCTGAAGTTACCTCATGGCAACAAGCTGTTAGTTGGCCATTCATACTGGGACGTTTTCCTTGCCTGACTTGATCTAGAGCGACCGTTGGTTGGTCGTTCAGTCGGTCGTCTCAACGGTCGACGTGTATTTCGTCTTCCGACGGCTTCTGTGTCCTCTGTGTTGGTGTCGACTTGTAATTCGTCCTTGTTGCTCCACAGAGACTGGATTTAGTATTGTTTGAGTTGCTTGTGGAATTGTTTTCGCTGATCCGTGTGTTTCTAGTGTGGTTTTAATTGAGCAGTTATTTTAACGCTGTCTGCGTACTGGATTCATGGAGGCAACTTGTTGGGATTACCTTGCGTTTGAACAGCTTCTCTTGTCTAATGTTTGTCGTTTTACGATGTTAAGAGTGTACTCCGCCCGACTGCCTGGCATGGGTTATTCCGTCTTTGTATTGGGCACCGGATGTTTGGTAGATTTTGCGAGACTGTTGGTCTTGCGTTTAACTGTGACTGGTTTGAGTTGCCATCTTGTTAAGTGAGCATATCACTAGGCTGCATGTCCCACCTTAATTACGTTGGAGGGACTTTCCCAGGTCGACCCTTGGAGATCTGGCTGTGGATCACTCCCTTCTTTATTTGGTATGTTTGTGTAAATTTCTTAAAAAATAATATTTTCTTTAAATTATTCATACTGATTGTGGTCTTCTGCCGGCAAATAATTTGAATCCTTCTTAATAAGACCTTCAGCAGTCAGTGTAGGTCATGTTACAGTCAATTTTTTTTTATTTGGTAGTCTTAAAAATTATTTTGAAATTTTTTTAACGTCTAATTGTCTTCCTCATTTGTAATTCAGGCCTTCAACTGTTAACTGTTTTGAAGTATTGCCTTTGGCCATCAGCCGACAAATTATTTGAATTCTTTCTTAATAAGGCTTTCAGGCGTCAGTGTAGCTTGTGTTACATTCAATTTTTTTAAATGATTGTTTTTAAAAATTTATTTCCTTAAATAAAGTGTATGTGTTTACTGAGCGCCACACCTTTTCCTGCCTTCCCTAAGTCCCATGTTACATTATCATACCTCGTTTTATTATTTTGACAGTCGTAGAAATTCAAGTTTGATGACAGCTAGCTCTTTACTTAGAGATATTTATGTGGTTGCAGGTCTTGTACCTATGGGATTTTTATTGATGTTATCCAGCAACTATAGACAGTTTGAAACGTCCCCTTCGAAAAATTAATGAATTGTTGTGCTGACAAACCTCTTACGTTATTTGATTTTCAAACAGCTGAGCAGAACTGAACGTACTTATACATTTCGCTCTTTACTTACACTGATCAACACTAAACTGACATACAATATTTTTAGCGCAACGCAATCTGACTTTCAACAATCCCTACAAAAGAATGGCCCTGACTAACAATAACCTATAACTTTCATGAATGACTTACCTGACAAAAATCTTCGTTACTCGAACTACTGCAATACAGCGAGCGCCAATACTGCCAGCTAAATAAAAGATTCTAACTAGTGACGGCACTAACTACTGATAGGCATAGTTAAGCTATATATATATATATATATATATATATATATATATATATATATATATATATATATATATATATATATATCAGTTCATGACATCCAGTCTTACAAATTTACTGTCTCTGATGGACACACATCCAGATCATCCGCTTTCAAAACTCCGCCATCTCCCTCCCCACACCCACCACTGCTGGCGGCTCACCTCCAACTGCCCAACACTACAATAGCATATACTCCAACAATGCAAACCAACCACAGCTACGTGGCTTTACCAACATAGAAACCTAAACAGCCTACTTACTAGTTTAGTCAAAATAACAACAGGTGTGACCGAGGATTCGGCTAGCGGACCATGCCATGACACCAGTACCATATCCCTCAATCAGGCTGGCACGTTTCCCCCAGTGCCATGAGAGGGAACTGCGAACGCACCGCATTTAAATCGCACTGCAGTCCGCTGTGTACGCCTTTGTTTTATATTTCATATTTCTCAGCAACATAGATCACAAACAAAACAAATTTGCAGTATTGTTTAACTATTTTTGGGTGTGCTGAAGACATATAATTTTTATCCGGTACGAACTGTTACTATATGACAGACACAGTGAATTTAACAGATTTTCTCACTCAGTTTGCCACATAATCGTGACTTCGTTAGTTTCACAGTCGAAAAAATGTCTTTTACACACATGTTGGTATTAATATTGTAACCCTTTTGCAACCTCTTTATGGAGGCTTGGAGACACTAGCTGAGAAACGCAATGTTAACATCCTGGACACTTTTAACGTTAAAGGGATTTGTCTTTAAAAAGGGAATTGCCTTGCAAATAAGTCAGTTACATCTATACATACAGAAGGGCGCTTCCAGCTGAAACGGCAAACTGTCTCGAAAACAGATGTAACCCATAACCATTTAAGCAACAGTGGTCTCTGCCTGAAATCGCCATTATGTTTTCATGTTTTCTTTCTTTCTGAAACCACCGATGCACTTGCAGCCATAAACGTAGCAGTCACTTACAGCATTCAAATCAAAAGTCCGGCCGGAGATTGTACTATGTGGTTGTAGGAAATTGTGACGCGGTTTTTTATAGTGATCATACTGAAGAGATCCTTGACACCGAAAATAAGTATATCTAAAGTTTTTGTAACGTGAATTTGACTTTTTACCACTACTTTTACCAGTGGTTCCGAAACGAAAGTATTGGGGCAGTATGTACTACTGGTTTAGATTTCTTAAAGTTTAGGCCGATCGTCGCTTGTTATTTAGGAATGTAATTTCTTTTAGCCATCATGTGGTCGTGGAGGTCTCTAGATGTGAGTCTCTATCTAGGACAAAAGCGGGTTTGCTTTCAAATATATCTCACGAACTGTTGAATGTTTGAAAAAACTGCATGTCCCAGAGCCTCAAAACTGAAATCACCTCCTTTAAATAAGTGATTTACTTCTTTTTGCAAACTTCTTCTTTTATTCGTTGCTTACTGTGATGATAAAGGTTAACTTTGTGAAAATTTTTAATATTGTATTCCAAAGTGAAATCATTTCCTTAAGACAACTGATTGTTTACTTTTTTCCAATTTCATCTTGTATTCGTTGCTTTCTATGGTGATAAAAATTAATTTGGTGAGAAGTTTTAAAATTATTTTTTATGTTCTTGGGGCTCAAAGGGTAAAAAAAGCCTTTGAAGGTCGCAGATTCCTCTCGGACGAGAATGTACAACAGGCACTTACGGACTTCTTCACACAACAGGGCATAGTGTTTTGTCAAAAAGTTAACTTCAACTTGGTGTGTCGGTAGGATGACTGGCTCAATGTTCATGACTTTTTCCCTGATTGACATACGGACCTTGGGCTGTACGGGCTTCGAAAGGAAACTGTTGTTTGCTCCTTATATAATGATCGCAGTGGTTGACACTATTTAGATATTAATTAATGTAAAAATTCTAGAATAATTTTTTCATTGTTGAATGAAAATATTACGTTCCCCACCGAGAGACTGTAAACTAACTGCTAACTAAAAGTCGGCATCAACTCTTCCAAATAGGAATGGGATAGCAACAGAAAATGTTATAAAAGTAGGATTGAATATAAATCAAAATATTTGTCTCAAAGGGCAATTAAAGCACTGTAGTATTCCAAAGCTAGTGTTCAGGAAATGCGTCGTACAAGAAGCATTCAACATTTCTAAGAAAATCAGAATAAACAAATTCTTTGCAAAGCGTAAAACGACGACTACAGCCCGCTGGAAGGGAGTGTGACGAAACTGAATGTTCTACCAATTGGATGGATTATTAGCAAACAAATTCTGTATGTAGTACAGAAATCGACTCCCCTCAAAATACCCAAGGGCTGTTTCTCCCCACGGAACACACGCTCTGCAGTCGCGAAAGCTTCAGTGCGATTCTCCTTAAAATTTTACAAAAGCGAGTCAAGGTATTAATTACGTGATCTCTGTAAATGATTAGCAACAGCACCATACAAACGTATTCATCTTGAACACAGACTCACTGCACCTCGCCAAATCTTTTCCCTGCTAACAGCCAACCTCACCATCAGATGAACGAGAACATCCTGGATCGAGTGGATGGTACACATGCTCCGCGAGGATGAGGAATTTGCGACAAAATTTTTGTGTTCTGATGACGTGCAGCTAAAGCGTAACTCTACTATGAACCTCCACAATTGCGTCTACTGCATTCCAAAGAATCATTATTTTGATATGGTTGAATCAAATGGAGCACCTTATCGATAAACGTGTAGTTTGATTGTTCCCTTTTCTTCGATGATACCATACTTGCTCAGATGAGTATTGATCTGCTTCGGCCAAGGACTTTGCCTGTCATCCAAATCTTGAAAGGAGACGAAATGTTTTACACGCAAGAGACAGAGCTCTACCTCATTGCCATCGAGAAGTCAGATGGTACGTGGCTGATTAGAGGCAGTGGACAGGTCAAAGAGGACCCACTGAAGTCAAATCTCGATCTCTCGACTTTGTTGCTACGGTCCTCTAGATGTAGAGAACCGTCAAGGACGACGTGTATCAGAAAGAAAGAACCATCTAGTATCGAGCAGCTGCGTAAAAAATAAAATTGACACCGTTTCATGTGTTGCCATTACGCCAAATGCATTGAAAGTCTTGGCTTAGTCTGCATTTCGGTTCCATCAACGATGTTTGGACGCTCTTGCAGTTAGAACCTATAAAATAAAAACATTACAGCTGCAAGGAAAATTTTTAAGAACAAGTGTAATGTCAAACAGAGAGTATAATATTCGACTCAGTCGTACGATATGAGGAAAGCAATTTATGGAAAACACTAACCAAGGGCAGAGACAAAATGATAGCACATGTGTTATGACATCGAGGAACAACTTCCATTTACTGGAGGGAGCAGTAAAGAGCTAAAATTGTACGGGAACACAAAGATTTTCTGTAAGTGATGCTCTGAAATGAAGAAGTCGAATCACTAACAAATTTATGAAACCATAGATAGATAATTAGTCTGTAGCAGAGCTGAATGTAAGGTAACTGCGGTACTGTAGTCAAATATTACCAAAGCGGAAAAAAGCGAAACTCTCATTTTATGTTCAAAATTTTTGCAAAAATGTATAATACACTGTTGAGAACACCTGATTTATTCCCGAAGACAAATTGGAGTAAAGAAATAGTTATACTGCAATGCTACATGACTATCAATCTGTGATACTGAGATATATATTTTGTAAATAATGCTAAGACTATGTATTTACTGTGCATATTATCATGCAAAATTTTAACTCATACTTGACAGAAAGTAAAATAAATAAAATTAATTTGTTTTGAATACATTATGGGAGTGGCAGTGATCAATGTGTTACAAATATTTACTATTAAAACAGTCTTGATCACTCTTTATTTATCAAGGTGACTGGTTTCGACCACTGCTGTGGTCATCTTCAGACCTACAAGTTGTATACAAAGCTATAATTAGAGGGTTACATACATTAAAGAAAATACATGAAGTTATAAAGCAATAAACGATGAATTACCATTGATTAGGAACCTCTTAATGTTGGAGAATCACTACTGGAGAAACCAGTGCACGTCTTACTATATATAATGGAGGCTCCGCCCCCTTCAGACGGCATGATGTCATTGCTAACCAATGAGTTATAAGTCAAAAAAACAATGTAAAATTTCTTTGTTAAAAGAACTTTAAACTTACCTTATTAAACAGCTATTGTCAATTAAGAAGCGTTAAAAATATTTAAATATTCACGGTAAATGAACTTTGGTTTGGCCTCTCAAGGCCTGATAGTGAACCATTTGGAACCAATGGTTGCCAGGTTGAAGTTGCACGCCGTTCCAAAGATGAGGCATCAGACTTCATTCTACTGAAGTTGTAAAGTCGATAGGCGAGCTAGTGGTTGCCATGGTGAGGACAAACGCCAGTGCAAAGATGTGGCAGCAGGCTTTTTCCTAACGAAGTTGTTGTGAAAGTGGAATGGCGAAGACTGTCACGTCAGACGATGTATTATAGAGCAGCAACATGTCTTTATTGAAACTATTTTTCAATTAAATTGTTCAGATGGCTTGGAGCAGTACGGAACTTAACTTCTGAGGTCATCATCCCCCTAGAACTTAGAACTACTTAAACCTAACTAATCTAAGGACATCACACACTACCATGACCGAGGCAGGATTCGAACCTGCGACGGTAACGGTCGCGCGGTTCCAGACTGTAGCGGCTAGAACCGCTCGGCCACCTAAGGCCCACAATTTTTCAATTATTTTCTGATGCCTGAGGGCGGCTGTAGCGTTCACTGCCCCCGGGGGACGTAGGCGCCACCCCAAGTCTCAGCAGCTGCCGACCGGGTCGTTGCCCGGATTCTGCGAACTGCCTGCTCTCCCACAGCGGGTCCTTCTCCAACTAATGAGATACAGCGACGGTCTTTCTGCCGACAAGGGAGGTTACAGAGAAGGTTCCGGCGGCAAAAGACCAGGCCGCGCCAGGGTGGGCGCAAGGCTGCTTCTCAGACACACAGTCTCAACTCACTAGATAACTCTTAGCCGCATTAAGTGAAATGAACGTCGCAGAATATCTGGAAGTAAATACGGACGAAAAGAGAGCTTCAGCCACGAAATGCCTATGATAGAAAATCATTGCGGGACGCATCGCCACAGATAAGTGATTAATAGGGAACCAAAGGCTCCTACTACAACGCAGCGTCAGTGAAATGCTAATGAGCTGGATGAAGCCTGCGAGAGAGATGCCTAAGCCGTACCGTCACATCTTCGTAAAAGTGGTTTTCCACCAACCTTTGCATCCCAGCGACCCCCCAGCTAACGTGTATGATGTGTATTTGAATCGTCTACTTCTTTCTCCCGTATTGTTGTTCTCGTCTTCATTCCAGACTGGTTTGATGCAGCTCTCCATGCTACTCTATCCTGTGCAAACTTCTTCATCTCCCAGTGCTTACTGCAACCTACATCCTTCTGAATCTGTTTAGTGTATTCATTTCTTGGTCTCCCTCTGCAATTTTTACCTTCCACGCTGCCCTCCAATACTAAATTGGTGACCCCTTGATCCCTCAGAACATGTCCTACCAACCGATCCCTTCTTCTGGTCAAGATGTGCCACAAACTTCTCTTCTCCCCAATCCGATTCAATACTTCCTCATTAGTTATGTGATCTACCCATCTAATCTTCAGCATTCTTCTGTAGCACCACATTTCAACGTCCTCTATTCTCTTCTTGTCCAAAGTATTTATCGTCCATGTTTCACTTCCATACATGGCTACACTCCATACAAATACTTTCTGAAACAACTTCCTGACACTTAAATCTATACTCGATGTTAACAAATTTCTCTTCTTTAGAAACGCTCTCCTTGCCATTGCCAGTCTACATTTTACATCTTCTCTACTTCGACCATCATCAGTTATTTTGATTCCCCAAATAGCAAAACTCCTTTACTACTTTCAGCGTCTCATTTCCTAATCTAATTCCGGCAGCATCACCAGATTTATTTCGACAACATTCTATTACCTTCGTTTTGTTTTTGTTGATGATAATCTTATATCCTCCTTTCAAGACACTGTCCATTCCGTTCAACTGATCTTCCAGGTCCTTTGCTGCCTCTGACAGCATTACAGTGTCATCGGCGAACCTCAAAGTTTTTGTTTCCTCTCCATATATTTTAATTTTTTTTTTTTTTTTGGTCATCAGTCTACTGACTGGTTTGATGCGGACCGCCACGAATTCCTTTCCTGTGCTAACCTCTTCATCTCAGAGTAGCACTTGCAACCTACGTCCTCAATTATTTGCTTGACGTATTCCAGTCTCTGTCTTCCTCTACAGTTTTGACCTCTACAGCTCCCTCTAGTACCAGGGAAGTCATTCCCTCATGTCTTAGCAGATGTCCTATCATCCTGTCCCTTCTCCTTATCAGTGTTTTCCACATATTCCTTTCCTGTCCGATTCTGCGTAGAACCTCCTCATTCCTTACCTTATCAGTCCACCCAATTTTCAACATTCGTCTATAGCACCACATTTCAAATGCTTCGATTCTCTTCTGTTCCGGTTTTCCCACAGTCCATGTTTCACTACCATACAATGCTGTACTCCAGAAGTACACCCTCAGAAATTTCTTCCTCAAATTTTAATTCCTACTCCAAATTTTTCTTTTCTTTCCGTTACTGCATGCTGAATATACAGATTGAATAACATCGGGGACAGTCTACAACCCTGTCTCATTCCCTTCCCAACCATTGCTTCCCTTTCATGCCCCTCGACTCTTATAACTGCCGTTTCTGTAGAAATTTTAAAAAGCCTTTCGCTCCCTGTATTTTACCCCTACTGCCTTCAGAATTTGAAAGAGAATATTCCAGTCATCATTGTCAAAACGTTTCTGTAAGTCGAAAAATGCTACAAACGTAGGTATGCCTTTCTTTAATCCATTTTCTAAGATAAGTAGTAGGGTCAGTACTGCCTCACGTGTTCCAATATTTCTACGGAATCCAAACTGATCTTCCCCGAGGTCGGCTTCTACCAGTTTTTCCATCCGTCTGTAAGGAATTCGTGTTAGTATTTTGCAGCCTTGACTTATTAAACTGATATTTCGGTAATCTTCACATCTGTCAAATGGTTCAAATGGCTCTGAGCACTATGGGACTTAACATCTGAGGTCATCAGTCCCCTAGAACTTAGAACTACTTAAACCTAACTAACCTAAGGACATCACACACATCCATGTCAAAGGCAGGATTCGAATCTGCGACTGTAGCTGTTGCGCGGTTCCAGTCTGAAGTGCCTAGAACCGCTCGGCCACTCCGGCCGCCCCATCTGTCAACACCTTCTTTCTTTGGTATTGTAATAATTATATTCTTCATGAAGTCTGACGGTATTTCGCCTGTCTCATACGTCTTGCTCACTAGATGGTAGAGTTTTGTTAGGCCTGGCTCTCTCAAGGCTGTCAGTAGTTGTAAAGGAATGTTGTCTACTCCCGGGGCCTTGATTCGATTCAGGTCTTTCAGTGCTGTGTCAAACTCTTCGCGCAGTATCATATATCCTATTCCATCTTCGTCTACATTCACTTCCATTTCTATAATATTGTCCTCAAAAACATGGCCCTTGTATACACCCTCTATATGCTCCTTCCACCTTTCGGCTTTGCCTTCTTTGCTTAGAACTGGGTTTCCATCTGAGTTCTTGATATTCATGCAAGTGGTTCTCTTTTCAACAAAGGTCTGTTTAATTTTCTTGTAGGCAGTATCTATCTTACCCCTAGTGATATGCGCCTCTCCATCCTTACATCTGTCCTTTGGCCTACCCTGAATAGCCATTTTGCACTTACTGTCGATCTCACTTTTAAGACTTTGTATTCCTTTTCGCCTGCTTCATTTACTGCATTTTTACATTTTCTTCTTTCATCAATGAAATTCAATATCTCTTCTGTTACCCAAGGATTTCTATTAGCGTACTTGATCCTCTGCTACCTTCACTATTTGATCTCTCAAGGCTACCCATTCTTCTTCTACTGTATTTCTTTCCCCCATTCTTGGGAATCGTTCCCTAATGCCCTCCCTGAAGCTCTCTACAACCTCTGGTTCTCTCCGTTTATCCAGGTCCCATCGCCTCAAATTTTCACCTTTTTGCAGTTTCTTCTGTTTTAACCTGCAGTTCATAACCAATAGATTGTGGCCAGAGTCCACATCTGCCCCTGAAAATATCTTACAATTTAAAAGCTGGTTCCTAAATCTCTGTGTTACCATTATATAATCTATCTTAGACCTTCCAGTATATGCAGGCTTCTTACATGTATACACTCCCATATCATCTCAAATACGTGCCGCGACGGCCCTCCCGGAACGCCGTTCTAGAGAGTCGGCAAAGTAAATCTGCCGAGATAAATATTTCATGCAGGTCATGACAGGCAGCACAACTTACAACTCTCGCAACCGGCGTGGATGATGTAACATGGGTTGCCTTTCTTAAGGCGCATGAAATATTTCCCTTAATAAATTTATTTTGCCCACTCTGTAACCTTGTCCGATTCAAATGGTTCCCAGTCATTGATGTGATAGTAGGTTAACCTGTAGCCTATTTTCCTTCCTTTGTTTACGTATTGTCTGCTTAACTCTTTGAGTTCCTGTCCTGTTATCTGACGGGATGTGAAAAATTCCCTAGACTGCCGATCCGTTCATTCTTAAAGGAGATACGATGTCGTGCACTTTTAAGTACAATGTCAAGCATATTGGGAGCCACTAACAGTCTTCATTGGTGACTAGTCTTCTGAATAAGTACTGAAAAATAATAAAAAGTACGGCACTAGAAGAAGCGACAAAGTTTACGTTGCCGATAGATTGTGTTAAGCTCTCCTGTACAGTCGATACTTTTGCATTACTGCAGACACGTCCAGGAAGGTAACAGTGAAGCGTCTTGGGACTATCTCATCTGCATGACTACTCTGCAATCCACAATTAAGTGCCTGGCAGAGGGTACATCGAATCACATTTAAGCAACTTCACTCCTATTCTAATCTCGGAGAGCGGGCGGGAGAAAGGAACATATAAATCTTTTCGTGCGAGCTCTAATTTCTCTTGTTTTATTATGAGGATGTAGCCAGCAAAATATTTTCACACTGTGAGGAAAATAAATAATAATGTCGTGTGTCGAGGGCCTCCCTTCGGGTAGACCGTTCGCCTGGTGCAAGTCTTTCGATTTGACGCCACTTAGGCAACTTGCGCGTCAATGGGGATGACGATTAGGTAGGACAATACAACATCCAGGTCCTGAGCGGATAAAATCTCCGACCCAGCCGGGGTATCGAACCCGGGCTCTTTGGATTGACAGTCTGTCGCTCTGACCACCTTTTCTTTTAGTAATTCTCATTTTGTTCGCTTTTGTTCTTTGCATCTGCTCGGGGTGGACGTCGTAATACATCTGTTTAAGTTATTTGTTGATCGAGTAACTCAGTTTTTTGTTACAGACGGCAGCTAAACCTCTGACCGAGCACGCTGAGTTACCGTGCCGGCACCACTCAGCCACCGGGAGCGGATACACACACCCTGTGAGGAGAAAGTTGATGATTGAAATTTCAAGAGAAGGCCCTGGCACAGAGAAAAATGCTTTGTTTTTATTGACTGACACCCCAATTCTTTATTTCGCGAAGCAGAGGAGCAGCCCGGCTTTTAACTCCACTAAGCTGACCTACGTATCAGTTTTACTGGAGAAGGAGGTGTCTTTCTGCTGGGTATTAGGGCACGTAGATATTGCGGGGGACGAAAGGGTGGGAATCTCTTCGTTCAGTGTGCCATCCATCTGCATGCTATCACCACGCTGTTGAAGTGCAGTCATGCGTCGGGGAGAGGATGAGTGGCTTGAAGTGACAGGCAATAAGCTCCGTGTCGTTAAGTCCACAACTCGGCCGTCGAGTACTTCCTTCAAGCCACGTTGACGGGACGAGGTCCTTCTTACCCGTTTTTGCATAGGCCATAACCCTAAGGCGCATGGATTCTTATTCCGGCGTACAGATCACTGTGCGCTACATTTTATTCGACCGTATTTTATTTTCCGATCGGCAGGCCGCGGCGGATTTGTCGACGCATCTGCTATCTACTTTAAGTAACGTTCACACGATTGTGGTTCAAGTTTTTAAGTTTTGCGAATTGCCCAAACCTTTGCCAAGATTCTAGAGAGATGGTTTTAATGTGTTAACAGGATGACTGGCTCTTCCGTATTTTCTGTAAGTAGTCAGCCTCTGACATTTATCTGTGCCTTTCTGTTAGCTCCTTTCTCGTTTTACTTGTGCTTTAATCACATGTACAACTACTTTTACCTTTTTTCCATTGTTTCAGCTAATGCGAGATAGTGTGATTTTTTGATCGATCCAAGTGCATGAGCGTGGAAAAAATTCAACCTCTTAGGCACATTCATTTGTTTTAATGAGCGTGAGGGCGCTAATAACCTCGCCGTTAAGCGTGCATAAGCCCCAATGTCTCTCTCTTTCTCTCTGTCTCTCTCTCTCTCTCTCTCTCTCTCTCTTACACACACACACACACACACACACACACACACACACACACACACACACTCACGCACACACAATTTAGTATTACATAGCAGTATTCATAATTTTTTTGTTGCGTCTGGAGTTGTATAAGGTCGATACCAGATGACCTTTTTACTATAAAGTATTACAACTGTGTGGGTAAAGTTAGCATACTTTTATTTACAATATTTGTATGTAACCAAGTTCGTAAACACACCTGCCGATAAAAAATATCCACAGTTCCCTGCGTAATGTGGAATGGAGCATTAGATGTCAAGAGAGGCAGACCTGCCAGTTCAAAAGGAGGCCGAGAGTAATTCGTTGTGATTAGAGAAGCAAATAACAGGAGAATGGATAGGTAAGGAGAGCTCAGCGTCTTCGACCGCCGACTATACAATGGCTGTCACTTGAGTAAGAAATTCAAGCTGAGCTTTCTGACAACCAAATTGTCAGCTTACGGGCTGCAAGCATTCATGGCAGGGACACGTCCAAGAATAGGCCATACATGATGACGACGAGATGCATCATGAGACATTATCCAACTACAACAACCTATCGGAGGTAGGCGAGAGATATGCCACGAAAACGAAGGATTTTCTGAGAAGCTCACAGGCATCTTCCAATCTCTTCAAATTTTGGTAGCACGGCAGTACAGCCCCTGTGAATCCTGAGTTATTCTTCACCGCCAAAGGGGCTTAATACGCGGGAAAATGAGGACACCTAGTTTTGTCCTAATAATACGTACATCAGTGTTGGGTAATGTAGAATATAGTGTAGTACCGTGTAATGTAGTGTTGGATTGTGTAGTGAGGTCTTGGACTATACATCACAAAATTTGTACTACAATATAGTACAGCAGACCATGCTAATACGCTATAGGTGACTTTGGGGGGCCGTAGTCAACACGATGAAGGATCCCTACACCCTCACACGACTAGTGCCCGAAAGGACAGCTATTGTTCACTTCGGAGGACCATGCAGCCACTGTCGTACCTAGATCCAGGAAATGGGCTTCTTTGCTGCAACGCAAGTATCAGAGGTTCTACAAGCTAGGAGCAGCAGGAACTATCAGCACAACTGCCATTCTTGCTTCTTCCCTACACTCGGCAGCAGAGACAGATGTGCCGGAAGCGGTGCGTCCGACTACAACATTGGTCACAGTGGTTGCACCATGTTGTCTTCTCAGACGAGACCTGCTTCTTTGTAAAGCGTTACGATTGATTTATACACTGAGGTGACGAAAGTCATGGATAACGGTAGGCACATATATGATAGTATCGCCTACACAAGATATAAAAAGACAATGCACTGCCGGAGCTGTAATTTGTACTCAGGTGATTCATTTGGAAAGGATTCCGACGTGATTATGACCTCTCGACGGGAATTACCAGACTCTGAACGTAGAACGGTAGATGGAGTTAGACGCACGGGACATTCCATTTCGGAAATTCAAAAGGAATAACTCCGAGATCCACAGTGTCGAGAGTGTACCGACAATACAAAATTTCAGGCGTTATCTCCCACCAAGGACAATGAATGGCTGGCGGACATCACTTAATGACCAAGAGCAGCGGAATTTGTGTAGGGTTTCAGTGCTAACAGACAAGCTACACTGTGTTAAACAATCGCAAAAATAAATGTGTGTGTTAACGACGCACGTATCCGTTAGGACATCGCCTGCCGTGCCTCTCCTGGACTCGTGAACATATCGGTTGGACCTATACGACTGGATACAGACGCCTGGTCAGACGAGTACAGATTTCAGTTGGTAAGAGCTTTTGGTATGGTTCAAGTGTGGTGCAACACCCCACGAAGCCACGGATCCAAGTTGTCAACGAGACACTGTGCAAGCTGAGGTGGTTTCATAACGCTGTGGGCTGTGTTTATTTGGAATCGACTGGGTACAGATGAAGCGATCATTGAGTGGAAGTGGCTATATTAGGCTACGTGGAGCCATTCATGGACTTCATATTCCCAGTCAACGATGGAATTGTCAGTGCGCCATGTCACCAGGCCACAATTCTTCACGGCTGGTTTGAAGAGCATTCTCGACAATTCGAGCGAATGGTTTGGCCACACAAACCGCCGGCATGAATGCCAACGAACATTTATGGAACATAATCTAGAAGTCAGTTCGTGCACTAAATCCGGCACCGGCAACGCTTTCGCCATAACGGACGTCTGTAGAGGCAGCATGGCCCAATAATTCTGCAGGGAACTACCAACGACTTGATGAGACCATGCCACGTCGTGTTGCTGCAATTAGCCAGACAAAAGGATGTCTGACTCGATGTTAGGACTTATTCCATGACGTTTGTCACCTCAGTGTATGTCTGTGGAGACTCCAAGGTGAATGAAAGTCACCACGTTATGTTCGTCGCTCTCATACACGTTCAATACTTGGCATCATGGTCTGCTATGCAACTGCGTACCCAACACGATCACCTATCGGTCTCATAGCTATTAATTTGGACATCAGCCGTCACACTTGTATTATTCAGGTGAATGTGGGCCTACCATGACTCCATGACATTATCTTTGAATAACATAACGCAGGAATGTGTTAGCCGTGCTGCCTCTATGACCTCAATACGGACACCGTTCGAATGTCCTCCAGACGTCATACCCACTTAAAACAGTTATACGCTATCAAGAGATTGGTACGCCTTCACTCGCTACACCCTACGATTCATCATATCTGGCACAGATTTAAAGCGACATGGAATGACGTACCTGTTTCTGTCTTCAATCAATGCCCACCCCGGTTACAGCCATCCTTGCCTTCAGAAGGTAGAAATGCCACTTTCTTTAGTGGGACTTTCCCTTGTCAAATGTTTTAAATAGTACTAAGGAGAAACAACTTTTAATGGTGCCAACACTAAGAATTGAAATCACTAATATAACTATTAGAAAGAACAGCAAATTGAATTTTTAACGAAATGGCCTGCAACAAAAATTATTCCGTTGAAAAGAAAAATCCCAACATTTTAGTTGAGCAGTACAGAATGCAACCTGCTATTGGTAGAATTATTTCTGCACTTAGCCGTCTGAAGGGAATTTTTATTCGGTTAAACGACGTGACATTCCTTATCGTTGATATCTTCATAATGCAATGTTAAATAGCTCTTACTGCACTAGGTTCATAAGGGCAATAGTTCTTCAATGATCGTATACCACGGCAAGGCATGGCAAAGCAAGGCAAGGATGGCTGTAATCCAGCTGGGCATCGATTGAAGAACGAAACAGGTACATCATTCCATACTAATTAAAATCTGTGCGAGATATGATTAATCGTAGGGTATGGTGAGTGAAGGCGTGCCAATCTCTTGATAGCGCATACAGTTCATTGTAATGAAGACTGACATTGAACTGTATGTCAAAGTGAAAAGTTAGTACTTCTACGAAGTGTGGGAAATGACTTACCAAATACTACACCTTACACATTGATAATGAAATGAAACAGGGCATATTCCATTTGGAACTTAGAAAAAATGACGAATTGCATGTTATGTCTTGAAAGAAAGATGAATTTTTCCTGTAGTATACTTACCAGTAATTATTTTGTTGTCCTGTCCTGCGATACTGGCTACCTGCAAAAGAAAAGAGTCCCTATTAACACACACAAAAGTAAATATTTAGGTGCACGTAAGTGCATTTATTGCAACACAGATGCTGAAATATTCATTTTGTCTATTTGTGTCCAATAGACTAGGGTGGCTCTTAAATGGCGCTTTGTCTTAAGAAAAATTTTACTTGCACTAAACTTCGAAGGGAATCTTATGTCACTAGGATAAAATATAAGAAGAAAACAAAAGAAAACCTTAATAAAGTTTTCATTTATTGCAGGTTTTTACTTCAGTGTCCTTAATGGAATATGTCTTCTTATCACAAATTGCACTGAACACATGACAAGACGGGCCAGGGGTCCCAAGACAAGCAGAGAGTTGGTTAAAACCCAGAACTGATTGCGATGAGACATTTGGGGAAAATTTAGCGGTATATCCAAACGATAGGGTAGTGATAGTACTTTTGTATATCCAAAATGCTGCGCTAATGACAGGATTGTAACTTGTGTTTATCAGTTTGACATAAAAAACATCCAAAGCTATTCAGATCTTTTTATTTAATTGATGACCAGTTTCGCACACCAGGCCAGATTTTCAGACCATCCAAACAGAGAACATGGCCCGCGTGCTGTCACGAATACACCTTTTTTACCCTGCTCCGAATATTTGAGAATGAGTTATGATACCCGAAACCAGTCATCTGTTAAACAGAAAGAACTTTGGTCGCTTTCTACATTAAAAACTGATTACCTGTGTACAAGAAACTCAAATCCGTCGGGACAGAAATTGAATCAGCATGGGAAATTATCAGGAAGACTCAGTATGATGGATGGGCATAAAAGTGTTATCGGACACTTCTATTGATAACTGGACTCACCTCCGGATGTAACCAAAATTCACGACTAGAAACGTTCCCCAATCATATTGGTATCATTGGAGGAGATTTTTAAGTATCCAACAATCAACTGTGAAAATTATAGTTCAGTAGGTGGTGGGCGTGACAAGACGTTAATAAAGGAATTCTCTGAGAACTACCCGAAATAGATTATTCGAAGGCCCACTCATTCATGAGATATTTTTCATCTAATAACATCAAACAGACCTGACCCCCTTGAGTATGTCCAAATACAAACTGGTATACGTAACTATGAGACAGTTGTAACAACAATGATACCAAAGTACAAAGGGAATCTAAAAGAAGTTCAACAAATTAGACAAAGAGGCAGTCCCATCACGTCTAAATAAGGTACAAGAAACATTTAGCTCTTGAGAGAAGCGTTTAGAGAAACTATGTCACAGGTTTAGAAGAATAGTTGACTACGCACTTGAGAATGTTTATGTAATAGAATGGTTTATGATGGAGGGACATTCCGTGCTATACAGTCAGCGTAAAGAAAATAGTAACAAAACAAAGACTAATACTTAACAGATGCAAAACATAGCATAGGACTATACACAGAGAGATGTGAAACCAAACTAGAAATTTTCTTACGTGACACTCTGAAAAGCATGAATCAAGGAAGTCACTTACTGATTCCCGTAAGCCATTAGATTCAATACCAAACCCACACTTAATACAGGAAGTAAGGTCCTATGAGGTATTTAACTAAATCTGGAACTGATGAGTTCATGGTAGGAAGGATGCAACATGATGTCGTGAATGGAAAATCATCAAAAGATGTAGAACTACCCGTAATGTCATATGTGCCCCAAGGAAGTGTACTGAGACAGTTCCTATTCATGTGGAGTATTAATGACGATTTAACTATATTGATTTAATAGATACATAACACTTTTCGCAGATGATGCAGTTATCTGGAATGAAGAACTGGCTGTGAAAACCTGTACAAACGCTCAGTGGGATGTTGATAAGATTTCAAAGTTATGCAAATACTGGCAACTTACTTTAAATGTACAAACTGTGCAGTTCAGAAAACGAAAAAAAACGCAGTACTCTGACTACAGTATCAACGAGTCGAAGTTGCAATCGGCCAGCACAAAAAATACCTGAGTTTTGCGATTTGTAGGGTATGAAGCAGAACGATCACGTAGGCTCAACCGTAGATGATCAGGTGGCAGACGCCAGTTCATTAGTAGAATTCTAGGGAAACGAATTCAGTCTAAAAAGGGAAACTGCTTACAACTCATTCGTGCGACAGGTATTAGAATATTGCTCCAATTTGTAGTGCCTGTACTAAATAGAACTACCAATGGGTACTGAAAGTATACAGAGGAGTGCAGCGTTATTGATCACATTTTTGTCTGACGCATGGGAGAGTGTCATAGTTATGCCAGAGAAACACGACGTCAGACATGTGAAGATCTGAGAGCCATTCGGAAAATAAGGTCCCATCGGTTGCGAAATGGAAACCAATGTGGGAATCAAAACTGTTTTTTTTTTTTTTTCAACAGTTAGGTACAACTTACAGCTACTTCTCTACATAGACGCCGCTCTCACTTAGTCATTTGTCGTAGCGTTGTACCAACTTTCCAATACCCTCGTCACAGAAAGCATCTGATTGTGCTTTCCACCAATTCTCTACGCTGGTCTGCAGCTTGCTGGGTGATCAAATACTTCCCATCTAAAACGCTGCAAGAGCATCCTCATTGCCCCAGCAAAGTGCAGCAGAGAATCACGGAAAGGAAAAGCATGACAGTTATGTAATGTGGGCTGCATGACATCGGGTGAAATGTCACACTGGGTGCTCATACTTGGTGGGAGACTCTATTTTCTAGGCATTTTTACGCGCTCACACTGCGCAGAACTGAAAAGAGAGATCTGTCATGACTGGAATATTAGAGATAATAGAAAACACATCTGTGCAGAGCATAATCGGATTGTCACTACGGTATCCATTTTGTGCCATGTCAGATGTTACATCCCACACAGCACTCGCAAATGCAACTATCTCAAGTAATCCTACTAACAAAGTTTCATTGATAAAGCTAAGAATCTGAGAGACATGTCCCATCTTTTCATATACACCTACATCTACATGGATACTCTGCAAATCATATTTAAGTGTCTGGCAGAGGATTCATTGAACCACCTTCACAATTCTCTATTATTTCAATCTTGTATAGTGCGCGGACAGAATGAACACCTATATCTTTCCTTACGAGCTCTGATTTCCCTTGTTTTATTGTGGTGATCGTTCCTCCCTATGTAGTTCGGTGTCAACAAAACATTTTCATATTCGGAGGAGAAAGTTCGTGATTGGAATTTCATCAGAAGATTCCATCGCTATTAACGAAAAACGCCTTTCTTTTAATGATTATCTGCCCCAATCCTGTATCATTTCTGTGACACTCCCTCCCATATTTCGCGATAAAACAAAATGTGATGCCTTTCTTTGAACTTATTCGAAGTACTCCGTCAGTCCTATCTGGTAAGGATCCCACACCACGGAGCAGTATTCTTAAAAAGGATGGACGAGTGTAATGTAGGCAGTCTCCTTAGTAGGTCTGTTACATTTTCTAAGGGTCCTGCCCATAAAACGCAGTCTTTGGTTACCCTCCTCCACAACATTTTCTATGTGTTCCTTCCAACTTACTGCCTCGGGCATGGATGTGTGTGATGTGCGTAGGTTAGTTAGGTTTAAGTAGTTCTAAGTTCTAGGGGACTGATGACCACAGATGTTAAGTCCCATAGTGCTCAGAGCCATTTGAACCAACCTTCCAATTTAAATGGTTGGTTATTGTAATACCAAGGTATTTAGTTGAATTTACGACTTTTAGATTATACTGATTTATCGTGTAAACGAAGTTTAACGAGTTCCTTTTAGCACTCATGTGGATGACCTCACACTTTTCGTTATTTAGGGTCAACTGCCACTTTTCGCACCATTTACATACCTGTTCTAAATCGTTTTGTAATTTGTTTTGATCTTCTGATGACTTTATTAGTCAAACGACAGCGTTATCTACAAACAACCGAAGACAGCTGCTCAGATTGTTCCCCAAATCGTTTACATAGATAAGGAACAGCAAAGGGCCTATCCACTATCTTGGTGAACGCCTGAAATCACTTCTGTTTTACTCGATGACTTTCTGTCATTTACTACGAACTGTGACCTCTCTGACAGGAAATGGCAAATCCAGTCACATAACTGAGACGATATTTCATAAGAACGCAATTTTACTACGAGTCGCTTGTGTGATACGGTGTCAAAAGCCTTCCGGAAATCCAGAAATACGGAACCGTTCTGAAATCCCTTGTCAATACCACTCAACACTTCATGTGAATAAAGAGCTAGTTGTGTTTCACAGGAAAGGTGTTTTCTAAATCCATTTTGACTGTGTGTCAATAGACCGTTTTCTTCGCGGTAATTCATTATATTCGAACACAATATATGTTCCAAAATCCAGTTGAATATCGACGTTTACGATATAGGCCTGTAATTTAGCGGATTACTCCTACTACCTTTCTTGAATACTGGTTTTATGATTGTTCAGTATGGAGCTAATGCATAAGCATACTCCAAAAGGAACCTAATTTGTATACAGTCTGGACCAGAAGAGTTGCTTTTATTAAGTGATTTAACGTTAATCGTTTTCTTATACATTAAGCAAGCGTATTTTTCTGTCCTGCATCGTGTAGGTAGAAACTGTTTTAATCATTCACTCTGGTGGATACACCAAACCACAGAGAAAAGAACACATGTTTCTGTAGATTGTTCAAATCGTAGAAATATTTGGTTATGAAAAGCAACTCATTCCCATCATGTGCTCATCCTACTTGAATGACAAACCATTACTGAGGTGATAATATGCCAGTAATAAAGAGGAAACTCTAAATGCAATGTTTCAAATTTCTGTTTCTTCCTTAATTGCAAGTTTCAAAAATTGGAAATGTACTAACATCCAAACTGTGCTTTTCGGGTAATCATCCCTAGGATTCTGTGTGAAAGCTGTTCACTTCCTCGGGTAGAGGTCGGGCAAATAATTTTCCTTGCATCAACAATTCCACTGGCAGGCACACTCATGAATTTTGGGAGAAACGTTTAATGGTGGCTTTCTTTTGGAGAGCAGCGCTGAAATGCAGTAGCGATAGGAATGTTTGTACGTTAAATATTCACTCGGACTCAGCATTCTGCAGTTCACACAGTAAACGGAACGCTGTCTGCCATCACATAGCTTCCAAGGCAATCGTGAGTTATTATTGACCATTCATTTTCATTCGAACAACTCTCACTGCAGAGCTGTTTTGGGTTAAATCGTTCAGATGATTTTTAAACAAAAGCTACATTCCAGATATTTTTCATCCGGACAATACTTTAACATTCTCACCTTCAGAGAACCGAATTACTCAACTCTCTCCCAGTTTCTCAACCTTCGTTGACTTTACCTGCTTACCTTGCTTATCTAGCAAGCTTACGAACTATATCGCAGATCATGGCGTAAGCACAGCGTAGAAAACTAATTCCAGGAAGGAATTTCGTTCGACAACGACATACGCTCTTCTGTTGAGCGTGTGGACGTAGGTAATGGTAGGTAATGGTGGGAAAACTAAGGTTTTCTACGACGAGCATCGCTAGAAAACACAAAACATGGAGTTGTTCTTACGAAAGCAAACATCCAACCACGTTTCCAAAGCCAGGAGAGCCATTAAGTGAGTTAACCTCTCTGAATGCTCTTATACCAATGTATCTCTGGTGGAAAAGATGTTTATGAGAATAATCAATAATCATTGAGTTACGCTTACTACGTGACGTGCCTACGAAAGTTATTTTCAGTTGTGCCTAAACTACAAACTTTAATTAACAGAGTACGTGTGTTGGAAAATGTATTTAAATTGTGAGAAGCACTAGAACTATAAAAAAGTAAAAAAGGATTCTCGTACTCCGCCGAGATGTACAACGTGTCCATAATTAAAGATCAAGGTTCAAAAGACTGTAGAAAGAGAACCACTGCTCAAGTCTGAATGGCTTATCATTCACGCAAGAGGAAACGTCATAGCCGGCCGGGGTGGCCGAGCGGTTCTAGGCGCTTCGGTCTGGAACCGCGCTCCGCTACCGTCGCAGGTTCAAATCCTGCCTCGGGCATGGATGTGTGTGATGTCCTTAGGTTAACTGGTTTAAGAAGTTCTAAGTTTACAGAAGAAGTTTGGAAGGTAGGAGACGAGGTAATGGCAGAAGTAAAAGCTGTGAGTACCGGGCGTGAGTTGTGCTTCGGTAGCTCAGATGGTAGAGCACTTGCCCGCCAAAGGCAAAGGTCCCGAGTTCGAGTCTCGGTTGGGCACACAGTTTTAATCTGCCAGGAAGTTTCATAATGAGAGACTGGTGTACGAGGTAACGCTAGTGTCACACGCAGGGAGAGAGCATAGGAACCTCACTACCCTATCAGATGTAGAACGTAGCCACCTGAGCTGCAGCAGACACTAGTTACGGCAACAACAGTGTCCCATCAGTATGTACACTAAGCCAAATAACAATTCCACAAAAGAATATTTTCATTGAGAACGTGACCCAAGAAATGGTCTGAGCACTATGGGACATAACATCTTAGGTCATCAGTCCCCGAGAACTTACTACTACTTAAACCTAACTACCCTAAGAACATCACACACATCCATGCCCGAGGCAGGATTCGAACCTGTGACCATAGCAGCAGCGCGGTTCCGGACTGCATCGCCTAGAACCGCACGGCCACCGCGGCCGGCAGAACGTGAACCTTGAGAATTGGTGTTTACATTATAAGATATTGTACATGCTGTGATTCTACAGATACAACTACTACAATAATAAAGCATTACCTTCTCAAAAATAGCCCGATCTTTAAGACCGACAATGGCTATACACCGTAACACATTCATAAAAAACAAGATAACGATTATTACAGTGATCAGTACGTCAGTTAAATCTATTACTGCTTGAGAAACTTAAGTCTATCTGCAACAAAGTGTCTGTCAGGGAGTTGAGCCCAGGCAGGACGTAAAAGTTAAATGAGGAGTAAAAGGTGGAACAGCCTCCATTTTGCAAATTCTTTTGAATGTGACCTTCTCGTCCTCATGTAGAACATTTATTTAGGGAGACAGGAATGCATATATGCTTCATTTATACAGCTATTAATGTCATCTATGATGGATTTCGAAAGTTTACTTCTTTTCATGTGTAAACAGCGAGTCCTTAAACCACTGGTAACGTACAGATGTGTATTTTCTCTACATGTAGCCATACGTCTGCTTTCAGTCTCGTTTCACTATAAAAGTCAGTATGTCATGTAGCCATACGTCTGCTTTCAGTCTCGTTTCACTATAAAAGTCAGTATGTACACCATGTTACCCAGATCATGGCGCTGAAGTAGCACACTATAAACCATAACAAAATTACAAACTTTTCTGGTAGGATAATCTTCTGGGCTCTTATTTGTAGCGCTTAACGACTTACTGAATACAGTGGACATGAATGACACACTCCAGTTTACTTTGATAATTTCCTTCGCAGCCAATGTTCGTGTTCGTCGATAAGAAAAAATTTCAAGGGTATAAAATATCGAGTGAGATAATGTGCTGCACCGAATTGCGGCAGCAACTCGGCAAGAAATATCTGGCTATTTAGATTTTCTACAGTCAGGTTTAGGGAGACAAGTAGTATGGCACTGTTACTAGTTTCATTCTCATTGCTACACTTTATCGGATTTCTTTTAGTGCCCGTGTGGATGACCTCGCACTTTTCTTTGGTTAGTGCTAATTGCCATTTTTCCCACCATACAGAAATTCTCTCTAGATCATTTTGTAATTGGAATTCATCGTCTGATGAGTTTACTTGACGGTAAATTACAGCGTCATCTGCAAACAGTCTAAGGGGACTGCTCAGATTATCACAAAGATCATTTATGTAAACCAGGAACAGCAGAGGGCCTATGACACTACCTTTCGGAACGCCAGATATCACTTCTGTTCTACTCGATGATTTACTGTCTATCACTACGTACTGTGACCTCTCTGAGTTCGTTAATAGAGCCCGGACTGAAAAATATACGGAACGAAACTCAGAACCAGGGTATGCTTAAGGAAGAGGAAAGATTCCTGTACGGCTATGGCAAATTGACCGTAAGTTTTGAAACAACGTTTCTTTTTGTTACTACGAATTCTAAACGCGTTTTTTTAAATTTTTTTAACAACGTTTTTCAGTGCTCGAAGCGCTGTAGCGCCTCGATAGGTTAACCGATTCAATTTATTTCTTTAAATGAATGATAAATAAACTTAGGGGACATTAGCTAGATTTTATTCATTATTCTAATCTTAAGTAGTTGTTTTATACAATTAAACTAAGAAAAACATGGAAACAAAGCCATGTTTTTAAGGTATTTTTCAAAACTCCATCATGATGGTTTCCAAAATTCGCTTTGATTTAAGAATTTTCTATTTTTATGGGTTTCAGAAATAGTCACGAGTCTGTACAAGGGTTCACGCAATCTAGGATGCGCCGTGAGGGCTACTTCGAGAGGGGCTGCAGTCGCCATTTTCAGTTCGATATGAGATAAAAAATGTTTTCCGTAAACGGACGTATATAAAGTGGTAAAACTCCCTTTTTAGTAAAAGCAATTCTTGTATAAAAAGAATTCTAAATTTCGCCCATTTTTCGTGCTTGTCAATGTCCGCACATATATAAAAAGGGATGATTGAATATCAGTTGAGTTAAATGGCATGGGTCCCAAACGACTGAAATTGTCGTTCGAAATACCATGCAAATGGATTAAAAAGTACTGGATTATAGCTTTTAGTAGGTTACTGTCTACATCTGTTAAGTAATTTGGAAACAAAATTGTGCCATTAGGTGTAAAATTTTATGCTCATTCTCTGTGGGCTTAGATTGTTACAATCATCTTCAACAAGAAAGACATTGTACATCAAACACAGATTACCGTCACTATGAACCATACAGATGTAGAAGATATAAACACAAAGTGTCTTGGCATAATTACAGTAGTACACATTTGGTGATACCTCCACAGTTAAATTTCACTAAATAAAAAGTGCACTTCGAAATTGCTCATTTATACTTCATTACCAGACGTCTTTGCGATGTCCATATGTAAATTTGTCCTCTGCTTAAAAGTTTGGCTAGTGCAGTCCCTAATTCGTAGTTTCCTGCTGTACCTCATAGCTCTGGGTTGCACGAAAAGTGAAATAAAGCAAAGAGAGGCGGGGAGAGTGAGGGGACGTGTAGATAAAGTTGTATTCTGAGAAAAGAAGTGACTGATATTTGTGTTCATTCAGTCTTATGAAGCTGTTGTACTGACCGGTTATAACTGAATATCGAAAGTACATTAGTGCTTCCCGTGCTTTTCTTTTTCATTTACGATAACAGTGTGTTAGAAAGTAGTTTCGAATATACTTATATTTTACTTTCTGTATTAAGTTTTGTGTTTGAAAAGGATCTAACGGGACGTCGTAATATGCAGCTAATAATGTGTGAAAGGTTAATTTTCGATGTCAAGTGTATTGAATCGTTACCAAATTTGTCTTAGGTTTTCTGTTTTCATAAGGTAATAAACGTCGATCTTTTACCTTGCATTGAAATATGCCCATCATTGGTATAAAACAGAAAATTAGGTAACAAAATGTAGTGTGCCATTTAACGTCGATGTGATTTCCATTACGCTGCATCCTGACGTTAATTCAGGGCCAAGTTTCCCATCCGAGTGAACGGAAGTCGATGGAGGGAAACAACTCAGGGCAGGCAAAAAACTACCCCAACGGATCCGGCAGACAGCACGGACTGAAGAGGTTTGCGATGTTTTTTAATATCCGCAGAGGCGGAAACAGCTCAAAAGCTAACGGGCCTACACCAGGAACTAGCGAATGCGATGCGGATAGCATTTCCAGCGTACTATTTCATCGAAAACTGACGTTATGAGGCCACGGCTTAATAAAGATACGTGCTAATTCTAACAATAAAGTAAAAACGACAGGCAGTTTAAGAATAAATAACATCGTTGCTGGTTTTCGACAGCGTCAAACAGTTGTTCACGTTTAAAATTGCATTAAATTTCCTGTTAGTAGCTAATACTAGTAAAAAGACCTATATAGCAGTTCAGGTAAAATGAGATGTGTGTAATTTTGTACGCGAACAGCCGAACAATTAAACTGTCTGTTCGAAACTGACAACAGCGCTATTGGGCTTAATAACCGACATTAACATTGGCCGAGTGCTGTTTTCTCTTTTTGGAGAAACTAATTTCATTTTTGCACAGGCATGGCATTACCATGACAGTATCCGACAAAACAGCATCGAGCTTACCTCGACAGATTCTGACAACAGACGTTTATAAAAAAAAAATATAAATCTAATCTAATAAAGCTTAACCTGAATGTCAAAGATAACAAAAAATATCTGGTTCCCCAGTTAACACCAAATTATTCTAATGTTAAGATTAATACTAGCCACAGTTTCTGTAACATAGTTAAAGGGAAATGCGCTGAATCTGCACAAGGTAACAGAAGTCATCAGATGACGATATGCGCATGTATACATGACGCTAGTATCGCGTACACAAGATGTAAGAGGGCAGTGCATTGCCGGAACTGTCATATGTACTCAGGTGATTCACGCCAAACGACGCGAATTAATGAACTGTAAACGCGGAACGGTAGTTGGAGCCACACATGCGACATTCTATTAGGTCATTCAGTATTCCAAGATCCACAGTGTCATGTGTGTACTGAGAACACCAAATTTCAGGCATTACTTCTCAACACGGACAACACAGTGTAAATAGGCTGTTTAGGTTTATATGTTGGAAGCGCCACGTAGCGCTCTGTATGAAAATCACTGACTGCGCTGTGTGTAGTCTGTGGCTGGTTTGCATTGTTGGAATATTTGCTATTGTAGTGTTGGGCAGCTGGATGTGAACAGCGCGTAGCGTTGCGCAGTTGGAGGTGAGCCGCCAGCAGTGTTGGATGTGTGGAGAGAGATGGCAGACTTTCGAGAGCGGACGATCTGGGCGTGTGTCCGTCAGAAAAACGAAATTTGTAAGGCCTCATGTCATGAACTTATATACATATATATTATGACTTTTGAACACTATTAAGGTAAAAACAGTTTGTTCTCCATCAATTTTTTTCATTTTCTAGCTATGCCTATCAGTAGTTAGTGCCTTCAGTAGCTAGAATCTTTTAGTTAGCTGGCAGTATTGGTGCAAGATGTATTGCAGTAGTTTCAGTAACGAAGATTTTTGTGAAGTAAGTCATTCATGAAAGGTGTAGGTTATTGTTAGTCAGGACCATTCTTTTGTAGGGATTATTGAAAGTCGTTGCGCTAAAAATATTGTGTGTCAGTTTAGTGATGATCAGAATAAGTAAGTTCAGTTTTGCTCAGCTCTTTGAAAATCAAATAACGTAAGAGGTTTACTAGCAGAGTCATTCTTAATTTTCCAAAGGGGACGTTTCAACAGTGGCCGACGGCATTCACGTAACGAACGAGGGTAGCGGCGTTTGTGTAGAGTTGTCGCCGCTAACATGCAAGCAACACTGCATGAAATAATCGCAGAAATCATGCGGGGCAGACGACGGAGGTATCCGTTAGGACAGTACGGCGAACTCTTCCGTTAATGGGCTATGGCAGCGCCAACAGCACGACATCGCCTGCAGCTCCTGTCTTGGCCTGGAGATTACGTCGGTTGGACTGCAGATGACTGGAAAACCGTGGTCTCGTCAGATGAGCCCCAATTTCAGTTGGTAGGAGCTGATGGTAGGATTCGAGTGTGGCGCAGACCACACGAAGCCATGGGCCTAAGTTGTCAACAAGGTACTGTGTAAGCTGTTGGTGACTACATAATATTGTGGGCTGTGTTTACATGAAACGGACTGGGTCCTCTGGAAATGGTTTTGTTCGGCTACTTGGAGACCATCTTCAATCATTCAGGGGCTTCATGTTCCCAAGCAGCGATGGAATTTTTATGGGTGATAATGCCGGCCGCGGGGGCAGAGCTGTTCTAGTCGCTACAGTCTGGAACCGCGCGACCGCTATGGTCGCAGGTTCGAATCCTGCCTCGGGCATGGATGTGTGTGATATCTTTAGGTTAGTTAGGTTTAAGTAGTTCTAAGTTCTAGAGGACTGATGACCTCAGCAGTTAAGTCCCATAGTGCTCAGAGCCATTTGAACCACTTTTGGGTGATAATGCGCCATACTACTAAGTCGCAATTGCTCACGATTATTTTGAAGAACATTCTGGAGAGTTCGAGAGAATGATTTCGCCACTTAGATGACTCGGCATGAATCCCACAGGGCATATATGAGATATAAACAAGACTTCACTTCACGCACAATATCCGTAACAAGCAACACTTTTGCAATAACGGACGGCTGTAGAGACAGTGCGACTCAGTATTTCTGTAGGGGTTCTTCCAGCGGCTTTCTGAGCCCGTGACACAAAAGGAGGTCCGACACAATAATAGGAGGTATCCCATAAGGTCTGTTATTTCACTTGCCGCCGCGGTGGTCTTGCGGTTCTAGGCGCTGCGGAACCGCGGGACTGCTACGGTCGCAGGTTCGAATCCTGCCACGGGGCATGAATGTGTATGATGTCCTTAGGTTGGTTAGGTTTAAGTAGTTCTACGTTCTACGGGACTGATGACCTAAGATGTTAAGTCGCATAGTGCTCAGAGCCATTTGAACCATTTTTTTGTTATTTCACTGTAATCATCAATGTGAACAAGGGTCCTACGATAGACCTGTCAGTACCAAACAGCTCGTGGTGCAATTTGGTTCAACGAATATCATTATTAACCGTGGTTGCTTCCTGTCTCTGTTTTATCTTAAAAATTAACGTCCAGTTCCCAGTACTCACATTCCATTGCTCAACATTTAGCGTAGGCTCGTCCGGACAAAATACACGAGTTCTATCTCTTTTTGTTTCTTTATTACTTGTGGTTTTGATAGCCAACAGAAACAAGTGTGCTAACATTATTCACGTCTTGGGTTCCGCCTTCGTTAGAAAGCCCAAGTAGAGTAACACCCTACGCTGTAGACAGGCGTTGATATACATCAACGAGGACAGTTGAAAATGTGTGCCCTGACCGGGACACGAACCCGGGATCTCCTGCTTACAAGGCTAACCGCCCACTAACCTTCTTCTTCTGTGCGGATGCACACGCACTGCCCAAACTCTTACGAGGCTCGGTAAGATTGTCTGCCACGAGTATGAGTGTAATGGGCAGGGGCACTACGAATGTAGTTTGTGGACATTAAGTTGGGAATGTGGGCCTCACGGGGAGCGTGCAAGGGATGTCCCTGCAGTCGCACTATCCTCTGTGCCCTCGGTGGCTCAGATTGATAGCTGGCACGGTTACTCAGCGTGTTCGGTCAGAGGGCTGCTCGCCCTAGGTAATAAAAAAAACTGAGTAATGGAATGAACTAACAACTTGAACTGATGTCTTGTGACGTCCGCCCTGACCAAGCGCAACGAACAGTACCGAACAAAATGGAAAAAAAGATGGCTACAGAGTCTGCCATGTAAGCAGGATATCCCGGGTTCGAGTCTCGGTCACGGCTCACATTTTTAACTGTCCTCGTTGTATATCAACGCCTGTCGACAGCGTAGGGCCTTCATTTAACTATCATGTCATTCTAGAGCGCTGCATGATCACCGATGGTACCATTTTCATATACCAACCTGATTAGTTTGAATCTTTTGGAAAGTCCTTTAGTTACAGACTGTTTCAAAAACAATTTTTTTTAATTAATCTTATTTCTTTCTGACTGAACGCGGTCAACTATAAACTGGTCACTTTTACGCCTAGCACATTTAGAGCGATATTACGAGTGATTTTCCTACTCATCAATGTTCAGTTATTCATACCTTGCCTGCCTTCCAGTACGTTGTGCGATTTATGTAAGTGTGACCTGCTCTTTTAATTTCCTTTTTTCATTATTGAAGTCAAATAGCGTTACAAAATTGTTTTAGTTGGATCAAGAAACTAAACAACTAGTTCAATTACTCATATGGTAGTACACTTACGACGTTAATCTTTCTTCCTTCCTTACTACTGTGCAAACACTTTCAGTGACCTCCCATCTGACATAATGAAAGTAATTTGTAATACCTACGAGGCCGGAAGAAAATTTAAAAAGCAACCTATTTACGAGCCCTTCCATATCATCTAATTATATGGACAAGGATTTAAAATTACGGTTAGATGCAGTGAATGTCGACATACTCATTATAAAGCTGCCTTACAAGTACAATAGCAGCTTATCGTAAATAGGCTTTTCTTCACAAAATACCAATGCAATTCAATAAATAATAATATATCGAAAGATAAACAGAAGTTACTTACTACAAACGAGGAAACATGAACTTTCTTCAAAATCGAGCATTATATGTTAAATTTAGCTCATTCAAGGACAAACAGAATTACTCGTTACAAGACAGCTTATTCTTAACAACATCTGCAAATTATGTCTATAAAAAGTACTCATCTTTTGTTGATATTCTACTTTACTTCTTCCACCTACTTCTTGAGATATATGGAAGCAGATGAGTAAATCAATGAATGGAACAATTGAACGATCGGTTTTTAAAACCTAACTTTCCAGTTCTCTGTTTAATTTTCAACCAGAAATGCAACCGTTACTGCCACCTTCAGATCTCATATGGGTTTGAATTACAGTTTTACTTGGCTAGCAGTTTTACTTGACTGCTTAAGGCAGTAGACTCCAATATTTTATTTTGACATATTGAACAATAGCCTTATTTCCTTGCAGATACTACTGTTTTTTTTTGTCTATCTAATCGAACTTCAACTCTCTTCCCGTCGGAAATGAAATACGACCCTTTTAATAATGAAATACAGTGTCGGAATAAAGAATTACGCCTCGAGGGAACTGCGATTCATGCGTCACAGGGAAACTGAAATTACAAATCATGAAATCGTTTCCAGGAACAATGCTGCCACCAACGTTGCGACAGCGGAGACCGTTGTACAAGAGTAAATTAATGTTCGACTACTCGTTCCCAGTATGTTGCAAATTCTACGTAATATGAATACAATTATCTGGAGCGTTAGGCCTCTAGAGAGAAGGATATGTTGCAAATGAAATTCCAACTGATTTGCCTTTGCTTAAATGTTTTCATTAACAGCGGAATTACGCATTCGCAGACTAGTCCCGTTTAGATATTTACTGATAGCAGTTTGATTAATGAGTGTGACCTGGAAAGTTAATTTGAAGAAAATACGAGTATAGTGGACACCGTTGCACTATTCAACAACTACCAGATACTCCATCGTATCTGTGATTGGTGGAAACTAATAACTCTGTGTTTACATATCATTTTGGCACACAGATCGGCGGTAATTCAGAGCACATCCAACGCATACAGTTACATAACCGCTCATTAGGTAATTGCACTCGCAGTTTGGATTTATGAATCATGTTGATCGTTATCGCGCACGATTTTAGTTTTCCTAAAAACGTTTGTATAGAAATCTATGATTGGGACATAGTGCAAGAGCAGTTTGGAGAGCATCATAAATTTAAAAAAATTGCATACTATATCCAGTATTCGTTGTCGTGACTCCAAGGCTCGAAAGCAGACACGTGAAGTGAAAAGACGTGAATCCACTTAGAAGGCGCTGAGAATAAAACCATTTCAGCCTCATAAAGCAGAGTTAACAACTTATGACCAAGCTGCTTACACAAGTGAGACAGTTACTAGGTAAAAGGGAAAATAGTCTGTCCATTTATAGTTGTCTTTCTTTACGCATGTCTACAGACTCCTACCCGAAACATGCGGAAAGGTTCCTCAAGAGGTTTCTGTCTTATTGAATTTCTTACGTGCTGTGCATATCACATAATCCAGTAGTTCCTGAGAAACAATAATGTAACATTTCCTATAAATTTACTGTTTTATCTTGAGGATAAATATTTTGCCTCTGTTATTAGTTGAAAACAGTCTTGGTTGCAATTTTAGTGTTTTTATTTATCAACTACACGTTTCACCTTATTTAGGCGAAACTCGCACTTGACTAGAAAATGATATTGCGAGTTTGCCGCTTCAAATGTCGACGTATCTTTCACATTTTAATGTAAGCGTAAAATGGAAATGGGAAAGAAGTTCACCCGCATTACGTCTTCCTCTCACGCTGTGCATCTTTCAAGTGTAATAATTTTACTATGGTATTATTATAAAAAGAATTTTATTCTTAGAAGCTCTTGCTCCGTATGACGCAGTATTGCGTGTTATAGGTGGAGCTCTTCATCCGAAATTATGGTCCTGTACTAGTAATGTTCTCGTTCTGTTTAGCCGCAGCATCTGTGACTTTTATTATACAAACTGGTATTATATTTTAAATTTACCGTCTTCTTTTGAATTTTTACTGCTGCATAATTTTTGGGTAAATTAATGCACAGGTGACGCTTCCAGTAATTCTATCTCATTAATACTTTACGTGCATTATATTTATGAAATTTTATTGGCAATGCATATCTAGTTTGCGTTCTCTCATTCTTACCAGCAGTTGCGTGGCAGAACCATCTAATGGGGAGATCCAGTGTTAGGCGTCAGTACTAGAACACGACGCTATCGTGCATTATGCTAACTAAAGGGATTTGCTCTTTCAGTATTTCTTCTATTTATACATGATTTTAGGTTATCCATGTGTGCACAACGCGATCGCGATCCTTAAATAGATGTATTTGTTCTCTGTTCTCTATGCAGATCAGCATTAAAATGCCTAAATAAGGTGACACGCGTAGTAGATAAATAAAAAACGAAAACTGCAACCAAGACTGTTTTGAACTAATACTACTAAACACTGGTTTGCTGATTCATGCCACAGATGGATTGGAAGAATTTCTATAGTTTGCCTCTGTTGGAGTCTCTCTGTACATATTTTTGCCAATTTCTTCATTGAACTTAATTTATGTATAATATTCAGTACTACAGTAAAGTGAAGCTGCATGCCCTCGGGAAAAATTACGGCCGTAGTTTCCCCTTGCTTTCACCTGTTCGCAGTACCAGCACGGCAAGGCCGTTTTGATTAGTGTTACAGGGCCAGATCAGTCAATCATCCAGACTGTTGCCCTTGCAACTACTGAAAAGGCTGCTGCCCCTCTTCAGGAACCACACGTTTGTCTGGCCTCTCAACAGATACTCCTCCGTTGTGGTTGCACCTACGGTACGGCTATCTGTAGCGCTGAGGCACGCAAGCCTCTCCACCAACGGCAGCAGATTCAGAAGGATGTAGGTTGCAGTAGGTACTGACAGATGAAGAAGCATGCACAGGATATAGTAGCATGGAGAGCTGCATCAAATCAGTCTCAGGACTGAAGACGACAACAACAACAACATTCAGTGCTAGTACGTATATTTAATGTTGGCTGATTAACACAGCAATGAACAATGCTGGTTCCTTTACCGACACTGGTGTCTTTTTAATTACAACTTTATGGATTAAAAACGAAACTGCAAAAATTAAGCAAAGTATCGTATTACTGTTACCGATTACGGTGGAGATAACCGAATTGCCACTAAAGAGCAGCCTGCACTAGCAGGCGGGAGACAAACACAGTATAGCAGTAGCCTTGAACCAGTGGTCAGCTAGCATCAGTGATGTGAACACAAATAAGAGCGGTTGTGTTTATTCAAGAAATTGATTTTAAAATACAATTTTAGGCTCAAAAAAACCGTCGATTACAATATAATAGACACTGAAGAAAACACAGTGAATTAATGTTTAATATTTGTGGTGCTCGGACAGCTACCATCGATTTCCGCTGTTATTGCAATGATTCATTAGTTTAGACTACCACATGGGACAGATTGTGTTATGTGCCGGAGTTTTACCTATTTAATGTGGAGCAATAAAGAATGTGTTATCCCACGCGTTTTAAGAGTTGTAGTATTATTTTACAGACGTACCAGCAATCCCAACAACAACAATAGCTTTCACTGAATAAAATGGCGCATTAGAAGCCGCGACGTATGGAGAAGAATTTCAGTGATGTGAAGAAGGCAGTTCTAGAAGATGTAAATGGCTCTCCAGTCAGACAACTAGCTAAATTCTGAGTGCAAACTACAGTCTGTCCAACGTAGTCTTTCATTTGCAACTTCACGTGAGCAACAACGTAGCCCTTTAGTGTGTTAATTTACAGTACTAAATCGTGGTAGAGAGAATATCAGAAGAGACTGTTATATTTAATTTGGTTTTATGGAGGGGAACCACTATACATTCTTGGTTTGGTCATGCCCTTCACTCCTGTAATCACGAACCACGTTTCTACAGCATTTATCGCCATATTCCATTCCTCACCCTTCTTCCACTATTTTCAGTACATGTATCTCATATCCATTTCATCTTCAACTGCAGTCAAACAGTAGACTAAATAAATCCTCATATTCCACTCAAAAGCCCATACTTTGACATTTTTTCTACCAGTTTATAGGGCCAATACATATTCCGAACAAACAGCTTTCTCTAAATCCGTTGTCAAGTATAAACTTCAGCGGCCGGCTACTTGTTTTGACTATATTTTTATTCTGCTTTTACGTCTGTTCGAACGAGTTAATATACAATGTAGGAACTTTTTTGTCTTTCATTGTTTTCCAGTAGCTTTTGTTTTGTACACTGTCACATACCAGTTTCAAATCAGTGTATGTGTGTAACCCCATCCATATGCTGTTACTTTATCTGCCAGCTATTCGACAAAGAATGTATTGTATGTGCGTGCTCTACCGGTTCCAAATCCACTTTGTTCTTCGAAATTTTCAACGTCTTGGTGTATTATATTTTTATGATTTCTCTGTAGAGTAACCCTCAGAATCTTTCCCACGCTGCTATCTATCTTTCCACATCCTAATAACTGCGAGTAGCGTTACTGCTATTGAAAAAAAAGTGTAATGATTGTTCTAATCAGTACGAAATGAACCATGAGAAAGTAGTTGATGAGCACTAAAAGTTTCTGCTCGAATGGTGATTTATTAATCAAAACCACAAAGTAGATTTTGCCAAAACATAAAACAGCTGAGAATATTGTTTGCTGTTACTTTGACTAACTACTGTAATATGTATTATTAAGGCAATAGTTTAAACAGTTTCTACATATTTACGGGGACAAGGCCTGATAACAACACTAAACACAAACAACACAAAAGCACTCTGGTTGACTTTCTACATGTCACAGAGAATTAAACTCTATTATCATTTACATAGCCGCCAATGGCGTGTACGTGTACGAAATTGGAATGAGATCGGATCATGTCTTCTGTGTGCCTCACTTTTCAGGCAGTGTGTCTCATATTATTAGTTGCAATTACTGGTCTCGCTGGCGCGTTTTTGTTTTGCAGTGTTCTATAGCTAAATAACGTAAACAAATGAAAAATATGCTCGCCCGCATGAAGGATATAACAACTATTCTTTGCGCGTAATTATTTAGTAAATCGCTGTGTAGGAATCTAGTAGAGCGCCGTAGAGAGAGGAGACAAATGTTGCTAGGAGACAGCCACTGGCGTTCCGCTGGAGAGCGCCCTGGAGCCGTTTGAAGAGCGCCTTGGTTCTCAGACGCAGCGAACTTCCTTTGAGTTTCACCGCCGCCGCCGCCGCCGCCGCCGCCGCCGCCGCCGCCTTCTGTCTTGCCTCACGCATTGTTTGCCAGCCGCCTTCTGCGCACCCCAGGTTCCGCCGCTGATTCTGAGAGACGGCCTGCGTGACCTTTGTCACCCCGTCGTCTGCCACGGCGCACACTCAGATGGAAAAAAGAAGCAGAAAGCTTCTTTTTCGCCACAAGCCTCACTGTCCGGACTATTCACAAATATCCTCTTTTTATTTGGGTCATCAATCTTTTGAGTCCGCCACGAATTTCTCTCTTGTACCAACTTCTTCATCTCGTAGTAGTATTTGCACCGGACGTTCGCAGTTATTTGTTTGATGTATTCCAATCGCGGTCTTCTCCTACGTTTTGTACCCTCTACAGCTCCCTCCCAACCTGGGTGAAATTGCATCCTGAGGTATGAAACGTTCTGAGGGGTAAAAACAGTAACATCCGATTACGTTTTGATAATGAATCTAGATTATTTTCAAAATATCATTACCATAACCACCATTTCGTAGGATTCTAATACTGATTACATTAATAAATACTAACATTAACTTGTGACACAGTGTGGTGACACAGGTTGTTGTTGTTGTTGTTGTCTTCAGTCCTGAGACTGGTTTGATGCAGCTCTCCATGCTATTCTATCCTGTGCAAGCTGCTTCATCTCCCAGTACCTACTGCAACCTACATCCTTCTGAATCTGCTTAGTGTACTCATCTCTCGGTCTCCCTCTACGATTTTTACCCTCCACGCTGCCCTCCAATGCTAAATTTGTGATCCCTTGATGCCTCAAAACATGTCCTACCAACCGATCCCTTCTTCTAGTCAAGTTGTGCCAGAAACTTCTCTTCTCCCCAATCCTATTCAATACCTCCTCATTAGTTACGTGATCTATCCACCTTATCTTCAGTATTCTTCTGTAGCACCACATTTCGAAAGCTTCTATTCTCGTCTTGTCCAAACTAGTTATTGTCCATGTTTCACTTCCATACATGGCTACACTCCAAACAAATACTTTCAGAAACGACTTCCTGATACATAAATCTATATTCGATGTTAACAAATTTCTCTTCTTCAGAAACGCTTTCCTTCCCATTGCCAGTCTACATTTTATATCCTCTCTACTTCGACCATCATCAGTTATTTTACTTCCTAAATAGCAAAACTCCTTTACTACTTTAAGTGTCACATTTCCTAATCTAATTCCCTCAGCATCACCCGATTTAATTTGACTACATTCCATTATCCTCGTTTTGCTTTTGTTAATGTTCATCTTATATCCTCCTTTCAAGACACTGTCCATTCCGTTCAACTGCTCTTCCAAGTCCTTTGCCGTCTCTGACAGAATTACAATGTCATCGGCGAACCTCAAAGTTTTTACTTCGTCTCCATGAATTTTAATACCTACTCCAAATTTTTCTTTTGTTTCCTTTACTGCTTGCTCAATATACAGATTGAATAACATCGGGGAGAGGCTACAACCCTGTCTCACTCCTTTCCCAACCACTGCTTCCCTTTCATGCCCCTCGACTCTTATTACTGCCATCTGGTTTCTGTACAAATTATAAATAGCCTTTCGCTCCCTGTATTTTACCCCTGCCACCTTTAGAATTTGAAAAAGAGTATTCCATTCAACATTGTCAAAAGCTTTCTCTAAGTCTACAAATGCTACAAACGTAGGTTTACCTTTTCTTAATCTTTCTTCTAAGATAAGTCGTAAGGTCAGTATTGCCTCACGTGTTCCAACATTTCGACGGAATCCAAACTGATCTTCCACGAGGTCTGCATCTACCAGTTTTTCCATTCGTCTGTAAAGAATTCGCGTTAGTATTTTGCAGCTGTGGCTTATTAAACTGATAGTTCGGTAATTTTCACATCTGTCAGCACCTGCTTTCTTTGGGATTGGAATTATTATATTCTTCTTGAAGTCTGAGGGTATTTCGCCTGTCTCATACATCTTGCTCACCAGCTGGTAGAGTTTTGTCATGACTGGCTCTCCCAAGGCCGTCAGTAGTTCTAATGGAATGTTGTCTACTCCGGGGGCCTTGTTTCGACTCAGGTCTTTCAGTACTCTGTCAAACTCTTCACGCAGTATCGTATCTCCCATTTCGTCTTCATCTACATCCTCTTCTATTTCCATAATATTGTCCTCAAGTACATCGCCCTTGTATAAACCTTCTATATACTCCTTCCACCTTTCTGCCTTCCCTTCTTTGCTTAGAACTGGGCTGCCATCTGAGCTCTTGATATTCATACACGTGGTTCACTTCTCTCCAAAGGTCTCTTTAATTTTCCTGTAGGCAGTATCTATCTTACCCCTAGTGAGATAAGCTTCTACATCCTTACATTTGTCCTCTAGCCATCCCTGTTTAGCCATTTTGCACTTCCTGTCGATATCATTTTTGAGACGTTTGTATTCCTTTTTGCCTGCTTCATTTACTGCATTTTTATATTTTCTCCTTTCATCAATTAAATTCAATATTTCTTCTGTTACCCAAGGATTTCTAGCAGCCCTCGTCTTTGTACCTACTTTATCCTCTGCTGCCTTCACTACTACATCCCCCAGAGCTACCCATTCTTCTTCTACTGTATTTCTTTCCCCTATTCCTGTCAATTGTTCCCTTATGCTCTCTCTGAAACTCTGTACAACCTCTGGTTCTTTCAGTTTATCCAGGTCCCATCTCCTTAATTTCCCACATTTTTGCAGTTTCTTCAGTTTTAATCTACAGGTCATAACCAATAGATTGTGGTCAGAGTCCACATCTGCCCCTGGAAATGTCTTACAACTTAAAACCTGGTTCCTAAATCTCTGTCTTACCATTATATAATCTATCTTCCACGTATACAACCTTCTTTCATGATTCTTAAACCAAGTGTTAGCTATGATTAAGTTGTGCTCTGTGCAAAATTCTACTAGGCGGCTTCCTCTTTCATTTCTTAGCCCCAATCCATATTCACCTACTATGTTTCCTTCTCTCCCTTTTCCTACACTCGAATTCCAGTCACCCATTACTATTAAATTTTCGTCTCCCTTCACTATCTGAATAATTTCTTTTATTTCATCGTACATTTCTTCAATTTCTTCATCATCTGCAGAGCTAGTTGGCATATAAACTTGTACTACTGTAGTAGGTGTGGGCTTCGTATCTATCTTGGCCACAATAATGCGTTCACTGTGCTGTTTGTAGTAGCTTACCCGCATTCCTATTTTCCTATTCATTATTAAACCTACTCCTGCATTACCCCTATTTGATTTTGTGTTTATAACCCTGTAGTCACCTGACCAGAAGTCTTGTTCCTCCTGCCACCGAACTTCACTAATTCCCACTATATCTAACTTTAACCTATCCATTTCCCTTTTTAAATTTTCTAATCTACCTGCCCGATTAAGGGATCTGACATTCCACGCTCCGATCCGTAGAACGCCAGTTTTCTTTCTCCTGATAACGACATCCTCCTGAGTAGTCCCCGCTGGACTGGACACAGAAACAACCGGATGCCTACCGATTTGTGATCAGTAATGTCTCTAGAGTGTAAATGCAAAATTCCTTATCGAAATGTTGACGATGGAGCATAAAATACACACAACAATCACAACAATAGTACTTGTCTTCAATAGAAAAGTACGTCTGTGAGGTATGTTTCGTGTTCTAGCTGTGTACCTTAGAACTTTCATACGTAACATACATCAAACTTACCAGTCTGGATCCACAGTAAATGTGTGACCGAAATAACGATGTAATAAGAGGAAGAAAACTGAAGACATGCAAGCCATAATTCCCAGAACGTGTAAGTGGGCTGCTTCTGTGTTGGCAGCGCTCTGTAGCGCTTTGCATTGGATCTCTGACTGCTCTTTCTCTGTAAGAGACTCTATGGCTGGTTGGACTCGTTGGAAGTTAATCGTCAGTGGTGTTTGGCAGTTGGAAGTTAGTCGACAGCAGTGATGGAAGTACTGTTGGGCAGTTGGAGGTGAACGGCCAGTAGTGATAGATATTAGATGTGCGAATTTAGCATTGATGGAGGGTAGAGGCCTGAAATGTTAGCGTAGGCTAACGATCTGTACATGTACGACTTGGAGATTGAATATTATTCATGATTATATACCTTTGTTCTAGATGTCATTGACGATTTATGTTTGTGTCTGAACTTGATGTCACATTATTGAGGTAGAAAATACATTATTTGGTTTGCAACAAGATCTTTACTTTGCTAACCGCATGCTTGTTAGTAGTTAGTGCCTTTAGTAGTTAGAATCTTTTATTTAGCTGGCAGTATTGACGCTCGCTGAATTGCAGTAGTTCGCTGAATGAAGATTTTTGTGAGGTAATTGCTTAATAAAATGTATAGGTTATTGTTAGGATTTCTCTTTAGTGAGGGCCATTCTTTTGAATTAATTATTTGAAGTCAGGTTGCAATTTATTTATTTATTTATTTCTGAGTAGTCGGATTGTGTTGCGCTAGAATATTGTTGGTCAGTGTTTCAGGATAACAAAAAGTAAAGAGGAAGTATGTTCACTTGCATTCATTTTCACTCAGGAGTTCAAGTAAAATATTTAATAAAGAAGTTTCAAACGTATATGGATTATTTAAATAACCTGAGACGAATGTGAGGAATATCTAGAGATCGATAAGAACGGTCTCTCAACAGGTTTACAGTCTCCAACAAGTAGCGAACAACAATAAGGGCAAGATTCAAACATCACCACCTGCTTCGGAAAGACGGGGTGTTCCACTACAGTACGGCCGAAAGAAAATCGGCGGTGGTAGTACTCGACAATCACTCTGGGAAAAGTCTGTTACAGAAACGTAAATCTGGTTGCTGCGAGACCTGGCCAGTGTCCCAGAGGCAGCGGAGACACAATTACGTGTTGTGACAGCAGCCGGAGGGCCGACTTCCCGTTATCTGCGAAGCGGCTGCCGATCAAACAGCGAGGCGCGCGCCTCGGGGTGTTTCGTGCCACATTAACGGAGCCGAACAAACTGACAGACACCTTCTGAACAGTTAAGGGACGTGCAAACCGAGGCATGTTTACACCGGAAGATGGCAATAGCTTCCAGTCGGAAAGAAATGACATCGATGCAGAAGGAGAAAAATCGTCGTCTTAATTGTGGTAGTTTCAGCGGAAAAAAATACTCTCGCACGACAGAAATATTTAATATTAAGACAGTGTGTTTAAGAAACGAAAACTTTCACTCTGTAAATAACAAAAGTACTCCAGGAATTTTTGCTGTTGTGTACATTTATTTCGCTGTCCATCCAGTTGTCTTCATCTGTCCTACATAAAAATGCTATGAATTCAGTGGTACTTTGTAGTATTTTCTTTTAGACGTGCTGATTGCATCCTAAGTCTCTATAGAACTGAGATGTAGGCTTACTTTCAAACTTGATCTATTAAGTTCTTTAGTTCGATCCGACTCAAACAGCACACTGTCATCCGTCCAAGGAAGGTATTAACAAGTGTTTCTTCTGCTTTTCGTGGGTTTGGTTTCCGAAACATTTTTTCGGGATTTCTATAGATGGTCTGTTCAGGCGGATTCAAATCTGTAGAGTTGGCGGACCATCACATCAATTAGAACTCACTACTATGTTCCTCGAACCACTCCATCACACTTCGCCTTGTGGCATGGTGCATTATCTTGTTGAAAAGTACCACTGCCGTAGGGAAACATGATCTTCTTGAAGGGGTGTATGTGGTCTGTAGCCCGTGTACGATACACCTTGGCCGTCACGGTGCCTCGCACGGGCTCCGCTTGACCCATGGCTGCATGGAGCATAATGGAGCTGGCGCTAGACTGTATCTGTTTCGCAGTACAGGTATGAAGTAGCTGTTACCCTGAAAGAAAATGGATTCGTGCCCTCCCATTGGAGTGATGAAAAAGGTATGGTAATTCATTAGATTACTGTCACTGCCCCAACTTCCAGTGCCGATGGTCACGTGACCATTTCAGTCGCAATTGCCCATATCGCGGTGTTAATATTGGGACATGCATTGGTCGTCGGCTGCGGAGCCTCATCGTTTGGAGCATTCGGTACACTGTGTGTTCACACTTGTATTCTGTCCACCATTTAAGTCTGATGTTAGTTCCGCCACAGTTCGCCGCCCGTCCTGTTTTACCAGTCGCCCCAGCTCACCACGTCCGACGTCTGTATTGAGAGGTGGCCGCACAACTCCACGCCGTCTGAACGTTTCGTCACGTGTTGAACACTCTCACCACAGCACTCCTCTAATACCCGACAATTCGTGCAGTTTCTGAAATGCACATGCCGGACCTTCAGCCATCGAAATTGACCTCAGTCAAACTCAGGTAGATGGCGCACCTTCCCTAATCACTAGTGCTACATGCACCATGCGTTTGTCTAACCAGCGGTGTTTCCTCCACAGATGACGCTGCAGTTGCCTGGATGGGCTTCTATCGATAGCAGATCGGTAGGATTCGTTATGGATAGGAAGGGGAGCACAGAGTGTGTTACAGTGAACAGTTCAGTGATAGGGTTGTTGTTACCAGAATTGACAGTTGACCAACAGCGACAACGATGGCTCAGGTATAGATTCCGACGTCGCAAGCTGAAGATGGAGATAGACAAAATGAGGGTACTGAAAAGATAATACAATTTGTAAAGGGAGATGAAAATCTGTTTGTTATCGAGGACTGGAATGTAGTTGTAAGGAAAGGAGAAGAAGAAAGAGGTACAAGATAAATGGGCTTGGCACAACGAACGAGAGAGGAGATAGAATAATTGACTTCTGTAATAAATTTCAGTTAATAATAAAGAATACTACGTTCAAGGATCACACGAGGAGGAGGAGGAGGAGGTGGTGTACTTGGAAAAGGATGGGCGATAAGAGAATTTTTCAGTTAGATTACATCATGTTCAGGTGGAGAGACCGAAATCAGATGCTGGATTGAAGGTTACAGTAGCGATGGAGAATATGCTGATGTTTAAGAAATTAGTCAGGAGAATCAATACACAACGAAGTAGGATACCGAAGTATTGAGGAATTACGAGATAGCTTGAAGTTCTCTAAGGCTATAGATACTAATATAAGGAATAGTTCCGTAGCCAGAACGGTTGAATAGGAATGTTCGTACTGAATAACGAGTTTGTTAGTTCGGACTTGAATCCAATGGTAATCCAAAATTTCATGCCAAACTATACAACTTCTCTTGTAGGAGATGGGAAGACCACAGACCAGACTTTCTCGGTTTTGTACATACATCTTATTCTCTAATTGTTTGTTCGTGAAGTATTTTGTCAGGATGTTTCGTCAAATAAGTTTATATCTCAGTTTCTTATGTTTACTAATCTACCTTTTTCTACTTTATGGGGAGTTGAGTTGTCTTTATTTATGTCATTAGCAAAGTGTTTTTCTCTATTAAATGACCACTGAAAGCTAAGGGTTTGCTTCACTAACATTAACAAGTCCTCTCATTTTGAAGTTCCTCCCTGTTTCCCCAACTCAAAATTTATCACATTCACTACATTATATACTCCGGGCACGTTATATCCTAGTCTCTTCTCTGTTATACGTAATAGTTGATCTTATAATGTTCTCTGTTCCGATCCAATTTGCAACCTTGTTTCTCGAAACAAACGGCTTACTTTATCGGAAATGCGACCCCAGTATGGTAATGTTATAAAGCAATCCTTTCTTATTTCCTCACTTTTTTATAACATGATCTCATTTCTATCCTTAGCATGTTCTTCCCATTCTTTTGTGTATAAATTCCTAATTAGTTTTTGCTCAGAGCCATTGTTAGATGTGTATGTAATTCGGTATTAATATTCGCCTCGTGTATAGGATGCTTGATTAATCCGTCAACCGTTGAGCAGAAATATGCTTCTTTATGGAATCGTAGATGGCAACAACTGCTGTGAGTTATACAGTCAGATGCAGTAGGTTTCCGGAATATCTTGAAAAGTTGGGTACCTCCTTCTTTTTACCTTCAGGTGCAAAAAACTAATACTGCATTTGTCTTGATGTTCTGTGGCGAAGGTGATATCCTTATGTAATTTATTAAATCGGTGGTGACATCTATTGTCCTCGCCAAGCGTGCCATCAAGCAAGACTACAGTGCGTCATGTATGCAACGGCGATAGTAAGCGACGTTTCTTAGTCAAGTCATCGCAGTTTTGAAAAAGTTTGTTTTCAGTGTGAACTCAAAATATATTTTCGAGCGTTCCTGATAGGAAGTTTTCCAATAGTTAGGCCTTCTTATATTCAAGCATGTGGTCATTGAACGTGAAATAGTTCTCAGACAAGACTAACACAATAAGGACACCTAATTCATAAATTTCTATTTATCTCATGTTATTGAATTTGGTGAGTTCATGTTGATAATGCATATAATTTCAGATTCTCGGTTTTGTCATATATACTAGCGAAATGTAAGCAGAAAAATCTAACGTTAGTTATGAAAGCTAATCTTTAGTGTACAACACCAAATCATGATAGGCAACCTGGGACGCTTCTTCAAAAATACGCATTCTAGCAGAGATAGTTATAATAATAAAAACATAAATTCTTCGAGATAAAAATTTACGATATGGAAAAGAAAAATATGGTAGGTAGTTATAAATTATTGACTGCTACACATCAAATATATTAGCCAGTGCTGTGTTATTTTCATTTGGTTAATTTTCTGTGTGATGAGGAATCAGACAGGAGCCTTGCAACTAAGATACAAGAAAGAAGTAAGTGACGTAAGGTGTCAAGATGACTGGGAATTAATTACAATAACACTGTTGGAGCTCAAGATATTTGCCTTTACTTGTTTTTACAAAACTGCCGTATACAGTTTTATTTTTACTTATTCCGTTTTCATTTTCTTAATCCACAGTTTATTGACCAAGGAACTTGGCCTTCATATACCGGTAGTTCATGAACTCTTTAATATGTTTATCATGAATTGGAGTACTTCCACCGATCGATTTTCGTAATGATAACATTCGAATTATTTTGTATTACGCCAGCATTAATTATGCCACATTCGATGTCAGCACAGTCTAGGGAATGACAAAGAGCGTAGGTATGATCCACAGTTTTTAAATAATTCTGTGAAGGAAGTGATACTTTTATTACTTGATCAATACGGTCTAATTCCTAATTTAGAGTGCTGTTAGAAAACGAGAACAGTGCAGTTAAAAGGCCAGAAACGTGATTGATAATATGCCCTTTGCACAACGTAGTTTTTGATATGTCCGCCTGGCTTCACGGGCAAAATGTTCATGCATAAATGGCAGAAAAAATTTTATTTAACAAGAGAGAATACATCTACTCCAACGTGTGCCACACACAGCATAAAACAAATCATCTTAGTAAAATATTCCTAATTGTGTAAAGAATAAGTAGTATTGAAAGACGTTCTCTTCTCGAGTATTGAAATAACCGCAAAGTTTGTAGGGACACCTTAGGTCTCAATAAACAGTCGATCTTCGACAAAGAAGTCAACATGAATATTGTCTGCACGCTGAAGCCTTTTAAGAAAACAACCACTGTTGGAAGACGTCAATAACTAGTAAATTTCAGACTGTACTAACCTAGCCGAACTTCTAGTACCAACAGGAAAATCAAAAATAATTCAAGAAAATTGCTATGTGTGTTCATAGGAGACGATAGTTTTTCTTTTAAGGACTAATGCCGAAAACATTTAGGCAGATTGCCTGAACTGCGTAGGGAAAGGAAAAATACTACTCAAAGACGTGTGAGCTAAAATCGCAGAAGGAGAGTCCAGAATTTATGTTCCAATGAGAAGAACACAGTGAGTGTAGCATTAATGAAACGAAGACAAGAAATCTTCCAAGGCCGCTAGCTGATCACGAAAATAGGCATCGTCTCTGTGGCGTCTCCAAGGTGAGTTCTTGATTGATGATAGGCTTTCATAATTTACACATGGCCCAGTATGCTCACTCGGAGTGAGCTGAACCGCCTGGCCTACGCTCCGGCCACACACAGCATGCTCCGGCCTAAATGCTGCCCGTACATGAAAATACCGCGGTCACTACTTTAGGTCACGTGGCCCACGGAGGTGAATATGGGGCTAGCGACCTCTGTCGGCGCCTGAGAAGTCTCCAGGTGAGCGGCCAAAGCTGTTGCATATGTCTTCGGGCAAACTCGCCCCTACACGTTATATGATCGCTTCTCTTAAATGTGTTGTTGGTTGCCGGCTGGTAGGCGGACGGCCTACCAACAGCAGTTGTATTTTTCTTTTCCCAACAGAGTTCATGTCACTCTGCCTGAATGGTTTCAGCTTCTTGGACCCCAAAGTAAAACCATCGTCTCCTATGAATACATACGGCAAGTTCCTTGAATTATTTGCGACTTCAGTCTCTTTAGTATTTTCTATGAGTTGCACAAGTCTCTTAAAATGTTTTTGTTCCGAAGATCACCTCCAACAAACATTACGCAATTTGAATAATGCACTAAAACTGTAACTTCTCTCTGCTGTGGTAAGTAGAACTATACTGCGAGCGTGTTTGTTATTAAAATAAAGTGAGCCACTTGCAGCTGAAGGAACTCTCTGCATATTTTCTATCGGCGCAGCCAGTGCAGTACAGAAAATTCCATCTCCTTGCAAAATCATATGCTGTGTAGGACCAGTCACATATTTCAGGTATGAACTGAGGCATGTACTTGGATGCCTGAGATGTGTGGAGGCATGAGGGATTTCTTCATGCTTGTGTAAAACGCTTCAACGTGCGTGCTTGTAATCATATAGTTACACGTGTAGCGACTTCATGAAGCACCTGAAATAATGGATGAAGAGACTAGATCACTAAATACTTATGATGGCAGTTTACAGAAAACAATCTCTGAATAGTGACTTCCATGAAGCAATGCAGTGAACACCCACTAGAGCGTGTGTCCACTACCAGTGCATTTAACCACCTATTGCTACCGCATTGCGGCGGGACTTGATAGAAAATTAAAAGCATAATATTACGCTAAAAGTAATAGTACAGCGAGGTACTAGGGAACCAGAGGAACATCATTATCAAATCCTACTGTTCATCATAAGGCTATTAGAGCGGCATCGGCAATGAGCTGTCAATTAATGTGGACAATGCGTGGCTTCTCATGCAGGCTCTGTGATTATCGTACAGTACCATCTTTGACAGTAGTGTTGAACCTCCTAGATTCAGTGTTATGTAAGGCGATTCGCTAGCATTCTAGCAGCAATCGCATGAAGCATCAAACTGCGATGAGTATCCAAGAACTTAGTGTTGATCGCAATACCACGAATAAGTCAAAGGATGTACACTTTGTTGAATTCCAATTCAATTAAGTGACTTAACGCTACCAAATATGATCGTATTAAAATATTAACGTTCACTACAGTAACTTGAAATATTACACTTAAGACATTTTCTTCTACGTAGCAGAAGGAATTGGCCAATAGAAGGTCCTTAATTTCATTCTTGTACCCCATTGTGTTAACGATAAAGCGTTTCATATATTCTCACACGTCAGACACACTGTATACATGTATCTCATTTCTTCCATATTAATTTTAAGCCCATATAGTTTTTGTAGAAATCGTTTCTCATCTAAGTGCTATAATCTTTCTTCGCACTATTTTAAGGAAAAAGTGATTCAAGGCTAGTGGACAGTAACAACCATATTCTAAGTACTCTGAACGCTTACAAAGAATTGTTGTAGCCGGTGCGTGACCTACTGGAGGCTGGGAGTCGATGTCCGAGCTCATCCTACACGTGTTCATTTAGGATAGATCTGGGTTCTTGCTTCCCATGGGAGCACTTAAGAATCGCGCACACAGTTCATGGATACGTGTGCCACATGTGGGTGAACAGTGCACTGGTAAAAAATGGCACCACAATAATGTCACATTAGGCGCAACACATAAGAACGCAGGATGTCCTTGACGTATCTGCATGCCGTCCTAATTCCATCAACAACTACCAGCCATGATCTCATCTCACACCAGATGGATCCTCACAGCATGAAGCCAGGACAATATCTCGAAAACAATGGACAACTGGAACCTCTCGTCAGGTAGCTGCCACACTCGCAAACGATGGTCATTCGTGGTAGTGCAGGTCTGCGATTCACTGCTTGACAACATTCGACTCTATTCATCACTAGTCTGTGCTTTCCGGTCAGAGAATCACTCCAAACGCAACCGTTTGTGCTATGGTGTTAACGGCGGGCTACACACGGGATAGTAAGCCCTAGTCTGGCTGTTGATAGTCTACAACCAATGACACAGGCTGTAGCAGGTAGTCCATTACTTGATCTCGAATGGCAGGATTAGTTGTGCAGGAATTACAGTATGAATGTTGCACAAGATGGAGATCCTAGTTTGTGGTCGTCAGACGTCGATTGGAAAACTGACAACAAGTATGCCTGCACTCATGTTTCCATGCAGTCCAACACTGAGACGCTAACGATGTCCCCTCCAGTTGTCTCGGGAATCTGAATATTCTATGAATCAATTAGCGGAGCGTATAAAGGCGCTCAATGCGACCCCTTTCCAATTCTGTCAAGTGCTGATAACGCTGTCTCAAACACGTACGGAGCATCTTCGTCTCCTTCACAGCGATCATTATACATCTGACGCTGTTCACTCCCCTTATATGAGGCTTGGCGGCAACACGAAACACAAACAACACTAACGCATTCTTGTGACTGTTCTATCTGTCACAAAGAACTGCAACTCTGTAATCATTTACATACGCATCGATGGTGTACTGGTGCACAAAATGACATTGACACCCGACCATGTTTTGTGAGTGTTTCACCTTTATAGTTAGAGAGCGTACTTCCTATACTTTAAGTTGGTAGGCTTGCACAACTAGTATCAATCTGAATAAAATAGTGTTGGTTGTTAGGTCGTTTTATCAAAAAATACTAAAAAAACTTTATAATGATGTGGCCTGTTGCTGATAAACGAGAAGTAACACCTCTCCATGCATAACAGACAGTTCAGGTGATGAACAAATTAGCGAAAATCGGTTACAAGGGACTCGAACACCCGTTACTTAATATCACCAGGCTATTCTTACAGCTATTACAGGATATGGAACTAGCATGTGTGCTCACAGGCTGAAACTGGTGAAACTGATGCAAGCTCTGTTACGTAAGTAGCGTAGCGTGACTCCGCCTTTTTTGCAAGTGCATATAAGTCTGCTTTGCCTGGGATTCCCTTAGATATCCTGGGAATCTGAGCAATACAAACTCAATTGAGAAAGAGGGTTAGAGTACTGGTTGAAGGCGGGAGACGAAGAAAAATACGTCAACTACAGGAGAAATTACTGCACACCCCTACAACGAACGACAGTACTCCAGGGACATAGCAACAGCAGGAGAAACATATTGTTTTCCATCCGAATGTTAAGGAGCATTTCAGCTTGATACACATGCAGCTGACGAGTGAAATCACTGTTTTAGTGGTCGTGGTCCACATCGGAGTTATCTTCGTTGTTTCCTGAATAACACTACGCGATTTCATGTGTAGGAAACGGTGACTACCAGTAGCATGAATCCAAGTACCGGAAAAGAAAGGGATACCCTCCCCATTCTCGTCGGTGTCGAGTGCAGAATTCCTTTCGAGTAATGATGCCTATACTGGACACATAACGAAAACAACTTGGCGGTCGTCCAAAGTTTTTGGAGGATAACCGAAACCATAAACTCGCTTGTAGACCCAGAAATTGGGAAGACAACAACAACAATGCTGTAAAGGAGGACAAATTAAGTTAATTAGAAAATGTGAAATGGATGGTGGGCTTTAGAACTATTACTAGCTTTTAGTAACTATTAAATTCCTTTTTCTTTGATTAATTAAACATTTTTATAATTTTTCTATGTATTCATTGCGTATGGGAAATACGTTTCGTATTAGTGTATGCAAAGTCTCATCTTATGTGCTCGGACTATCTACATGTTTAGAACGGCAATGTTCTTCCTGGATGGTGGAATGTCTCCGCAAGATTATATTTGTTGTTATGCGTCGACTGCGTATAGAATTAAAGTCCTAGTATGCGAGTAGATGATTTGTATTCTTCAATATCCAGAAATTTCTAGCGTCAGCTGCTCGTTTTATGTAAGCCATTGGGCTGCTGGTGAACTCTACGTTAGAATTATTTGTTTCAATTCTTCTATGCTGCTAGAGGTGAACGATGGCAGCCCATAGACACTAAATTTGCCTCATCAGAATTTGCCCTAAAAACAAATATTTTGATGACAAGTAAATGAACACCAACTCGCATATTTATGGTCTGCTCCCTCCCTTGGTTTCAATTACAGACACGTTGACAAACGTGCTGATGAGACGCTTATCAGCTAGTGAACCTCCTATCAATAACGGTCTTCACTCTGTTGTATTTTTGAACTTTTAAACTTAATAATGAGTGCTACTGTCTCCCACTAGAGTGCACAGTATGCCCCACTTGCCAGATTTAAGAGTGTCGCATGCCCAGGCGTGCTGTCGATGTGTGTTCTTCGCTTAGTGGCTTTAAGTCAAACTAGCCATAGAACTGTTAACAACTGTCATTCACGCACTTGATGGAGGCATTGTCACGTACATGTATTTCTTTGTGTTGTATTTGAAGCCGGATATCCTTGTCTGCTTGCTATCAACTTGGGAAAAACCGGTTGAATGCTTCCATCTTCCATTCCCTTAGAGGAGACGCACTCGGTTTGCTGCATTTTAGGAGATCTCGGCTTGAATATCATACAATCCGAAGGGTTGGGCTATTGGTAGACCGGTGGCAGCTCTGAGAAACTAGTTGATATACTATCTGCTTTAGGATGCAGTGCCTCCTACATAAAAGTACCGCGTTTTGACGTGTCAGCAACGATGGCAGAAGGATTGGTATCTGATCCATCAGCGACAAATCAACGTACCGCACCACACGAAGGTAAGTCACACTTCTCATTGTTGTTGTCATAATTTCCACTGTGTATTCTCATGAACTCATTAATGTAAGAAACACTGTAAATTAACTATAATTACTTACCTATTATCTGCTACGAACTGAAATTACTCGTCTATTATCTTACTTAGCTGTAGCATAAATATCTATATTCTCATTGGTATGGAATCAAGTAAAGACGGGGGCAGTGGTGCACGAAGCACGAAGGGTACGAAACATTGTAGAAATTTCTTTAAAATTATTATTGTTGTTACCAAATGAAAAGTAAAGCATAATTTTTATGTCATTTACATAAGTTATTTGAACATGTTTTAACTGTGGAAATGGTAAAAGCTTTCATTTTCCCGTTTGAATGAACATTATACCATATTGGGAGATGAGGAATTGGGTGTGACAAAGGAAGGATCGAAACTTACTTAGTGGAAAATTCTAGTCTCCTTATTTTCATAAAGAGCCAGCTTTGCCAAAAATTCCGTATTTCCGAACTATACGTGAAAAACCGAAAAAGTCACACTTTTCGTGGGTTGTTCCATTTTTGGTCCACTTCCGGGAACAAATCTTGGCGGAACTTTCACAACTCGGATTCAGTACCCTAGAAAACATACAGAATGCGTGTCAAATAAACTTCTATAGAACTTTCCTCAAAGAATCACCATTTGACTGGATTATCTTTACTACAAAGACATTTCTTCACTCGAGTCAAGTTAAGCAGCACTTTTGGCAGCTTTCCACTGCGAAGCGCAAACGGCTGAGGGCGAAAGCAGTAGCCGTCTACAAAGCAATCAACATAAGCTACAGTAGAGGCATTTAAAAAATCGCATTGTAAGCGGTTGAGATTTTCACTCTGCAGCGGAGTGTGCGCTGATATGAAACTTCCTGGCAGATCAGAACTGTGTGCCGCACCGAGAGTCGAACTCGGGACCTTTTCCTTTCGCGGGCATGTGATGTACCAACTGAGCTACCCAAGAATGACTCACGCCCCTTCCTCACAGCTTTACTTCTGCCAGTACCACGTCTCCTACCTTCCTTTCTGGAAACATCCCCCAGGCTGTGGCTAAGCCATGTCTCCGCAATATCCTTTCTTTCAGGAGTGCTAGTTCTGCAAGGTTCGTAGGAGAGCTTCTGTAAAGTTTGGAAGGTAGGAGACGAGGTACTGGCAGAAGTAAGGCTGTGAGGACGGGGCGTGAGTCGTGCTTGGGTAGCTCAGTTGGTAAAGGAACTTCCCGAGAAAGGCAAAGGTCCTGAGTTCGAGTCTCGGTCCGGCACACAGTTTTAATCTTCCAGGAAGTTTCATAATTTAATTTGATGATTCACCTTCCCGTTTCGGCATTTCCTCTCACAGATAACCCCCTTTGGAAAGGTCCACCTGGAGCTCCTTATCGTGGACCAAATGTTTCGCAAAGTGATCTTTAAGGAAACATATTGCAAAACTGGATAACCCCTGGACAGTATCTGTGTCTTTCTCCCAAGGGTTTCGACTGGTTTACGTATGCATCCTCAAATTCGTTACTTCGGGTAATTCATAGAACACTATGAACAATATATTACAACTCTTGGTTAGATACTACAAGCAGGAGATGAAGTTATACTCTCTGCTGCTCACAGAAAAATCGAGTTTTACCAGAGGATGGACGGTAGGCGATCGTCTAAACAGGCTTGCAACGGAATGCGGCACGCACATCAAACGCGCTGAGGTCGAGGTAGAGCAGAACGCGCCCGCGTAAATAAACCGAGGTTTTTAAAACACACCTGTCCTGGGCAATGCATCATTTGACTCATAGCTAGCTAAAATAAGCGATGCGTCAACACCGCTATGCGTATTTTCGTAATATTCGCCGGTATTCGTAAACTTTTTTTGAAGACACTTCCCAGGGGTGCTTACCTTTGATGTCCGTTGCAGTGATTGCATCACATGTTTCTTTGCCTGCACCGGGTGCGTAATAATCCGCTACATGCGGCAGTGAACGCATCAATCGCTTAAAATCTGTCAAAACAGTTTATCCAGGTACGAGCGTTGCACTCTGTATGCACCTTGTTACGCGTGGCATGGTCCCTTTCAGTGGAACATGCCCTCCTGTTGCAGCCACGACGACCCAGCGATATGCTCGCGTGATTAGAATACCCGGGGCACCGTAACAGACTAGTTTATCCTAAGCTGCACAGCTTAGGAAAATGTTTTCCTTTACCTGTAAATAATAAGCACAATATTCTGTATGTTCTAGTGTATTAAATTATTTTGTTATCCTTTTTTCGTCTTACAGGGTTATCATTAAAATTTAACTTATTATCGTAGTCAAAGAGGATACAATACTCAAGAACAGGGTTGAAAAAGATGTAAAACATGGACAGTCACATTCGAACACAAAGTAAATATCATCTTTGACAGTGTATTGTTAAGAGCATTAAAAACGTTTCAGTTAAACTGTAAATACAGGGGAAGAAACCAGAAATTCGTTACGACCAAACTCAAAAACAATTTAAATTAAATTAACAATACCAATAAAATAGAACTGTTTTATCACGAGAGACCTGAAGAATAACTTGAAACGATAGAATTGAAGTTTGTACAACATAATGTATAGTGTACATAAACAAACATAATAAAATAAATATACACAGTAAAAATGCAGGGACAGAGTGTATCAGAAAATATGGGAAGCAATGGAAAACAGGTAGTTCGTAAGTGAAATATAGAAGAGGGGCAGTAATGAGCTGTGTTGGGTTATTTAATATGAAATCAAGTCAGTGGAGCAGACTTTTGTTATTTCCAGGACTTCCAACAGATTACGTTACTCGCCTTTGCTTGTTACGTGAGTTTATGGCGCAGTGTCTGGTACCTGCGATCCTCATTCATTACATGCTCAGCAAATGTGGAGTCACAATCCTCCAAACTCTGGCTGCGTTCATGTTGAACCAACTTAACTGCTATGTTGCTGCCTGATTGGTCAGTATAAAAGGAATTTTTCTTTACAGTTTAAAATCTATTCGGCTGGAATGATCTTGTAAGGGGCGATCAGAACATTTCCTTTCAAAGCTCGGTATGCCAAAATCACCTTGAGCATTGGAGCCAACATACCACCAACGTCCCAGCTTGAAGATACTCATTTGCTAAAACACCACATCCTTCTGCGTCAAAAAGTCCGTAACTACCTGAAGCACATCATCGTCCGACAGGAATGGTCGTCCCTCCAAGGCCCTTTTTTAGGCGACCGAAGGCGTGATAATCACTTGGGGAGAGATCAGAACTATAGGACGGGTGCTCGATAATCTACCACTTGAGTAAGGCTGGCCTCCGAGATCGACTACCGTCTTGTGTCGAATCGCAACGATAACGGAACTTAGGGCACAATTCCACAACTGTTGTCTTCGATAGACATGCTTACCCATACACGTTTTTAATTCTGCAATGGATGTCTAGAGGTGTTTGTCCTCTGGCTGTCGAGAAATGAATAACACCTTCATCTGGTTGGGACGTCACAGTTCACTTTTCCTCATTTACCGGACGCACGTCGGAAAGACATAACTGCCACAATGCTTACACAAGACCATCGGAGTAGCGCTTCGTTACATATACTTCGCGGCAAAGCCTTCAAACGAAAGCTTTTTGGTAGCCCCTTATACATACCGTAGGAAATCGTATAGTTCGAGTATTTGAATGCTTTTTCCTACACCTTTTGATAACTGTCATTGGTATGGGATTGCGCACCACCTTCCAAAACCACTGGAAGGAACAACGAATGAAGCTTAGAGAAGGGGTATGGGATTCAGTCCCGTGTGCGAGGTGTGGTCAACCATGACAGGGTTGTAGCCACTGTTTGAGGAAATAAATTTTATTTTGTGTAACGTCTTGCTGACAATGTTCTATAAAGAGAATCTCAACTGGCGTAATATCAACCAGTAAATCGGAAGTCATAATAAAAGCCACTTTCGTTATCCAGCTACTTCACTGCTTGTTACATTAACCAACTAAAAATTGATCTCGGCTATAAAGACGATACGTAAGGGACAGTGTTCTCAGCAGGTATCAAATGTCTTTACTCGATTCCTCCTTGATCAGTATGAGCATCCCTTGTATAAATGGTTAGCATGGCATGAGTGTGCGATTTTATTTCCGGAAACCGCTTAGTCGACATCCTTTTCACAAGAAGACATCACTACGTACAACCATCTCTGTAGATTATGTACAAGTAAACCTGCATTCTCGGATGCTGTTCAGTAGGCCACGCTCCAGTGCGCAAGCCTACGCTTCAGCAAGTTGGTTAGTCCTGTCCATTTTCTACATCTGGTACAAGTACTGATGTCGGGAACGTGTGCTGTCGGCTATCGAAGGTTCTTTGATGATTCTCCGGTAACGGGACGTGATCCATAAACACGTTGTCCAACCTTATTCAAGTCAACGGATGATAGGTTGGTCTTTCATGACGACACCCACCTCGTGAACACATTCTTTTAGGAGGCAGGAACCGAATGCAACGGCCTGTTGTGTCTACTTGTATAGTGTGGACAAAAGAAATCTGGCACGGAAAATTTAGAATGTCCACAAAATAGTGCTCCCAGATAAAAAAAATTATTCTATCAACTGTAGACATTGTGTTATTTCGAGGTCATAATTAAAGGATAACTCAAGCAGTTTTAGACAAGCTCAGGTGCGAGTACAGCTTTATTGTTTTCCCGCTTGCAAAGCCACTTAGGCCAAATACGCAAAATGTCAACTCCTTAATATCAAGCGTTCTGCGTTCTGCAGCATGCTAAGAGTGAATCTGTGAATCAGGTCAACGAGCGGCTTTTTAAAGGTTAATTGCGATTCCCCACAAGGCAAAAAGCATCCGTCGTTGGCGTAGAAAATTCGAAACGACCGGATGTGTGTGTAAAGAGAAAAGCACGGAACGACCGAAAATATGTGAGGATGATGTTAAATGCGTCAAAGCGTCTTACATTCTGGTCCTAAGAAGTCTGTTCAGAAAGGAAGTCTTGAACTTCAGCAGTCAATGATGAGAGTGTGGAAGATTTTAAGAAAACGTTTTTAGCACTTTCATTTTCACAAACTCCGTCTTGACCAGATAGATTTCTTTACACTTTATGACCGGTTTCGGCTTATTGTCATCGTCAGATCTGTTGTAAATATAAATATTGTGTAAACGGCCAGGTTCAATTAGTTAAGATTAAATCTATACAAGTCTTAGTGATGCATGAAATATAAAATATATATAATATGTATACCCATGTATGGCAGCGATACATACCATTAAACTATTTTGATACATATCATCCTCAAGTTAAACATGTGCGTACTAATACTCAGATAGCGTCAGTATTTAGACTAAAACCTAATGTCAGCATTGGGAACTTAGCCACAGTAATAGTAAACTAGTGTCACCAATATACAAATTAAAATGCAGGGAGTGGCTTTTCTCCTGACGACGATGGTGGAGAAGGCAATCGGGAGTTAGAAAATTTTGTTTGAACTGACGCAGCTTGAAAAACTCCGAGAATACGCAAAGTTCCAATAATCCAAATGTCTAGTTCTTAGTCCCCAGTAGGTTATAGTATTTTTTCCTTGCACACAGGTATGTCGCTTCATTGACATCTGACAACAGTTTTTCATATGAAAAAGTCCAGTCCCATTGCTTTGGACAGCAAGTCTTTCATTGTGTCTGCGACCATATTTGGCTCAAGAATATACTATTTTTTTGGTCACTATAGTCTTTTGAAGTCAAACCAATCTTAGACAACATCAGAAGGTACAATGGCTCTCTCCGTGCGGCAAATTAGAAAGTAACCTTCTCGACTATGTATGTAACACCGCCAATTATGATTTATATTATTAGTATAGCAATAAAACGTTTCCTAACGCACTCGTATAATTGCAGTTCCTGTTATTTTTAAAAATTATGTTGCAAACGTAGCGTCATGTGATTCTGGCCACACATCTTTTGACCCACAGTAACGGAATAAGTCTAAGTTTGGAATTATGTGCCTGAACGGAACTCGAACCTGGAACCTCGACGTACGTGGGCAATGATGCTGCGCATTGGTCTGTCCAGGTATGTGCAGCGTGTGTGTTTCCTTGAACCACCCAGGTTAAATGCCTGGTTGATACCTCTGCAAAGGACACAGCCTTTTCTCTCTTTATCTAACCCCAGCGCTCCTAATGACCACGTCATCACCGCAACGTTAAAACCGAGTCTTGTTTCCTATACACGCTGCAAGTAATACTACATAAATTTTTAAGGTTTCAATCGATCTTAATGAATTTCCAGTACTTAGCAAGCATTCTCTTCTAGAAAATCGTCAGTTGAGGTCGCTTCAGATTTGTGTCAAAAACTTAAAATTGTGACAGTTATCTTTCCTTCGAAAGTAATTAGGATGGGTTTATCATTCCGAACAAAGAAACACAATAAAAAATGGACAACTTATTGGCGTGGGCTCATAAACTCGATTAATTTCGCTATTTATATGAAGCTGTACCCATTTAAAATACGCTTTTACAAACAATTTGCCATGATATGCCGTACGGCACTCCGAGCATAATAATGCCTGAAAAATAAATCTGCATTCATTATTAGAAAAACATTAATCCTCGCGCGTGTCTTTGTTTTCCTCCGACGGAACTCAATCCTTCTCCGAACTGCTGCAGTATAATGAGGTTTCTGGGCACTGCGCATCCACAAACAATGAAAACCGGATTTAGTGTTTAATGCTCGTCAACATCTGGCTCTGAGAATATTAGTGCTAGGTGGCAGTTGGTAGCGGTGATTCGTCGGAATTGCAAAAAAATATAACTGAAACCACTAAAAGGTAAATGAGACCACACGGTGCATTGCTGTATATTCTTTCCGGACTAACGTATGGTTTTAGTACTATTTTCATCTTCGTTTGTGACGTATTGTAGCCTCAATCTTTATAATCATTACCAAGGTCTTCAGTTGAAACTTCCGGGCTGAGAGGCCGTGGTCGATGTACAAAATTTCCACCTAACGTTTCGTCTCCACCTGCAGGAGACATCCTCTGAGGCAGCTACTGCCAGTAAGGCTCCAGGCACTCTCGCATTTTAAGAGCGCATAGAGAGCGTCACCATTCGTCACGTGAAGCCGATGGTATGCCTGTCATTGGAACTGATTGTCATTCTGCTGGCGCAACGTCGACATCCGTATTTTGTCCAACTTTAAAACTTTCTCTTTCCTATTAAAATTAGTATGGTGTTTGTGAATCTCTATTGCTTCTGTATACATGCGCGCATGATAATGGGATGTTCGTGCTAGAACGCTTGCCTCATTAAATTTAATTTCGTGATCCCATCTCCAAAAACATGCTCAGCTACGGATCATATTTCAATGTGTCGTAAGCGACATTTTCATTTATGTTCGGCTAAGCGGGTGTTTACACTTCTTTTAGTTGTTCGAAGCCTACATTGTATAATCATTACCAAGTTAATTATTGTTGGCTTGTCAACTACACGCAGTAAATTTAGATTTTCCCATATCCTGTCCGCCTGCGTAGATGAGTGGTAACGTGCTCGCCTCCCATGCAAGCGGGTCCGGGTTCGGTTCCCGGCAGGGTTGAAGATTTTCTCCGCTCGGGGACTGGGTGTTGTGTTGGCCTCATCGTCAAATTCAAATAGCTCTGAGCACTATGGGACTTATCAGAGGTCATCAGTCCCCTAGAACTAAGAACTACTTAAACCTAACTAACCAAAGGACATCACACAATCCATGCCCGAGGCAGGATTCGAACATGCCTCATCATCATTTTATTCTCATCACCGGCGCACAAGTAGCCCAATGTGGCGTCGACTGAAATAAGACTTGCATTTGGCGGCCAGAACTTCCCAAGATAGGGGCCTCCCTGCCAACGATGCCATACGCTCATTTCATTATTTGCCCATATCCCGTTGTGCTTATCATCGTAGTTACTTTCCTATGATGGATATAAGTACATTAATGGGCTCATGTTCTAACAATGCCTTGAAGGGTAGCCAGGTGGACTGAGGCGTCTTGTCACGGTCCGCGCGTCTCACGCCGTCGTAGGTCGGAGGTTCGAGTCCTCCCTAGGGCATGGGTGTGTGTGTCGTCCTTAGTTTAAGTTAGATTAAATGGTGTGTAAGCCTAGGGACTGATGACCTCAGCAATTTTGGTCCCATCAGATCTCACCATAAATTTCCAAAATTTTATCACAGAACTTTTTCCATTTCCAGATGTTGACCAAAACATGTTTAAAACTACGCATTCAAATTATGGAGGAAATCTGTATGAAACGATTCAACATTAAAATGTAAACCAACAAAAATTCGTCTGAATACATTTTTCATTCGTCCAGATTATTGTAAAAAAGGAAAACAACGTGAGGACTTAATTTGAGAAGAGTTTTTCATCTTTTTCCACCAGCCACCACTTCAGAAATTGTGTAGAAGCTATTGGTTCATCAGGTGTGGGAACAAGAGGAGAATTTTAACTAGGATTTGTATGATAAACCTCGACAAAGAAAGTCCGTACAGAACCACAAAGAGAGAACGTCATCACACTTAGCGACTCAGTAGCTTGGCGACAAAATGCAACAATTCACTATACTGTTGTATGTAATGTGACCACGGTAGGATGCTATATGGGAAAATTCTGTAGACCTGTTCGAGATGGAACTTTGCGTGTACATCAGATGGATGGTTAATTCCCATCCCAAATATCCGTCGGTGTAATGTGTTATCTTGATATTCGGAAATGCCGGGTCGCTGGAGGTACGACACAACTAAAATGCGACTTAAATATCCTGCTGCGAAATTATCCGATACAGTGCTGTTGTCGAGATTACCTCACTCTGATGTCGTAGATGGCTCTTCTTGTAGAAGTAATGTTAGTTTTCCAGTACAGTTTGGAAGTTATCTTACGAATGAACATAATGAAACGTTTTAAACACAATAAAATTTTTCAGATTGCACGTATCAAAATGTTTAACAAATCGAAGTGATATTTCATTTTGTTTATTTTTATGAAAATATATTATCTAAAACTGCTAAAAGGTTCTGCCAGTCTTTCGTATTCGGCGATCGGCACAAATTTCCACTTTTTGCCATTTAATTCATTTCAATGTCCAGTTGCGAACGAAGTCAGAATTTATGCCATTTCATCGTAATACATTAATGGCTTCGGCTTATAACCGTGTACTCCATATCGAGATGTTGACCAAAACGTATTTAAAACAATGCGTATAACTGAATTCGTAATTAAGAGGTGGGCCCATGAAATGTTTGGAAACGCTAAAGATTGTGTACTTTAAATATGAGGTAGTACATTACTGTCTCTGCAATATATGAAATTACTGTTTTTCTATTCCGCGACAGAGTATCTGATTGGCTTCATCCTATGAATTTCAACAAAAACGTAGTAATACACACTATTGGCTATTAAAATTGCTACACCACAAAGATTATGTGGTACACATATGAAATTTCACCGACAGGAAGAAGATGCTGTGATATGCAAATGATCAGCTTTTCAGGGCATGCATACAACATGGAGACATGAGGAAAGTTTCCAACCGATTTCTCATAACCAAACACCAGTTGACCGGCGTTGCCTGGTGAAAAGTTATTAGGATGCCTCGTGTAAGGAGGAGAAATGCGTACCATCACGTTTCCGACTTTGATAAAGGTCGAATTGCAGCCTGTCGCGATTACGGTTTATCGTATTGCGACATTGCTGCTCGCGTTTGTCGAGATCGAGTGGAATCGGTCGGTTCAGGAGGGTAATACGGAACGCCGTGCTGGACACATTGGAAGCGTGTACTCGTCATCGCCGTACCCGGCGTGATGGTACGGTGTACCATTGGCCACACGTCTCGGTCGTCTCTCGTTCGCATTGACGGCACTTTGAACAGTGGACGTTACATTTCAGATGTGTTACGACCCGTGGCTCTATCCTTCATTCGATCCCTGCGAATCCCTACATTTCAGCAGGATAATGCACGAACGCATGTTGCAGGTCCTGTACGGGCCTTTCGGAATACAGAAAATGTTCGACTGCCGCCCTGGCCAGCACATTCTCCAGATCTCTCACCAATTGGAAAAGTCTGGTCAATGGTGGCTGAGCAACTGGCTCGTTACAATACGCCAGTCACTACCCTTGATGACCTGTGGTATCGTGTTGAAACTGCATGGGCAGCTGTACCTGTACACGCCATCCAAGCTCTGTTTGACTCAATGCCCAGGCGTATCAATGCAGTTATTACGGCCAGAGGTGGTTGTTCCGGGTGCTGATTTCTCAGGACCTATGCACCCAAATTGTGTGAAAATGAAATCACATGTCAGTTCTAGTATATTTGTCCAATGAATGCCCGTTTATCATAATATATTTGTCCAACGAATATCCGTTTATCATCTGCATTTCTTCTTGGTGTAGCAATTTTAATGGCCAGTTGTGTAGATGTTTATGTTTTCAGGCTTTGTTTGTCTAGTTTGAGTTTATAGAACCATATGTCCGGTTTCGATAGTGCTAGCTGTTTTCTTCAGATCATAAAATATAGAGCGTAAGACGTCGCATCTGGTTACAATCATCTACTGAGTCATTTGAGTACCTGATTGTACATCGTGTGACGTGTTATACTGTGTAATGACATTTTATGATCTGTAGATGGTTGCTAGCACAGTCTAAAACGATCGTATCATTTATAAACTCGCAATCTAGACTAACAAATGTTTCACTGAAAATTAAGGTTGGTGCTGCACGTACTTTACAATGTCAAGCCTTACGATGTTTTTGTTTGATAATAGGAAAATCCAATTCCATTTTTTCACAGTATTTAAAGAAAAAGGGAAATCAAACTGAACATTTTATTCACATACGTTCTCCTCAGCAATTAAAACTAAAATTCTATAGTGCAAGTATGTAAGTAGATCACAAAAACAAGATGCATATGAGATACCTTACATCTGGTACATTACTCTGAGGTGAAAGATGCTAGGCTTCGTAGAGTGAGTACCAGTTGTTTCGATCACATTGTACGTTTATGATATGACATACGATGGCTAATTGAACACACCAAGTGGCCTGAATTGATTCGGAAACTGCGGTTATTATCATGGAGCAAATGGATATTCTGTTTCAGTATTCCACTTGTGACGCTGTACTGCTGTAGTTATAGAATCATTGAATGCGATTCATTTCGTTTCGAGTACACGAATGCAATGGTAAATGTAAACGTTACACAAATTTAAGACGAATAACAAAATAGGCTTATATTGTACTAGTTGTAGGAAAGTTGAATTTATGGCGTTACGACTTATATGTACTGTGTGTGTGCCTGTGTGTAAAAATAGTTATATGAAATCACACACATAATTGGATGAAACGTTGCGCTACAATCTCAAAGCAATTGCTGGAGAACTTTCGGAGTTATTCGATTGTGAACAAACGAATATTTACATTTTTATATACATAAATATGTCGATCACTGTTTTTATTTAAAAATTGTTCAAATGGCTCTGAGCACTATGGAACTTAACATCTGAGGTCATCAGTCCCCTAGAACTTAGAACTACTTAAACCTAACTAACCTAAGGACATCACACACATCCATGCCCGAGGCAGGATTCGAACCTGCGACCGTAACGGTCGCGTGGTTCCAGACTGTAGCGCCTAGAACCGCTCGGCCACCGCGACTGGCTTTTATTTAAAAATAATCTTATTCTGGTCATGTCGGCCATCTCCTTCTTACAAAGTCAGCAGTCTTAATGAAACTACAAGTTCGCTGTCTTTTATGGAGAGTGTTCGTTTGGTTACTTTGTTTAACAACGAAAAGTCCCTAGTTTTGTATAACAGTGCAGTTGAACCGCAAAGTTCAGTTAATGCCTGTTCCTTATGTATCACGGTGTTGCTCACTTGGTAACATCAAAGGCTTGTAAAATGTAAACTTTCACTACCGGACATGTCACGTGTATTATGCGCTGGTAGGATCAGTTTCTTGGTGAAACCCATCAGTAACGTGCCAGGACCGGGTCTTAATAGAACGTACAACCTCCCTGAAAACGTTGTTCTCAGATGAGTATGAAAGGTTGGGTTTCAACAAGAAAGTCATTCCACCACGCAATAATATCCCAGAACATAGTAATCAGTGCGACAACAATAACTGTTACGTATTTATTGCGGTAAAAGCGGTGATACTATGTTGTCATCTCACGGTACGTCTGCAGTGCTATAGGTACGTATAAACGTAGAAACAACGTAACGAGCAACGTAGAGACCTTTAGTTGCTTATTTGTAGTCTCCTTCGACAATTTTTCTGTAATATATCTTAACCTATTGCTGATGTAATAATACGAAAAACTTTTTCCGCCTCTAGAAATATTTGAAAACTGTGTATGATGGGAAAAAGTAGCAGTTATAGACCACAGGTAACTAAACGTTTCCCATAGGAGGCCAGATAACGGAGAAAATGAAGAACCGCTCGGGTCTCGTTAACATTATGTTCAATTCATGCATGCCAGAACGAAAGTTCTGGGAAAAAGGACAAAATCTAAGTTCACCATTGCCTATTAATTAGAGGTGAGTGGCATGCAATGCCCAGACAGTAAAGCCAACCAACATTATATAATTAAAGTGTTATCGAAGAAGGTGATATTAGCGAAAACACAGTTGCATAAGGCCTAGTGTGTACACATCCGAATCACAAACCTAAGCAGCAAAAACGTTGGTGATAGTTGAGTAAATGACGTTTAAGATATCATCAGTTTTGTTTGGTATTGCTACAACCAGTCGAGCGAATCCTTTCAAATGTTCATCAGTCTATCTCGTTCGATGTGCTGATTTTACCTACTTCATTTTCCTAAATTTTTCCTCACAGGCATAACTTTTTCCGAACACTGACACCAGACCAACGGAAAATTTTTCAGTACCGGAAACCTGACATCTGGTAAATAGCGGTAAAATTTGAAAAGTTTTCCTTCTCCGGTGCGTCTCTTTCAACAAAACATTTATTTGCATATCGATGAGCTCCAACTTATTTACAATCAAGATTACAGTCTCACGAATTCTGGAACAGAAGAACGTCTCTTTCAGAACTGTCGAGGTCTGAAAATCTTTCCCGGCTTTTTCCACGTATCTGTTGCACAATGACCTCTCCACTCTCTTTTGTTCTCCGCATAACAGAACTAGACGAAACACTGTTGCTTCGAAACAAGGTGGCTTTCATTCATTTTCTGGCTCTATTATACACTATTTGACGAAACTGACGTCGGTAAACAGTTTTTCTCGTTCTGCCATCTTGTGTAAGTTTTGTAACTTGCGCGAGTGAAGATTCATTTTCTCGTGAAGAGATTTCCTTGGGTTTCTAAATTACGTTTCATGGACTCATAATTCTCTGTGCGTAACTTTCCAGAAAACTTTGAATATGTAGATGGACGTCTTCCTTCATAGAAACGCCGAACATTGTATTGCTTCAAAAGGTCTTTTACTGCACATTAAGCAAGTAGTTTTATGGTCCATATAAATACTGTTCATTCAAAACGCGATACCCTGCGACGAATTACAGTTTCTTAGTAGCCGTAACGAAGGGCAAAGCAAACGGGTTACGAGCATGAAAAGGACTACGAATTATAAAGATAACTAACGAACCAGGCAGTGCCTCAATATTTCTACTCATAAATATATATGCGTATTTTATATATATATATCCTAAGGTGCACTCGTCCCGTTCCTCTCTTGCCCATCTACTTCTACCCCGTTCTATGTCCATTTCCTTTCCCCCCCTCTCGGCCCTCTTACCCTCTCTCTGACCATGAGTTTTCTTCATTGTAATAGCGAACTGAAATCGCTTAAAATGAATTTATAAATCCGTAGGGCATTGGTAAGAGCCAGACCTCTCCAGTTGCTGGGTTTCGAAGTATAGTAGTGCCTCCAGTGACCGTATTTCACATGGTTTTAATCTGGGAATGGATAAAATTACAATGCTTCGGATGATATTCGTAGTCTGTTTTAACAGATAATTATACATTATCGTTTAAAAATATATAGCCTAACTCTGATTATTTATTAGTGTATCGTGGAGCAACAAACCTCTGTTTCCCCGTACTGTGTCTGATTCACGGTATAATCATTCAAACTGTCAACCAAATGTCCGTACAACCGTGTTCTGCACGGTAGATGGCATTCCGGTCAACGAATAGCTAGACAGCCTGTATAGGGAGAGAGTGGCCCACCGGACGATACAGCGGCCATTTTTCTGCCAAACGGCGAGCGGGAGTTTTGAATGGCCACTAGTGGAGTACTGGAGTACACACTAACAGAATCAAAAGCACAAGAGAATATGGCGAAGTCATTCGTTAAATGCCTTTGTTTATAAGAATAATGTGTTATAATAATTTTCACACAGTCAATTCACAGGTCTGTTTTCAAATTTAACTATGTATATTGCAAGTTGTTTTATATGCAGTAAAAAGCAAAAATGACCTACTTCGCATAGTTAAGGGTACTTGGTTGGTTTCCATAAGGCTCCTGTTCGATTTATGTCAGCCCTGTTGACTGCAACTGCCCAATGCTTTCGTCTTTCTTCATTGCGTGGAAATGCTAACAGGCGAAATTCACCTTCGACTCTATTGGAACAACCAAATGCAGCACAACCTGGCATCGTTTACGAACGTCTGTATAACGAATTACAGATGTCACAAACAATACTGTACAATTACTAACGTGTTTCCTTCAAACATGTAGGCGTACCGACTTCATCACAAAACGCTTCATTATTTCAACTCGTATTTAAGATCGCAAACGCTAATTACGTATTAAAAACGATATACAACTAAATCGAATATGCATGAACAACGCATAACAAGTCTCTCAATAATTGAAATACCTTTTAATCGTTTCCAAAAGTCCTCTGAACTTCAATTCAACTCAAAAGCACGGCGAACATAGGAAGCGCGAGAGACGTTTGGCGCCATTTTTCTGCCAAAGCTAATCAACCAATCACGGACAACTTCACCTATGGCCACTCTCTCTGTATACAGGATCTTTACGAATAGCCATCCCAGCGATGACGTCACGACACCTATGAAATGAGGTATTGTTTGCCGGGTAGCTCCACATTCGCTTTCACTGTGTACACAGACGGTGCAATATGGCACATAGAAGATGCCACCAGACTCCTTGCTGTGGAGGGCCATAGAAAGAAAGGGAGCGGGACACTTGCAAAACGATTTGGACCGATGGATTAATGTGAATGGTTTTGTTGTTTTTCGGATGTGGCGACAGAGACCGGAACCGTATCCCAAAAGAACAGGGAAGGTCGACCACGTGTGATTTCGGAAGAGAGGAGCGTTAATTGGCTGTAAGGGCACGGCAGTACCGCCTTAGTACCGCACGGCAACTGGCTTGTGATCTCGTAGCATCCATTGGGCGTGTACCATCGAGGCAAATGGTGAGCAGAAGGTTTCGGGAAAGTGGCCTTTACTGTCGAAGGACTGCTTTATGTGTAGCTCAGACGTATCATCACTGAAGGGAACAACTTGAGTGGAGTCATCAACATGTCACCTAGACGGTCGAACACTGGGCGAATGTTGTTTCCACAGATGAGTTCCGATTTAGTCTGGAGCGCGTTTCTCGATAGATTGGCATCTGGAGGAAACACGGAGCACGATTTCGGGACCCCAAATCGTTTGTAAAGAGACCGAGATCTAGGAGATTTCCTAATGGTGTTGAAACGTACCCTTTGGAAAATTAATGAATTACTGTGCTGATAAATCTCTTACGTTATTTGGTTTTCAAACAGCTGAGCAGAACTGAACGTACTCGGACATTTTTCTCTTCACTTATTCAGATCAAAACTAAACTGACACACAATACTTTTAGCGCAACGCAATCTGACTTTCAATAATCCCTACGAGAGAATGGTCCTGACTAACAATAACCTATACCTTTCGTGAATCACTTACCTCACAAAAATGTTCGTTACTCGAACTATGCAATACAGCGAGCGACAATACAGCCAGCTAAATAAAAGATTCTAACTACTGAAGGCACTAACTACTGATAGGCATAGTTAGCAGATGAAAGATTTTGATAGAGAACAAACAATTTATTTACCCTAATAATATTCAAAAGTCATCATATATATCAGTCCATGATATACAGTATTACAAATTTACTCTTTCTGACGGACACGGACACACTTCCAGATCGTCTGCTCTCAAAATCCGCCATCTCTCTCCCCACATCCACCACTGCTGGCGGCTCACCTCCAACTCCGCAACACTACAATAGCAAATATTCCAACAATGCAAACCATCCACAGACTTCACACAGCACACTCAGTGAATTTCATATAGAGCGCTAAGTGGCGTTATTAACATAAAAACCTAAATAGCCTACTTACAATGTTGACAGTGATTATCTTTATCATACGAACCCCACTATATGAAATTGTGAATCGGCAAGGTTTAACTGCTATGAAGTATCGTGAAAAAAATCTTGGGCAATCATCTGCAGTTCCTGCTGGGTACTGCCGGCCAAGACTTCGTATTGATGGACCTCATAGAGCATGGATGGTTGATGTTCTCTTGGAAACGAAAGATATTGCACGTATGTCGTGGCCTGCTCGCTATCTCGATTTAAATCTCGTAGAGCATGCACTAGGAAGACGGCTTGTCGCACGTCAGTATCGACCAACCACTCTACAAGACTGCGGGCAGCTCTGCAGGAAGAACCGGCGTCACTCTCAACATGAGACTGTTATCACTCACAGCATGGCCCGCCGTAGTCAGGCCTTTATTGTTTCCAAAGGTTTTCACAACCCTTATTGAGCACATTAATCAGTTGTCGGAATGTGTGTGTAAATCCGTTATGTAGGAGAAAACGAAAAGCATTTTGTTTACCTTTATGCAATTGTTTGCGTTCTGGAATTTTTTTATATTGCTTGTGCCTTACTATCATCTGTTTATACTGTTCTGTGCTAAAAGAAAATGCAACCTCTCGTTTCGTTGCATTAATTTTGACACAGTGTATATAAACCACTTGAATGTTCATTTTAGTCTTTGCGAGACACTTTTAATGTGACAGAATAATCTCGTAGATGTAGATGATGTAAAAATGTGAAGTAAATCGGTCAAGGGTTTTGCTAACAACATTTTCCCTATATACATTGCATATATATTTATATATTATGTATGTTACAGAAATATATAGCCTACGTCCGTCCCTGTGTTGATTGGAGTAATGTGTAAAAATCTGAAGTAAATCAGTCCGCAGCTCGTGGTCGTGCGGTAGCGTTCTCGCTTCCCGCGCCCGGGCTCCCAGGTTCGATTCCCGGCGGGGTCAGGGATTTTCTCTGCCTCGTGATGACTGGGCGTTGTGTGATGTCCTTAGGTTAGTTAGGTTTCAGTAGTTTTACGTTGTAGGTGACCGATAAGCATAGATGTAAAGTCCCATAGTGCTCAGAGCTATTTGAACCATTTTTTGAAGTAAATCACTGAAGATCATTTCGAGAGTTTTGGTACCAACATTACACAACGACTGGTCTCTATATAGTTGTATAGATTAAAGGTTTGGGATGGCGTGAAATAATTGAACATTGTAGGAAACAAGAAACAAGTGACAATAATTTAAAACTGAACATGGTAAATTGAAGCCTTGTTTTATCGACCAAATTTCTGTACCGTCGGCTGGCCGGATGACCTGGTGCGGCGTCCGTAGTTTGGCGATTCCCCCGTAATAGGCGATGCTGGTCGGCTGATGAAGAATGTAATATCGGGCTTACCTCTGAAGCTTCCGGAGGGGTCTGCGCTGTTAACTCGATATACACGGCCCGCGCAGGTCCGCAGACAGAGTAAATCCCGGCCTGGTCATGTCACATATTGTTTCTGTGTGTGTGTGTGTGTGATACGATAGATGCCTCCCCCCCTCCCCCACCGCCAGTGCAAAGGGCATCGACCAGAGGGACAGAGAACCTACAGAAGCCGAACCGTGGTATTTAGCGCTGCCTGCGTTGCGTCTCTGTGCTAACAGCCTCCATATCTAGTCTCCACATCTATCCGTAACTGTTTCAAAGACAATGGGGTTCATATTGGAGGTTGCAGTTAACGTTATTGCTGGCTGTTGTACAGTGTGTATCAGAACTGCTACTACAGACTTCTATGGGTGTAAAGGGAACTTAGCTGATAAAGTTTAACAAACTCGTGTACGGAACTGTGCTGTCTGGATGTAAAAGAAGTTCACAGATCGGTTCACTTTCAAATCTGCCGCTTCATGATACGCACACAGCTGGAACAATGGCCTCAAGCCTGTGCGCTCTGCATAAGCGCATGCATGGGTAATGATTCGAATACGCGTCGACGGCTTCTCTTCCACCCGTCGAAGGACGTCTTCAAAAATTAGAGTCCGGCGCGTCCAAGGAGCAGCACGGTCAACTCTCCTGTTTGTGAACGTACCAATTCCTTGCAGCCGTTGTTGCAGTCGGACGGAAAGGGTGTGTGATGTCATATATACTGATCAGCAAAAACATTATGATCACCGACATGCTATGTATATAAACCAGTCCAGGCAAGGGCAGCCTCAGCTTCTAACGTTTTGACGACTAAGAGTATGTGCAAAGTTCCCATTTCTCTTATACGAGTCGACTTACTTGGTGTACACAGCCGATCTACTTCTCTGGATAACCGGCTTCTGGAATCTATAAACTTCTTCTCCGAAGAATGATGCTAGTTACAGGAACCTTAAAGACTCTCTCTGTACTTACAAAATAATAAGATACTCGAAGAATGCTTTTCTACAACTATCGGTACATTTGAGCTTCATAAAGAACAAACTTTACATTTCACACATAAACATCAGACTTCTCGTATAGTCTCACATTAGAAACAGGTTTAAGAGTTGGCTTAACAAAACTCTATTACAAATAAATCGTCTTGCCTCCAGCAAGCCCAAGATAAGAGTTTTTTTTGTCTGACTTCAGAATCTCAATTGTTCTTGTTATTTACATCAATGGTCACTGACACGATTAGCACAGAATAGCCTAGAAGTTCCACGGTTCTTTCGTATACTTTCACTAGAACTTCTATGCATCGCCCGACAAGTACTTGTGGGTGCAGTTTGTCCGCCGCGTCTATCTTCTGCTCGCGACTGATTTCACGTATGCACACACAATCATGTGACGCGCAGTAGGTAGGTTTCTAGCATCCCACTCTCACATCTAAAATATCTTGTGTCCGAGACGGTAGAAGGCCGAGTGGTTGTAAAATTTACGCAGAAATTCTCGAAACACTACAACCTGGCGCGGAATGAGTGCTAGTTAGACACACTCACAGTGTATGTAATATAAGTGAATATGGTGTCAGTGTGCAGATTGGATATTAACCGAGGGATGAGGGTGACAGCTCGGAGGTTCGGTACAAGCGGGATAGCCCGGAAACTGCACGACTTCTAGGGTGTTCGAGGATTGTGGTGGTGAGTGTCTTCAACACCTGGTGAGAGAAAGGTGATACCACGTCCAGACGTAGCGTTGGGCTGCCACCCCTCATTACACATGTCTAATGTCGTAGGCTGGGCGGAGTGATAAAATAGGACATGTGAGAACTGTGGCAGATCTGAAAGACTTAAATCTGCGCAGAGTACAAGTGTGTCTGAACACACAGTGCACCGAACATTCTTAACGATGGTCCACCGCAGCCGACGGCCATGCATGTGCCAATGTTAACACCAAGATATCGGAAACTCGACTTAAATTGGCATGTGATCTCCAGCATTGGACATTGCTTCAGTCCGGAACCGCGCGACTGCTACGGTCGCAGGTTTGAGTCCTGCCTCGGGCATGGATGTGTGTGATGTCGTTAGGTTAGTTAGGTTTAAGTAGTTCTAAGTTCTAGGGGACTGATGACCTCAGATTTAAGTCCCATAGTGTTCAGAGACATTTTTTTTTGAATGAAGCAATTGTATAACGATTAAATTCACGATATTCAGTGATTTACGGCTCTATACGACAAGTTCGTTTATTTGGATATAAGTGTATGGGGCCTGGTTGCCTTCAGAATAAAATAAAATAATGCCTTAAAGTAGACGGCTGTCTGTGATTTTATTGACGTTGACAATAACTTAATCAGCCGATGTCACCTGTCCATGATGACCTAGCAGATACTTGTTCATCATGCCGATGGGAGGGTTCGAATCCGTCGTCTTCCAGTGGAACAGCTCCTTGACACCTGTACTGAGGGCAGAGATAAGCTGGCGACGTCTCAGTTATTCTATGGGGAACATTCACGTGGGAATCAATGGGTCCAGAGAAGCTCGTGCAAGGCATCAGGACGGCCTAGGTGTATCGTACACTGGTTGCAGACCACGTGCACCCCTTCGTGACCATCATGTTTCCCGACGGCAGTGGCATTTTTCAGCAAGATAATGAGCCATGACAGAAGGCCAGAAATGTGATGGAATGGTTCGAGGAACACAGTAGCAAGTTCCCCATGTGCTGGCCCCCAAATCGCCAAAACTGAACCAGATCGAACACATCTTGGATGTGATTGAACGTGGCGTTAGAGATCATCACCACCTCCCCATGTTTTAGTTGTTGTGGTCTTCAGGCCTGATATGGTTTGATGCAGCTCCCCATGCTACTCTATCCTGTGCAAACTTCATCTCCCAGTACTTACTGCAACCTATATCCTTCTGAATCTGCTTAGTGTATTCATCTCTTGGTCTCCCTCTAGGATTTTTTATCCTCCACTCTGCCCTCCAATGCTAAATTTGTGATCCCTTGAAGCCTCAGAAAATGTCCTATCAGTCGGTCCCGTCTTCTTGTCAAGTTGTGCCGCAAACTCCTCTTCTCCCCAATTGTATTCAATACCTGGTGATTAGTTATGTGTTCTACCCATTTTATCTTCAGCATTCTACTGTAGCACCACATTTCGAAAGCTTCTATTCTCTTCTTGTCTAAACTATTTATCGTCCATGTTTCACTTCCATACATGGCTACACTCCATACAAATACTTTCAGAAACGATTTCCTGACACTTAAATCTATACTCAATGTTAACAAATTTCTTTGATATAGAAATTATTTCCTTGCACTTGCCAGTCTACATTTTATATCTTCTCTACTTCGATCCTCATCAGTTATTTTGCTCCCCAAATAGCAAAACTACTTTACTACTTTAAGTGTCTCATTTCCTAATCTAATTCCCTCAGCATCACCCGACTTAATTCGACTACATTCCATTATCCTCGTTTTGCTTTTGTTGATGTTCATCTTATATCCTCCTGTGTATTCCGTTCAACTTCTCTTCCAAGTCCTCTGCTCTCTCTAACAGAATTACAATGTCATCGGCGAACCTCAAAGTTTTTATTTCTGCTCCATGAATTTTAATATCTACTCCGAAATTTTCTTTTGTTTCCTTTAGTGCTTGCTCAATATACAGATTGAATAACATCGGGGAGAGGCCACAACCCTGTCTCACTCCCTTCCCAACCACTGCTTCCCTTTCATGTCCCTCGACTCTTATAACTGCCATCTGGTTTCTGTACAAATTGTAAATAGCCTTTCGCTCCCTGTATTTTACCCCTGCCACCTTCATAATTTGAAAGAGAGTATTCCAGTCAACATTGTGAAAAGCTTTCCGTAAGTCTACAAATGCTAGAAACCTAGGTTTGCCTTTCCTGAATCTTGCTTCTACGATAAGTCGTAAGGTCAGTATTGCCTCACGCGTTCCAATATTTCTACCGAATCCAAACTGATCTTCCCCGAGGTCGGTCTCTAACTGTTTTCCCATTCGTCTGTAAAGAATTCGAGTTAGTATTTTGCAGCTGTGACTTATTAAACTGATAGTTCGGTAATTTTCACATCTGTCAACAGCAACTTTCTTTGGGATTGGAATTATTATATTCTTTTTGAAGTCTGAGGGTATTTCGCCTGTGTCATCCATCTTGCTCACCAGATGGTACAGTTTTGTCAGGTCTGGCTCTCCCAAGGCCGTCAGTAGTTCTAATGGAACGTTGGCTACTCCCGGGGCCTTGTTTCGATTCAGGTCTTTCAGTGCTCTGTCAAACTCTTCACGCAGTATCGTATCTCCTATTTCATCATCATCTACATCCCCTTTCATTTCCATAATATTGTCCTCATGTACATCGCCCTTGTATAGACCCTCCCCATAATTTACGGGAATTAGGTGACGCGTGTTGCCAACTCACACCAGCGACCTGCCAATGCGACAAAGCTTTTATGCCGCGACGATTCACCGATGTTATCCGTACCAAAGGTGGACATACTGACTATTTGGTAGGTTGATATAATGTTTTGGTTGAATACTGTAATTACAACAGGGAATGATGACTGCGCCGGCTTCTCAGTTTGTGCGCGTACCGTCAAGTGGGAAAACTGAAAATGGTCGCTCTTCAAATTTATCTTACATTTAAACTGTTCATTTACAGACTTAGGTTCCGCGTCAAAACTTGAAGCATTGCATCTCCTCTGCAATCTGTGGGAGTCTGTCATAGGAATTGGGTAAGATCCTGTATAATTCCTTTTTGAAAATTTTCTTGTCTGGGCATAAGGATGAGCTACGAAACGTATAACACACCCGTTATAACATAAACGGTTAAAGACACCGAAACGAAGTGTGCCGACCGTAAGTCGCCACGATGTGCACTGGCTTGAATTACAGCGCGTGCCACTCCCTGCAGTTTGGCGCCAGCTGATTGCAGCTGCGGGTTACTAGGCACTTCGGTGGAGCCATCTTCTGCGTACAGCCTTCGATCTGGAAGTACCAGGAAGTCACCTCCTTCTCCATGCAGGGCGCTGCTCACCGTACCACTGCAGATGAGTTACTTTGTCCGTATCGGTAAAAGTGGCAGCTCCCATCGAATTCAAATGCCATTTTGTGTACTAGTTTGGGCCAGTACTGGATAAATCTTTCCCTGAAGAAGAAGATCACCTGTAGGTTATGTGGACAAGTTATAATTTGTGTAGCTATTTGAACTAGTTGGCGGATATGCATAACATCATGCAATATTGCAGTGCTTGTGTTATTCCGAATTACGTTGCAACGATCATTACATCGTAATTCGGAATAATACAGGCACTGTAATACCGCATTTATCCGCCGATAGTGGGCAAGTGACTGTCAAGGTAAATGCCTTCCCTGTAAATGTATGTACGAGTACAGGTTCTAGACATGTGGTTGACGATATCTGGAAGTTTGGGTCTGGTTGTGAGTTGTGCCTGTTCCTTTGGACATGAATGCATGACGGAAGGAACATTGCATCGTATTTTGGAATAACACAGGCACTGGAATAACGTATTTGTCATCCGCAACAGGCAAGCGACTTTCAAGTAAATCGGCTCTCCTATACAGGAATATGCAAAATGGATGTACGAGTGCAGGGTGTAGACACATGGTTGACGACATATGGAAACCTAGGTCTGGATATTCAAACGTTAAGGCGACCGCTCATGGCGAGCGGGAAATCCGTGTTCGAGTTGCGGTCGTTATTCCACTATACAGATGATGGTAGCTCTATATTCGCCACTGTGATACATTTCATACACTGCATAAGGTCTCATTGTTCGTCGATTAAATACATTGTCATATAGCGTTCAGTCGAAATACTTCAAGTCATTTGTATTCTGTTTTATTACAACTGTTTGGGAAGTCATTTGTGTTCTGCTTAATTATGTGTGGGAAGCCATTTGCATCATTTTATTATAATTGTGTGTGGCCTTCTCTGTACATAACGTTTACTGGGGACTTTTTGCGTTTGGAAACCTTGCAATAAAGGAAATATAAGTGAGGGTTTTGGTATTATTGCAATAAATGTAATTTGTTTCAAAAGAATGTGTCAGACCCACTTCAGCCTATTTTTTCCATTCACTAGAACTGTTGCAGAGGTTTTCGGTAAATAGTAATACACACAGGGATACATAATTTTGTCAACGGTTAACATCATTACTCTCGTAACAACAGAGGCAGTACAGCAAGTACGGTTGTTTTTAAGGTAACCATACACTCTTGTAAACAGCATTCGACAGACATTGGAAAGACGAGTGTATTTTATTTCATGTCGTCTTTCAAACTTGCCGAATAAGTATCTCAGATACTTGCTAACATTGAGAAGCAAGCCGATTGGAACTTGCCTTTTCGCGTGAAAGCCCCGATTAGATGTTTGGTCTGCAATAAGAAGTTCCAGTGGCCAAAGATCTTCAAATCTGAAATCCAAAATCGTTGCAGCACTTTGTGCATTCGAACGCGTTAGAGAAACTGTACCAATCTACTAAACACTAAAAATTTCTCGTTCGGTATTTAGCTTCTCACAAGAATTGACAATATCAACCGTACAATTTAATTACGTGTCCTCTGGTGTACCATATTTTTCGGGAAACCTCGCTATGATATCTTCAGCTAATTAAGAAATAGGAGATCCGTTACGTCTTACGTTACTCAACCTGTGTAACTGTTGCGCTGATACTGAACCTTGAAGTCTAAATTGAAAGAAGGTGTTCTTGTGTACTACTATGTTCTACACTGCGCAACAAAATTAAAGGGTAACGTCTCCGAAACCCCTTAATTACATTCCATTACGACGCATAAGTTTAAAATTTGACTCGAAAGTGTCTACAACCTTCCTCTGTAATGACGCAAAACCAGGACACCCTGAGACATCTCCCTCGGACTCAAACACGCTTCAAGCAGTGTGGTGCACACACATGAGAAAAAGGGTCGGAAGCCAGAAGTTCACGTTAAGTCTGAGGTAGCTTAATGACATCACACTAGCACCAAATATCCCCATAGTCCTATCCAACGCCACCGCGTAAGTGGCACACGATGCGAGGGTCGTCACACCTCCTCTCACCCACATTTCACCCTTATTTTGGTGCCTTTGTGATTGATGTCAGATCCGTGGCATTCAACGTTGGAATCACGCGGTTTTCTCATAGGTGGCCGAAGGAATCATATCAGACAACCACCGCTCAGAATCAATATGGAAATGACTAAGGGGTGACACAAAGGGCGTCAGTTAAAACATCCCTTCCCTTGGGGCATTGATTCCTAAACATTTCGCTGTCCGAAACGATAGTTTGCAGTACAATGAACAACAGTACCACGTTCTTGGCACCGTTAGACACTGCTGCCACCCTCTGGGCGTTTCAACCCTACACTACTGGCATCGTGGAGCTGCAACCACATTGAACGTGATCTGGTCCCTTTGGAGTCTACTGCGACCGCAAGTTTTGGTCAGGTATGAAGATTGGAGACACTAGGGAGCGTTAAAAACCATTTGACAAAATTTCAACCTCATCCAAAGCACCAAATAGGTTTTACGCTTCTTCAGCGCATCTGCGTCGCAATCTCCTGCGGCGTGATGACAACGGGATGAGGTTGAGAGGGGATGGTGCTGCATTACCATGTAAGTGAATAAAATAGCAGAAGGTCCCTCTAAGACCAGACAGCCGACAACACCCTCGGAGATACTGACGCAGCTTTGTTGAGCACTTTAAGAATTGAGACCTGATAGTCAAGGGCAGGCAAGATTCGGTTACGATTGTGGACGGGGCCGTAATCAGTCACCATTGGTTTCCTTTTACAGTTACACATATTTATTTTTAAAACAGTAATTCCATACTCAACAATAAATAAAAAACCACACGTTATTAATGAAGGAATAAACTACTGTGTTTAAGAATAGTGTTATCAGTGCGTTATAATTTAGCAAATTACCGCAAAATGCAGATACAGATAATGTTGGGGAAAAAAACAAGCCACTGTGATCACGGCTGAAGGGCCTACACGCCAGGAGAGGCAATTATATAAAAAAATTTGAAACCTGCTGTAAAACAGGAAATACAAGCAATGTTTAATGAGAAGAAAAAATCACCACCAAACGGGTAAAATAAGACGTGGTAACCTTGTAGCACAACCCTTACACTGCTATATTTATTCCGGAAGGTGACCAGAACTATTAACTAGACATAAATAATCTTTAATGCAGGTATTACAAGGTATGATAATAAATAATACAATAATAAAACACAAGGACCAGTCACAGACGGTGCTCCAGGAATCGACCTCTGTGAAGGTCCAGCAACAAACACATTCGCGAGCGGTGAGATAGGCAGTCAAGAGTTGCATTCACTTCACAAGATGGTAACTTAGACTAGTGGCAGTTTAACTAATGGCTAATGATATTCTTGCTGAAGCTACCTGACGTCCGATAAACCAAATGCAACGATAGAACAACACGCCAAAGCCGGAACCAGCGGTCTGCACTACATACCCAGAGTACTGCGGTTAGATCGCTCGAAAAGAGAAAGGAACCACTACCAGATTTTCCACAAACCGGAAAATCTGAAGAAACAAGTCGCAGTACAGAACACCAGACAAACTAACAGTAACTAAAACCACACTCTATTTGCGTGCGAGGCTGAACTGAAATGTAACCAACCAGAATCAGCAACCACACGTCACTGCCGAAACAATCGCAAAGCAAACCAAAACCAAGTACCAAATGAGTAACATCAAATTCATTATGCATACAAACGCACACTGAACTCACTGTCACAATTCTGACGATGGTTGGCAGAATGAAACCAATCGCTTCACTGCTTAATAACTCACAGTAGAGTAACCACACCGTTTAATCACTAAGGGCAGTGAACATAGTGTTAGGTGGTATGCAGATCCACCAAACTGCACATGACGGCGCGAAGATAATCTGTCACAACATCACATATGTACTAAGGGGCCCACATGGGTGACTGACTCAACATATCGATAACCGCCGCTGCTGCCGCTAGCGGACAGTCAACGCTCGCGAAACCGAGTGGCGCCAATCAACACGAGAAGAAGACAAACAGTCGCAAGCATGCTAACTATACGATACCGTCTGGCCTCCAACAGAGGACGGAAACCCACAAACAGCACCAATGCGAGCCGCAGCAATGCTCAAGAATGTACGTGTCATAATGTTCGACACCAGTTTAGTCTCGCGGCTGCTCTACTGTCTGAAGGCAAGCTAACCCCACGTAACGGATGTCAAATTGGTTGCCCAGACCTCAGACGTTAGAGCAGTCACAAGGCTGAATGAGTTGCAAAGTTTCTGACAGCTACACTTTTAACGTGCCGAACAATGGTGCGTAGGTGGCACCTAGAGTGTTGCCGAACTGGAGGTCTTAGAGGAAACCCCAGTGATCACGTCACAGGAGAACGTCAAACACAAGCGCTGAGAAATAAAACTCATTTGGTGCTTTGTATCACGTTTAGATTACAATTAATGGTTTAGAACGGTTCCTAGTGGATCCACCCTACATACCAGAGCAAAAATTGCCGTCTTAATAGACAGCAAAGGGGTCGTCAGGGGGGTTGGAGATCCCATGATATCCTTAGAGCAGGGTTGAAAGGCCCAGGGGACGGCAGCAGTGTCTAACGGTGCCAAGAACTTGGTACTGTTGCCTATCCTACTGGAAACTGCCGTTTTCGACTGTGAAATGTTTGGGAATAAATTCGCCAAGGGAAGGGGTTGGTTCATTGACGCCCCTTGAGCCACCCCGTGAGGCCATCCCCTATTGATTCTGAGTGGTGCTGTATCTGAAATGTTTCCCACGCATTAGAAAACCGTGTGATTGCAACGATGGGCGTCGTGGATCTGACTTCTGTCGCAGATGCAGCAATATAAGCGGTGAAATGTGGCTAACAGAGTGTGTGACGACGCTCAGTCGTGTGATACGTGCGCGGGTACATTGGTCAGAATTGTGGTGAAATGTGATACCCAAATGACATTATTATTCCACCTTAGACGTCATATGAACGTCTCCTTACTGATTGCAGCAGCGCTGGTACCATGGCTTACGTCGCAAGATGCCACGCTTTTGCACCACCGCAGAGGAAGTTCGTAGACAACTTTTAATCAAATTTCAAACTTATGCAGCGGAACTGGAGGCAGTTATGGGATTTCGAAAAAGTTGTCCTATAAATTTGTTGTGTATTGTGAATAACTAGCAAGTAAGTACCTGCTTCTAGAGAATAACATTTTAGCAGGATTCTCAAACTGTCTTAAACACTTCATCATCCAAAAACTTCATTACCAATTTCTTTAGTTGCATAAAATGTGATCAGTTTTAAATATATTCAACTCACCATTTAATGGTAGTAACTACTTACTCTCAAAACACGATCCCTTTTCCTCATTACTCTTTAAATGAATGTCAGGAAGTGTAGTCTACCCAACAAGAAGGCATGTTACAAGACCCCCATTTTACCGATACTTCAGTATTGCTCGTCACTTTGGTAGTACTTATAGTGAAGGTAGACATGATCCAAAGAAGAGTACTGTGTTTCGTGAGAGGTTCCTACAGTAAGTGCCAAATCTTCACTAATATGGTGATTTGGCTACAAGAGACGCTTGTGGTTTACCATATCCAGAAAGTAAATTACACATGTCGTCCCACGCTATGATGGTTCACAGCAACATGGGCACATTCTCAGAATAGAGACTACATGTTCTCGGCTGCCTGCAGACGCAGAGCTGCTGCGGTACGGATAACCGGGTCATCAGAGGGTGGGATAGAAATGGAGCGTTAACAGCGTTCTCCAATGTTGAGGCACGCAAGCCAGTACGATAATAGAGGACAAAATTACTTTAAATTGCACGCATATTTACGGTGAAAACCTCTCCCTAAGTGGACCAAATGCGATGCCGCATTCAGCAGTAGTTAAATGATGCCGCACAAACGCGAATAATGCTGATCGGGAAGAAAGGTATTTGGCAGCCACCTGATGTGCAGGAAATACGTTAACTTATTCGCAGCAATCGCAGATAGGTTGTTGTGGACGTTGTTCAGCAAGAACGCATCTCAGTAGGTAGTGCTCATTCGATGAGCCCAGATGTTCTGCAGTATTGGAACTTGTGCTCACGCTGGGTACCGAGGTTACTTGTCACCTACACACAAAGACGCCATAAAAACTAAGTGGAATAGATAATTAAGAAACGGAATTGTTCTCCTGCACGACAATCCAACACTCCACGCGACTCGCACAAGGTTTAATTAGCGTTTTCATTGGGAGGTGTGGAAGAATTCAGCACAAGTCCAGTTCTTCCACAATGTGGTTTCCATCTCTTCGGCAAGCTCTTTTGAGCCACGGGTCGGTAGCGAGAGGGGGGGGGGGGGGTCGGAGAGAGAGGTAGATTTTCCAACGAGGAGGACGTTCACACGGTGTTTGTAGAATTTATCCGTGATTGAGAAGTGAATTTGTATCGTCGAGGAATCGAACGATTGGCAGAACGTTCTGACTGTTGTTTACAGAGACTTGTTGAAAATGTTGAAAAAGTGCAAAGTATCTGCGTCATTCTGAAGTAAAGTGCAACAGTGAATAATATGTAACTTACTGTTTGATGTCTCCTCGTAAAATCTCGACAGAATACGTTCGTCGAGAAGTCAATCTTTTACTTCCTCCTACATACATCTTCCGAAAAGACCATGAATATAAAATAAACAGAAATAGAGAACATTCAGGTAGCTACTGACGTAGCACTGTTACTGAGTCACACATTTTAAGCTCATATTAAGTACTAGGTTGGACTCTATTACAAATGTAATGGACTTGGAGTCACCAACAAAACACCGGTTTTCACTATTCAACTCTTTGTTTCAAAAGCGACTCTGACACTTATAGATGGCCCAGCATTGATGTCTACAGCAGTTTGCAGGAGGGTTGCACTTCTGTCACGCTGAACGATTCTCTTCAGTGGTCGTTGCTTGATTACTGGTATTTACGGTACACTGTTGAAATTGTCGTACGAAAAAGCCTCACTTCATCGCTACCTCGGAGATGCTGTGTCCCATCGCTCGCGCGCCGAGTATAGCACCACGTTCAAACTCACTTGGATCTAGGTAACCTGTCATTGTAGCAGCAGTAACCGATCTTACAACTGCGCCAGACATTTGTCCTACTGCCGACTGCAGCGACATATTCTACCTGTTTACGCATTTCCGCGTTTGAATACGCATGCCTATTCCAGTTTCTTTGGCACTTCAGTGTATAAAAGTCAGTGTCCCGACTGACTGACTCACTCACAGACTCTTTTATCGCCCAACTCGAACCGTTAAGAACCTGAAATTTTGAGAGGGTGTTGATCCTATGGAGTAGGGTCTTAAGAAGGGATATTTTGAAATTCCACCCCTATGCGGATGAAAGAAGGGCTGAACGATTTTTTGAACATATGTCGGTACCAACACTCTTTTGAAACTAGACCTAAGTAAATTGGTATTTCGTTTCTCCCTCTGAAATAAAGATATACGTGTTTCAGCATTCGTATATTTAACCGCTATTTGGTGAAGTAGCAAATGATTTTTTTAACTAAATCATTATTGAAGGACTTCTAAAGTGTTTTTAAAGCTAGATGTATGAAAAATGGTGTTTGACTTCTCAGTTACAAATAAGAAATATATATTTCAGTGTTTTTGAAGAGTGAGGGGGGAGGGGGGGTTAGGGGGGCAAATACGAAACAAAAACTTTTACAGAAATACGAAGCTCAATGTAAAACGTTTTACTTAGCTTCTCCGTTACCAATAAATGAAAATACTCATGTCACTGTGTTTGGAAATTCAGCCCCAAAGCCGGTGAAACACTTTATGAAAATATTTCATTGCGGAAGTATTTTATAGCAAAATCTTTGAATGCTGGTGTTTGGATTCTGCGTTAGATATGAAAAAATATGTGTTTCACTGTTTTCGGAAATTCAGTGTTTAGGCGGGAGAAATAGGCTATGAAAATTCTTAAGAAAACATTTGGTTGCCGGTATACTAACAACTTTTTAAAGTTAAATCTATGAAAACTGGTATTTCTCTTCTCGCTTAGGTATAAAAAAATATATGTTACGGTCTAAGGTTTCCATAGAAATATCTCCACAAGAACGCTAAAGATATTATTAACAACACCTCGGACTCCAGCTACCAGAATCGCTTTCTCATCAGAATTACATCCGGGAAAGACTAGGCATCTATAACCTTAATTAGCGTGAAAAGTCTAGAAGGTGTTGCAGTGTGTGAAAAATATAATAGTTTGATTAAAGAAAAAGAAGAAATCTCTGCATCGCTATGCGAGTGAAGCAGCGGGCGCTGAGCTAGTCGATCCATTAAGAAAATATTTCCCTCATTATTTTACTTGACGCAAGAGCTGATAGCACTAACCATGAAAACGATCTACGTGCCTCTCCACCTATCTGCAGGAAACAACGTTTCTGTGTCTTGAACCGTTTGTGTCATAAAAACGGTGCAAATGTAGGTACACACTGTAGATGATCAGTGATTCGGAAAATTCTACACTTGACCTTTCTAAGGCACATTCCCTAGTTATTCCAACAGCATGTTGTTGTTAAGCATATCATACTCACCTTTTAAATGGTAGTGAACATTTGCTCTCTGAACACTGCTTATTATCCTAAAGTTCTGTTTTAAATATATCACCTACACAAGTCAATATTTTTAGTAATAGGTAAAAAACATTTTGTGATATGACATATAAATAAAGTCTTTTATGGACTTTTATCTGGAAGTGAAAAGTGCAGGATAAAAAGAACACAAAGAAGCGAGATTGATAAATCAGATGGCTCATGAAGAGGTATTCAATCAACTCAGGAAGAAAGAGAACTTTATGCCAGAATTTGACTAATAGGAATAAGTTGGTAGGACAGACAGTGTGATGATGAGAGATGACAACTGAGCTCTTGACATGCCTCTCATGACTGTTCCAATGGTCCACTCTGGTTGGACCACCTAAGATGACTCCACATGACTCAGATGCGGTTACGAAAATCTGTCGTGCAATGGAATTGCGATATCAAAAGAAAATGCCATAGCAAACGAGTCGTGGTTCTTGGTACCAAGTGGTGGCTGATTCGTGTTATGCTTTGCATTAACACTTGGTTGCTATTCTGTGATTAGTCTCTCGCGGTTATTGCGATTATGCTGTTTCCCTCTCTCTCAGCGAGCCGCAGCAGCAGCGTGTATCGATATTCGGACCTTTTTACTATCTTCAGCCTCCCGCTTATAGTTTTCGGCCGTGCCGTGTACGGACAGTTGATCGGTTGGCGTGGAGCAGCGAGGAAGTCTCCGTGGCGCGTGAACATTTTAATAATGTATAGCGTAGAACTATTACATTAGTACATTATAACCCATCTGACAGACGTAAATACCTGCCATTTTTTACTACTGGGAGGCAGGTCCGACGAACAAAGCAAATAATCATTGCTATCACTCTGTGAGGTAATCCCTGCGTATATCAATGGCATAAAATATTCAGCATCACTCTCCAATTAAATAATTTACAAGTTAGTTTGTGAATCCGTTTATAAATTTATTTAACTAAATTAATTGCTGTCGATAAACAGTTCTTGCATAACAAAGCAGAATTTCGCTAATGAGGGAGGCAAAAGACACAGGTATAAATACGTCATATTTTTGTACCGATTGTTTGCCGTTAGTCAGTATCCAAACAATTAACGTTTGCAACACATGTAATTAATGTAATATCAGTCCATCTCTTCAGTAAAAAGAAGTAAGTAAATAATTACGCTAAGTAATATTCACCTTTTGGCATATCAGTGTCACAATGAAATCCTTTTGAGATACAGTGTGACCCGTTGCTTAATCCGAAAACTTCACCCTCTGACATTACAGTGAATAGCGAAGCTGCAATAAATTGCGTGCAGTCATGAATGTCCTCGCAAATGTTAGCTGCAAATTAAGCTTATAATTGTGGAAAGCACAGTATTGTGGCGTGAGTGGTGCGTATTAACCTCTCGACGTAAGGAATAGCATATCTTTTTACTAAATGAATTGCATAAAAATAAAATGCGATATATTCCATCCGAACTCGGTGTTGCATCATGTCGTCGTATTAAGGACAGGTGTAGGAAAAAATTGCGAAAACATTCTATTTTTTTGTTGTGTAATTGATTAGATTGATTCCTTAAGAATAAAATCATAAAATTTCATAATCGAATTCTGGATAAAAATATGTTGTAGCTATGCCCCCTTTATCTGCTGTGATCCACAAACAAGGTTTCTAGCGTAGGCTAGAAACTTTTATGTGCGTTAATGTTTCGTTCGTACAATCGAAACGAACTGCAAATGAGTGTAGAAGGCTGTGAGAGTGATCTTCTTTGCATCTCCTTTGTTTATCGTTTTTTTTTTCTATAGTACATGCTATAACTTTATTTCATGTTTTAGTTTTGCATCCATCAACCTGTTTTGCTCTAAATGGATCGTAACAGTGGACACATATTCAAAAAAAGTGAGGAAATGTCGAATTTCACGGAGAAAAGGCACAGATAATTTGTATAACAGTGTTACAGATGTTGTTCTTAAGTGTGATGAACAATTTTCGACAAAGTCACAGTTCATCAAAGAAGGATATTAGTGATGGAATTCATGACACCGTGTACAGTGCCAGAGACTGGCTTCCCAGTGGATTTAGGTTAATACCTTCTTTTTCTGTGCTTTTCTGCTGTGTATTTCCTCCTTTCTTCCGCTGCCCTGTGGTATTTTGCTTCACAGAATACAGATGTGACCTACAATGACCGTATATGGATGCTCCGTCCAAAAGCAGTATTTGTGTCCTCAGTTGCGATGATATCTGCATCTGGTGCCTGTCTAGTGTTCAGAAGCGGAAATTTAGGTAGGATTAAGTGAGTGCAGAGACTAGGCCTCCATCCAGATGCATTAATACTGAAGATACTCAGAAACATCGATGAAGTACGAATGAACAAAGCTCAGGCAGCAGAAGAAAAAATCAGAATTTGATAGACTAAGGAGGCAGGGGAGGAGATTTATCTAGGAAGACGAGGAAGAGAATAAACATTATGTGTGTGAACAGCATTAGTCACCAGAGGTAAAGCAATATTGTCAAAAATAGAAATAAAAATTTTAAATGCGAATTGCTATAAACTGTCTTTTTTGAGGCAATATGTACCTTTAATAAGGAACCATAAAAGCTAACATCCTAAAATTTGGTATAGTTCTTACGAATTACTTACTGCATAATGCTTTGCCGCTGTTTTCTGTTATCTTTTCGCTGAGAAAAGGTCTCCATTACAATTTGAGAAAAGTAGAGCAGCTTCCGGTAACACAAAACTGAAAAATTAATTTGAAAGCAACTATGACCTTAAACAAAAATCTGCTCCTCACTTTTTAGTAGCCTCATATGCAGATGAAAACTGTAAGATTCCAGTTTTATTGCTTGATTACTTTACGAAGGAAGGTAGTTACAGTAAGAATGGTAATTAAAAATTCGAATCCTTATAAAATATATGTTGACGCGCACTTTCAAACAAAAATTGCACTGAATATCACGCATTATGTTGTACATAACATTCCAAAGTTATACTAATTGAGCTATAATATTTTTGGAGATACATATATTTAAATACAAGAATGTATTTTTACCTACATCTATCCTTATAGGACAACCAGATACGTCCAACAGACGTACCTCTGGACTGTTAAACACTTGTAGAGAAGGTATCGGTTGAGCGATGAGAAGGTAAGCCCACACAAAATGTTGCAGGGCCTCCCTGAAGAGAGAGACCTCAGGTTATTTCCTATACTGTTGATTTTGAAACTTCTCTACCACTAACTGTTAATGTGAAACTTCCTGGCAGATTAAAACTATGTGACGGAACGAGACTCGAACACGTGACCTTTGCCTTTCGCTGGCAAGTGCTCTATCATCTGAGCCACCCAAGCACGACTCACACCCCGTCCTCACAGCTTTACTTCTGCCAGTACCTCATCTCCTACCTTCCAAACCTTACATAAGGTTCGCAGGACGTCTTGTTACGACTCAAACTGTGCGCAATAGGCTGCGTGATGCGTAACTTCCCTCCCGAAGTCCACTGCGAGCTGCATCTCTGCAACCACGACACCATGGAGCGTGGTACAGATGAGGCCAGCAACATGCCGAATGGACCGCTCAGGATTGGTATCACGTTCTCTTCACCGATGAGTGTCGCAAATGCCTTCAACCAGACAATAGTCGGAGACGTGTTTGGAGACTACCCGGTCAGGCTGGACGCCTTAGACACATTTTCTGGCGAGTGCAGCAAGGTGGAGGTTTCCTGATGTTTTGGGTGGCACTACGTTGGGCCGACGTAATCCTCTGGTGGTCATGGAAGGCGCCCTAACGGCTATACGAGACATGAAAGCTATCCTCCCACCGGTAGTGCAACCATATCAGCAGCATAGTAGGGAAGCATTAGTCTTCATTAACCCAATTCTCGCCACCATCGTACATATCTTGTGAGTGACTTCCTTCAGGATAACGACATCGATCGACTAGAGTGGCCGGCATGTCATCCAGACATGAACCGTATGGAGCAATGCAAGAGGACGAGCTGCTGGGTATTAGAAGTACCTGACTACAGCGCTCTGGACCACCACACTGAAGGTCTTGCTGTATGGTGGTACAACATGTAATGTGGGGTTTTCCTGAGCAATAAAATGGCGGAAATGATGTTTATGTTTATCTCTATTCCAATTTTCTGTACAGGTACCAGAATTCTCTGAACCAAGTACATGAAAAACTTTTTTCGATGTGTGCATAATAGACAGAAATCTCAAATATTTGATCCCAAATTGCATTTATCCTATGTACATAAATTAAAATGGGAACTATAGTAATAATTATAATAAAAAATTGAGTGCACACACACACACACACACACACACACACACACACACACACACCACACACATGTACACATACAAAAATGGTTCAAATGGCTCTGAGCACTTTGCGACTTAACTTCTGAGGTCATCAGTCGCCTAGAACTTAGAACTAATTAAACCTAACTAACCTAAGGGCATCACACACATCCGTGCCCGAGGCAGGACTCAAACCTGAGACTGTAGCGGTCGCTCGGTTCCAGACTGTAGCGCCTAGAACCGCATGGCCACTCTGGCCGGCCACCCACCCACACACACACACACACACACACACACACACACACACACACACACACACAAACACACACACACATACATACATACATACATACATACATAAAGATACATACACACATACATAACACATACACACATACATACATATACACACACACAAAGACATACATACACACACACAGGCAGGCAGAACTTACATCAACATACATAAAGTCAAACAAGAGGCAATGGGAAGCAAACTGTGAGAAAGTTGGTAACACTTATAGAAACTAATGACACTCTAGACATAGAAAGTGGATAATACTGAGCTATATTTCAAAAACAAGGACCACAACACAAACTGCAAGCTTTCGCCCAGTTTGTCACGAGAGAACGCTATTCGAATTTCAAATTATTAACTAGACATTGACCTATAAGTACATTTCTATTTTATTATAAAAGCTCCAGCGAATTGTTTTAAATCTACAACCTGTATTGCATTAGATATCCTGCATGTACAGACGAAAAAATCTTGTAATATTTCGGAACACCTTCAGAAAATGCCTTGTGATTAAAGCGAAACGCGTCTGGATGCAAAGCATGCAAAACGTGGTTTCACTTAAAATGACTGCAATTTATAATATGTAATCGCTGATAAAAACGTAAACAGAATGAGTAACAATCGATTAAAAAGTGGATAATATAGATGTTTTCATTGCAGTGGACGACGATACAAAAAGAAATATTGGTGTGGTTAGCTGTGAGGTTTATAGCTGGAATTTCAGTAACCAAGTGCACAAAATGACTCGTGTGCTATAGTAGCTTATCCAACAAAAATCTGGCGTAATTATCAGGACACTTTAATTATAGAAATTCGGGCTCATATACTAGAACACCGACAATATTTCTCCCTGCATACCAACCACGAATATTGAATGTGAACGAGAGAATACGGTGATGGATGACCATGCCATGTATCCTTTGATACACACTTTGAGATGCTTGCAGAGTTTGTACATGCAGATTCTATCGTGCGGACGTCCCACTGCATGTTGCCACTTGATACCTTCGATGGCGTGATTATTTTGGAACCGTCACGAGATTGCTTGAGTCAGTAAGAAAGATAGACTTCCAGTGTGAAAGCAATCGCTCCAAAACGTGCTATCAGATGACGGTTGTTGAACTTTAACAGTTCGAAGCTTATCGCTTAGCAGCTACTTCGATAACGATAAGGCGATACGTTTTCGGTGGGTATTGGGGCATGTCATACTATCCAAGTATGAACTTGACATCGAAACAAAATATAAAGTAATGACTGTGTAGACAGGATGGAAATTGGAGCCCCATTCTTGTACGATACTGAATCTAACATAATGATTAATATCAAGACCCAGAGTGATTTCTGTTTACGTAAGTGTAGCGTAATGCTCGATTGATAAGGATAATTTCGAAAGACAAGGGTACGAATAACTTCGTTTCGGATACAGTGACGGAAAAAGTCTACCGCGTGGAGTGGCCGGTCGGTTTCATGCCCCATGTCACCGATTGCACGGCCGCTCCCGCCTTAGGTTCGAGTCCTCCCTCGGGAATGGTTGTGTGGTTTCTTGTTAGTTTAAGTAGTGTGTAAGTCAAGGGACCAATAAAATTAGCAGGTTGGTTCCTGAGGAATTCATACACATTTGAACATTTGAAATATTCTGATCTTGTTGCATCGCGTATCCTATGGGAATAGTGGCGGGGATTCAACTATGAGTGTTTCGTACTGTCCTCTATACGTCCAGTTGCCTGTTACGTAATGGGTGGCAGCACTTTTCTGTTTTTGGTTAGCGTTCTGGTTAGGTGTGCCCCGCATCGATTTCCTAACCTGTGCCTGTGTATTCTACTGAGAGAAGTATTTACATTCAACGTCCGCAGTTATTCGTTGCGTATACGGTAAAAACTATCTTCACCTACAATATTGTGCTTCTTTTGCTGAGAAAATTGTCCCAGACGTCTTAACACAGGTCTTGCCATCCTTTCCTTCCTTAAACTCAGTGTCTTCCTCATTTTCCTTCCCTCGCCAGTTTGCTACAAAACACCCACTTTTCTTATCTTACGAGTCCACTTTGTTATCAGAATCGTACTTAGCCACCAAATCACAAACACATTAACTCCTCTCCTTTCTGGTTGTCTCATAACATAAGATTCACTTCCACAAATTGTCGTGTTCCAGAAAGACATTCTCAGACATTTCTTCCTCATTGTTTTCCCGTCTCAGTTGGACATTTATTTTTTATTGATCATCTTCATATCTATGCAGTTTCACAAGCAATCCGCCGTATACGTATTTGATAAAAATAAAAATGGAAATGAGACTGTTGAATAAAAGATAAAGTTTAGGTATTATAGTCCAACCACCAGAAGCTTCCATTACAGCAACTACTTCAGTCAGTTCGTTAGGCTGGGCATCACACACTCCCCATCTTGTTTGTATGAATCAACATCCGAACCGTCTCCAATAACGTCATCTAGACAGGATGTCAAATTCCGTAAGCGGACCGTGTTTGGTTAAAACACTGAGAGAATATAAAATGACTAAGAAAACTGTATTGATTAAAATGTCCCTTTTTACCCGTGAGTATCGATCTGTGAAAATGTTACTGTAAAGTGATATAACTTCATTTCAGGAGCAAGGTAACACAGATACCGCTCACTATGGTTGATTTGTACTTTAACAATGTTTAAATTAGCTTTAATTATCGAACTTTCTATTAACAGAATTATGATCTGACTTACGAAATGATTAATATATCCCACATAAGGAGGAAACACATTCACTGAGCATGCCTGCCTTGTAATCGACATTTAAACATTTCTCTACAAAGGAACTGAAGTATTGAATAATAGAAAATCATGGTCTAGAACTTTATACATCATTTGCTGTCCCAAAGCTCTCGACGAAAACATGCCTTCTGGAACCTAGGAGAATGGTATGACAAATACTACCAGAAGTCTCATGCAGCACTTAGAAAAACAATCTCAGTGAATAAATTCTCTTCCTTAACGTATATAATCACAACCGAATAGCTATTACTGAATAGCTTATAAGCCCATTACCACATAGCTACTTCAAAAGAAACTTTATATAAATGCTCGTAAATTAATAATAGGAATGAGCGTTTATAAATACAGAAAGATTTTATATCAATTTTTATTAATTGCAATCCGAAGACAAAGCCATTTTATATGTTACATGAACTATGTATCACCTGTACCACGGCAAGGCTCGAACTACACTCACAAATTATTCATAAAACCAACGAAAATACAAAGAATCGTTAGCTGAATGAAAAAAAGATTTACATAAATAGCCTGTAAATAAATGCATAGCATAAAGAAAACGAATTATGACCCACATTAATCGAAACTGAATGTGCGAGAGTATCACTCATACGGTGATGAATACCTTGCATCAATATGGCAAGTCAAGCAGCGTACTGCAATATACTGGGGGTTCAGCAAGTATTTCTCGAGTGCCGTATGATTGTTCGCCTGTCTGCGTTGCTTCCCTTCAAGTGGACTCTCCCAACATTCCACTGTTTCGTTTATCTCAGACAGTGTCAATAGTGTCGTTGGTGTGTGTCGTTACGTGCTGACGTGAACGTTTAAATTTAGTTCCTTTGTTCGTTTGTTTCGTTTTTGTCACTGTTAAAACGCTAATCATTGAAGAACGTGTGATTTTAGTCGAACAATGTTCAAAGCTGGCGGTAAATACACAGTTTCAGTTCGTCAAACATTTAATTCAGTTTTCCCGGAGACAACACTACCACATCGCGGTACTGTGCGAGATGTGATTAACTAATTTCGAAGTACGGCTTCAGTGACAGATGTACCGAGAAATGTTCGTCCTAGCGTTTTGTCTGAGAATAAATTACTCGATATTTCCGATAAAATGTCCATGAGCCCGCACGAGTCAGTAAGAAAACTTTCACAGGAAATCGATGTTAGTGTCGGAACGGCCCACATGACTGTAAAGAAAAAAAACTGGAACTTTTCCCATACGAAGGGACAGTCGTGCAAGGACTGGAAAAGACTGATCATGACAAGAGACTGCATTTTTGTCAATGTTTCAAAAATTTCGTTCAACAAAATGAAAGCGATGTTCTTAATGAACAATATTTCACTGACGAGGCGTGGTTTCATTTATCCGGGTACATGAACTCGCAAAATTCTCGTATGTGGAGTACTGCAAAGCCGTTGTGTATTCATGAGGAACCACTTCATTCTGTGAAAACAGGAGTTTGGACTGCAATTTCTAGATGTCGGATTGTGGGTTCAATATTTTTCAACAAAACAATAAACGCGCAACGACTCTGCAGCGATATTCTGTACCCATTCATAGGAGAACTTAGTTAAGTGAAATACTGAACGGATTCTTTCAACAAGATGGTGCAACCGCGCATACAGCCCGAGTTCCAATGTCACTTGTTTGCTGATGTTTTTCGTGATCGCATAATTTCACACGGACTTTGGCCTCCACGATCGCCTCACCTAACACCATCTAACTTTTCCTTCTGGGGTGCATCGAAAGCAACTGTCTATAAAAATAGTCCAAAATCCATTGATGAATTGAAAACTGCAATAGCCACTTTCACCACTTCTGTTACAAAAGAAATGTTACACCATGTGTTTGGAAACATGATTAAACGAATTGAATTGTGTATTCAACAACAGGGGGGATATTTTCAACATTTAATTTGTAAGTAAAAATGAATAATAATAAATTAATAACTTGTATTTCACCGTGTTTCATTTCGGTATATACATTGCAGGATACGGCACGAGCGGCCAACAATCAGACTGCACTGCGAACAGACTTTTTGAACACCCCGTATGTCACCTCACTAATCGTCGCTCGTGACCACTGAACTCAGATCGTAGTTCTTATTATAATATTTTACATATAAACTCAAACTGTAACCAGCAACCAGTTTCTTTCCCCCTACATATGTCTCAGAGCAGCCATACTCCAGCCTTGCATCTGACACACAACAGAACAGAGTAGGACAGAGCCTTTCGTTGCCCATTCAGACACCGGTCACGCTGCTCCTACAATGACCACCTTGAATTCCTATTGCCGAGCCTTGACGTTCACCAAGGAGAGTGCTTAAGTCAAACCAACCACAACTGAGCAACAGCTGACTGCAGCGCACGTACCATCTAGTGGCCCCAGATTATCATGGCAAAACTGCTAGCGAGTTAAAATACGTGCGAAGCATGATAAATTGGAATTTGACAAATACAGAAGGCATCCATGATGTTCCTATCTTTTTCTTCTGATATCAAAACATGATTTGCAATCACACAGAATCAAAAATGTCAATAAATCGTCTACAGTTAATTGGTTGTTTTTTGTGTACTTTAAAGAAGTCTAAATTTCAAAATATCTTTTATTCCTTTATTTCTATTCTCATAATTTCTCTCAAATGACATACCTCCAAGGGAATAGATTAAACTCCTATCGCGGTAATTCACGTGAGGATGAAAGGTGAAGAAGGGACACTTGCCCCCCACCCACCACCACCCGTCCACAGCACAGATAAATTTCTGTGGACACCCGTACCTGAGTTACTTGCTCAAGTGCTCCTTCATGGCACTAGGCACTACACTACACTTATTGTAGCCAGCTAAAAGCGGTAGAAATTAACTTGGAATCGAACTGCGTATTATTTCGGCAGGTCAAAACGGTAAAATTTACCAGACAGGAAACAAAAAAGATCGTTGTCCTAGTTTTCCTGCTTTATCCGATTCATTACGCCGTGGTATAATGTCATAAGTTCGAAGTACTTGCATAGTATATAATTTTAATATGATAAAGTAAACAATTTCGTTTCTATACTTCAAACCTTTTCCTCAGTGTATTATCAGAGCGCTAGAACTCTCCTATAAAGTAGCTAGGACTTCTAGCAGAAAATAAGGTATGCACTGACCGGTGTGAATATTGTCCAACTCTCAGTTAAATAAGTTATCGCTGCAAAATACTGAAACGAATTATGTGTGGTAGAATGAAAAAAAAAAAAGTAAAACTAGTAGAGGTAGACCTCGGGTAAGATTATTTTGGGTACCCGAGAAATGTAGGAACATTCAAGGCAATACTGACCCTACTACTAATCGCAGAATATTAGACAAGTTTAAAGAAACAGAACCTTACGTTTACATCACTTTTGGATCTAGAGAAAGCTTTTCACTGGACTACCCTTTGAAATTCTGAAGTTATCAGAAACAAAATAAATAAAAAGAAAGGTTATCTTCAACTTGTGCAGAAACCATGCTCCAGTAATCAGAGCCGAAGGACATCGAAAGAAAACAATAGCTGGTAAAAAAGTGAGACAGATTTTGAGACTATTCCAGATGTCACTCAGTATGTACATGAACAAGCTGGAAGGAAACCTACTTTAGAATCAACTATTCTTCTCGTCTTCCTGAAAATATGTTTGTATAACGGCGTATCCTTGAAACTTCCATCTCCTGTATATCTCCGTGTTAATACACTCCTGGAAATTGAAATAAGAACACCGTGAATTCATTGTCCCAGGAAGGGGAAACTTTATTGACACATTCCTGGGGTCAGATACATCACATGATCACACTGACAGAACCACAGGCACATAGAGACAGGCAACAGAGCATGCACAATGTCGGCACTAGTACAGTGTATATCAACCTTTCGCAGCAATGCAGGCTGCTATTCTCCCATGGAGACGATCGTAGAGATGCTGGATGTAGTCCTGTGGAACGGCTTGCCATGCCATTTCCACCTGGCGCCTCAGTTGGACAGGCGTTCGTGCTGGACGTGCAGACCGCGTGAGACGACGCTTCATCCAGTCCCAAACATGCTCAATGGGGGACAGATTCGGAGATCATGCTGGCCGGGGTAGTTGACTTACACCTTCTAGAGCACGTTGGGTGGCACGGGATACATGCGGAAGTGCATTGTCCTGTTGGAATAGCAAGTTCCCTTGCCGGTCTAGAAATGGTAGAACGATGGGTTCGATGACGGTTTGGATGTACCGTGCACTATTCAGTGTCCCCTCGACGATCACCAGAGGTGTACGGCCAGTGTAGGAGATCGCTCCCCACACCATGATGCCGGGTGTTGGCCCTGTGTGCCTCGGTAGTATGGAGTCTTGATTGTGGCGCTCACTTGCACGGCGCCAAACACGCATACGACCATCATTGGCACCAAGGCAGAAGCGACTCTCATCGCTGAAGACGACACGTCTCCATTCGTCCCTCCATTCACGCCTGTCGCGACACCACTGGAGGCGTTCTGCACGATGTTGGGGCGTGAGCGGAAGACGGCCTAACGGTGTGCGGGACCGTAGCCCAGCTTCATGGAGACGGTTGCGAATGGTCCTCGCCGATACCCCAGGAGCAACAGTGTCCCTAATTTGCTGGGAAGTGGTGGTGTGGTCCCCTACGGCACTGCGTAGGATCCTACGGTCTTGGCGTGCATCCGTGCATCGCTGCGGTCCGGTCCCAGGTCGACGGGCACGTGCACCTTCCGCCGACCACTGGCGACAACATCGATGTACTGTGGAGACCTCACGCCCCACGTGTTGAGCAATTCGGCGGTACGTCCACCCGGCATCCCGCATGCCCACTATACGCCCTCGCTCAAAGTCCGTCAACTGCACATACGGTTCACGTCGACGCTGTCGCGGCATGCTACCAGTGTTAAAGACTGCGATGGTGCTCCCTATGCCACGGAAAACTGGCTGACACTGACGGCGGCGGTGCACAAATGCTGCGCAGCTAGCGCCATTCGACGGCCAACACCGCGGTTCCTGGTGTGCCCGCTGTGCCGTGCGTGTGATCATTGCTTGTACAGCCCTCTCGCAGTGTCCGGAGCAAGTATGGTGGGTCTGACACACCGGTGTCAATGTGTTCTTTTTTCCATTTCCAGGAGTGTATTTCCATACGAGGCTAGATTCCAAGCACTGAGCCACGTCTACTATTATCTTGATCTGTGTGGACACTGGGCTAAACCGAGAAATATCTTAATTCTAGTCTGGTACCAAAGTACCGTCTACATCTGCTGATAGATTCAGTTTGATGAAATACGTATGGTGGCAGCGCCTATCAGCGTGTGAAGCGGGCGGCTGGCGTCAGGCGCTAAATGGCTATCACTTTCTCAGTGGGTACACATGGGACTACACATGACTCTGCAGAACCGTCTGCGATGCGGCAGAATTTATTGTCTGCAAACAAAGATACTCAATATTATTTGTGTGAGTCTACAAATAAAGTCTACTGCTACATTGTCTTCAGATTGAAGACTGTTTTAATACAGCTCTCCACGCAGGTACTCCCTTTGCCACTCTTTTAATATCTCTACAACTACCGCAACTTTCATCCTTTTAAACATGCCAACTGGATTCGAACCGTGGTCTCCCTCTAAAACTCTCTCATTCCCCACCATCCCCAAACAATCCTCCATTACCAAACTGACGAGTCCTTGATCTCACAGGATGTGTCTTATTAGCCGAGCGCTTCTTTTAGTCGCATTATGCCATAAAATTTCTCCCTCCTCTCCCAGAAAATAATCCGTTAAGTATAATTAGTTATTGTATTTAATTTCCAACATTCTCATGTTGCACCACATTTCGAAAGCTTCTACTTTGTTCTTGTTTGAGCTATTTATCGTCCACGCTTCGCTTTCATACCAGACAAAACTCCAAATAAATACTGTTTTGATCCTGCAGGTACTATCAATCAAGACACAAAAGAATTAAAGACACTGGATGCCAGTGAACGTCGATTTATAACAATAGGACAAGTTGAAGTTTTGTGTCAGCGCCGGATTCTTACGGGAATTGTTGAGATGCCGCGAGTAATGAAGCTGATGAGCAGTGGCTCTACATCAGTAGTGCGTGGTGTAAGTTGAGAATTTGGATCAGGCTCGTGGCTGACTAGGGCACTCCATGCGGTGGTGGTGACCAATGCGTTCAGGTGGTGCAGTGAACAACGCAGTTGACTAATAAGCAGCAGATAAGGGCTCGAATCCCAGTATGGCTAATCCTCTCAACTTGCTCCATTGACATAAATTAATACCCACTGGCAGCTGATATTTCTAATTCGTTGTGTCTTGATTTATAGTGGATGCAGGATCAAAGGAGTGTCTGTTTTTTTTTTTTCAGACATGTCCGAAATAACAAACACAGCACATAAATAATATCCATTAAGTTCAACTGTGCTTCCAAGACTTTGCCTTCTGTAACAAAATTACAGTTTCATTAGCAAAGCTCTCCTCAGTGAACCAGTGAACTTTGGTGCCCCTTTTTTAAGTTTTTCCTTGGTTTTCTTCCAGCTTATTCAGTGCACATATTGAGTGACATCTGAAGTAAACTCAAAACCTGTCCTACTCCTTTCTAAGCTCTTGTTTTCTTTTGATGTCCTTCGACTCTTATAACTGGAGCGTGGTTTCGGCGCAAGTCATAGGTAACCTTTCATTTTTTTTTATTTTGTTTCTGATATCTTCAGAAATTTAAAGGGTAGCCCAGTGAAAACTTTCTCTAGATCCACAAATGATATAAAAGTAAGTTTCCGTTTCTTTAAATTTGTTTAATCTTCTCTGCTTAGTAGTAGGATCAGTATTGCCTTGAACGTTCCTACATTTCTTGGGAACCCATAATGATCATCCCCGAGGTCGACTTCTACAATTTTTTCTATTTTTAGTTCTATTAAATTCGTTTCAGTATTTTGGAACGATGACTTGTTTAACTGAGAGTTGGGTAATATTCACCACGGCCAGCGCATACCTTCTATGGAACTGGAATTATTACTTTCTTCTAGAAGTCCTATGTACCTAGTGGAATACCAACAATCTCAGTAATACAGATGGGATGTAGTTTGCTTAAGAGGTTTTGTTCTAACTTAGCGTTTTCAGTGCTGTGTGTTACTCTCCTCCCAAGAATGTATCTCTCATGTCATTTACTGCCTCTTTCGTTTGTATAATATTGTCTTCAATTCCTTTTGCCCTGTGAAGCTGTTCAACACATCACTTCCCCCTTTCAGGTTCCCCTTCTTTGCTTTACATTTGCATATACATAAATTCTCCACAGGCCGCCGTAAGGTGCGTGGTGGAGGGTACCGTGTACCACTCCCTGCCATTTCCCCTCCTGTTGCACACGCGAATAGAGAGGGAAAAACGACTGTCTGTATGCCTCTGAATGAGCCCTAATTGCTCGTATCGTATTTTCGTGATCCTCAGCTTCAAATGCCGGTTCTGTAAATTTTCTCAGTAGTATTTCCCAAAATGATCGCCGCCTTCCCTCTCCAGAGATTCCCATTTGAGTTCCAGAAGTATCTCCGTAACACTTTAGCTTTGTTGGAACCTACCAGTAACAAATCCAGCAGCACTCCTCCGAATTGCTTCGATGTCTTCCTTCAATCCAACCTGTTACGGATCCCAAACACTCGAGCAGTACTGGAGAATAGGTCGGACTAGTGTCCTATATGCGGTTGCCTTTACAGGTGAACCACTCATTCCCAAAATACTCCCATAAGCCTAAGTGGACAATTTGCCTTCCCTACCGCAGTTTTCACATGCTCGTTCCACCTCATATCGCTTTGAGATTCTACGGCCAGGTATTTAAAAGACTGTGTCAAGCTGGATAATGTACCGGATCAGTACTCATCCGCATTAGCCTGCATCTTCGACAATTAGGGCTAGCTGACATTCATCACTCCAACTGGAAATTACACTCCTGGAAATGGAAAAAAGAACACATTGACACCGGTGTGTCAGACCCACTATACTTGCTCCGGACACTGCGAGAGGGAGGTACAAGCAATGATCACACGCACGGCACAGCGGACACACCAGGAACCGCGGTGTTGGCCGTCGAATGGCGCTAGCTGCGCAGCATTTGTGCACCGCCGCCGTCAGTGTCAGCCAGTTTGCCGTGGCATACGGAGCTCCATCGCAGTCTTTAACACTGGTAGCATGCCGCGACAGCGTCGACGTGAACCGTATGTGCAGTTGACGGACTTTGAGCGAGGGCGTATAGTGGGCATGCGGGAGACCGGGTGGACGTACCGCCGAATTGCTCAACACGTGGGGCGTGAGGTCTCCACAGTACATCGATGTTGTCGCCAGTGGTCGGCGGAAGGTGCACGTGCCCGTCGACCTGGGACCTGACCGCAGCGACCCACGGATGCACGCCAAGACCGTAGGATCCTACGCAGTGCCGTAGGGGACCACACCGCCACTTCCCAGCAAATTAGGGACACTGTTGCTCCTGGGGTATCGGCGAGGACCATTCGCAACCGTCTCCATGAAGCTGGGCTACGGTCCCGCACGCCGTTAGGCCGTCTTCCGCTCACGCCCCAACATCGTGCAGAACGCCTCCAGTGGTGTCGCGACAGGCGTGAATGGAGGGACGAATGGAGACGTGTCGTCTTCAGCGATGAGAGTCGCTTCTGCCTTGGTGCCAATGATGGTCGTATGCGTGTTTGGCGCCGTGCAAGTGAGCGCCACAATCAAGACTCCATACTACCGAGGCACACAGGGCCAACACCCGGCATCATGGTGTGGGGAGCGATCTCCTACACTGGCCGTACACCTCTGGTGATCGTCGAGGGGACACTGAATAGTGCACGGTACATCCAAACCGTCATCGAACCCATCGTTCTACCATTCCTAGACCGGCAAGGGAACTTGCTGTTCCAAGAGGACAATGCACGTCCGCATGTATCCCGTGCCACCCAACGTGCTCTAGAAGGTGTAAGTCAACTACCCTGGCCAGCAAGATCTCCGAATCTGTCCCCCATTGAGCATGTTTGGGACTGGATGAAGCGTCGTCTCACGCGGTCTGCTCGTCCAGCACGAACGCTGGTCCAACTGAGGCGCCAGGTGGAAATGGCATGGCAAGCCGTTCCACAGGACTACATCCAGCATCTCTACGATCGTCTCCATGGGAGAATAGCAGCCTGCATTGCTACACTGTACTAGTGCCGACATTGTGCATGCTCTGTTGCGTGTGTCTATGTGCCTGTGGTTCTGTCAGTGTGAGCATGTGATGTATCTGACCCCAGGAATGTGTCAATAAAGTTTCCCCTTCCTGGGACAATGTATTCACGGTGTTCTTATTTCAGTTTCCAGGAGTGTATGTCTAAGTCGTCTTGTATCTTCCTACAGTCACTCAACTATGGCATCATACCGTACGCCAAGGCATCATCAGCAAACAACCGCAGATTACAGCCCACTCTCCGTCACATCATTCACGTATGTAGAGGGAAACAGTGGTCCTGTCACACTTCTTTGACGCACCCCTGACGATATCCTCGTCTCTGGTGAACACTCTCCGTCGAGGACAACTTACTGGGTCGTGTTAATTAGGAAGTCTTCGAGTCAGTCACTGTGGCGTATTCCATATGCTCTTACGTTCGTTAAAAGCAGCCAGCAATTGGGCACCGTGTCAAATTCTTTCCGGACATATAGAAATTCCATTCTGCCTGTCACCCTTCATCCATAGTTCTCAGTATGTCATGTGAGAAAATGGAAACCTAAAACCACGCTGATTCGTTGACATAAGCTGCTTACTCTCAAGAAATTTTATTACATTCGATGTGAGAATGTGTTCAAGGATTCTGCACCAAGCAGAAGTTAGGGTTATTTGTCTATAATTTTGCAGGTTCGTTCTTTTACCTTTCTTATGTACTGGAGTCACCTGCCCTTTTTTTCCAGTCCTAATTACGTTTTTTTTATCAAAACCAGATATTAAAACTGTCAGAATAAATATTTCATCAAGAAATCTTTTGTGTAAGTCATTGTAGCTATGCAGCCAGAGTACTTTCCTGTAGACAACACCATACTCACCGATTCTGTTGGCTCGTTGTAGTTAATAGCAGCTGTCTGGTCACCATACACTACGGCACATTAGACGTTACCACTATTTCTGATACGATGCGAGTTGGGGCAGTGGTAACACACTGACCCATACTCGGCGTACGTGCAGTTCAAAACGCTTTCCTGCAGTAAAAACTAAAGTATTCTTTCACTGACATAAATAGTTTAAGACAGATGCTCGAATGTTTCTGTTTCAAGGACACGGTCGCTTTTATAATCGAAGCTTTTATTCTGTCTGTAGTGACCTAGATGTCAGCGGGTCATTAAAACTTTTATTTCCCTTAATGTTTTGTTTCTGTTCAATACGTTTTAGCCACAATGGCATAATGTATTCTCTTCTCCAAGAATTCTTCGAACCTATCACATACTGGAGTTCGCTATACTTACCCATATTAGCGAAAGGTGCTCGTGAAACTGCATAAACACAATCATGATTAGGAAAAAAAATTAACAAGAATATGTAATGGAAGCATGTCTGTTCCATTACCGTATTGAATGGTTACTTAATAATTTTTGTCACTTTCAAGATGTTAAAAGTGAGTAGGAAGAATGAAAAAACATTTTTCTATAGTCGCTTGCCCTAGTTTTTCGACAAGATTTATGTGAATTATCCTTATAGGCCAAAGTGGTTCTTTTTCCGTAAAAAGATAAGTGATATCACTTCTCTCTGAAATCCACAATTTTTCTGTTGTACACAGATCGTGACGAATTTCTAGAAGTGTTCTAGCTTAAACGAGAGTGAAGAATTGTCCCTCTAAGTATAACGCTGAGTCAGCTTTCTCATGGTGACAGACTCAGACCTCTTACTCCCAGCGAACGTAAGAGAGTTAAAAAGAGAAAAAAACAAAACATAAAGCTATTTGCTTGTGTACAAAAAGCAACGTAACTTGTAGGGAGAGAAGAACATTGTTTAATTTGCAAGCTATGGGCGACGCTGAGTATTTACCGCCTCCTGCAAAGAGAGAGCGAGGAAAATAGGCGCTAAAATTTCCTTTGTTTTCCCGGTGGAAAAGAAAATCACACATGCTAAACGGTGATTCATTCTCCTCATAAAATTGCCCACATTATGTCGTTGATGCTGCCAACGTAGCTCTGCGTGCTCATAACTGATTTTCTATTTGCTAACCTTCATAAAAATCTCAGTGTAACACCACGTGACCCGGAAGGGTTAAACCATAATTACCACGAGATGCTAAACGGTGATTCATTCTCCTCATAAAATTGCCCACATTATGTCGTTGATGCTGCCAACGTAGTTCTGCGTGCTCATAACTGATTTTCTATTTGCTGACCTTCATAAAAATCTCAGTTTAATACCACGTGACCCAGAAGGGTTAAACCATAATGACCACGAGATCATAGGTCCGACTGTTCGAAAATGTAGCAAGTGGTCCCACATTACAGCCGAAATGGAGTATGGAAACATACATCAACTTACTGCCAAAAATGAAAGTTTCTTCTCCAACTCAGTTTCGAGTAATACACTGCTTCACAGGAAGACAGTGAAGAACCCAGAAGAGCAAGAGGAAACTAAATGAAACTTCACGGATTGAGAGTGTATGTGCTGTTCTTCAGCGATTACAAAATTGAGTTAAAGTTACAAATAACTTTGCAGTATGATGTTGCATCCACTATGTCCTGAATCCATGCACTGCTTTCGTTGTAAAGGGTGTGATAAAGCTGCTATATCCTCTATTGAGGCAAGCTGGCAATAATCGTTGTGTTTGGTCGTTGTTATCGTGGATGCTGGCATCAGGATGGAGTTGACAGCCGAAATGGTCCAACATATTTTCTGGGTATATTTCTGGTGACAGCTATACCATAGGTCACGCTAATGGTTAGTAGAGACGCCTGCCATGTGTGGATGAGGACTGCCCTCTTGAAGACAAAACGATAGGCCTACTGCTGTGTGAGAGGTAAGCCCTAAGGCTGCAGGAATCCGTGACGTTCCGTATTGCCGTCAGAACTACCTTACCAACTTCCAGCCGTGATGAGAAGGCACAGCCCCTGTCTCCTTCCATCGTGAATGCGGGGATAGCAACGTGGTGTTTCTCCATAGACTGGTAAAATGGGATCTCTCCTCAAGTCATATGGGGCAGAACGAAACCGTGATTTATCGCTGGACTCAGTGCGACGCCATTCATCGACAGTCCATGCTTTTCGGTCATGAGTCGAAACGATGATGATGACGATGGTGATGATGATGTTTAGTTTGTTGGGCGCTCAACTGAAAGGTTATCAGCGCCTGTACAAAATCCCAATGTTTACACAGTCCAGTCTCGCCACAGACAACACAAACACCCAGTCCCAACTCCGCCGGGAATCGAAACCGGGACTCCGTGCCCGATCCCATGCTAAACGCAGCCGTTTGTGTTGTGGTGTTAACGGCAGCCTACGCAATGGACAGTAATTCCCTAGTTAAATTGCTGTCAGTGATGCGGTATGGCACAAAGCTTTTTTTAAGTCAGACGCAGATGTGAAGGGGTTACCACATGTTTAGTTCACTATTTGCAGTATTCCCTTGTAGTGGCCAGCCTTGGTTTGCTTACACCGTGACGGCGACTGTGCCTCTCCGCAAGTTTCCATGCCATCCAGCATCGGGCCACAGCCACAAATCCTCCACAGCCGAACAGAAGGCGGCGAGGTAGCTCAGCGTGTTCGGTCAGAGGACTGGCCACACTCTGTAATATATATACACATGAAAAATAGTTTTGCAACGCCCCGGTTCCCAGAACTCCTGAACACAGACGTGGATATTGGACACCCAAGGATGTAAACAACCTGCATGAGCAGCCTTCATTAGATGGAGAGATTCCGGCAGCCGATCAGTCCCAGGCATTCCACCAGGAAGGAGGTACACGGCTCGTATTGTCCGCAGCTGAATCACGCCTAGATGTTCAATACCGCGGTTAGATCACGTGCGCATTGTTAGTTTGTGCCACGAAGGACTCTCAACAAGGGAAGTGTGCAGGCGTCCCGGCGTGAACTAAAGCAAAGTTGAAACTTCCTGGCAGATTAAAACTGTGTGCCCGACCGAGACTCGAACTCGGGACCTTTGCCTTTCGCAGGCAAGTGCTCTACCAACTGAGCTACCGAAGCACGACTCACGACCGGTACACACAGCTTTACTTCTGCCACTATCCGTCTCCTACCTTCCAAACTTTACAGAAGCTCTTCTGCGAAACATGCAGAACTAGCACTCCTGAAGGAAAGGATACTGTGGAGACATGGCTTAGCCACAGCCTGGGGATGTTTCCAGAAAGAGATTTTCACTCTGCAGCGGAGTGTGCGCAGATATGAAACTTCCTGGCAGATTAAAACCGTGTGCCTGACCGAGACTCGAACTCGGGACCTTTGCCTTTGGCGGGCAAGTGCTCTACCAACTGAGCTACCGAAGCACGACTCACGACCGGTACACACAGCTTTACTTCTGCCACTATCCGTCTCCTACCTTCCAAACTTTACAGAAGCTCTTCTGCGAAACATGCAGAACTAGCACTCCTGAAAGAAAGGATACTGTGGAGACATGGCTTAGCCACAGCCTGGAGGATGTTTCCAGAATGAGATTTTCACTCTGCAGCGGAGTGTGCGCTGATATGAAACTTCCTGGCAGATTAAAACTGTGTGCCCGACCGAGACTCGAACTCGGGACCTTTGCCTTTCAGGAGTGCTAGTTCTGCATGTTTCGCAGAAGAGCTTCTGTAAAGTTTGGAAGGTAGGAGACGGATACTGGCAGAAGTAAAGCTGTGTGTACCGGTCGTGAGTCGTGCTTCGGTAGCTCAGTTGGTAGAGCACTTGCCCGCCAAAGGTCGGGCACACAGTTTTAATCTGCCAGGAAGTTTCATATCAGCGCACACTCCGCTGCAGAGTGAAAATCTCATTCTGGAAACATCCCCCAGGCTGTGGCTAAGCCATGTCTCCACAGTATCCTTTCTTTCAGGAGTGCTAGTTCTGCATGTTTCGCAGAAGAGCTTCTGTAAAGTTTGGAAGGTAGGAGCCGGATACTGGCAGAAGTAAAGCTGTGTGTACCGGTCGTGAGTCGTGCTTCGGTAGCTCAGTTGGTAGAGCACTTGCCTGCGAAAGGGAAAGGTCCCGAGTTCGAGTATCGGTCGGGCACACAGTTTTAATCTGCCAGGAAGTTTCATATCAGCGCACATTCCGCTGCAGAGTGAAAATCTCATTCTGGAAACATCCCCCAGGCTGTGACTAAGCCATGTCTCCACACTATCCTTTCTTCCAGGAGTGCTAGTTCTGCATGTTTCGCAGAAGAGCTTCTGTAAAGTTTGGAAGGTAGGAGACGGATACTGGCAGAAGTAAAGCTGTGTGTACCGGTCGTGAGTCATGGTTCGGTAGCTCAGTTGGTAGAGCACTTGCCCGCGAAAGGCAAAGGTCCCGAGTTCGATTCTCGGTCGGGCACACAGTTTTAATCTGCCAGGAAGTTTCATATCAGCGCACACTCCGCTGCAGAGTGAAAATCTCATTCTGGAAACATCCCCCAGGCTGTGGCTAAGCCATGTCTCCACAGTATCCTTTCTTTCAGGAGTGCTAGTTCTGCGTGTTTCGCAGAAGAGCTTCTGTAAAGTTTGGAAGGTAGGAGACGGATACTGGCAGAAGTAAAGTTGTGTGTACCGGTCGGGAGTCGTGCTTCGGTAGCTCAGTTGGTAGAGCACTTGCCCGCGAAAGGCAAAGGTCCCGAGTTCGATTCTCGGTCGGGCACACAGTTTTAATCTGCCAGGAAGTTTCATATCAGCGCACACTCCGCTGCAGAGTGAAAATCTCATTCTGTAAAGCAAAGTTGTTAGGACATGGAGGAGATACAGAGACACAAGAACTGTCGATGACATGCCTCGCTCTTGCCGTCCAAGGCTACTGCTACTACTTATGGCTCGGAGGAAACCTGACAGAAATGCCACCATCTCGAATAATGCTTTTCTTGCAGCTACAGAACGTCGTGTTACGACTCATTCTGTACGCAATAGGGTGCATGATGCGCAACTTCATTTCCGACGTCCTTGGTGATGCCCATGTTTGCAACTACGACACCACGTAGTGAGTACAGTTGGTCCCAACAACATGCGGAATGGACCGCTCAGGATTGGCAGCACGTTCTCTTCACCGATGAATGTCGCATATGCCTTCAATCAGACAATCGTCGGAGACGTGTTTGGAGGCAATCCGGTCAGCCTGAACTACTTACACTGTCCAGCGAGCGCAGCAAGGTGGAGGTTCACTGACGTTTTGGGGTGGCATTATGTGGGGCCGACGTACGAAGCTGGTGGTCATGGAAGGCGTCCTAACGGCTGTACGATACGTGAATGCATTCCTCCGACCGATAGTGCAACCATATCGGCAGCATATTGGAGAGGCATTCGTCTTGATGGACGGCAATTCGCGCCCTACCGTGCACATCTAGTGAATGGCTTCCTTCAAAATAACGACATCGCTCGACTAGAGTGGCCAGCATGTTCTGCAGGCATGAACCCTATCGAGCATGCGTGGGATTGAAAAGGGGTGTTTATGGAGGACGTCACCTAGCAACCACTCTGAGGGATCTACACCAAATCACCGTTGTGGAGTAGAACAATCTGGATCAAAAGTAGCTTGATGAACTTGTAAACAGTATGCCAGGAGCAACACAGACATGCAAAAATGCAAGAGGACGTACTACTGGGTATGATAGTTACAAATTTTACGGTAATATGGATCATCATTCCTGAAGGCCTCGCTGTATATTGGTACAACATGCAATGTGTGGTTTCCATGAGCAATAGAAAGGGCGGAAATGATGTTCATGTTGACTATTCTAATTTTCTGTACAGGTTCCGAAACTCTCGGAACCGAGGTGATGCAAAACTTTTTTTGTTGTGTGTATATTGCCGCAAAAAAATATCAGTACAGGTTTTAGAAGTTTCAGTTCACTCCACATTTATTGTTACAACAGTGCGTACGGGGTACATGATTAAATTTTCGGAAATAAAGAGAACAAACTTTTCTCATGTGCCAGGTATCGACCCATGTTGAAACATTCGGGTTGTGTGTGGTATGGCAGCAATGCAGACACTGTCTCCGGCATCCAGTTGATTGTACAAAGTTGCGAATGCTGTCCTGCGATACGTTATTCTACGACTGCTCGACCTGTTAATATTGTTTGATAAGAGTTATTGGCTGACGAATTGCACGAGTCACCTACCGACCCATCATATCCCACGTGTGCACAATTGGAGAGAAATCCGGAGATCTTGGTGGACAGGAAAGTTGCTGTACGTCTTGTAGAGCACGTTGAGTATCAAGGACAGTGTGTGGGCGAGCGTTATCCTGTTGGAACAACAGACCACCTTCCTGCTGCAGGAACAGCAAAATAACGTGTCTTAACAACTTACTGCATGCACCGAGCGCTGGTTAACAACCCCTCCAGGAACACGAACGGTGAATGGGAGTTCAAATGGTTCAAATGGCTCTGAGCACTATGGGACTTAACATAAGAGGTCATCAGTCCCCTAGAACTTAGAACTACTTAAACCTAACTAACCTAAGGACATCACACACATCCATGCCCCAGGCAGGATTCGAACCTGCGACCGCAACGGTCCCGCGGCTCCAGACTGTAGCGCCTAGATCCGCTCGGCCACTCTGGCCGGCTGAATGGGAGTTCTAGTTTATCAACCTAGAACATAACGCCTGTGGTGGGGCCAGTGCCTCTGACGAATGCCGTCTGCTAGAATCCGCTCACCAGGTCTATGTCGTACTCGAAAACGAGCATCACCTGCGTGCAGGCAGAATCTCATTTCATCACTGAAAACAGCACCGATCGAGCCGTGTACGTCGATGCTGTCGCATGAGTGGAAGACAGGCCAGAGGTGGAGTGCGTGGCCGTATTCTTACTGCTAATAAACGGTTCGCAACAGTTCATTTTGACAAGTCTGGGCGCACATGCCGTTACCTGTTCGGTGGTAACTGTACAATCTGCCACTGCTGCCTTTGCAATACGACGATCCTGGCGGGGGTCTGTGTTGCTCTAAACATGTAATACAGGGAATTATCCAGGGTGGTCCATTGATCGTGGCCGGGTCAAATATCTCACGAAATCAGCATCAAACGGAAGAACTACAAAGAACGAAACTCGTCTAGCTTGAAGGGGGAAACCAGATGGAGCTACGGTTGGCACGCTAGATGGCGCTGCCATAGGTCTGTGCTGCTTGGACGCCTGAACATCATCTCTCTGTGTGTGAGAATGCTAAAGTTACCACTGTTACCAGCATCGTTGCACAACTCACGCTGCATATCCAACTTGAGTGGCAATTCTCCGAAAGGACCATCCTGCCACTCATGCCACAATTTGACCTGTTTGAAACTGGCTCCGTTGCCCGTAGGAGAACGAGTGCATGTCCGTGCTGTAGTTGTCTGGTTCACACACCTGCACCACACTGGGCCTTCTGTTTCTGAACAGTCTCTATTAAAGAGGTAGCACTGGTGGTGCTCTGGTAGCTACGCTACTGCGTTATCTGTGGCCCGGCGACCCATTATCAGTATATCTACTATTCCCCGGAAGGTATATGCCGTCATCGGCTCAAAATCAGCGTCGTTTTTCCAGGCGTTTTAAATTATTAGAAATAGATCCTTCGGAGCGGAAAAACCCGGCTCGAGTCCAGGTACCTTTCTTTTTTTTCTGGTGTATGGAGATCTGGAACGGGTCAAGTCAGCCTCGGGAGGCCAACTGAGGAGCTCCTTCACTATAGAAGTTGCGATAGCATCTGGAGATAAAGGCGTCACCATGATCATACTTATCATGATCATAGATCGATTGTCATAGTGCTTTGTAGAAAGCAGTCAATCAGTCCGAACAGGCCCAAGGCGTAATCCGTAAATATTGGTTACGTTTACGTTTGCGTCAAACCAATTTCCACAGAAATATTCACCACCGAGCTCATAAGATGAAGTCGACGCTAGGATTTCAACATTATCATACAGCACTCTGTGCTATGTGACAACTACACATACTTGCGAAATGCTCAGTTTAGATAAACCTAAACCTAAACCTAAACGTAAACCAGTGTCAACAGAAAAGAAATTTTCCTACAGCCATATTTAAATTGAATGATGGTGGGACATCAGCTGGTATAATTATTATTAAACATTAACCTCCTCCAGTTGTACTTAAGATTTCATACTCATTTGGCTACTAGTTTCGAAGTTGTGTCAACGCCATTGTGTCAACGCCATCTTCAGGCCTGTACAAAATGATGATATCAATTGTGTGTGGCTGAGTACTACAAGTCCGCTGTGAGACCAATACGTGCTCCAGATGGATGGCATGCTGTAAATCAAGTCATAGCAAAACAGTGATATCAGGGATACAATGAATTCATCTGCAGATGGATATTTATCGACAATATCACTCGAACATCTGGTAAAATATAGTGAGGAGCCTAAACGTCATCGACGCAGCCCATCCAGATACCGAGTGTCTGATGCCCTTGCAGGCACCTGATGAGGGTAAAGAAATTGTATAAGTGGAGCAGAGACGAAAAGGGAATCATTCTTGTGGCGAAACGGACCGTGAATGAAGAAATGTCCTGATATTAACTACAAAAAATTGTTGTAAGGCGGTGAAACACCGAGTAGCGACGAAGTGCTGGACATTCACGACTCATTACAGGTCATTTAGGTAGGAGGCTAGTCCACTCGGTAAAGCAGGAGAAGCAGCAGATGCGACGAGAGAGTACAGTGCTGGTGTAGGCACAAGTGTTTCCAAGCACACAGTTCAGATCACGTCGATGAACATGGGTATCGACGGTAGATGACCTTTACGAGTTTCTGCGTTGAATCTAGGAAGAAAGTTGGGGTCCTGTCGACATCAAGGTCATCAGGGACGGAACACATGCTCCGAATATTTCAAGGACTGGGTGGGTAGATGGCTATGGCTTGGTTCAAATGGCTATGAGCACTATGGGACTTAACTTCTAAGATCATCAGTTCCCTAGAACATAGAACTACTTAAACCTAACTAACCGAAGGACATCACACACATCCATGGCCGAGGCAGGAGTCGAACCTGCGACTGTAGCGGTGGCGCGGTGCCAGACAGTAGCGCTTAGAACCGCTCGGCCACTCCGGCAGGCAGATGGCTATGCCTTTTCGTAGGGACCATTCCGGTATTTGCTGAATCAATTTAGGAGAAATCACAGGAAACCTAAATTCGAATAGCCGGACCCGTATTCGAACTGTTGCCAGTGCGAGTCCACTGTATTTAGCCATGCGGCACCCCGCTCGGTACCCACGATAAGCTAACGACACCTGCAGTACTTTATCAATGGGCACTGCGTCACCTACATGGGTCAATGAAACCTGTCGCCTGACGGGATCAGTTATGCTTTTGTTACACCAGGTCGATGGTCGTGTTCGGATAATCCGTCATCCATACGAATTGCTTTTCGAAAGAAACACTGCGCTACGGGCGTAGCTTGATGGGGCAGTATTATGCTATAATGGACATTCACCTGGGATTCTATGGGAGCTGTCGTAGTAACTGAATGCACTATGACATCTGTAGACTAAGTTGGCGTTACTGCTTTTTTTTTTAGGCGTCGCGTTTTTCCCCCGTGGCGTTACCGTCTTCCAAACAGTCGTTTGAGGAGAGCGGTAGTGACTCACGTTGATGTGGCTCTGAGCACTATGGGACTTAACTTCTGAGGTCATCAGTCTCCTAGAACTTAGAACTTCTTAAACCTAAGTAACCTAAGGACATCAAACACATCCATGCCCGAGGTAGGATTCGAACCTGCGATCGTAGCAGTCACGCCATTCCAGACTGTAGCGCCCAGAACCGCTTGGCCACTCCGGCCGGCTCACGTTGATGTCTTGGCAACCAGATTCGCCTGATCTGAACCCGATGCAATACATAGCACCGCTAGCGGGCATCAGTTCTGCACCCAAGAACTACCCGGCAATAGCTTGCGGGAAATGCGTGACCTCTACGTATTCATATCGCTTCCAGCCTATTGAGGAATTGTTTAACCCATTCCACGCGGAATCGTTGCTTTATAGCGTTCCACATGTCAAACAATGCGAATTGAGCAGGTGGTCATACTGTCTTGGCCCTTCTAGTTTTAATCTTCCTTATTGGCACGTATCTTCTGTTATTGGATTTCACCCAGAACGTTCGTCTGGCAGCATTCACAAAAGCCTATTGGCGGATTTTTTGAGGAGCATCTTCTTCGAATACTTCCAAAAATATTTTTGATACATCCTGTATTTCAGTGACGCACAAGCGGTCGGTCGAAGTGGCCGTGCGGTTCTAGGCGCTGCAGTCTGGAACCGCGAGACCGCTACTGTCGCAGGTTCGAATCCTCGGGCATGTATGTGTGATGTCCTTAGGTTAGTTAGGGTTAACTAGTTCTAAGTTCTAGGGGACTAATGACCTCAGAAGCTGAGTCCCATAGTGCTCAGAGCCATTTGAGTAACACACAAGCAACAGCATTGAGAAGTAAACACTGTCGAGGAACGGACTTCTGTTAGCGTCAGCATACAGGCGTTTCCGTCAAACCAGAAGGACAATGCTTTGAGTTCAAGGTTCTTAAATACGATTTCACCATCAGGATTCGAACTGGATATCTCTAAACCGAGCGCCACTACAGAAGTAGTCGCGCCTGTGGAGGCGGATTCATCGCAACAGACGTACTGAACCCACTCTCTTCATCCGTTATTGATTATTTACATGCGACACGTAAACGTAATGCATTTGCGAAAGGTCGTCTGCAGGAAACCAACTTACAGTGCCACGTAATCGTGATCGCAACAGCTTTCTTGGAAAGGAGGAAAATACGCGCGACGTTCACAAATTACCCAAAGTTAGGCGGAGCTGCTGGTTGCCTAGGGTGGTTGGTTGCTTGTAGCGCACTCGACTACGTATAACCGGCCTGTGCTGTTTAGCAAACAGAGACGCCCCAGGGGGCGTCTGGCCTCCTCCGTCTATCCTCGGATGCCACTCAAGGTGAACGCCGACACGCGTCCCCCGCGGGAACTCGAGTGCCGCTGGAGCACCTCTACTGTAGAAGTGTACATCTCCTCTTAACAGACATAGTTATTCCGAGCTCATTTAGGCCTACCTGGGTAGAAATTAAAATGGAGTTTAATCATTTTACTTATAGCTGATCTTAAATTTTTTCTTCTTATCTACAAAAGAATGATATTCTCTGAAATTAATGATGATTTATGAGAGTGTCTAGCTATCTGTTCATCTCATCGGAGAAATAACACAGCCAGCTGCAAAGACATCCTTAGAGGTCAGTGTAGTAACAGTTATTTGCAACAAGGTGCCTATATTATTTCCCCTCTGAATCTTACACTTGCTGAATGACAGCCATGCTCAAAATTGTATCTATACATATTATAAATTAAATTTCGCCACAGTATTTTTGCTCCTGTATACAAAGTATCAGCTCAGGAACTAAAGTAGGGAATTTGATGCCATTTTCACAAACAGATAGACTGAGTGACGAGCAATGTTTGTGTATATAATTTATTACCGCTATGTCAGACGAGTTATACGGCCGTAGATACTTTATGCTACCCCTGCGAAGCTGGATCGGGCCGATAGTATATTCCACTTTCGTTATGTTGATACTTTTCACACCATAACGTTTGTCATTAATATCACATAAGCAACATGTGTCTAACTAACTAACTTGCTCAGTCGTATGATTCTGCTTGGATAGCACTACTGAACATTTTAGTTGATAACCTCGTTAGGTAATATTAAAAATTGGATGCCAGTAAAACTGAAGCACCATGAGGTGGCTTGCCATACACTCAGACTGCAGTGAAGAACATAAAACCTTGGATATGCAAATGATTTGCATTACAATGCAGCTGCACGAAGAAACTAAAAGTAAGGAAGGATCTTGCTCCGGTTTCTCATTCAAATATCTCGTCTGAACGTTGTTTCTAAGAAGATCTTGTTACGCGTCTTGAAAAAAGCAGAAGTATCTACCAACACGTATCGAAATTCGACAGGCAGAATCATGACTTATCGAGACAGTGGTTTGTAGTTCCGGAATTCTGCTACACGACATGGTGGGGATTCCCTGAGTGTCACACGCAACTAGAACTGATGATCAGAAAGAATTTTCACTCTGTAGGAGAATGCCCATTGATTTTAAACTGTTTGACAGATTACACTGAGGTGATAGCGATATGCACATATACAGGCGGCTGTAATATCGCGTACACAAAGTATAAAAAGGCAATGCACTGACGGAGGTATCATTTGTACTCAGGTGATTCACGTGAAACGGTTTACAGCGTGATTATGGCCACACGAGGGTTATTAACAGATTTCGAACGCAGAATGATGTCTCGAGCTAGATGCAAGCCACATTCCATTTCGTAAATCGTTACGTAATCCAATATGGCGCGATCTGTAGCATTGCCTCTCACCACGCACAACTGAGCGGCCGTCGTCCTTTATTTCGACCGACTGCAGCGGCGTTTAGGTAGAGTTGCCAGTGCTAACAGACAAGCAACACCGCGTGAAATAACCACAGAAACAAATGGGGGGAGTACGACGAACGCATCCACTAGTACAGTGCCGCGAAATCTGGCGCTACTGAGCTATGGAAGCAAACGACCGTCATGAATGCCTTTGGAAACAGCACGACATCGCCTGTAGCACCTCTCATGGGCTCGTGACCTTGTCGGTTGGCCCCTAGACAATTGAAAAACCTTGGCATGGTCAAAGAATCCCGATTTCAGTTGGTAAGAGCTGATGACAGGATTTGACTGCGACACAGACCCCATGATGCCATGGACCCTAGTTGTCAACAAGGCACTGTGCAAGCTGTTGAGGGCTACTTAACGGTGTGGACTGTGTTTAAATTGGATAGAACGAGTCTTTTGGTTCAACTGAATAGTTCATTAACGTGAAATGGCTATGATTTGCTGCTTGGAGACAATATGGTGCTATTCATGGAGTTTAAGTTTTCGGTGGGGTTGTCACAGGGTCACAATTACTCACGATTTAAAATTTTTTAAAACAGTATCAGCGATCTTTAGAATCAAAATTTAAAGATTAAAAACAGTCTTGATCGCAGGTTTTTATTTTTATCTGAGTGACCGGTTTCGATTCTATTTAAGAACCATCTTCAGACTCCATGACTGTGGGTGGACTCCGTGGAGGAAGTTGCGCCGACCCTCAACGCTGGATGAACAGACATTATGCTTAAGTTTGCGTGGTGTATACTCTGCAGTCACCTACAGGTTTAACTACACGAAGAGTAAGAAATCTCACATCTGTCAGGAGAATTAAAAAACAATATACAGTAATTATTTTTATACATAAAAAAGAAGGTATTCTGATACGACCGATAAAAGCTCCTAGCGCCATCAGTCCAAAAATTAACAAGAAACAATAGAAAATAAATAATTTATTAAGAACGTTGTATGTGCGTTACCAGAGGACTGAGTGGTTCTAAGTATCAATAAGGAAGTTTTTATTTAAACTGCCACTAAAACTGAGGCTATATGTTTCATTTTTGATAATACGTGTACAAAATTACAGTACTAATATTAATTAGTGGAAGTGTACCAACAAAAACCATTACTCTGTCTAATAAATTTTCTACGAGAGAATAACAAAATTAAGTTCAAGAAGAAAAAATAATCTTTCAATATTGACTTCTGTTTATTACGCAGTCACATTCGTGGGATCAGATGTTGCAAAGTTCACTGCAAAACTCCCTATGATGTTGAGGAAGCGATGGGAAGATGGTCAAGAGTTCTTTCTGTTTTGCAGCTGATAAATATGGCTGGTCTTTCAGATGAAATGTGGTATGGCATACATCCGCTATGGTCTTTCCTCTTTTGAATACAATGATATTTTTCGATTCCTCTGTTTCAGAGAAGAGCTGTTTGCCCTGAATGACTGAGTTACCTTGATCGTAATGTTTGGAGAACTTACGCGCATGCATTTCAACAACTTTTCAGTAGCATCTTTACAATCAGTAAGCTGTATGCATTGAATTACAAGCAATAGAATGATATCTTCAGCTGATTTAACAATTTTCATAAATCTTGCGGAATAAAGGCCTTGCTTAACTCTCTTCGTTTGCTGTAGTTGCAAAATCTTTATTTCAGCTCAAAAAACAGTGCACACTTGCCAAAACCTTGTGTGTTATCTCTTCAAAACATCTCGAGCTTACCAGAATCACCAAGTAATGCGAAAGAGAGGAGACCTTGACGCTTGTCACTTAGAACCCCAGAGGGAAACAAGTTACTGCTTGGCACAAAGACCATGCGCCAACAAGTAATGAATGCTTGGAACATTTTCTCCATAACTTGGGACTTGTAAGAAGTTTAGAGATATTCGATAGTGTACAGACAACACAGGAGCACTGAAAATGCGTTTTGTAAAAAAGTGCACTAACAACATACAACATTTCCACGCATCATAAATTCATCGCGCTATGCTGTATACGCACAGTAATTAGACTTTCGTTGTTTGCTATCCTTACGGTTACTAAAATCTTAATGCCCAGAAATATAAATGGTACGTTCGCACATGGAAAGAGGAGCACCATAATAGTCAGTCGAGCTATGCTGTAACGCTCTGGAAACAGAAAAAGGGAAGTAGGGCTACAGCTCGATTAAAATACCTTTGTGATTTATACGGAAAATTCGGGGTTGGGCTAATATGCAGAACGTTTTATACATGTACTACAGACAGTTGCCGACGCACTCTAAATAAAACTAAACGTGCGTATCTAAACTGTTATAGTTGTTGGCACTACTTGACCTGCGTTTTAGGGGACGCCCAGTGGGAGAACTATAGGTCTGCTCGTTCTGCACCTAGACCACACCCTCCCACGAGAAGTCTTGCTTTATCAAACTTTTGTCGTAAGTCACTTCATGGTAAACGGCCGTTGAAAAGCAAGGAGGACTGGTGTTGAATGCAATGCTGTCATCTTAGGTTCCTAACCGTTACTGTGTTGTGTTGGTGCCTGCACCACTGGAACTAGCTTCTTCGGCACACAATACATACACCTCAGTATGTTTTGCCATAGTACACCACCTACTTACTGCGAAAGCACGTGTGCAGCTCTATTAAACAGTCCGAATGTTTCCCTCAAGGACAAGCAGAATGATGAAACAAACATTTTTACCACTCGATATGAATCAACTGTTAACGTGAGGCCTCGTATAGTCTTGGAAGACCTGCTTCATCGGCATCACTGCCACTGCGTACAAAAATCATTGCAATAATGTGTACTTAGTGTCCACAAAATTAACTGACCATGATCTGTCCAATGACTGTAATGTAAAGACCTGTCGACCTAAAATAAATATGCTTACGTTAAACCTTGTAATCTCGAAGCAAGTAAAGAAACGCTTTTCTCCATTATATGTCTGGACAGCGAAAACAGAAGACTACTTAGAATACGAAGGTAAGGAAACTTCCGACCAGCGTCCGGGTTGAACTCGAGAAGGCAAAATAAAATTATCTAAACACACAAACTCACAGCTAAAAAAAATATCCGTTAGGAGACTTTTCGCTAATAACATATAATATTGTAGGCTTCAAAATGGTCTTGGTTCCATGAAGTAGAGAGTCCATAGACTTCTTCAGAAATCCTATATCCATCTGAAGTCTGTTATTGACGACTAGAGCTATCAAATTGCGGGGATGTTGATTGTTACGTTGATCCAGTTTTCCAATTAGTCCCAGACATTTTCTGTGAAATAAAGGTCTCATTATTTGTCAAGACAGTTTTTACTGTAATGTCCTTTTCTTTTAACGCAAGGATATACTTTTGCCGCTTCGGTTGACGAGTCGTCAGTGCCGCTGAGTGGTTTTATAAGTTAGAGAATGAATTTTCGTATTTTTCCTGTCCACCTGAGTCATGATATCTCAATAGTATTGAGCCTTTGTGGTCTGCATTGGAGAGAAGGTGCCTGATCGCTGTCCTGCACCATAATCGTTGCCCGAATATGCCATTATTTGGCACGAAGAATGGTATAAGATTCTCTACAAAACCGTGCAGGACCTATATAGATATGATCAATAGTAAAACAGACAAGCTCCAGGAACAGATTCCTGACTGGAAAATGGATGAGAAAAGATCCTGTGCGCTTGTGCTCGGAAAAGGATCTTTGCCACGGTAAATGATGCTGACGAATGAAAGTTCTTCTGACCACGTGCTGTGTGTTCCTTGTGTGTCGAAGGATGTGTGATTGACGCAGCGTGCTGTAAGCAGCAGAATGGTCCGGTATTCACGTGTGGCCAAGCAGATGAAAGGTCAAGAGGCAGCACGGCTCTACCAGGAAAAGTACCCTCACAGACACCAAACACACCGCACAACAGTGAAGCCCTTTTTTTCGGCGTTTGTGCGATCATGGGTCGTGTCAGGCAGACGAGCGTGCAGGGAGGCGGCAGAATGTGCGTACACCAGATTTCGAGAGTCGGATTCTACAGGATATTAAGTCGAACCCTGGTACAAGCTCCACGAAAGTGGCCTGCGAGTATGGTGTAAGCCAAAGAACAATTATGTGTATCCTGCACGTTAACCAGTACTATCCCTATCACCTGCAACGAGTGCAAGAATTATAGACAGTGGATTTCTCTCTATGGAACGATTTTGTCGATGATCTTTGCACCAGACTATCACAATTATGGGATTTTATTCATGAGTCCTCTTTACTGACGAAGCAAGCTTTGCCAGAACTGCCGTCATCAATCTGCATAATAGTCAGATGTGGGCTGCAGACAATCCTCGGGGAATGGTTGGTGATCTCATTACCATAGGTTCATCATCAATATGTGGGCGTGGATTCTTGGCGAGTACATACTTCGACTGCGTATTATTCCATAACGCCTTGACAGAGGAACGTACCTGGACTCTCGGTGGAATTCTCTGGCAAGGCTGCTTGAGAGTGTGCTTTTAGCAATACGACAGGTTGATTTCAGCATGACGAATCACCGCCCCAGTTTCGTATTACAGTTCTCTGACACCTCAACAACATCTTCCCCGGACGTAGGATGGGACGCGGAGGTCCTGCAGTATGGCCTGCTAGATCACCGGCTTTAAACGCCTCGAATATTTACCTCTTGGGCACCTGAAACATGTCGTATGTGCTGATCCAGTTTCTATGTACAGATCCTTCAATAACGTGTTCACGACGTTTCTGACGCTATTCGGAGAGAGGCCGGAACGTGCCGAAAAGTGCAGCATTCCATGATGCGACGTGTGAACGTGTGCATTAAATCCCATGGAGGCCACTTTGGACATCTATTGTGACATACACTCGATGTGACTCTGTTCCGGGACGATTTGTCATCGTTGCACACACACCGTCCATTTCCGGACTCATGTTCATAGTACGTTTGTTCCTTCATTTCCAGTCAGGTATCCGCCCCTACAGATTGTCGGTTTTATTCATGTTCACTCCGTATTTATCCACTCCGAAGCTGCGTTGAATGCCAACGGGCTTACCACACCCTATTGGGCTTGGTAATGTGTAGCGTTTTTCGGGTTTCCATATTTTTTGTCTACCTGCGTGGACATCTTATTGACACTCCACAAGCCGACAAACTATGACCAGCGGAGAGTACATTGTACCACTGTCAGTCATTCCGATTCCTATTCCACTCGCAAATGGAACGAGGGGATAATCTAACTGTATGATTCCTACTACCTCTGAATTCTCTTATCATCGCAATTCTTACGTGAGGTTTATGTTGGTGGCTGTGTAAGAGCATCGTAGTAGTTGTCATAAATGTAGGCTCTCTAAAGTTTCTCACTACCGTCTCGCGAAGAGAAAGTCTTCATCTCCACAGGGATTCCCACAAGAGTTCACGGGGCATTTCTGTAACATTCACCTGTCGATAGAGGCTACCAACAATACATCTATAAGCATGCCTCTGCGTCGCTTCGACGTCTCCCTTGAACCCGATGTGGTGGAGATTCCAAACACGCAAGTAGTGCTCAAGATAGGGTCGCACAAATATTTTGTATACCGTCGCCTTTGTAGATAAGCTACACTCTCCTGGAATTAATAAACAATCCTCCCAATAAACAATCCTCCCAATAAACTGAAGTCACTCATTCCTTGTATGCTCGTTCCAGTTCAAGTCGTTACACCTAGATATTTAATCGATGTGACTGTATCAAACAGCACACTACGAATACTGTATACGAACATTGCACTTATGTTTCTCTTAGTCACCCGCATTGACAGGCCTTGTTCCACATTTACAGAAAGCTGTAATTCATCATACCAAATAGTAATCCAGTCTAAGTCGTCCACTACACTCCTACAGTCACTCAAATACCACACTTCTTCGCACACTAAAGAGTCAACGGCAAATAACTGAAGCTTGCTGCTCACCCTGTACATCAGTAAGTCAGATCATTTATGTACACAAGAACCAGAGCAGTCCTATCACACTTTTCTGTCCCATCGACTCCGTTCCCCTATAGTGACATTCCCACAATTACCGTGCGAGGACCTCTGCTAGTAGGTCTCTAAAAACGTAGATGGCAACGACAGTGACGTTGAAAGCTGTTTGGTCGGATTGGCTACCGCTAGAGATGAATGCTAGCGAAAGCAGTACAACAGGATGCGAGTCAAGGTGGGGCACAAATTTTCGATAGCTGCTGTAGATTTATGACAGTGTTCTAATTGTCCTTTTCACAAGAGACGCAGCCTCTCATGGGCCTCAGTTATCCAATGTGGAAACCTCGGACTAAGGAGTGTAGCCGCTGCAGCTAGCTGCTTAGCTGGTATTTGTCTAGCAGACGCGTTCGACGACACCAACCACAGACAACAATGACATGAGTGTCTGCCGGCAACACGCGACTGTGTTTACCTGCGAATATGACGTCTGCTCGAACTACAGCCGTGAATCCTGCCGCGGTCACCGCCTCCGGTACTCAGAGCTATTTATCCACGGAGGACATCCACACACTGCTTAACGACGCGGATGCTACTCTCAATTACTTCAGCCATTCGTGGCCAGTTGGCAGTTGACCCTGAACGTACATAAATGTAACATACTGCGGATACATACTAAAGGAAATCCACAACTGTATTACTACAATATTGATGACAAGTTACTGGAAACAGTACCTGCCGTAATGTATCGAGGAATGACTATCCAGAGTGAACTGAAGTTGAATTGCTACACAAGACAAGTAGTAGAAAAGCAGGTGCCAGATTGAGATTCATAGCAGAAACTCTTTAAAAAAAATAGAAAAAGACAAACAGAGAGCGACGTTCACCTGTCTTCTGACTGGTTTGATGCTGAGAATTGCGAATTCCCCCCCTGCGCCAACCCTTTCATTCATAGTAGCACTTGTAACCTACGTCCTCAAAGCACTTGCAGCATCCGTCCCCAATTATTTTCTGGCCTTCCTCTACAGTTCTTACCCTCTACAGCTCTCTCTCTCGTTCTGTAGAACTTATTCCCTGGCGTTTTAACAGAAGTCCTATCATCATGTCCCTTCTTCTTCTCAATGTTTTCCGTATATTCCTTTCCTCGTCGCTTTTGCGCAAAAACTTCTCATTCCTAACCTTATTAATCCACCTAATTTAAAACATTCTTCTGTAGCACTACATCTCAAATACTTCTGTTCTTTTGCGTTCCGGTTTACGCACAGTCTATGCTTCTTCGACGCACTGTTTGAACAGTATCGGCGGAACAGTACATCCCTGCCTTACATACATTTTAATCCGTGCAATTCGTTCATCCATTTTTATTTCTCCCTATTGGTTCTTGTACATTCTTTGTATTATCTATCTTTCTTTATAATTTACCCCTATTTTTCTCAGACTTTCGAACATCTTGCAATGTGAACGCTTTATTCAGGTCGACTAAACAAATCCTATGAACGTGTCTTGATTTTACTTCAGTCATGCTTTCATTATCAACCGCAACGTCAGAATTGCTTCTCTGATGGCTTTACCGCCCCTAAGGCCAAACTGATCAACATCTAACACACCTTCAATTTTCTATTCCATAGTTTTGTATATTATTCTTGCCAGCAACATGAAAGCATGAGCTGTGGAACTGATTGTGCGATAATTGTCGTACTGGCCGGCTATTGCAGTCTTCGGAATTGTGTAGATAATGTTTTTTTTTCCGAAAGACTGAAGGTATACTGCTAGTCTCATTCATTCTACGGACCAACGTGAATAAAATTTTTGTTGCAACTTCCCAATGTGACTTCAGGAATTCGGATGGAATGTTGTCTATCCCTTCTGTCTTACTTGATTTTAAGTCTTCCAAAACTCTTCTAATGAACCTTAAGTAAGTATAATTCATCTACGATAGAAGTGGTTTGCAAGGCGTTTGTTCGACCGATTCTTGAGTGATGTTCATCAGTCAGGGACCCTTCCCAGGTATGACTGGTACGCGAGGTAGAGCAGATCCAAAGAAGAGCGGTTTGGTAATGAAACTTAGAGGGAATACTTTCCGGAGAGAGTCGGACATTTTATTACTTCCTCCCACATACATCTCGTGAAATGACCACGACGAAATATTCGAGAAATTAGAGCTAACACAGTGGCTCACAGACAATCATTCTTACCTCGCGCTATTCATGAGTCGTACACGAAAGGAGGGGGGGGGGGAGGGGAGAGGGTTTGGAATCAGTTACACTACTGGCCGTTAAAACTACTACACCACGAATATGACGTGATACAGACGCGAAATTTAACCGAAAGGAAGAAGCTTTTCAGAGCATTCACACGAGGTTAGCGCCGGTGGCGACACCTACAACGTGCTCACATGAGGGAAGTTTCCAACCGATTTCTCATACACAAACAGCAGTTGACCGGCGTTGCCTGGTGCAACGTTGTTGTGATGCCCCGTGTAAGGAGGAGAAATGCGTACCATCACGTTTCCGACTTTGATAAAGGTGGAATTGCAGCCTATCGCGATTGCAGTTTTCGTATCGCAACATTCCTGCTCGCGTCGGTGGAAATCCAATGACTGTTAACAGAATACGGAATCGGTGGGTTCTGGAGGGTAATACGGAACGCCGTTCTGGATCCCAACGGCCTCTTATCACTAGTAGTCGAGATGACAGCCATCTTATCCGCATGGCTGTAACGGATCGTGCAGCCACCTCTCTATCCCTGAGTCAACAGATGGGGACGTTTTGCAAGACAGCAACCATGTGCACGAACAGTTCGACGACGTTTGCAACAGCATGGACTATCAGCTCGGAGACCATGGTTCTGGTTACCAATGACGCTGTATCACAGACAGGACCGCCTGCTCTGGTGTACTCAACGACTAACCTGGGTGCACGAATGGCAAAACGTCATTTTTTCGGATGAATATAGGTTCTGTTTACAGTATCATGATGGTCGCATCCGTGTTTGGTGACATCGCGGTGAACGCACATTGTAAGCGACTATTCGTCATCGCCATATTGGTTATCACCCGGCGTGATGGTATGGGGTGCCATTGGTTACACGTCTCTCACCTCTTGTTCGCATTGTCGGCACTTTGAACGGTGGACGTTACATTTCAGATTTGTGACGACCCGTGGGTCTACCCTTCATTCGATCCCTGCGAAACCCTACATTTGAGCAGGATAATGCAAGACCGCATGTTGCAGGTCCTGTACGGGTCTTTCTGGATACAGAAACTGTTCGACTGCTGCCCTGGCCAGCACATTCTCCAGATCTCTCACCAATTCAAAACGTCTGGCCAATGGTGGCCGAGCAACTGGCTCGTCACAATACGCCAGCCACTACACTTGATGTACTGTGGCATCGTGTTGAAGCTGCATGGGCAGCTGTATCTGTACACACCATCCAAGATCTGTTTGACTCAATGCCCAGGCGTATCAAGGACTTTCTTACGGCAAGAGGTGGTTGTTCTGGGCACTGATTTCTCAGGATCTATGCATCCAAATTGCGTGAAAATGGAATCACACTTCAGTTCTAGTATAATGTATTTGTCCAATGAATACCCGTCTATCATCTGCATTTAATATTGGTGTAGTAATTTTATTGGCCGGTAGTGTACTAGTACCACACGCCGTTAGGTGGCTTGCGGAGTATGACGTAGATGTTGCGTTTTAGAACCTGAGAATCTCTATTTCATTGCTTGTCGTGTTCTGTGACAATCTGTTCTGTTTTTCTGCTGGTGTTGGCTAAACTGCTCTCTCGTGTGTTGTGGGCTGTGGGCAGCAGTGGACAGCAGTGGACTGATTAATAACCTTGTGTAACTTGTCAAGAATTTAAGACATCATAATCCCAGCCACCGGTTCCTGCATCACTACAGTAGTTTTATGAGTGTATTCCACCGTAGTTCGTCTCCTGATCCATGTTTCTTCTAGTAATTCTGTACCTTTATCTCCACATTACTCGCAAAGCAAATTTTTGATGAGTTTACGCTTTCAAATACCATGTCTTACTACCACGTTAAAACTAATAGGTGGCACAAGTTTAAACTTTATATTTCAGGCGCTTTGGAATTTTGAAAATACAAGATTGTTTTCAATGTTCGTTTCTTTACCTGTACATAAAGTCGTTTATCTTAAACTGCTCTATATACGGTAGCTTGACAACTACGTGTCTAGGAAAAACGATCCAATACAGGCCTTGATGTTCCGATGATCCACCTACCGGTGTAATGGGCTCCGATTGGATACCATTCTTCCATTTTGATAATGTTTTTTTTTGTGCGGAAAGATGAGAGTTTACACATAATTCCAACTTACACATTGTTCACTTCTTCGTACCATGTGTAGTATGGGATGTGGCCAGCTTTAAAATCTACTAACAGTGTCTCGAAAGTCAAGAGGAATAGACTGAATGTAGCATCGACACGCAATAGTAATAACATTGCCTTTCTTCCGGCATTTCAGTGATGCAGCACAAGTCTTACTGTAAGGTTTACCAGAGATCAGCAGGCGGGCGGAGTCGTCACTACTGGATGCGAAACAAAATTAATAGATTTTACACTGAAATTACGTTCTCGGCTCTATGAAGACAGCTGTAGCTACCGTCCTCCACTTTCAAAGAGCGTTTGAAGTTCACAAAACCCCTGTGGGCACCTTATTGACAAAACAAAGCTCTGTGAGAACGACGTATTTACGGCGGCTGACAACCAAACCCTCAACAGCAGTGCTTTGTTCTGAGTCGTACTGCTATTTGTGCCTGGGCGCGTTTTGCAAATGTCACCGGCGCTATAGGTAACAGCACAGATGCACTTAATGTCGTCTACACAGTTCCATATCGCCATTTACCACACATTATCGCAACACACATTGAAGTTACTCACAACAAACAAGCGCGAAAGGTTTTACATAATGAAGGCAATGGAAAATATAAGGAAATTGTGAATTTTCGTGTACTAATGAATCAATGGTTTAACAAAATCAAAATGCAGGAAATCTTCATAGCATATGTGGATCTGGATAACGGCATCAGGTATACAAGGCGAAATCTTTCGCTCGCTACCCTCAGCTCAAAGGACACGAATTCCAGGAGGAGGCGAACAATTTTGATGGGATACAACAGCTGAGAGCAAATTACACTGAAAAACCAAAAAACTGGCACACTCGCCTCATATCGCACAGGGGACGCGCGAGTACGCAGAAGTGCCGCAACACGACGTGGCGTTGACTCGACTAACGTCTGAAGTAGTGCCGGAGGGAATTGACACCATGGAACCAGCAGGGCTTTCCATAAATCCGTAAGGATTTGAGAGCGTTGGGATCTCCTCTGAATAGCACGTTACAAGGCATCCCAGATATGCTCAGTAATGTTCATGTCTGAGCAGTCTCGTGGCCAGCGGAAATGCTTAAACTCAGAAGGTCGTTTCTGGAGCCAGCCTGCAGCAATTCTGGACGTGCGGGATATCGCATTCTGGAATTGCCCAAATCCGTCGGAATGCACAGTGGACATGAAAGGATGCAGGTGATTAGATAGGATGCTTACGTACGTGTCAACTGTCAGGGGTCCCACATCACTCCAACTGCACACACAACACGTCATTCAGATCCTCCAACAGCTTCATTGTTCCCTGCTGTCATGCAGGGTCCATGGATTCATGAGACTGTCTGCGTAAGCGTAGACGTCCATCTGCTCGATACAGTTTGAAACGAGAGTCGTTCGACCAGGCAGTAGGTTTCTAGTCAACAAGAGTCCACTGTCGGTGTTGACGATCCCAGGAGAGGAGTAAAGCTGTGTGTCGCGCAGTCATCAAGGGTACAGGAGTGAGACATCGGCTCCGAAAGCCCATATCGATTACGTTTCGTTGAATAGTTGGCACGCTGACACTTGTTGATGGACCAGCATTGATGCCCTCCCACAAATAAGTCAACTAACATCTTTAATTGTTCAGCGTTTTCTCTAGCCAATGGAACTGCAGCAATTTGCAGAAGGGTTGCACTTGTGTCACTTTGAACGATTCTCTGCAGTTTTCGTTGGTCCCATTCTTGCAGGATCTTTTTTCCGGCCCCATCGATGTGGGAGATTGGATGTTTTACCAGATTCCTGATAGTCACGGTATACTCCTGAAATGATCGTACGCGAATATCCCCACTTCATCGCTACCTCGGAGATGCTGTGTGCCATCGCTGGTGCGCCGACTATAATACCACGTTCAGACTCGCATAAATCTTGATAACTTGCTATTGTAGCAGCAGTAACCGATCTAATAACTGCGCTAGACACTTGTCGTATATAGGGGTTCCCCACCGACTCGCCGTATTCTGCCTCTTTATATATCTCTGTATTTGAATACACGTGAAGATGTATTTGTGCAATGTGGTACTACACACCATTTTACGAAACGTAACATCCAAAACAAGATGTAAATGTGAACGGGAATAAAATGGTATAATAAAGCATTTATGGCAATTTCTAAGTGCTGTATCGTTCTTACGAAGAAGTACAGGCTAACTCTGAAATGGGAATGGAAACGAAATACATTTGATCATCTTTCCGTATTACTGTTTTGGCGAGGCATTAAAGAAATTAAAATGTTGCGAAGGAGAATAAAATGAAAGTGTACGAATGATAAGTCTAGATGCATTAAATCGACTTGGCAAGCTGAGTAGCGCAGAAATCGAATTAAGGATAACAGAACAAATAGTAGTAACTAAATGTAGTGAAAACTACATCAACATGGTGTTGTACATACACTAGAAGAAATGGAAATGGTCTCTCGCCCAAGAAGCCTGTTCAAAAAATAATAATAATAATAATGGGCGACGCAAGCGAGGGATAGAGAGTGGTGCCTCTAATAAGTGATGAAGCATTCCTTTTTTGATGAACGTTTGTCTTAATAATTATAGTACTGGTAGTAATATATTAAATGTATACGTGTAATATATGGGGTAAAGCAGCTAAGACAGGCCACCCTAAATATATCCAGAACGTTAAATACATTGATATGGAAGTTTCGCTAAGGTGTAGTAATCAAAGCTATGAATTTTCTGACATAAGTTAACTATTTTATAACATTTACAGCTGCAGAATGAAGACACCAAATTCTTAAATGGATCTGTATATATTTTCTGTGTTATTGGACAGGCCGTCGAAGAGGACTTCACCGACAGTGGTGGAACGTGGTCAAATAGTAACAGCAACCCAAACCTCTGTCCCCGTTCCACCACGAGAAGCGCGATCCGTACTGGAATCTGCCAAGCTGTACCAAATGTAATCCCCCGGATGCGATAAAATCTTGCCTCATTTCTTTCTTACCAATCCACTAAATTTCTCAGTCCACTTAAATTTCAGCGCCATTGTGTAACACCACTTCTCAAACTTGTCAGTTCTCTTCCTTTCCGATCTTCCAACGGTCACAGCTACACATCTGAACAGTGTCCCGGAAGTGAATTCACAGAAATTTCTTTCTCAGTTTATGGCTTAAGCCTTACACCAGTCGTTATTTTATTTTTTTTTTTTGAGAAATGCTCTGTCTGTGCTAGTGTTCTGAGGTCCCCTTTGGTTTCTCCATTTTATTTTATTTTATTTTTTTTCGGGGGGGGGGGGGGGGGGAAGGAGAAAAGACAGCGAGGTCATTGGTCTCATCGGATTAGGGAAGGAAGTTGGCCGTGCCCTTTAGAAGGATCCGTCCCGGCATTTGCCTCGAGCGATTTAGGGAAATAACGGAAAACCTAAATCAGGATGGCCGTACGCGGGATTGCACTGCGTCACCTCGCTCGGTCTCCATTTTTGCATTATTTTGCTTCCAGGGTAGCAGTATTCTTTCAAATCGTGTACACATTATGACGTTAAATTTGACACCAAGCTCACTTCTCCTTCTTTTCAATACTTCCGTCCTTCTTTGGTTTTCTCTCTAACCGAATTCTGTGCTCAACAGACTATTCACTCTGTTCAACAGCTCGTGTAGCGGTTCCTTGTGTCCTTAAAGTGTAGCAAAACCATGAAATCTTTTTCTCCCCGAAATTTATTAATTCGCTTCTTTAACCTCCCTTACGTTTCCTGTAATGCTTCGCCCGCCGATGTGGCCTAGCGGTTCTATGCGCTTCAGTCTGGAACCGCGCGACCGCTGCGGTCGCCGGTTCGAATCCTGCCACGGGCATGGATGTGTGTGATGCCCTTAGGTTAGTTAGGTTTAAGTAGTTCTAAGTTCTAGGGGAGTGATGACCTCAGATGTTAAGGCCCATAGTGCTTTGAATTACACTAATGGAAATGGAAAAAAGAACACATTGATACCGGTGTGTCAGACCCACCATACTTGCTCCGGACACTGCGAGAGGGCTGTACAAGCAATGATCACACGCACGGCACAGCGGACACACCAGGAACCACGGTGTTGGCCGTCGAATGGCGCTAGCTGCGCAGCATTTGTGCACCGCCGCCGTCAGTGTCAGCCAGTTTGCCGTGGCATACGGAGCTCCATCGCAGTCTTTAACACTGGTAGCATGCCGCGACAGCGTGGACGTGAACCGTATGTGTCGTTGACGGACTTTGAGCGAGGGCGTATAGTGGCATGCGGGAGGCCGGGTGGACGTACCGCCGAATTGCTCAACACGTGGGGCGTGAGGTCTCCACAGTACATCGATGTTGTCGCCAGTGGTCGGCGGAAGGTGCACGTGCCCGTCGACCTGGGACCGGACCGCAGCGACGCACGGATGCACGCCAAGACCGTAGGATCCTACGCAGTGCCGTAGGGGACGGCAACGCCACTTCCCAGCAAATTAGGGACACTGTTGCTCCTGGGGTATCGGCGAGGACCATTCGCAACCGTCTCCATGAAGCTGGGCTACGGTCCCGCACACCGTTAGGCCGTTTTCCGCTCACGCCCCAACATCGTGCAGCCCGCCTCCAGTGGTGTCGCGACAGGCGTGAATGGAGGGACGAATGGAGACGTGTCATCTTCAGCGATGAGAGTCGCTTCTGCCTTGGTGCCAATGATAGTCGTATGCGTGTTTGGCGCCGTGCAGGTGAGCGCCACAATCAGGACTGCATACAAGCGAGGCACACAGGGCCAACACCCGGCATCATGGCGTGGGGAGCGATCTCCTACACTGGCCGTACACCTCTGGTGATCGTCGAGGGGACACTGAATAGTGCACGGTACATCCAAACCGTCATTGAACCCATCGTTCTACCATTCCTAGACCGGCAAGGGAACTTGCTGTTCCAACAGGACAATGCACGTCCGCAACTGAGGCGCCAGGTGGAAATGGCATGGCAAGCCGTTCCACAGGACTACATCCAGCATCTCTACGATCGTCTCCATGGGAGAATAGCAGCCTGCATTGCTGCGAAAGATGGATATACACTGTACTAGTGCCGACATTGTGCATGCTCTGTTGCCTGTGTCTATGTGCCTGTGGTTCTGTCAGTGTGATCATGTGATGTATCTGACCCCAGGAATGTGTCAATAAAGTTTCCCCTTCCTGGGACAATGAATTCACGGTGTTCTTATTTCAATTTCCAGGAGTGTATTTCAACGTGTAATGCTTCTGCGTTGCGTCTGTTAACCAACAGAAGCGGAAACTTCCACCTCCACCTTAGGCACCATTTAATCCGAGCACTGAGTATATTTCTTAATATTCAGTCTCAGTTGTCGTTTTATCCGTAAGTAGCGCAACACTTTTTTTTCTGAAAGCTGGTTCGTTTTGGGCATCCTTCATTGGGTCAAAAGTGTGGAAGTCGGAAGGTACGAGATACGGGCTGCAGGGTCGGTGACGAAGAACTGTCCGATAAAGCTTAGTGAGCTCATCTCGGGTGCGCAGGCTTGTGTAAGGCCTTGAGTTGTCATGGAGGAGAAGAAGTTCGTTTGCATTTTTGTGGTCACGAACATGTTGAAGTCGTCTCTTCAGTTTCCTCAGGGTAGTATGATACTCTGCAGAGTTAATCGTTGCTCCATAAGGGAGGAAATAAAACAGAATAACCCCTTCAGAGTCACAGAAGTCCATCCCCATGAGTTTGCTGACTGAGGGTGCGTTTTGAATATTTGCTTCGGAGGAAAGGCGGTGTGGCGCCACTCCTTGGATTGCCGCGCTGTTTCCGTTTGAAGTGGTGAACCCATGATTTGTCACCTGTGCTGCTGTTCGAAAAAAAAATTGTCACCATCAGCGCAAGCAAATCATCACAGAAAATGATTCTTTATGGTCTTTTGTTAGCCGTCTAGAAACCCAGCGGATACTCACCTTTCAATATCCCAGATGATGGCTGAGTGAGTCAGCACTATTAACAGAAATGTCTATTTAAGCAGAGAGGCGTTTGATTGTGATCCGTCAACCATCTCGAATGAGAGGGTCCGCGCTTTCCAACATTGCAGGAGTCAGCTTTGCGCACCACGCGGAGGATCTGATTGGTGTGTGGTACCATGTTTCGATGAATACAGCCTCATAGCCCAACGACTCATCGCGCTTTTGTTAACTGCCACGTATCCGTAGACACTCTGCAAGCGCTTATGAACATCTCTGATTTTGCGCCAGTTCTCTGATGGGAACGCATCCTCCATTATAGACGCCATTTTGAAGGCTTCGTGTAGCACAGCCACCTATCGGAACTTTATGGAACTATCGAGGCCACAGCGAGAATATCCCAGGATACCTAATTCCGGGTTTTTTCAACCGAAATTGGTCCAGAAAAATGAATGTTTCGTTAGTTATTGAACGCTCTCCGCGCTTTCTAGAGGTTTTCAGACATCTTCAATTCGGGAGGACGACAGTTCAAACCCGCTTCTGGCCATCCGGATTTAGGGTTTCCGTGATTCCTCTAAATGATTTCAGGCAAATTCCGGGATGGTTCCTTTGAAAGGCCAGGGCTGACTTCCTTCAATAATCCTATGGGACCGATGGCCTTCCTGTTTGATCCCCTCCCACAAATCAGTCAACCAACATCTTTAATTGCTCAACGCTTTTTCTAGCCAATGGAACTGTCTTCATGTTTGTCAAGTGTTGCCTCCATTTTCAAACGTAACGCCTCTGTAGAATTTGTGGTGCCTCTAACAGATCCTAAATTTTCTTTTCATTTATTTTGATCGTTATCTTGTGTACTCGAGTTTCAAGTAAACTGTGTGGTGCTCCTAGCTCTGCGAATACCATACATTTGACCAAACATTTATACTAGCGAGACAGAGACAACTTTACTTAAGGGAGTGCACGTGTTTTCCCACAGACTGTTTTGCTGCCTGTCGTTGCGGAAGCACAACGTGCATGTACATGGCTCGGTGCACGCAAAGCTATTGTTTATGTGCCAACAAAAGCAGCGTCTAGCTGACGATATGTGTGCGTGTGCGCAAGTGTGTGTATCTTCTTTCTTTGGCACGATCGTCGTACAGAAATCGTAGCGCTGAAATACCGGAGAAATTTGCAGCGTAGTATCTCGTATTGCGAGCAGCCGAGCCGTGTCGCAGAGCGTCATAAGCTCCGTCATTTCGTATTCTGTTACGGATATTAAGTCTGCCAATCCTGTGTGCAACAATAGATGTATGCGGCTTTTTCGTAAAATACTTCGTACATCACTTATGTTCTATACTTTTCTTCTTCTTCTTCTTCCTACTATTCCTCTTCTTGCGTTACGGCCTCCGTAGAACCACGAGTGGCTCCCTCATGGATTGGGTTTTCCTGTTCTTCTCCCAGAACCTCTTTCTCTTCATCTGTCTCCCTCTCCTTCCGGGAGTTTCAGCATCCTCCTCTCTTGTCTACAACCCTCGTGACTCTCCATCATTTCCTATATTCTTCTCTGCCGACGATCTCTGGCATGTTGGTCAGGGAGCGCATGTTTCTCCGAATTTGCTATCGCTACCCCTGATCTTCAGTTCCGAAGTTCAACAACCTACTTAGTTCCTTCCTTGCTGCTTCACATACCCTTTTCTTCATTCTATCCATATTCGTTCTTACTGCTGTCCAGTAATCGTCACTCTTTCCACTACAGAGCTTTCCTAGGTCTTCGTATTCATCTCTCATCGCCTCTTTTAGGGCCTGCTATTTTCAACAATCATTTTTCCTTCTTTCCCTAGTTGTTCTACACAATTTTTCGAAATGTTATCGTCTCTGACGCGTGTAGTACTTTATTTGTAACTGTTTCCCCGTTGTGTCTCATCTTTGAATCTGTGTTTTTTTATTGTTATTTTTAGTCAATCAGCATTCTGATTCGTTTCAAGCGCCCCACCACGAATTCATCCACTGCAACAACCTCTTCATTTCAGAGTAACATTTACAACGTACGACCTCAGCTGTCTGCTGGATGTATTCCAATCTCTGTCTTTCGCTACAGTTTTTACTCTCTACAGTTCTCGCTAGCACTATGGGGATTATTCCCTAAAGTCTTAACACATATCCTACCATGCTGTCCCTTCTTCTTCTTCTTCTTCTTCATGTTTTCCATCAGCTTTCTTCGTTGATATTGTGGAGAACCTCCGCATTCCTTTCTCAATAAGTACGATTAATTTTCAACTTTTTTGTACCATTACATTTCAAACGCTTCTGTTCCGGTTCTCCCACTGACTATCATTGACTGCCAGACAATGCTGTACTCCAAACGTACATTATAAGATATTTCTCCCTCAAATTAACGCTTATATTTGTTACCAGTGGACTTCTCTTGGCCAGTAATGCCCCCTTCGCCTGTAATAATCTGCTTTTTATGCACTCCTTGCTTCGTTCGTCAAGGGTTATTTTGTTTACAAAATATCGTAATTCCTTAACATCGTCTATTTCGTGATACTTTTCTCGCTATTCTCATTTCTGCTCCTTTTCATTACTATTGTCTTTTTCCAATTTACTCACAATCCATAATGTGTACGCGTTAGACTGTTCATTTCATTCAACATATCTTGTAAGTCTTTCACCTTCACTGAGCTTTCACTGAGAATAGCAATGTCCTCATTAGTTGTATAGATTGAACAGTGAGAGCGAAAGACTACACCTCTGTCTATTACACCCTTTTCAATCATAGCACTTCGTTATTGGTCTTCCATTCTTATTGTTCCCTCTTGCACATATGGTACATCACCCGTCTTCCCCTTCAGCTTACTCCTATTAGAATTTCGAACATCCTGCTCCATTTTACACTGTTTTTTCTAGATCGACAAATCCTATGGGCGTATCTCGATTTTCCTTTATCAAGTGCAAATGCGGGAACTGTCTTTTTGGTGTCTTTACTTTTCATAAAGCAAAGTCTGTAGATACATTACTTTTATTCAATGTAACGCACAAAGCTGATTTCATCTACTGCATCCCCTTTATCACTCAGCCATTGTTCCTGTTTCTTCCTGTTATATATTTCCCAGGTATTTAAATTTTCCTACCTTTTGCAAAGTGCCTTGAGGTGTTTCGAAATCCCCAGCGGTATTCAGTGTCTTTGTCTTGTAGGCTTTCCTTTGTCCCACGCTTCTGGCTGTCTTCCTTAGGCTGTCAAGTGTACCTTTATGCCTTCTTCCACATCATTTTCTATCGCTAAGTATTCTGCAGAGGCTAGGCAGTCAACCTGGTCCCATTGTACCTCTTGTCCCCTACTTGCGTCTTTGGTATTTCCATTTTCTGATTTATTATTCTCCACTGAGCGTTTCTTCCAGAGCTGTGTCGAACAAAAGTTCTGACAATTCACGCCGATCTTGATCCCAAACTCATTCGATAGTGCTCCTCTTAATCTCATCCCTTCCATTGGGTCTGTCACAATTACCGTTATTGTTTTGTATAGTGCCACCTAACCCTCTGCCCTTCAGGATCCTACCAAGAGTCTGAATATGGACTCATATTCCTTTGTGGCGTCCACGAAGGCTACTGCCATCTTTTTGTTCCTTACGGCCCCGTGTCCTGTCTGTTGCCCCGTGGTAAATTTCTGCTCTGTGCATTCTCTTACATTTCTAGCTCCCTCTTGATAGTCCCAGATGTACTTTCTGTCTCGTCTTGAAGAGACGTTTTGGCAACTACTTGCAGCCGGCCCTTAGTAGCAATATACCTGTGTGGTTGATTGCATCCCCCTTGTCCCCCATCTTATATATTGGCACTACTTTATATATTACATTGTTTTATGACCTTTTGTGAATAAAATACTCTAGATCAGTCTCTATTATTTAATTGTAATCGGCCGATCAGTTCCGGTTACTGACGTGATCAGATCCAAACTTAGAACAAAGTTCAGCGTCAGTACGCAACAAATAAATTACCTAATGAAGCGTTTACAACAATGTGAAAAAATCCGAAATCATTAGTCATAAATACACGACCATTTATGGCGGCAATAAACACATTACAGGAACACGGATGTGACTTCTGGTCTCTATAGGACATGCGTCGTCTTGATGCGCTACCAAAACCCACTAGGGGCAGATGGCGTCTTCATTTCTGCAGGCCGTCAGTGTTTCCTTTGAATGTCTTGCTTTTGCAACGGTCATCATTCGGCAAGTGTCCACGGACAAATCAGCTAGCTGACTGAGTGAGCAAACTGCTTTATGCTTTCAGCCTGATACATTATACCAGTCTGGACACCACCGAACATTTGAGCTCAGCTTTTTCATATCCTGTTCAAGCCTTGGCGATCTGGCTTCCTTTTTCGCCTTTCACTTGTTAGCACAGACACGGAGACCAAGTACATTAACGGGACCCCATTAAAAGAGAAAGAAGAAATACCTGTTAAGGTTTATTTAATCACATTCGACCAAAGTATAGAAATGAGCCGAACATTAGAACCAGTGGCTACCACCACATCGTAAGCCGACTAATAGCTTTGCTGCCACGTGACAGTACGTGTTTTACCGGACGAATGTACGAGTACAGTCCTCCATAAAGAAGGGGTTCTTTGGTTCGTTCCCGAAGGGGACCGAGTGGATACCACAACATACACTCCTGGAAATTGAAATAAGAACACCGTGAATTCATTGTCCCAGGAAGGGGAAACTTTATTGACACATTCCTGGGGTCAGATACATCACATGATCACACTGACAGAACCACAGGCACATAGACACAAGCAACAGAGCATGCACAATGTCGGCACTAGTACAGTGTATATCCACCTTTCGCAGCAATGCAGGCTGCTATTCTCCCATGGAGACGATCGTAGAGATGCTGGATGTAGTCCTGTGGAACGGCTTGCCATGCTATTTCCACCTGGCGCCTCAGTTGGACCAGCGTTCGTGCTGGACGTGCAGACCGCGTGAGACGACGCTTCATCCAGTCCCAAACATGCTCAATGGGGGACAGATCCGGAGATCTTGCTGGCCAGGGTAGTTGACTTACACCTTCTAGAGCACGTTGCGTGGCACGGGATACATGCGGACGTGCATTGTCCTGCTGGAACAGCAAGTTCCCTTGCCGGTCTAGGAATGGTAGAACGATGGGTTCGATGACGGTTTGGATGTACCGTGCACTATTCAGTGTCCCCTCGACGATCACCAGAGGTGTACGGCCAGTGTAGGAGATCGCTCCCCACACCTTGATGCCGGGTGTTGGCCCTGTGTGCCTCGCTTGTATGCAGTCCTGATTGTGGCGCTCACCTGCACGGCGCCAAACACGCATACGACCATCATTGGCACCAAGGCAGAAGCGACTCTCATCGCTTAAGACGACACGTCTCCATTCGTCCCTCCATTCACGCCTGTCGCGACACCACTGGAGGCGGGCTGCACGATGTTGGGGCGTGAGCGGAAGACGGCCTAACGGTGTGCGGGACCGTAGCCCAGCTTCATGGAGGCGGTTGCGAATGGTCCTCGCCGATACCCTAGGAGCAACAGTGTCCCTAATTTGCTGGGAAGTGGCGGTGCGGTCCCCTACGGCACTGCGTAGGATCCTACGGTCTTGGCGTGCATCCGTGCGTCGCTGCGGTCCGGTCCCAGGTCGACGGGCACGTGCACCTTCCGCCGACCACTGGCGACAACATCGATGTACTGTGGAGACCTCACGCCCCACGTGTTGAGTAATTCGGCGGTACGTCCACCCGGCCTCCCGCATGCCCACTATACGCCCTCGCTCAAAGTCCGTCAACTGCACATACGGTTCACGTCCACGCTGTCGTGGCATGCTACCAGTGTTAAAGACTGCGATGGAGTTCCGTATGCCACGGCAAACTGGCTGACACTGACGGCGGCGGTGCACAAATGCTGCGCAGCTAGCGCCATTCGACGGCCAACACCGCGGTTCCTGGTGTGTCCGCTGTGCCGTGCGTGTGATCATTGCTTGTACAGCCCTCTCGCAGTGTCTGGAGCAAGTATGGTGGGTCTGACACACCGGTGTCAATGTGTTCTTTTTTACATTTCCAGGAGTGTATTATATATTTGTTCAATTGTTAATACATAGACAAGAAGAATTACTTAAGTTTGTAAAATCGAGTTCCACAGGAATGTCATTTTTATTTAAAACTGTCACTTCATACAGTCAAATGCACAAGTCTCTCACGCGGAGCACATTTAACAGCTGTCGCATAGAGCTCTGTCTAATAAATTGACTACACAGGTAGCCTACTAGGAGACGATGCTGTCATCTTAGTCGATGTCCTGTGCTAACCCGTAAGGAGAAGAGCGGTCATTGCTGTCTAGCGGAACATATCGGCTCGTGGCTACGCCGATGTCGCTCATTCGTTGATACGGCTTGCAGCGACTACCTTTACTTGTGGTTGTTTTGAGAGGTACCAACTGAACCGTGAAAATTTACTTGCTAAATCTTTTCCTTAAGAATTTACTCTATTTACTAGCGATTCATCAAGAACTTTAACACACTATGTGAGTGTGGAAGTTGTTGCCCAGGAATAACGGATGGAACCAATTTAAATTTCAACTAATGAAAATTTTATTCATAAAAGCATTTTCAAAAACAGATTTAAGATTTATAAGCAGTAATGCACCCTCGAAATATCAAGTCACAATTTAACAAATGTGAATTTTATTCCTAAAGACTTTTCAAAACAGTTTTAAAATTACAAGCAGAAAAGCACCCTCAAAATATCAAGTTACAATTACTCAGAGGCAGAATAAAAAAATTTTTGTTACTGTAGGAGCCTTCGAGCTGAGAAGCTTCTGCTCTCTTTCAACACGGCCGTAGGCACGACCGCTCACAACGACCTCTGAAAACTACACTGGTGCAAATGTGCAACACGCCAGAATACCTTAAACTAAATTTTTTTTAACAACACACACAAACACATTAACTATGCACCCCGTAAGAGGGATGGAAATGGTACAAACACTCACACTAAGAACTTATTTTCCACCAAAAGTGCAATTTGTTTGTAAAAGGGCTCTTACCGTGGAAGAGTGGCAACTTTATAAAAATAACTATTTAAATAAAACCCATGAAATTGAGACTTACATAAAGTGTACAACACGCTCTACATTAGACATATACCGCCTCGCAAGATGATACGCAAGATAAAAAACATATTTTAGGAATTCGGCCCTTATCTTAATTCTATAAATTCATTAACACCGAATTCAGACTTACATAAATTGTACAACACACTCTACATTAGACATACACCGCCTCACAAGATGATAGGCAAGATAAAAAACATATTTCAGGAATTTGGCCCTCACCTTAATTCTATAAATTCGTTAACACCGAATCCGACAAACATGACAGAGGCAGCTTTAATGTATGGCAGATTGACCAGGGGTGGTGGTTACTAAACGATCCGAACCGCAGTTTGCTTTAAATGTCCCCAATTCCACAAGGGAAAAACGGACCATCCAATTCATAGTAACCACCTTCCCCCGGGTGGGCAAACGGAGAAGAATGGTTGGACGAACCCAAAACAAAGCGGCTGCTGACCTCACCAAGAAAACAAGTAGAATTTAACAAGTAAACTAAACAACATATCTCCAACCATTTAACTTCTAATAAACTGCGATTCCTGGCGAAGACCTGGCGCAGCACCCCCAACGCTCTCCCGAACCGTCCGCTGCCAGCCGCTTCAACGGACGCAGGAAGGCGCGCCGATCTCCCATCGCTCGGCGTCGGAGCTCGCCCCGGCCATGTCGTGGTTCCGCTCCTGTTGCTCTCTTGTGAACCGCGAAGCCACTACCCCTTTCTATATGGCGCTGCCCACTGGACTCACGTGGGGACCTCACATGCGACGACGCTCAAGACGGACAAGTCATCTCGAGTCTCAGTGCGCGACCAACCAACCGACCAATCCAACAGCCAATGACCGTTGCCTGAGCAACTCGAGCAGACTGGTGGCCTAACGCGCAGACTCAGTTGCAGGAACTCAGCCCCGACTGGGCGACCACTTCTTGAGTTCTGTTGCTCATTTTCTGATCCAAACGACAGCCATACTCGCACTCCGACGACAGACAGACACTGACTGCCCCACACTGAGCCGTCTGACCAACTGAATAGACTCGCCTCGACTGACCGACTATCCTCAAGAGCTCATTGCGCCCCTTAAATGCACGTGAACAGGCAACCTTTCCGCTTTCCCACCAGATGGAGACACCAAAGCTGCGATTACCACAGCGACGCCACCGCCAGAAATGGAGGGCGACTGCTTCACACGCCGCGCAGCGGCGCGCTCTTCAAAACAGCAAATGTTTTACCACGGCTCACCAACCTTGCTGGGCCACCTCACTCTCCAGTCGACACTTCAGTATGGAAAGTATATAGTGTGCTCATTTTAAGTGAAGACATGGAAATATATCCAAAACTGCACAGCGGATTAAAAAAAACTTGTAATACCTATTTGTTTATCTCGGAGGGGCACATCCAACGATACCACACTCGATCCCCCACCCCACCCGTTAGTGGGAGTAGGGTTAGGGGGGGAGGGGAGGGCGGAGGGCAACTTTTAAATATTCAATGGGAACCACAGATTTACGATGCAGATTACAATTGCACGACAAAGTCTAGAAACATTTTGTCTGAAGCATTTTCTTCCTTTCATCACCGATGGCGCTGTAATCGGACAAATAGAAATGAGTACACAATCATAATTTATGACATGCTACTCAATAGACCTTGAATATCCAATGACACATGAGACCCGACCTCCATGCTGCTGGGGTAGGACATGCCAGTATTTCATAACTTCTAATGTAGATTCCCATTCTCAGAATTGTATTCCTCCGATATATCGAACAGAGGAGTACTCGACGCGCCAACTTCAATGCACTTTTCAAATAACCGTGCACAGGACACAAGCATATCTGCGGGAATGTCAGGAGAGGCGCCTCTGGTGAAGTTGACCATGTCTTCACGGTCTGCTGGCGCTTTCTGGTACACCGTATATTTTAAAAATCATCACAGAAACAAATCTGGTGACGTCAAATCTGCTGATCCACCGACCAATGTTAGCACGGTCTAATACCTCCCAAGATTTAATTGCGGAATGCACTGGGCAACCGTCAAGCTGAAACCACATCTGTTGTCGAATGTCCAGAGCATCGCCCTGCAGTAGTACCGGCAGTTCCTGATCCAAAAACGTTCGACTTTTCCGCCTGTTCAGCGTGCTGTCGATAAAATACAGAGCAATGAGTCTGTTCCCCTTCGAACCACACTGTACTTTAACTGACGCAGGACGTTTATGGTCAACTTCCCGTAACCAGTGGGGGATTGTCTACACTCCAGTATGCATGTTATGCCGATTAAGGCTACCATCGCTTGCGAATGTAGATTCATCGGAAAACTGTACCTCGGAAAAGAACCTGAGGGTCGTTTGCATTTGTTGACGTGCCCATTCACAAAACACTACACGTTTATGGAAATCAGGTCCATGAAGTTCTCTATGCAGGGGCACGTGGTATGGATGACACTTACGACAATGCAGTATTGTGACAATACTACCTATTGTCAGTGTAATTGTCAGGCTCTTATTCGTGGGTGGTGGTGCACTGCCGCTAGTGCAGTTATTTCATTCGCTCCTATTCTAACACGTTTTCTTAATTTCCTTTTGCTGGTCAGAAATAAAGGCGTTCGCAACCTTCTAAAAGAACGAACGATAGCGACTTTTCTCTGTAAAACGCTCGGCTTATAAGGCAACGACAGCCTCAACATTTCCCCTACATTCTCCATAAACCTGGATTTCAGTTTCTTCTTCTGTGGTTGCATCATGCATTGTCCACTTACACGTCTGTTATCCAAATGAAAGGTTCGTGTGCAGGCAATAAATACTGCGCAGATATTGTAATATTTAGAGCCGCCATCTGTTCTGCGTCTGCACGATACATGAGCTCCGATCGCAGTGTACTGTCTGTTATAATACGTCGTAGTTCGCTACACGGCCTCGGTGGCGAGTCGGGTAGGCCACTGTTCAATATGTCGGAGCAACACTACGTTGCGGATGGGATTTCCTATTAGATGGTATGAAATACTGGTCATCCTACAGTAGCAGCGTGAAGGTGGGTTCCCAAGCGCCATTGGATATTCAAACGTCATTCAGTCAGAATTACTTTAGTGAACCCATTTGTATTCCTCCGGTTACTGCGCTAGCTGTAGCAAAACGAAGAAAATACTTGAGACAAAATGTATGTAGAATTTTCCGTAGAATCCTAATGTGCATCAGAAAACGTTGAAGGTATTTAAGTCCTCATTAAAGATTTCAAAGTTGCCTTCTCCCCCCCCCCCCTTCCCCCGTCACCCATACACGGGAGGTTGAGTGTGATGTCATTGGATGTGCCCCTCCGAGACAAACAAATAGGTATTACAACTTTTGTTTTATCCGCTGTGCAATTTTGAAGACATTTCAGTGTCTTCAGTTTAAACGAATACCCCATATAAGCATTGTACAGATGTATCGAGGATCATTGTAGCAACGAATGGGATAACTCAGACGTAAGTGACTTTGAAAAAGAGCATTATGTACCGGCACTTCGAAAAGAGCATTCGTTCTCCTAGAAATCTCCAAACACGGATGCATGTGTACCAGGCACAAAGACTCATAAGGTCGCAGTACAGACAGTGGTGCTCTATCGTTGTCCCACAGTACGCGTGGGTAGTTGTCTCTCCGCAAACGGGACCATTTCGTTTTTCAAGGTACGTGACATGTACTGTCATGCACGGCTAAACGTGCTGAACGGCTGTCCTCTCTTTGCGGTTAGCGTAGCGGTTTGTTGACCGCTCTTGTTGGTCTTCCACTATATGGCTGGGTATTTGTATGGACTCGTTTACCCGGTGTGGTAATGGCTCACTCAGAGAACCTTTTCATGCCTCACCCGCACGGGATCTTGCATGCTGCTTGACAAATTTGTGGATTTTTTCCTTACATGACAGGAACGACTTTCTGGTATGCAGTCAAAAGCCTGATAATGGGATTTACATCCTGAAAACCGGGACGTATTGACGAGGGAGAATCTGGTGTAAACGACATCTTGTTTTCGTGTTGTAAATTTGACAATAAACGATCCGGATTTCTGAAGACTTTGATGAGAACGCGTTACCTGCTCTCTAAATCAGCTTCACTTTTGGTTTCGAAAGACATTCGCTTGTATAAAGTGATCGTCAGTTTTATTAAGTGCATAGGGACACATTGTGATTCGAGCAGTGATAACACCGGTTCCCGTCAGATCACGTAAGTTAAGCGCCATGATGGATCTGTCTGCCCGGCGCTGTTGCGAAGCGGGATACACTCAGCGCTTTTGAGGCAAACTGAGGAGCTACTTGATTGAGAAGTAGCGGCTCCTGTCTCTTAAACTGACATACGGCTGGGAGAGCGATGTGCTGAACGCATGCCGTTCCATATTCACATCCAGTGACGCCTGTGAGCTCGGGATGAAACGACGGCCGGTCGGTACCGTTAGACGTTCATGGCAATTATTGCCGGAGTTTATTTTGTATGGCTTATTAATAAATTTAAGAATTAATGGCAATTGATAATATAAATATCTGCAGTTCACGTATCATTCTATTTGATAAGCATTTGTTTCGGAAAAAGGCTATCGGCAGGGAGTTCCAGTTCTCTAAATATGCATTAATGTATTTTCTCTGTACAGTTACATTTTTCATGTAAATGTGGCTAAATAGACTCTGGAGGCCAAGTAAAACCAAACAAAGGCACAACAATGGCATACCGCTCCTGCGATTTCGACGAACGGCATTATCGCAACTATGAAGGACGTCTGAATGCGCCACGATGCTACTGCCGTGGATTTCCGACATCTGCTACATTCCACATCAGGAGAAACACGATCGTCTCGCAAAGAAAAAAATTCAAATCCGATATCTAAATGACAAACAGCCTGTAAATCCTTGCTTATATACTGCAAGTACACTGCTTGAAAAAATAAAAGAAAAAAGAAAAGAAAAGAAAAGAAAGAAAGAAAGAAAGAAAGAAAGTAAAGGCACCCACAACACACGCTCGGTAATTTCGGACACGTACACAAACAGTCGGTGGCTATGTAAACGGTTACGTTTGTAACTTTCCGTGTCAATAGGAACGAACACTAAAGTGCATTAGTACTGTTCGCCTCAGTGTTGTTATCAGGCCTGGAACGGTATAAAACATCGTGAACAGCGTCAGATACTGAGAGATCTCTATGGAGACACGGAGGTGCCGTGTACGCATGTGAGACAGCATTGTCAGCACGTGACACAGTATGAAAGGATCCTCGCAGTGGGCCTCCATTTGGGTGGATGCTCGAATCGTGCAACATCCACGTTTGGGGGCATCCGAATGTGACAGTGACTCGGTGATGGGCTGCGTAGGAATGTCTGGGCAGCCATACTCGCCGTTGGACATGTCTGATCACCACAAGGTAGGATTGCCATATTGTGCACCAGTCACATCGTAACCGCTTTCCAATTACGCCGAGAATAAGTAAAGGACTACGTATAACATTTGTTGGACGTTAATGGTAGTCGGAATTGGGTAGCGCGTTGGTTAGCACACTGGACTCGCATTCAGGAGGGCGACTGTTCAAACCCGCGTCTGGCCATGGTGATCTCATGGTTCCGTAAATCGCTTCAGCAAATGCCTCTGAAAGGGCAAGGCCGTCTTCGTTCCCGATTCTTCCCTGACCCGATGGGATCGATGCGCTTGCTGTGTGGTCCCCTCCTCCAAATCAGCCAACCAACTGGCGAAATATCGTCTCATTCGTGGGCTGCCGTTGGCACCACAAGACAAACGGTTGCGTTCGTAGTGGTGTCGCGACGGGGAAACTAGAACAGCTGATGAATCGCTGTTCTTCATCATACCGGATGGTCATCGTCGGAGAGAGTGGAGGCGAACTACGGGAGAGCTCCCATTCTTTCGATGTTTTGGAGAGGCACAGTGATGTTACTCCTGGCTACATTCTGTGGGAAACCATCGAGTATGACTTCGCCCCACAATTTATACTGATTGATGAACAGTAGCATAGTACGTCACAACATCTTGCTTCCTCATGTGTCACGTACATTGCCACAGCAAGTGGTTTGGTATGTAACAGGGCAATTCTCGTCCTCAAACTGCATATGTGTCTCTGAACTCCCTGCGCGATGTTGAGGTACTCCCGTGGCCAGCAAGATCCCTGACTTTTGTTCCCAACTTCACCCTAGTGCTAGCGTCCAGCATATCAAGGACAATTTACAACAGTTGTAGCCCAGCTTAACTTAGAAGAGAATACAACGGCGTTAAGACACCCTCACCAAACGATACAGTGCCTGCATCATGGCCAGATGGGGTGCTACTTCGTACGGTCATACTACAAAGGTTCAAATGGTTCAAATGGCTCTGAGCACTAAGCGAGTTAACTTCTGAGGTCGCCTAGAACTTAGAACTAATTAAACCTAACTAACCTAAGGACATCACACACATTCATGCCCGAGGCAGGATTCGAAACTGCGACCGTAGTGGTCGCTCGGCTCCAGACTGTAGAGCCTAGAACCGCACGGCCACTCCGGCCGGCTACTACAAAGTTCACCGTCAATTTGACTCGATTTTGTAATCGCTAAAATAGCATCGCGTATCCTCTCAACCAGTGAAGTTTCATGTAGTTTTTCTTCTTCCGCGTCTCGGTGTTTCACTTGTTTTGTAAGGTAGTGCCAAACCCATTGCTCCTATCTACAGCTAGCAGGTGCTCTTAAAGCCTAACCTTTTGCATATCCCGTCATACTGTGCCCTTGATGCCAATTTGTTGCATGCCACCATCACAGTGTTGTAATTTTAGGACTATGATTGCACACCTCGTATAGAGTAAATCTGCGATTTTATTTGGCTTATACACATCATCCATTAAGCGAACAGGTTGAGTGTAATGCTATCCTTGAGCACTGTCTATCCTCCCCTACACACAACGTCGCTGTTTTCAGAGTGCGAATGTAGACTACACTGCGAATGTGTAACGTGAGGACTCGAAGATCAAATCTCCAATAGGCAGTGTATTGTTCGGAAGAGCGAAAAAATTTTGATGCATATCGTGAACACAAAGTTCGTTACCCGACGCTGCGGGCGTTAATAGTACCACATGTTACAGATTCTTAGTTGCGTTGCTACTTTCGACCTTACAGGCCAACGAGGTGACACTGTTCAAAGATTGGAATTATACGAGGAGCGTCCAGCATGTAATGCAACACAAAAAATGGCACTGGGCACTATGGGACGCAACTTCTGAGGTCATCAGTCCCCTAGAACTTAGAACTACTTAAACCTAACTAACCTAAGGACACCACACACATCCATGCCCGAGGCAGGATTCGAACCTGCGACCGTAGCGGTCGTGCGGTTCCAGACTGTAGCGCCTAGATCAGCTCGGCCACCTCGGCCGGCAATACAACACAATTTGTTCCAAAATAAGGTTGGTTTTGTTCAGGAATCCAAAATATAGTAGTTTTAAAACTCTCTTTGACTTTTCAACACAACCTCCGTTAAATGCGATGACATAACGCCACATTTTTGAGGAGGACCTATACGCCACTGTTCGGCTCGTCGCCGTCGGTGCCAATGTCTTGTTGCATCAACAATCTCCACATGTTTAGCTTCCCGCGGAGTGCACCTTCATTGGGTTAAACAGATGGAAGTCGGAAGATCCGAAACACGGGATGTAGGATGGATGAGGAAGAACAGTCCAATGGGTTCCACTCCAAGGGTTGCAGTTTAGTTCCAGGTTAGAGATTAAGAATCCGTGTTTCATAGTCTGCGACGACTTTCGGCAAAGAAATGTCACCATCAGCCTCCGAAAGAGCAAGAAATTCTACACAGATCGTCCTCCGTTTCTCTTTGTGGTCTACTGTTAGTCGGTGAGGAATCCAGTGAGCACAGAACCCCAACGGGTGGAAGAATGTGTCAGCACTACCAGCAGAGACGTGCAGTTGAGCAGCAGGCGTTTGCTTGTGATCCGTCGACTACTTCCAGTGAGAGTATCCACGAGTTCCAGCACTCCAGGAGTCACAGCTGTGGGCGGTCTGCCGGCTCGCGGTATATCTCACAGACTCGCGCGACTTTGTTGCGATGACAGACGCCTCTCCCCTGACCGTGCTTTTGTTAACTGCCAGGTCTCCGTAGACATTATGCAAGCGCCTATATTTGCGATGCTCTGGTTTTTCACCAAAAGAAATTCATTGACAGCTCTCTGCTCGGAAAGTACTTCAGTTACAGAAACCATTTTGATGGCTACGTATGGCGCCACCACATACCGGAACTTTATGAAACCATACGGACCGAATCGGGTATATTCCACAGCGTCCCACGACAAAGTCTACATTTTGTCAACGGAACTGTCCTAGGAAAAAGTATATGTTGCATAACGTATTGAACGCTACTCTTATACGATTATTAATATGTACCTTGTTTACCCAAGCCAAGATATCTGATAGGTCTATTTTCTTATTGCTTTCACTTGCCGCAGACATACAATATGAGACCACAAGTATCGGGACACCTGGCTGAAAATAACTTACAAGTTCGTTGATCTCCGTCAGTTGGTAATTCTGGAATATGGTGTTTGCCCACCCTTAACTTTGATGACAGCTTCCACTCAAGCGGGCATACGTTCAATCAAGGTTTCTTGGGGAATGGTAGCCCATTCTTCACGGAGTGCTGCACTGACGAGAGGAATCGATGTCGGTCGGTGAGACCTGGCACGAAGTCGGCGTTCCAAAACTTCCCAAAGGTGTTCTATAGGATTAAGGTCAGGACTCTGTGCGGGCCAGTCCATTACAGGAATGCTATTGTCGTGTAACCACTCCGTCACAGGCCGTGCATTATGAACAAATGCTCGATCGTTTTCAAAGATGCAATCGCCATCCCCGACTTAATCTTCAACAGCGAGAAGCAAGAAGGTTCTTAAAACATCTATGTAGCCCTGTGCTGTGAAAGTGCCACGCAAAACAACAAGGGGCGCCAGACCCCGCCATGAAAAACTCGATCATGCCGTAATGCCACCGCCTCCGAATTTTACTGTTGGCACTACACACGCTGGCAGATGACGTTCACCGCCCTTGCCCACACCGTGCCATCGCATCGCCACATTGTGTGCCGTGATTCGTCACTGCACAGAACGTTTTCCCACTGTTCACTCGTTCAATTTTTACGCTCCTTACGCCAAGCGCGGCGTCGTTTGGCACTTACAGGAGTAATGTGTGGCTTATGAGCAGCCGCTCGATTATGACATCCAAGTTTTCTCACCTCCCGCTTCAGTGTCATAGTACTTGTAGTGGATAGTGATGGAGTTTGGAATTCCTGTGTGACGGTCTGGATAGATGTCTGACTATTACACATCACGACCCTATTCAACTGTCGGCGGTCTTTGTCAGTCAACAGACGAGGTCGGCCTGTACGCTTTTGTGCTGTACGCGTCCCTTCATGTTTCCACTTCACAATCACATAGGAAACAGTGTACCTAGGAATGTTTCATGGTGGAAATCTCGCGTGCACACGTATGACACAAGTGACACCCTATCATGTGACCATGTTCGAAGCCCGTGAGTTCCACGGAGCGCCCCTTTCTGCTCTCTCGCTATTTGTAATGACGACTGAGGTCGCTGATATGGAGTACCTGGTGGTAGGTGGCAGCACAATGCACCTAAAAAACATGTGTTTTGTGTGTGTCCGGATACTTTTGATCACGTAGCGTAGTTTTCTACGGTGACAGAGTGAATTCGGCCACTGGAATTGAGCAACACAATATCAAAACCTCCTGTAACAGCAGAGCGGAGAACTTCTTCTTTGCGCTGTGCTTGCTGCGGTGGAAACCGCAGAATTCTCTTATAACAGTCAGTGCCACTTTTTTCCTGTTTCGCGACACGCACACACGGAGACGATGTGTGAGTGCGAGTACTGAAAATATATTACTGTTCAAAAATATGTTTCAATCGACTCGGATGCACCGTATGTGTGAAGACCAAAGACGTGCCATCCGCTTGTGTTTCACAAAGGAAACGAAAATGAAGCCTGACAACGGCCCTACACTGACATAACATTTATGAGACAGGACAGCGCAAGAACTTGAAAGGGTACGTCGGGTGCGTGTCCAGTGGCTTAGTTTCATTAACAGATATTTTGCTGATCCTTTTTACATACAGTCTTAATTCTCGCAACACCGAGGCAGTGGTGGGGGTGAAGGCTGCACCTGTGAGTCTCTTTTGAAAATTTTGTAATCTACTCAGTTATTAATGATTTAAAATTTTGAGAGTCCTATTTGTTGCTCTTAATCAATTCCCTTACCAGTTTCCATAAATGTTTAAAATTTTTTCATTTAAATTTAAAGCCAAAAATTTTACTCTTAGTGATGGATGTCACTCTCCCCAATTAATCTCATATTCCATATTCACAGCTTCAGCATCTTATTTGCACCTCAGTATCTCTTTAAAAATTATCTTGTCAATAAAAGTCAACAATAATCAAAGAATTGTGCATTACCATACTCCCAGTTGGTATTTCATATTACTGTAAGTGTGCTGATATTGCTGAAGATGTGCTAAGAGATATTTTCGTGCTATGGGCACTACTAACACATCATTGCCTCTATAAAAAGTTTTTTATATAAGTTAACAACAAATAATGAAATTTGTTCTTTTTATTTTTTCACAATAGCTATAAAGCCCTTCCTTTTGTCCCCCTTGGTAATGCGCCTTATGGAAAATACTATTAGCTTTAAAGTAATAAGTGAGTATGGTTCCCATATTATTAATAAAAATGGGACTATTTTCCAAAAAAATCACAAAATACACAATAAGTGAGTAGATTCTAGGACGTAATTAAACAGTGATACCGACATACTAGTAATTTATTTGTAAAGATTGTTGGTTACTAACATAATTGGGCACAGACCGTGAGTAGAACGTTTTTAACTGAAACTGTCGTAGTAGGTCCTTGATGAGAAGATATGTACCTCTATTTGGATAAGCGAAAAGTGGAGGAACTGGCATGAGGCCCGTGTGTCTCGAAGAACCGATAGTTACCTAAAAATACTTCTTTATTCTTACTGATTAGTTCTCCCGTAACAAATGGCGCTGTGCTATACAACTCCCACGTCTGATACAGACTGAGAAAAATGATAAACGGCTACTCTGATAGAACCTATGTGCAGTCGTACCGACATATTGTTGAGAGAAACATGAGAAGCTTTTGTGAATTACAAATTCACAGGACCATTAGAATCACCTCCATTGTTCGCGGTAACAGGAAAGATGCATTCTTACTCAAGACTTTCGAAGAAATATGCTAACAAAAAATACAAACCAGTTACCCGACTGAAAAGCAAGCTCTTGAATTCAGCAAATTCGCTTCATCATGTTACTTCAGCAAGTGTGCCTCAAACCAGATCTTCAAATTCCTGCATCTCGTCCAAAAACAGGTTTTGCAGATCGGTGTGGTTACCCATTCCGTGCAGCATTCATAAAGAATATTCGCTTCCTGCCAGTCGCTTCACAAACAGGAGCTATTTCACCACTGGCTTATTTCACAAAGCAAGAAGCCACTGTGAAGTCAAAAGGTCGCGTTTCTCTTTTATACCATTTATGCCGTTGGCGCTGTGAGCTGCCTTACTTCCTCCTTAATTCTGTCTTCGGTGCTTGCAATTTAATGAGATTCTCCCAGCTAGTCAACAAAGTCCTTACAACTTCCGACGGGAAACTTTTCGTTCTGTAGTGAAGTGCAAACTCAGCGATCTTATTTCCACTTCCCGTGTGCTCTAGGTACCACGAGCTAAACGTTGTGCTCAGAGAACATGTATGTGCAATTACAATGAAATGAACACGCTTAGCTGCTCACAGGCGTTGACATACGTCAACGGGGACAGATGAAAATGTGTGCCCCGACCGGGACTCGAAACGGCGATTTCCTGCTTACATGGCGGACGCTCTATCCGAGCCACCGAGGACACAGAGGATAGCGCGACTGCTGGGACTTATCTCTGGCACGCCTCCCGCGAAACCCACATTCTCAACGTATCCTCTGTGTCCTCGGTGGCTCAGATGGATAGAGCGTCTGCCATGTAAGCAGGAGATCCCGGGTTCGAGTCCCGGTAGGGGCACACATTCTCATTTGTCCCCGTTGACGTATGTCAGCGCCTGTAAGCAGCTAAGGGTGCTCATTTCATCGTAATTTCATTCTAACGAGCTACTTGGTCACCGATGGTATCTGTTCTTTCGGACGTGCCTGAAAGAACAGATACCATCTTGGTAAATATATGTTATTAATGTGTTTATACGTTTCACCAGGCGAGATTATCACCTACAATCGTTTTTTAGATCTGACAAGAAATGCTCAGAGATTATATTGTTATATAACAACAATAATACTCTCCTGGAAATTGAAATAAGAACACCGTGAATTCATTGTCCCAGGAAGGGGAAACTTTATTGACACATTCCTGGGGTCAGATACATCACATGATCCCACTGGCAGAACAACAGGCACATAGACACATGCAACAGAGCATGCACAATGTCGGCACTAGTACAGTGTATATCCACCTTTCGCAGCAATGCAGGCTGCTATTCTCCCATGGAGACGATCGTAGAGACGGTGGATGTAGTCCTGTGGAACGGCTTGCCATGCCATTTCCACCTGGCGCCTCAGTTGGACCAGCGTTCGTGGTGGACGTGCAGACCGCGTGAGACGACGCTTCATCCAGTCCCAAACATGCTCAATGGGGGACAGATCCGGAGATCTTGCTGGCCAGGGTAGTTGACTTACACCTTCTAGAGCACGTTGGGTGGCACGGGATACATGCGGACGTGCATTGTCCTGTTGGAACAGCAAGTTCCCTTGCCGGTCTAGGAATGGTAGAACGATGGGTTCGATAACGGTTTGGATGTACCGTGCACTATTCAGTGTCCCCTCGACGATCACCAGAGGTGTACGGCCAGTGTAGGAGATCGCTCCTCACACCATGATGCCGGGTGTTGGCCCTGTGTGCCTCGGTCGTATGGAGTCCTGATTGTGGCGCTCACCTGCACGGCGCCAAACACGCATACGACCATCATTGGCACCAAGGCAGAAGCGACTCTCATCGCTGAAGACGACACGTCTCCATTCGTCCCTCCATTCACGCCTGTCGCGACACCACTGGAGGCGGGCTGCACGATGTTGGGGCGTGAGCGGATGACGGCCTAACGGTGTGCGGGACCGTAGCCCAGCTTCATGGAGACGGTTGCGAATGGTCCTCGCCGATACCCCAGGAGCAACAGTGTCCCTAATTTGCTGGGAAGTGGCGGTGCGGTCCCCTACGGCACTGCGTGGGATCCTACGGTCTTGGCGTGCATCCGTGGGTCGCTGCGGTCCGGTCCCAGGTCGACGGGCACGTGCACCTTCCGCCGACCACTGGCGACAACATCGATGTACTGTGGAGACCACACGCCCCACGTGTTGAGCAATTCGGCGGTACGTCCACCCGGCCTGCCGCATGGCCACTATACGCCCTCGCTCAAAGTCCGTCAACTGCACATACGGTTCACGTCCACGCTGTCGCGGCATGCTACCAGTGTTAAAGACTGCGATGGAGCTCCGTATGCCACGGCAAACTGGCTGACACTGACGGCGGCGGTGCACAAATGCTGCGCAGCTAGCGCCATTCGACGGCCAACACCGCAGTTCCTGGTGTGTCCGCTGTGCCGTGCGTTTGATCATTGCTTGTACAGCCCTCTCGCAGTGTCCGGAGCAAGTATGGTGGGTCTGACACACCGGTGTCAATGTGTTCTTTTTTCCATTTCCAGGAGTGTAATTAAAGTCTTCACAGCTGAAAGACATTGCTGCTTTTAAACCTTTCAGGCTACAAGTTCTTGGTCAACGAAACTTCTGTTCTTAACGGTTCGTCCAGAACTGCGTTGGTCGTCTTCAGAGGCGTTGCTCCTCTGTTAAGTATTGTCAGTTTCGCCATAGTGCCTTTATTCAATATGATCGTCGTCAACGAACTTACGGTATTTATAACGAATATTTTCCCCGGAGATTTGTCTGCTCTTTACAGACATTGCCTTAGTTCCAGTCAGTTCCAATACGATGATGACTTCTATGAACAACTTGATGGTGTAGCAATGGGTAAGCGATTAGTTAATTTATATGTGGAGAAATTAGAACAGCCAGATCTAGAAATAGCAAATAAGAAACAATCTCGCTGTTATCGGTTTGTGGATGACACACTTGAGGTCCGGCCACATGGGAAAAAGTAGCTTTGGACGAATTCTTTGGTTTTGTACATAACATAAATCCAAAACTCCAATTCACCATGGAAATAGAGAATGACAACAAAATACCTTTCTTGGGTGTTTTTGCTATGAGACAGACCGAACATAATGTTTTTCGAAAAGTAACGCCACGGACAAATATTTTATCTAATCACCATCCACAACAAAACAGAGATGTCATAAAAAGTCTTGCCGATAGAACCAAAAGGATTTGCATTTAGGAATACCTAGAAGCCGAATTAAAACATATAAAGCAGTATGTAAAGTTTTTGAAACAAAAACTTTTATCTCCACGGCTATGAAGAGAAGCCATTGAAACATATAAAGTTAAGAATAATTTTAATAGGTAAGAAGAGACCATGAAGCTTACCGACATATGGGCAACATCTCTACAGAATTGCTAAATAGTGTTTTATCTTTGGTGACAGTCGCTAGTTAAGGTTTCTCTTTGACAAGGATCATCTTTCCTTATAAAGTGTAACTCCGGCCACGCCCGTTTTATACAGTATATATGTGGCTCTCCGACGTCGGACCCGTCAGTCGGCAAGACTCACTGTAGGAGCAAGTCTCTGAAGATGTCCTGCGCAATTTTGGACGACACTTTAGGAACAAAAGAGTTTCGTGGACCACGACCTTATACTCTGAAAGGATTACCAGCAGTAATAATAATAATAATAATAATAATTGGAAAAAGAAAACACTACATGGCAAGCATCCGTATCATCTAACACAGCCACACATCGATTAAGACGCACCCAACACATGGCTAAGAAAAGGCAATATATACAGTGAGACTGGAGGATTCATGATTGCAATACCGGATCAAACAATAAACACCAGATATTACAGCAAGCATGTTACTAAAGATCCCAATACCACAACAGATAAATGCAGACTTTGCAAACAACAAATAGAAACAGTAGATCACATCACAAGCGGATGTACAATACTAGCAAATACAGAATACCCCAGAAGACATGACAATGTAGCAAAAATAATACATCAACAACTTGCCATACAACATAAACTAATAAAACAACACGTTCCCAAGTATGCATTATAACAGATAAAAACAACACCACATGACAAACCTGACATCATACTTAACAATAAAAAGAAGAAATTAACACAACTAATCGAAATATTCATACTCAATACAGAAGAAAAAATTGAAAAATACATCCAACTGGCTGAGGAAATCAAAGACATGTGGCATCAGTATAAAGTTGACATCCTACCAATTATACTATCAACTACAGGAGTCATACCACACAACATCCACCAGTACATCAGCGCAATACAGCTACATCCAAACATATATATACAACTACAGAAATCTGTAATTATTGATACATGTTCAATTACCCGAAAGTTCATAAATGCAGTGTAACATATACCGTATAGTTAAAAGAAGGTCATGCTTGATCAAGGTCCTCGTCACTTTCCATTTTCAGCCAGACATAACGTCTGAGACAGGAAAGATTCAATGGTTCAAATGGCTCTGAGCACTATGGGTCTTAACATCTATGGTCATCAGTCCCTTAGAACTACTTAAACCTAACTAGCCTAAGGACATCACACAATACCCAGCCATCACGAGGCAGAGAAAATCCCTGACCCCGCCGGGAATCGAACCCGGGAACCCGGGCGTGGGAAGCGAGAACGCTACCGCACGACCACGAGATGCGGGCACAGGAATGAGAAATAATAATAATAAGATAGCAAATAGAAACGGAAATACTATTCTCCAAGCTAATACTTAAGTATGTTATTAAGGAACTGATACCTAGTCCTCTCTGAAGTAATACACAGAATAGGCTAAAACAATTCTCGAGACAGATATCTGTGAGTAATCAGGACCAGCGTCGCCTATGTTTCTTACCATGTTAATCTTGTGCGAGTCTCTATAGTTTTCTACCGCACACACTTTCTTGCATTGCCAAATGGACTATTCACCGATGCGTCACATGTCATGTCAACCCATCCCTTCTTGTTGACGAATTGAGCAATCCTCCTACCGATGTAATCTTCACAGTTCTTCTGTATCACCACATTCTCTTCGTGTCTGGTCTGTTTACCACCCACCTTTTCCTTCTCTAAAAAGGCTACACTCTGGAGCAATACCGTCACAATACACATCCATACACTAAATTCCACATTCGATGATAAAAATTTCTATTTTTCGCTTATGCTTTTCTTGCTATTGTGTCACAGTTTCACAACTCTGTTTGGGTGCGAAGAAAGCAAAACATATACAACAGTTTTAGTATCTGAACTTCCTAATCTAATTCACTAAACGTCATTTGATGTAATTTAGTTATAAATTGCTTTTGTTGATGTTCACGCTATAACCTCCTTTCCGTGACGCAGAGGTTCATATAGTGCCTGCACGAGGTTATTGTAGACCTAGAACTAAGAGAATGTAAAACGCAATACCAATCAAGCGGACAGACGTCGACTTAAAGGAACACATTTTGAGACTCCACAGACAACGCGATATCAAGTTACCCTCGTTGGCAAAGAATAATTACCGCGGGAGGTACGATAGTATATGATCAAACCTCCACTGGCACATTGCAGGGCTCTAAGAGTACCTGATCTCCCAAATCAATGGACGAGCACTAAGCTAAGTTGGTCACGAGACCTGGACTATCGTGTACTCCCAAGATATACAGCGCGCTCCAGCTCAACTGTTTATCTCAGATATTTCTTCATCCGTACAAACTCCGATTAGCAGTTTCGAAGAAACTACAGTATATGCAACTTATGATTTATGTGTTTTGAACATGAAACCGATTGCTGTCATAGGAGAAAGGTCATGTTGTTATACGGAACTGTTTTATTAGCGTCATGTGGCGCTCCTGCTTGACGCATCCGAGAAAATCTACTTACAACAGAAGAACAGTGGGGAAAATACTGGTCAAACTTTAGTACAGGCCCGTGTGGATTGACAAGCACACCAGCTGGAGGGCAAAAAATATGGCGTTTAAGGATGACTGACCAGTTAATTACGGTAACAGTTCGCTTCTACCAAGCCCTTGAAAGAAAGATGCACATAAAAACTAAATGGATTTCTTAAAGAGGGTACTTAATTAGAAAAATCGTTAAATAATAACTACGAATAATAAGTTCAATGCTATGACACATCTGGTACCACGCGCCACGGAATTTGAATCCGATCCAGACGTCATGGACATCGAAGACCCCTATAGGTCACTGCACCATCGCGCCGTAAGCTGTGGCGGCGCGCCTCTCCTGGCCCGCTTTTAGTGTGAGGGCACCACAGTGGAACACGTGGTTCCAGCAGCCAATAGCGGCGCCCCCGATAGAGTACTTAAAGCCTGCCTCTCGCTCAGCCAGTTCTCCCTACTGTCTGCGCCCATCCTGTCCGTCTCACACCCACCCTCACCTACCTTGGCCTCACCATTGACCGTCACCTCACCTGGATCCCTCATCTCCGCTCCATCCAATTCAAAGCCCACAACCGCCTCAGACTCCTCAAACTCCTCTCTGACCGGACATGAGGGTTGCACCCCTCTCCCATTCTCCACACCTACAAGTCCTTAATCAGTCCCATCCTCTGTTATGCCAGTCCTGCTGGACATCTGCCCCCCCCCCCCAAATTCTATAAGTCCCTCAAGATCCTTGAGCGTCATGCACTCCGCCTCACCTTCCGTATACGCCTCCCGTCCCCCATGCGGATCCTCTATGACCTCATTCCTTTCCCCCATCTGCTCCTATTCCTCGAACATATCTGCATCCTCTACACCTCCCGCCGCCTTCATCCCCCTCACCACCTGGTTGCTCCACTCCTTTCCCATCCCTACCCCCTACCATGTCTTCACTGTTGTGTCCCCCCTACCCTCCATCTCTACACCCTTCATCTCCTTTTCCAAGGTGGCTTCCATCAACTCCCCCTCCTGCATGATGCCCTCTCTCCCTCCATTTATCCCTCCTATCAACTCTGATCCTCACTCACCCTCCTTTTCTCTTCTTGGGCTCCCTCTCCCCATCTTCCATCCTCTTTTTTCCCCACCTCCCCTGTCTCACCCCCTTTTCTCCCCCGAGTCCTTTTGCATTTCCCTCCTCTGCCTCCTCTCATTCCCTCTCGGGTCTGCCCTGCCCCTCCCCCCTTTATTGGTCCTCTCCCTCCTTGGTTCCCCCCCCTTTTCGTGTTTTTTCCTCCTTGTTCTTCCCCCTCCTCCAGTTCCCCCCCCCCCCCCCTGCTGCCTTTGGCTCGGGAGTGTCATCTTTGTGCTGCCCTTTTTGTGCAGTGTTTTACAGTGAGTGTTCCGTGTTGTGTTTTTTCTGGGAAGTGTTGCGAACGGCTGGGTGTGCTGGGTGTGCTGATTGCTGTGTCTTTTATTAACATTGCCAATCCCTTTTGCTTTCTGTTTTAACTTTCCGCATTTTTCCGCTATTTTACACTTTATGTTACTGTTTTATCGCCTGTTTTTCTTGTTTCTTTTCTTCATCCGCTTTTTAAAATAAAAGTCTGTAGGCTGCAGAGCAGCGTACTAAGCTGCTGGCAGCCCACCCCCTTCGGGGGGAATTGAAAATCAATAAAGGAAAGAAAAAGCTCAGCCAGTCAGTCTAATCTCGTGTACGTCTGTGGACACATCGTCTCGCGTTAGACAGCTTACTTACTTGTTATGTGTACGAGTGGACGTGTTTGTTAGGTTTTCGTGTGACTCTGTTGTTCGATCTTGTTGTTGTTCGTTCTGTCCTTCGTTGGTCGTGTTTGTCCTCTCCCGTTGTGTTGTTGTTTGCAGGGCACTCCGCGGGTCCCGCCGCGCTTTCCGTCATTTCAACACCGCGACCGTCCCACTTGCAGTAACAACAACAACAACACACACACACACACACACACACACACACACACTGCAAACTTACGTCAGCCACAGTAACAACAAAGAAATCATAAAATAAAATGGTCATAAACACTTCCTTAAAACTCAATTTATCGTTAAGCGCTCGAAATTCCACTGTGTTACACATTTGTAGTTACAAGTACCAAAAATTTCTGATGAGATTGCAGAGATTTCTCCTTTATCACTGCACAAGCGACAACACTGCGATGTTTTAAATCTTCTTGGGCCGTCGGAACTTGTATATACTTCATCTTTGAGTTTAACCACAAGGAAAAGTCGAGTGCCGTCAAATTAGATGAACTAGGAAGCCAACAACGCATTCACGTACTCTTCAACGACTAGAAGGGAACTGAGTAAGTTGGGATGTTTGGGGATGTTTCAGGGAGAAGACCAGACAGCGAGGGCATCGGTCTCATCGGTTTAGGGAAGGACGGGGAAGGAAGCCGGCCGTGCCCTTTCAAAGGAACCATCCCGGCATTTGTCTGGAACGATTTAGCGAAATCACGGAAAACCTAAATCAGGATGGCCGGACGCGGGATTGAACTGAGTAAGTATTTAAGCGTGCTGGTACCACATAAATCAGCGATTTCAAATGATATCTCTAGGAAGACCGATATCACTTACGCAATAAACTTTTACCTGTTTAGGTATCTCCAATCAGGTAATGATATATCACGTATCTCTAGTAATCCACACCAAAAGCAGCCAGTGCGGATTCTCTGCGGGCCCAATAATGGTTATTTCTCTGCACATGACTTGTAAAGATAGTCATCGGTAAGGAGAATTGTTTCAAGAAAGAACCCATTGTCCTGATTAGCACAGAGCGACAGAAGTGCATGCGTCCTCTGCAATTCTTCTGGTTAATCTGCTGGTGAAGTCAAACATGATGCAAATGGAAGTTGTTTGTCCGAAAAGTCTGACGTATTCCAGAGGCACTCTCAGTTTCCTTGGAGTTAACTTGTGCCTTGTGAGCAACGGCTGACACAACGTCAATTTCGTTTGCTCCGCTCGTTGTAGGATTGCTTTTTACGCTCTATGTATGACGAGTGCTCTTCCGGTTACAGTGTTTTTGCAAGTTCTCTGAACTGACCTCCTTATTGGAGGCAGTTTCTCGGGATACCTTTGTGCGCACAACTGGCTCCTCTTCGCGTCGTACTGCATTCTTGGTACGGAAGAAGCATATCTGTTCGTTTATCAAGAACATTCATTTTTACAAGGCAACCAGCAATCACAACACGTCAACGAAAAAGAATGGAAACTAGGTTTTCACCGTTACCATTTTATACCAGTATCGCGACGATGCAGCACTTGCTTTCTTCATCCGATTTCACAAATTTTCTTATTTGGGTACGATATCACGACTTTTTCGTAAGAAACGAGCTTCACGCTCAGACCGGATAAATTCTAAGTTCGAAATATTGTAATTCCTCCGAAACTGCTAATCGGATTTGGAAGAGTGAAACGGCATATGAATTTGTCTCTTTTCAAAATGCAGTACTAGCAGCAGAAAACAGCACAGTTCCTTTTGTAAAAGTTAAATTGATACGATCATCACTAAAAAAAGACTGCACGTCATTTAGTGAGGCTTTTCTCACGGTTTGTTTCGGGGAAAATGGAATCTTAAACGATTCAGAAAATATAAAAAACTCTTATCAGCGCACACTCCTCTGAAAGGTTAAAATTTCATTTTGGAAACATCCCTCGGGTTATGGCTAAGCCATATCTCCGCAGTACCCTTTCTTCTAGAAGTGCTAGTTTATCAAGGTTCGCAGGAGACCTTCTGTGATGTTTGGGGAAAGAGAGGAGGTACGGCGGAAGTGAAGCTGTGAGGAGGGGTCGTGAGTCGTGCTTGGGTGGCTCAGTTGTCCTGTCCGGTACGATAGCTCAGCGTGTTCGATAAGACGGATAGCTGCAAAAAAAAAAAAAAAAAAAAAAAAAAAAAAAAAAAAAAAAAAGAGAGAGAGAGAGAGAGAGAGAGAGAGAAGTGAATGGATCAACGAAGAACTTTAACGTGTGTCAAGGGACGTCCGCCCGAAACATGGCCAACGAACAATTACGAACAAAATAAAATCCCCGCGAAAGGCAAAAGTCCTGAGTTCGAGTCTCGGCCCTGCCCACAATTTTAATCTGCCAGGAAGTTTAATATCAGCGAACACTTCCCTGCAGTGTGAAAATTTCATTCTCAATGTAAAAAGTTAACAGATTTGCGGAATTACCTTGTACATGGCTCCGTGGATAATGACGGAAGGCCCAATAGGTTTTTCGCAGATGATGTTATTACATACAGAGAAGTCGCAACGTTACAAGATTCTAGCGAAATGTTGGAATACCGGAGGAGGATCGACTGTATGCCTCGCGGGATTAGCTGAGCGGTCTGGGGCGCTGCAGTCGTGGACTGTGCGGTTGGTCCCGGCGGAGGTTCGAGTCCTCCCTCGGGCATGGGTGTATGAGTTTGTCCTTAGGATAATTTAGGCTAAGTACTGTGTAAGCTTAGGGAGTGATGACCTTAGCAGTTAAGTCCCATAGGATTTCCCACACATTTGAATATTTAATCGACTCTCGGTACAGCTATTGTCTACTGAACCTAATCGTAAACGAATGTTGTGATTAGACGATTGTCGAAGAAATGCTGGAAACAGTCACGTATATTAGATCTGAATATTTGGGACAATACAGAGTGATTTATAGCATGATCATGTAAAATACACGTAGTCCAGTCCTCCCTCGAAGGATGAAAGCCACAAACACACAGACACCTTGTTCGACGATTCTTAAATGTAGCTCGTCGGACTGGGAGCCGTACCGCACAGTATACATGTAAGAAATACAGAAGATCGAAGAAAGAGCAATGCGTAACAAGTTCGTTTAGCAACGACGAAAGCGTGCTGGAGATGTTCATGCAACACTATTGGCAGACGCTGAAACAGAGTTTTAGTCCATCACAATGTGAGTTGATGTTGAAATACCGAGAGATTTCCTACAAGATTCAAGGTATATATTTTCTTCTTCTACGTATGTCTTGCTAAAAGACCATGGCGCTACAATTAGAAAGATTTCAACTCTTGTGAAGGCTACTTAAGAATCGTTCTTCCGCGGACCATCCAAGATCGTAAGAGGAAAGGCGAAAGTAACAATAGTTGGTAAATCTTCAGGCTTTCCCGGCGATCTAATGGCACCTTGGGTTGTCGGGTGTTCTGAGTCTCAGGTCGCACCTGATGAAGGTAACGAACTACGCTACCGAAATATCGTGCAAGTACGACGCTGATATCCGGCGGAACACCCGACAACCCAAGATGTCAATAGTAGGTAATCATGAATTAGCTAACGGAGTACACACTTATGGACCAAACAGTTTGACGAAAGCCCACCTCGAGAGTGAATGCCGCCTCGAGGCGTTGCTTGCGTGCGACGCTGTAAGTGTCAGGAGCTTTCTGGAGATGTTACGGACTGCACATGGGGAAGACCACTGACGAAAGGTGCTTTGACAACTTGCGGATCGGTCTGGCCTGGCACCTGTGAACGAACACGTCGCACACAGAGGCTGATCAGATGTTGGCATGCTACTGTCGTGATCCCTATGGAAATTGACGCGAAGGCAATGAGATCACGTTTAGCTGACAAGATGTTGGACTTCCGTGCCTCATCACACAACATCAAAATCTGATGCTTGCCAGCTCTATAAAGTAGGATAGGTAGCGATCTCAGGCAAATACACTCCTGGAAATGGAAAAAAGAACACATTGACACCGGTGTGTCAGACCCACCATACTTGCTCCGGACACTGCGAGAGGGCTGTACAAGCAATGATCACACGCACGGCACCGCGAACACACCAGGAACCGCGGTGTTGGCCGTCGAATGGCGCTAGCTGCGCAGCATTTGTGCACCGCCGCCATCAGTGTCAGCCAGTATACCGTCGCATACGGAGCTCCATCGCAGTCTTTAACACTGGTAGCATGCCGCGACAGCGAAGACGTGAACCGTATGTGCAGTTGACGGACTTTGAGCGAGGGCGTATAGTGGGCATGCGGGAGGCCGGGTGGACGTACCGCCGAATTGCTCAACACGTGGGGCGTGAAGTCTCCACAGTACATCGATGTTGTCGCCAGTGGTCGGCGGAAGGTGCACGTGCCCGTCGACCTGGGACCGGACCGCAGCGACGCACGGATGCACGCCAAGACCGTAGGATACTACGCAGTGCCGTAGGGGACCGCACCGCCACTTCCCAGAAAATTAGGGACACTGTTGCTCCTGGTGTATCGGCGAGGACCATTCGCAACCGTCTCCATGAAGCTGGACTACGGTCTCGCACACCGTTAGGCCGTCTTCCGCTCACGCCCCAACATCGTGCAGCCCGCCTCCAGTGGTGGCGCGACAGGCGTGAATGGAGGGACGAATGGAGACGTGTCGTCTTCAGCGATGAGAGTCGCTTCTGCCTTGGTGCCAATGATGGTCGTATGCGTGTTTGGCGCCGTGCAGGTGAGCGCCACAATCAGGACTGCATACGACCTAGGCACACAGGGCCAACACCCGGCATCATGGTGTGGGGAGCGATCTCCTACACTGGCCGTACACCTCTGGTGATCGTCGAGGGGACACTGAATAGTGCACGGTACATCCAAACCGTTATCGAACCCATCGTTCTACCATTCCTAGACCGGGAATGGAACTTGCTGTTCCAACAGGACAATGCACGTCCGCATGTATCCCGTGCCACCCAACGTGCTCTAGAAGGATTAAGAAAAACTACTCTGGCCAGCAAGATCTCCGGATCTGTCCCCCATTGAGCATGTTTGGGACTGGATGAAGCGTCGTCTCACGCGGTCTGCACGTCCAGCACGAACGCTGGTCCAACTGAGGCGCCAGGTGGAAATGGCATGGCAAGCCGTTCCACAGGACTACATCCAGCATCTCTACGATCGTCTCCATGGGAGAATAGCAGCCTGCATTGCTGCGAAAGGTGGATATACACTGTACTAGTGCCGATATTGTGCATGCTCTGTTGCCTGTGTCTATGTGCCTGTAGTTCTGTCAGTGTGATCATGTGATGTATCTGACCCTAGGAATGTGTCAATAAAGTTTCCCCTTCCTGGGACAATGAACTCACGGTGTTCTTATTTCAATTTCTAGGAGTGTATAATGACGGTGTTGATGCAAGCACAAGCGTTTCGGAGAACGCCGTTCAGTGCACATTGTTTAATACGTGGCTTCACAACAAACGCACCCATACGTTTTCATACGTTGCCCCATCGGTATCGGCGATTACAATTGGAGAGACACAGGATCGTGGAAATGGGAGCGCGTGGCAATGGAAACATATCACCTGGTTGGATTATTCTTGTTGCTTATCATACGAGGATGGTGGCTGTGGACGGATGCGCCGTCATTCACGTGAAAGGTTTATCGAGACAAAACATTACGACCACTCTTCACCACAAGGTTTAATGCCTGCTGATGGTGTTACGGGGACGTGACGCAGTAAGGAAAGAATGTAAGCGAAAGAGAGACGAATGTGCAGTTATTACAGCGAAGATGCGAACCACAAATACGGAAATCCTGTGATATAAGCTGTTTTGACTAATGACACATTGTCGTAGCGCCGCGGCTGGGAACGAGACTCACTGAAACGGCGAAGCTTTTCGCCTGTTGGCGTACTACTATCGTGAGCACCTTTGGAAAGTGGTTGAACGATGGTTCCTGTTGTTGTGGTCTTCAGTCCTGAGACTGGTTTGATGCAGCTCTCCATGCTACTCTATCCCATGCAAGCTTCTTTATTTCGCAGTACCTACTGCAACCTACATCCTTCTGAATCTGTTTAGTGTATTCATCTCTTGGGCTCCCTTTACCCTCCACGCTGCCCTCCAGTACTAAATTGGTGATCCCTTGATGCCTTAGATTATGTCCTACCAACCGATCCCTTCTGCTAGTCAAGTTCTGCCACAAATTTCTCTTCTCCCCAATTCTATTCAATACCTCCTCATTAGTTATGTGATCTACCCATCTAATCTCCAGCATTCTTCTGTAGCACCACATTTCGAAAGCTTCTATTCTCTTCTTGTCCAAACTATTTATTGTCCATGTTTCACTTCCATACATGGCTACACTCCATAAAAATACTTTCAGAAATGACTTCAATACTTGATGTTAACAAATTTCTCTTCTTCCGGAAAGCTTTCCTTGCCATTGCCAGTCTACATTTTATATCTCCTCTACTCCGACCATCCTCAGTTATTTTGCTACCCAAATAGCAAAACTCCTTTACTACTTAAAGCGCCTCATTTCCTAATCTAATACCCTCAGCAATACCCAATTTAATTCGACTTGATTCCATAACCCTCGTTTTGCTTTTGTTGATGTTCATCTTATATCCTCCTTTCAAGACACTGTCCATTCCGTTCAGCTGCTCTTCCAGCTCCTTTACTGTCTCTTGACAGAATTACAATGTCATCGGCGAACCTCAATGTTTTAATTTCTTCTCCATGTATTTTAATTCCTACTCCAAATTTTCTTTTGTTTCCTTTACTGTTTGCTCAGTAGATAGATGGAATAAGATCGGAGAAAGGCTACAACCCTGTCTCACTCCCTTCCCAACCACTGCTTCCCTTCCATGTCCCTCGACTCTTATAACTGCCATCTGGTTTCTGTACAAATTGTAAATAGCCTTTCGCTCCCTGTATTTCACACCTGCCACCTTCAGAATTTGAAAGAGAGTATTCCAGTCAACATTGTCAAAAGCTTTCTCTAAGTCTACAAATGCTAGAAACGTAGGTTTCCCTTTCCTTGATCTATTTTCTAAGATAAGTCGTAGGGTCAGTGTTTGGCTCTGAGCACTATGGGACTTAACATCGGTGATCATCAGTCCCCTAAACTTAGAACTACTTAAACCTAACTAACCTAAGGACATCACACACATCCATGCCCGAAGCAGGATTCGAACCTGCGACCGCAGCGGTCACGCGGTTCCAGACTGAAGCGCCTAGAACCGCCGGCCACACCGACCGGCAGGGTCAGTATTGCCTCACGTGTACCAATATTTCTACGGAATCCAAACTGATTTTCCCTGAAGTCGGCTTCTACCAGTTTTTCCATTCGTCTGTAAAAATTGGTATTAGTATTTTGCAGCCATGGCTTATTAAACTGATAAAATGGTAAAATGACGAATAGGCCGTAAGACACTTGTCGACCAAGTATCATCACAAAATCCAGGATAGGCAGCGGTCTGTGACACATCTGACGACAGAGTACAATGCTGCTGCACACACGAGTGTTTCGGAGTACATCGTTCAAATGCCATTGTTGAAAGGGGACCTCCACATCACACGACCCTACGTGTTACTGTCTTGACCCAACGATATTGTCAGTTGTGACTGCAGTTGCTGAGTTTTAATGGTGGGTGAACAGAAACGTGTCGCCTGTCGAACGAATTGCATTTCATGTTACACCAGGTCGGTAGTTGGGTCCTTACACGCCTTCATTGAGGCGAATGGCTGCACGAAATATGCACCGCGCCACAGATGGAGGCTGGAGAGGTCACAATTATGCCATGGGGTCCACTGAGTTGGGCTTCCATGGTGTCTGTGGTGGTAATCGAAAGCATTATGACAGGAGCGAGCTATTTGAACATTATTCCGGACCACCTGCACAGCTTTGTGCCTCAAGTCTCCCTCTATGGCGATGATATCTTCCAGCAGGTTAACGGACCGTGAGGTGCCAAGACCTAATCTTGCTACAGTGGTTTTAGGGGCGTTATAGTGTACTCACATTGATGTCTTGCCCAGCAAATTTGCCTCATCTGTACTAATGGGGACACATAACGAGCGCCAGCTGCAAGCCCGTAAACCACCATCCCGTAATTTGCGGGAATTTCTTAACATCTGCGTAGACTTCTTGAATCCTGTCAATGACTTGTAGAATGTGTAGTAAGCAGGACTGTGTTTTCATAGTGGAACAACAGGCTACTGAAGTGATGGTCATAATTTTGTGGCTCATCGATATACACTGATGCTCATAAATGAAGCATAATGCTAATACATGGTGAAACAACTCTCGTGTGGGCGGTTTTCGGTTTTAAATCACCTCAGGGTATGACCATGCGGTGCATTTGACCTGCGGTAGTCGCACGGTGGCGCTGGCAGCAGTCCACGAACGCAGAGGTGTGTTGGTGCATGTTAGAGTACGGTGCAACGAGTAAGTGTGCAGATGTATTCAGACGTGCCAATGGTGACTGTGTGTTGAAAATGGCTCAAAAAACACATATTGATGACGTTATGAGGGGTAGAATACTAGGGCGACTAGAGGCTAATGAAACCCTGCCGGTCGTAGCACGGGCCCTCCGTGTGCCACCGTGTGATCTCAAGATTTTGGCAACGATTCCAGCAGACAGGAAACGTGTCCAGGCGCTACAGTACGGGACGTCCACAGTGTACAATGTCACAAGAAGACCGATATCTCACCATCAGTGACCGCAGACGGCCACGGAGTACTGCAGGTAACCTTGCTGGGGACCTTGCCGCAGCCACTGGACAGTTGTCTCCAGACACACAGTCTACAGACGAGTGAACAGACATGGTTTATTCGCCCAGAGACATGCAAGGTGCATTCCATCGATCCCTGGTCACAGGAGATACTGTATAGCCTGGTGTCAAGAACACAGTACATTGTCATTGGAACAGTCGTCCAAGGTTATGTTCACGGACGAGTCAAACTATAGTCTGAACAGTGATTCTCGCCGGGTTTTCATATGGCGTGAACCAGGAACTAGATACCTACCCCTTAATGTCCTTGAAAGGGACATGCATGGAGGTCGCGGTTTGACGGTGTGGGATGGGATTATGATGGGTGCACGTACACCCCTGCATGTGTTTGACAAAGAAACTGTAACAGGTCAGGTGTATCGAGACGTCATTTTGCACTAATATGTCCTCCTTTTCAGGGGTGCAGTGGGTCCCACCTTCCTCCTGCTGGATGATAACGCACGGCCCCACCGAGCTGCCACTTAAAACAGAAGATATCAAGTGAATGGAGTGGCCTACCTGTTCTCCAGACCTAAACCCCATCGAGCACGTCTGGGATGCTCTCGGTCGATGTATAGCTGCACGTCTTCAATCCCCTACGACACTTCAGGAGCTCCGACAGGCACTGGTGCAAGAATGGGAGGCTATACCCCAGCAGCTGCTCGACCACCTGATCCAGAATATGCCAACCCGTTGTGCGGCCTGTGTACGTGAGCATGGTGATCTTGTCCCATACTGATGCGCAGGAAACAGTGGCGTTTTGTAGCACATGTTTTCCGGGATGGTTTTCGCAACTCATCACCAATACAGATCAGTGACGTGTGTGTTCTTTATGTGCCTATGGTATTAGCGCCAATTTTGTGTAGTGCCACGTTGTGTGACAGCACATTCTGCAGTCATCCTTAATTTATCATTATGAGTGTATTTTGGACACTATCCGTGGCTATCATTTGTGGGAATTTTTTGACCTATGCGTAGATATCTTGCGCTACACACCTCCGGAAACCTGTAGTACAACGGTTGCATAGTTAATTGGTTCAGTGAAGCCTTTAGACTATTACCACATAAATCTTGTTCGTAGTTAATTGGCAATTGTAGTATAATTAATTGATTGTACTAACTTTGAGTGTTTGGCTGTCATAGGAGAACTGTCTGCTAATGACCTGATAAATATCAGTTGTTACTTGTATTTTCACAATAGTTTTAATTTTTGTACGATATAATCTGACTACAGAAGGAAATTTTAGCGAACGAGTTTGCGACATGCACTATTTAAACTTGAGCACTGACTCCCACGCCCGCCTCCGCATCTGAGCAGCCGGCTTCGCTGGCTGTTAGATTCTCAGTGCTGCAGGGGTTTTTCCTTCGTGAAAATGCTGATAAGGGTGCACTCAGCCCGGCGAGGCCAACTGACGAGCTATTCAATCGATTAGTAGCAGTGGCAAGATCAAGAAACTGACCGGGAGAGAGGTTTGCTAACCAGATGCCCTTCAATACCGCAACCTACGACGCCATTACCACAGGATGAGGTGTCAGTAGGTCGTGCCCGTTTGGCCCGTCTGGGACTAAATGCAGTACTTTACTTTTAGCGAATCCCATAGTCTCTACGTTAAAAGTCTCATGATTCGTTTTCTACGCTTTCTGGAACATGCCAAGTATGTGCTCTGTTTAAACTTCAAGATGGCGGCAAGCCCCGGTTAAGCGAGTTGCTCTCCGAGAGATCACGTTTCGTGGAAAAATGATTAAATTAATGACTAAATTCTCAATTATTACTATAGTGTTATAAATTACTGTTCTTCACTTTGTTGGCACCAACTATCAATATATAAGACTTTTGCAGATTGCACTGGCAAGGTTGATGGTGTCAAATACAATTGCTTCACTATTTTACATACAGTACACGAGTCTTTAGTCGGTTCTATACATTCTGTCCCAAATGTTATTTTATCAGTGTTTTTGCACGTATTTCCACAGCACCGTGCGCCGATGGCTTCACTGCTAACATCAGACCCTCATTGAGCTGGTGGCGCTTGTTTTGGGTGCGTCCATCTTAGTCGCAAGCCGTTATCGCGTGAACAATCCGCAGTGGTTGACAGCTACAAATGAAAAAAACAGGCACCTACTATGTCATCGTCAGTGAAGTCTAACATACTTGCCGACAGTTTCTTTTCTTTACTATACTTACACTCTAATTGGTATCTCAGAGGGGCGTTAAGCTCAGGGACAATTTTAGATAGTCATTTACACGTAAACAGTTTTAATCATCTGCTTTTTAATAAAAATGTGAGGTGACATCTGAGATCTCCGAACACACCGTTACCGTAGAAACCTATAAAGGACATGTGGAATCCATACCAAACAGAATCACTGGTGTACTGCGTTTCAAAATTTGGCCAGTGCTCTATTAAGTAGGTGATTATGATGTTTTTGCTTATAAGCGTAGATGTAGATCAACACCGGCGGAATAAAACCGCAACTCACTCAAGGACAAGGCCATTTTATTGAAAAGTGTTAGGACGCGCAATTCATCATTGTAGGAGAATATGACAACGATCTCAGACCAAATAGAAAACTCACGTAGGTTGCCTAAACAGTTCCATCAATACACGGTGTATCCCCGTCTGGCGGCAACGCAGGCGTGTATTCTCTAGTCCAAACCTTCGTTAAGGTCTCGAATGGCATCCTGTGACAGACTGTTCCTGCTGTTGCAATTCGACAATAGTTCTTGCAGGCTGTGGAGAAAGAATAAGTTCACGCTTCACCATGTCCCAGACATAGTCAATTCGTGAGAGATCTGGTGGTCTTGTTGGGCAGGACAGTTGTTGTACATAATGGAGACCATATTACCTCGCAGGAGACATACATGTCGGCCGTGGTGGCCGAGCGGTTCTAGGCGCTACACTCTGGAACCGCGCGACCGATACGGTCGCAAGTTCGAATCCTGCCGCGGGCATGGCCGTGTGTAATTAGTTTTAAGTAGTTCTGATTTCTAGGGCACTGATGAACTCTGAATATAAGTCCCATAGTGCTCAGAGCCATTTGAACCATTTGAGGCATACATGGAGCTACAATGACTTGCTGAAGAAGTACAGTGAAATGGTAGTAGCACGTGAATAACAACCTGTGCAGTACAGTGGTCAATGGTTAGGCTACCGTGCAGAAACACCAGGTGAGACCGGGAGTTGTTTGTCCCACCACCAAGGTTAAAAAGTGGTTCAAATGGCTGTGAGCACTATGCGACTCAACATCTGAGGTCATGAGTCGGCTAGAACTTAGAACTACTTTAGCTAACCTAAGGACATCACACACATCGCTGTCGGGCTTGGCGGTGTCACAGTTCCAGTGGTAGCATGGCCGGATACACACTTCATCTTAGCCCTGCTGCAAGCAGACAGTTCCCAGTCGTCGTTAGTGACGTACCAGATGTAACATGTACCAAGATTTCTTCTCTACACGATGTTCGGTCGGCCACTGTCGATCTTGATGTGCGTCTGTACCACGCAGACATCCAGAACGTCATCAACAGCGATACATCACCGATACTGTTATAATTCTCGTCGTCATTTGTTATGATCACAGGTGGCCAATGCCAAATAGAAACATATGTTGCAGGTTTGGCAGTAAAGTCGGTAAGGAGCTGGCTGCATAATCTGTACCTGCAACGACTGAAATAATTAGTAGTCGTTGGTAAAAGATTTTTTATGTTGCACTTGTGTTACGGGCTTCTTAATATGCTCCATACATATAATTACAAATAGATATCTTGAGAGGCATTACTTATGCCGTACTTGACTAAGCGCCTTGTTAGAGGTTGCTTCCTATCAGCTGAAGGCTGTGCTACATTCCTGGTCGACGTCTCGAGTAAGAGTGGACGAGATCTCCCTAGATACTTGTCACAAGCAGCGGAGCGGCGCTATTCGTGACTCGCGGATCCAGTGATATCTATTACGGACCGCGATCGACATCTGTAACCACCAACAAGTGTGGTATCGAACGTTGATACTACAGATACCTTACGGCGAATACGTCCAGTAAGCCGCCGATACGAATATTCAGTTCCCCGCTGATCCATAATGCGACCATGTTCAAATGGCTCAGTTGTTCAACACTAGGACGTACTTGTCGGCAGAGCATGTGAAACGTCCCCTTAGAAAAAATAATGAATTACTGTGCTGATAAACCTCTTATATTGTTTGATTTTCAAACAGCTTAGCAGAACTGAACGTACTCAGACATTCTCTCTTAACTTATTCTGGTCAACACTGACACACAATATTTTTAGCTCAACGCAATCTTACTTTCAACAGTCCCTACAAAAGAATGGCCCTGGCTAACAATAACCTATAACTTTCATGAATCACTTACCTCACAAAGTCTTCGTTACTCGAACTACTGCAATACAGCGAGTGCGAATACTGCCAGCTAAACAAAAGATTCTAACTACTGAAGGCACTAACTACTGATAGGCATGGTTACCAAATAAAAGATTTTGATAAACAATATCTTTACCTTAATAATGTTCGAAAGTCATTATGATATCCAGTATTACAAATTTACTCTTTCTGATGAACACACGTCCAGATCGTCCGCTCTCAACTCTGTGCCATCTCTCTCCCAACATCCACCACTGCTGGCGGCTCACCTCCAACTGCACAACGCTACGAGCTGTTCACATCCAACTGCCCAACACTACCGAGCGAAGTGGCGCAGTGGTTAGCACACTGAACTCGCATTCGGAAGGACGATGGTTCAATCCCGCGTCTGGCCATCCTGATTTATGTTTTCCGTGATTTCACTAAATCACTCCAGGCAAATGATGGGATAGTTCCTTTGAAAGGGCATGGCTGAATTCCTTCCCCATCATTCCCTAATCAAATGAGACTCATGACGTCGCTGTTTGGTTTCTTCCCCCAAACAATCCGATCCATTCGATGCCCAACACTACAATAGCAAATATTCCAACAATGCAAACCTGCCACAGACTTCAAACAGCACAGTCAATGATTTTCATATAGAGGGCGACGTGGCGTTACCAACATAAAAACCTATACAGTCTACTTACACATGGTGATGCCATAGAATGAATGTTGGACACACTGTTGATCTCTAAACTCGGCACAGTTGCTGCCTTCAGAGTCAAAACAGAGGGGGCAGAAACAGGCCTCCGGAGCGCCATCTGATCACGGATGGCCGTGACAAATGAATCACTAACGCTACAACCACTCAGTATGCACATATTATACTCTGTGGCCACTGAACGCAGTCCTTGAGGGTGTTCTATCTTTCTTCGGCAGCATAGAAATGGATGTAACGATGATGTGAGATGTAGCAGTTACGCTGAAACGAAAGGGACAGCCTATGGGGGAAGGGAAAGGAGACTTCCATCAAACTAGTGACCAAAATTGAAACAGTGACAGTGCACCAGTGTTCCCTGTTCCACAGAGGACTGATCGCGCAGTCTGAAACCGCCGACCTGCTGGAAGCGCCAGTAACCTCGCGATCCGCTGACGAAGTGTGAGCCGACACAATTGTCGGCGACCAAGGCCGCGCGGTCGCGTGTTTACGGCGAGCAAACAGCACGGGGCGAGGTGACAACTGCCAGAGCACACGCGACGCGCCTGGAGCGCCGTCTCTCGTCACTTTCCTCGCTGCACAGTGTCGCCGCCAGTCTGCGCCTTCAGCCTCGGCTGGGTCTCTACTGGGCCGACACAGCCGCCAAACCCATGTGGCAGAGGGGGAAATGGGTTTCACTTTACGATCACGCTATTGTCCCAGTCCTCTGGTTCCTCTCAGTCTATCCAGCCGAAAGCTAAACTGACTGTACTGTACTTTACTGTACTGTATTGAACTGGGGACCTAGAAACGAGGCAGAGGCTTCGTCCACACCATAGCCCACAGTGGTACACAACCCCACAACAGGTTACAGCAATCCACTCATCCCACCGCCGCCGCACACCGAACCCAGGGTTATTGTGCGATTCGGCCCCCATTGGGTACCCCCGCCATGCCGCGCGGGATTAGCCGAGCGGTCTTGGGCGCTGCAGTCTCGGCGGTCTCGGCAGAGGTTCGAGTCCTCCCTCGGGCATGGGTGTGTGTGTTTTTCCTTAGGATAATTTAGGTTAAGTAGTGTGTAAGCTTAGGGGCTGATGACCTGAGCAGTTAAGTCCCATAAGATTTCACACACATTTGAGCATTTTTTGGATACCCCTGCGAACGTCCCACACCAGACGAGTGTAACCCCAATATTTGCGTGGTAGAGTAATTATGGTGTACGCGTTCGTGGAGAAATTGTTTGCCCAGCAATCACCGACATAGTGTAACGGAAGCGGAATAAGGGGAACCAGACCGCATTCGCCGAGGCAGACGTAAAATCGCCTTAAAAACCATCCACAGACTGGTCGGTACACCGAACCTCGACACAAATCCGCCGGGCGGATTCGTGCCGGGGACCGGCACGGCTTTCAGCCCAGAAAGCAGTGCATTAGACCGCACGGCTAACCAGGTGGGCTAGGTAAACTGACTACCTCATTTGGTCAATACCTTGACTATTTTCTTACGAAGTCTGTAGCGCTCTGTGTGCCATGCCTGCAATATTATGTAGATGGTATGATTGTACCAGCAGAAACGGTGGAAGAGCTCTTACTAATGAGGGAGAATATTGTAACTGTGGATAAAATGTTTGGAATGAAACTGAATATTGGCAAGACCAAAGTGTTGAAAATCAGAAAGTAAGACGACGCTATTAAAATATCACTAGATTGAATGTTATTAGAACAGGTTCAGTCATTCTAGCATTTATGAATCTATAGGAAGTTGTACAGATGTAGTGAGACACAGAATCTCCTCGGGGAAGAGAGTTTTCAGGAGACTGAAATGATTACTGACAGCCAAATGCATCCCCATTACACTTTAGAATAGCTTCGCCAAATGTTTCGCGTGCAGTGTGGTGTCTGATAATTCTGAAACATGGAAAGTCAGACATAAATGACAAAAATCATTAGAAATTTTTGTAATGTGGTCATGAATAAGAATGGAGACAGCACATGGATCGACAGTATGAGAAATGAGGAGGTGCTGAGCAGAGTAGGGGAGAAGAGGAAATTTATGAGGATGGCACAGAAACATTTTGGATGGGGTGTATATTACGTAGGAATGATGTACTAGACAGGATCATGGGGGGAAAAGTAGAACGAAAAGCGGGAGAGGAAGAAGATTTGGAATGCTAACAACTGTGGCGAGAGAAGAATGCTCAGGGGAGAGAGATACGGTGACGTTTAGTTGATACCGCTCTGAGGACAGATTTACTGAAAGAAGAATAGAAAAAAATAAGAAGAAGGATATTCATTCCATCATTAAAGACAGCAATAATATTATGTCACTCAAAACGTAAATCTTTCGACTGGTTCCATGTTTTCCTCAGTGTTTTCTAACTCTGTGGTAATCTTTTCATCGCTACGTAACCACAGCACTCAGCCTTAAAAGTTGAAACAATGGAAAGACTAGAAAAAAATAGAATTTACTTATTGTGCGATGCAGTATAGTAGGAAAATACACGATTACATTTGCAGGTTTCATAGGAGGGTTATACAGAGTGCGAAATTTAGAACATAGAGCTGCCAGGTTTGGCAGGAGCTAGCACATCTGGGCATCAAGTCGGACTGAGACTGAATGACAGGTTCTGGAACGTCGTTCCACGCGGCTTCATCACTGTTCTAAATCTGAATAATCGTAGAGGTAGCGTGTCATTATCACGGCAATCCAAGAGTAGATGTTTTCAGTGAGTGACCGATCTGTGGAACGTGCTAGCTACAGAAAAAAATCGAGTATCCTATGTATCGAGGCAGGCAGCACCGGAGCCCCCTCTTGTCTGAAAAGAATACGTGGTGCCGCTCCTCTGTACCTCTTTTCCGTAGCGCCCTTCACTATCGGTTAGTCTCTCTCTGTTCTCGCGTCAACAAAAGCCACAACAATTCCCGCCGTGCTGTAAGTCTTTTGTGCTCCAGTAGACAGCATCGCACTGTCAGTGTAGACAATTGCGTTGCAGCTACCAAGGCCATTTCCTGAATCAAATTACCTGTCCTGGCTGTAACATTGTGCCCGCCCTCCCCCCACCGCTTCCCCACGCAAGACAAAAATATGTCTGATCTCTGCCGGCCGCGGTGGTCTCGCGGTTCTAGGCGCTCAGTCCGGAACCGCGCGACTGCTACGGTCGCAGGTTCGAATCCTGCCTCGGGCATGGATGTGTGTGTTGTCCTTAGGTTAGTTAGGTTTAAGTAGTTCTAAGTTCTAGGGGACTGATGACCACAGATGTTAAGTCCCATAGTGCTCAGAGCCATTTTTTTGTCTGACCTCTCGGGCGATAGTCGCGTGGGTTGCCTGGGATCCTGAGCCCACGCATTTCATGAAGATGAACTACACAACTAGCGGAAGTGCATTGGAAAAGAATCGAAAGAAAGTATTCAGACTCAGGAATTTGTATAAAGTGTCTGTCATTACAAATTATTCCTACGATATTGACGCCTTATAGCTTCAAATATATGTGTATACGTTTGTACAAATAATTGATGTCATATCATGTTCCATTGTGATTCATCAGGCGGCAGAGTGACAGCAGTTTGCAAAATGGCAGAAAGCATCATGTGTATTGCAATCAGAGAAAATTGTATCCGTAACTAAGTGCAGCATACATCCACCAACCAACCAAATGATACTGCGGTGGTACCGACAGTTCAAGTACACAGGTTGCCTCAGTATAGGAACAAGCTCCGGACTACCTTATGTGGCACTTGAAACAGTGAAGAGGGGTCACATGGCGTTCCTCCCTAACACAAAAAACCTACACAGCGTTGAAGTCGCGAACTGGTCACTCCGCAGCAGTGTGGAAGATTCTGCGCAAGCGACTACATCATAGACCACACTGCATAATAAACATTCCCAGGAAGCAACGGATGATGGATTTACCCCCCCCCCCCCCCCTCCCTCGTGTTCATAGAGGAGGCGACCTTCCACATAAACGGTCTAGTGAATCATCACTATGTCCACATGTACGGCACAGCAAAGCAAAACATTACAGTGGAGATTTAAAGGTATTCACCTGTAGCTGTACGGGCACTAATTTCTGCATGTGACGGTTACCACCTACGTATACATATCACAAGACTGGTTGTTTCCTAAACTGAATACTGATGTCCTAAGCTTCACTGCTGTTAAGCAGTGCGACATCGCCTGAACGAGGAACTTCGGTGGATTGGTCGCTGCAAAGAGGATAATTTGGTACTCCTTAGGTGGCCCAAAGGGTTCCTGACCTTACAGTTCCTGATTGTTTTCTCTGGGGATACGTGAAATACAATGTTTACGCACCACCTTTGCCGACAACGTTGACGATGGTCGTTGCTTTAATTACAGACCACACTTATATCCTTACTTGGAAACGATCGTAGCGGGCAGCAGGGAGAGGACCGATGGTAATGTTGCAGGTTAAATACACCGGTAAAGGCGGCCACACACGCAACTGAATGCTTAACAGTCAGGTTGGAGGAAGCGTGCCTGAGCGATCACGCACAAATTGCTGGCGCCTACACACTGTTCGAGCAGGCTTGTACAGTCATTAGTTTGATCACCAGAAGGTGTCGAGGTCAGACGACTATGTGCTGGCTTTGCCAACATTTCTGCTTGCGTTATCAAAAAGAAAAATACGTGATATGTGGAGTAAAGAGTGGTTAGAAAAACGAAAACTTCATTCATGGACATAAGTTGCTACAAATCTCCTTTATACGTGGCGACGATGCACAAGCTGATCAACGCTGCGATGCAGTTCCGAGCACCAAACGCGACATTACATCCAATTTGCAAACATTTTTCCAACAACACAATGCACTGATCAAGTTACTCAAAACTTGGATTGACGACTTACCGGCGGATAATTACGCATTTCAAATAAAAGCCGCCAAAACGCCATTCGGACAGCATGCCAGACCCTCTTTTACCAGTCTCAGAATGAGAAATCCTGGCACTGAAATCGACAACAGCTGGGTTGTGTCATATTCTCCTTCGTCATTGAAAACATTTAAAGCTCACATCGACGTCGAATATTTTCATTCCATCAAACCGATCAAATATATATGCAACTACGTCAACAAAGCAAGCGGTATGGCAGTAGGCAATATTGATAGACCTGATGCGCGCGACGATGAAGTGAGTCGGTTTCAAACAGGTCAACAGCAATGGGGTTGCATGGCGTATTTTGAGATTCCCAATTCACACTCGCCATCTCAACGTTCTTCATCTCAGTGTTTATCTTGAAAATGGACAAAGAGGCCATTTCACGGCAGACTTTGCACGAAAATTTGTTGCTGAACCAGCGCACACAACACCTAACAGCATTTTTTGCGCTGTGTGGGGGAATATTTACTTTCCCAGACTTTGTTGTAGTTGTAAGTTCAAAATTAGGCTGCCTATACATGGAATGCTACAGCCAAGAAATTCCACCGACGTAAGCAAGACATGTGTGGAACGCTATCAATATCAATATTCGTCTGACGCTTTGTGCCGTACATACGCATTACAGCCAAATAATGCCAAGTGTTGGTATATGAGAATGCTGTTGGTTAATCCCATAGGTCCTAATCACTTGCAACGCTGGGAGCGGTTGATGGCATAGAATGACAGACGTACAGAGAAGCTTGCCAAAATCATAATTTGCTCTAAGATGACCGACACTGGAAAACAACATTAACGGACGCTTGTGGCAAAATTACGACAAATTACGAAATTATTCTCTATCAATTTCACCACATGTTCGTCCTCCCACCCGAACGATTTGTGGGACAAAAAGTCAGAGATGATTCGAGCGAAGATATTTTGCACCGTATTCGTAACGTCAGGAATGACAATACGTTTTAATCAAGCTCTGATCGAAATCCAACACATATGCTTAACCATTAGCAACAAAGAACTCATTAACCTTGTCATGAATGCGCCAGAACGTTCTGCACGTGACCTCTATGGTCGCTATTTGGCGAGAGAATAGCAAGCAGTACAATGCTAAAGATTTGGGAGCATTTGTTGAAGCGAACGAACAGCTTTCGCTTGAGGAACAAAAATTAACCTACGACACAATTACAAATGGCGTGTCAAATAACGGAATTGATCTTTTCTTCCTTGATGCGCCTGGCGACAATGAAAAACGTTCCTCATCAGGTAGCTGTTCGCTCACATTCGATCTTAAAATGGAAATGCTTTGAGTCTTGCTCCATCAGGTATCGCGGTCACATTATTAGACGGTGGACGTACAGAGCATTTTGTGCTCATATTGCCGTTGGATATCCATTTCTGGGAAGCCCCAACATGTAGCATTTCGAAACTATATGGCATGGCAAGGTCACTGTCTGGGACGAATTCATCCTAGTTCAGAAGAAATCGCTTGATTTGAGTCTTAAAGATTTACAATCAAATGCACAACTGTTCGGTGGCGTTCTCACTCTATTATCTGGGGATTTTAGACAAACTCTTCCGGTGATACCTACATCAACACCAACTCATGAACTCAACGCTTGCCCCAAAGCATCGTATCTTTGGAGACATGTAAGGAAAAAAATGTAAATCATGTTAAGGATCAATATGTGCGTACATCTGCAGCGATATGCGTTGACAGGGACTTTTTCAAAACAGCTACAAAATGTATTTCATTTCCATTGAAGGTCTGCGGCATTGTGCCATCCATCGAGCAACTCATTCAAAAATGTTATCGGTAAATTGTCACCAATTATAAAAATTATAACTGGCTTTGCGAACGTCCTATTTTGACAGTAAAAAAAACAAACCTACGTCTGTGCAATCAACCACGCAATTCAACAACAGATTGCAGGCGATTCTATTAGCTAAGAATCGACTGACAGCAAAGTGAATGAGATGGATTTGATAATTATTTTTCAATTCGTTGGTTCTTCCGGATGTGCCTCTGTACAAATTGCCACTAAAATCAGCGTACCAATTATTCTCTTCGGAAACATTAATCCACCCCAATTGTATAACGGAACAACACTACCTGTGAAGAAACTGATGCCGAATGTCATCGAGGCAACTATTCTTAAAGGAGAAGATATTCTCACTCCACACTCTCCCATCATTCCCATCGACACGTCACTCGACTTCAAACAACTGAAATTTCCAATTCGATTTGTATTCTCAATGACCATCAACAAGGCACAAGATGACTCACTGAAAGTGTGTGGGTTGCATTCAAATACTCTGTTTTCACACAACCAGTAATATGTTCTATGCACAGCCATGCAATTTTTTGTTTTTCCTGAAGACGGAAGAACAATAAATATTGCCCACCCTAAAGAACTGAATAACAAAGTCAACAAAATAAAATGGATATCATGTATACTTTTGTTTTAGGTATATCAATAAATGCATTCCTTATCGACAATAACCCCCCCAACAAGAACCATGGACCTTGCCGTTGATGGGGGGGCTTGCGTGCCTCAGAGATACAGATAGCCGTACCGTAGGTGCAACCACAACGGAGGGGTATCTGTTGAGAGGCCGGACAAACGTGTGGCTCCTGAAGAGGGGAAGTAGCCTTTTCAATAGTTGCAGGGGCAACAGTCTGGACGATCTGGTCTTGTAACACTAACGAAAACGCCCTTGCTGTGCTGGTACTGCGAACGGCTGAAAGCAAGGGGAAACTACAGCCTTAATTTTTCCAGAGGGCATGCAGCTTTACTGCATGGTTAAATGATGATGGCGTCCTCGTGGGTAAAATATTCCGGAGGTAAAATAGTCCCCCATTCGGATCTCCGGGCGGGGGCTACACAGGAGCACGTCGTTATCGGGAGAAAGAAAACTAGCGTTCTACGGATCGGAGCGTGTAACGTCAGATCCCTTAATCGGGCAGGCAGGTTAGGAAATTTAAAAAGGGAAATGGGTAGGTTACAGTTAGATATAGTGGGAATTAGTGAAGTTCGGTGGCAGGAGGAACAAGACTTCTGGTCAGGTGACTACAGGGTTATAAACACAAAATCAAATAGGGGTAATGCAGGAGTAGGTTTAATAATGAATAGGAAAATAGGAATACGGGTAAGCTACTACAAACAGCATAGTGAACGCATTATTGTGGCCAAGATAGACACGAAGCCCACACCTACTACAGTAGTACAAGTTTATATGCCAACTAGCTCTGCAGATGACGAAGAAATTGAAGAAATGTATGATGAAATAAAAGAAATTATTCAGATAGTGAAGAGAGATGAAAATTTAATAGTCATAGGTGATTGGAATTAAGTAGTAGGAAAAGGAAGAGAAGGAAACGTAGTAGGTGGATATGGATTGGGGCTTAGAAATGAAAGAGGAAGCCGCCTAATAGAATTTTGCACAGAGCACAACTTAATCACAGCTAACACTTGGTTCAAGAATCATACAAGAAGGCTGTATACATGGAAGAACCCTGGAGATACTAAAAGGTATCAGATAGATTATATAATGGTAAGACAGAGATTTAGGAACCAGGTTTTAAATTGTAAGACATTTCCAGGGGCAGATGTGGACTCTGACCACAATCTATTGGTTATGACCTGTAGATTAAAACGGAAGAAACTGCAAAAGGGTGGGAATTTAAGGAGATGGGACCTGGATAAACTGAAGGAACCAGAGGTTGTACAGAGTTTCAGGGAGAGCATAAGGGAACAATTGACAGGAATAGGGGAAAGAAATACAGTAGAAGAAGAATGGGTAGCTCTGAGGGATGAAGTAGTGCGGGCAGCAGAGGATCTAGTACGTAAAAAGATCAGGGCTAATAGAAATCGTTGGGTAACTGAAGAAATATTGAATTTAATCGATGAAAGGAGAAAATATAAAGATGCAGTAAATGAAGCAGGCAAAAAGGAATACAAACGTCTCAAAAATGAGATCGACAGGAAGTGCAAAATGGGTAAGCAGGGATGCCTAGAGGACAAATGAAAGGATGAAGAAACTTATCTCACTAGGGGTAAGATAGATACTACCTACAGGAAAATTAAAAAGACCTTTGCACAAAAGAGATTCACTTGTATGAATATCAAGAGCTCAGATGGAAACCCAGTTCTAAGCAAAAAAGGGAAAGCAGATAGGTGGAAGGAGTATATAGAGGGTCTATACCAGGGCGATGTACTTGAAGGCAATATTATGGAAATGGGGGGGGGGGGGTGGGAATGTAGAGGAAGATGATATGGGAGATACGATACTGGGTGAAGAGTTTGACAGAGCACTGAAAGACATAAGTCGGAACAAGGCTCCGCGAATAGACAACATTCTATTATAACTACTGACAGCCTTGGGAGAGCCAGTCCTGACAAAACTCTACCATATGGTGAGCAAGATGTATGAGACATGCGAAATACCCTCAGACTTCAAGAAGAATATAATAATTCCAACTCCCAAAAAAAAGCAGGTGTGGACAGATGTAAAAATTACCGAACTATCAGTTTAATAAGCCACAGGTGCAAAATACTAACGCAAATTCTTTACAGACGAAGATCAGTTTGGATTCAGTAGAAATATTGGAACACGTGAGGAAGTACTGACTCCACGGCTTATCTTAGAAGCTGGATTATGGAAAGGCGAACCTACATACTAGCATTTGTAGACTTAGAGAAAGCTTTTGACAATGTTGACTGGAATACTCTCTTTCAAATTCTGAAGATGCAGCAGTAAAATACAGGGAGCGAAAGGCTATTACAATTTGTACAGAAACCAGGTGGCAGTTATAAGGGTCGAGGGGCACGAAAGGGAGGCAGTGGTTGGGAAGGGAGTGAGACAGGGTTGTAGCCTATCCCCGATGTTATTCAATCTGTATATTGAGCAAGCAGTGAAAGAAACAAAAGAAAAAATTAGAGTAGGTATTAAAATCCATGGAGAAGAAATAAAAACTCTTAGGTTCGCCGATGACATTGTAATTCTGTCAGAGACAGCAAAAGACTTGGAAGAGCAGTCGAACGGAATGGACAGTGTCTAGAAAGGAGGAAATAAGATGAACATCAACAAAAGCAAAACGAGGATTATGGAATGAAGTCGAATTAAATCGGGTGATGCTGAGGGAATTAGATTAGGAAATGAGACACTTAAAGTAGTAAAGGAGTTTTGCTATTTGGGGAGCAAAATAACTGATGATGGTCGATGTGGAGAGGATATAAAATGTAGACTGCCAATGGCAAGGAAAGCGTTTCTGCAGAAGAGAAGTTTGTTAACTTCGAGTATAGATTTAAGTGTCAGGAAGACGTTTCTGAATGTATTTGTATGGAGTGTAGCCATGTATGGAAGTGAAACATGGACGATAACTAGTTTGGACAAGAAGAGAATAGAAGCTTTCGAAATATGGTGCTACAGGAGAATGCTGTAGATTAGATGGGTAGATCACATAACTAAAGAGGAGGTATTGAATAGGATTGGGGAGCAGGGAAGTTTCTGGCACAACTTGACTAGAAGAAGGGATCGGCTGGTAGGACATGTCCTGAGGCATCAAAGGATCACAAATTTAGTATTGGAGGGCAGCGTGGAGGGTACAAATCGTAGAGGGAGACCAAGAGATGAATACACTATGCATATTCAGAAGGATGTAGGTTGCAGTAGGTACTGGGAGATGAAGGAGCTTGCACAGGATAGATTAGCATGGAGAGCTGCATCAAGCCAGTGTCAGGACTGAAGACCACAACAACAACAACAACATCTACATTCTTCCGTGATTTATTCAGTTTTCAAATTCATACTGACTTTTTGATCACCTGGTATAATATTGTTAACAAAGAGGAAATTTGTATTTATGACTTACTGGTTTATTGTTAGAATCCTATTACATAATGTGAATTTGCAATAACGATAAACAAGGCTGAAGGTCAGTGAAAGGGGGAAGGAGGAGTGCACGGAGAGGTGAGAGGAAATTACATAGAAAATAGTAATGTGGATGTGGACAGAGAGAGGGAGCAGGAGGAGATGGGGAGAGAATGGGGAGGAGTAGATGGACCGATGGACAGAGAAAGGAAGGGAAAGAGATTATGGACTGAGAGAAGGGGAGAAAGAGAAGATGGGCAAAGAAACGGGGAGAGGCAGATGGTCAGAGACAGAGGAGAGTAGGAAATTAGGACATATACCCATTCCCGATTCATATCACAAACGAGAGTCTTCTTTCTTCTTTCTTTTCTTGTTTAGCAAACTTGAGCCACAACAAAGCACTGCCAGGCGCAGGTAGTTACTGAATAAGTATTCAAACCATTCCCATTAATACAATTCAACAGCCGATTCCATTTCATCTGCATTGCCTTTTACGTTCATATTCATATGACGTCACCGTATCAGTTGTTTACACGTCTGTAAATCACGAAATATCGGCAAGAACTGCCCTGTATTGCCCACGACCACTCGTACGCGGTACAATATGTTGGGCAATATACTGGCCGACCGTCAGGATTTTTAAAGCTCAGCTGTCTTCTCGATATACTATGCAATCCGTCAATACCGCTCTCAGACGGTAATATTATTGCGCAATAAATATGGAGCGTCTGAGGGCACCTTTAGTGATCTCTTCAGAACATTTTGTCGCGGATGCCCCGCCGTTTGCGTGTCGGGCTATTCTTGGAGGCTTTCTGCTGCTGGCCATCTGAGAGCGGCTCCATACCATCAGGAACAGGACGTCTAATGCGCCACGCGTCCGTACGCCGTGTTTGTTTACAGAGTTCCACATGTGCGGGTCCGCCAGTACAACGGCGTCACTTTCGTCGATACTTTGAATGTCGCGGACAGTGAACTGCTATTGAGGAGCGGGAGAGGACGATTACCTGCGGCGTAACTTCCTAAAGTCCATACCAAATTCATATACCGTTTTCTGCTGTTGTGTTTACAAGTTAAAAACACTACATCGGGTTTGCTAGCCTAGTCAAATATCGGTTTATCTGTCTCCATCTGTTTTACACAAAAGGCGTCTCGAAAACGGCTGTCCAGGTTTCCGGTGTTATGAACACAATGCCTGTTTCCCATGAGTGTAGGAGGTAGATAAATACTCCTTTAGTGTTTCTGCTTCTCCCTCGATACACAAAAAGCCTCTTCGACCTTATTAGTCGACAAGTTTAAAAACATGACCCAACATGACAAGGCGAGCACTTTTAAAAAAACGGTTGAGCATTTATGTGATGATTTTCTTGCAGAAGGTAGAGATTGAAAAGACCTCTTCAGTTGTAAGGTCTTTTATTTTTGAATGCTTAGAACACAACCGGTTTAGGGCTATTACTGTCCATCAGCTTGTGTCACACTCAAAATAAACAAGAGACCGAAGCTAATAATAATTTTTACACGCATTAGTAAGCACGAGAAAACAAAACAGCGGTCAGGCAAGCTGTAATGAACGTAAGTCAGTGCCAAAGCGACACCACAAAATACGAAAGACGACGACTGCATGGGTAAAAAAGTGTGGATAAATACTAAGACACTTACACTACTGGCCATTAAAATTGCTATACCAACCAGAAAAGCACATGATAAACGGGTATTTATTGGACAAATATATGATACTGGAACTGGCAAGTGATTATATTTTCACGCAATTTGGGTGCGAAGATCCTGAGAAATCAGTACCCAGAACAACCAACTCTGGCCCTAATAACGGCCTTGATACGCCGGGCCATTCAGTCAAACAGAGATTGGATAGCGTGTACAGGTACAGCTGCCCATGCACCTTCAACACGACACCTCAGTTCAAGAGTAGTGACTGGCGTATTGTGACGAGCCAGTTGCTCGGCCACCATTGACCAGACGTTTTCAATTGGTGAGAAATCTGGAGAATGTGCTGGCCAGGGCAGCAGCCGAATATTTTCTGTATCCAGAAAGGCCCGTACAGGACCTGCAACATGCGGTCGTGCATTATCCTGCTGAAATGTAGGGTTTCGCAGGGATCGAATGAAGGGTAGACCCACGGGTCGTAACACATCTGAAATGTAACGTCCACTGTTCAAAGTGCCGTCAATGCGAGCAAGAGGTGACCGAGAGGTGTAACCAATGGCTCTCCATACCATAACGCCGGGTGATACGCCAGTATGGCGATGAAGAACACGCGCTTCCAATGTGCGTTCACCGCGATATCGCCAAACACGGATGCGACCATCATGATGCTGTAAACAGAACCTGGATTCATCCGAAAAAATGACATTTCCGTCGTTGGGTACACCATCGCAGGCGCTCCTGTCTGTGATGCAGCGTCAAGGATAACCGCAGCCATGGTCTCCGACCTCATAGTCTATGCTGCTGCAAACGTCGTCGAACTGTTCGTGCAGATGGTTGTAGTCTTGCAAACGTCCCCATCTGTTGACTCAGGGATCGAGACGTGGCTGCACGATCCGTTACAGCCATGAGGATAAGATGCTTGTCATCTAGACTGCTAGTGATACGAGGCCGTTGGGATCCAGCACGGCGTTCCGTAGTCCCCTATTGAATCCACCGATTTCATATTCTGCTAACAGTCATTGGATCTCGATCAACGCGAGCAGCAATGTCGCGATACGATAAACCGCAATCGCGATAGGCTACAATCCGATCTTTATCAAAGTCGGAAACGTGATGGTACGCAATTCTCCTCCTTACACGAGGCATCACAACGACGTTTCACCAGGCAACGCCGGTCAACTGCTGCTTGTGTATGAGAAATCGGTTGGAAAGTTTCCTCACGTCAGCACGTTGTAGGCGTCGCCACGGGTTCCAACCTTGTGTAAATGCTCTGGAAAGCTAATCATTTGCATATCTCAACATCTACTTCCTGTCGGTTAAATTTCGCGTCTGTAGCACGTCATGTTCGTGATGTAGCAATTTTAATGGTCAGTACTGTACTGTGTCCCGTAAGTATTCGATGGGATTAATGTCGGGTGGTCTGGGCGGTCAAATAATTCCCTTCGATTGTGCAGAATGTTTTCCAGTCAATCCGAACAATTGCGGCCCGGTGACATAGCGCATTGTCACAATAAAAAATTCCATCATTATTGAAAACTTGAAGTCCATGAATGGTTGCAACTGGTTACCAAGTAAGCAAACTGTGGTGTCACCGCCAGACACCACACTTGCTAGATGGTAGCCTTTAAATCGGCCGCGGTCCGTTAGTCTACGTCGTACCCGCGTGTCGCCACTGTCAGTGAATTGCAGACCGACCGCCGCCACACGGCAGGTCTAGTCGAGAGAGACTACCTAGCACTCGCCTCAGTTGTACAGCCTACTTTGCTAGCGATGTTTCACTGTCTACATACGCTCTCATTTGCAGAGACGACAGTTTAGCATAGCCTTCAGCTACGTCATTTGCTAAGACCTAGGAAGACGCTATATTCAGTTACTATGTATCCTGCACTGCGTGAAGAGTTTGACAGAGCACTGAAAGACCTGAGTCTAAACACGGCCTCCGGAGTCCATTGGAACTACTGACGGCCTTGGGAGCAAGACGTATGAAACGGGTGAAATACCATCAGACTTCAAGAAGAATATAATAATTCCAATCCCAAAGAAGCGCAGATGTTGACAAATGTGAAAATTACCGAACAATCAGTTTAATAAGCCACAGCTGCAAAATACTAACACGAATTCTTTATAGACGAATGGAAAAACTAGTAGAAGCCGACCTCAGGGAAGATCAGTTTGGATTCCGTAGAAATATTGGAACACGTGAGGCAGTACTGACTCTACGACTTATCTTAGAAGCTAGATTACGGAAAGGCAAACCTACATACTAGCATTGGTAGACTTAGAGAAAGCTTTGGACAATGTTGACTGGAATACTCTCTTTCAAATTCTAAAGGTGGCAGGGGTAAAATACAGAGAGCGAAAGGCTATTTACAATTTGTACAGAAACCAGATGGCAGTTATAAGAGTCCAGAGACATGAAAGGGAAGCAGTGGTTGGGAAGGGAGTGAGACAGGGTTGTAGCCTCTCCCCGATGTTATTCAATCTGTATATTCAGCAAGCAGTAAAGCTAACAAAAGAAGAGTTCGGAGTAGGTATTAAAATCCATGGAGAAGAAATAAAAACTTTGAGGTTCGCCGATGACATTGTAATTCTGTCAGAGACAGCAAAGGACTTGGAAGAGCAGTTGAACGAGATGGACAGTGTCTTGAAAGGAGGATATAAGATAAACATCAACAAAAGCAAAACGAGGATAATGGAATGTAGTCGAATTAAGTCGGGTGATGCTGAGGGAATTAGATTAGGTAACGAGACACTTAAAGTAGTAAAGGTGCTTTGCTATTTGGGGAGCAAAGTAACTGATAATGGTCGAGGTGGAGAGGATATAAAATGTAGACTGGCAATGGCAAGGAAAGCGTTTCTGAAGAAGAGAAATTTTTTAACATCGAGTATATATATGTCAGGAAGTCATTTCTGAAAGTATTTGTATGGAGTGTAGCCATGTATGGAAGTGAAACATGGACGATAAATAGTTTGGACAAGAAGAGAATAGAAGCTTTCGAAATGTGGTGCTACTGAAGAATGCTAAAGATTAGATGGGTAGAGAAGAGGAGTTTGTGGCACAACTTGACCAGAACAAAAGATCGGTTTGTAGGACATGTTCTGAAGCATCAAGGGATCAACAATTTAGTATTGGAGGGTAGGGTCGAGGGTAAAAATCGTAGAGGGAGACCAAGAGATGAATACACTAAGCAGATTCAAAAGGATGTAGGCTGCAGTAGGTACAAAGGGATGAAGAAGTTTGCGCAGCATAGAGTAGCATGGAGAGCTGCATCAAACCAGTCTCAGAACTGAAGACCACAACAACAACAATGTATCCTGTACAGATAATATTGTGAATCATGTACCGTCAAGAGCGACGTTCATCATTAATAGATTAAAGTTAAGTATGAAAGTAATTACGTCCGCTTTCTAAATTCTTATTCCTTGTCATGTTCCAGACTACACGTCAGTAATAGTTCTTCCCTCCTCACGCCAGCCTGCGTGGGCTAAGACGCGTGCATTTCGGCCATCTCTAGTAACACGGTGTTGGCTCTTCTGCCAACACAGCACAAACACTACCATTTCCAGTTAACGATCGCTTCAGTTGGACAAGATGACCTATTCCATTTCGTGTAAACACAGCACACGTCATTATGGGGCCACCACCAGCTTGCACAGTGCCTTGTTGAAAACTTGTGTCCGTGGCTTACAGTTGTCTGCGCCACAATGGAACCCTCCTACTGCCCCCCCCCCCCTGACCCCCCCCCTTACCCAGAGAATTCGGGACTCATCTGAGCAGACCACGTTTCTTCTGTCGTTTAGTGTCCGACAAATATGGTCACGAGCCCAGGGTAGGCGATACAGACGATATCGTGCGCTTAGCAAGGGCTCTGGCGTCTGCTGTTCTCAGCCGTAGCAAATTAACGCTAAATATCGTCGCATTGTCCTAACGTCCCACATTGATTACTGCGACTATTTCAGGCAGTGTTTCTTGTCTGTTAGCACTGACAACCCTACGCAAACGCAAATACTCTCGGTCGTTAAGTGAAGGACATCGCTGACTACGTTGTTCGTGGTCAGAGGTAACGTGCGAAATTTGGTATTCTCTGCATTCTCTTGACATTGCGGATCTAAAAAAAAAAACGTGTGAAATCTTATGGGACTTAACTGCTAAGGTCATCAGTCCCTAAGCTTGCACACTACTTAACCTAAATTATCCTAAGATCAAACACACACACCCATGCCCGAGGGAGGACTCGAACCTCCGCCGGGACAAGCCGCACAATTCATGAGTGCACCGCACTGAGACCGCTCGGCTAATCCCGCGCCCCTTGTGGATCTCCGACTATTGAATTCCCTAATGATTCCGACGTGTAATGCGTCTGGCTCCAACTACTGCTCCATGTTCAAAGTCTGTTAATTTACATTATGCTGCCATAAACAAGTACAAATGACACCTCCATCTGTGGACTGCCCCTTTATTGTGCCTGGTGTACGTGATACTACTGTGATCAGTGGAAACTGGATTGGCAATAGTACTGCCGTCTGCTGTCAGGGAGAGTAACACGGGGTCAACTAACCAGACCGTCCGCAATTCAGATTAGTGATTTACATGCACAAGGCTATTTTTCAACACGTTGTTTGGAGCTACAGCTAGACTGGTGCGGGACGATAATTCTGAGGATTGGTTCCATTTACTTCCTCAGTAAATAGATGTAACTATTGCTGTTCTCCGTTCACGTAGAATCTATCTCTGCTCAAGATAGATACAGTAAATTATAACCACTAGTGAATTCACTCACAAGTGCTGCAAGTAACTTTCCTGGTGCTCCATAGAGCCCTGGGGCCTTATTGTGTTTAACTATGTACTTCAGCAGTGGCAAGGCTGTTGAATTATGGCAACATGTTTTGGATTTCCTTTGTATAGGGACACTTAAGGCTTCCGCATTTAGTGTTTTCTTGTTTGTTTCCTTTCTTGTTTGACAATACCTGGACATTGAATTTCTATGCCACAGCTTAAGCGATTGCGACAGGTCCTGTAATAATATTTTGCTACGGTAAAGGCTTCATGTATCACCCTTCTGGCTGGGGAATTAACTCCAGTTCAGTTTCCCTATCTTTCGATTTATTTTTGATTTGGACCTATTCTGCTGCAAGTGCAATTTCGTGCAGAGCTTCCTGACACTGTATGCCAAAGGATAGCCTGTCATAATTAATTATGTTTCTAAGTGCTTTAAATAAAGTGCTTCGTCAATGATTCATCTGGACTCCACTCACAGTTCCTCTGCATGACTGTTTCCTGTTTCCAATGGTTTTTAGTCTCTGTCTCAGAAATGAGAACTTCCTCCTTATGCGTTTTACTGAGCACTGCTTACGTTTCTAACCCTATTTACCTTGGTGTTCATTGTTGTTGCAGCTGGTCCTCATCTGATTTTGGCTATCCGCAAAAGTTTCTAGTCTCTGTCTCAGAAATGAGATAACGTCCTCCTTATACGTTTTACTGGGCATATAGACACTCCTGCTTCGTTTCTAACCCTATTTACCTCGGTGCTCATTGTTGTTACACCTGGTCCTCATCTCTTTTTGGCAATCCGCAAAAGGTTCTAGTCCCTGTCTCAGAAATGAGATAACTTCCTCCTTTTGCCTTTTACTGAGCATATAGACACTCCTGCTTACGTTTCTAACCCTATTTACCTTGGTGCTCATTGTTGTAACAACTGGCCCTCATCTCATTTTGGCAATCCGCAACAGGTCCTGGACTTTTGCTGGCAAAAAGTTTAATAAAAGACGTTTAAGTCAGTTAAGTTTCGCTACAAGTATTCGTTTTTAGCAGTTTAATTACCTGAAACCTTCCTACTACAGTTCCGATAATAATTTTTGTGATACGACACTTTTTCCTCTTGAAATGAGGTATTTTTCGGAACGTAAGATCGTAAGACAAAATGCTTATTTGAGATTGGACAGTTTAAATACTTTTTTGAATATATTTGAATAACAATCTTCTCAGGTATATTTTAATAGCATGTGTACGGCTATTATGTTAACCTTACCATAATATAGATATTTTAACTTACTTTTTTAATGTGAGAAATAAAATTTCAGCACGCATCTCGTGGTCGTGCGATAGCGTTCTCGCTTCCCACGCCCGGGTTCCCGGGTTCGATTCCCGGCGGGGTCAGGGATTTTCCCTCCCTCGTGATGGCTGGGTGTTGTGTGCTGTCCTTAGGTTAGTTAGGTTTCAGTAGTTCTAAGTTCTTGGGGGCTGATGACCATAGATGTTAAGTCCCTTAGTGCTCAGAGCCATTTGAACCAAATAAAATTTCGGAGAAACATTTATAGCTCCCTTTCCCATAAATCAGTGTCAATAGGGTATAATAAGGATACGTATCTTTTATAAAATCTTATTTTAATCCTCACAACACATTAAATCGTAACAGTAACACTGTTCTTAATTATATGTACGATGAGGGAACCATCAAAAAAACACATAAATAAAATAACAGAATCAGCCGAGGAAATACGTCGTAAAACTTGTCGTGCGTTGGTTTTTACCATCCTGTATTAAAGCATTTCCTTTTATCAATAGTGCAATTTATAAACGATGTTTTGTGATTAGAATAAATTTCCAGTGGTAAACTTAACTGCTTTTTCGACGTTATTTTACCAGCTAACTAAAAATAGGAAAGCCTTGAACCCTTTCCACTATATTTAGTTAGAATTAAGATTCTTTTACAGGGAGTGCAGTGGAGCTGACGCTGAGATCATTTAGTATTTGGTTGTATCATCGCTAGTCTCACTGAACTCTTCTGAATTCCACATGTCATGTGTGGTCTGGCGTCTCCTTACCAGCAACAGGTCCCAGGTTCAAACTAGTTCCCTAAAAAACACGCTCAGAGCGTCGTTGCGCGAAAGTGGTTGGGAGACACGATATAGTACAATCAGACACCACCATGAATGTTTAGAGAACTGCTGCTCACACATGCATTCGGAAAACGCTGTCCAGATCTCTAGCGTTGAGATAATGAAACAAAACCTTAGTAGAATATTCTACATAAACTTCTGATTAATTTTAAACTATTTCCCGAAAAAGGGGCATATATCTACGGACCATTCTTCCGAAAAGTGCCTCTGTTGTCTCCGTGTTCGGAATTTGGCGAGTCAATTCGGGATTGTAGGAGTAATGTATATATACCATCTAGTCTGTTGGTGTACAATAACTCCATTTCTTGTTTCTTAAGTGCTGATTTGGCATCGCAGAGAAAGGAGTCTCCTCCTCCCATTCAATCGTAATAATCACTCTATATTCACGTTATACTTTCACAACTTCCAATGCTGAAGCGATATGTCGCAGGTGTGACGTGCTTAAACATCACGTCACTAATGGAGCATGGTTTTATTTCACCAACAGGAGAGCTTCTTGCGAGGTTGTGACGGATACGTTCCAGCCACAACATCGGCGTGTGAACTGCTTTAGACATAAACATGCGGCGCCAGTACTTATCGCTCGATAGCTTCCGTTTCAGGGACTTTACAACTTAGCTCGAGAGGCAAAACAAGCAGCTTACAATGGATGTAGCCTGTTAAAGGGGATATTTAAGTCTCAGTCTACGTACGAGGGGCGTCTTTGCCTGCTATACCTATTACTGGAAAAAAAGAAGGAATATTAGTTTAGCGCAGTCATTAGAGATAGAGCAAATGCATGGATTACGAAAGGATAGGGAAGAAAATCGACTGTGCCTTATCAAAGGAACCGTCACGGTTCGATACAGTTCCCCACAGTCGTTTAATGAACAAAGTAAGAGCATATGGACTATCAGACCAATTGTGTGATTGGATTGAGGAGTTCCTAGATAACAGAACGCAGCATGTCATTCTCAATAGAGAGAAGTCTTCCGAAGTAAGAGTGATTTCGGGTTTGCCGCAGGGGAGTGTCATAGGACGGTTGCCATTCACAATATACATAAATGACCTGGTGGATGACATCGGAAGTTCACTGAGGCTTTTTGCAGATGATGCTGTGGTGTATCGAGAGGTCGTAACAATGGAAAATTGTACTGAAATGCTGGAGGATCTGCAGCGAATTGACGCATGGTGCACGGAATGGCAATTGAAACCCAATGTAGACAAGTGTAATGTGCTGCGAATGGATAGAACGATAGTTCCCTTATCATTTAGCTACAAAATAGCAGGTCAGCAACTGGAAGCAGTTAATTCCATAAATTATCTGGGAGTACGCATTAGGAGTGATTTAAAATGGAATGATCATATAAAGTTGATCGTCGGTAAAGCAGATGCCAGACTGAGATTCATTGGAAGAATCCTAAGGAAATGTAATCCGAAAACAAAGGAAGTAGCTTACAGTACGCTTGTTCGCCCACTGCTTGAATACTGCTCAGCAGTGTGGGATCCGTACCAGATAGGGTTGATAGAAGAGATAGAGAAGATCCAACGGAGAGCAGCGCGCTTCGTTACAGGATCATTTGGTAATCGCGAAAGCGTTACGGAGATGATAGATAAACTCCAGTGGAAGTCTCTGCAGGAGAGACGCTCAGTAGCTCGGTACAGGCTTTTGTTAAAGATTCGAGAACATACCTTCACCGAAGAGTCAAGCAGTATATTGCTCCCTCCTACGAATATCTCGCGAAGAGACCATGAGGATAAAATCAGAGAGATTAGAGCCCACACAGAAGAATACCGACAATCCTTCTTTCCACGAACAATACGAGACTGGAATAGAAGGGAGAACCGATAGAGGTACTCAGGGTACCCTCCGCCACACACCGTCAGGTGGCTTGCGGAGTATGGATGTAGATGTAGATGTAGAATTGCTTTACGCAATTAAGGGAAACCAAGGAAAACCTAAATATGGATTTTGGAATGGGGATTTGAACCATCATCCTCCAGAATGCGAGTCCGTTGTGCTTATTACTATCCCAATATTCTGTCTTCGCAAAGCTGTACCTCACAATACTGGGGGCAGCACACACACCCAAATACACTCACTCAGTATCACTTAAATAACAATTTTACAAATCTCTGAACTGAACTGTGTAACTTGTCAAAATTGGTTCAAATGGCTCTGAGCACTATGGGACTTAACTTCTGAGGTCACCAGTCCCCTAGAACTTAGAACTACTTAAACCTAACTAACATAAGGACATGACACACATCCATGCCCGAGGCATGATTCGAACCTGCTACCGTAGCGGTCGCGCGGTTCCAAACTGTAGCGCCTAGAACCACTCGGCCACCCCGGTCGGCTGCCATCAATCAACCATACGTAAATGAATTTGCTAAATATGAGAGTGGATTCTCCATACAAGAAATAAAAGCAAGTCTTGACATAATCATATTTTCGGAACTTTCGTTTTAGAATTTGAAAAAACAATATTGTACTAAGTTTCCAAGTCCCATAAATATAATACCGTACAATTTCAGGCACCCCAAATCGGATGTCGACAGGATTCTCATGCTATAACGAAACTTTATTGAAGTGTCTCTGCTCCAGGTACGGTGTATCTGCTGCATTAGTGAAATGTGTTAGTCGGCGCCACTGACAATAAATCAAAGCACTGAAGTCAGGCGAACGTGCGCGTGATGGCGGTGGTTCATCTGTTATGGTATGTATCGTCCAGAGCATCAGCTGACTTCTTCTGAGTGGGTACAAAAGCCTCTTTAATTTAAAGAACGTCAAGCTGTCGTTGAAATAAGTATTTTGTTAAGCATTTCTGACAAGTTTGGAGCATGTGCTTATAATGTACCTATAAACATACTGTCGTTGTTGTGCTCTTCAGTCCTGAGACTGATTTGATGCAGCTCTCCATGCTGCTCTATCCTGTGCAAGCTTCTTCATCTCCCAGTACCTACTGCTACCTACATCCTTCTGAATCTGATAAACATACTAGCACACTATAATTAAATGGAATTCACAAAATATAAAAATCTCTACAGCTAAACGGGAAGGAGCTTTTTATCAAAACAAAAGTTTGATTACTTACAAAGCTATGAGTGTAAGTAAACACACTATATTTCTGGTAACACATGACATCAGAAACGGTTGTGGAGAATTAGTCTTTAGCTACGATAAATTCTGATGTGTTGTTATGAAAGGCGCGCTTCAAAATGAGCACTCACTCGAAATCGGCAGCTAATGCTTCATAGAATAATTTAAGATAACAGCCTCGTGGATCTATGTCGATCTTTCAAATCTTTCTGTGCATCTCAAAGAATGCGACTGTGTTTTGGGGAGTGTTACCACGCATACATTTATTTACAAGGACTTACTTCGTCATTGGAAATGCCACACATTAATCTAAACTGCTTCTTGTCTCTAGCCTGAACCCTGCAATAGGGGTATTCACCCGTGTCGATGTTCTGGTGGTGAAAAATTTACTTTCCCAACAGTTCATTCCGATAGACTTCGCAACTGTAGTGATATTCAAAACAGACAAGACGGGTTGTTGATGCAATTTCTTGCACCTGAAAATGATCCCGAATGATGGGAACACATCAGGTAATTGAAAATTGCAATAGGGACTGAAGCGTAACTGAGAATCGTGTTTTCTCGTTTGTAAAAACGACGGAAGATGCGGACAATAGATTCGCAATTTGAGTTAAAACAATCATCACGTTGTCCCACGGTCTTTGGTCGGTAAGCCACAGATCCAATGGAAATGGAAGATGATGCTAGTATGTGAACTGTCTTGAACGAACGTTCATACGATATGTCATGTGCTGGCACTTGAACTTGCTTCAAAAGCTTGCAAAATGCATTCTTCCTGATGAGTTCTGAGAATAACGTCATCAGCCGCAACTCATTGTTTGTGTTGTGGCGGGTCCTGAGTTAGCAACGCTATAATAAACGGTAGTAAATGGTTGCATGACTCGGCTGTATTCTGTTTGGAGACACCTTTACAAATAACAATGCAACCTCACAACTCTTCAGACGGCCGTACATAAAATTCAGCTGAGACTATCCACCAATGACTTAACCTGTTGCAGTAAAATGGGACACCTGAAAGGAGCTAACTATTTCTGTACACGTGGTCCGTTGAGGAACAAATAAAATCGAAAATGCACAGAAGTGTAAAATGTAAATTTATCTTCATAAACCGAAGATACAATTGATGTGTCAGTAGCGTAATCTGTGACTGTAATACCACTCGATAAACTAATAAAATGAACTTTAATTTGCGGTTAGAAACTTCAGTTGCTAATATTTCACCTCAATACACGTAGAATGACAATTTTTGTTTATAGAGAAACATGTAGGATATCGGAAGTAAGTTAATGTGGAAGTCTTTTCTTGAATGAAACTAATTTATCCCAAGACTTATTAGAAATATTCCGTAAACCCTTGTATCCTCCGCCAGGAGAAAATAAATTTCATCCTCACTTGCAGCCCTGAAGCTGCGACGAAGACGAACTTTTCGCAGTATTGATTCTCACTGGAGTGTAGCTCCACAGCCACATAGATGAGCTTATGTGGGAATAAAATTTGATGTAAAGGAGTCAGTCTGAATTCTAAGGCGCAAGTCGATCCAGCGGGCGAGGTTGCGAGCTGGCAGCTCAGTTCAAAAAATGGTGCCAAGATTATGGTCGATGTCCGGTACCCAATCTCAATACGTCACCAATGATCACCAAAGATAGCACTCAGCTAAGATGTTGTGGAACTATTTTGTATCAATTAGGACAATAATGACTTGCCGGTGCATAGGTCTTTCAATAACTGCGGCAAGATTTAGTCACTCTAGGTGAATTTATGTCGTTCAATAAACCGTGAAACGTTAATGTTCTGTACAATGTACAATGTTAAATAAAATAGTAAAAATAGTACGCTTTATGCACATTGACTGAGTTATTTATCGTAAGTAAATAAGGAAGTCGAAATAGATTGGCGTGCAAATGAGCATACGTTCTATGAATGTCAGTAATTGATTAACGTGAAAAGCATCATCAATCATAAAGATATTACAGGCGATTTTAGCGTTCCATCTTAATGCTACGATTGCATTAAGATATCTGTAGTCACTCCTGAAACGAAACCAGGCACCGGTACACTATTCGCTGCTCTGCCTCAAATACATTTACACAATCTCAATCGCACGCACTGAAGTTGTAATCTTACTAAGTCCTTCAACACAGGAACCCTGATATAGCTGACAGAACAATTCTCCAAGGTTCTGTGTGAATACAAACTTCGGTAATACAAGAGTAGATTTTCGTATCAGGGGTAAGGAGTCAGTGGAACAGTGAGGCAACATAATAAAACATATTTGGCCTGAGACAAAAAGCGGACGAAACAGTTGTAAGTAGGCTGTTTAGGTTTTTTTATTTGTAACACCACCTCTGTATGAAAATCACTGGCTGTGATGTGTGCAGTCTGTGGCTGGATGGCATTGTTGTAATACTCGCCATTGTAGCGTTAGGCAGTTGGCTGTTAGCGGCGCGTACCGTTGCGCAGTTGGAGGTTAGCCGCCAGCAGTGGTGGATGTGGGGAGAGAGATGGCGGAGTTTTGAAATTTGTAAGACTGGATGTCATGAACTCCTATATATGTTATAACTATTAAGGTAAATACATTGTTTGTTCTCTATTAAAATCTTTCATTTGCTAACTATGCCTATCAGTAGTTAGTCCCTTCCGTAGTTTGAATCTTTTATTTAGCTGGCAGTAGTGGCGCTCGCTGTATTGCAGTAGTTCGAGTAACGAAGATTTTTGTGAGGTAAGTGATTTGGAAAGGTATAGGTTAATGTTAGCAGGGCCATTCTTTTGTAGGGATTTTTGAAAGTCAGTTTGCGTTGCGCTAAAAAAATATTGTGTGTCAGTTTAAGCACAGTCACGTATAATTTTTATAAGGGTATGTTTCACAGTTCCTAAGAGTCACAGACAAGCCACGAATTTCAAAATGAAATAAATGAATCGTTGGGAGTATGCTACATTTAATCATGAGACAGTAGGCCGCATTTGCTTACAGTGCATTACATTTTACTATTTTCGTCGCGCCGCCCCGACATAGTCATTCTTCGTGGCGTTGTACCAACTTCCCATTACCCTCGTCTTAGAAGCCAGCCTACTGTGTATTCCTTCAATTGTCACGAAAAAAGAAACGCATGACAGGTATGTGGGATGCTCAACATCAGGCGAAATCTCTCACTAGACCATCTTAATTGACGGGAGACACTATTTTCTAGGTACTTTTAGGTGCTCGCTGTGCGCTCAGAATTGAAAAGAGCGAACTGCTGCGATCTCTACGCTCGTTTACAACTCGTTGTCTCTGCCAAAACGTTGTCTTTATGGTCAACGCTTCATCTGTGCATAAATGAAACACAGGACAAGCCGATTACGGGAAGCGTTGTGGGTTATCAAACACTTCCCATCAAAACGCTGCAGGAGCATCTCAATTGCCCTCGCAGACCCCAAAGCATAAATTCTCGGATAATGGATACCTTATTTAGAAATGAGCTGTTCATAGTCTTTACAATACGCTAAATGTCTTTCTTGCTGGCATATATGCAAGGCTCCCAACGCTTTCAGAACGTCACCAGCTACCTGCCTGTGTCGTACTGCTCTGCTAATTCCTTGGTCTCCCTTTGGTTAGCAGGAGCAGCTGAGGTTCGTTAAGAGGCGTTCCACACCCACTGTCTGCTGTACCACCTTCCGCACTACGGTAGGGAGACACTACGACATTGTCCTGAGATGCTTGTCCTGACATTTAGCCTAAGTAGCTGCATTATTTCGGTGGTCTGTCCCAGGAAGTGTTCACGGAGCTCGGTCGGAGTGCGTACCCGCCAGTAACGCACACAACAGGACCACTAGACTGGATGTGCTTGGCCTTAATATGTCACACAGGTGTCCAAGCATTCTCTGTTTCCCGTATAGTACCACAGTGTCGTTGCTGAATTTTAACACGCCTGTAGTACTATAGTGTCGTTGCTGGATATTTAAAGTATGTCTTTTATATTCTGGTTGACTTTAAGTGCGTTACAACTAATATTAATGACCTATCAGAACCATTAGTTGCACACCGATTAAAATCAGGAGAAGAAAAAGCTTCCCTGAGGGCGAAAGCTCTGCACCAACATCAAAGTCCGCCCCGATAACAGCCGGCACGGTAGCTCAGCGTGTTCGGTCATAGGGTTAGCTACGCTCTGTAACAAAAAAAACCCGAGTGCACAGATCAATGAAGATCCTGAACGGGTGTCATCGGACGTCCATCCCCAACAAATTCAACGAACAATAAAGAACAAAACTGAAATCAACAAAAAAAAAGGTAGCTCAGTGATCAGAGTGACGGATTGCCGTCCTGCGGGACCGGGTTCGATTCCCAGCTGGGTCTGGGAATTTTCTCCGCTCAGGGACTGCGTGTTGTCTTCAGCATCATTTCATCCCCATCCGGGGCGCAGGTCACCCAATGTGGCGTCGAATATAATAACACCTGCACCACGGCGGCCGAACCTGCCCCACAAGGGGCCTCCCGGCCAATGACGCCAAAAGATCATTTTCATTTTATCAACATCAAGAAACTGAGCAAGGAACGTAGCAGAGGAGGTGGCTCGTTTAAAGCAGGCGGACTGGTAATATTAACAGTGTGCTACGTGCTCGCACCGTTCTAATTACGTTAATGTACAAGCAAAGGTTACAAAATTGCTAAGGCTTTCGTGGCCAGTTGTTGCCAAATTGCCTATTGGCTTCTGTTTTGGATTCTTTAGCCGCCGTTTGTCTGTTGATTTTTCTGACATTACGCCAGCACAAGCGGCAGGCATTGTGAAAGCTTCACTCTACATTGCTGATGGTGAACTGGAGCCAAGCTCGCGGCCGCAGACTTATGTATCTGACGCGCCAACGTCCGAAGGCTTCTCCACGTTTATTTCCGGTGCGGTTCTCCTCTCGCTACCTGCGACGGTCGTTCGCTGCAGCTTGGGAAGCCACCATCCGTTTACCTTGAGGCTTTCTTCTTTCCTGCTGAAGCTATTCCCGTGTTTTTGTATCTCTATACGTTATTTTAACAAGCGGGTGTGATAGTTTTTTACAGCCAAAACTTCCGTGTCGGCGAGTTTTACTAAGTGATCGGTCTAACACAGTGCGTGCTCTGCCATGGCCGATATCTCCACTTGCCTCAATCTGCAATGTCGCTTATGTTCTTTGATTCTGCTGTTGATTGATCGTTCAATCATTCCGACATAAACATTTCCGCGTTTGCATAGTATTCCGTACATTCCCGACATTGCAAGTGGGTCCCTTTTTTCCTTTGCCGATTTAAGACAATCTTGATCCTCCTTATCGGTTTGAAAATAGTCTCTACGCCGTGTTTGCGCAATACACGGCTGATTCTGTCCGTCACTCTGAGAATGTATGGCAGAAAGGCCAATAGAGAAACCAATTGGGGCAACGTCTAGAAAACGCAATGTAAGCAATCTGGTTACAGTTCAGTGACAAGAAGTGGGGAGCGGACGTTCGGACTTAAATCACACGAAGCGTCCTTGGGCATCCCAGTGTAGAGATTGTGGCAAGCGATATCTCGAACGTTCATTCCCCTGTCTGCTGTGATGGTGTTACACTGGGATTTAGTAGAGGTAATGTTCGTGAAAACCGAAAACGCATGCAACACGATTGGTTTCTGTATTGCTTTTGCAATGAACAGTGCATATTAACGTGACAATTGGGCATAAGTATAATAAGAATGGTCAGTGACAAATTTATTTGTAATCTTCAATTACTGGAGAAACACCTGAAGGATAAATTTATGCCATCAGTTTACTGCGGGGCAATTTTATCCCAGGGACGACGGTACACATTTATCCCAAAGACGACATCGACTACAGAGCCCAATACAACCAAAACACCTACCAAAAAACATGATGTCGCATTTTATTCGGTTTTTTCCAGTATGGAATATTTTTGATTAACTAGTAGCGTTTCTGTCACACATAGGCTTCTGCTTTACTGTCGGTGCTTTAAACATGATTTGGGTCGTGGCCTACTGGAGAAGTCTGCTTGTCGTCCGATATGGCTGCCGTGTTTGGCGCTGTACGACACGTAATCTCCATAATCCCCTTGTATGGTCCATAAACCTCGCCCTGAATCGATAAGATAACCTATTTACGCGCTTTTTCTCGACATCTGTGAATTCCCACGACCTGAGAATAGGTTAAAGTCATTTTACTTCCCATCAGGACATAATTAGACTATCAATGTTATGCAAACGATATGTAGGACACTAGCAAAATTCTTATGCTTTCGGCAAGTATTCCAGGCCTCGGTAAGGTAAATAAGTGGTTCCGCAAAAGTGCAACTTCTGTGCATGTAACTGCTTGTTTAAAACTGGAACCTTCGCTTCAATTAGAGGGGTCAGCTATTAGATCCACGACTTTTCTTGAGTCTAGGGGGATTTTTCGTTGTTGTATTACCAATGGCTATGTTTAATGAATAATATCGTTCAACGTTTTATTGTCATTACTAGACCAGAAACATACTAACTCAGATACTGACTGAAGAAAAGGTAGCTGAACTCAAAGTTTAGCCGTAAAATTATGCCAAACGAAAACATGGAAGTAACACATGTGGCACATATTATGTGTCAACCTGTCCGCGTTATGGTGCCCACCTTTAGCTCAAGCCGATTATTTCGACGTAGTTGGTCATGACACCATTTTTAAACCGTCAGGTAAACGGTGCGTCATAATGACGACATGTGTCACAATTCAGTCTGCACTTCTTAGAGATTAACGTTAAGGTCAGCTTTCTGTACGGTTTAGTTCGTCATGAAAGAAATAGGAGTGTCTCATAGACATTGCGACTCTGCGTGCATGAAAATCTCGTGCACTGCATTCTGACTGACCCCTACTAACGCGATAATGGAAGTGCTGACGCGATAAAACATAAGTTTACCATAAAATTATGAGAATAAATGTCGTATGCGTTGCTACACTCATGCATATAAATCTATATGATCTGTGTGTTAGAATCGGGAGTCATATTTTATGTTGGCTAAATTTTTGGAAAGTAATGGACGCTTTCTTACCGACATTTTATGTATTCATGTTAATTGGAATACGTTATTATTAAAGGAAACAAATTACGTAATTGAGTCAGCGCCCATTCCATATCTTTTTTGTGTATAAAGCCGTCTCCATCTCTTAATATACGTCTCTAATTATAAGTTACACATTATTGTATCTTTGTACTCCTCATAATTACACTGTTCCGACACATATTGGCAGCTTCTCCATAGCCACTCACCCTACCGTGACCCACCTTATTGCGTCTTCAAAACTTCCGCGTCGCAGATGGTTGACCCAAGATAGATGACAGAATGCGCATCTTCTTTTACGTTAAAATGACCTGGTAGTTGGGCCTCTGTACCTCGATCAGGTTATCATGAGTTCTGACTTGCGGAGACTGTTGTCTAATCTTTAACATACACTTAGGTCCTTTACTTTCGTTATTAGCTCAGAAAGATCAACTTCGCTGCTGGCTAAAATCACGTTGTCGTCGTTAAATCGGTAGTTGTTAATAGTTCTTCGACCACTTGAGACGCGTGTATTACAACCATCAACACCTTTCCTAATTGCATGTTCGGCTAAATGCTATACGGTTGGAGGAATAGGACACGGCACTGTCTGACGCCTTCTGATATACTGAAGATGTCAGAAGCGCCAGGATTTCTGATCAGAACAGTCAAGTGTGGAAGATACCTAAATCTGCAAACACCTGCTCCAGCTCTTCCCATACGATACAGTCGAAGGGTTACTGACAGACAAGGAAGCAGATGAAAAAAAAGAGCTCCCGATATTTCTGAGTTATATGTCGTATGTTTAGAATTTGTTCACGATTTATTTTTTCTTGAACAAAACCTGCTTGTTGTGGATATGTGAGGCTTCTAATACTGCTTAGAGATGTAAAGAAAACTTTTGCTTCCGTAAGATATGAGAGCAACAGTTCTGTAGTTGAAGCAGTTCCTGACGGACGCATTCTTGTGCAGAGCGATGAAGTTGGGCATCGACCATTCATCTAGCCACTCTTCATTTTCCCATGTTGTTGTGGTCTTCAGTCCTGAGACTGGTTTGATGCAGCTCTCCATGCTACTCTATCTTGTGCAAGCTTCTTCATCTCCCAGTACCTACTGCAACCTACATCCTTCTGGATCTGCTTAGCGTATTCATCTCTTGGCTTCCCTCTACGATTTTTACCCTCCACGCTACCCTCTATTACTAAATTGGTGATCCCTTGATGCCTCAGAACATGTCCTACCAACCGATCCCTTCTTCTGGTCAAGTTGTGCCACAAACTTCTCTTCTCCCCAATCCTATTCAATACCTCCTCATTAGTTACGTGATCTACCCACCTTATCTTCAGCATTCTTCTGTAGCATCACATTTCGAAAGCTTCTATTCTCTTCTTGTCCATGTTTCACTTCCATACATGGCTACACTCCATACAAATACTTTCAGAAATGACTTCCTGACACTTAAATCTATACTCGATGTTAACAAATTTCTCTTCTTCAGAAACGCTTTCCTTACCATTGACAGTCTACATTTTATATCCTCTGTACTTCGACCATCATCAGTTAGTTTGCTCCCCAAATAGCAAAACTCCTTTACTACTTTAATTGTCTCATTTCCTAATCTAATTCCCTCAGTATCACCCGACTTAATTCGACTACATTCCATTATCCTCGTTTTGCTTTTTATGATATTCATCTTATATCCTCCTTTCAAGACATTATCCATTCCGTTCAACTGCTCTTCCAAGTCCTTTGCTGTCTCTGACAGAATTACGATGTCATCGGCGAACCTCAACATTTTTTTTTCTTCTCCATGGATTTTAATACCTACTCCGAATTTTTCATTTGTTTACTTCCCTGCTTGCTCAATATACAGATTGAATAACATCGGGGAGAGACTGCAACCCTGCCTCACTCCCTTCCCAACCACTGCTTCCCTTTCATGTCCCTCGACTCTTATAACTGCCATCTGGTTTCTGTACAAATTGTAAATAGCATTTCGCTCCCTGTATTTTACCCCTGCTACCTTCAGAATTTGAAAGAGAGTATTCCAATCAACATTGTCAAAAGCTTTCTGTAAGTCTACAAATGCTAGAAACGTAGGTTTGCCTTTCCTTAATCTAGCTTCTAAGATAAGTCGTAGGGTCAGTATTGCCTCTCGTGTTCCAATATTCCTACGGAATCCAAAATGATCTTCCCCGAGGTCGGCTTCTACTAGTTTTTCCATTCGTCTGTAAAGAATTCGCGTTAGTATTTTGCAGCTGTGGCTTATTAGACTGATTGCTCCGTAATTTTCACATCTGTCTACACCCGCTTTCTTTGGGATTGGAATTATTATATTCATCTTGAAGTCTGAGGGTATTTCGCCTGTCTCATACATCTTGCTCAGCAGATGGTAGAGTTTTGTCAGGAATGGCTCTCCCAAGACCGTAAGTAGTTCTAATGGAGTATTGTCTATTCCTGGGGCCTTGTTTCGACTAAGGTCTTTCAGTGCTCTGTCAAACTCTTCACGCAGTATCGTATCTCCCATTTCATCTCCATCTACATCCTCTTCCATTTCCATAATACTGTCCTCAAGTACATTGCCCTTGTATAGACCCTCTATATACTCCTTCCACCTTTCTGCTTACCTTTCTTTGCTTAGAACTGGGTTTCCATCTGAGCTTTTGATATTCATACAAGTGGTACTCTTATCTCCAAAGGTCTCTTTAATTTTCCTGTAGGCAGTATCTATCTTACCCCTAGTGAGAGAAGCCTCTACATCCTTACATTTGTCCTCTAGCCATCCCTGCTTAGCTATTTTGCACTTCCTGTCGATCTCATTTTTGAGACGTCTGTATTCCTTTTTGCCTGCTTCATTTACTGCATTTTTATATTTTCTTCTTTCATCAATTAAATTCAATATTTCTTCTGTTACCCAAGGATTTCCACCAGCCTTCATCTTTTTACCTACTTGATCCTCTGCTGCCTTCACTACTTCATCCCTCAAAGCTACCCATTCTTCTTCTACCGTATTTCTTTCCCCCATTCGTGTCAATTGCTCTCTTATGCCCTCCCTGAAACTCTCTACAACCTCTGGTTCTTTTAGTTTATCCAGGTCCCATCTCCTTAAATTCCCACCTTTTTGCAGTTTCTTTAGTTTTAATCTACAGGTCATAACCAATAGATTGTGGTCAGAGTCCACATCTGCCCCTGGAAATGTCTTACAATTTAAAACCTGGTTCCTAAATCTCTGTCTTACCATTATATAATCTATCTGAAACCTGTCAGTATCTCCAGGCTTCTTCCATGTATACAGCCTTCTTGTATGGTTCTTGAACCAAGTATTAGCTATGATTAAGTTGTGCTCTGTGCAAAATTCTACCAGGCAGCTTCCTCTTTCATTTCTTTGCCCCAATCCATATTCACCTACTACGTTTCCTTCTCTCCCTTTTCCTACTACCGAATTCCAGTCATCCATGACTATTAAATTTTCAACTCCCTTCACTATCTGAATAATTTATTTTATTTCATCATACATTTCTTCAATTTCTTCATCATATGCAGAGCTAGTTGGCATATAAACTTGTACTACTGTAGTAGGTGTGGGCTTCGTGTCTATCTTGGCCACAATAATGCATTCACTATGCTGTTTGTAGTAGCTTACCCGCATTCCTGTTTTCCTATTCATTATTAAACCTACTCCTGCATTACCCCTATTTGATTTTGTGTTTATAACCCTGTAGTCACTTGACCAAAAGTCTTGTTCCTCTTGCCACCGAACTTCACTAATTCCCACTATATCTAACTTTAACCTATCCATTTCCCCTTTAAATTTTCTAATCTACCTGCCCGATTAAGGGATCTGACATTCCACATTCCGATCCGTAGAACGCCAGTTTTCTTTCTGCTGATAACGACATCATCTTGAGTAGTCCCCGCCCGGAGATCCGAATGGGAGACTATTTTACCTCCGGAATATTTTACCCAAGAGGACGCCATCATCATTTAATCATACAGTAAAGCTGCATGCCCTCGGGAAAGATTACGGCCGTAGTTTCCCCTTGCTTTCAGCCGTTCACAGTACCAGCACAGCAAGGCCGTTTCGGTTATTGTTACAAGGCCAGATCAGTCAATCATCCAGATTGTTGCCCCTGCAACTACTGAACAGGCTGCTGCCCCTCTTCAGGAACCACACGTTTGTGTGGCCTCTCAACAGATACCCCTCCGTTGTGGTTGCACCTACGGTACGACTATCTGTATCGCTGAGGCACGCGAGCCTCCCCACCAACGGCAAGGTCCATGGTTCATGGGGGGAGGCATTTTCCCATAATGTTTTACAAAATAAATGCAGCAAATCAGTGCGTTGCCACCACATTTCTTGGAGCATTTCCCCAGATATACCACCTAGAACATGGAATTTATAGTTTTTTAGGTGTTGATTTACGCACTGTGTTTCATTGGGTACGACTGTAAGCTCCAATGTCAACGATGTGATGAAAAGTATCCTGACACCTGGATGAAAACTACTTACAAGTTCGTGGTGCCCTCCATGGGTAATTCTGAAATTCAAAATGGTGTTGGCCCACCATTAACCTTGATGACGGCTTCCACTCTCGCAGGTTTATGTTCAATCAGGTTCTGGAAAGTTTCTTGGGGAATGGCAACCCATTCTTCACGGAGTGCTGACTGAGGAGAGGTATCGATGTTGGTCGGTGAGGCCTGGCACGAGGTCGGCGTTTCAAAACATCCCAAAGGTGTTCTATGGGGTTCAGGTGAAGACTCTGTGCAGGCTGGTCCTTTACAGTGATGATATTGTCGCGTAACTGTGCCACAGACATTATGAACAGGTGCTCGATCATCTTGAGATGCAATCGCCATCACCGAATTGCTCCGAATTTTATTGTTGGCACTATACACGCTGGCAGACGACGTTCATCGGATATTGGCCGTACCCACACCCTGCCATCGGATTGCCACATTGGGTACCGTGATTCGTCACTCATTTCCACTGTTCAATCGTCCAATGTTTACGCTCCTTACACCAAGCGAGGCTCGTTTGGCATTGACCGACGTGATGTGTCGTGTAAGCGCAGCTGCTCGACCATAAAATCCAAGTTTTCTCACTTCACGCCTAACGTAGTAGTTGCGGTGGATCCTGATGCATTTTGGAATTCCTGTGTGCTGATCGGGATAGATGTCAGCCTTTTACACATTACGACCCTCTACAACTGTCGGCGATCTGTCAGTCAACAAACGAGATCGGCCTGTACGGTTGTGTGCTGTACGTGTCCCTTCACGTTTCCACTTCACTATCACATCGGAAACAGTGGACCTAGGGATTTTTAGGAGTTTAGAAATGTCGCCTACAGACGTATGACACAAGTGACATCTAATCACCTGACCATGTTAGAAGTCCGCGAGTTCCGCGGAGCGCCCCATTCTGCTCTCTCACGATGTCTAATGACTACTGAGGTCGCTGGCATTGAGTACCTGATAGTAGGTGGCAGCACAATGCAGCTATAATGAAAAACGTATGTTTATGGGAATGTCCGGATACTTTTCATCACATACTGTAAGTTGCTCAACTGTCTGATTGTCCTTACTGTTGTTAATTCTGGAATTCATATTATCACATTAACTATGTCGAAATTTCCGTGTAATTAAGTCCCAATGTTGACTGATTGTGTTCGTGGTACAGTAAAAATTCTCGTTTAATTACGTTACACTTCGATTCTTATCTTCACAAATTTACTGTTTTTTGCTATTTAGTGACCACTCTCTGTCAACAATGCAATATAATGACACTGAAATTCCGGTATAAATGACCTACAAATAAAACAGTTCTCCCTTTGAGATTCGTGTACACCGTTTTCATTCGTTATTAGGTACAGTGTAAGGTGGTCATGTCATTGTATGCTATGGATGTGCACGTCAGAGCCTGACCAAGTTCCGTTACTGTTAAAACAATCTTGGGTCTTGCTGTGTCCAAGTCTTAGCCTCTGCGCAGTCTGATACATTCTTTGCTGAAGTGTAATACGTAATCGGCTTATTCAGTAGTGCTCTGTTGACTTGCGGTGGCATCTGTTAGACGAAGAAGGATTTACTGGAAAGGACATTAATATAATGTATATATTCGAAAGCGAAGAGAATATAAATTTTGAATAATGTTACTTTTTGATGAGAAGTAGTTTGAGGTGAGACTACAGCACTGCGCACCTAATTTTTGGATATGATTATTGGCAGTTAGTCAACTTTGTTAACTTGCTCAGAGCTGAGAGAGAGACCACCTCGCTACTCTGAGTCATGCATTAACATATTAACTGATTAAGCTGTTTGATTTTTAAGGAAATTTTCTGTTACCATCGTACCCTTCTAAAAGCATTGTCCACTTTGTTACGCATAGCATTGTTCGCACCTGTGTTGCGTGTGAAGATCACGCGAAGTTTTACTCTACCTTTTTCGGATACATACTTCATTCTAAAATCGGTTTCTTGGAATATCATTTCATAGTGATAGCTGCTCACACCAGCTGACTGTTTATTTTACGCATTACGACATTGCACCATGTTGTATGAAACAGTTTGAATGTAGTTAGGAAATTTAATTTAGAAATAGAAATCCATCTTATCCTCTGCCTACGTGCTGTTGTGCTTTCGAGGAACCTACAACAACGTTGTCAAGGCTCGAGGTAAGTGGAAGTTGTGATTGCGGTCAGATAATTGTTTTAGTCTCACCTCAAACTACTTGTGCATTTAATATAAAGACAAGTTGCATTCAGATCATTTACAATTCAGTTCAAGTTAAGTTATGTTTGTTCCAAGTTTAGCATAAGAGTGTGAGGTGGATCACAGTCTTTTGCAGACATAATATGTAGATTTTGATAGACCTGGAGGTAAATTTGGGCTAAATTTCATAAGGAAACAAATGGGGAGATTACAACAGTTGTAGTTAAATATGTCCTTTCTCCCGTCGTTATTTTATTTATAAGGGTACCACAACCCCATGGTGGGTAAAAACGCCGACAACTAATATGAACAACAACAAATACAACCCAAACTTGAGTAGCTGTGTGAGGGTGAACTTGCTGGTTCGAAACCAAAAATGGAGCTATTTATGTACATAAATAACATTATTAACAGTGGCAGTTTGCTGTTTTCTTCTTTGTAAGAATCAACTTCTATTTTGTATAGAGCCACGGCCTCAAATGCTATTTTTAGCCATAACATCATCCTTACAATGACTTTGAAATATGACAAGAATCAAAGGACGTGTTACCAGCATGTGTGCAAGTTTGATTAGGGCGGAATGGTTGGTTTGGGGATTGGTAATGATAGTTAATTTTGTGTCACCCAATGCAAGTTTTGCCAACAGCACGCCACTTCGACGCTTGTGTGCTCCAAATCAACCTCCACTGTCCAATTGGGGAAAGAGTGTCTACAGATTAACGTGGAATCTAAACCACTTGCCGTCGCTGGCAATCTCTCACAGTTAACATAAAAACTGGGGAGTGCGATGTAGATGAGTTTCGGCTACTTTTGAAGCAAAACAACACATGAGGAACGAAGCAATGAGGATCTAAAAAGCAAATTTGAGCAGGGAAGGAGGGTATTCCTGGCCAAGATACGTCGCCTGTCGTCAAACATACGCCGTATTCTAAGGAAAATATTTTTGAGAATACGTTATTGCAGTATCTGTGACGTACAGAAGTACGATGCAATGAACAAAGGAACAGGTACTGTGACGACTACAGATATTATGAAATACATGAAATACATAAGAAGTTGGCAACCATCAGCTGGTATAATGGGATTACGACAGTGAAAATTTGTGCCGGACTGAGGCTCGAACCCTTATTTCCCGCTTGTCTCAAGCGGACGCCATATCACTAGGCTATCCGAACACAACTAACAGTGAGACCCAAACTGCCATAAGTCGTCAGTCATGTGTGTACAACCTACACACAGCCATTATACAAATTCTCGTTCAGGGCACACATTGTAATTAAGAGACGCTAGCCGGGTGTCGGTAGATAGATTCGATATCTCAGTGCCTGTGTTGTTCAGAAGCACAAACATGGACATGCGTGCGCGCAAGCGACCTTCAGTTCAAACGTCTCCCCTGTACGGGAATATGCGTAATGAATGTACGAGTGCGGGTGTAGACATATGGTTGACAACATATGGAGGTTTGGGCCTGGCCATGAGTTGTGCTGGGACATCCTGACGGTAAGACGACCGCTCGCGATAAGCGAAAAATCCGGGTTCGAGTCTCAGTCCATCACAAATGTTCATTGCCGTCATCCCGTTATGCAGTTAATGATAGCCCACGTTCGCAGCTACGAATACACTTCGTGTATGAGGGCGTACCTTTGGAGCAAACCACTGTATTGTAGTGAATCATGAACCGGAAACGAAGAGACTCGAAGCGTTTGAGATGTGATCCCATGGAAGGATGTCCAAAACATATTGGAGGAAGTTATCCATAGAATCGGCGAAGAAAAGAACGTATGGGAAGCTCTGAAAAGAGGAAAGGTCAAGGTGGTAGAACATTTGTTAAAACATAATGGGATAGTTTTCATTCTACTATAGGGAGCTGTAGAGTGTAAAAGCAGTAGAGAAAGTCAGAGACTGGAATATATTGCCTCAAATGCGACTTAACTTCTGAAGTCATTACTCGCCTAGAACTTATAACTAACTAAACCTAACTAACCTAAGGACATCACACACATCCATGCCTCGCGGCAGGATTCAAACCTGCGACCCTAGCGGTCGTTCGGCTCCAGACTGTAGCGCCTAGAACCGCACGGCCACTCCGGTCGGCTTGGAATATATGAAAGAAATAATTAGGGAACCCAGCGTGAAAAGACTATTATGTGATAAAGAGTTTGGCTTAAGGGGAAAATTCGTGGCGGGCAGCATCGAACCACTCAGGAGAATGAGCCCAAAAGAGGACAAAAATTACCGTTACGCATGCACAGTTGTCTTGAATAAGTTGGCAAAAGTGAAACTTCAAACATTAACAAGCTGATGGATAGTACGCAGACGAAATATCTGAGAAATCTAGTTTAAATGTATAAAGGATTTCAGTGCTTTGCATCTTGCAGCTGTCATATATGAAGGAAGAACATTTTTAATTGTTTGTACGAAGGCTGTTATTTACTTACGGACTGAGCCGTTTCGGGTTTTACCCATTTTGACACGATATCCACTACAGACTCGAAATCTTATGAAAGAGTGTGTCGAATGTGAATAACAAAGCCATCAGTAATAATATGGTCCAGATTGTAACTACTCAAGTATTGGTGTGTACAGTTCTACTTATGTCATCACCTTGTAGACGTAGCTGAGATCTGCATTACGACTTGTCAGAATAATAGTTGCGCCTTACTGTGATACGTCATTTTATGAGTAAAAGACATATACAGGGTGTTTCAAAAATGACCGGTATATTTGAAACGGCAATAAAAACTAAACGAGCAGCGATAGAAATACACCGTTTGTTGCAATATGCTTGGGACAACAGTACATTTTCAGGCGGACAAACTTTCGAAATTACAGTAGTTACAACTGTCAACAACAGATGGCGCTGCAAGTGATGCGAAAGATATAGAAGACAACGCAGTCTGTGGGTGCGCCATTCTGTACGTCGTCTTTCTGCTGTAAGCGTGTGCTGTTCACAACGTGCAAGTGTGCTGTGGACAATATGGTTTATTCCTTAGAACAGAGGATTTTTCTGGTGTTGGAATTCCACCGCCTAGAACACAGTGTTGTTGCAACAAGACGAAGTTTTCAACGGAGGTTTAATGTAACCAAAGGACCGAAAAGCGATACAATAAAGGATCTGTTTGAAAAATTTCAACGGACTGGGAACGTGACGGATGAACGTGCTGGAAAGGTAGGGCGACCGCGTACGGCAACCACAGAGGGCAACGCGCAGCTAGTGCAGCAGGTGATCCAACAGCGGCCTCGGGTTTCCGTTCGCCGTGTTGCAGCTGCGGTCCAAATGACGCCAACGTCCACGTATCGTCTCATGCGCCAGAGTTTACACATCTATCCATACAAAATTCAAATGTGGCAGCCCCTCAGCGCCGCTACCATTGCTGCATGAGGGACATTCGCTAACGATATAGTGCACAGGATTGATGACGGCGATATGCATGTGGGCAGCATTTGGTTTACTGACGAAGCTTATTTTTACCTGGACGGCTTCGTCAATAAACAGAACTGGCGCATATGGGGAACCGAAAAGCCCCATGTTGCAGTCTCATCGTCCCCTGCATCCTCAAAAAGTAATGGTCTGGGCCACCATTTCTTCCAAAGGAATCATTGGCCCATTTTTCAGATCCGAAACGATTACTGCATCACGCTATCTGGATATTCTTCGTGAATTTGTGGCGGTACAAACTGCCTTAGACGACAATGCGAACACCTCGTGGTTTATGCAAGATGGTGCCCGGCCACATCGCACGGCCGACGACTTTAATTTCCTGAATGAATATTTCGATGATCGTGTGATTGCTTTGGGCTATCCGAAATATACAGGAGGCGGTGTGGATTGGCCTCCCTATTCGCCAGACATGAACCCCTGTGACTTCTTTCTGTGGGGACACTTGAAAGACCAGGTGTACCGCCAGAATCCAGAAACAATTGAACAGCTGAAGCAGTACATCTCATCTGCATGTGAAGCCATTACGCCAGACACGTTGTCAAAGGTTTCGGGTAATTTCATTCAGACACTACGCCATATTATTGCTACGCATGGTAGATATGTGGAACATATCGTACTATAGAGTTTCCCAGACCGCAGCGCCATCTGTTGTTGACAATTGTAACTACTGTAATTTCGAAAGTTTGTCCGCCTGAAAATGTACTGTTGTCCCAAGCATATTGCAACAAACGGTGTATTTCTATCGCTGCTCGTTTAGTTTGTATTGCCGTTTCAAATATACCGGTCATTTTTGAAACACACTGTATGTCTTAATTGCGGTGCCTTCATCATCCAGCATGATAGGTTCCATGTGACAACGATATTTCATACATAATGGAGAAGTGTTATCGTCCGAGTTCACTGTGAGTCACAATGGCTTACTTTTCGTGCGCGTTATCGTAAATTTGACAGATATTGAGGCAAAGAATTTTATTGTATGGTCTTATATAATTTCTGAAATATTTATTTTACTCCGCGATTACCTTTGACTTTGTTCAGTGTGACAAGCAATGTCCCATCAATTTATAGACGCATAATAAAAGTTTTACTTTATTTCGGCGTTCCGACAGTATTGTCGGCCGGCCGGAAGGCCGTGCGGTTCTGGGCACTATAGTATGGAGCCAAGCGACCGCTACGGTCGCAGGTTCGAATACTGCCTCGGGCATGGATGTGTGTGATGTCCTTAGGTAAGTTAGGTTTAATTAGTTCTAAGTTCTAGGCGACCTCAGAAGTTAAGTCGCATAGGGCTCAGAGCCATTTGAACCATTTGAACAGTATTGTCCAGGTGTGATTAACTGGATTCACTGAATAGCAGTGAATAGTTACAGTCGCGTATTTGTGGAGTGTTTTAATGCGTGGTGAAATACGATTCTTTTGCTGGTTTAGGTGCTCCTGACACAACATACTTTGTCACCAGACGTAAACGCTCTGCAAATTGCCAGAAAAATACAGTGCCTGGTGTCGCATCTAAACAATCAATTCTGCAAAATGACACTGGACCAATTCAACTCAATGTGGTACAGTATATATAGATAGGCTCTGGTAGGTTACTTACCGCTTCTTGCGGTACCACGCTAGACTATTATCCCCCGAAATCATTCTGTACGATCGACTAAAATGAGAAACTGCACCGATGTGCCACTGGTGTCCAGTTGAAATCGGAAATGGGTCACGTGACGTCCATCGCTCGATGTGTGGTGCGATCTATGTTTTGACAGCCGAATTTACGGAGGCATTGTTGAGGCTTCGATCGCAGCTAGATATATGTGACAAACTATCCTATAAATATAACTGCTGCTCGTTTCCTCAGCAGCAATTTAAGTTGTGCTGTTGGGTTGCTGCCTAATAAGAGCCTCGAAAATAGCGGCATATTCGGAAGTTAATATTCAAATATTGGTAACAGGCCAGAATGTAAGTCTCATTGCTGCTCATTCCAATCACAGGAATTTAAGCTGTAGTCTTATATTCCTGCCTACCCAGACCCTCGGAAATCGCGACGTCCTGGAGAAAAACGGTCAAATATACGGTGTCAGGAAATAATAAAGTGTCATTGCCGATTATTACACTCGCAGCGATTTCATCACTCGTTTTTTAATCACACTGAAGCCACGAAATCGAAGAAACTCATTCCGGATAAAACACGCTCTGAACTATTATATGTCAATAACATCGAATATTGCATAAAAGACTTCTGTTACATGAATAAGAAGGTAAAAAATTAGCATGTAGAAGGACACAAACATACTTCCTTCGACTTTGCAACCGAGCGTCTTTAACCTCATAATCGGGGCGATCGCAGGCAATTTCGAGTATGATCTAATAATCTCTGAAGGACTTTTAGAGCTGATGTATCTTTAACTGACATTCAGTAATAACGAATCGCATCTAGAGTGACATTTTTGTGATAAATCTTCAATGCGTTGATGCCTTGGTACCGAATGCTGTCATAACAAGCAAGTCGTAGCACTGAAACAACGAAATAAGATTAATCGTCTCAAAAGTAATGAGCGAGGGATGTGAAGTGACTGATTTCCGATTTCAGCCGAACGCCAGCCGAAAGCTGTTGGAGATTTCTCGTTTTACTCACCTGCCATTCTGTGGTTGTTTCGAAAGCTACACGATACCTATGCGAACTTGTGAGATAAACAGTTGCCGAAGTTTTTTTCGAAATAATACCTAACTTTTGCGCGGCATGGAACTGAATGCACATAAGTAACAAAACTAAAAATGCATCTTACTTCAAGTCAACACTGTTATAAATATTATTAGTAAGTGGATTTGTGCTATTGTGTTATACGCCAGCACATTAAGGCCTTTCACGTATTTAACTTGTAAGTGCATATGCGAATTTATTATTAGGTTGTTGCAGAAGTTTGTAACGTCATCATACAAGTTTAACATAAACAATAGATACACACAACAGTGACTTTAGCCACCAATAATTTATTCCCCTTTACCATTTACAACAGTCTGCCAACGCAGGTGTAGCTTTTCGACTCTTGATTTTGAGGCGAAGCACTCGGCGAGCCATGTTCGGAGCGCATATTCATCCAGAAAGGAAGTCCGTTGAAGGCTGTTCGATAGAGCGCCGAAAATTGTAAACTCTAAGGGCGCAAGATCAGGCGAAGAAAGTGAGTGCGGAACGACTTCCCAACTCGACTGCTCTATAGAGTTTTTGTCAATCTAGAGCAATGTAGTACCATCACTTCATGAAGTCCTTCTGGTGGTTGTTCTTGGACTGCGTCTGCAAGAGGTCTCAGTTGTTGACAATACATGTCAGTAGTGGTGGTTACACCTCGAGGAAACAATTCGTAGCACAACACACCGTCGCTGTTCCACCACATACATAATATATCTTTTGTGGATGCGTGCTCGTGTTATTACTCAGAGTTATTGATTTGTTCGGGCTCAATCATCCGTTTCTTTTCCTTATGTTAACACAAACACACAGTTGCTCGCCACAAGTAACGAGGTAGGTATGGTCGATGTTGTTAACGAGTCAATTGATGACGAACAAACAGAGATATACCTACGGCCACCCAATGAGTTTTGTTACTTTGGCTGAGAGCGTGGGGTTCCCATATATCCGATTTTTGAGCCTTTCTCATTGCGTGCATGTGTGACGGTCGTGGAGTGACAGCAGTTAATCACATTGCCATTTCTCGAGTACACTGGCTTGGATCGTCGTAGATCAATGCGTTTAAATGGTCTTCATCAAACCTCGAAGGTCTTCCCGTTCGTGGAGAGTCACTACTGCCAAAACGACCCTCTTTAAAATGAGAAAATCTTTTTCTAGTCATGTTCTGTCGAACGGCATTATCCCCATACACGGTGCAATTTTTTATGGCTGCCTCTGCTGTTGTCACTCGTCTACTGACCTCAAGCCGAAGAATAAGTCAGAAATTCCTCCACTTGGCATTCCATTTTTTAGCGTCCACATTACACTCACTATCTCCAATTGAAAATGTCTAAAATCAAATAGGAACAGTAAACTACGAATAAAAAATGACAACCAGTAACTACACCCATAGCAACCACAATACCAACCGGCAAAATGAACGCGCTACTAACTTACACATCAACCAAATATTTTACGATAGGCTTCGTAATTTCCTTACACACAGTCGTATACTGTGCCCCATTGTTTCGACTTCCGAAAACAGGGTTGTTCAGTGTGCTTCGCTCTGGTTTCGGTGTTGCCTCTCTACATTATACTGTCTCTGAGTCAGCTCCCTACACACACATGCTGCCAACAGAAGCTAATATTAATAACAGCACGGGCGAATTTATGAGCGTTCGTGGTTCAAGTAGACTATAATAAAACAGCAAGTAGGGCCAGTGAGAGCACGCGCCCCTGTGTGGCGGGGAAGATAAGATAGGGCGCCTGTCGCTGCACTCGAGTGCCGATAGGGCACTCCCGATTCCCGTAGATAATGCGCCGCCTGTCCGCATGTGCTGACGTATTGGCCTCCATGAGGGTCAGGTGCAACACCGGCCATGTCCGGAATAAAAACGTCCAATATTCTGCCTCGTCGTGTGCGACCCCGTGTTGGAGTATTGGTTCCGGTAACATCGTCACCATTAGAAGCGTGCGATATGTCTATTTCACATCGTATTACACCTGTTTTCCTACGTGTTCATCGATGAGGGCTGAAGCGGTCCTGTTGAATTTGGATAACAATCCCTCAGGTTGTTCCTCAACAATTTCCCAACATCAGTTCTTCCACACTAAAACGTAGCTCAGCAGGTAAGGACAACACCCCGAAAGGCAAGACTCCTGGTTCGAGTCCTAGCCCATCACTGAGTTTTAATCTGACAGGAATTTTCATTTCGTTTTCTTTATTGAGTTCTTCCTCATTTTCCAGCGTAAATAGACTTCATGTATAATTTTGTGTAAGGACTGTCATAGTCAACTCCCTTCCTTATTTGTCTTCCATCCCACGCAAAGATGAAACTATCAAGATAACATTCGGTTGTTACAAAAAAGAGAATGAGGACTCGTGTGAATGTTTTCCAGTTTTTCAACGCTAGTGTTGGCCAAGGGAGCAGTATACCTCTGGAGACCAGTTTACTATTGGAAGCGAAAAGTAATGCCTCCCCCCCCCCTTTTGGCGGTTCGTTAATGCCGACCAGAGACTATTTTTCTTTATTTTACTTTCTTACCAGGGCGACTCCCATAATCTGATACTACACTTCCATCTACCCTCAGCTCCCGGCCAAGTAAATGGGACTGTTCCGGTAGTACTGTTATGAGTGAGTATCGATGAGTTTGTTTCGATAGCTACAGTATCGTAGTCGACATCAAGTGCATGCTAATCATATCGGTATAGTAATAGACCTCACGTGTTGAGTAAAATTATAAACATTCACTATCAGTTACATGAGGATTAAGATTCGAGGCCCTCCATCCTCGGATGGATTCAGGAAATGTCTGTTGCAGCCGGTCGTCATTTTATCTTTTATCTTGAAGGTGGTACAATAGCCTGCTTACTGTGGTAATTCTTATATATTATTACATACAACTGTTATGAGTTGGTCTATATAATAAAGCCACATTTTACCCGATAAAAATATCCTATGTCTCCCATCACTGACAAAACGCAACACTGATAGTTCTGTTACTCTTCGAAATCTGCGGCTATTGTAACAAATTGTACTGTTGCAGTCAGCTTAAAAGTAACTGGATATCTTTCCCTTCATTCTTCAGTTAATGGTTAATACAAAAGGTTCAGTGATGCAAACATGAAAATTAATATTTACAGTATTACTGGAAAGAGTACTGCTATGCAGTTAGTGAAGACCCAATCTTCAATTAAGATATGAAGGTTTTAAAACAGTAGTGGAAATAAAATACACTTGAGTACAGAGGGAATATTGAGGTAAATGAGTTTCTTAAAGCTGCTTGTATGAATGAACCTGAGTTGGCTATGGTGGGCGGGGAAAGAAGAGTGATGAATTAGATTGATGTCGTGGTAGGGTACTGGATTCATTATTAGGAGCAAGAGCAGAGGAAAAAATGGTTCAGATGGCTCTGAGCACTAAGGGACTTAACATCTGAGGCCATCAGTCCCCTAGACTTAGTACTAGAACTGGCTTACAAAGCACTTGTTCTGGTACCTTTATCTGGTTAGATTGACAGAAAAGATCGATTCTATCCAACGAAGAGCACCACGTTTCGTCACTATATCGTTTAGCCGAGGCAAGAGCTGTACGAAAATGCTCAGCGAAGTTCGTGGCACACGCTACAAGAGAGGCGTTGTGCATCACGGGGAGGTTTACTGTTGAAATTCTGAGACAGTACGTTGCACGAAACATGGGGCAACGTCTTATATACCCCAACATGTCCCCCGAAATGGCCACAGCGAAGAAAAAACGAGAAATTAGATCGAATACGGAGGCTTACCGTCACTCATCCCTCCCCCGTCTCAGTAGTGAACGGAACAGCAAAGGGGCGCCACTGTAAGCTGACATGTGGAGTACATAATAATGTAGATGCGCATGTAGACTGTGAGTGGAGTAGACGAGAGATCTTGCTGAATAGGACGTTCTCAATCGTGAGTCGCGTTAACGGATGCACTGTCTGAGGTATGTTGTTATGTAAAACTGTTCATGGTGCCAGCACCAGTCAGCTACCAAATCCACCAATTATAATAGGTGTTACTATAAAGAACATTAATCAGTTAAGACAGTGAGGAACTCATCTTCATCACCTCGTCAGCTCTGCATCCCACACTACTTGCTGTTAACTGTTCAGCTTCTCTCATTTGCCTTTGCTAGTTTGGACTTACTGTTTTAATGGTCGCGCTTTTCCCTACAAATATATACAGCCTGGAGCGACGAATGAAAACTACTACGAAAGCACAGATTCGTGCAGTGGTAGTCCGTGAAGTTGTGCAAAGCCACTGTGTCTGGGTGGCGTAGTGGTTAGCACATCTGTTTATTAAACGGGAGACCGAGGTTCGAATGCTGGTCTCGGTACAAATTTTCAATCGTCGCTTCAGTCTGCATATATACATCATAGCTGTCTGAGACATTAAAAAAAACTGGAACCCTATAAAAAAAAGTAGGAGGCGAGATACTGGCAGAAGTAAAGCTGTGAGTACCGGGCGTGAGTCGTGCTTCGGTAGCTCAGATGGTAGAGCACTTGCCCGCGAAAGGCAAAGGTCCCGAGTTCGAGTCTCGGTCGGGCACACAGTTTTAATCTGCCAGGAAGTTTCATATCAGCGCACACTCCGCTGCAGAGTGAAAATCTCATTCTGGAACCGTATAGTTTGATTTATCTGTGAAGCTGTTCAGTTACTCTCTATACTCACTTAATCAATTCAGTAACAACAGTATCTGCTGTGACGTTGTCAAGAATGAGGGCATTCTTAAGGCACTGGAGATTTCATTTCGTCAAAGTGGAGTTCAGTTCGGTCACTTTTACAGCCGAAGCAAACACCACTCGCTTCAGAAGTGACGACAGTCGCTTTTATATTTGTAACGCGGCAGACAGTACTGGCATCAAATGAGGTCTGCCTGAGTGGAACACGAGAGTTGCCACTGACCTCAAAGTCCACTCTTTTTCAACCGGGTATCATGGTTGATTAAATGGAAACGTCGATGGTGAAAAGATGGAACGAGGCCCTCGTATGTTGAACGGGGCATTTACAGAAAGGGTCTCAGCCAAATTAGGAAAATATAAGTAATAAAGAAGCGGCAGAAAAGTATCTTGGTGGAAGAAATGAAACCTCCTGATTAATGTGGAGAAGTGACAAAAACGATGCTTGGCTTGCAGAAGAGGATGGAGAAGGACGTACTTGACACTAACAACAAAGCAACCAGTGCAGCCTCTGCCTTCGGCATATTTGACTCTCAGAGCTGGCGTACTATTCATATTGGTTTGTGTTTTCGTTTAACTGCTCGGCATATTAATAGCTCTAACGTTTAAGATGTTCAAATAATCGAGAATTCTGTTTAAGAAAATGTTGTGCTTGACACATGTTTATTCCCCGTGTCATCCTAGAAATTGCCTTCCAACGTGCGTGCACTATTGCTCAAACGCTGTATAAATACGACACTCTCGGAGGCATCATTCCACTTAAAAGATATAAATGTCGCATGGCACTATTGGTTGGGATATACTGCGGGTCGCTTTAGCTGCCTGTTGGAAAGGGCGCCTTTTCTCCACGGATGCCATCTCCTTCTCTGGTTGATATTTGAGATTTGTTCCGTTTGTGTATATGTGGATTGTACTACCCGACCACGATATTACTGCACTGGGGCACCAGTAGCCATTATCGGAAACATGTAGAGTTAACAGTAGCCAAATCCACCGGTGACTAACGAAAAATTTGAATGCTTTCAGGACAGTTGTGCATATACTATCAAGTGGTCAAGGTCTCCTCCCTCGTGAAATATCTCGATGAAAACACACGAGAAGCCGACTGAAGTGACCTCACTCCGAGTGTAGTTATATTGTGGTCGACTATTACATGAGTATAATGGATGTATGCACTCTGTAGTGTTACGTTTGTATTGTATGATGGTGATGAGAGAAGGTAGAGGGGAAATTCAGTGCCAGCACATAGCCTACTTCTCTCGAATAACACCATGGCGGCCACCGAACTTAACGTCCATCATCCTGTGGATGGATCACCGTCAACAATGTCACATGTCCACAGTTTATGAATCACTGCGGAGAGGTTCGGGATTTTATCCCAGGCATTGGAGCCAAACTGGTGTTCAAGGACTTTACGGCAGCTCTTCTCCTCCCCTTGCCAGTCACATACAGGTATTAAAAATTTCATTCATGGCCAGGATCCGAAACGGCGCACGTCCGAGCGGAGAGACACAGCACAAGCTGTGCTTATATATATATATATATATATATATATATATATATATATATATATATATGACACGCCCTAGCAGATTGTGGCAGATTCAAACTGTGTGCCGGACCAAAACATGAAACTGGGAAGCAGTAACGGGCTTGACCGTGGTGGTAAGCCTACTGAGCTACCCAAGCACGACTGACGACCTGTCCTCAAAGCTTTACTTCCGCCAGTTCCTCGTCTCCTACCTTCAAATTTCAAAGAAGCACTCCAGTGAAAACTTACAGAACCAACACTCCTGGAGGAAAGGATATTTCCGAGACATGGCTTTGACGCAGCCTGGGGGATCCAGGCGGTGGCAAAGCCATGTCTCTGCAATATTCTTCCAGAAGTGCTAGTTCTGCAAGTTTCGCAGGAGAGCTTCTGTGAAGTATGGAAGGTAGCATACGAGGTGCTGGCGGAAGTAAAGCTGTGAGGAGCGGTCGTGAGTCGTGCTTGGGTAGCTCAGTTGGTTGCCGCACGGTAGCTCCGCGTGTTCGGTCAGAGAGCTGGCTGGCCTACGTAATTAAAATAAAAAAAAAAGAAACCTGAGTGAGAAGATGAACAACGAACTTCACCGGGTGTCATATGACGTCCACTATGACCAAATACAACCAACAATAACGGAAAAAAAGTTGGTATAGCACTTGCCCGCGAAAGGCAAAGGTCCCGAGTTCGAGTGTTGGTCCGGCACACATTTTTAATCGGCCACGAAGTTTCATATCAGCACACACTTAGTTCCTGAATGAAAATCTCTTTATGCAATATATATACCTATTTAACGAAGACTGAGAAGCTGGTGGTCTGACCGAGACTCAATCGTGCAACCTCTCGGTTTCTCGCTTTACCGCTTTTTAAAATATATTGCAACTTAGAAATTGCGTTACAAGCAGTCATCCGCATCTCATTCCCAGGAGCACACGGTGATGCATCGTAGAACTTAATAAGCTTAATCAATCGCTCCAACGGGGCGGCACCCCAGTTTAAGGTGTCGGCCGTTTATCAGAGCCTCGCGTGTGTCCTTGTAGCCGCCGCGCGGGAGCAGATTCTTAGGGCAACAGAATATATTACGTCAGCCTTCAACAATGGAGAGTTCTGTGGTGCTGTTCTTCTGGACGTGATGAAGGCGTTCGATAGTGTATGGCATCAGGGCCTCATTTGGAAGCTTAGCGCCTTCGGATTCCCCAGGGCGTACGTCAAGCTCGTTGCCGCCTACCTCCACCAACGCACCTTTGCGGTCAGAGTAGGGGATGCACTTTCCACGGCTAGACCTATCCGTGCAGGGGTCCCACAGGGCTCAGTCCTCGGACCAGTCCTGTACTCCGTCTTTACATCGGACCTTCCGACACCACCAAGAGTCGACAAAGCCATTTTCGCCGATGACACCATGATATACACGAGGGAGAAATGGCTTGAAGTCCTTGTCCCACGACTGCAGAGTGCCTGCTATGCCCTGGAGGAATGGGCAGGAAAGTGGCGCATCCGGTTCAACCCACAGAAGACGCAAACCATCATCTTCACCAAGAGGAGACCTGGCCCTCGCCGACTTCGACATCTTCGGAACCTCCGACTTTATGGAACCGAACTGCAGTGGACGGACTCTGTTAAATACCTAGGAGTGACCATGGACAAACAACTTACATGGAAGCGCCACATCGACGACGTCCGCGCTAACGTGTCACGAAGGATAGGGGCACTTTTCCCCTTCATCAACGAAGGCTCGGACTTATCGATAGCCAACGGACTGTTGATATTCAGGATGTACATTCGCCCCATCTTTGACTATGCCTGTGAGGTATGGGGCAATGCAGCAAAGACACATCTTCAGCGCCTTCAATCGCTCCAGAATAAGATACTTCGCCGTGTTTTCCACGTTCCCCCGCAGTTTCCTCACCGATACATTCATGAAGCATCCGAAGAATTGGAGGTACCGCAGAGACATAAGCAGCTTGCACGACGATTTTATGCCAGGACTGAAACTTCGACCAACCCACTGATACGACACCTTGGAGCACCGCCTCAGCCAAGGGAACGCTATGCGCGACCCATTGCCATCCTTGAAAGGTAAAAATGTAAAAAGAAAACAATCCGAAATACGACGGAATCTGCACCCAAGATGGCAACTGATTCATGCCCGCCCACACCCATGACACACAAACAAATAAAGATGTTCAACACAAACCTACCCCCCTGAGAGATGTAGGAAATGCTTACAAGTAAACCCTGCACCACCAAGCTGAAGCAGATCAGCCAGAAGAAAAGCGGAAGTAGTAGTAGGGATTGGCTATATAGGCAGGACTCAGTTTGTCGTGATACTATTAAAGCAACTGTAAGCAAACAATCCGACGTTGCAAGAAACAGAAGTGGAAAAACAAATTTTAATTTGGAACATAAATTGTTTAGCATATTATTAATGTACCAGACGCAGAAAAATGAGAAGAGCGTGGTTAGATAACAGTGACGTCCAGTTGAAAATTTACTAGCGCACAGAGAGCACATTGAAATTATTTTTCACATCGGCACCATAAAAGAACTCGTATCCTTTGTTCTTCGCAGACGGTTCACGTAGATATTAAGCGTAAGAGGCGGTTCTACAGAGCTCAGAACAAAATATGTCTTTCGCTGTACTCGATCCACACGCTTAAGCACCCTTTAGAGGTCATTTTCCAGCGCTTTATGCCGGAGGAACTTATTACAGTTACTGACGGCAACGTGGAACGTATAGTTTCCGCGAAATTCTAAAGTATCTATTCCACGAACATTACTCCAGCAGCTTTCTGTAGATAGGAGCACAATAATCGCCAGTGCAATCCACGGGAACAATGAAACAGCGAGCCACGAACCGTTTCAGATGTCTGACTGTTGCTGTTAACTCGATTTGAAAATATCGTACTGCAGCGGTTTCGTCATGTCGTTTTTGTATGAGTCCATTCTCAACCGAAAATACAGATATACATTAAATAGCGGCTTTCAGTAGGTACCACCTCAAAATGATATCTATTGTGTCCGCGGAGTCTCATCTGATGTAAAACAAAAGGATGTAGCTTCGGATTTATGAAGATGCGCTTCTGTACGCAATTTATGGGTGTAAATACTCCAGGGGATAAGGGAAAAAGTGATAAGAGTGTATTTTCAGCAGGCTGAGCATAAATCCGTCCTCAGCCTCTATCGTTGGCTGAATTAAAATTATATAAATCTCTTTCCACGAAAGGTGAGAAAGACCAAATAGCCTGCTGTTGCTTTTGTCATACATGAGAATATCCGTATAGAAGCAAAAAATTGTTAGCTTAGTTCTCTGCATGCCTTCAGATGATTCCACGAATTGCAAGTATTCGTCTTCGCGTTTTGGCAGGCTGAGAATTTATTTTTGTACACAAGTTGTTAATGTAAAGAACCAGAAAGAAAAAGAACATTAAGACCAGGCATTCAGGAGGCTGAGTTAAACCTCGACCCAAACATCTGTAGTACATTTGAAGATAGTAGCTGTTCTCGAAAGAATAGATACCATTGATTACCGTGCAGCTTCTCTAGAATAAAAGATAATTAATTGAAACCCTCAGCTGCCGACAGATGTTGTTGACATACAAGATGGGGACAGCTGAAAATGTGTGCCCCGTCAAGGACTCGAGCCCGGGATCTCCTGCTTACATGGCAGATACTCTATCCATCTTTTGTTTTCATTTTGTTCGATAGAGTTCGTTGTGTTTGGTCTGGGCAGACGTCACAAGACATTCGTTCAAGTTGATCGTTGAGTCCTTTACTCAGTTTTTTATTACAGACCGAACACTCTGAGCTACCGTGCCGGCGACCGAGGACAGATGAAGAGCGCGAGTGCAGGGACTTATCCCTTGCACGCTTCACGTGAGACCCACATTCCCAGCGGTCCACAATGTACATACATAATGTACCTCTGTAGTACTCTGAAGTCAGATTGTTTAAATCTCTTTCATTGAGAGGAGGGAAAGAATGTAGTGTTAATGATACATATACACATACATCGGAATAGCTATATAGTGTCCAAATATTGTACGCTTAGTTCTCTGTGCACTTTAAGATAACTATGAAAAATGAGAATATGTTTCCTAAAGATCATTGTGTTTATTGTTGACAAAGTGGAAGAAAGGAAATTTTGGAATACCGTCAGTAGCACATAAATCATCTTGATAGTATATGCTAAAAATGGTACAGCATCAATATTCCCCTTGATATTAGGATATCAGAGGTGACTTACAGTACTATTAACTCGTTTGTGAGACATCGCACACAGAATAAGAACAATTTCAGTACTAAATTGTTCTCGATATGATAATTTCATTGCGACTCAGTTTCTTATGAATTCTTTTGCCCAACTCCGACTTTGTAAGAAACTGTCTTTACTGAATTTCTCAGTCATTACATTACTGTTCTTGGAAGTTTCATTCGTTTATATCTGATATGACTCATCAGCACTTTTTTAATGCTGCTTACTAGAATAAATCACATAAAAAATGACTATGCTCACTGTTTACTATACGTTTCCGCACATGCGGTTATGAAGCTCGCAACTGATTCCTGCATGGAGAAAAATATCGATTTTTGGGTTGATTTACGAATTTACTCATCAGTTCGTTGACAGTACAGATCATTCGTCATGTCTTAAAGGTTTATGAGCTGAAGAGTCTCGCGTCATTTATAATAATATAAAATATTTTTCTCTTTCTTTTAGTATGAATGTCGTTATTACGGGGTGGCTTTTCTGAAAATTAATTGCTAATTTAGATTTTTTCTTTGATTTGAATTAAATTGCGTTTTGTAATAAGGTTTGTTGAATGAAAGTTAATCCTCAGTAAAATAATAAATCACGTTAATAATTGTAAGACACACTGATCTTGTAACACGTTACACATAAGTTGAAAAATGAAATAAGCTTTTTTAGGTTCTTGCCTCGGCTAAACATCTCTGCTCAAACATGAGATCTCTGATTATTATTTGCATTTGTCCACACACGCGGGAGAGATTAATTTCTTACCATTTTATTTCGTAATGCATTGTAGTGTGAGTCGTAGCTCTGGATCTCGGCTGTTAAACTGAAAATAAAAATCTTAAAGCTATGTCATCCGTTGCAGTGGCTAGCGGCTGTGGAAAAAATGTGTGTTATAACTGAAGCGGGCGAATAATTCGCTTCCGCTAATTTCATAAATTAAAACTGCTACGTAATGGCAGCTGTGGCTGCAACGGCGGCTGCAAATTGTTGCGCTGAAAATAACTTGAATTACTGATTTTCAAAGGAAGCGGACATGACATAAGGCTCACCTCTTACAATTAAAAGTGAATAATAGCAGGAAACTAATATATTATCTGATTACAAGTACAATAATGCTTATATTCAACAGCACTGCCAAGATGTCCGACTACTCGTATCGAAGACAAGAGGGAAAGAGTATTAACGGATAAAAGATGACCGAAGATGCTTCCTTTTCCAGCTACGTGGTCCATTATTGAAGAGTGCATCTTTTTTATTCTTTGCACTCGAAAATGACACAGAGAATTTTGTATGATAATAATAATAATAATAATAATAATAATACACATGAGAGAAAATTGCATTATAAGGTGTTCACGTATAATCCAGAATCTTTTTTTTCAATTACCACTTTCAAGTTTTTGTAATATTTCTACTGGGGCCGGTACTAGAGGTATCCAATGTCAGTGGTACAAGTAGAAAAGCCAGAAAAAATCGAATTAACACCACGGAGCAATCAACTGTTCCTCTCGGTTGAAAAATCTCGCATTCAGATTGAACTCGGTCATCAGTCGACCTTCTTACCGACGACAATAAACATTTCATCACCATCATGATTCACACACACTTAGTGTATAATCACATATGCGTTCCGAATTTCATCTCTCACATGCTTTCATTTCGGTAGACTTCGCCACTTGCAAGAACATCTCTTTGACAACACCTTGGCGACTTGTTTGCCGACGGCACTGTCGCCCTGCTCGTTATGTTTTCATCCCTTTGAGTCCAGCTATGTACTACGTCTACCATCGACCATCCAGTCACGTGGCAGCAATTTCTTTCCGTCCCTTTTTCAAGCTAGATGTCGCCATAGTTATGACTTAAACCATAATGTCCTCTCTGATCCATTTATTTTTCGACCTCCGACTGTAGCTCCGAACAGAGATTTCTTAACTTAGCGTTAACCAATGCTCATTTTTGTATGATTTTCGTTTTAAAATTGCGTATCTCATTACTATAAGCTAATACTGGTAATAGTGCTGTAAACTTTCCTCTTGAAGATTTCGAAAACTTTCAGTTTATCGAAAACACTTCATGCCACTTTCACCATCCTTTTTATTTGTTTTCATGGCCCCGAAATGCAACTTCAATCTTAAGTTTATGCAGTTTTATTTTAGACACGTTTCTAGGTGTTATTCTAGTGTTATTGCAAATTGAACTGATGAGCCGAAATCTTATGACTGCGTGCTTAATTACTTGTTTATTCGTCTTTGGAACGAAACACCTCACTGATTCTGCGTATCAGGGATCCGACAGTTCGTGTCTTGATTTGTGGAGGTATGACGCTTTAGGTGTCTACACGCAGTACTGTAATTAGCATAAATTACTGGCCGCTGATCTGTGTAGCCGGTGATGGCGCCCTATAGCGACACAGGTAGGCTTCATAGGATCTACGACAGGGCGAATTTGGTCCCTGAATCGTAAACGTGAGTTGGATATAATGCTCCTAAAACCACTGTAGTACGTTTATGGCCCAGAGGCTGGAAGATGACATCGCCGTAGGGGAAGACGTCAAACATGAAAGGATGCCGGTATCAGCGTGTCTTCGATTACTACCACAAGTCCCTTGCAAGCGCAGGAGAATATTTCCCGTAGCATAATAAAGCGTGCGTGGCTCGCTGTACGTTTCGAACCGCCATTCACTTCTGTGGTGGCGTTTGTGGAGACGACCGGCGACCTAGTGAAGCAAAAATAGGATTCGGCCGAGCTGACACGTTTCCATTGATCGACGGTCGAATGCCGTGCCCACTGCAATGGTAACTGGCTGTGTCGTTGGGTCAACATTCGACAAGTAGGGGTGGTCTACTGCGGAGTTCCACGCTCGACAATGTACGACGAACTGTGTGCTCCAAAACGTGCGTGCACCAGCATCTTACTTTACAGAGCAGACAAGTTCTGTGAAGAGCCGAGGACGTCCAACCATTTAGCGCCAAGTCGAAGTTTCAGTGTCCTACCTCTTTGCGTACATGCTCAAGACAGTAGAACGTAACATTCGACGAGCTTCGCCGTTTTCGAGAAACTCGTTCACAGGCTCTGCGTAATAATAATCTTTCCTTTGTCAAAGTCTCTTAACTCGATGGATTTCTCCACCGGCAGCCCTTATCTTCGCTAAGGTGATTCCCCATCTCTGTCTGGTCCGCTTACATACCTTTGTTACTGCGTCAGTTGCCCACAACACAACGACGCGGCATTCAACGTCATAATGTTTTATCATATGAATGTATCGTCAGTCCGTTATCAAACATGCTGTATTAAGTTCATGCATTGGTTGTCGAAGTTTGTCTGTACTTGACCCAAACTGCTGTACTCTGTCATGCAGAACGCTACGGCGCCTTACGAATGTTCCGTTAATACAAATGCCTCCTTTATTTGCCCACATGAAGGCTATGAAGGCATCCTCTAGAGAGAATAATTTTGACAGCATGGACTCTCAAAATCTGTAAAATCACCATTGTAGTGTCAGGGTACGTCTTCAGAAGTTTGACCTAGGAAAATGAAGAACGAAGACTGTAACGAGAGTGTAGGGTGTGCACGGGGCACACGTAGCCAGTCAATACAGCAGGAACGATTTCTGTCTAGCACCAAGGGGGCACATTCCGGAGTTATTTTATTATTTTTCGAACCAGCTATTGCTAGACGGACAACAGTCTTTTCGACCTGCTAACATCGAGCGAAGAGAAATTTTAGAATAGAGAGAGTGTGCGAAACCGCGTGGTCTAAGGCGCCATGACATGGATTGTGCGGGCCCTCCCGCCGGAGGTTCGAGTCCTCCCTCGGGCATGGGTGTGTGTTGTTCCTAGCATAGGTTACTTTAAGTAGTGTGTTAGTCAGGGGACCGATGACCTTTGCTGTTTGGTCCCTTAGGTATTCACACACATTTGAACATTTTTTGTGGAACCAGACCGTGGAGCGATATCGCGAGTTCTAAATCTAGAATTAATTAGCACAGTGAGTGATTTGGTTTAATAAAAAAAATGGCCAGTGCATGAAGAACTCGGGCACTAAGGACTCCTCAGAAAATTAATATTAGAATCTCGACAATTTTTGCCTGTTGTCAACATCGATACTGATACGATATCGGTCCCACGGATTCCAAGATTTTCGAGAATTTCAGTCATATAAATGTGACGGAAACTCAAGCAGCCAGGCGACCATTATTACAATAATCAGTAGTTTTTCACTGAAACTGAATGTACGGCAATAATAAAGTCAAACGTCAGCGGAGGAATGAGTTTACTGCTCGAAATCCATCCATCATCATTAGCCATCCTGGATCGATTACTGCGAATGTTTGTTTCACATACAACATGAAACTCCATATCTACGCTCAGCTACCGCTGATGGATATCTGATGGTGGACAAATTCCGAAACGCACCATATGGGAAGTAAAGTCATTCTTGTCTGATGTTTGATATAATAATGTTGTTGCGACCCAGTCAGCAAGAATGTAGAACTAATGATTATTTTAATTTCAAGTTTGACGTCAGATAACAAATGACAAAAGATATATTTTTTCGTGTTATATGATTATAAATTATATTAATTTATTTCATCTGTACTGTAAAAGTTTTCTTCTTGTCCAATTTCTTGATTCTCGATCAACTGGAAGAACCGTATAGATTTTGGTGAGTGAGTTCGTGAGCATCAAAATATGTTACATAAATGGGCCTATCATTTGATTGCGCTGGCTTAGAAACTTAAATATTTTATGTTGTCAAGGCACTGTAGGCCCTCGTATATGCCTTAAATTTGAACTTGATACATCTACCCGTCCATAGGAAAAAAGTATATTAACAGACGGAGAAAGATTCAGATACGAAATGGCAAAAAAAAGTCGTGTGATATAACTACAAAATTACAGTTTTTGGTTTGTTCCCTTTTCACTGCGAAAACTCCCTTTTAGACAAATTTCATGATTGTATACCAAGGAAAAGTACCTTGTAAGTTTTGATGAGTGAGTTTGCTAGCATCAAAATATGTGATACAAATCACCGTATCTTTTGACAGGTCTTATTTAGAAGCTTCAATGTTTTATACCGCCAAGGTGCGATAGACGTCAGTATGTGACATAAATTTCAAAATGATACGTCTTCCCGTTCCTGAGAAAAAGGCTTTTAAACAGTCGAACGGACGGACAGAGACAGACAGAGAGACAAGCTGGTAACAAAGTCATCCTGTTGGGGTTCTCTTTCTTACCGACTGAGTTACGGAACCCTGAAAAGCACAGATAGATTCCTCATGAAGGAAGAGAGACTTCTCGAGTTAAAAATAATGAAATATTATTGTTTGGGAACAAGAAGAATAGGCCTGGATTGTGGCAGAGGATTTGGTGCCATCTAACACTTGGGTGCAACACGGACACCAGCCTGTCAAAAACCACGTGACAGGACCTGACTCTTAGCTCCGTCTTAGAAGACGGCTGACACTGCCCCAGAAGCGGCAAGACTCGGAATGAGTGTTACGTTCCACAGAGGTGCGGTGACACTCATGTACTTGTAAATAGTGGAACAGAGTGTAAAGATGTGAGTTAGGGTAGGCGAAGCCAGAAATTTACGTTCGTGTCAATGTTCTTCATAGAGTACAAATAAAAATGTGTGTTGAGCACTGATGAGAAATGTTTACTGACCATCACTGTATAGCCATTACTGAAACAGGCCAATGGAAGTACAGCTTCACTTTTAGAGCTTGGACATGAAAGTCATCCGAATTTTCTTTCAGTCTGTTATGATAACCCGTGTGGCAAACCTTCTATTTCTATTTTTTTGCGTTGTTTTTAGTATTACCAGTCGCCATGTAACATGCCCATAATTAATTCACGCGCTGGCAAGCCGTATGGCAGTTTACAGAGGAAATAAATGAGGTCAGATTATGGGGGAAATTAACTTAAACTACCACCTAGGGAAATGCAGTAACCCCACAATATATATTAATGAAACGTGAAATTGTTTGCCATGTCCCTGTTACGGAAAACTGCAATATCGATGGAATTAAAGACACTTGAAATCCACGCTAACAATGAGCAGTTAACACAGAGTAACACACGTGGACTGAGGCAACTAAAACAAGAGACTGGAGACATAGAAAATTATTTACCGCTAATTTATGTGTCACAATACAACGAATTAATGGTCGTTTGGGAACACTAAACTGCCCGTATGCTCACCAGAATAAACGGGTCTGAACTATTATCTTTGGAAGGAAACACCGACCATCCCCGAAGACCTGAACCATTGTATAACGCTGTGTGTCTGCTCGGAATAGATTTGCGGCATACACGCATAAAAAAATGTTTTGCATCACCCCCAGTTCCCAGAGCTCCTGAAGGTAGACGTTGACTGTGGATATTGTACTGCAGACACAGTCCTTTGTCTGTTCAGAGATGTCACTAAAACCGCCCAAAGATGTAAACAAACACGCATGAGCAGCGCCTACTAGACGGAGGGGGTCCGACAGCCGATCAGTTCCAGTCATTCCACCAGGAAGGAGGTACATGGCTCGTGTTGTCCGTAGTCCAACCATGCCTAGACGGTCAATACCACGGTTCCATCGCATCCTCATTGTTGCTTTGTGCCAGGAAGGGCTCTCAACAAGGTAAGTGTCCAGGCGCCTCGGAGTGAACCAAAATGGAGGAGATACAGAGAGACAGGATCTGTCGATGACATGTCTCGTTTAGGCCGCCCAAGGGCTGGTACTGCAGTGGATGACCGCTACCTGCGGATTACGGCTCGGAGGAACCCTGACAGCAACGCAACCATGTTGTATAATGCTTTTCGTGCAGCTGCAGGACGTCGTGTTACGACTCAAACTCTGCGCACTAGGCTGCTTGATGCCCAACTTCACTCCGGACGTCCATGGCGAGATCAATCTTAACCACGACACCATGCAGCGCACTACAGACGGGCCCAACCACATGCCAAATGGAACGCTCAGAATTGGCATCACGTTCTCTTCACCGATGAGAGTCGCATATGCATTCAACCAGTCAACCGTCGTAGACGTATTTGGAGGCAACACGGCCAGGTTGAACGCCTTAGACACACTGTCCAGGGAAACCAGCAATATGGGTATCCTGCCGTTTTGGGGTGGCATTATGTCAGGCCGACGTATGCCGCTGGTGGTCATGGAAGGCGCCGTAACGGGTGTACGATACGTCAATGCTACCCTCCGACGTGCAACCATATCGGCACACATATTGGCGAGGCATTCGTCTTCATGGACGACAATTTGCGCCCCCATCGTTCACATCTTCCTTCAGGATAACTACACCGCTCGACTAGAGTGGCCATCATGTTCACATGCCTGGGACTGTTTATGGACGACATGATCCACCAACCAATCTGAGGAGTCGCCGTTGAGGAGTGGAACAATCTGGACCAACAGCGCCATGATGAACTTGTAGATAGTATGCCACGACAAGTACAGGCGTGCGTCAATGGAAAGGAACGTGCTACTGGGTATTAGAGGTATCGGTATGTTCAGCAATCTGGAACATTACCTCTCAAGGTCTCGTTGTATAGTGGTACAACATACAATGTGTGGTTTTCATGAGCAATAAAAAGGGCGGAAATGATGTTTATGTTGATCTCTATTCCAATTTTCTGTACAGGTTCCGGAACTCTCGGAACCTAGGTGATGCAAACCTTATTTGATGTGTTTACGTGAATGCTTAAGGTAACTTATTGAAGATTTAATATTACAGTCATAGTAATAAACACACGAGATATACTTGAGGTACATGATTGCTTGGGAACTTGTTTGTGCCACCTGCACTCCTGACGGCGCGGAAGTGTTCTGCAACATTTTTACGTTGTTACTGTTTGTTTAGATAAAACACGCCTTATGTCACTGAAGACTTTTTCGAAGATGACTTATTCTAATAATATTGTTACAGTTTTCAAAAACAACACAGAAAATTAAATGCAATTGTAATCGTTAAACTTACTAATATACGGCAGAAAATGTGCCACAGTAATCGTTGTTAATTAGCAAAACAAACACGTCGACACATTTCACTATTTGATCAAAAGTATCCGACACCTTGAATTAATATGGAGTACGTCCATCATTAGCCTTTACGATGTTTTGAACTGTAGTGTCGTTATGTCTGTGGATGAATTACCCCTCATTCTCCCTCAAGAGCTGAAACCACCAAGGTTTGTTGACCGCAGGGGTGTAGGGCGAAGTCGACGTTCTAACCCATACCAAAAGTGTTCCTTGAATTATGGTGGGGAGCCTGGGCAGGCCATCCCATTTCGGGCATGTTAATGTCCACAAACCATTGCCTCACGTAAGTTGCTTTATGTCGGGATGCGCTGCCATTCTCATATAATAATTGTATCCAAACTGGTCCTCCACTGTCCACCGTACAGTATGATCCAAAATGTGTTCATATACGTCCGCATTTAGCGTTTTCTAAGCAGGGCTGTTGTCCAGGCATTCGTCAGACCCAAACATTTAAATCGGATTGCCATGGGGTACAGCGTGATTCATCACCATCAATAATTCATTTCCAGTTTGCTGTGCAGTATATTCCCTTGTTACACCACCTCCATTATTGCTTACCATTGACTACAGAAATATATACAGCTTTTGTAAGTTCATCCTTTTGACAGGAGGTGCTTGTGGTGGTCGCCGATTACTATTGTGAGAAAATGAAACGCCCACAGTCGTCCTTACGATTTTATTTATTTTGTTGCAACAAATTTCCGCGCTGCAATGCGCCATCTTCATGCTGTAGTTAATGCGGAAGGGGTTGACACGATTCCTGTGTATATCGCATCAGTGGCCAGAATAACTCGTTACGCAGACTATCTGCAAACTTTGGTGTCAGCATTCTAACCACCTACTGACAGTTTATGGTAACAGTGCTGGTTAGAGTGATGCAATCTATATATTCCGCTTCAACTACAGCCTGAATATGGCACATTGAAGCCCCCGAAACAGGTCGTAACAAAATAAATAAAATGATGGGGACGGCTGTAGCAGTTTTGTTTTCTCACTACAGAAATATATGGCTTATGAGATGCTACCTCATCTCTGTACCCCATTGTGTTTAACTCCCTACCTATACTCATTCTCCTAGCCGGACTGCTCTGTAACCCTTTGGAACTGACGAGTGATTCCTTCTTATGATTTCATCCGAACTTTTTACAACCACATTCCACAATGCTCGACGACCCTGTCCGTCAACATATGAGATCTTCCTAGTCTTGTTTGGCTATGGGTTTTCTTTCGGCTTTTCGCTTCAGCCACATCACCAATAGTCAACTTGGGCTTCTTTACAAAATTTCAAACGTCGCTGATGGCTTTGTTGCCAGGTGACGTCCAGCGACGACTCAACATTCCAAGTCAATCGAAATTCCTGATCGACCCATTCTGCTGTCGCTGCTTTTCCACTCACAAAACAATACGCGCCACACCTTTTATACTGGCGGGTCCACCTCTTATGACATCTGGTAGTCGAGTCTGCATTGCACAGGGCTGCATTACACACGGTTTAACTTGTATAAATGCAGATATTTTTAAACTACTGGCCATTAAAATCGCTACACCAAGAAGAAATGCACATGATAAACGGGTATTCATTGGACAAATATATTATATTAGAACTGACATGTAATTACATTTTCACGCAATTTGGGTGCATAAATGCTGAGAAATCAGTACCCAGAACAACCACCTCTGGCCGTAATAACGGCCTTGATACGCCTGGGCATTGAGCCAAACAGAGCTTGGATGGCGTATACAAGTAGAGATGCCCATGCAGCTTCAACACGATACCACAGTTCATCAAGAGTAGTGACTGGCGTATTGTGACGAGCCAGTTGCTCGTCCACCATTGACCAGACGTTTTCAATTGGTGAGATATCTGGAGAATGTGCTGCCAGGGCACCAGTCCAGAAAGGCCCGTACAGGACCTGCAAAATTCGGTCGTGCATTTTCCTGCTGAAATATAGGGTTTATCAGGGATTGAATGAGGGGTAGAGCCACGGGTCGTAACACGTCTGACATGTAACGTTCACTGTTCAAAGTGCCGTCAACGCGAACAAGAGGTGACCGAGATGTGTCACCAATGGCACCCCATACCATCACGCCGGCGGTGACGAATACACTCTTCCAATTTGCGTTCACCGAGATGTCGACAAACGTGGATGCGAACATCATGATGCTGTAAGCAGAACCTGGATTCATCCGGAAAAATTACTTTTTGTCATTCGAGCATCCAGGTTCGCCGTTGATGTGATGCAGCGTCAAGGGTAACCGCAGCCATGGTCTCCGACCTGATAGTCCATGCTGCTGCGAACGTCGTCGAACTGTTCGTGCAGATGGTTGTCGTCTTGCAAACGTCCCCATCTGTTGACCCAGGCATCGAGACGTGGCTGCACGATCCGTTAGAGCTATGCAGGTATGATGCCTGTCATCTCGACTGCTAAGAATACGAGTCCGTTGGGGTACAGCACAGCGTTCCGTATTACCCTACTGAACCCACCGATTCCATATTCTGCTAACAGTCATTGGATCTCGACCAACGCGAGCAGAAATGTAGCGATACGATAAACCGCAATCGCGACCTTTATCGAAGTCGAAAACGTGATGGTACTCATTTCTCCTCCTTACACGAGGCATCACAATAACGTTTGACCTGGCCACGCCGGTCAACTGCTGTTTGTGTATGAGAAATCGGTTGGAAATTTTCCTCATGGCAGCACGTTGTAGGTGTCGCCAGCGACGGCAACCTTGTGTGATTGCTCTGAAAAGCTAATTATTTGCATATCACAGCATCTTCTTCCTGTCGGTTAAATTTTCAAGTCTGTAGCACGTCATCTTCGTGGTGTAGCCATTTTAATGGCCAGTAGTGTATATTTCGTATCTTAATATTACACACAATACTGTGCTGGTTGTTTCTCTCTCTCTCTGTTGAATAGTCTTCCCCCAACCACATCATATGTTATCTACATTTACATGAATACTCTGTAAATCACACTGAATTGCCTGGCAGAGGGTTCATGGAACCACCTTCGCAATAATTCTCTTTTATTCCAATCTCGAATAGCACCCGGAGAAAACGAACACCTATATCTTACCATGCGAGCTCTGTGTTCCCTTGTTTTATTATAATAATTGTTTCTCCCTTTGTAGGTCGGTCCAACAAAATATTTTCGCACTAGGAGGAGAAAGCTGGTGATTGAAATTTTTGTGAAAAGATTCCACAGCAACGAAAGCGCCTTTCTTTTAATGATATACACTCCAAGTCCTGTATTATGTCAGTGGCACTCTGTCCCCATATCTTTCGAAAACACAAAACGTCCTGCTCTTCTTTGAACTTTCCTTAATGTAATCCGTTAATCCTATCTGGCAAAGATCCCCCCACACCGCGCAGCAGTACTCCAAAAGAGGACGTCCAAATGTTGTGTAGGCAGTCTCTATAGTAGATCTGTAGCATCTTCTAAGCGTTCTGCCAAAAAAAGGCAGTCCTTAGTTTGCATTCCGCGCAACATTCTCACTGAGTTTTTTCCAATTTAAGTTGTTCATAATTGTAATTCCTGGTATTTAGCTGAATTTACGACCTTCAGATTTGACTGATTTGTCGTGTAACCGAAGTTGAACGGAATTCCTTTAGCACTAATGTGGGTGACCTCATACTTTCTTTTATTTAGGGTCAACAGCCAATTTTCACACCGTACCGATATATTTTCTAAATCGTTTTGCAATTTGTTTTGATTATCTGATGACTTTACTAGACGATAAAGGACAGCATCATATCCAAACAGTCTAAGACGGCTGCTCATATGGTCCCCTAAATCGTTTATACAGGTGAGGAAAACCAGTGGGCCTATAACACCACCTCGTGGATCGACAGAAATCACATTTGTTTTATTCGGTAACTTTCCATGAGTTACTACGAACTGTGACCTCCCTGAAAGGAAATCAAGAATCCAGTCGCATAACTGAGACGATATTCCATAAGCAAGCAATTTGACTAAAAATCGCTTGTGATGTAGCACAGTGTCGAAAGCCTTCTGGAAGTCTAGAGATATGGAATAAACTCCAAATCACTTGTCAACAGCGCTCAACACATTTATATGGTAGCAACTACGCCTGTCAGAATAGACACCTTTTTGCGTTGACGTGTCCATATTTCAATACCTGACCTACTGCCTAGGGGAAAACAAGCATTAATGATTTGTTCTTGCCACATGTGCCTGTGGTAGACAGTACCCAACCTAAAAACATGTGACTTGTATTGGCTGTAATTATTAGTCTGAAAATGACATAATACTTGTGTAATGTTGTTGAGTACACCGTCCTCACTCTCCAGTAGAAATACAGTCAGCGTATGTACTTGTTATACCTTGAATAGTCGTTGTGGTTATGCTGGAACTGGCCTCAACCTGTATACAATGTTTGTGCAGTGGAGATGTTAACTATAAAACGGAACATGAGTAATTGTAGAGTCCGTACAAAATAACCGAAATTACCTCCTTAATGTAGAAGGCAATCAGACAATGTGCCCTGAGGAAATGTGGCTCGCTGTTGCGCAGAAATTCTCGGGACTGGCAAGGAGAATGAAGGAAAGACGGAACGCAGGAAGAAAAAGTAAAACTGAAGGTGGAAAATGACAAGAGGAACAGTGTGGGGAACTGCGCTCCGGGGACGGCGAGAAAGGAAGCTCATTGAACGTCTGGGGCGCTCTTTATAAGGAAGGCGAGTGATTTAAGCCCTAAGAGTTTGTCAGAGGTTCTTCGTAGCATACGCGTATTGGAAATCTTGTTGCTAAGAAACTATTGCCTTGGAAGACGGTTAAGAATTTCTACTGCACCTCGGACTTCAGTCGTCTGGTAACTTCGAGCTATAGACGCATTAACTTCCACTACGTACAGTCAAAGCGGAATGTAACATAGGAAAGTGACGTTGTGTCTTGGGGCAGAACAACGGCAATGCGTTAATCAAAAGAGTTTCGCATTTTTATCACATGCACTGCGGCTACCTAAAGGACAATCGTGAACTAGGCTACAGACTTGCATGAATCACTCCGGATCGTGTAATAACGATAGTTTCTTTCTTTCTTTTTGTAGGTTCATTTCCTATGTTGAATAAAATTGAGTCGTCGAAACTAAATGCAACTATAAAACACAAAAACCAAAATAGTGAAAAACACTCTAGATCGCAATGGTTATTTGATTTCAAATCAACAATTTTATATCGCTTTCGAGGTCGTATAAAACAAAAGCCGTCGTTTCGAGCAGAGAGATATAACGTGAAACTTGACTTGGTGTACATTGTAAAGAGTATATTACGGAGTAGCCAGCGAACTGGCTTAATGAAAGAAGTCGTATTTAATTCTTTCTATCTTAATTACGTGGCTGTTTTATATTGCGTTTGTTCAAATGCTGTATTACGCCAAAGGGAGTAATTACGATGGAGCGGAAATATTCTGCTCAGAGACATGTTAATCAATTACAGCTTAGGTGTATGTGGTACGTCTCGTATAAACACGTTATGTCCGCTTATATGTGTATCTCTGATTTATAATAACTACGATACATTCATTTACACGAATCAACCAAAAACGCCTATGAAGAGCCTTTCCGAAAAAGGTAAATGAACTGTTACCGGTTAATGAATAACTTTCAGGACCTCTTCGTCAACACAACGTAGAAGTTTTTCTGACTACATAACTTTCATCTCAGGACATGCCAAAGGCATTTCACTACCAGCAGTAGATTGAAAGTAGGTGTTTACTCTCACTGAGGAAACGTGAAATACCGAACTCTGGCCGTTCGAACAGTACTCACACATAAAATCGTCCGTGATCAAGCACCATATCCTTCTCTTTCGCAAGATTTCCATGAACGGTGGAGTTACATCGTGATGTTACTAAGGCGTACAGATGCAATTTAAAATGAAATTTGGTAGTTCGATCGCGCTATAAAAAGAAGCAAATAAGGTAGCCTTTACTACGGGAATAAATTATCCTTATGCAACATTCTCGAATACTAGAATGCAGTGCTTCTTTGTGAGACCATAGGACGGCGGAACGCCAAGAAATAATAGTCTTCACGAAGTCCAGTAGCTGCAAACACAGACCACCGTCCAGTTGCTTAGGCCAAAGTCGCTGCATCTTGTTCAGTTACCGAAATGTTATGACGCTACTATTACCGGCTTGGCATTACGTGTCATTGTTCCACTGAACATGTGCAACGTTATCGTATGCCTTCAAACATGCAGCCGTGCGTTTCAATAAAACGGCGCTGGGTTTACACAAAACAGTTGAGCGATGTCGTATTGGTGAAACGCAAGAGTTTCCGATATTCTGCACCAAGAATTTAACAAACTGTTTTCTTTCCGTTCAAGCAAATGAATACATGATTGTAATGCTCATTCAGTAGCGACACTTTCGTCGCACATGCGGTAGTCATAATTTTTTATTAAAAATATTGTTACGTAATTACATGTCTTGTCGGTTGGTTAATTTATTTCATGTCCCATGGATCATTTGCACAACAAATAGTAATGATGTGGGACGAGTTGTTTTACATTGACATCACAAATTATTTTGTAAATATGCCTGAATGGTGATCATTTACAAGTTTTTTTTTTATTTTGTTGTTATTGATATTATTATTACAGTTATTATCAAATATACAGATTTGCGTTAGTAATTCGTACCAACCACGTAATTCTGTACATCATTGATCCTTTTGAGCAGCACTGATTTATTTACAACTTCATGAGGGAATAATTATACTGAGAAGCGGTAATCAAACTGCCTAACAACTTAAACAGATGTTTATAAGATGTTCGTTGGTGAGCCCACATATTATTCTCACAGCTTGTTTTTAAGCAATGAAGACTGTTTCTAAACTATTAGTTACCCTAGAATATTATTCCAAGCGATATTACTGAATGAAACTATACAAAATATATCAGGTTACTGGTTTATCTCCCATGAATACGGACACATACGAATTTTTAACTGTCCTCCATATTTATTGTTTCCTCACCATGTGTTAGCCTTATCAATGATGTAGGGTCTTCAGATGTGAGGAACTTAATATGGCGAGTCTTTTTACATCTGTGGATGAGACCATTCGGAGGAAACCAGTCAATGGTACTTTTAGGGACTCTTTTTATTATTTCTTCTGTTGCTGTATGTGTGCTTGGATTGATTACATTATTAGTGTCGTATGCAAAATAGAACTAATTCTGCTTGTGCTATATTACGCGGAAGACCGTTTATAGGTCCTACAGCCTGTAAAATAAGAAACCTGTTACCATTACACACAGAACGTAAAAGATATCACCTTAGTTCTTTCACAGCCTACTAGAGTGAACTTCTGTTCTTCATGAAATATCCATAAAGCATTAGTTTACTTTGAATTCTTGACTGAGATTTGCACGAGTTTACCCACGGCCCAGAAGATGTTAAAATATATCAGAGATGTTTGATGCCGACTCCCAAACGCTGGTCCATTGACAAAAAATGAATATTTGATATAATAGGAGGACAATGAGCGGAAGCACAAGCATGGTTTGTAGCGGTGGGAAAAAGGAGAAAGGTGTGCAGGTACTGGTTGGCCCTCACAGTCGCCTGATACTAGTCCCACTGAAAACGTGTGGTCTTACAGGAAAAAGAAGTTGCAAGGAAATAAGGATTTCCACTTTGATACAGCTCTCAACGTTGATTTGACACACTTGGATATCTCTTCCACGTGAATACTCGGAAAACTTGGTGTCAAGCATACCTCGGAGGTGCCAAGCAATTATAGACGCTGCGATTGATAGTACGTATTATTGATTGTAACTGCATTTTCCTTTTGTTCACGTTTGATGTATGTATATATTTTAATGTTCTCGAACAGAATTTTCTACCGATTAACCCGACCACGGTCTTATTTAACATACTGTATAGATGAAGAACAACACAGGACCTAAGCCTTGAGGAAGCCCATACGTGATTTCTCTCCTGTTAGACGAATCTCTCGTGATATTATTGGTAGGATTACTGTGTGTTTTGGTCAGATATGACGTTATCTATTGCTTGGCTATAACATCAATTCCCTGAAAGTTCTGTTTATGTAGGAGAATGATTCAGAGAGTCAAATGCCTTAGAAAGTCGCAGAAAATACCAACTGGCGCTATTTTGTTATTTAATGCTTGTAAAATTTGGTGTGAGAGAACATGTAAATGGCATTCTCAGAAGAGCAGCTCTTCTGAAATCCAAACTGTGATTTGCTGAGATGTACAATAAAAGAACCGCGGCGCTCTACCCCGTAACACGGCGCTAGGGAATCAGAAACAAAAGTGATCATCCCCTTGACAAAGTGTTTCGTAGTAATTCGGTTTTTGGGTTCGAAGCGGAACAACCCACAACGGCTTCCAGTTTGTCAAAAAAGGCTGAATGACGAAGAACAAAGTGGCAGACCATCTCTCTGTAAAGAGCCGGAAACGACGAAATCGAGGGGATAGTGGAACATTGAGAATCAATTTTTGATTAGTTTTAAACATCGTGCATGACATTTTGAACGTAACACAGGTCGTCATCCGCTATACTACGAGACACCTCACATCCATTCAAGATGCCTACCGAACCGTATAACAGCGGAAAAGCCGCTGTTGAGTTAGGACATTCGAGCTGACTCATTTGGCCGTCTGATCACCATGAACGAGTGCTGGACGTATCTGTATGTGTACGAGACGAATGAGCAAGAAAGCAGTGATAACACGCTGATTGGCCTCTTCTAAACTCAGCGAAGAGGCTCCATCATCGGGCAAGTTCATACTGTCTTTTTGAAACTGCCGCGGTGTGGTACTAACAAATTACGCTCTTGACGAGGTTACGGTACGCTGTCGAGAAGAAACGTCACTTGAAGCTGTACGAGTGTGTGCTTATTCTACAATAACACCCCAGGTAATTCTGCGTAGGGCAAGTCCTTCGGCTATCAAATTGTCTCATCCCACGTATTCTTCTGACATGGAACGCACTGGCATCTTCATCTTTCCTCAGATGAAAGAAATATTGCATGAGAAACATTTCTCGAATTCCGACCTAACTGAAGTGGAACCTTAACAAAATAAATGCAGACTTCTGCAACCGTGACCTTGGTCGACCCAATCACCTCTGCAAAACGTGTATGACACTGAAGAGTTATTACGCACAGAAGGACAAGCACAATGAACATTCATGGTCCTTGCTTCGTAGATAAAAGATAATAACCAACCCTCGAATTTATTTACAGCTAACATTAAGAATGCTTATTTCAGTAACGAGGAAGAAATCCAGTGTGCCAATAACCCCTACAAAGTCCATATTTTGGTAATTTTTCCATGCAAGTTCTTCGAACATTGTGCTCTCATTACCAATGAAGCTCTGTTATCTTTCTACAATATCGCATTGCAAGTGGGTTGGTGCAGAAGTTAGTAGCATTTTCCCACGAGTTTAATAATAAACACAACAGGTACACATTACAGAAACTTTAGTCATCAATAATATATTTACTATTACCAACAGTGTGCGAACACTGGAGTAACATTGCGATTCCGTGACTGTAGAATTCACTTGGTTTTGAGGTGAAGAATTCGCTGAGCCATATTCAAAGAGCATTTTCACACAGAAAGAAATTTCCTTGAAGGTTGTTGAATAGGCCATAAGGTGAAAATCTGAGGGCGCAAGATTAGGGGAATAAGGTGGATGCGGAATACCATCCCAACGCAATTCCTGCACAGAGTTTATTGCCACTCTAACTGAATGCGGGTGGGCGTTATGGTGGAGTAGCAACAATTCAGGCAGTCTTATTGATTGTTGTTCTTGGGCTGCGTTTGCAAGACGTCTCAGTTGTTAACAATAAATGTCAACAGTGATGGTTACACCTCAGAGAAGCAATTCGTGGCGCACCACACGGTCACTCTTTCACCAGATGCGTAACACTATTTTTGTGTAAGCGCGCAAATATTTCTACGGGTAGTTGCCGCTTTGTTTGGAATCAATAATTCCTTTCTTTCCCTCATGTTAGCGTGAACACCATTTCTCGTCACCAGAAACTATATAGGATAGGACTGGTCAGTCTGATTCACGATCAAATTGATGACGAGCAAACAGAGATGCACATATGGCTACCCGTTGATTTTTGTGATTTTCGCTTAGAGAATGCGATACCCACACATTCGGTTTTTGAGCCTCCCCATTGCATCCAAAAATCGCACGATGGTGCAATGTCACATTTCATCACATTTGTTAGTTCTCGAGTACAATGACGTGGGTAATTATGGGTTAATTCGTTTAAACAATTTTCACCAAGGCTCGAAGGTCTTCCTGAACGTGGAGGGTCACTAATATCAAAGAGTTCCTCCTTAAAACGGGAAACGATTTTCTTGCCGTGATCTGGCCAACGGCAGTGTACCCACACACAGGCCGGCCGGGATGGTCGAGCGGTTTTAGGCGCTACACTCTGGAACAGCGGACCGCTACGGTCGCAGGTTCCAATCCTGCCTCGAGCATGGATGTGTGTGATGTCCTTAGGTTAGTTAGGTTTAAGTAGGTCTAAGTTCTAGGGGACTGATGACCTTCGAAGTTAAGTCCCATAGTGCTCAGAGCCATTTGAACAAAGCCACACACAGCGCACATGTTCCTCGTTGTCTGCTCTGCTGTCACCCCTCTACGGAATTGAAACAAAATGTTCCGATGTCTTCACTTGGCACCGAATTATCTAGCTTCCACAACCCCACTCACTACCTCCAAATGACAAAGTGACGATATGTAAACTCAAACAGCAAACAACGAACTACAAACAAAAAATGATAGCCTTTAAATAAATCCAAAGCAACAGGAATAACAAGATGCAATACAGAAATTCTACGAACTTTTGCACCAACGCCGGCCGCCGTGGCCGTGCGGTTCTAGGCGCTGCAGCCGGAACCGCGGGACTGCTACGGTCGCAGGTTCGAATTCTGCCTCTGGTATGGATGTGTGTGATGTCCTTAGGTTATTTAAGCTTAAGTAGTTCTAAGTTCTAGGGGACTGATGACCTAAGATGTTAAGTTCCATAGTGCTGAGAGCCATTTGAATCATTCTATGCACCAACGTCATAATTCCTGTGGAAGTTCGCATATTGTCGGGAAAACTGGTGTTGGGGGATATGCAGAGGAAAAGGTACGAAACAACACTGTGGGTATAACCGAAACTGTTATTCCAAAATAATCACCAGAGGTCTGAGCACAACCCACAGTTTCCTAACTATTCATGTAGCTGTGACAGAATTCAGTCTTCCAGTGTGACCTTCAGTTCGAATTAAAACCCTTGTCTTTGAGGTTCCTTTTTTAGGAAACCTGACACACGGATCGACATGTTCGGACTGTAGGACAGATGATAAGGTTGCTTCCACTTAACTTGGCCGTTAGACTTTGTGTGACCTTAGAAACGTGTGGACGAGCATTAACGTGGGGCAGAGGTTACGTTTTGTGTGCAGCCCAGCCCGTTTGCTCTCGATGGACTTGCGTAGGCTACGAAGTGTCTCGCAGTACACGTCATTTTTAATTCTTTTCCATGCCGGAAGAATTCGATTAGTATCGGTCCTCGGACGTCGAAAGACATGGTCAATACTTCCTTGCCTGCTGAGGGAGCAGTTTTGAATTATTTAGGGGAGGTAACGACACTACATTCACGTTGCCAGATGTCTCACTACGTTATCCCAAAGCGGCAAATACCAACATTAGCGGGCCTGGCTGTTACTACGTTTCATACCTTTTCATTTGAACACCCCCCACATACTCAGTTAATGCCATCGTCAATACTACACAGGGGCCAATATGATATCAACTCATTCAGTGCCGTGAAGGGTCAACGAAACGGTATTGTATACAATTAATAACACATCTCACCAAAAGATACATTGAAAGTACGAGAAGTATTCGTTTGTTAAGCCTCAGCAGAAATTCGATGAAGCTTCGCACATATGTGTTGGACAGTCTCTCTAATATGCCCATCTATCGCGCCAGGTCGCTCTTCTTTGCAGTTGTGTGCGTACAGTGAACACGTAACTTTGCCTAGAAAATTGTGTCTCCCTCCATGTGTGAGTGACTCCTGAGAGATTTCGGCCAATTTGATTTCCTCCATCATGACAGTTATTCTCAGCCACTCACTGAATGGGCAATGAAGACGCTCCTGCAGCGTTTTCGATGGTAAAAGTTTGCTAATGCACCATATACACCTGAACTGGTTTCCTATAGTTTCATCTCTGCTCACATGAACCGCTGGCTATGAACACAACATTTTGGCTCAGACTACGAGCTGTGGACAAGTGTAGAGTATTGGAGGAAACCAAGGATTGGTGTCTTACAGGTATGTGACGAGGGTAGGGGGGAGTCAGTACTATGCTGTGACAAATGCTTAATTCGGAGCGGCGACTATGTAGAGAAGTAGCTAAATATTGTAATTAATATCTTCTTTGATTTTCACTGCGGTTTCCTTTCGCAATCAATAGGACCATAATAAACGAATAGCCTCTAATTAAAAGCAAATTTCAAGACGTAACCTTAAATTTATGTGTAAATTACGTTTCGTGACAAAATAAGAGAAGCACGTGGAAGACACGGTAAGATGTCAAAGTAATTTCGTTCAGGTATGTTAATGATTAGAGTTCTGATCCTATGTAAAATCGCTAAGTGACACTAAGATTCCATTCAGTCTCTCGTTGACCAAACAAGTGTAGCAGCTGAAGACAGCAAAAGGGGTGTCGAAATTTTAAATTTCGCGTTGAAGAAATCATTCACTTAGGGAAATCGTACAAACATACCTCATTTGACCTTCGGACAGACTCCCATATGGACGACATAGTAATAACCATCCCTGGCGTAAAGAACAACTGAAAAATTTGAAAGGAAATAAATCACCAGGTCCCGATGGAATCCCAATTAGGTTTTACAAAGAGGACTCTACAGCATTGGCCCCTTACCTAGCTTGTATTTGTAGTGAATCTCTCGCCCATCACCTAGTCCCAAGCGAATGGAATAACGAGCAGGTCACTTCATTATACACTCCTGGAAATGGAAAAAAGAACACATTGACACCGGTGTGTCAGACCCACCATACTTGCTCCGGACACTGCGAGAGGGCTGCACAAGCAATGATCACACGTACGGCACAGCGGACACACCAGGAACCGCGGTGTTGGCCGTCGAATGGCGCTAGCTGCGCAGCATTTGTGCACCGCCGCCGTCAGTGTCAGCCAGTTTGCCGTGGCATACGGAGCTCCATCGCAGTCTTTAACACTGGTAGCATGCCGCGACAGCGTGGACGTGAACTGTATGTGCAGTTGACGGACTTTGAGAGAGGGCGTATAGTGGGAATGCGGGAGGCCAGGTGGACGTACCGCCGAATTGCTCAACACATGGGGCGTGAGGTCTCCACAGTACATCGACGTTGTCTCCAGTGGTCGGCGGAAGGTGCACGTGCCCGTCGACCTGGGACCGGACCGCAGCGACGCACGGATGCACGCCAAGACCATAGGATCCTATGCAGTGCCGTAGGGGACCGCACCGCCACTTCCCAGCAAATTAGGGACACTGTTGCTCCTGGGGTATCGGCGAGGACCATTCGCAACCGTCTCCATGACGCTGGGCTACGGTCCCGCACACCGTTAGGCCGTCTTCCGCTCACGTCCCAACATCGTGCAGCCCGCCTCCAGTGATGTCGCGACAGGCGTGAATGGAGGGACGAATGGAGACGTGTCGTCTTCAGCGATGAGAGTCGCTTCTGCCTTGGTGCCAATGATGGTCGTATGCGTGTTTGGCGCCGTGCAGGTGAGCGCCACAATCAGGACTGCATACAACCGAGGCACACAGGGCCAACACCCGGCATCATGGTGTGGGGAACGATCTCCTACACTGGCCGTACACCTCTGGTGATCGTCGAGGGGACACTGAATAGTGCACGGTACATCCAAACCGTCATCGAACCCATCGTTCTACCATTCCTAGACCGGCAAGGGAACTTGCTGTTCCAACAGGACAATGCGCGTCCGCATGTATCCCGTGCCACCCAACGTGCTCTAGAAGGTGTAAGTCAACTACCCTGGCCAGCAAGATCTCCGGATCTGTCCCCCATTGAGCATGTTTGGGACTGGATGAAGCGTCGTCTCACGCGGTCTGCACGTCCAGCACGAACGCTTGTCCAACTGAGGCGCCAGGTGGAAATGGCATGGCAAGCCGTTCCACAGGACTACATCCAGCATCTCTACGATCGTCTCCATGGGAGAATAGCAGCCTGCATTGCTGCGAAAGGTGGATATACACTGTACTAGTGCCGACATTGTGCATGCTCTGTTGCCTGTGTCTATTTCCCTGTGGTTCTGTCAGTGTGATCATGTGATGTATCTGACCCCAGGAATGTGTCAATAAAGTTTCCCCTTCCTGGGACAATGAATTCACGGTGTTCTTATTTCAATTTGCAGGAGTGTATAATGAAGGTAAAAGAACGGACCCGCAAAATTACAGACCAAAATTCTTAACTTCGTCTCGCTGCTGAATCCTTGAACAAAATATGAGTTCGAACATATTAAACGTTCTTGAGACTGAGAAGCTTTTGTCTACGAATAAGCATGGTGTTGGAAATCATCACTGGTGCGGAATTCAGCTTGTCCTTTTCTCACATGAAACATTGGGAATTATGGATGAAAGGCAACAGGCAGATGCCACACCTCTAGATTTCCGGAAAGCATTTGACACGTTGCCCTTTAAGCACACTGATAACGTAGGTACTAACATATGGAATACGTTCACAGATATGTGACTAGCTGGATGATTTATTATGTAAGAGAACCGAGTGTGTTATCTTCGATGTCATGTGTTCATCAGAGGCAAAGGGTATCGTCAGGGGTGTCCCAAGGAAGTGTGATAGGACCGTTGTTAATCTCTACACACATAAATGGTCTGATGAAGAGCGGGCAGCTACCTGTGGATGTTTTCTGATGATGCCGTGGTGTACGGTAAGGTGTGGAAGTTGGGTGACTGTAGGAAAACACGACTTGGACAAAATTTTTAGTTGGTGTGATGAATGTCAACTAGCTCTAAATGTGAAAAAATGTAAGTTAATGCGGATGAGTAGGAGGAAAAAATGTTCGGTAGTGTCCTATTTGACACAGTCAAGTCGTTTAAATATCAGGGCGTAACGGTGCGAAGCGATATGAAATGCAACGAGCATGTGAGAAGCGTGGTAGGGAAGGTGAACTGTCGACTTCAGTTTTTTTGGAGAATTTTAGGAAAAAGCGGCTCACGTGTATAGTGGACCGCATATACGACGCTGGTGGGACCTATTCTTGGCTACTGCTCGAGAGTTTGGGATCGGTACCAGGTCGGATTGAAGTAAGACATCGAAGCAATTTAGAGGCGGGCTGCTTGATCTGCTACTGGTAGGTTCGAACAACACGTAAGTGTTACGGAGAAGCTTCAGGGACTCAAATGGGAATGTCTGGAGTGAAGGCGAAGCTTTTCTCGAGAAACAATGTTGAGAAAATTTAGAGAATCGGCATCTGAACGCCTTATTTGCGAGTGCAACAGGAAAGGAAATGACTAGCAGTTATACTGGGTACCCCCGCCACTGACCGTACAGTGGCTTGTGGACTAGCTACATAGATGTAGATGTAGATGTGATGCAGTGTGGCAGGTAGAATGGCCGTCAGAATACATTACTGTTGTGCCTGTTTAGTGTTATTACCAGGTTTGGTAAAATATATGAGAGGCGTGAACGCTATCAGATATCGAGTGATCACTGTGAAGAACACGGTGGTGCCGCGTACGAGAGCGAGACAGCGTTATCAGCGCCGTACAGAGTTTAAAAGTGGTCTTATTGTTTGCTCCGTTCGGCCGGCTAGTGGAACCGTGCAACATCCAGATCTGTGCATTATTCCGCTCTGACAGTGGATCGATGTTTGACATCAAGGGGACCTTGAAGACAGGCATTCTCGACGTCAGGTTTCTGGTCGACTATGTGTAACCTCCACAAGGGTGGATCTTAGTACTGTTTAGTAAGCACATGGTAAGCTCTTAACATCTGCGCCTGCCGGCCGAGAGCAAGTAATGGACTCCCCGCAACATTCTGTGTCAACCCGCACCGCTGATCAGAGACTAGCAGCAGGCCGAACTAGGGAATTACCGTCGCTTGCCTAAACTGCGCATGGATCAGTAAGGATGGACAGCAAATGAATGTCATCCCAGCGTGTCCAGCTACACATCATGGCTCAATAACTGTCTAGTTGACCAACGTAGGCGAATAAGGCAGTCACGTGTAAGAGTTTCATTCTGCCAGCGTTTTAGAGAGCCACAGTGGTGCTACTCCTGGCATCATGGTGGTGATGCCATCTGGTGTGACTTCAGGACACGGATGATAACGGTTGAGGGAATTCTGACGGAATAACTCTAGGTCACGGACATCCTGCATCCTCATGTGTTAACTTGTTACTAAGGCTGCTGACAAAAATATATACATAACGATATTGCTTCAAAAGGATATCAATAGTTATCGGAGGCTTATTAGCTACGAACATACCCATATATCGATTTCTAAATGGCAATATCAAGTGACTATATTTTTATTTCGTACATCCTTTTCCACAATTTTCGCTAAATATTGGAAGATATTCCTTTGAAATTTCAGAAGGACGCTAGTTTAGTTTCACTGTGTCAAGGAGTCTTACTACTTTACGACTTTCTTCCCGTACAACCTCTCTTTTTGAGTGTACGAAGCAAGTGTACGTGACAAAAAAGAAGAACACTGATTCATCTCTGGAGCTGGCAGTGTGAATGGAATAACCAGATTTGCAATATGAAGAAATACCACACCAACTGCGTTCAAAAAGCAATTATATTAATGCAGCTCCTGTGCTATTTCTTCGTTTCAACATTCTTCTTAAAACAATGCCGAGAATAATGAACAGAAATCACACTGACAAGATTGGCCTTTCCGGTGAGCAGAGACGTTTCAGGAGAAATGCTGACTTAGTCGCCGCTTGGCGCTACCAACAGAAACGGCAACGCTTAACTTCGTCACGCAAATTTGACACTGCAGCCGTTATGTTGCTGGCATTGGCAGAAATGACAAAACAGGGAAGTATTCCAAACAAATCAGGTACGTGACGGGAAAACGGCTGACCCATTGGACACGTTTTACTGTGCCTCTTCCACGCATTTACCATTATTAGCAAGGCTGTTATCGCCAAGCGTAAAGTGCATCGTTTTCCTTTCAATTCCTCCTCTAAAAGGGAAAGGCAGGCTCCTAGCTTGTTGATATACAGCGTGTTTAATAATAAATCAATACTTAAGTATACAGCTTTAAATCCGTCAGTGTATTAACAATGTGCAGCCGATATTTTTAGAGGGCGGTATGTCGATATTTTCTGCGTCGATAAATCGATACTTCGACCGTTAATGACACCTTTAAAAATATATGTATCGAATTCCGATATTTAAATAAAATCAACAGTTCTACTTATTATCTCTCATGCAACACCGTATTTCTATGGAACAATGCTCGTCTGCACAAGGCATATGTCTCTATGAATTGTCTGCAAGAGCCACAGACGTGTCCTTATAGAACAGCTACAGAAGCAGCTCAGATGTCGACATCGTCCCACTGTCAGTATCCATGATATCAAGGACCAAAAAGGACAACTACATAATTGCTGTATTGGTGACTAAATAAGAAGCCACCAGCTGATAAACCAATGACTGTTTGACGCGTTTCGGGTAGAACTCATCATCAGATTTTCTGCAAACCAGAAATACACAGCAAATAACAGAAAATGTAGCTACGCAAAAGATATACAAGAATATGGAACTACAAATATCACCAGAATTACACAGCTGAGGTACACACCTGGAATGTCTTGGTGATCAGATGTATAAAGACAGTATATGAAACGAACAAAACTGTCGTGGCAGACTAAGTGAGAGGCTACAACAATTTAAGCCTCTAGATGGCAGTGACAAATAAAGAAGTAGTCCCATGTCATGTCTTTTTCATAAAGAATGTAGTATTCAAAATTAAGATTTTGCAAAAGTTTACAAAGAGTGAATAATAATGGACACAAACAATAGAAATTTACACTTATATAAAGAACACCATTGACAAAAAATACACACATGTAAACCAACAGATAAACAGAACAGAAATTCCGGTCAGTTACATAAATTCAAAACTTGATGAAAAACTACATAAATAAAACAACTGAAGATAAACAGATTAAAAAGGTAGAGTGACATAGAGACTGTGGTGTGACCGCAAGGAACCACACTGGCTAGGTTGTAGGCTTCAAATCGGCTGCGGTCCGTCAGTACACATCGGACCGCGAGTCTCCACTGTCGACGCTAGCAGACCGAGCGCCGCCACTCGGCTGGTCTTAAGAGACAAGCTAGCGTACTACCCAGTTCTACAGCCGACTTTAATAGGAATGGTTCACTAGTTACAGATTCAGAGATCTCATTTGCAGAGACGCTAGTTAGCATAGCCTTCAGCTGAGTCAGTAGCTACGCATTGACAATTGATTTATATGTGTGAAGCCATCAGAATTGTAAAGAAGTACTCGCAGTTCGGTCCAGAACGGCACTTTTAAATATTATTTTACACAGTCAAGACTGACGTCACTGCTGATGCTGAAGTAAAGCTAAGTATGTAATTGTATTCCTGTCAGCAAACTTTCTAATCACCTAAGATGTTGAGATACATCACGTCAAGTATAGTTCAGTGATCCTCACGTCAGCCTACCTGATCAACTCGTGCAATTAATCGCCACACTTCGTGATCAGACTAAGAGTCAAATTTTGTGATTCAGCCAGGTCACCCTTTTTCCATGAGGCCCACAACAGAGATAATAAAGGCTATCGTAAGATAGGGCAAGAACTCTAACCCTCGCAAGATTAGCTGACGGAAATCGTCCAATTTTGTATACTGCATTTCTTATGAAAAAGAAAAATATCTGGTTTTGTCGTCACGTGGGACTACTTTTGTATTCATCACGGCTCTGGTGGCTTACACTGTTTTGCTGGTTATTCCGAGGTCATGCCATGACAACTTTGCTTTTTACGTACTGTGTTTATACATCTGATCACCAAGATGTTCATTATGTGTATTACAACTGCGTAATTTCGACGATACTTATTGTTTCTTACTCTCGTATATTGTTTGTATAGAACATTACCTATTATTTGCTAAGTATTTCTAATCTTCAGACAATCTTATGACGGGTTCTATATGAAACGGGTCAAGTGAAGTCATTGCTTTATCAGCAAGTACCTTCTCATTTAGCGACTAATATAGCAATTGGGCAGTACTCCTACTGATTTGCAATATCGTCGCATACTTCCGACATGACTTTATGTCATAATTACAAGGTATCAAGGACCATTTACAACAGCTGTGGTTAGTTTACCTCAAGGATGCATCCGAAACAGTCTACATCTACATCTACATAAATAATCCGCAAGCCACCTGACGGTGTGTGGCGGAGGGTAGCTTGAGTACCTCTATCGGTTCTCCCTTCTATTTCAGTCTCGTATTGTTCGTGGAAAGAAAGATTGTCTGTATGCCTCTGTGTGGGCTCTAATCTCTCTGATTTTACTCTCGTGGTTTCTTCGCGAGATATACGTAGGAGGGTGCAATATACTGCTTGAGTCCTCGGTGAAGATATGTTTTCGAAACTTCAACAAAAGCCCGTACCGAGCTACTGAGCGTCTCTCCTGCAGAGTCTTCCACTGGAGTTTATCCATCATCTCCGTAACGCTTTCGCGATTACTAAATGACCCCGTAACGGAGCGCGCTGCTCTCGGTTGGATCTTCTCTATCTCTTCTGTCAACCCTATCTGGTACGGATCCCGCACCGGTGAGCAGTATTCAAGCAGTGGGCGAACAAGTGTACTGTAACCTACTTCCTTTGTTTTCGGACTGCATTTCCTTAGGATTCTTCCTATGAATCTCAGTCTGGCAGTGCGTGCATCCAGGCCGTTCAGGGCAGAACGTCATATTGATAATCGGGCTCGTACTGCTAAGTTCATTGCAAATTTGAGTCGATATTGTAATCACTAAAACAACGTCACATGCCTTCTTAGTCCGTGAAGTTTCATTTCATTTCTTCTTCCCGTAAATGTTTCTGCTAAAATGAACGGTCGTGTGACTAGGGCCTCCCGTCGGGTTGACCGTTCGCCGGGTGCAAGTCGTCCGATTTGACGCCACGTCGGTGACTTTAGCGTCGATGGGGATGAAATGATGATGATTAGGACTACACAACAAAGAATCCCTGAGCAGAGAATGTCTCCGGCCCAGCCGGGAATCGAACCCGGGCGCTTAGGATTGATATTCTGTCGCGTTGACCACTCAGCTACCGGGGCCAACTATGTTACTACTAAGTACGTAACACAGATTGCATGCAAGGTGAACTTGGAGTTTGTGATCAGGTGTATGACGGATAGGGGCTGTGGTTTACTCTATGGGTTATTAGAGTTGGCCACCGTTCGATGGCAGCGTTCGGGCGCTCAGTTGGAAAAAGCTGAGACCCACAATGTGCTACCTTTGAGGTCTCCAGCAATCACGACCTGTAGTTCGACAGCTTGGCTCGGTCGGATACAGCTGGTGTTTAACTCTGAGTTATCCGCGGGTCAAGTGGTCCATCACCGCAAAGGCTGCAGCTGTGGGGCGCGGCTGTTGCACGGGATTGGAAAGGCCGTCCGCTACTGCTGCTACCGCAGGGGGAAACGCTGACGAAGGCAGGCTGCTCCGCTTACACTGTGTGTGTGTGTGTGTGTGTGTGTGTAGATGAGACACGTTACGGGCATCCTTCGATTGGACGACTTCGAGTAAAATAGAAGCCTGTTAGTATCGGTAGAACCGTCTTTAATGAAGATCTGAAACAGCAGAGACACTGTTTTGGGATGTGTAGCTAACTGATTTTACTACTCCTACCTCAGAATATGTAAAGAACAGAAGTTGTTGGAACATAATTTGCAACTTACGATGACAGCACTCTCGCGCCCAATCGCTTTGAAAAATATACCACCAGCTCTTAAACTAAACTGCATTAACAACTGCTCCTCCAAAAATTCATCAGATCTTAATTTAACTATTTCTGATGTTAAAACGACCCTTCAAAGTGGGCATAAAGCTAACTCTCGGAATTTAATTGTTATTTTTTTTTGTAAAAGGTAGAAATGTTAATTTGAAGCGTAAAACAAGTAAAATGTAACAGCTCATCGTTATTTCAAAAAATTAGTAAACTTCTAAAATAACTTAAGATAAACACAAGAAGTTGACGAACGGTTCCTGATCAACTCGACGATTTTTCTTAACATGCCGTGTACAAACAATTTCAATTTTACATTGAAATGTGATAGAAACACTTTTTTTCTTCTGTTTTTGTGAAAAATACATCCACATCCGTAAGGGTGAGAATCGGAGTAGAAAGGCAGCTGTAGAGTCTAATTTACTGTCGATAGTGTAACTACGTACTGAATAAAAACTCAGACATGACTAATTGAAGATGAGTGAAAGCCGGAAACGCATAGTAGCTAATATAAAAATACGTAAAAAAGTGGCTGGTTGACGTATTTATTAAAATAATGTAATCCATGGCATGGACCTCAACAGCCAGTAAAACGGATACATTGCTGTTGACAGCTGCAATATTATACTAAATCGCAAATAAAAAGGAACCAATTGGAAACTGCTCAGCTGTACGCATTTTGATATAATTCATCGCAGAGCGTGACAGTTACTGCATTGGTAAGACACTTGACTCATATTTGGCAGTACAGTAGCTGTAATCCCTGCCTGGGCAACTAGACTTACTCTTTCCGTTGTTTCCCTAGATGGGTTAAGACAATTGCTGGAACGTTTTCTTTACAGACTACACGTTCGATATCCTTCTTCTTCCTTACCAAGCCGAGTAAAATTTCCTGCTTCCCTCGTCTGTTGCAAAACTGAACCAAATAAGCAAACCAGACTCCCCCCCCCCCCCCCCCCCAGATCCACCCCCTCAAGAAACGTCACGCTAGTAGCGGGTTTATGTTTTGCAATAGCACCACAATTTTAAATGATACGAATGGCTCTGAGCACTATGGGACTCAACTGCTGTGGTCATCAGTCCCCTAGAACTTAGAACTACTTAAACCTAACTAACCTAAGGACATCACACAACACCCAGCCATCACGAGGCAGAGAAAATCCCTGACCCCCCCCCCCCCCCCCCCCCCCGGGAATCGAACTCTGGAACCCGGGCGTGGGAAGTTCAAAAAAATGGTTCAAATGGCTCTGAGCACTATGGGACTAAACATCTATGGTCATCAGTCCCCTAGAACTTAGAACTACTTAAACCTTACTAACCTAAGGACATCACACACATCCATGCCTGAGGCAGGATTCGAACCTGCGACCGTAGCAGTCGCACGGTTCCGGACTGCGCGCCTAGAACCGCGAGACCACCGCGGCCGGCGCAAGTGATACGAATGTCTTCTGCACTTCCGACGGTCTGCTGATCTTCATCGCCTGCATCGCTGATTATTAGGCCTTTCTCCGAGCTACAAATGCCGTTCATTTCATTCAACATCGTTAAGATTTGCTTCCATTCGTCCAGAGGTGCTAAGTTGTATAAGTACTTTAGCATGCACGATAATGTTGATACAGTCGCAAAACTTATAGGGTATTTTATGTGGCAGCATTTTCTTCAATTGATATTGTGATTTGATTTTATAATCGAGTATCGAAACAATTTCAACAGCGACATCAAGAAAACGAAATTAGCATTAAGTAAATTCTATTTCTTTTATGACGAAATTACAGGTTACTTGCTAATTCCGATAGCTAGCAAAACAATTCTTCTGAAATGGTATTGAAGATTTCCAATAAGAAATCGATATTTCGAATTTTCAAACCAGTTTAATGCATTATCCCGTATTTTGGTATCATCAACTGAGGGATCCACAACGACTGAGGGATAAAGGTTCCATGGGAGTCCTCCTCACTCCACTAATTCCATAATTGTGTGACATATTAATAAGTAAATCTGTAGTTTTGTATTAAAATCCAGTTAAACGACCGTTCTAAGAAGTAAAGTTTGTGCAGCAGATGCTGGAAGACACAAAATCATGTTTTAGACACAGCTGCAACTCGAGTGTATCAACTGAATGAATTTTATTAAAATAAAAATCATAGTTTTAAATTCTACATAGCTTTGGTAATAGTTCATTCTCACAAACTCTACAATTAATTTGGGTATCGACATAAAATTTCGTTAAGATTAGAAACATTGCACATCCATTCTCGGTCGTACCGAATATTTTTTGCTAAGGTGGCAGACAGGTTTGTAGAAATAATACTGGTCTCAAATAATGTTGCTACCACATGAACATACATTCAAACAAATCAGATATGCAACACCAAAAGACTTTTAAGTTAATACTAATTTTAATCAAATTAGCGCTAGTCTTCTGGCGACTTTACTCTGTAATTAAATACATGTTTGTACTTCGTTCTGTGGCATCACATCCTTTAAACTGGCAATGAGAGGCACGCGTTTAAACAATTTTTCAGAGACACAAAGCGGCACTTTAGAGTAGAATTATGATGTGGTACGTCATGTAGACTCACAGTACTTAAAGTTTTTGTGAAAGCTAAGCAAATTGGCAGTAGAAGAGAAACATGAGGAATGACAGTGATGACTGTAACCATCTTTTGTGAATTGTTCGAGGAATAACTACTGTGCTATGAAGACATGTTTTTATCTGTCAATATTTACATTGTGGCACTTATACAAGAAGCGAACTTGGCGACGAAGATCCTGGTACCGACTGCACCCATTACAATCGTCACATGACACGGACGAAATTCAGAAGCTCGATTTGTGGCGTGAATGATTGGAGCCTCCGAATTTACATTTGTCGATTCCAAACGCGAATAAACTCAACGGCGCCATACCCTTTATTAACCATCATGACCCTGTGGCGATCCGGAACAAATGTATAAGAAAAAGAAGAAAAAACGTAGATATGCCGAAACGTAGATAATGCCACTATGTCCTCGTAACTGTGAACCGGGAGGCAGGGGAATACACTGTTGCGAAATCCACGTCATGTTGGTAGGCCACAGATTTAGTTCCCTTTCAAGAGGACACTTCTCTTACAACCAACAACGAAAGAAGTTTTTACATTGGCTGTAACATTTCATCGTACAAGAGTCTCAACCTAAAACGCAAATAAAGACAAACCCAAACGTGATATACCATCAACTGTGCTCGTCTGTTCACATCTTGACGTCTCTGTTTATTACTAGATCTACTGACCGAGAGTGGTTTCACGTTAGCAAGCACTCACAGTTTAGCTCAAACTGGCGGACGTACCTGATTTTGAAGTCAAGAATCGGATGATACGATCTGAGAGCTGGGAAAGTGCTCGTTAAGATCTAATCTCTTTTCGGTAGTGTTTAAGCGGTGAGGGGTAAGGCAGTGTTGATAGCATCTGGTCCGTCAGGTAAGGTTAAAATTATCACGCGTGTCTACACTGAAGTGTTACCTAACGCCACAGTAATACCATCAGCTGTGTTGATTCACTGTGGTCATTCAGTTTTCGTACTCATCCCGCCATATCACAAACTAGAATACAAAAAGGCGTAGCATCTGAGGGTGGCTCACCAGCTAAATACGGTAACCTGCTCTTGTTTGTGCCAGACCCTTGAAACAAAGATGCACATCAAACCTGAATGGTTTCATGAAACAGGCAAATTAAGTATAGATATTTTTAAGTAGCAGATTCGCGTTATGGGTTTAATGTCAAGATAAACACTTACACTCTAAAATTACATTGGTAACGAAAAGGAAACCGCAATCAATGTAGTCATAAACTCTTCCTTAAAATTCCATGTATGAAATCAAGTATTCCTAGTTTCCAATATCTACTGCAATACACAATAGCAATCGCATCGTGCAAAATTTTCCGTATAGACTGAAGAGACTCGTTTCTTATTATTGTTTTGCGATGCCTTAAAATCAATCAAAACCCAAGATCGCACAAAACATTGTTTTATTCAGGACAAACGGTTTCAACAGTCTTAGCTGTCATCATCAGGTCTTAAACATTTTTTTGGTGATAAAGCAAGTTCATTTAACGCTGACGTCATGCACAATATGTCAAGTAGATAAAACTCAGCACATCACCCACTTGACATCTTGTTCATGAGGTCAGCGTAAAATGAATTGTTTTACTACAAAAAAATGTTTAACACCTGAAGATGACAGCTAAAACTGTTGAAACCGGCTGTCTTGAATAAAAAATGTTATGTGCGATCTCAGCTTTTGAATGGTTTTCAACAATTAAGGCAGTTCGTTCTTCAATACTCTCATAATGTGGAAATACAATACGATGCCTTTTGTACTGTCGAAATTTCTGCATAAATTTCTTTTGATCTAACCTCCAATGGCGTCATATCGGGCGAACGTGCAGGCTGGCTGATGACGCCTTCGTCTCCTATCCAGCGATCAGGAGAGCCTTGAATGAGTGCTTTCCTAGTCACATGCAAACAGTGACCCGGGTGTCCATCTATCAAGCTGGTGCTACAACCGTCTACATATTTAAGTGGTACTTGAACTTGGAGGGCCGACAGCACTTCGCCAACGAATTATGAATATCTTTCACCCATTAAGGTTTCTAAAATGAAGTAAGGACCAGTTTGTGGGCTTCAATAATCCCGTACCGTACGTTCACCACTCCACTGCCTCTGATTTACAGTCTGCTTCAGCCAACGCGGGTTATCAGCCACCCCATAATGTATATTTATTGGTTTCATTTTCTCATGGTTCGTTAAGGAAAGTTCATGGGGAAAGAGAATTCTTTGAAGAGAGAGCCTATTGTCTTAATGTCGCAGCAGTGCCGACCCAAAGAATTCCATGAGTCTTCCCTAGTCCATCTGGTTAATCTTCTGGTGGATGGTAGTCACTTGAGCGCAAAATTTGAACAACGCTGGGTTGACTTGATCCATTACCATTAACGTTTGGATTATGAGAAACGGCGGCCAGAACTTCTATTTCTTTCGCTCCGCTCATTCCAGCCACGTTCCTTACCATCTGCGTAGTTTTCCATTGTCCTTCGAAATAACATATTTTTTGCACATTTGCCGATTTGCGATTTTTCTTCAACACCGTCTGTAGGGATACAACATGACTTTTCGCTTTGTGTTCTTTCAGTCTCATTAAAGCATTGACATATTTCATGTTACTGCTGTAGTCGGGTGTCGAGCCGGGTTCAGTCGTTTTTGTAACACGATATTTCGATATGTTGATGACACGTTTGTGGTTTGGCCGCATGGGAGTGAAAGAGATCAGGAGTTTCTCCAATATGTGAACTGTCTTCACCCTAGCTTCATCCCGAGCTCGAAGAGAACAACGAACTTTCCTTTTTGAAAGTCATCGTCAAGAGCTGGACGAACGGCACTAGAGGGCGCAGTGTGTACAGGAAAGTCACTCACACTGATTTGTATCTCCACGCTACCAGCTGCCTTCATCCTTCACAAATGGCTCTGAGTACTATGGGACTGAACAACTATGGTCATCAGTCCCCTAGAACTTAGAACTACTTAAACCTAACTAACCTAAGGACATCACACAAGACCCAGTCATCACGAGGCAGAGAACATCCCTGACCCAGCCGGGAATCGAACCCGGGAACCCGGGCGTGGGAAGCGAGAACGCTACCGCACGACCTCGCGCTGCGGACTCATCCTTCACATTGCGAGGGTGCGTTACGTACACTGTTACACAAGGCCCGCGCAATATCGGACAATGAAAGCCTGCCAAGAGCGTAAGGACGTTTTTCAAGAAGAATGGGTACGACGTGCGACAAATCCGACGTGCTTTCAGGCAGAAAGTACTCGCCCAGCAGACAGAAAACGATGACAACGAGAAGACAACGGCGTATCTGCCGTTCGCCGGCAAAGTATCAACTAAAGTCGGCAGAAACCTGCCTCGGCGTAACATTCATTGCGTTTTCCGTCAACCTCTGAAAACGTGTGCCCTATCAGTTACGGTGAAAGATGCCTTGAAGATCGTAAACTAGGTGTTTGCCATATTCCATGTAAATGCGGTAAGGCGAACACAGACGAGGCAAAATGTTATGACCACCTGCTTAACAGATTGTTGGGCCATCTTCGTAACGCAGTATATCACCGATTCTGCATATCATCGATTCTACAGTTCGTTACTAGTTTTGTGGTGCTGTGTGGTACCAGGTGTCTACGCACAGACGTGAAATTCCTGTAAATAACTGGACGCTGATTTGGGTACGTAGTGATGGTGCTCGATAGAGACCCACTTGGTAACCATCGGATTCACATCAGGAGAATTTTGTGACTAAGACATAAACCTGATTTTATTATCATGCCCCTCGAACCACTGTAGCACGATTCTGCCTTCGAGACATGGACAATTATTCTGCTGAAAGATGACAGCGTCATCAGGGAAGACATCAATCATGAGGGGATGCAGGTTTTTGCAGCTGACATGGTGTCTTTGATTACCATCAAGGTGCCATTCAAGGCCAAGGGAATGTCTGTCAGAATAATACTGCCTCTGCCAGTCTGCGCCAGTGGCGCGCTGCACGTTTCGAGTAGCTGCTCGCCTGGATAATGGCTTTTGTGAAGACCAACATCGGAGTAGCATAAACGTGATTCATCTGACGATGCGACACGTTACCATTAATATACGGTGAAATCTCGACGACCCAGAGCGCACTACAAGTGTTGTCTGCTGCGGAGGCCCTTGTTCCACAAAGTTGCCTTGATGGTATGCTCCGGAACACACGTACGTTCTCCGGCATTGTACTCATTCGCCAGAGATGCCACAGATCACCTATTTAACAGAGCAAATAAGCCTCCAGACTCCACGTTCTGTGAAGAGTCGTGAACGTCCAATCATTTAGTGCCTTTTCTCTGTCCTTCTACCTCTTTCCATAGATTGTCGCGACAGCAGCACGTGAACATTCAACAAGCTTCGCCGTTTTCGAGAAACTGGTTCACAGGCTCTGTGTAATAATAATCTACCCTTTGTCAAAGTTGCTTATCTCAATGGATTTCGCCATTTGTAGGACATATCTATGCTAGGGTGATCCCCCGTCCTTGTCTGGTCCTCTTACATACTTTTGTTAACGCGTTGCGTGCCCGCACGCTATCACGAGGTATCTAACCTGGCAATGGACATTGGTTATAATATTTTGGCGGATCAGTGTACGTCGGGAACACAGTACGGGCAGTCGAAGAAAGATGCAATGAACACGGGAGACACTCCAAACTTAACCAACCAACAAAATGTGGGGTTGCAGAACACTGCATGACTGCAGGGGACTTAATGAGTATGAAGAAACGGATGTGGTAAGGCACACCACGTCGTTTCGGGGTGTGTTCTGAAGGAGGCTATTTAAATGCGAGTAGCTGACGGGATGATCACTACAGACTCTAGGTTCTCTCTCAGCAAGGCGTGGGAGACAGTACACAGCCGTCTGAAATCGCAACTTCCGCGGTTCGACGCAGGCCACAGGAGTACTGAGGCACCAGAGTTAGTGCCCAGCACCCGGCGGCGTTGTACCCTCCCCACCACTCCACCCGTCTCTTCGTGTGACCGGTAGTGGAGGCCGATAAGAGTATGAAGGAGGCGGGAAGTGGCAAAGACGCTTATTCTACCGGTGTAACCTGAAGATGGCTGCAAGGTACGCTGTCGAAATACCGTGCTACGGTAACAACTGCAGCCGGGTGGACTCTCGAAAACGGTGCAAACATTTGCTTCGCCGGTAAAGTCTACGATCAAACAGCATATTCCATTTCTCTTGCTTTGTGAAGGTCACATTTTTCTTTTTTTCAGACCTATCAGTAGTCGACAAGTGTAAATGACACAAATAAAAGGAACGCTACAATTTCTCCGTGTCGTTTTTACATCGGTATCGCGGCGGTGCAGTATTCTGTTTCCTACTTATCCAAAGTGACATATTTCATTATTTGGATGGAAGATCACACAAACGGCAACAAACGGTTTTTATGTTGAAAAATGAAATGTCGTGTGACGAGGGCCTCCCGTCGGGTAGACCGTTCGCCTGGTGCAAGTCTTTCGATTTGACGCCACTTTGGCGACTGGCGCGTCGATGGAGATGAAATGATGGTCCCTGATGGTCCCTGAGCAGATTAAATCTCCGCCCCAGCCGGGAATCGAACCCGGGCCCTTTGGATTGACAGTCTGTCGCGCTTACCACTTGTTTTTTTTCTTTTTTTAATCTCATTTTGTTGGTATTCTTTCGTTTCATTTGCTCGGGGCGGACGTCGCAAGACATCCGTTTCAGTTCGTCGATGATCCATTAACTCAGTTTTTTTGTTACAGACGGTAGCTAAACCCTCTGACCGAACACGCTGAGCTACCGTGCCAGCTATCACTCAGCTACCGGTGGTTTTTATGTTGCAAACGGAGAAATCAGAAACTAATAATCGGATTTTGAAGACCGGAACTCCGTTGACTACATCTCTTTTAGATATACGACACTAACTAATTACATTAAACAAAGCGAATTTGATACCTACATCTCTGTGATTGATATAGCTACGAAAAGATATCATGACTCGTTTAGTGATAAATTTTTCACGATTAATCTGCGTGGAAACACAATGGTTCCGGAAATGTTTAACTAAAACATTTTAGCTAAATCATCCTATGAATAGCCTAAGACGGAACAGCACTTATACTTCGTGAACTGCTCAAGATATTGAAACAACATTTATAACAAATGATAGTGTTGCCTACAGACAGGTAGTTACGTAGAATGGCTAACTGAAGTCTCATATCAACGGATCGTACGGCTTTTTTGAATGGTACAAAGTACTATTTTTAATGGAATTCGAAAGATTTTGAAGTTATTGGTACAGTGACGAGACGTCCCTTACAGTAAGTGATGGATCCCATGGCTGATGCGGTAGCGTTCTCGCTTCCCACACCCGGGGTCCCGGGTTCGATTCCCGGCGAGGTCAGGGATTTTCTCTGCCTCGTGATGACTAGGTGTTGTGTGATTCCTTAGGTTAGTTAGGTTTAAGTAGTTCTAAGTTCTAGGGGACTGATGACCATAGATGTTAAGTCCCATAGTGCTCAGAGCCATTTGAACCATTTTTTTGAACTTAAATGGAGATGAAACCTAATAGTCATGCGGGTTTGGAATGCAGTTGTAGGGGAAGGAGCAGAGGAAAGGGTTACCGAAGAATGTAGGCTTGGCAGTAGGAGTGGGAGAGGAGAAAGGCCAGTTGGGTTTTGCAATGAATTCCAGCAAGTAATAGCGAATACTCTCTACAAGAATCAGAAGAGCAGGAGGTAAACTTGGAAGTATACTTGCAAAAGGCCAGGAGATACGGAAAGATACCAGTTATGTTATACCATGGACAGTCAGAGTTTCCGAAATCAGATACTAGATTAATAGACACAACCAGGAGCAGATAGAGACTGAGGTCACAGTTTATAGTGATGAGGAGTAGGCTGTAGTTCAAGAGAATAATTAAAAAGAACCAATCCGCAAAGAAGCGGGAACGGAAGTACTAAGGACCAAAAAGATTCGCCTCTGATTTTCTGAGACTACACATAGTGTGATAATGAAGAGGAAGGGACGTCCTTAAAAAAGAGCAGTCAGAGAAGCTGGAAAGAAAAATTTAGTTACGTGAAAGGTAACTTCGAGGAAAGCGTTGGTAATAGAAGAAATACTTTAGTTGATCGACTAAAGAAGCAAGTACAAAAATATTAAGGGAAATTCAGGAATACAAAAATACAAGTAAATTAGTAATGAAATGCAGGAAGTACAGGGAAGCTAAAGCGGAATGGCTCCCTGAAAAATGCGTGGAAATCGAGAAGGAAACGATTGTCGGAAGTCCTGAGTTAGCGGGGTCCCTTTAAACCTGTAGTCAGTAGAACTTCCAATTACATTTAGGATAAGAAGAATTTAATGTGGAAATGTAGTTATTAGATATGACAATCACTGACTTTTATTTCAAACTTGTACCCTTGTTTCTAACCTGTGATTTATTAAGAATGACTGGAGTTATTAATTTATTAGAATTTAATTGTGAAGTGTGACGGTTTTGACAAAAGAGGTCGCACAAGGGCATGCATTAACAAGTGTTATTTCACTGGCCACGTGTTTCCAAGGGATTTCTATGATGTTATACGTGTAAATTTTACTTAAAGAAAACAGACTTCCTCCAGTAACTCCGTCCTTGCGACATGTATTAGTCATGCTACAATAATACGTGCCCATTTGCGTATTACCATTTATAATGTTGTAGTTACAAAATTCTGGACTCTAATCTCAGACATTGTCGGTTTATTTAACTTATCAATTTAAAAGGATAGAATCAGTTCTGTTCCCGTTCTGTCTACCATCGTCTAACTGGTTTTATGCGGCCCGCTACGATTTCCTTTCCTGTTCCATCCTACTCATTTCAGAGTAGCACCTGCACCATACAGCCTCAATTATTTGTTGAGACTAATTCCAATCTCTGTCTTCCGCTAAAGGTTTTACCCTCTTCAGCTCAAAATATTAGTATAAAATTTATTCCGTAATGTCTTAAAACATGACCTGTCATTCTGTCCCTTCTTACTGTCAATGTTTTCTACAAGCTGCTGTCTTCGCCGATTTTTGGAGAACCTTCTGATTCATTATCAGCTCATCTAAGTTTCAATTGCCTTCTATAGTACTGTATCACAAACGGTTCGCTTCTCTTCTGTTCTGGTTTTCTAGTAGTCAATGTGGCACTGCCATATGCACTCGTGCTCCATATGTACTCGTGCATTCTCAGAAATTTCTTCTCCAGCAAAGGCCGATATTTCATACTAACAGACGTTCCGACGACGGGAATAAAATGTTTGCCAATGTTAATCTGCTTTTCATATCCTCCTTGATTCCTGTGTATTTTTCTTTCGGGGGTAGCAGGGTTACTTTCGTTACCTCATGGTCTGCTACTCCTCCTTATTTCGGGCTTCCTTAAGTTTTTTCTCAATCCATATTGTGCACTCTAAAGACTGTTCATTCCATTCAGCAGGTCAGCAAATGTCATCAGCGAATCTTATTATTGTTATCGTTTAACGCTGATTTTAAGCCCACTTTCGATCCTTTTATTTGCATCACTGTTTCTTCGATGTCCAGTGACGCGACAATAGTGAAAGGATAGCTATATGAACAGATGTACAGATGACTGTAGTATCGCCTACAGAAGGTATAAAAAGGGTAGTACATTGATGGAACTGTCATTCGAAGTCAGGTGTTTCATGTGGAAAAGGTTTCCGACGGTATTACGGACCCACGATGGGAATTAGCAGACTTTGAGCACGGAATGGTAGTTGGAGCTAGACCCATGGGACATTCCATTTCGGAAATCATTAGGGAATTCAGTATTCCGAGATCCATAGTGCCGAGTGTGTGCTCAGAATAACAAATTTCGTACATTACCTTTCACCAGTTGCTGAAGGCCTTCACATAACGACTGAGAGCAGCGGTGTGTACGTAGAGTTGTCAGTGCTAACAGACAAGTAACACTGCGTAAAATAACCGCGGAAATCAGTGTGGGACGAAATGTGGCACCAACGAGCTTTGGCAACAGAGGAGCTACTCGAGTGACTTTGGTAACAGCACGACATCGCCTGTAACATCACTCCAGAGGTCGTCGCTGTATGGGATGGACCCCAGATGGCTGGAGAACCGTGGTCCGGTCAGATAAATTCCGATTTCGGTTGGTAAGAGCTGATGGCAGGGTTCCAGTGTCGCGCAGACCATACGAAGCCATGGATCCAAGTTGTTAACAAGGCACTGTGCAAGTTGGCGACTCTATGAAGGTGTGGGCTGTCCTCTGAAACGATCATTAACTGGAAGTAGTTCGGCTACTTGGAAAGGACTTGCAGCCATTCATGAAGTTCCCAAAGAACGGTGGAATTTTTGTAGATAACAATGCGCCATGTCACCAGGTCACAGTCGTTTGGCGATTAGTTTGAAGAACATTCTGGGAAATTCGAGCGAATGATTTGGCCACTCAGATAACCCCATATGAATCCCTTCAAACATCTATGGGACGCAATAGGCTAGTTCGCCACAAAATGTAAAAATGTTGGACTGGCAACACTTTCACAATTGTGGACGCCTGTACAGGCAGCATGGCTGAATATTTCTGTAGGTGACATCCAACGATTTGTTGAGTCCATGCCATGTCAAATTGCTGCACTAAGCCGGAATAAAGGACGTCCGACACGATATTAGGAGGTTCTCAATGCCCTTTGTCACCTAGGTTCAAATGGTTCAAATGGCTCTGAGCACATTGGTCTTAACAGCTGAGGTCATCAGTCCTAACCTAAGGACATCACACACAGCCATTGCCGAGGTAGGATTCGAACCTGCGACCGTAGAGGTCACGCGGTTCCAGACAAGCGCCTAGAACCGCTCGGCCACCCCGGCCGGCATTGTCATCTCATTGTAGGGACTGAACAGCAGGGCCAAACTTGAATAATGGCATGGTTTCCACTTCGCCAAATGAGTTAAGCTATTCCGAAGGAATTTTACGTATCGCCTGTCCCCTATTTGGCGGCAACCTTTCCAAATTCCAATAAATTGTAGTACTGCACTCCCATTTAGATTCTTTAAAAGGGACAGAAACTACTGACTTTCCAATATAATTCAGATTGCACAAAATAAGAATAAATATTAGAACTTAACGACAAGGCGGACATTGGAGACGAAGCACAGGCTCGAGTAAACAAAGACTGGGGAAGGAAACCGACCGTGCCCTTTGCAAATGAACCATCCTGACATTTTCCTGAAGCGATTTAGGGAAATCATGGAAAAGCTGGAATGTATGTGGAGTGTCGTTCTTCAGAATGCGAGTGCAGTTTGCTAACCACTGCGTCAAATCGCTCCCTAATTCAAATTGTAGCTTACGCGGAGAGAAAAGCGCAGGCGGCGGAACAAGTTTCGATAATTTACTGCAGCTGAATAAGAAGCTCTGCGACTCACGTACAGCCGGTGTCCCTCCAGGGATGTGTGGGGATAGCCAGCAGACGGGAAACCGAGGGCAAATATTCGCCGAAATGTATCCCGCGTCCTCATCTGCCGCTGAAGATGTAGACAGCGCAACCGCTTTCTGCTATATGCACACGGAGCGGCGGGAAAACCCAGAGAAGGCTCCAAAATTATGGCCGCGACCACAGAGACACCGATATCGGTGGATTCCGCCGACGACCGGCATCGGCCAAAAACGGCAGATCTTTTCAAATAAGTACGCCACTGAGCGCGCGGTCACATTGTAGCCGATCTCATCGCCCAAACGCACAGATTTCGGACGACAGTCGGTGAAATTCAAATCAGCTAGTTTTTCGGTCATGATGGCCGACACGTCACGAGAGATGGACTCTGCTAAACTGATAAGTTTAGTCAAAGACGGAGGATGAAAAATATCACAATCGGGATATCGACTGGAATGTATGGATGAAACCACAAGTAGGCAAAAATCTTTATAGGAAACTATAGGTGTTGATTGTAATCTCCAAAAATAACTTGTTCAGGTGACAAGGATGGCGCATCTTATGCTTAAAGTTACTGTAGTGGAACCTTTGGGGTTGTGGTAGGTGGTCATTAGCTTCTACAATTAATTACTGCTTCTTACTGGCGTTTTTATGCCAGTAGGGGGGTGGTTCTGTTACATGAAGTGTTTGTAAATGTGGAGTACGTTCATATGTACACTTTTCAGTATTTAAGTTGTTCGGAGTATCTATTCTGAATTTCATATTTGTCTTTCTCACGAATATGTATACTGAATGACAAGCATTGAAGGTTAGCTGACGTATACCTGCACAACAAATTCAGCAAAACAGATTCCAAGAACTTGTAGAGGTGTGATTCGAGGCCTATCAAAAACCACATACATTACAGATGCAGTTCTGGAACAAGTAAAATTAGAAGTGACAAATATTTGATATCTGGCGATTGTATCTTTCCAATAATTACGCCTATATTACGTTTTGCGAATTACGGGTTTAAAGCTTTTTCTGGTATGTTGAATGGCATTTAAGATGCCCCAAATACTAATTTCTAATATTTTTCCTCTTGCACCCCAGATACCGGTACTACGAAATTTTATCTTATTCTATGCTACGCATCCTGCATGTGCATTATAAGATGCTCTAATATTGTTGATTTTCTTTACTAAAGGCTACACTGAATCTCAAATAATGCTGCCACCACGGATCTTTTTACTTCCTTTGCCAAACCCACTGGGCGAGTATCCAAAGAGCAGTGAAGTGTATTTTAATCTGATTATCTGAATTAATTGCCAGTGTTGCACTGATATTCACAGTCTTTAGAATAAAAAGAGCTGCTGTGAAACCGCAAATGTACCTTTAATTAAACAAATAATACTTGTTTAATTCACCCGCAAACTTTATTCATGCATCGTACAACAGAAATATTTACGTTCACAAAGCAAATTAACCATTATGTGCTGATAACCTCATTGGTAGACCTTTACACATCGAAGACGCACATTCTTCCACTGTAGAATAATGAACTATACTCTGAACAATTTGTTTTGGAAAGACTCTTTGTGTGGCGTATCATTCAAGCAACATATTTTCGTAATACACATGTATAAATATGTAAAATACCAGTTACTGCGTGTTAGCTATGGAGGTGGGCCCCTTCTGACGCTAATCGGTGGTGAGAGAAGGAAAGTTGGAACAAAAAGTTAAGGCGCTTTTAACTTTTGGGACCTGGCGTTTTTCTCTTCATCTCGTGTATTCGCAAAACTTGTCTGGTAATTCCAGTAACCGAAGACATATACATCTACGTCATACTCAGAAAGCCACCTAATGGTGTGTGGCGGACGGTACTTTTCGTACAATAACGGAGCCCTCCAACCTTGTTCCACGGTCGAATAGAGCATGGGAAGAATGATTGAAGATAAGGCCCTGTATTGGCTCTAATTTCCCGAATTTTCTCCTCGTGGTCATTCCGCGGGGCGTATGAGGGGGTGTGGGGAAATAATATTTTGTCCTACTCTTCCCTGAAAGTGCTCTCTTGAAACTCGAATAGTAAATATCTCCGTGATGCACAACGCCTCTCCTGTAACGTCTGCCAGTGGAGTAACGCTCTCTAGCCGGCTAAACGATGCCAGGAGCAAACGCCCTTCTCTTCGTTAGATCTTCTCTATCGCTTCTATCATTCCTATTGCAAGGGATCCCAGATAGACAAACAATACTCAAGAACTGGTCGAAAAAGCGCCTTATAAGCAACTTCTTTCGCTGATTGGTTAAATTTTCTTAAGATTCATCCTATAATTCTGACTCTGGCATCTGCTTTTTTCACTAGTTGTTTTATGTGGTCATTCCACTTATGGGCGCTCTTGATAGTTACACTTATATACTTTACGGAAGATAGTGTTTGTCATCAAGTGTAGCTATACAGTAGTGGATTTCTTTCCCAATATATGTGTAATATGTTACATCCACTTATGTTCAGTGTCAACTGCCAGAGCCTACACCATTCATAAATGTTGAGAGGTAATTCTGAAAATCGTTACTATAATCTGGCGTTGCTATCGACAGGGGATCTCAAGTTGATTCCGTATTTCTAGATTTCCGGAAAGCTTTTGACACCGTTCCTCACAAGCGACTTCTAATCAAGCTGCGGAGCTATGGGGTATCGTCTCAGTTGTGCGACTGGATTCGTGATTTCCTGTCAGGAAGGTCGCAGTTCGTAGTAATAGACGGCAAATCATCGAGTAAAACTGAAGTGATATCAGGTGTTCCCCAGGGAAGCGTCCTGGGACCTCTACTGTTCCTGATCTATATAAATGACCTGGATGACAATCTGAGCAGTTCTCTTAGACTGTTCGCAGATGATGCTGTAATTTACCGTCTAGTAAGGTCATCCGAAGACCAGTATCAGTTGCAAAGCGATTTAGAAAAGATTGCTGTATGGTGTGTCAGGTGGCAGTTGACGCTAAATAACGAAAAGTGTGAGATGATCCACATGAGTTCCAAAAGAAATCCGTTGGAATTCGATTACTCGATAAATAGTACAATTCTCAAGGCTGTCAATTCAACTAAGTACCTGGGTGTTAAAATTACGAACAACTTCAGTTGGAAGGTCCACATAGATAATATTGTCGGGAAGGTGAGCCAAAGGTTGCGTTTCATTGGCAGGACACTTAGAAGATGCAACAAATCCACTAAAGAGACAGCTTACACTACACTCGTTCGTCGTCTGTTAGAATATTGCTGCGCGGTGTGGGATCCTTACCAGGTGGGATTGACGGAGGACATCGAAAAGGTGTAAAAAAGGGCAGCTCGTTTTGTATTATCACGTTATAGGGGAGAGAGTGTGGCAGATATGATACACGAGTTGGGATGTAAGTCATTACAGCATAGACGTTTTTCGTCGCGGCGAGACCTTTTTACGAAATTTCAGTCACCCACTTTCTCTTCCGAATGCGAATATATTTTGTTGAGCCCAACCAACATAGGTAGGAATGATCATCAAAATAAAATAAGAGAAATCAGAGCTCGAACAGAAAGATTTAGGTGTTCGTTTTTCCCGCTCGCTGTTCGGGAGTGGAATAGTAGAGAGATAGTATGATTGTGGTTCGCTGAACCCTCTGCCAAGCACTTAAATGTGAATTGCGGAGTAGTCATGTAGATGTAGATGCAGATGTAACCGCATCATCTGCGAACAGCCTTAAAGAGCATCTGATGCTTTCCAATAGATCATTTATATATACTGTAAACAGTTACAATCCTATCAGACTTCCTTGTGGTACTCCGGAAATATCTGCCGATTTGCATTAAGAGCGATGTCTTGATTTCTGTCTCCAAGGAAGTCTTAAATCTAGTCGCAAGTCTGCTCCGATGATAAGATTGTATTTTTTGACTAAAAGGCAGTACGGAACGGTGTCAAATACCTTCCGTAAGTCAAGGGACGCGACACCAACCCTAGCGCCGTTTTCCATAGAGTTGTGGATCTCACGGAGGAACACAGCGACCTAAGTTTTGCACGATCTCTTTTTGCGGAATGTATGTTGATTTTCATAGGGGAGATTTTCATTCTCCAAAAACGTCATAATTGTTGAGCGTAAAACATGTACCACCTATCTACAACAGAATAGGTCTATAATTGTGTGCCATCTGTCCTAAGGGTCTTCTTAAAAGCGCGAATGTCCTGCGCTTTCTTCCAGTCGCCAGGTACCCCTACTTCATACATGGAATATATCCTAACGTAACCTATTATGCTCACCTAACCTTCCTGACGTCACCAAAAACTGACGAATGACACCGGACGCACAGGGTTAAAGCTGTCAACAAATATTATCGGGCAATCATTGGCGACGGCGTCTGACGACCGTTGTGGATGCCACTGTGAACGCCTATGGAAAACATTGTGGACTCGGTTTGATGTCGTTTCCTGCGTGATATAATACACTCCTGGAAATGGAAAAAAGAACACATTGACACCTGTGTGTCAGACCCACCATACTTGCTCCGGACACCGCGAGAGGGCTGTACAAGCAATGATCACACGCACGGCACAGCGGACACACCAGGAACCGCGGTGTTGGCCGTCGAATGGCGCTACCTGCGCAGCATTTGTGCACCGCCGCCGTCAGTGTCAGCCAGTTTGACGTGGCATACGGAGCTCCATCGCAATCTTTAACACTGGTAGCAGGCCGCGACAGCGTGGACGTGAACCGTATGTGCAGTTGACGGACTTTGAGCGAGGGCGTATAGTGGGCATGCGGGAGGCCGGGTGGACGTACCGCCGAATTGCTCAACACGTGGGGCGTGAGGTATCCACAGTACATCGATGTTGTCGCCAGTGGTCGGCGGAAGGTGCACGTGCCCGTCGACCTGGGACCGGACCGCAGCAACGCACGGATGCATGCCAAGACCGTAGGATCCTACGCAGTGCCGTAGGGGACCGCACCGCCACTTCCCAGCAAATTAGGGACACTGTTGCTCTTGGGGTATCGGCGAGGACCATTCGCAACCGTCTCCATGACGCTGGGCTACGGTCCCGCACACCGTTAGGCCGTCTTCCGCTCACGCCCCAACATCCTACAGCCCGCCTCCAGTGGTGTCGCGACAGGCGTGAATTGAGGGACGAATGGAGACGTGTCGTCTTCAGCGATGAGAGTCGCTTCTGCCTTGGTGCCAATGATGGTCGTATGCGTGTTTGGCGCCGTGCAGGTGAGCGCCACAATCAGGACTGCATACGACCGAGGCACACAGGGCCAACACCCGGCATCATGGTGTGGGGAGCGATCTCCTACACTGGCCGTACACCTCTGGTGATCGTCGAGGGGACACTGAATAGTGTACGGTACATGCAAACCGTCATCGAACCCATCTTTCTACCATTCCTAGACCAACAAGGGAACTTGCTGTTCCAACCGGACAATGCACGTCCGCATGTATCCCATGCCACCCAACGTGCTCTAGAAGGTTTAAGTCAACTACTCTGGGCAGCAAGATCTCCGGATCTGTCCCCCATTGAGCATGTTTGGGACTGGATGAAGCGTCGTCTCACGCGGTCTGCACGTCCAGCACGAACGCTGGTCCAACTGAGGCGCCAGGTGGAAATGGCATGGCAAGCCGTTCCACAGGACTACATCCAGCATCTCTACGATCGTCTCCATGGGAGAATAGTAGCCTGCATTTCTGCGAAAGGTGGATATACACTGTACTATTGCCGACATTGTGCATGCTCTGTTGCCTGTGTCTATGTGCCTGTGGTTCTGTCAGTATGATCATGTGATGTATCTGACCCCAGGAATGTGTCAATAAAGTTTCCCCTTCCTTGGACAATGAATTCACGGTGTTCTTATTTCAATTTCCAGGAGTGTATTATAGTGACGACACGAGGAATATTTATACTCTACGTATCTCTTTTACGTACATCATCAGAGATTCGTAAAATTCATGGCTTGCAGCTGTTGTCCCTATATACAAAAACTAACTTTGCAGTGAACACATAGTGTGTTGTGGGTCAATCACTTTGTCGTATAATTCAAAAACCAAGATCGCTTAAACACTGTTTACTAGACGACCGGTTTCAAAACACTAAAGGTGCCATCATCGGATCTGTGAAGATATAACATGACAGGTTTGAGGGAGGCCTTACATGAGTTACACTATATACATTCCTATTAGTACATCACCGCACACCTGAATATAGTTTAACTTGCATAAATCATTTGGATATAATGATACATGAGGCAGACCAGCTGATATAAAATCATTGTCGCAGAAATAAAAATAAAAAAACAACTGCTCTCATGGTCATTCTATTCCGTCAGATATATAAAACTGAAGTCACACGATAAAACTTTTCACATGTGACCGTAGCTCGACAAACAACGGTGGGCCTCTTTCGCGCCGGTTTGCCAACTACGAGTCTAGTGGTTCACAACCGGCCGCCAGATAGCGCTGTCGCAGCAGCGCACACACAGTCCCACGGTATAACCACTCATTACTACTACAATACAACTGTACTATTATTACTAATCAAATACCCATGCAAAGAACACTTTCGCATACACTTACTTACATATTATAAATGCTATGCATACTATATATACTATAAAGTATGGCAGGCCACGCCCCACAAAAAGAGAAAAAAGAGGAAAAGTGTCCAATAAACTATATATTAATTAACTCTTATTCATATCTGGAAGTAAGGAATTTACACATAGTAACCTGTTCATAACACTACTTACATACAATGTGACGTCCTACAATTCCTTCTTGGTACTGGTATTTTTTGCATCGTTGTCTGTGGAGAATAAGTAGGTACAAAAAGAAGTAGAAATTCAGGTGTGCAAACATCAAGAGCTGAGAAGGCAAGCCAGTACAAAACGAAGATGGGACGGTTGAAATGTCTAAGAAATATACAGGAATATACAACCTACATAACTTTCTGTCCAGAAGCAAAGTCGAAAGTTTATTATCAAGTGTTCTCTTTTAGATTTCAGAGTGGCGGGATGACTGCATTTCTGCCGAATATCTTTTTCATGTTGGATTCAGTATATTTTACTCGGTAATCCATTTCCTCTCCTCAAAACCTGTTCAAATATGTACCATTCAACTAAACACGAAGTTATTAAAAATGTGTACTACTACAGGAAAGACAACGTTTGTTTTGCGTTACGTTTTTCATAACGTCATATTTACATGCATGGTATAATATGATACGCTTTTAAACAAGTTTACAGGCGAGCAAGTGGATTATCGAATACAAAATGCGGGGTCCTGTTTAAAAAAGAACTTATTTTCGTAACAAATAAGAATAGAAAAAAACGGTATCAAAGCTGTCCTCCTGGACTCTTCTTTGATATATTTCTAACTTTACTTATGAAAACCGTTATTTGGCGTGCAAAGGATAAATGAGACATGCTGAACAGAAGGATTACACAAAGGAAATGGAGACACAGTTATCTAAACTTGAGTGGATGAAGTTGAAAGTGAGACATGATACCGTGCAAAGAATTTGACAGAGCCCTGAAAGAACTCAGCCGGAACAAGATACCTGGAGTAGACATCACTCCCTCAACATCATTCCCTCAGAATTACTGAGATCGTTGATAGAACAACCATCATAAAAGTATTCCACCGCGTCGGCAGGATCTCAGACAGGCGAAATATCAAAAAACGATGATGTACTAATTCAAAGCCCAAAGAATGCAGTTGCTGACGGATGTGATTATTAAGGCTTCCGCAGTTTAATAATCCGCACTAGCTAAATGCTGGCGCAAATCACTTACAGAACAAGGGAAAAAGTGGCAGAAACCATCTTTCGGGAGGTCAATCGGCTTGCGGAGAAATGTAGGAACAACACCGACCCTATGATTTACCCTAGAAAATAGACCAAAGGAAAGATGAACCTACTTGTACAGTACTGGCCGATTTAGAGTACGCTTTTGCAATAGGAGGGTTCAATTACAGGGAGGGAAATGTTATCTATGAGTTTTTCAATGAGAATTGAGTGAAAAATTATGCGACTGGAGTCACAGATAAAACATCGTCTTTCCTGGTAGAGAGTGCAAGCAATATCACATTTAATCGTTTTACAATGAACAGAATTGAACTTAAATAAGAAAAAAAGCTAGATTTTCATTTTAAAAAGGAAAACCAGTATTGTGAAATTAAAGTAAACGATGCTTACATAGATGGTGTAACGAATTTCGTTTTGCAGTGAGCGCAGATTATCAGATGAAAAGGAATGAGCACCTGAATACACTATACAAGATGATGAGTATAATTATAATAGCTGGACAATAAAGGGAAGCAGTAGCCGAAAGAGTTCGACTTACAGCATATCTCTCACGTTATTCAATAACTTGGTAAATCAGTTGAACGAAACGATTAGTCCCTTGGAATAAGGTAATAGTAGAACATAAACGCTACTGAAATAGGACAATGGAATGTAGTAACTTAGATTCAGCAATAGTGAGGGAATTAGATTATGAGATAAACTACTGAAAATAGCGCGTGAGCATTACTATTTTTACAGAGGAATAATTATCAGTGGCAGCAGTAAAGAGGATATAAAACAGGGATTGTGAATAGCAAGAAAGAAGAAATTTGTTAACTGGGAAAATAACTTTAAGTGGTAGGAACTCTTTTTCTGAGCGTAATTATCCTTTTGGAAGTGAAACGTGAACGATAAACAGTTCACACATCAAGAGGTTAGGTGCATTTGAAATGTGGTGATACAGAGAATGCTGAAGATTAGAAGGGTGGTTGGGAGAACGAATGAATAGGAAATGAATTGAAATGGTAAGCAAAGAAATGTATGGTACAACTTGACTAACATGGGACATCGGTTGATTCGAAGGATCCTCATGCCTGAAAGTATCAGAAACTTAGTAATGGAGGGGAAGTTCGCTTGACTGTCAACGAATCCCTTGAATTCGAGTCGCAAGTTTAATCTTTATTAAGGATCATTTAAAAGTGTTGTGTTAACAGTTACGACAGGAAAAATACTAACTGCAAATGACTTGCCATGTGCACTAGAAGAGCGACTGAAAATGAGTGTCCGGGAGGTGCAGAGATCAACGTTCTACACGATGTACGTATTACACTTCACAACATGGACATTGTCGAAATTTAAAAATGTTCAAAACAAACCATTAACTTGCATCGTGAACATCGAATGAAAAATGGCCCGCTACAGCGATCACAGAGGTTCGCACCAGCAAGATCGTAGGTGAACTCCTTGGAGTTACAAACCGTGCGAAACGTTAAGCTAGCTATCCAGTCTTAATAAATGCATATACACTACTGGACATTAAAACTGCTACACCACGAAGATGACGTGCAACGTGCTAAAGACTCGAAATTTAACCGACAAGAAGAAGATCCTGTGATATGCAAATGATTAGCTTTTCAGAGCATTTACACAAGGCTGACACTGGTGGCGACACAACAACGTGCTAACATGAGGAAAGTTTTCAACCGATTTCTCATACACAAACAGCAGTTGACCGGCGTTGTCTGGTGAAACTTTGTTGTGATGCCTCGTGTAAGGAGGAGAAACGCGTGCCATCACGTTTAGGACTTTGATAAAGCTCGGACTGTAGCCTATCGCGATTGTGGTTTATCGTATCGCGACATTGCTGCGAACATTGGTCGCCATAAAAAAAATGGTTCTGACCCCTATGGGAATTAACATCTATGGTCATCAGTCCCCTAGAACTTAGAACTACTTAAACCTAACTAACCTAAGGACATCACACAACACCCAGTCATCACGAGGCAGAGAAAATCCCTGAGCCCACCTGGAATCGAATCCGGGAACCCGGGCGCGGGAAGAGAGAACGCCACCGCACGACCACGAGCTGCGGACTGGTCGAGATCCAATGACTGTTACCAGAATATGGAATCGCTGGGGTCAGGGGGGTAATACGGAACGCCGTGCTGGATCCCAAAGGGCTCGTATCACTAGCAGTCCAGATGACAGGCATCTTATCCGCGTGGCTGTAACGGATTGTGCAGCTACGTCTCGATCCCTGAGTCAACAGATAGGGACGTTTGCAAGACAACAACCATCTGCACGAACAGTTCGACGACGTTTGCAGAAGCATGGACTATCAGCTCGGAGACCATGGCTGCGGTTACCCTTGACGCTGCATCACAGACAGCAGCGCCTGCGATGGTGTACTCAACGACGAACCTGGGTGCACGAATGGCAAAACGTCATTTTTTCGGATGAATCCAGGTTCTGTTTACAGCATCATGATGGTCGCACCCGTGTTTGGCGACATCGCGATGAACGCACATTGGAAGCGTGTATTCGCCATCGCCATACTGGCATATCACTCGGCGTGATGGTATGGGTTGCCATTGGTTACACGTCTCTGCCACCTCTTTTTCGCACTGACGGCACTTTGCACAGTGGACGTTACATTTCAGATGTGTTGCGACCCGTGGCTCTACCCTTCATTCGATCCCTGCGAAACGCTACATTTCAGCAGGATAATGCACGACCACATATTGCGGGTCCTGTACGGGCCTTTCTGGATACAGAAAATGTTCGACTGCTGCGCTGGCCAGCACATTCTCCAGATCTCTCACCAATTGAAAACGTGTGGTCAATGGTGGCCGAGCAACTGGCCAGTCACTACTATTGAAGAACTGTGGTACCATGTTGAAGCTGCACGGGCAGCTGTACCTGTACACGCCGTCCAAGCTCTGTTTGACTCAATGCCCATGCATGTCAAGGCTGTAATTACGGCCAGAGGTGGTTGTCCTGGGTAATGATTTCTCAGGATTTATGCACCCAAATTGCGTGAAAATGTAATCACATGTCGGTTCTAGTACAATATACTTGTTCAATGAATACCCGGTTATCATCTGCATTTCTTGTAGGTGTAGCAATTTTAATGGCCAGTAGTGTAGAATAATATTGGTGTAACAGGGTGATAGGAACTCATGGAATGTGATGGTGTGCAACCGAATGTGAAACAGTCTGTCGTGGAGATTATCACGAAACTGGCTACACGTTAACGTGTAGCCGCAGGTAGTTCGATTATATGTTTCACAGGCAAGGAAAAAAACAAACATCTAGAGGCTGCTGCCTTTTTCCAGTGGTTGCAGGTGGTAGGAACTGCAATGTCATTCGCTTCTTAGGAGGAACAATTTCCTTTAAAGGAGTATAATTTTCATTCACAGACCAGGAATCAAGCAAAAGATAGTTGTTTTGAAAAGCTATTGGCCTAAAACAGTGCTCATACCATAGTTATTGTTCTCTACCGTCCATTTTCCCACTGCTGCATGCTTTGATGTATATACATCCCCTACTGTCCTTACGAGATTTAGCACACGAGAAAGAATCAAAGGGGACAGAGTACCTTCAATTTCTCGCAGCACAATAACTAACTTTCCAGCCAATTTACCATCCAGATTAGCAGTCAGAAAAACGACTGTTTGAACACCTCAGTACGACCTCCAATTTCGCTTATCTTTGAATGGTGATAATTGTGTGATATGAAAGTTGGTGGTAATAATATATGTTCTATATCCTCGGCGAAGATCGGATTTCGGAATTTAGTGAGCAGCCCCTTCCTTTTAGCGCGTCGTCTATCTGCAAGTGTGTCCCACTTCATACTTTCTGTAAGATTTGTAACGCTCTCGTGATAGTTAAATGTACCAGTTATCAATCTTGCCGCTATTCTTTGGACCTTCTCAATCTCTTCAATGAGACCCAACTGGTAACGGTCCCATACAGACGTACAATACTGTAAGACTGGTTGAACTAACGTATTGTAAGCTATTTCCTTTGTTGAAGGACTGCATCGCTTCAGGATTCTACCAATAAACTGCAATCTAGAGTTCGCCTTGACCCTTACTTGTTTAATCTGATCGTTCAATTTGAGATCATTTCGAATAGTCACATCCAGATACTTGACAGATGTTACCGCTTCCAAAGACTGGGCAATTATATTGTACTCGTATATTAATGGGGATTTTCGCTTTGTTATTCGCAGTAGGTTATATTTACTGATATTGAGAGATACCTGCCAGCCATTACACCAAGCATTTATTTTCTGCAAATCGTCACTGACTTGTTCACAACTTCCGTGTGATACTACTTTACTGTAGACTACAGCATCATCGGTGAACAGTCTAATGCCGCTGTAACTATCATCAACCAGATTGTTTATTTAAATCGTAAAAAAGCAGCGGACCTATTGCGCTGCCCTGGGGCACACCTGATGTTACGCTAGTTTCTGTTGAAGTCTCCCCATTCAGGATGACATACTGCTCTCTATCCAACTGCTTTCTATCCAACCGCATATGTTTTTCTAATTTCAAAATCCTTGGGTTTCTTTACGATGAAATGTCAACTTTAGCAACTGTTGTAGTAGATATGATGCAATGTTTGCTTTGCTTATCGTTGCCAATGCTCTGCTTTGTATCAACACCACTACGACTAAAGCGCTGTTGTGAGTTGTCATCTAAGAAGTTCTTCTACATCTCGTAGCTTCATGCTGTACTCAACGTTGGATATCTCCATTCCCGCTTCCCGCTACCGTCAGCAGCCAATATTGCGGTTGCACGGTACACACTATGTGGAGCATAGAATCCTGTAAACATCATTGGCCTTTTGCGATCTCGCATTCGTGGTGTTCCTTGTAAACAGATTCAGCTAGCTCTAGATTGCGGTACGCGTGGAGAGCTGCACAGAGTAAACGGTCGTCAAATGAGGCTTCGGTTGATGACGAGGAGAATAATAACAATTATTTTGCTTCCCGTAAATGTTTTTGACGAGGGAATGTTTTTCCGATGACAGATTGGTACGTGGTCGGAATACGGCAACGTTGTTGTTTGGAAATTTCGAGGAGCCGGTGACTAACCTAATGAGCATTGAGTGAAAAATTATCTCATTGCAAACGCAGATAAATCATCTTTCCCTGTAGAGAGTACAGTCAATATTACATTTACTCGTTATGTAATGGATAGACATTGAACTTAAAGAAGAAAACAAGCAAGAATTTCATTCTAAACAGGGAAAATCAGTACTGTGTAATTAAGCTAAACGATGCTTCCATGGTATAACGAATTTTGTTTTTCGGTGAAAGTAGATTATAGATTATCGGATGAAGTGGAATGAAAGCCAAAAGACACTAGGCAAGATGTCATTCTCACGTTATACCCTTCGAGCTGTGTCAAAATTGTGTAGCAGCAAGTGTTTCATAGCTACATGGTATTTCTATGTATACCGAGTTGTTAGTTGCACGGTTGTAGTTGTACAGTTGTTTTATGTGTGTTTGTGTGCAGTATTTGTTTGGTGTGCATTGAACAGTGATGAGATGTAAGTAAACCGATTGGCACGGTTTTTCCATTATTAGTTGATTAAGTTAGGGCGATCAGCTCCAGTTTTACTAATTATTTATTCAAACCAAGACCGGTTTCGTTATTTTAAAATCCCAGCTTCAGTTGTATAGATTATTGTGTTTGGTAACACATAACATGCCCTCGGACTTGCCACTACATGTAGGCGGAAATTGGCCACCGCTGGGCAGCCGCACAATATGAACACCAACTACGGCTTCAGTATAATTTAATACACCTGAAGTTGGGATTTTAAAATATCGAAACCAGCCGTGATTTAAATAAATACTTAGTACAGCTGAAGCCGATCTCTCAAAGTAAATTAATTATCACGCCTGTCAGTTGCATTATTAACTGAATTGTTTGGAAATATGGAGTATTTAACTTTTTGTGTACATAGCAACAATTCCTTCTGGAAACATGCGTGTTGTGTGTGAGTGCAGCTGCTTAACTTTGGTGGCTATGGTCAGTGCGTGTCGCGCCGCATCTGTGTCGTTGATGACGTTGCTGCTAACACTGCTGTCAGTTTCAGATTTCTTTGCCATTAGAAATACCTTACTGACGTCTTTCCACGAATTTCTTGACTCACTAGCACTTACTAATAGATCCTGATTTCGTTCTACATATCGTATACGCAGTTTGCAACATCTTCTGTAGCACTACATTTCCTATCCTTGATTTTTTTTTTTTACCTATGCTCAACCCCAACATCTTTACCGACATGAAAGCTAGTACAACTCTCTCACATAAAGCACTACGGAAGCCTAATGAATTTAAGCTAAGTATTAGCGCATGACGAGCTTTTGGCCATCACATTTCCTCTCCAGGTTAGGAAAATTCCGGAGATGAAAATCCAATATCGGGATTCCTCCAACTTCCTAACTCCTGATTAAACCCTGTAACTGGATGGCAGAGGGGAGTATGTGCGCGCTTTACCTTCGTACTGCGTTGTTAAATGCAGTATGTTTTTGCTGATACGATGGTATCCTTACCTTCCTATCATACGGCAACTTTTCATGGCAACGTACAAACCAAACTAATCACAACTCATAACTCTGTATACGTAAACTACAGTTCCTCTGCGGCTGCTATTTTGCCCGTATTCTACATCATGTATACTTCAACAACTCATTGCACATTTGTGTTACGGAATACTTTATCTAAGCATTGTATTTGAAGTACAAATACAATAGAAGTAGCCAGACCAGATTCGTTGCATTTACGAAAATATCTGCATAGCGTCGTAAAACGCGAAACTTCGTTTTCGCTCTCTTTCAACATTTCTTCTACCGAAAAAAAGTCAACTGAGATTAATTAACCGTTTGGTAATTATTCCCACTTAGGCTCAATATAACTAGGCAGTGATTCCGCTCCAGATTTATCGCAAACTATGACATGTGTGTTTGTAATTTAATAGGTATAAAGAGATTCTTACGTGCAACTTACCATAAGGAGGCCACAGAATTTAGGACGAACTAATTTTCATCGATAACATTCGCAACTATTCGTCCACACAATAGAACCACCTACTTTGCACTTTATTCGTATGAAAATCTGTGTAATATCGAGATGCTGGGCAGAGTATATGGAAATCAATAATTAACCGTTTACATGAAAAGCCTTTCATCTATTCTTGTCCAGCTTTTGGAATCTGTCAGTTACTACCGCATTGTTCACAGCCGAACAGCAGTGATGTTCCAAAATTGTGCAGTTAATGTAAATGGTATAAGCTTTCTGGTTTCAGTTACTTTAAAGTTAATTTAGCATCAGCCACTACAGCGTCAGCGACTCAATAGAGGAAAACGGAAAATGGTGACCTTAGCTGACAAAGAATTACCCCCAGGAAGCGGCACTCTAATAACCTGTAACATCGCCTCGGGATTTCATAAAAGCCTTAGTAAAACGGGGAAAAGTGGACGCTCTATAAAATAACTAAAAGCGGTAAAATGAAATCACCGTAGCGTTTTGTCCGAAGCTGTTCAGACTCATTCTGTGCTCTCCTTATGTCGGATCGTATTACACTCCGCCACCTTTTCGATAATGCTGTGTGGCAGCTTTTCTGCGCAGTACAAACTTCAGGTTTCTTCCTACTTTACTTTCGTTCTTTCGTTGACACGTATTAACCATTTCCAGTCAACGGCTCCTGGCTTACCAACTTTTCTTTCCATCTTTCTAAACTGCGTTTCATATTTGTGGGGGCACCTTCATATTATTTTCCTTACACTTAATTACGTCTTGGAATGCTCTCACTTGAGCCTCAACCTTCTTGGTTACTTTTTTTTCTGCTTCTGGTTGCTGCCATTCGAAATAAACTGGTATGATTAAATATCCGTCGCATCCTTCCACATCTACATCTACATCTTCATCTACATACATACTCCGCAATCCACCATACGGTGCGTGGCGGAGGATACCTCGTACCACAACTAGCATCTTCTCTCCCTGTTCCACTCCCAAACAGAACGAGGGAAAAATGACTGCCTATATGCCTCTGTACGAGCCCTAATCTCTCTTATCTTTGTGGTCTTTCCGTGAAATGTAAGTTGGCGGCAGTAAAATTGTACTGCAGTCAGCCTCGAATGCTGGTTCTCTAAATTTCCTCAGTAGCGTTTCACGAAAATAACGCCTCCTTTCCTCTAGACACTCCCATCCGAGTTCCTGAAGCATTTCTGTAACACTCGCGTAATGATCAAACCTACCAGTAACAAATCTAGCAGTCCGCTTCTGAATTGCTTCTATGTCCTCCCTCAATCGGACCTGATAGGGATCCCAAACGCTCGAGCAGTATTCAAGAATAGGTCGTATTAGTGTTTCATAAGCGGTCTCCTTTACAGATGAACCACATCATCCCAATACTCTACCAGTGAACCGAAGACGACTATCCGCCTTCCCCACAACTGCCATTACATGCTTGTCCCACTTTTTATCGCTCTGCAATGTTACGCCCAAATATTTAATCGACGTGACTGCGTCAAGCGCTACACTACTGATAGAGTATTCAAACATTACAGGATTCATTTTCCCATACATCTGCATTAATTTACATTCATCTATATTTAGAGTTAGCTGCCATTCTTTAAACCAATCACAAATTCTGGCAAGTCATCTTGTATCCTTCTACAGTCACTCAACGACGACACCTTCCCGTACACCACAGCATCATCAGCAAACAGCCGCACATTGCCATCCACCCTATCCAAAAGATCATTCATGTAGACAGAAAACAGCAGTGGACCTACCACACTTCCATGGGGCACTCCAGATGATACCCTCACCTCCGATGAACACTAGCCATCTAGGACATCCTTGGTAGATACCAGTACGAGAAACATTAGGAGAATCCTGCGGAATGTTATTCATCCTCGAGAAAGTTGGCTTTCAAAACTCTCGTCGTACCGATTCTTTAAACTGAGCAGCAGTCGTCTAGAGTCCAACCGATATGGTAAAGAGCTCAGGTAGGGAGCTGCAGGCAATGTCGCGCTGTTAGCAAACGTACTCCTGTTGTAAGTCTGCTTCTATAGTCCATCACCCCATAGGCCATTAATACCAAATTTCGAAGCACTGCCCTAACGGATACGTCCGTCGTACGTGCCACACTGATTTCTACGCTTATTTCAGGCAATGTTGCTTGTTTGTTACCACTGACAACTCTGCGAAAACACTACGCAAACGCCGCTGCTCCTGGTCGTTAGGTGACGGCCACTGCTTTGTCGGCGGTCAGATGTAATGCCTGAAATGAGGTATTCTCTGCACACTCTTAACACTTTGAATCTCAGAGTAGTGAATTACTTAACGATTTCTGAAATGAAATGCCCCTTGCGTCTAGCTTCGACTACTGTACCGGGTTCAGAGTCCGTTAATTCGCGTCATGGGGCCATAATCACATCGGAAACCATTTTCACATGAATCACGTGAGTACAAATGACAGCTCTGCCAATGCACTGAACTTTTATACCTCATGTACGCGATGGTACTGTCGTTTCTATACGTGCATATCGCAACCCCAGAACTTTTGTCACCTCATTGTATTCCTACGAAATCAAACGCTACGCATTCCTTTTACGTTCTCAAGATACCGTATATCATCCAGAGTTCTAGCTGCGACGCGCACAGCGTTAGGTCTTTCCTTCTCTGTTCTCGTTAACCTCATCAGAATAACTGCTTCAACTCACACGTATCAACGGTGGCGCCTTCCACCAGCAGGTTGTATCACCGTGGATTTAGCTCTGGTCTTACCTCTTTTCAAGAAACATGTGTACTCTTCCACGAAACAGTGGGTCGCTAAAGGAACTGTTGTCATGGCCGTGGACCCAAGGCACTGTGCAAGCTGATGGCGGCTCTATGATGGTGTGGGCTGCGTTTACATGAAATGGACTGGGTCTTCTAGTCCAACTGAATTGGTCATTGACTGGAAATGGTTAAGTTCGACTATCTGCAGACCATGTGCAGCCATTAGTGAACTTGATGTTTCCAAACAATGATGCGATTTTTATGTATGACAATGAACCTTGTCAAATGGCCACAATTGTACGCGATCGGTTTGAAGAGCTATCTGAACATTTCGAGCAAATGATTTGACCAAAGCCGGCCGCTGTGGTCGAGCGGTTCTAGGCGCTTCAGTCCGGAACCACGCGGCTGCTACGGTCGCAGGTTCGAATCCTGCCTCGGGTTTGGATGTGTGTGATGTCCTTAGGTTAGTTAGGTTTAAGTAGTTCTAAGTCTAGCGGGCTGATGACCCCAGCTGTTAAGTCCCATTTAAACCATTCGATTTGACCACCCAAAACGCCCGATACGGGACGCAATCGAGGTGTCAGTTCGAGCAAAAAAATTCTGCACCGCAACACTTTCGGAATTATGGACGGCTATCGAAACATCATGGTTGAATATTTCTGCAGCGGACTTCAAACGATTGTTGAGCGCATACCTTGTCGGGTCGCTAGGACGCCCGATATTGTAAAACAACAGCACCACTGATTGGCGTAATAAGCGCGGGATTCGTTATGAGTAGAAAGCTAGTTAAAAGACTGAGTTGCTATGAAAGTCACAGAGATCGAAATTCTTCTTCTTTTGTAGGCTGAAAATAAGCCAAAACCTACTGCCTAAAAAATAAGTACAGCCCCTCATACTTTACTTTCAGTTTATGAGGCGAGGAGGAAAAAATATCGGGAGGCTGTGATGATGCCGGCCCACAACTACTGTGGCTCTTGTTGTCCTGGACACTACCATGGGCGCGGAGTTGTCCTAGGAGCTGATCCCACATATGTTCTATCGTGGACAGATTTGCAGATCTTGAGGGGTGGTCTTGTTTAAAAGTGGCACCACGATACTGGCGCGTGGGAGGTAACGCACAAGGGCGTAGGATGTCGGTGACGTAGGTTTTACCGTCAGTGTTCCATCAGTCACTACCAGCCGTGACCGACCGTCTCCAAACAACTGGAAGAATGTGACGTCACCTCCATAATCGCTGACACTGTCCGGATGAGATGCTACTGGAGCGCGATTCATGAGTGAAGGCAGTCGACGACATTCCTCAGCATAGTTCCCGATCGCTGCGTAACTTTCAACGCAGTCGTTTTGTGTTGTGATGTTAATGGAGGCCTGTGCTTGCGCTGGCTGCTCGTCTTCACTCAGTGGTACGAGATGACGCTGTATGTTGCAGGGAGGCCCGCCCGATTGGCCGTGCGGTCTAACGCACGGCTTTCCGGGTGGGAAGGAGCGCCTGGTCCCCGGCACGAATCCGCCCGGCGGACTTGTGTCGAGGTCCGGTGAGCCGGCCAGTCTGAGGATGGTTTTTAGGTGGTTTTCCATCTGCCTCGGCGAATGCGGGCTGGTTCCCCCTATTCCGTCCCAGTTACACTATGTCGGCGATTGCGGCGCAAACAAGTTTTCACGTACGCGTAGACCACCATTACTCTACCACGCAAACATAGGGGTTACACTCGTCTGATGTGAGACGTTCCCTGGGGGGTCCACCGGGGGCCGAACCGCACAATAACCCTGGGTTCGGTGTGGGGCGGCGGAGGGATGGACTGCTACGGTATTCGTCGTGGGGTTGCGGAGCACTGCGGCTGCGGCGGGGATGGAGCCTCTCCTTCGTTTCTAGGTCCACGGTTCACATAACATGACATGTCGCAGGGAATACGTTACTTTCAGTTTTTAAATGTCCATCTTATTGCATGGACGAGGAACATCAGGGTATATATGAGAAAAAGTACCACCACAAGAGCATGCCCTGATAAGAACTGCTGACCCTAGAAACTCCTAAGCGAACTGTGGAACACATAATGTACTTTATAACGAGTATGTTAGCTGATAATTATAAAGCGACTGGTGAAATACAAATCACAGCTGAAGTCATTATCGTCCGCAGCTCGTGGTCGTGCGGTAGCGTTCTCGCTTCCGGCGCCCGGGTTCGATTCCCGGCGGGGTCAGAGATTTTCTCTGCCTCGTGATGACTGGGTGTTGTGTGGTGTCCTTAGGTTATTTAGGGTTAAGAAGTTCTAAGTCCTAGGGGACTGATGGCCATAGATGTTAAGTCCCATAGTGCTCAGCGCCATTTGAACTCGTTATCACGATTACACCGAAATGGTAAGACAAGAAGCAGCGAAATGGTCGTTAAAAGGTCGATAAAATACCCGTAAACGTGGATCGGCATTCGACAGATAAAGTTTTTAAATACTGGGATTGTGTAATTGTTCTCTGGTTAACATGGCCTGAGGACGGCGGTAACGTGCCGCCGAAACTAGTCGTGCCTTAGAATAAAGACATTCTCAAGGTACAGCTGTGGTGGTACTTTTTCTCATAGAATGGGTTATGTCCTGTTAGATGTGAAGGGGCTACGATATGTTTGAAGCACCATAAGGCGATCCTCCCTTCTAGGGGCCACGCGTGGTGGACTGGAAACGTTGACTCCGAGTATATCTGCCCTCACGTCTCCACGCCGTCAAACATCGGGTTATTGTAACATCCAAATCCCCAAAAAATGTCGATATTGCACGATTCGGCCAGCCGGCCAAATGGAAACCCAAAATGAGGCACATTTCAAGCTCTGTCAGGTTCTTATAATGTCGTCTCACACAAATACGTGGCATCTGAAATCCCTTGACAGTGGTCACTCAACATCTGAAGCTGTTGACGTCCCCTATACACTCTACGAGTCCCAGTGGCCGTTCTAACCGTCATATAGAATTGCTACTCTCATCATTTACTTACCCACGGACCGTGTGTTAGTGTACAAAGTGACATTTGCGTTGACATCCTACTATTCTTCTGGGTGCTTTCAGGAAGTGCACGTGATCGTCAATGAAAATTTAATTCTTATTAATTGCAACTCTATTATAGGGAACAAAATGAAAGTATGTGTTATTGCAGAATGTGGTAACGGAGGGGACGGGAATGGAAAGAGGGAGAAATATAATGGATTTGCTGTTTGGCAGGATATATAATTACCTGCATTACATGTTTACAGTACGTTTCTCCGAAAAAGTATATTAAAATTGATTGGGTCATTCACTAGAAGTATTGCTATAAATTAGAAACTTCTGTTAAAAGTGGAAAGGCAGCAGTCTCATCGCACGAGCAGATCACACAGCAATTATTACAATGTTTGCATTCGGCATGAAAAGGATATGTAGCGTACTCGCAAATACTGCATCACTAGTTCGTGTTAGTTCATCACCATCATATCCATGTGACGGAAAATTGCTTCGTAGGATGAAATGCAAAAAACCAATGCGTTGTCAATTGCATGTGTATATGAGGTGTGAATGTACAGTATTATTTTTAGAAACGTTTCTGAACTGCTGCAACGAGAACGTGTTTTCAGTAGCTTTGTATACCTCTCAGTTTTGTAAGTGATCCCTGTTGTTGGGTGTCTGTGGATATGCCTACAAAATTTGTCTTCTTTTTCTTATGCCGACCGCGAAGTTTGTCGGTATTGTAGTTTGTATCCATCATCTGTTCTTTCGGGGAAGAGTACCTGTCTCAGAATATTGCGTTCTTCTTCGATGTTTTGCACCACCCCGGTCCCCAGAACTTCTGAAGATAGACGCTGACTACGGATATTGTATCATAGTCCCTTTGACTGTACAGAGATGACACTAAACCCGCCCATAGATGTAAAGAACTATCTATGAGCAGCGCCTATCAGATGGATGGGGTCCGACCCGATCAGTTCCAGTCACTACACCAGGAAGGAGATACACGGCTCGTCTTGTCTGTAATTCAACCATGCCTAGACGGTCAGTACCACGGTTAGATCGCGTCCGCATTGTTACTTTGTGCCAGGAAGGACTTTCAACAAGGGAAGTGTCCATACGTCTCGGAGCGAACCAAAGAGAGATACACATAGGAACTGTCGATGCCATACCTCGCTCAGGCCGTCCAGGGGCTACTACTGCAGTGGATGACAACTACCTAAGGATTATGCCTCGTAGTAACCCTGATATAAAGGCCACCATGTTGAATAATGCACTTCGTGCACCCACACGACGTGGCGTGCGCAATAGGCTGCATGATGCGCAACTTAACACCCGAAGTCCATAGCGAGGTCCATCTTTGTAACCACGACACCATGCAGTTCGGTACACATAGGCCCGACAACTTGCCGAATGGACCGCTCAGGATTGTCATCATGTTCTCTTCACCGATGAGTGTCGCATATGCCTTCAACCAGACAATTGTCGGAGACGTGTTTGGAGGCAACCCGGTCAGGCTGAACGCCTTAGACACATGGTCCAGTGAGTGCAGCAAGGTGGAGGTTTACTGCTATTTTGGAGTGATATTATGATATTATGGGGGACCGCGTACGCCGCGCGTGGTCATGGAAGGAGCCTAACGGCTGCACAAAACGTGAATGTCATCATCCGACTGTTATACAACCATACTGGCAGCATATTGCTGAGGCATTCATCTTCATGGATGTTAAGGAGTGGGAAAATTTGGACCAACAGTGCCTTGATGAACTTGTGGACTGTATACCACGACTAAAACAGGCATGCATGAATGCAAGATGACGTGCTACTCGGTATTAGAGGTACCAGTGTGTACGTGTGTACACCAATATGAACCACCACCTCTGACGGGCTCGCAGTATGGTGGTACAAAATGCAATGTGTGGTTTTCATGAGCAATAAAAAGAGCAGAAATGAATGTTTACGTTGATCTCTATTCCAATTTTTTGTACAGCTCCCGGAACGCTCGGAACCGAGGTGATGCAAAAGTTTTTTTTTTGTGTATATATACGTTTGTGTGTGTGTGTTTGTGTGTGTGTGTGTGTGTGTGTGTGTGTGTGTGTGTGTGTGTGTGTGTGTGTGTCTGTGTGTGTAAATAGACACAGTCAATTCAGTGGGGCTCAGTTCAGAGGTAAGAGAATATTTGAAAAACGAAAACAATGCAAAGATAATAGCTACAGGGTAAAATGATTTTTTACATAAGAGCGCGTGATGTGTGTTGTTTCACATGAAGTTACCAAAATCAGATGTACAATGAACGTAATGTTCTAAATATACGTAGCTGAAAATTATGGATAATGGCAGAGTGCATTAATTGTGCATCATTACTGATTTTTATTTTAACTCATTTCTCTCTGCATTATATTCAAGCTCTTGATGAATAATGTAAATACTGAAAATTATTCGTCATTTTTTTGCGTAAAATAGCGTATATCAACAGTAACGTTAGTAGGCAGACACTTTTTGCGAATAATTTGACTTGATTAGCTCCAGTACATTAAGATAGAAATAAAGATTACAAGTGACGTAGTTAATCTTCTTTTCTCGATAAAACACCGTGAGTTACACAGTATTTACTAAATCGTATTTACGCAGTTTCAACGCTCCCCATCAGCATTATTATGGCCACCATTCCATTGGGCAAATTCATTTAGTCACTTAATTTCTAGTACAAAGTATCATATGACAATGTAAAGACTTCCACACTTTTTCAGGGCCTGGTCTTAATGAGTTCACTCATTGCTCATCTTGACTAACTGCTTGAGCAGCAATTACTCATTGCCAGATGCGAGGGTAATCCAGTGAGTACTACCATGGTAATAAATGTGAGTGAATTTAGCCAGCTGGTGGCTAAAAATCGGTATTTTCGTGTTACAGTTTTCGCGGGGCGTCGACTAAAAGTGGAAGAAACATTAAGATAATTGTTGTAGATCCATGAAGATCCCATGTTTTACCCAAATGTTCGAAATACTATCGTACAGTGGGAAGCAGAGCAGAAATACAAAACTGAGAAGTTCAGTTACATAAGGGCCACCATTAGAAGATATCTCCAAAAAAAGAAACAAGAAAGCAAGAACCGAAACTTCTCTTAAATTTTATGAAACCATGCCGCTACAGAAACTGCTGTGTGGAAGTGAATCTTTGTAACTGGAAAATTGTAAGATTACAGGCCAACGAAATGAAATTCCTTAAGAACGTAACAGGATACCAAACTGTAAAATAAAAGAAATATAGATGTAAGGAAGGAATTGAAAATATTCGATACAAATGGAAAGGTTGAATAAAACAGGCAACAACTGGTAGCCCACCCCTTGCGAATGAAGAAAAGATTACATTTTTGGTAATATCTTATACAAGGTGAAAGATTGATTGGAAGACCGCACAAAGATAGAAAAAACAAATGTAGCTGCAGCAAGCTGAGCAAGGCCTAGCGCATGACTGAGGAAGACGAAGACGTAGAAGAGATTTCAGTTCAAAAGTACGCAACAATTTAACGGAGCTAGAGTCCAGTCAGTAGTCAAATGCCCCTGAATATACGAGTTGCAATACACAGAATTTCAAGGTTGTTACCCTGTCGAGTTGTTGGTTGCTCTCGTCATTCGCGATTCTTCTAAACAGTAGAAAAAAAGCAACGATTGCTAGCAATACTAAGCAATTACTTGTGTGGCTTACAACTGCACTTGTAATTTTTGTCTCGAAAAACCTCTTGATGTGCGATAAATTTCATTGAAATAGTAGACTCATTTAGTTTACTACAGACGAGTTGCGCTCCCTTGGAAGATGTCAGATAACAGGAATCGCACATAAGACACAAAACAGTCCTTTAATTAGTGTATTTACGAAATAAGTTGAATCAGCGTTGGGTACTTTCAGTTCGCAGGTGTTAGTGTTGATCTTTCCGTTGCACCTAACAAATCTCCGTGTCATTTTCGGTGGCTCTCCAAAGAAGCACCACCGTTTTATTCTACGGCAGAAAATAAAGAGGATGGACAGAAATATGAAAACGCTGAGAAAAATGTATGCTCGAACACAGAGATGCTAGAGAGGCCTGCAGCTCGCATTGTTCTATTTGACCTTGAACGGCACCTGCCGTTATTGTTCAATATGTTGCAAGCGTCTGTCATGGCCAGAACAGTCGTAAGTGCATTACGCCGGAGCTGAGTGATTTCAAATGTGTACTCGTAAGGTTGGTGCTTCCATACCCAAGTCCAACGAAGTGTTTAGTGTTTCAAGAGACGCCGTATTGAAGATTTAAACATGCAGGGAAAGATGGAAATTAACGTTCGCTAAGTCATAAAGCGGACGAACGTGTGCGTCGTGCATTGTGACAGGTCATTGAAGAGGATTGTAATGAAAAGAAAGAGGACGACAGCTACAGAAGTCACTTCAGAAAGTCACACTCGCGTCTCACGTCAGCACAAAACAATACAAGGAGAGCACCGTAAGCTAAGAGGTGCAGGACGAGGTGGAATTCGAAAACCGAACATCAGTGAGAGGAAAACGTAAAGAAGTCATAAAATCTTGACTACATAGCAGTTGAAGAATTTCTTCTGACACAGTTAATGTCACAAGAGAGAGACATGAGACGGGAGTTCGGAGATGGCTAGGGCAGCCATACCGTGGTATTCAATGTACCACGTGGTAGCCCTACGAGGTTGCATTACTGTCGAGGTCTGTATGGCCATTTTTGTACTGATGAAAACAAAACAGCAAGTGTCAAATTTACAAGAGATATGATATTCGTTAACTCGTAACTTTTACACAGGAAAATTCCCAGATCAAGGCTGGAACAGCTTCTCCTTAGTTCGAGCTAGGGCGAAATGCTACTGCGAATGAACTTTCCATCTCCCAAGAAATTTAACTTCAGCCGTCGCGACGCAGGCAACTAACCTTTCTCTTTGGCAGCCCTCAATTCACAAACAAGATTCAAACACTTGTTTTTATAGAGAACTTCTGGCTGTTAAACTTCTCGGTAGTCTGAATACTAAAGCACAGAAACAGAAGAACAAACTTCATGTTTATTGAACAGTAAGTAGTTGGCGATGCAGTTTCCGTATGTGTGCGAAGTAACAGCCATTTCTATTTTTCCTTTAACAAATGTATGAGAGTCTGAAGTAACAGCCACTTCTATTTTTCCTTTGACAAAGGTATGAGAGTCTACTGACGTATTTACCCTACAAATGAATAAAATACTGAACACATTGCCTGTTGAAACGCTGCCAAAAGATTTTTCTAAAAGAATAAAATTCTACAAATGAATATTCTTGCTTAACAATTATAATTAATGCTTTACTTTATGTCTGTCAAGTGGGCCGTTTACTTTGCAGATTTCTCATCGTAAAAAATATCTACGATATTTTTACTAGCTTGTTATGGATTGGGGTCACGAAAATCAGAGTATTCACTTGTTAAGAGCGTTGACTGTGGATGTTGAACGACAGAATTCGATCCCATTCCGACACACAGTTTTCGTATACCTGAGAGTATCGTTAAAGCCTAATATGTGCTGTGGAATTGCCAGGTCATTCTGAAAACTACCCCTAGGCTTTAGCTAATCCATTATCCGCCATATTTTAATCTTTATTTTTATTTAGAGTCATCACCTTCTCACTGGTTCGGTGCGACCCGTAAATTTAAAGCGGTTTGTTTTAAAAGGTGACACCACAATAAACTCTAGTGTTTATTTTCACTCTATCCACAAATGATATCTTCATCTGTGATTATTCATTGATTATTATATCACTGTAATTATTGTAATTTGTATGTATTTAATATGTAAGTGAAATGAAGCCGAAGATGATGAAAGGTACTGAACATTGAATGTAAGATAGACGAGGGAGAGTGAATTAGCTATAAGGTCCCAACATTTTACCTCTACATTTATTCGCTGCTGGAACCCTTTCATTTCTAATCTCAATAGACCATTTGAAATTCAGTATACTTCTCTAATACAACGTATCTTCCAGCTTTTCTACAGTGCATGATTCTCGACGCGTATATTCCTAGAAATTTCTTCCCCTAATTACGGTCTATGTTTGATACCAGCACACCATTTAGTGAGAAATTCTCTCGTAGCGCTTACTGTAGTCCGATTAAAATTACTTGCTAGTTGACACTTCATGCCTGGGAGCTGGTTTCATCCAATCAGAGCGCTCAACGTCAGACCTGTACCATACATCGTTGCCAAACAGGCACAACAATTGGCCAGTTCACTTACAATTCCTTGTTTAGTTTTCTTTTCTGGAGTTTTTTGATACAGAATCTTGAGTCAGGCCTTTCAGTACGTACCTGCTTTTGCCCGCGACTTTGTTCGCGTGGATTTCGAACCCACATGAATTCTAAAAAGTCCTTAACTATACTGTCGGCGAGAAAAACGGATACAAAATAACCAAGATGAAGCTGTCAAAAGAGAGCAACTGTAAAGAATAGATGTCTTGGTTAAGCACAGATACAGGCATTATAAGTATGGAGTAAGAATGGGCCTGGGTAGAGGAATAGCCTAGAGCTGTATTTAAAAGAAATTACGAAAATTACAGAGTATGTGCTTTTAAAAACATCAGTTCTTTACCGTTCTGCCCTTTTGGCAGTTTCACCTTCAGTTTTTATATCCGTTGTTCTTATCGACAATAAGCTTCCGGATTTTTGAAAACTCATGAGGGATCAACAAGATCCACGCAAACGATGTCGCGGGCAAGGTATTATTACTACTCGCAGAATGAATTCAAGAATGAAATAAGTTAAACGAAGGAAGACACTAATACGAAATCACAACGATTATATCACTTCATTTATATCGATAAGACGCTCCATAACCTCTGAAGATACGTGTCAACTCGACAAACTTATCAACGATTATAGGTTTTAATTGTCAACTCGACAGACTTATCAACGATAATAGTAGCGTCAACTCGTCAAATTTATCTACGATAGTAGTTCACCGATTCAAGAATAAATTCAAGAATATCTTCATACTATGTCACACTACATTGTATGAAGTCCAGTCTTTGAAGGGTGCAACTCATCATAGCGAGTCGGTTACCAGAGGTATAAATATAACAAGCCAATGTAGTGTTGTGGCGTAGGGAAGTGTTTAGCATATAAATCAAATGTGCTGAGGGTAGTAGGTTCGAATGTAACGAAACTGTTTTTATTTATTAATCTAATCGAAAGACTATGATTATCATTTTTATTGAATTAATTGGTTTAAATGTATTTTAGCTCTCTAACAGTTTGCGGCGTCGTTTTCATCATCGTACGCACGTTTTCATTTGCTCTAATTTTTCTTCCTATCATTCCTTTTTCGTTTTTAATCCGCCAGTGTCACCTAGAATCTGCAACTAACACCAAGCACGACTGTGACGATGCAGTTTGTGTATCCAGTGTGAGAATAGTTCCAGGCAACCAGTGATGCCGAGACATTGCATTTCGCTTTTAGCGCTGAGACTCAAATTATTATATTGAGTTTGATCTTAGAGTTTAGCTTTAATAGCCGTGAACGAAGTAATCGTGATTTCAGTTCTTCCGCAGATTGTTAATCACCGTTTTTCTAATACATTGGACAGAACAAGGTTGTGGACAGGTTGCGATATAAGTGTATATTCAGGGCTGCAAAACGCGTAGTCTGCGGCAGTTCAGTATTTGGTCACTCAAAATCAGCTGTTGGCAGAGCATTTCCCATTTCCGTTGTATCTCGCGGCGGTTGCATCCAGATTGCTCCGCGTTACACAGTAACAGCTTTTGTGAAGTGATCCGCCGTGTTCGTGTGTCGCCTATATAACGGAGCGATAGCTGGTAGCGGATGTTTGACCACTTTAGAGGCAAGTGACACACATCAGATCTCTAGGAATTTTAGTCTCATTCATACATTGTCCTTGTTCTCTATGTCTTGCCAGAGTTCTTAATGCAATTCCCAATTGTGATTTTATATTTGCTGCTAATCTCACTTTTGCTGCTTCTCAACGGTCAACATAATTACAGAAAAATTAGATTTGGAAAAAATCCCTGCTAAAGACGTTTATCAAAGTTCAGATTGTAAGACTTCCAAGAGGAGTAGCAAAATACAGTTGAGGTTCAATGTAAATGGGAAATTCTTCAAAATCTCAACAGTAACTTAAATCGGATCTCTAACGAACTCACCAGAAAGTATTCACAATATTACTCACAGTAAAAAACTGAACTTTAAATATATGTTCCAAGATAAATAACGGCAATAATGCAAAATAAAAGGAGGGGGCTGGGAGAACACTGACTGGTGAAGAACAGTCATCTAAGGAAAAAATTAGGTGTAATCAGTAGACCTGAAACAAAGAAATGTGGTAAGTCATAAAAAAGTAGAAAGGGAGAGACAAACAAACTCATATCAATATATAGGTAAGAGACATAGAGGAATATATTATGTGAACAAGTATCTTTTAAGTATCACAGATAAATTACGATAAGAGTTTCTAAAAACCAATACAATACTTGTAAATAATAAGGCTCTAAGTGCAATAATGTTATAACAAACCATAGACAATGTAATTAGGAAAATGGAAAGAAAATGTTTCGAAAAAGTAAAATGAATAAATTGTGAAAACAGAAAATATTACAAAATTTGCGTTAGACCGGCTTACGAACCTGGATTTCTTGCTTATCGCGAGCCATAAGCATGTTGTGGGTAACTACCCACATACACCTAGCCCTTACAAAAATTATCGTGGTTACTGCTTTGGTTTCCGTCTTGGGAAAGGTACACAATCAGATACAGTATAATTTCCATTATTCTGCAAGGATGATTGCGTCACAAGCATATGTTTGGATCTGTCAAGCTTTTTTATACCATCTATCGTAAGCTTCTACAAAAATAGGCATACTAATTGGTAATAACAGGTGGAGTTAACAAGTCTTCAGAGAGCGAGGGAGAGGGAGGGGGGAGGGGCGTTGTGTACCAATGAGAAGCTGATGTAATCAAGCATATAGAGCTGACTACGAGGCTTTATGATCTAAAGACTTCATTCCTGCAATACGACGGACAGAATAAACAAGAGTACGAGAGGAAATGGGCCGTTATATTTTGTAGAGAAACATGCCGTTTATATTTCACGATAATTTGATAGCCTAAAATGTTACACTTTACATAAATGGTCTTGATATTATCTTCATAATATTTTCGCAGTGTGAAAAAGTTGGACTTTATATAAATAGTCTGGATGATACATTGACGACATTTTTACAGTTCTCCAGTTACATAGATATGGACACCATAAAAAGGGCGTACAATTTTTCCGGCACACATTCTGCTGAGAAAATATCCTGTGGGAAAAAACGCTGGTGACGAGAGTAGACAAGAAAACTAAACACTCCTGACGACTTCTGCTGTACGAGAAGGATTCATCAGTTTCGGAGAATGTGGGTACACGATTTATGTATCTTGGTACGAATGGACTCAAAATGCAAATAGCGTGACTGTATATCTTTGCTCTACGAGCCAACGCTGACCTCTTGAACAAGCAAATGCGGTTCTCTCACAGCTATGACCTAACCTATATTTTGCTCTAGCTCGACAAACCTCTTCGTGCCCGCACGTGTTTGCCTTACTGGCAATAACAACATAAATTGTCTCGTTGGGAAGTGGAATTTACATCTCGAATGGTCGCCTGTAAACACCAATGCTATAACGACAGTTGTAGCTTCACATTCATGGATTTACTTGTCTTCACGCGCGACCGCTACGGTCGCAGGTTCGAATCCTGCCTCGGGCATGGATGTGTGTGATGTCCTTTGGTTAGTTATTTTTAAATAGTTCTAAGTTCTAGGGGACTGATTACCTCAGAAGATAAGTCCCATTAACTTGTTTTCAAATTTTTACTAAGTTTCACATGCACCGATTTACTCTGAGAACACACGAAAAATGAGTAGATCATGGTCGACTGCTTGTACGACATGAGATCTAATTCACTGTCAACCTGAAGTGCGAGTATATGACTGTGTATGGCGATAAGCGTAAGAACATATGTAACAACATCCATCGAAGTCCATAGTCCGTCCTTCGTGACTTCCTGACAGGTACTGGAGAAGTGCGAACTGAACATGCGACATAGATATCTACTGCCTGATACATCTATCCAATGGGACGGCCGAAACTGGAGCATGCTCAGCACCGCATTGTAGAATGTTGATTTGCTGGAGTTTGATGACGCCAGGAGACATTCGATCTGCAGCCCACGACAATACGTAAATGCAATTACGGTAAAAAACGCAGAAAATTAATGTAGAGTAACGAAATTTCGGTAATACGTTTGTGTAGGTAACATGGGTAAGTGATAAACATAGCAAGGTGACAGTTTAATATAATTGCGAGACAAGCCATTGTAAATGTGAAATGCTGGTACGTTGGTAATAACACATTAATAAACGGTGTAACTGCCACAATGTTGAATGTAAGCACTCAAACGTGCGTGCATTGTGTCTTACAAGTGATACATGTCAGTTTGTGATATGGAGGTCCATGCATGTTCTACTTGGTCGGTCAGTACAGGAACTGGTTATTATGGTTGTGGATGGCGCTGGAGTAGTGAAACGTCCCCTTAGAAAAATTATACATGACTGTGTTTAAACTGACACACAATATTTTTTGAGCAACGCAATCTGACTTTCAAAAATCCCTACAAAAAATGGCCCTGACTAACATTAACCTATACGTTTCACAAATCGCTTACCTCACAAAAATCTTGGTTACTCGAACTACTGCAATACAGCGAGCGCCACTACTGCCAGCTAAATAAAAGATTCAAGCTACGGAAGGCACTGACTACTGATAGGGATAGTTAGCAAATGAAATATTTTAATAGAGAACAAACAATGTATTTACCTTAATATGATCAAAAGTCATAATATGTATAGCAGTTCATGACATCCAGTCTTACAAATTTCAAAACTCTGCCGTTTCTCTCCCCACATCCACCACTGCTGGCGGTTCACCTACAACTGCCCAACGTTACCCGCTGTTCACATCCATCTGCCCAACGCTACAATGGCGAGTATTACAACAATGCCAACCGGACACAGACTGCACACAGCACAGCCAGTGATCTTCATGCAGAGCGCTAAGTAGCGTCACCAATAAAAAAAACCTAAACAGCCTACTTACAGTAGTCGCCCGATGATTTCCCCTATGTGCCCGATTGGAGACATTTCTAGTGATCGAGCAGTTGAAGACAGCATATGGATACTTTGGACAGCATGTTGTGTTAGACCATCAGAATGTGGGCCAGCGTTATCCTGTTGGAAAGCACGCCCTGGAAAGCTGTTCATGAGTGGCAACACCACATGTCCTGTCACCAGATTGACGCGCAAATTTGTAGTCAAGGTGCGTGAGATAACGACGAGAGTGTTCCTGCTGTCATTCGAAATCACAGCCCAGACTATAACTGCAGGTCTAGGTCCAGTGAATCTAGCATGCGGACACATAAGTTGCAAGCCCTCACTTGTCCTGTTTGTATCAAACACAGGGGCACCACTGGTATCGAGGCAGAACCACCTTGCATCGCAGAGCACAACACACCTCCGCCGTGCTCTCCAATGAGCCCTCTCTTGACAGCACGTAAGTCGCAAATGGTGGCGGTTCGGGGTTGGTGGAATGCACGCTACAGCGTGGTTGGCTCGGAGCTTGCCTTGAAGTAAACATTTTATAACACTTCGATGTCTTACTGCGGCGCCATCTGCTCTTTAAATTGCTGTTGCAGATGCGCTGCTATTCACCAGGGCCATACATCGAACATGATGGTCTTCCCTCCCGGTAGGGCCATGTGGCGTTCCGAGCTCGGTCTTCTTGCGGCTGTACATTCTCCTTACCACCGTTGCCAGTAGTCATGTACAGTGGCAGCTTCCAGCTCCTCGTTGCCCAACTAAAGTTTCCAGAGGTGTTGATAGCGGTGTCTTTGTCGCCTTAAAGGCATTCTTGATTAACTTCAACGCACCACATCCAATCTCAAAGGTAACTAACGCTCAGGACCGTTACAGCGTTTACTTCAAGAAAACCTGATTTGCATCCTCATAGTGGTACTACTTGCAGGAATGAAGCTGCTGGCGCGAAATTTGAACAGATATCATATTTCAGATGTACAAACACGCCTCCAACATTCATTCATGTAGCACAACTACTTCTTGTTTCAAATAACTCTAAGCACTATCGGACTTAACAACTAATGTCATCAGTCCTAGACTTACAACTACTTAAACGTAACTAAGACATCACACACATTCATGCCCGACGCAGGATTCGAACCTGCGACCGTAGCAGCAACGCAGTTCCGGACTGAAGCGCCTAGAACCGCTCGGCCACAGGGGCCGGCCTACTTCTTGGTGTTGCGATTTTTCTTCCGTTAGTGTTGCACTTACAGTGACATAACTTGATCGATAAATGTGTCCCATGTCTTTCCACACAGAGAGTAGTCATAAAGTTTCCATTATGACCTCGAAAAATATTGCGTACTTAATTTTTTTTAATTATTTGCAGTCGTGGTGTACGCCGAAATCCTCACGCTATAGAGCCACAACACGTTGCTAGAGAAGACAAGACAAAATGGCGTACCAGTTTGACAAAAATAATGGGGTATTGTGAATGACTTCATTTTCTGTGCTTCAGTGGGAACAACGATGCAACCAAGCCCTGCTGAGTTGGTTTTTTTCGTGTGGTTTTAGGGCGCACAACTACAATGGTCATTAGCGCCCAGATTAAGTTAGGAATGCACCGCGAGGCACAAGGTTAAAACAGCAACTAAAAGGGACACTACTATAAAAGACAGGCAGGCAGAGGATAAAAAAAAACAGCATAGCCAAATATCCCTAGACAGGTTTGTCAAATTGATAAAACGAAGAACGCGAGCAGCTGCTCCTGAGTGATCCGCTAAAATGGCATCCAGAGTACATGGCAGGCCAAGATCAAGACGCAGTGTATTAAAATCCGCACAGGACGTTAAAATGTGGCGGACCGTCAGCAATTGCCCACATGGGCAGAACGGCGCCGGCGCAGCCGTCAGCAGATGGCGATGGCTGAACTGGCAGTGTCCAATTCGTAGCCGAGCCAAAAAGACCTCCTCCCGCCGAGAAGGACGTGAGGAGGACGTCCAAGCTGCGGGAGGAGGTTTCAAGGCCCGAAGCTTGTTGTCCCTAAGTGCAGCTCAATCGGCATGCCACAGCGATAAAATGCGCCTACAAATGACCCTGCTACAATTTGATGAAGAGACACAACAAGAAGCTGCCCGAGGCTGGAGGACCGCAGCCTTGGCCGCGGCATCTGCAGCTTCGTTCCCAGGGATACCGACATGGCCAGGAACCCACATAAAGCTAACCGGAGAACCGTCGTCCAGCAGCTGCTGAAGAGAGCGTTGGATCCGGTGCACGAAAGGGTGAACCGGATACGGATCACTGAGGCTCTGGATGGTGCTCAGGGAATCGGAGCCGATGACATAACCAGAATGTCGGTGGCGGCAGATGTAAAGAACAGCCTGGTAGACGGAAAAGAACTCAGCTGTGAAGAGCGAACAATGGCCATGGAGCCCGTATTTGAAACTTTGTGCCCCGAAAATAAAAGAACACCCGACACCGTCATTGGTCTGAGAGCCATCTGTATAAATGAAGGTCATATTAACGAACGAAGTTCGGTAAAATGGGAGTGGTATACCGAACGGGGGGTAACCTCCTTTGGGAGCGAGCTGAGGTCAATGTGAACGCGAATCTGAGCCTGGATCCAAGGTTGCTGAGTTGGTGTAAGCTTAAAGCAACTAGAATGGCCATAAGTTGCAGATCGAATCTCCATGCAAGATCGGACATTGCACGAGAAGAAGACTTGTTTCACACTCAGAGCGATAGTGGAACAGGTGGGCAAGTTTTCCACATTTTGAGCATAATAGAAGAAGGCGCCATTCAGGCTCACATCCACTGAAAAAGCCCTCCGAACCGAGACAGAATGGAAATATTGCAGCTGTCTCTGATCAATCTAGGTGCCCTCTCTAGCCACCTATTCACCTGGACAAGTACTTGGCGTATATTATGACTGCGAGACGAAGGTGCAAAGCAAACTGTGAGAGCGTGGGGATTCACCGTCCCCTGATAAGGTGAAAACCAGTCGTGATCGCACTAGGTGATGCTAATAGCCTTTTACCATTTCCAAGGTGAGGTGCTAGCAGATTATCCTCGTAAGTTGGAAACCGTCTCAGGTGCATCGAATGTATGTCATGTAACGAGTTTCAGGGTGTTTTCTCCACCACTACAGGTGCTTCTTTCTGCTAGCACATTTTGTTTGCAGTCATTGCATCCACATATATCTTCCTCTTTCGGCGAAAGACGAAGCACCTACGTGGTGGGCATTTTCATAATAACGACGAGGTGCATTTTCTAAAATGCACAATGCAGACTTCTACAACGAAGGTCTCTGCCAAGTCAGCCGTCGCTGGGGAAAGAACGTTGTGTAGATGGGTGGATACGAGAGAAGAATTAATACCATCACTAAGTTCCATTAGCGGAACTGATAATGAAAACTGTACAGTGGACCACGGATGTTCAACTGTCGTGCTCAGTACGCGCACTGCCTGAAGATCGGGAATGGCACGCAGCGTTGTCTGCCATAGTAACAGCGATATCTTCAACCACCTGTGATGCATCCGGTTGTCGGACTCTTTCCCGAAACGACGCCCAGTTCTCCAGTTGATTTGAACTTCCTCATTATGCTTCGCACAGCAGGTGGAGGAAGAGGATCCTTACGTAATCCTTTCTGCCAGCGACATTCTTGAAGTGCACCTGCAGCATTACTATTGTTTTGATAATGGAGCTTCACTAAGAATGCCCTGCTCCTTTTATCCACGTTTATGTTGACACGCTGCGGCAGGTCGGGTGTGTGAGACTATGATTCATTGTTGAACCTGGCGGTGGCGCTGTGACGCATGGGAATTATTAACCCCATACTCTGGACAATAATGCTACCAAGATAGGTACTCGTACGGTAGTTAGTTTCCGTGTTATAACGTGTTAAATAGGGAAAGTTTAATTATAACAGACAGGTATATAACGATAACCCAGACAGTCGCTGGACTCAATTTAAGTAATGCTCTTACGCTACTTGTGGTTTATACTACGCTTCAGACTAAGCTCACACAATGCAAATGCACTAAGAATTACGCAAAAACTTATAATCAGTTAGTATACACTAGTCAGTACACTAAAGCACACAGATACAATTCACTTCTTCGCAGAAGGGCATCAAAACAAAAACTAAACTAGATCCTCCTTCATAAACAGTAACTTCTGCGGCTCCTGTCGTGAGCTCCTCAGGTAAAACATCTTGATGATAATTAGTAACTTAGTATAACTATGTTTCATCTCAAAAAAGCATGGTAATATATCCCTATATCAATATCTGTAAACCATCTCTATCATTGTAAATGAAACTGATACGCAAATTTGTGCCCTTATTGATTACCGAAGGATGTGAATGATGTTTTAGCCGAAAATATTACAATTTTCTTTGCTACAGGCGTTCATAAATGGTTATCGTTCTATCAATGTCCTTTTAGGGTGTAGGTTCCAAGTCTTTCATGGCATATCTGTTACTTTATTTTCGAAGAAGCAGTATAGGATAGCGGCACGCAAGCAATAGAATATGGACAGTGGACAGCAAATTATAAATATTGTTGCTTTTAGCAGCTACGGTACGTAAAGACTAAAATATCATATTCTTAGAACACGGTGACAGATGACATGATAATTATGGACGCAGTATCGAACCGTGCTTTAGAACTGTAGTGGTATTTCCCCTCTCTCTAGATCACGTTTCGTTGCGTATACTCACTGAGTTTAATAAGTCATGGTTGCAAAATACTTTCACGAATTCCTTACAGAAAAATGGAAAAGAAATTGTGGAAGCTGATCTCAATCAGATTGAGTTCTGCAGAAATGTGAGAAAACGCGAGCCAATACTGACTGTACGTCATATCTTAGAAGGTCGGTTAAGGAAACGCAAACCTACGTTTATACCATTTGTAGACTTATAGAAATCTTTTGACAATGTTGACTAAAACGCTCTCTCTCTGTAAATCTGAGGATACGAGGGGTACAATACGGAGAGTGGAAAACTATTTGCAAAATTGTACAGAGACCACACGGCAGATATAAGAATCGAGGGGCATTAAAGGGAAGCAGTGTTTGACAATGGAGTGAGAAAGGGTTGTAACCTACCCCCGATGTAATTTGTAGACTGGGCAAGCAGTAAAGGAAACAAAAAAAAAATTTGGAGTGGGAATTGACGTTCAGAGAGAAGGAATGAAAACTTTGAGATTTGCCGATGACATTGTAAGTCTATCAGGGAAGGAAGAAGACTTGGAAGAGTAGTTTAACGGAATGGACATGTCCTGACAGAAGGATACTGTATGAACATAAACGAAAGTAAAACAAAGATAATGGTACGTACTCCAATTAAATCAGGTGATACTGAGGGAATTAGATTAGAAAATGACACAATTAAAGTAGTTGATGAGTTTTGCTGTTTTGGCAGCAAAATAGCTGGTTATGGCCTAAGTAAGGAAGAAATGACAAGAAGATTTCAGAAAAAGATAAATTTACTAACATCGAGCATATGAAATGTTAAGAAGTCTCTTCTGATGGCATTTCTGTGTAGTATATAGGTAACTGAAATATGGACGATAAACAGTTTAGACAGAGTAGATACTTTTGAAATGTGGTGCCATAGAAGAATTCTGAAGATTACATGGTAGATCGCTTAAGTTATGAGGAGCAATTGAATAGAATTTGGGAGACAAGTTGAGTAAAATAACGAATCAGTTGATAGGACACATTATGAGACACCAAGGGAGCACCAGTTAGGTGTTAGAGGAAAGTGTGGAGGGGTGTCCAATCGTATAGGAAGACCGAGAGATGAATGCAGTAAGCAGATTCAGAAGGATGTAGGTTGCAGTAATTATTCGGAGAAGGAGGCTTCCTTGGGGTAGAGCAGCGTGTAGAGCTGCATCAAACCACTCTTCGGACTGAGGATCACACCACCACTGAGTTTCTACGCACTCGTCTTGCGTGATTTGTCAAAAGAATGGAAGGCAAACTGGTCCACATGTCCAACAACTTCAGATTACGTGTCAAGGGTATCAAACGACCTCGACATTCGACTTTGCGTAAAAAAAAGGGCAATATCCCCATCACAGAGTAGGTTACTGCGATATCCGATCGGATACTTGTGACTTGAGTCATCGGCTCAACTGCAGCCCACGTCGTTCTGCGCTGTAGTCTTCGACTCGGCCTTGGTTACAGAGTGCCAGTGTCAGTTTACACAGCAGAAACAACGGCGGCGTGCCGAGTTTACTCTACCTGCCAGTATAAACTGTTGCTCCTCTCTGGGGCCCGGAGGCCGCCACCATAACCACAGACAATCCGCAGCTGGCAGCTGCAAATTTTCCTGACACAGTACTCGCTTGTTCTACGAAACGAACCTAACGACTGCTTAGTCACTTTCCTATTTTCTGAAATTAGCGGTTTCCTGCACCACGTACGATCCTTACCCTCAACTTGTCTTCATGACTGTATGATTCTGAGAAAGAGGAGGTAAAGAGAAAGGCAAGCCTTTATTGTTACAAACGCATCTGAATGTTGGTCCACTTAGCGGTCGTTCGTTGTAAAGCAGAAATTCATTGCTGTACGCCAACCGAGTGTTATTTTAAACCTCCCATCCCTGCAGATATTCCAATAAAGCCGACCGCCGAAGTGGCCGAGCGGTTCTAGGCGCTACAGTCTGGAACCACGTGACCACTACGGTCGCAGGTTCGAATGCTGCCTCGCGCATGGATGTGCGTGATGTCCTTAGGTTAGTTAGGTTTAAGTAGTTCTAAGTTCTAGGGGACTGATAACCTAAGAAGTTAAGTCCCACATTGCTCCGAGCCATTTGAACCAATAAAGCCGCTACTGACTGCAAAACAAAACTGGTCCTTAATCTTAAGACACACAACCCAACTTACATCTCCTGCAGGGATGGGAAAAAACAGAACGGCTGGAACCGATGCCAGTATTTTAATTCTGAATAACCGGTATTTGTTGTTTTTTGTTGTTATTGATTATAACAGCTGCCTTTCTTATTTTTTACTAATAACAAAGAAAAATAGCTAAAATATTAATTACCCATAACAGCAGTGCTGAAACATTTCGTTTTTCAGCAAACCTTTGTTTTTTTTAAAAAAGACAGTATTTTTATTCGTAAAATTTGCAGTGGTCTGAAATATTAAGTTATTACGGAAATTAGTCGTATTTCAACTCAGGAAAGTCATATTTACGCATCAATTACCATAATATGCACCCTTTCTAGTGCTCAAAAAATATGTCGAGAATGAGGTATCTATAAAGATTAAGATTGTGAAAACCGTTAACTTCTTATATAGCGTCCTCAACTACCTTTCAGGCCCAATATCTAATTTGTTGGTCAACTTTTTGTTATATTTTTCAACCACGTATGACAAATTTTAAGTTTGCTCAAATATAGGTCCATAAACACATGAAAAAATGCAAGAATATTTTATTCTATTTTTAAAATAATTCAGGACTGGAGAGGTAATAACAGTTCAGACAGAAACGAGCAACAAATACGTGGTATAAGAATAGGTACAGCATTGCTGAGACAAAAAAAGGATTATTGGTAAAGAAGGAACGGATTTCCAACACTTATATCAACCAGGGTACAAAAGTTAGCACCATGGGTTGGAAGAGGAGCAGGAGAAGATGAACATTGCCGGTGGCCCCCCAGGTCTCCAGACCTCACACCTTGTGATTTTTTATCTGTGGGGTTACGTAAAAGATCGCGTTTTTATCTCCCCTGCGGCTGACACTCTTGAAAGTCTGCGGCAACGCATTACTAAAGCTGTGAATTCGATAACGTGAAACCAACTGATTCGCGTGTTTCAGGGAATGAGCCACCGTATAACACGTGGCGCTTACACTGAGTGCATAAAAATTTAAACTTTTCTCTTTGCAGGAACCTTGGAACAGTGTCTCTGTCTTTTGAAGTTTAGAAGCAATTAATGTTTGAAACCTGTTCTTTCTCTTTGAATAGCCCTGTGCTGTCTCTGTCGCCATGTGTCGTGGCTTAAGGTCGGTGGGTACGTGCAGTGTACAAGAATAGTCGGCCTGCACGTAGGTGGGGTAATGTCCTGCTGTCGTTGCTGGACATCCGTTGTATTAATTACATTATGGCACCAACCCTAGCACAATGTTTCATTTGCTTTAGAAGATTGAAGACTTTTCTGAAATTTCAACGAAATAATAAAAGAGGGAGGAAATTATGGTTACAGTGTAAGTAGGCTGTTTAGGTTTTTTTATTCGTAACGCCACGTAGCGCTCTCTATGGAAATCACTGGCTGTGCTGTGTGCAATCTGTCGCTAGTTTGCATTGTTGTTTGCTATTTAAGTGTTGCGCAGTTGGCTGTTAACTGCGCGTAGCGTTGCGCAGTTGGAGGTGAGCCGCCAGCAGTGGTGGATGTGGGGAGAGAATTGGCGGAGTTTTGAGAGCGGACGATCTGGACGTGTGTCCGTCAGAAAAAGGAAATTTGTAAGACAGGATGTCATGAACTGAGATATATATATTATGACTTTTGAACACTATTAAGGTAAATACATTGTTTGTTCTCTATCAAAGTCTTTCATTTGCTATCTATGTCTATCAGTAGTTAGTGACTTCAGTAGTTAGAATCTTTTATTTAGTTGGCAGTATTGGCGCTATATCAGTTCATGACGTCCAGTCTTACAAATGATGGACACACGTCCTGATCATCCGCTCTCAAAGTTCCGCCATTTCTCTCCCCATACCCACCACTGCTGGCGGCTCACCTCCAACTGCGCAACGCAACGCGCCGTTAACAGCCAACTGCCCAACACTACAATAGCAAACAACAATGCAAACCAGCCACAGGCTGAACAAAGCACAGTGTGATTTTCGTACAGAGCGCTACATGGCGTTACCAATAAAAAGCCGGCCGGAGCATCCGAGCGGTTCTAGGCGTGTTGTCTGGAACCGCGCGACCGCTACGGTCGCAGGTTCGAATCCTGCCTCGGGCATGGATGTGTGTGATGTCCTTAGGTTAGTTAGGTTGAAGTAGTTCTAAGTTCTAGGGGACTGATGACCACAGCAGTTAAGTCCCATAGTGCTCAGAGCCGTTTGAACCAATAAAAAAACCTAAACAGCCTACTTACAACAAGAAGAAGTTAAAAAATTAACGCAGTGCGTTTACTGTATGTAATGAAAACAGAAAGTAGCTGATCTACTGCCTGCGTCTACACAACATGTCTTCATCTCCTGGTATCCCTTCAAAACGGATAAAGTAATCCGTGAAACAAAGTTCTTTAACCTCAGTTTTCACCTTTTATCACTGACTATTCATAATGTTCAACCAGTGTAATGATCTCCGATTAAAACATGATTTTTAGCGGAGACTCATAAACTTAGTCAATAACAGAATACTGGTGACTTTTTTGTAGTATTAACCACTTATTACTTTTCGAGAAAGCAGCGAACGGGGACGGACTAAGTTTCCTTCTATTTGCCTATTTCATATAATATTCGGATTCTATGTATCTCAGAACATGTCAGAATTTTTCAACCTTTGCTCGATTTCGGCATCTGTTATAAGAAATAGTTGTCTCAGTAACTTATTAGTTTGAGCGGCTTTAATGCTCAGGTTAAGTTGGCGTGAAATAAAAAACGAGATAATCGAAAACCTGTTGATTCAGCGATAACCGCCATCCCTAGTTAAAGGTAGCAGGTGATCGTCTCGTTGGGCCACATGTTCTTCCAATAAAATCTGATTCACAACGATACTTTCGATTTATGCGGTCATGTCTTTCAGTACTACTTGAGTTTCCCACTGGGGAGTGTGGTACATGTACCATGAGGCGCAGAGCTATTTTACTGTTCATGCAAGAAGACGTCTGGGGCGCCATTATGCCCCGACGAAATATATACGCCCAGCGTGACCTCTGTTGTCCCCCAAGATCACCTGCATTCCCAAATGTCGGGAACGACTTCAGAGGAACCCGATAACTGGAAGCCGGCCTCTGTGACCGAGCGGTTCTAGGCGCTTCAGTCCGGAACAGCGCGCCTGCTACGGACGCAAGTTAGAATCCTGCCTCGGGGATGGATGTGTGTGATGTCATTAGGTTATTTAGGTGTAAGTAGTCCTAAGTCTAGGGGACTGATGACCTCAGATGTTAAGTCACATAATGCTTAAGAGCCATTTGAACCATATTCGATAACTGGAGTCGTAAACAGCGGATTGAGGGACACCATCCTACTTTTAAGAGACTTAGGTTTCTGGTACTTATTTTTTACTCAGAATTGTCGTGGTTCCCACACCTCTATGACCTGAAAGCCAGAGAACCGTAAAGGCAACATCATGAAGTTCCTTAGCCACAGGTCTTGTTGAACAGACAGGGCGCGTCTGGTCCATTTTATTGGTCTTTCGTGCCTTAGCAGTTAGACTATGATGGCACAATTTATGGATCAACGAGGATTTCCTATTTGAAGATCATTGACGCTGTCCTCCATGAGGGGATTAGGCTACCGCGGTGCACACAAAACCAGCCCCCCCCCCCCCCCTACCCAGTCTCTGTGCTGACGCTCGTGAACCGCCACTTACAATCTGATTGCAACTCCTCAGGCATGTAAGTTGAGAGCAGCATCGACTTCACCCGCATGCCATAATGTTGTTCGTCCGTTTAATTTTAGGTTTAGTGTATTACGGAACAGATTGCACTCCTGCAAATGTTTCTAATACATTATTTTAAATGAGCGCCACGAAACTGATGGTTGCTCTGTTGTTTTCCCGGATCATGTCCTCAAGATCCGAATTCCTCACAACCTTACTCCCTTCGACGCTGAATTATATGCGATCTTGTGGGCAATGGAGCAGATGAGACGTTCATCCGGTGCTAAATTTCTCGTCTGTTCCAATTCTCTTTATTCCCTTCCATTTCAACAGCATTTGTAGCCAGCAGATGAAGAATCGAGAATATCCAGGACGTCCTTCTCCAACTACAACGACTGAGGAAAGAGGCGTATTTCCGCTGGGTACCACGGCACGTGGTTATTGTGCGGAGCTAAAGGGCGGATCTGGCAACCGAAAAGGCGTGTGCTATCAAAACTGGTTCAAATGGCTCTAAACACTATGGGACTTAACATCTGAGGTCATCAGTCCCCTAGGCTTAGAACTACTTAAACCTAACTAACCTAAGGACATCACACGCATCCATGCCCGAGGCAGGATTCGAACATGCGTCCGTATCAGCTGCGCGGCCGGCCGTGTGCTCTATCCCCATGTTATAGCCCCTTTACTTTGATCCAGGCTTTTGTGTGGCGAGAGGATTAATGACTGGGAGTGACAGATAATAAGCTCCGTCTAGTAAAGCCCACAACTCGGCCGTGGGTTACTTTTTTCCAGCCACGTCTACGGGACGAGGTCCTACTTACTCGTCTTCCCATAGTCTACAGCCCTATGAAGCATAATATCTTGCTCCGGCGAGAAAACCCTCCAAATTGTGGTGCTTGTGGCGTACACATCACTGTGTGCCACATTTGAGTGAACTGTGTTTTATTTTCAGACCAGTGGGCCGCGGCGAATTTGCCGACGGATCTGCCGTCCATTTCAGGTAACGTCCAAACGAATGTGGGGAGAGTTTTAAAATTTTGTGAATTGTGAAACATTTTTCCCAAGGTTTTAGGGAGATGGTTTTAACGTGTTAACAGGGTGACGGACACACCGATGTTTTTTGTAAGCGGTCAGTCACTCACATTTTCCTGTGCCTCTCTTTTTGCTCTTCTGTCGTTGTATTAGTGTTTTAATGTTCTGTATAGTACCTTTTACTATTTATTCGTTATCTTAGGGGATATGTTAACATTTTCGTGAGTTTATTCACAGTTTTTTCTTTTCAGGCGTGAGCACCCTCAAGCTCCAAACAAACACACCCACACCCACCCACCCACCCACCCACACATACCCACACACACACACACACACACACACACACACACACACACACACAAAACGGATTGACAGGTTATCAAAATCCAGTGATCGATCCGGAGAGAGCCGGCCGCCGGAGTGGCCGTGCGGTTCTAGGCGCTACAGTCTGGAACCGAGCGACCGCTACAGTCGCAGGTTCGAATCCTGCCTCGGGCATGGATGTGTGTGATGTCCTTAGGTTAGTTAGGTTTAATTATTTCTAAGTTCTAGGCGACTGATGACCTCAGATGTTAAGTCGCATAGTTCTCAGAGCCATTTGAACCATTTGATCCGGAGAGAGAGAACCTGAGACGTAAAGAAGGTGGAGACGAAGAACCAACGGTGTGTAGCCACGACTAGACAATAGGGACGCGAATACACTGTTGAGCCCTATCCTGCTACGTCTCCAAACGTAATGGTGACCGTGAGTTCCAGCTGGCCAACTGTGTGGTGGCGGGGCCCTCGCGGGTGTGACAGCCTTACTGAGCGGCCGAGATCCAAGTCCAAGCTCGCCGGCGGACTTTCCCAATCACTGGGCCGTTTACCAGAACCTGATCTCAGTCCTCTGAATTTTTCTGTCTGTGGTCATCTGAGAAGTGAAGAACACAGCACCCCTTCTGAATCGGTTGAAGAACTAAGAGACTAGTCACTCGACGAGGCCCATACAACGGTCTTAAAGTGAATTTGCTACAGCTTGTTTAATAGAAGTGACAAAACCTTATGGTTATGAGTCAAGTTTTATAAAGTTGACATAGGACATGACTTGTTTTAGGCAAACATTTAAATATTTTGTGTTCTGAAGAAGACGTTTTTACTAACGTTGAAACCTAGGTAAACGATAAAGTTAACCTGCAACTGTAGGCTGTATATTCTTATACTATCAAACGGTACTTTCCGAATAGCCTGCCTCCTTTCAACCGTGTCTGTTTTTATATTAATTACAATGTATCTCGGGTACATAAATTTAGGCAACATTGTCCACAGAGCGCAGCGGTCGGGTGTTATACTTTCATTAAAATAATAGTCGAGTTCGCAATAACATTTGTTTATTTGTGACCTGTTTAGAAAAAAATGTCTCAAATGGCTCTGAGCACTATGGGATTTAACATCTGAGGTTATCAGTCCCCTAGAACTTAGAACTACTTAAACCTAACTAACCTAAGGACATCACACACATCCATGCCCGAAGCAGGATTCGAACCTGCGACCGTAGCAGTCGCGCGGTTCCGGATTGGAGTGCCTAGGAACGCTTGGTCACAACGGCCGGCTGAACTGTTTAGACTTACGTCAAAGCCATCGTCAGATTTTTCGGGCTCCTTATATGGCTGGCGATAGCAAGCCCTCGGTATGCCACGTGATACCACGATAACCCTGTGTACGGAATACGATTGTGGTATCACGTGCAAAACCGAGGCGCCGCCATCACCAGCCACAGGAGGGGGGGGGGGGGGGGGGGGCAAAAAATCAGAGGATGGCATTAACATAAGTGTAAACAGGTCATAAGGAACAAATGTTATTGAGATCTCGACTGTTGTTTTAATCAAAAACAACTCAGGTATTTAAGGCAGATGATTTGGTTGCAGACACCCTATAGTTTCTTCATAATTAAATACAATTTACTATATTTGGTAGCATGATTGGGAGTGAGCGGGATGGAACTGACCAACAAGAGGTACCTCCGTCCCAGAGTGGTGTGTACAGTGGTAGAGATGTTCATTGAGAACGTTTGCTGGTCTAGTCGGGATATATACAGTAAAACAGTAAAAGCCAGAAGGCTAAGAATATAATGGACATCTTCTGTACAGTCAGCAATAAAACCAAGATGAAGGAAACAAAGCAAGTGGGCGTCCCCAGGGCTCCGGAAACGTCGCGCCTACAGCTGTCCCATCCCTGATTCATTACAACAAAGAGCGCCCACTTTGATAGCTGTGCAGTTGTAGACAATAAACAATGGAGGTGAAAGATGTTGTTTGGTTATCAGAGCGAATGCTTTTATCGAGAAAGGACAAATATGCGCAAGGCAGCGCAGGCGGAAAATGCCAGTGATTTCAGTGACACAGTGAAATTGACTGGAATAACAGTCTATCTCCTGGTATTGGCTTTCGGAAGTAAACGCTGTATCGGGAATTTCAGTGAAATGATGGTATGGCATTATTGCCCTAGAGACTCTGTCTGATGCTGTTCCGCCACCTGGTGCAAGTCTTTCTGTATGAAGCCACTTTGGTAACTTGCTGTTGTATATTTATTGGAATGAAAATGTGTCGCCCTATTAGTAATACTTGGTATTTTAAAAATGTAGAAGAGTGTGTCAACAGTCTCAGCATTTCTCACTACGCAGGGAAGACTCGTTTTCCAATCCCAAAGATAGTCAAGTATCACAAAATCGTCTTCATAATACTTTGGAAACCTAAATCTACACTGAAGAGCCAAAGAAACTGATACACCTACCTAATATCCTCTAGAGCCACAGCGAGCACGCAGAAGTGCCCCAACACGACGTGCCATGCACTCGACAAATGTCTGAACTATTGCTGGAGGCAATTGACACCATGAATTCTACAGGCTGTCCATAAATCCGTACGAGTATGGTGGGCTGGAGATCTCTTCTGAAAAGCAAGTTTGCAAGACATCCCAGATATGCTGAATAATGTTCATGTCTCGGGAGTTTAGTGGCAAGCGGAACTGCTTAGACTGAAAAGAGTGTTCCTGGAGCCACTCTGTAGCAATTATGGCGTGTGGGGTCTCTCATTGTCCTACTGGAATAGCTAAAGTCCGTCGGAATGTGCAATGGACATGAATGGATGCAGGTGATCAGAGAGGGTGCTTACGTAGTGTCACCTGTCAGAGTCCTATCTAGACGTACGAGGGTCCGATATCTCTGAAACTGCACACACCCTTCACCATTACAGAGCCTCCACCAGTTTGAACATGCTGAGTCCATGGATTCATGAGGTTGTCTCTACTTCCGTAGACGTCCGTCCGCTCGATGCAATTTCAAACGAGACTCGTCCGACCAGGCAACATGTTCCTAGTCAGCAACAGTCCAGTGTCGCTGTTGACGGCCCAGACACCGCCTAAAGCTTTGTGTCGTGCAGTCATCAAGGATATATGAGTGGGCCTTCGGTTCTGAATGTCCGAATGCCCATACCGACGATGTTTCGTTGAATGGTTCGCACACTCACACTTGTTGACGGCCCAGCATTGAAATATGCAGCAATTTGTGGAACGGTTGCACTTGTGTCACGCTGAAACATTCTCTTCAATCGTCGTTGGTCCCTTTCTTGCAGGATGTTTTTTCGGCCGTAGCGATGTCGGAGATTTGATGTTTTACGGGATTCGTGACATTTACGGTACAGTCGTGATAACCTGCGACTGCAGCAGCAGTAACCGACCTAATACCTGCGTCAAACACTTGTTGTCTCATGTAGACGTTGCCAACTGCACACCGTATTCTGTCCGTTTACATATCTCTGTATTTGAATACGCATGCCTATACCAGTTTATTTGGTGCCTCTGTGTATATACATAGTCCGGAACTCGCTTTATGATGTGCCTCGCGACATTTACGTGGGAGGCAGGAATGTATTGTTTGATCTTTCGAAGAGCGTACTGTCTCTGTATTTCAGCAGTAAACCTTACCGCGATGTACAGCACCGCTCTCGAAGCACCTACCAGTAGTGTTTGTTGATTATCTCTGAGTCCCTTTCGTGTTTACTAATCGAACAGACGACGAAACGCGCTGCTCTTCCTTGGATCTCCTCGGTTTAATCTATCAGTGCTGTCTGGACACGGAAGCACGAAAAATAAGTGTGGGACGAACGATGTTACGTTCAGTACTTCCTTAGTGGGCAGAATGCACACCCTGAGGATTCTGCCAATGCGTCTTTCAGGCATCTACTTTTTCTGCGATTTTTATTATGTTATTAGTCCATTTTAAATCACTTCGTATACAAACTCACAAACCTTCAATGGATGTGACTGCATCCAATGATTGCTTTCCCGTAGTGTAGTCACGCAATAATGGGTCTTTCTACCTATTTTTGGGCGATTGATATATTTATTTATGTTGTCGTCTGTCAGTCTCTGCAACTACCGTCAGGTCGTCTTGCATTACCTAGCGTTGCCATTTCACTGTAGGTAACAGCTTATTATGGAAACGACCTTGTGGGTCTTCCGACGATATCCTCTAGTCATTTACGTACTTTGTTAATACTAATCGTCCTATAGCACGAAGGAATTTTGGTGTTTCAACATTTTATATCTTGAAGCGTTCGAATTTTAAAAAAATTATTGGCTTAGCTGGTAAGCAGTAAAACGATGATGACAAGTCGCCAGTAAACCCACCAGTAGGCAGTAAACTGCCAGTGTGGTTACTACCTGAGCGTAGTTAGTGATTGTAACGAACTGATTTTATCTATAGGTACGTAAAAGAGAGAGAAAGAGAAAGAGAGAGACAGAGAAAGACAGGGAACTAGCGCATTCTGCTGTTGGGTTAACTGAGTTCCTCCAAACGCTGTTAGATGAGAGTAAAAGCAAAATTAATTTTACGATTATAGACAGTGTCATTGGTGAAAAATTATTTGCCATAGCAGTAGACAACTGTTTTCCTAACTTGTAAATGGTAGTTTGAATCTACCAAAACCGAACGTCGACTTCGACTAGTAACGTAATGATGTGCCGTGTAACGACAAACATGTGCAAACAGAGACGGAAAAGAACGCAGGAAACATTCATTTTGCTCATGTATTACTTTAAAGCCTTTTAGAAGGTACACATTTTAAACTAAGATCGCAATGAGCCATAGACATGAAATTTTAAACATACACAGAATTGGATGACAATGCAATATTAACTCTCTCACCTGTCTGTCTGTTCCACCTATAGTTCAATTCTTTTATCTTGGCGGTTCGCACATGCCCGCCCAGACGCAGGAGATTGTTGCACTGCCAGCTGTACGCGCCAAGAGAAGCGGCGCCATAGTATAGTTCGCAAACTTACGTTTAAGGGGAGCACGAAGTTTATGAAGTAAAGCCACCACGGCCGCATTAACCCTTTCGCTGCCACAGAGACGTGCTCCCCGCATTCCGCGCTGTGCGCGATTTTGTCATCGCTGCACTGCTCGCCTGTGCAGACACATGGTGTTTCGACTGCTTTGACACGCTTTATCATTCGATTTCACAAAAACCATTTGGCCCAAAAGTTGATTTTTACACATATTCTTAACTGATACCATCCCCCTCATAAATGACTTAATTTGGTTTCGATGTTCAATGCAGTTATTGTGCGGCATTAGATGTACTAAACCATTGCACGAAATTTTGAAGAGTTTGCAGAGGTAAAAGTCCATAGTGTATACTTTCCATATGGTCGATTTTAGTTGCCACTAAAAATTTCAAAAGTTACATTCAAACAAAGTTCATGAAGTAAGACACTTCGATATTGTTTTTAAATAAAGAAAATATTAAGCACCAAACACGGTTTGAACTCAGAACCTTTCACATAGCAGCCATACACTTTAACTATTACGCTAATTCAGATTTCCCAGAGCACTTTAAACGTCACGCAAAATACCGACGAACACTGTTAGTATGACTATGGATTACTCACGTTTCGTCGAAGTACAACAGGAAATAAACAATTACTGCTGTTCTTTATTGCGAAAAAGCGGTTAGTCAGAATGATACAAACAGCTTTCCTTGCTATCGCCTGAATTAGGAGGCTTATTTCTTGTTTGGTTTAATTAATTAATAGAATATGAAGCAATTGGTTTAAAGAATACTTTTCCCAAACTTTCTATAGAAGAAAATCTGCTATGAAGACATTGCTTTCGTTAAATTACTTTATTTATGACTGAATGTTTCTAATACTGAAAATACTCGTCCGTGCTCTGCACTGCAGTCGAGCTCTGGCAACATCGTTCTCTGTTCATTGGCTGACTGTGTTTTGTGACGTCCGATGCGCAGAACAGACCTAAACTCGGCCTACGTCGTAAATGAGGCGCACTTTAGATCCCACCTTTGGTAACGCCAGCAGGGCTGGCTTGTTGTGCGGGTAGTATCGGAATGTGTTCCAGGCGGTATGCGTGGAACTCGATGACGGCCGCGAGGGCGCACTGCCACATCAGGAATGCTGGTATCGCCTTTGCAGCGGTGGACACACGCCGCTACAGGGCCCTGCCCACCTTGCCAGACAATTAGTGCCTCTGGCTTCACTACAAAGCTGGCAGCGCCACGGCTCTTCCTCCAGCTGTGTATTCGCTTCACTTTCGTTCTCATTACACACTGGTGGTTTGGTCTCAGATTTCGCTACACCTGAGGTTTTCGCTCACAGATTACTCGTTTGACCTTTGTTATCCTGCCGTGCCATCTCGTTTTCCATTTTCGTCTTATTGTCCTCCCGTTCACAGACCACCACTGTTGACGGCGCCTGGCCAATCCGCCTGTCTCTGCTGGTTGTTTCACTCTTATTGATCATTGTCAGATTATAGTCACAATAGCTCGCAACAATGAAAATAAAAGTATTTAATCATATAGTAAGTAGTTAATCTTGCTCCCTTCTTTATCTTATTTTTTTAGGAAAATAACAAACGTTCGATATACAGGGTGTCCATGTTTTATCTTTACAACTTAAAACTTATACCAGATATTGACAAATGGTTTTTAACACGATAACCTAAAGCTTTTTCAGTCTTCCACTTGACAAAGTTTTAGCACAAAATAGAACGTGAAAACCTGATAAAGTGTGGATACCACAAAACGAAGCTCAGTGTGTGGTGTGTGGCCTGGTTCATACAGACGGGGTTCGATACCCGAGGCCAACGAAACTTTCGTACACCAACTGTTCGGACCTGGCATACGTCATTTACGCAAACAGGTAGTCCTCTTCATAAAATGGTGGCGGTTTGACCATTTGTTTCAGGCGCCAACGAGGACAAGGTATGGTATCGATAGTAAAGATGCCACAGCGTAGGTTGGCACTATGAGAGGGGACATTCTACACCGACGACAGCGCCCTCTAGCCGACGTTGTGCAGTTCTACGAGCGCCGTTCCACTTTCGCCGCAGTTCATGAAGAGCAGAGGCCGAGAACCATCGCTTTGGATTAACTTGCTATTGAGACTTTATTATCTGGACTTCGGCTGCTCACCTACGTGCTCATCACCTAAAGTTATCTAATATGTTTGCATATGTGTATACACTAGTAAAAAACCACTTTTACTTTACTTGCTGTAGCGACGTGCTTTACCTGAACCTACTCGCTTCCTTCCTTGTGCCTCTTTTTCTGAATTCAGGAGAAGCCCCATAGGCCGCGGATACAAAACAAGGTATGGCAGGCGTTCGCAATGAGTCCATCAAAATGGTGCGTAGAGCAGCCAGAGACCTGGAAATGAAACGATCAACAGTGGACAATGTCTTGCATAAGAAGTTACGCCCATATCCCAACACGATGCAGCTACTTAAGCCGTTAGCCTACGGATACAGCCCAGCGCGAACAGTGTGCAGAGGGAATGCTAGGCAAGAATGACGCGAACGATGATTTTCCGGAAAAGATTCGTTTCTATTACGAGGACACGTTTCATGTATCCCGTTGACTGAATCGTCGTAACGTTCATGTTTGGAGTTCACAGCATCCTCATGTTACGCATGAAGTGGAAAGAGGCGGTTCTAAGATTAACATTTCGTGGGGACTGATGTGCAATTGCATCACTGTTCCATTCTCTTTCATCGAGTGGTCCGTCAACGGTGATGTTTACCTGGACATGTTAAAAGAGTTTGCTGTGCCACAACTGAAACACTTGCTGCCAGATATCATATTCCACCAGGATGAGGCACCTCACCGTTGGTCCCTAAATGCCTGTCAATTTCTAGATGAAAAGTTTCCTGATGGTGGATTGGACGAGATAGTCCAATTTGATAGCCGCCACGAGCCTCTGACCTCACATCATTAGACTTATTCTTGTGGGGTTTTGTGATCTAGTGTACTGAAGTAATGTCAGAGACTACAGGACTTGAAGGCACGATTTTGCGATGCATTTGAACATGTCACCGTGGAGAGCTTGAATTGACATGGAAATGGACAATTTATGGACACCCTGTACTATTCATAGAAACGTATAACACGGTTCTGTTTAACATTTTATTAGATTAAAATACTCTGAAATAAACCTGAAATTTAACATACTTCTTTCTTATAATCTCATCAAAATGTTTAAAACCCAAAGAGAAATTTCAGAAATACAGACTAGAAAGAAGAAAATAATTATTTGAATAAAAATATAACATGTTTTAAATCTAACTAAAAAGTATGAACTAACTTTTTTTTAGATGTATACAGACTGAAATCCCCCTTCATTGAATTACGAAAATATGTGATTGTGAATTTTCAATGGCTATGAAAAAACTTCTAAGGCCTTATAGCGAAAAACATGAGCCGCATACAGTTCACAACTGGTGCATCAATGGTTCACCTCCTAATTATTATCTACTCCATATACCCCACGTTTTTCGTTATCAACCTTTCAAGCATTCTTACAGCCATTAAAAATTCAAAATCCCAAATTATCAGAACTATGCGTGTGGGAATTTCAATCTGCATTAGGGTGGGAGGAATTATTTTATACTTTTCAGTCTGATTTTAAGAACTCCATATTAAAAATTTATATTTATTAAAATAATTATTTTGGCGTGTAGGTTTTGGTGAACAAGGAGATCTGCAGCACAATCTGAAGTTTAGGTCAGGCTGGAAGATGACAGGTCGGTTGTGATTTGCTGAAGCCACAGAAGATGATTTCATGAGAAACGGTATAATGTAATGTGCTATCCACAGTGGAGTTGGTAGCAAAATCTTTGTTTATTACTTCCCGTACTGACAAAGGCCTTCCGGAGATTTTAATTTTACAGGACTGTACAAATGTTGCATATCTGTGCGAATCGAGCTGACATCCACTTAACACCTATTCAGTCGTCTTCCCGACAAATACAAGTGGCTCTGTTGTGGAACTAGTGTATGTTTTGTGAGCCCAATGTGGTCCATACCTATCCTTGTTGCTTGTGATCCACAATGAAGTGTTGTAGGCCATCTTCCTCTGTTAATGTATAGAAACTCTTGTGAGGCTATCCGAGCACTATCTTAGATTGTTTGCCGATGATGATGACGTTTACCGTCCAGCAAAGCCGTCAGAAGATCAAACCCAGCAGCAAAATAATTTAGAGAAGATATCTCCAACAAAGAAAACGTACAAAAAAGCCCTTAAACTTCTGTTCATTATAAATAATACATATTTTTATGTGAAAATTAAACCAAACACCTACGATTCCCATTACAAACTGCTTAAACTGGAAGCATTACTTAATAACCGTTGTGGGGAAGGTGAAGAAACGACTGCATTATATTGAAGAGCGCGTAGAAAGTGCAACAACTTGGCTAAAGTAACTCCTACACTACGCTTGTCCACCCTCTTCTGGGGTGCTACTTGTTACGGGATCCTTACAGAAAGGAGCGCATCGAAAAAGTTCAATGACAGAAGTTTCATGTTGTATCATCGCAAAATAAGGAAGAGAATATAGCGGACATGATACGCGACTTTTTTGTTGCGGCGGTATCTTTCCACGAAATTATAATCACTAACTTTCTCCTCCGAGTGTCAAAACATTTTGTTGTCACCCATTTGCACATGAAGCAATGACCATGGTAATAAAATTAAGAGAAATCTGTGGTCACACGGAAAGTTTTAGTTGTTCGTTTTTCCATGTGCTATTCGGAACTGGAACGTAAGAGAAACTGAAATTAGTTCTATGTGCCCTGTACGAAACACACATGAACTGCAGAGTAATCATGTGGATGTAAATGTGGCAATTTTTTATTTTTTATTTTATTTTATTTTACTTTATTACTCTTTTCGTTCTCCACTCCAAGAACAGGAGCGGGCTGTCCCAGATCTGGTCCGTTAAGACTCGTGATTGTATTCAGCCATTTATAAGACAAGCTTATGCTGAGGAAAATGGGAGATCCGAAATGGGAATAAATAGGAGGGCTTGCTGGCTTCAGAACACGCCTTACAACCGAGGGACCCTTCCAAAAACCTTGATCATAACTGGGGTATTGGAAGTATATTGATTTATTTCTGGGGCATCGTCCATCTTCGTTGACGGCGTTGTCCCAGCTAAAAATTTAAATGTTGTGCATGCGTGAGGAGTGTAAATATCGTATGTGTATGCGTATATGTACATGCGTTGTAGAGCAGGGTGAAGGGTTATCTCGATGTGGTAACCATCGGGGAGCATTTAAGTCACAGTCTGGTCGAAGTGTTATCCCGAATCCAGAACTTATACCGTAACTTGTTTAACGTATACTGGCAATTTTGTTTGTGTACAGGCTCGTATGAGCATTTCGTTTGAGTGTTCTTTCTTCATAGACTATTATATTCCTCCCTTTATGTATCCTCTCGGTGTTTTTTTTTTTTCGCATGATTAATTTTTGACCTGTACATTATTCCTCAACAGCACGTGGTCACACATTGCTGACCTTCAGACACTTGCCGCTTGTTCTTACATTAATGTGGCCAGAAAAGTTCAAACAAAAGAGAGAGTCATAACATTATTTCACTATTAACCATCGCTTATAAAGTTTGTTCATTATCAGCACTGGAGACGTCGACGAGATGCTGCACCCTTGGAATGACGTGTTTAACAATTATACGCAGCAGTTGTGGTGAAATCTGAGCATCTTGTCCCCGTCAACTGGTAAACACGTTATTTTAGATATCTCCAGAGCCAAACGTCACATGGGTTCGGGTCATGTGATCTTCCAGACAATGCAGATGAAAAACCTCTGGACGTTACACGTCCGTGGGTGACGAATGTGAGGTGTTGCCTCGTAAAATCTGTGCAAGGAGGTCTCAGTAGCGTGCAGACGTAGCGGTACACCTGACAGGGCTCTGAGTGTATTGTCTTCGGAGAAGAACGGACGAAGAATACCACACAGTGACGTATGGCGAGTGCCATGGCTCTTCGTGCATAACACGCTGTTTAGCAGTATTCTAAACTCAGCAGTTCTGCTACCCCTAGTGTAAAATATGTCTCGTCACTCCATATAATATTGCCCGGCCACGAGTCATCAACTTCGACCCATAACAGAAATCGAAGAGCAAATTTAGAATGTTGCTGCACACTAGGAAGAAGCTATGCAACACACGTGTTTCTACATCTCAAAAATGATGTTTGTTCGAATTTGTCACTAGTCGCATCAGAATGGTTCTAGTATAGCAACTACCTGAATGCGAATCAGGTTTGATTTAAGCACATACTGTTACGGACGTTTATCTGGCTTTGAGATTGGACGAGATAAGTTGATGTTAGTCAAAAATCCCTAAGTGCGACAAAGACACCATTATCAACACGTCACTGAGTTTGAACGAGGTCATGTAACTGGGCTACAAGAAGCTCCTTCGCGATACTGCAGAAAGTCTTGACAGGAATCTACATATTTGATCGCTAGCAGCTGTGGTCACGAGAATGTACAATCGGAAGAAGACAGGGCTCTGGACGGCCATGTGGTACTACCGAAGCGGAAGACCATCGTGTACTACAAATGGCTCTGGCGCTTGGTACTGCGGTTGGCACCACGAACTGTTATAAATCATGTACTTCAAAACAGTTCCGAGCCAGACGCCCTCTAGCGTGCATTCCACTGACCCCAAACTACCGCCATTTGATACTTCAGTGGTGTCGAGCGCAAGCTCATAGGAGGGCATGGTGGAGATCTGTTGTGTTTTCTGATGAATGCTGGTTCTGCCTCAGTGGTAGTGATCGCCATGTGCCGGTTACTAGGAGGCCAGATGAGCGCTTGCAAGCAACCTCGAGTTATGGCCTCTGGTGTGTTTCCTTATGAGAGCAGGAGAACCCTTATGGTTATCCCACGCTCCCTTACTGCAAATTCGTAATTCAGTCTGGTGATTCGAAATTTTGTGCTGCCATCCATGAGTAGCATTCAAGGGGGTATTTTACAACAGGAAAACGTTCGCCCACGTACCGTTGTTGTAACCCAACATGCTCTACAGATTGTTGACACGTTGCCTTGGCCAGCTCGATCCCCAGAACTGTCTCCTTACCGAACACATATGGGACATCATTGGACGACAACTCCAGCGTCATCCACAAACAGTATTAGTCGTCACTGTTGACCAACAAAGGGCAACAGGCATGGAATTCCATCCCAGAAACTGACATCAGACACCTGTACACAATGTATGCACATTTCCATTCTTGCATTCAACATTCGGGCGTTACACCAGTTACCAATATACACTGTATTTCCCATTCCGTTCCGGGCATCTGGCACGTACATTAACCGGTGATCACTTACATATGTTACCCAGACAACCTATTCCACAAATTTAATTACTCTACATTAATTATTTCTTGGTGTCGCGAATTTGTTTCTGTCTGTGTTGCAAACTTTAGGGCAAAATTGGCTTGCCATGTCAGAAACCACATAATTTATTATTCACCCCTGTACGATTAGTATGTGTTGAGAAAAGGGGATTTTGACTTTGAGAAATAATATCTATGATTACGAAAAGTATCGGCGATTGATTCTCCTTTGCAGCCTGCCCGAATCTTTTTTTGTCATCGTTGTCACTGTAGAGTCTTGTACCAGGGGAAGCAAGAGAGAGGATATTGTTTGATGGTCGGTAAACTCTTTCAACAACTGCACACGTGTTTTAACAGGGTTCTTTGTGGTGTCACCGCCAGACACCACACTTGCTAGGTGGTAGCCTTTAAATCGGCCGCGGTCCGTTAGTATACGTCGGAACCGCGTGTCGCCACTATCAGTGATTGCAGACCGAGCGCCGCCACACGGCAGGTCTAGAGAGACTTTCTAGCACTCGTTCCATTTGTTCAGCCGACTTTGCAAGCGATGGTTCACTGACTTCTACGCTCTCATTTGCCAAGACGATAGTTAGCATAGCCTTCAGCTATGTTATTTCCTACGACCTAGCAAGGCGCCATGATCAGTTTCTATTGATATTGTAAATCATGTACCATCATGAACGACGTTCGTCATTAATGGATTAAAGTTAAGTATTCCACCAGCTACCCCCGTTTTTCTCAATTCTAATTCCCTTGTCATGTTCCAGACCCTACGCCAGCCTGCGTGAGCTAAAACGTGTCCATTTCGGCCTCCTTTAGAAAGACGGGGTTGGCTCTCCTGCCAACCACAACATTCTTCATTAACAAGAACAAGAGGCCACTTATCTTTAAGCTGGTGAGGTACAAGTCCCGTTATAAATACAACACCCTTGTAACTGAAGATGTAAACTTGCAGACGTCAACTTGTGACTGCGCTAGTAATTGCGACTGACTGCAACTCCGTCTACGCCAGGGGTAACTCTCTGTGACTGACCGGCCCTCCAGGTTGGTTGGTTGGTTGGTTGGTTTGGGGAAGGAGGCCAGACAGCGTGGTCATCGGTCCCATCGGATTACATAAGAACGGGGAAGGAAGTCGGCCGTGCCCTTTGAAAGGAGCCATCGCGGCATTCGCCTTGAGCGATTTAGGGAAATCATGCAAAACCTAAATCAGGATAGCCGGACACGGGAGGCCCTCCAGGCCCTGTTGGAGATCTCAATATTGGCGGTCGAGAGGGCGTTGGCGGCGCGTTGCATACAAGTCTGTCTTTGGCCTCTCTCCTCATAGGCGCACTTCATTCAGCGGCTATTATCCATCTTCTATCGATCTCTTTGCCGATCGGTGTGCTGGCGACAGCTTATTCCAGCAAACGTCTGAAAAGTTCTGTCCATTACGAATGACCCACTGCATGCTGTGTCATGTGCGCAGTATGTACGGATTTCAGAAAGTGATTTACACTTATCGTTCATGGTGAGACAAAGACGCAACAAGAGTATCGCACTGTGTGAGGGAGCTTATGCTTCCTGTCGCCCGTGGTCAAAGGGCTAATGTCGGGGTGCAGCAAATGGCATGGAAATTCTAAATGTACTCCGCAGCTTAAGTACGTGGAACGGTACGATTCTTGAGGGGAAAAGGTCTAAATTTTCGAACGTATTAACTGTGAAATTCTGGTGACACGTGGACTAAATGCCTGTGTCCAGCAGTAATAAAACGATTTCAACAATGTGACCAAGGCTGCACAGTCGTGGGTTATGCTGAAAGGGAAATCTGTATGTTTCATTGTTGGACTTTCACCTTTTTGGCAAGACGACACAAACTTCCAGGAGAGAGATTGTCCAATAATGGGGACGTTCACACTGCGGCTCTCGGATGGCTCCTTGAATAACGAGGGGATTTCTATCGCCGAGGAACTGAAATATGGGTACAGTACCCTGAGCTTTGTTCCCAGAGGATTGATGGCGATGTAGCATTATAGTGTTATATATCTGTGTCACTCTGAAGCGTAGAGGAACATTCAATAAAATTTCTTTGGCCTACCGTGATAATGTGTGAGTTACTTTTCGAAGTCTCCTCGTGAACCTCTTGGCAAAGGATTGACTATTAACCTCCACTTTTACACGCATTCTAGCACAAGGAGGCGGAATTGTGACGTAAGCTACTAGCATTCAGGAGGACACCTTTTCAAAATTTTGTCCTGACAACGTTATCCAGATTCCCATTGTTTCCGCCGGCCGCTGTGGCCGAGCGGTTGTAGCCGCTTCAGTCCGGAACTGCGCTGCTGCTACGGTCGCAGGTTCGAATCCTGCCTCGGGCGTGCATGTGGGCCATATCCTTAAGTGAGTTGGGTATAAGTAGTTCTAAGTCTAGGGGACTGATGACCTTAGATATTAAGTCCCATAGTGCTTAAAGCCAATTGAAGCATTCATTGTTTCCGCAGACAGCTTAAGGATAATAGTGTGATGGTTATTTGAAAAGAACGAAGCTGATTCCTTTCTTACAATCCGAAATTGCGGTCCTTCTCTCGTCGACAGCAGAACGTTAACCCTATCAGTACCAACTTATTTTATATAAAGCCTGTTACCAGGTGATGGGGTGGGCTGTACCTAACGAACACCCTAGGAAGTTGAAAAGGAAAGCACAAAATTCGTTAACTCTTGTAGAGATATTAACAACAACATTTTTAAAGACGTGCAGATGTGTTAGCGTTGTCTTGAACATGAAAATAAATTTTAGCACACTCCAAGTAACATCAAACCAACGGCCTTGTCGCAGTGGTAACACCAGTTCCCGGCGATGTCGGGCTTGCCTAGCACTTGGATGGGTGACCATCAGGTCTGTCGAGCGCTGTTGGCAAGCGGGGTGCATTCAGCCCTTGTGAGGTAAACTGAGGAGATACTTGATTGAGAAGTATCGTCTCCAGTCTCGGAAACTGATATACGGCCGGGAGAGCCCTTCCATATCCGCATCCAGTGACGCCTATGGTCTGAGGATGACAAGCCGGCCGGTCGGTATCGTTGGGCCTTCATGGCCTGTTCGGGCGGTGTTAAACAACATCAACGCACTGTCTGTAACGTGTACTATCGCGACGAATGGGGGAGGGGGGGGGTGCGATTTATGAACTTTATAAAGAAATATTGTTGCGTAAGTAAGGTTCTGACCCTGAACGTGTTGAACATGACATTCCCCAGTTAGTGACGGATACTACTAAGAGTTAAATTTTTAGATTAAGTGGTATCGAAGAATTTAAAATATTTGTGGAATCTGCTGGATGAATAGGTTAAAGACACTAGATTTTCTTTTTAATTTTTAAAATATTAAGTAACTGATTGCATTACAGCATTTTCAAAAGGTATGTACGAAATACCCTTCTCTCCTTAGTATTGCGAGGGTTAAAAGCTAACCTGCGATCCTGCCGAACATGCAGCGCGGTGTACCGATTGGTTTCCGAATCCTCATTACAACAGAGGTCGAATTTTGTTTGCTGTTTCTTTTTTGAACGTTAGTGCTATTTATTCAGGAAGCCGGCACACAGTAGCCATCACACAGTAGACATCTGTAGGCCTCTGGAGTGTTTAACGGCAAATACCACATCGGTTTTATCGTAATTGAAATCCAACAGAGATATTCCTAACTTCATGTTGCGCGTCGAAGAGCCTAAAATAGGACAATTAGAGTCCATTACGCTTGATGGCCGGCGCTAACTGCGTGGTAAGTTTGGCAATTAAAGTCTGCTTGCTGCGATTGCCACATAATTTCCACTGGATAGGGGCGGCATTGAAATTCGCACCAGAATGCTTAACAGATGCGCAGCCTCCTGCGTTGTTATTTCGTAGAAACATTCTCCTGGAGAATTATTTTCGTAATGAATATTTCACTTTCGATTGGTCAGTGAAATGACACGTTTTCCAGACTTGTATTTCGCAAGAACCTCTAGATAAATTACGTAAATGACCTTAGTTTTGCAATTTTAACCTGTTTAAGTTCACTCGGACATTAGGTTTCTACGTATTGTGCTTTATATCACTACTTTTAATGGAATCTTGTCAAAGAAATATTAAGATTTTTGCCATTCCTCACTACATATGAGGTCTGCAATCCATTCATTCAGACAGATGCAAATGTCAATGTTTGATAACCTAATCTTTTCAGAGATGTTTCACTTATTGCTACTTATTTTATCTTATGGAGTGTTCGGTAAACACGTACTGTGCGTAGCGTAGTAACCATCATTTTAATTCTGTAATATATTTCAAAGACTTCACGGTTTGGAATTACAATTGTATATCTTTTTTGTGGATTGTCGAGATGGACAACGCATATTAATAGCGTATCATACCTCCTTGGTTTTGTAATTTTTTACTCAGGCAGCTAAAATGTTTTGACCGTTAATTTTATAATTAACTATGCGTATTATATAGGAAACTACATTTTGTGTTTGTGGAATGTGCCCTCTGATAGTCACTAGATATTCTGTAATTTTTAAGACCTTGACGCATCATGTTATTGTGTTGTGAGGCCTACGAATTTACCGACACGGAAATCTATATCGTTTGACTCTATGATCACCAAAACCACAACCTTTACTGAAATAAGTTTCGTGAATATGGAGAAGGGAAGAATGCAGCAGCTGAGCCACTTCTGTCCAAAGTTCAGTGCGTATTAAACAGCACATGTCATACTGAACAGTACAATGTATCACAAAAATTATTAGGGTTATTTGAATACTTATTTTACGTGTCTCTTTCTGTGATGCACCTTTGTCCACCACCACTGGTCTTGCAAATGTAAATCTGAACTACGAACATAAAGCCGGGAAAAGTAGAATATTGGCAGTTTATGTGCTAATTGATAAACCAGAAGCAGTTCTGAAAACTAACTCGAGAGGAAACCATCAGTATTTGTCATAACTTGTATAACTAGACTTCCGGCTTAAGAATTCACCCTCGTTCTGCCAGTGGCGTTGTCAAAGTAGGCGGAGGTACGGACAGAAGTCCATTGCACTCTCTTGCCCTTGGAGTGGTAAAACTCCCATAACAAGCGGAAGAATCAGCAGTGATCAACGGCATGATAATGCAGAAGGCAATGGAAACCACTTCATTAAAGGCATATAATGTGTATCCACAGAGAATATGGCCAGAAGTTGAAAAAATGTTATGACAATCTCTCGGTTGACAAATGATTCCGGACTTGTCCCCAATTCGGATCTCCGGAAGGGACTGCCAATGCGGAGGCGAATATGACAAAAAGATTGAATTACCAAGGAAAGGGTAACGTACTACGAATCGGGGGGCGGAATATCACATGTCAGAAGATGGTAGGCAAACTATAAGATCTGAAAAGAGAGATAATATCTGTGTCTCGATGTAGTTGGGTCAGTGAAGGGAAATGGAAAGACGACAAGAATTTCTAGTGAGACGAGGAAAGAGCAATATCAAGAAGCGGAATATGGTATAACGAGAATAGGGTTCATTATGAATAAGTAGGCACTGCAGAGAGTGAGTTGCTATGAACAGTTCATTGGTAAGGTTGTTCTCATAAGAATCGGCAGAAAACCAACACCGACCACAGTTGTTCAATTACACATGCCGACGTAGTAAGCAGAAGTTGGAGAGGTAGAGCATGTGAGGATACTGAACAGGGAATTCAGCAGTACGCATAGGGAGATGAAAATCTAACAATCATGGGGGACTGGAATGCGGTTGCAGGTGAAGGAATAGCAGAAAGACTTATGGGAGTATACAGACCTGGTAGTAGCAATAAGGGAGGAGAAATACAAATTGAGTTCTACAATATATTTCAATTAGTAAAGCGAAAACATTGTTCAAGAATCAGAAGAGGAGGAGGTATACTTAGAAAAATCCGGGATAAATGGGATGATTCCAATTAGATTGCATATGGACGAGCAGAGTATCCGAAATCGGATACTGGACTGTAAGGCATACCCACGATTAGATATAGACTCTGACCATGCTAATGATGGTAAACGATAGGCTGAAGTTTGACTAGTCAGGAAGAATCAATGTGCAGAGAAGTACTAAGGAAGGAACAGACACCTGAAGTTATCAGAGGCTATAGTTACTGCGGTAATGAATAGCTCAATAGGCAGTTAAATGGAAATCACTAAAAAGGGCAGTTATAGGAATTGTAAAGAAGAACACACGTAAAAGGAAGGTAAATCCTAGGAAACCATGAGTAAGAGATGAAATACTTCAGGTGATTGCGAAAGAAGTATGTACAAAATTGCGTACACAATTCAGGAATACAGTAATGCAAGTCAGGAATGAAATAAATCGATAGTACAAGGAAGCTAAGATGAAATGGTTGCATGAAAAATGTGAAGAAATCGAAAAAGGAATAAGTCTTGGAAACACTGTCTTAGCATATAGAAAAGTCTAAAGAGCCTTTGGTGGAATTAAAAGCAAAGATGGTAATATTAAGAGTGCAATGAGAATTCCACGTTTAAATGGAAAGGAGAGAACGGATAGGTGGAAAAAGTACACTGAAGCCCTCTATAAGGGGCAGGAATTGTCTTCTGTAAGGGGGCAGGAATTGTCTGACGATACGATGGAGCAAGAAACAGGAGCCGACGGGGAAGTAATAGGGGATTCAGTATTGTAATCTGAATATAAAAGTGGTTTAGACTCAAACAAGAACGAGAATTATTGCACGATCAGCTTAACAGATCATACATTAAAGTTACTGACAAAAAATAATGTACAGAAGAATGGAAAGGGAAATTAAGGAACTGCTAGATGGCGTTCAGTTTGGCTTTAGGAAAGGTGAAGGCATAAGAAAATACAAATTCTATATTGCAGTTGATAGTAAAAGCAAGACTGAAAAAAAATCAAGACACGCATAGGATTTCTCGACTTCGTAAAAGTGTTCGACAATGTCAGATGGTGCAAAATGTTTGAAATTCTTTGAAAAAAGGGTCAAGCTCTAGAGAAAGACACGTAATATAAAATAAGTACAAGAAACAAGAGGGAACAATCAGACTGGAAGACCAAGAACGAAGTGCTCCTACTATAAATGGTGTAAGCCACGACACAGTCTTTCGCTCCTATTGTTCAGTCTATACATCGAAAAAACTATAACAGGAATAAAAGAAACTTTCAAGAGAGGGATTAAAATTCGATATGGATTAAAATTCGATATATGATTCACTGATAAAATTGCTATCCTCTGTTAAAATGAGAAGAATCACAGGATATGCTGAATGCCAAGAACAGTCTAATGAGTACAGAATTTGGGCTGAGAGTAAATCGAAGAAAGACGAAAGTAAAATTGAAAATTAGGTGGACTGATGAGGTAAGGTATGAGGAGGCACAGGAGAGGGATTCGTGGCGTGCATCATCAAACCAGTCAGAAGAGCGAAAAAAAAAAAAAAATCCACTTCATCATACTGCATTCGTTGCTTCTACTTCATCATATCGCAGAATCTTGCTGCAATCCTAGAAGGCTTGACGCTTTTTTTTGTGGACGAAACAGCTTCTCAATGTGAAATTACACTTTGTGGCGTCATAAAACTCGTCCCGTTCCAAGTCCACGTTAGATTTAGTGAGAAATCTCTTATACATGTGCGGTAATTGAAATAAAAGAGCATAGCTAAAAACTGTGTTCATATCGTAATAGTGTTTCATTGCTGTCATGAGGGGCTAAAATCGGACCTTCTAGGATTCAAAATGACTTAACCCAAAACATAAAAATCTGAGAAAGAGCACTTAGTAGTTAACTGCCAATCTCTATTTCGTTGGAAGGAAGTATTTCTGGATGACATGTCTTTTCTGAATTTTTGTGCGAACCGCTCCACAATGGAGGTAGGGAAGCCAGTAGCCGTACTTAATTTTCCTCTTAGGGACGCACACTCACCTTCCCGACCTTGTTGCTAGGCTGTTAACTAGAATTATTTTTCATACCAAAATTATTTTGACGGTGAATTTCCGTGAAATGTAATATGCGCTAAGGGTCACAGTACAGTAACTTCAGACCGTACGTCAACGAGTAAATAGTAGTTGAAAGGTTGCCTAATTTGATAGAGGAACAGCAACGAAACGCACTCTGCAGCCGTATTTGCAGTTACAAACGTAATATTCGGTGAGCCAACACTGCCGGCTCACCGGAAAAAGCGAAATGACATCGTTCCACGTGTAAATTAAAATTTGGCCTTCTTTTTTTTTCCTCCTGTCAGACTGGGCTCTTTAATTTCGGTTGTTTTAGTGCTGTGATTTGGAGAAACAAAACAGGTACAGCCTCCCTTCCATTGTTCGTGAAAAATTGCCTGTGAAAACATTTTTTTGGCACATAGCTATTATTATTTTGTTAAACGAGGACGTGCGGGTGCATTAGTGATGTGAGCAGGTTGTTAGTATCGCTATAGCGTAGAAATTGTGCTGGTCTACTTAATTATTGCAGCTAAGGGCTACCACACTATTATAGATTACTTTTACATACTACTAAAAGGTTTATACCTATATTTTAAATTTCGTTTTCTTATTGCACTTGAGATGTGTGACGTAAGTATGTGGCCACAATATTTTAATTGAAATCTTCACCAACCAAACGGCAGTCGCGCCCAGAATGCATTCAGTATATTTCAAAGTGTTAACATTAAAATTGTTGTTAGCTGACTATTTCTGGATACTGTAACAGCGGTAGAAAACGAATAAACGATGTGTTCTGCATGAGAACAAATAACAGTGCACAGGATTTGCTCGAAGCCGTTACTGTTGACATTGTATGACCACCATCGATCATCATTACATAGGCAAACTAAAGTCAGCCACCGTGGTTCTGTTTGTATGTTTAGGTAAATGTCAGAATCTGCTATAGGGATTTGACACCGTTTTCACTGAAATATAGAGTAATTTATGTGCAAGGAGTTCGGATATTCACCTCTACATAGATGGCTCTTCACTGAAATGACAAAAGTCACGTCATAGCGACATCGCACGTACAGGTGGTGAGAGTATCGCATACACAAGGTATGCATCGACGGAACTGCCATTTCTACTCAAGTAATGAACAGACTTTTTTTGTGGGGGGGTACTAACATCTTCATCTCAGAGTAGCACTTGCAACCTACGTCCTCCATTATTTGCTTGACGTATTCCAATCTCTGTCTTCCTCTACAGTTTTTGCCGTCTACAGCTCCCTCTAGTACCATGGAAGTCATTCCCTCATGTCTTAGCAGATGTCCTATCATCGTGTCCTTTCTCCTTATCAGTGTTTTCCACATATTCCTTGCCTCTCCGATTCTACGTAGAACCTCCTCATTCCTTACCTTATCAGTCCACATAATTTTCAACGTTCGCCTGTAGCACCACATCTCAAATGCTTCTATTCTCTTCTGTTCCGGTTTTCCCACAGTCAATGTTTCACCACCATACAATGCTGTACTCCAGACGTAAATCGTCAGCAATTTCTTCCTCAAATTAAGGCCGGTATTTGATATTAGTAGACTTCTCTTGGCCAGAAATGCCTTTTTTGCCATGGTGAGTCTGCTTTTGATGTTCTCTTTGCTCCGTCCGTCATTGGTTATTTTACTGCCTAGGTAGCAGAATTCCTTAACTTCATTGACTTCGTGACCATCAATCCTGATGTTAAGTTTCTCGCTGTTCTCATTTCTACTACTTCTCATTAACAGACTATGACGCGGAATGGGAAGTGGTGCTGGACCCATGGGACCTTCATTTCGGAAATCGTTAACGAATTCAATATTCAGAGATCCAAACTGTTAAGAGTGCGCCTAGAATACCAAATTTCGTGCATTTGGTCCTCACGGACTACGCAGTAACCGACGTCGTTCACTTAACGACCGAGAGCAGCGGCGTTTGTGTAGAGTTCTCAGTGCTAACAGACAAGCAACACTGCTTGAAATGTGGGACGTACGATGAACGTATCGATTACGACACTGTCGTGAAATTTTGCGGTAGTGGGCCATGGCAGCAGATTACCAACCCGAGTGACTTTGCTAACAGCGCTATATCGCCTGCAGCAGCCCTGCTGGACACTTGACCATATCGATTGAAACCTAGAAAATACTGGCCTGGTCAGATCAGTTCCGATTTCAGTTGGCAAGAGCTGATGGTAGGGTTCGATTGTGACGCAGACCCCACGAAGCCATGGACTCCAGTTGTCAATAAGCAGCCGGCCGCTGTGGACGAGCGGTTCTAGGCGCTACAGTCTGGAACCGCGCGAACGCTACGGTCGCAGGTTCGAATCCTGCCTTGGGCATGGATGTTTGGGATATCCTTAGGGTAGTTAGGTTTAAGTAGTTCTAAGTCTAGGGGACTGATGACCTCAGATGTTAAGTCCCATAGTGCTTAGAGCCATTTGAACCATTTGTCTATAAGCCAGCTAGTGGTGACTCCATAGTGGTGTGTTTACATGGAATAAACTGGGTCCTGATTACATTCAGCTACTTGCAGACCATGTCCAGCTAATCATGAACTTCATGTTCCCAAATAAGGTCCGAATTTTTATGGATGACAATCTACGATGTCACCGGCTAACATTTGTTCACGATTGGTTTGAAGAACGTTCCGGAGAGTTCGAGCGAATGATGTGGCCTTCCGGATCTCACGACATGAATACTATGAAGATTTGCGGGACATAATCGAGGTCAGTTCGTGCACAAGATCCTACACCGCTAACATATTAACCATTAGGGGCGACTATAGCCGCATGGTTCAATTTTTCTGCTGGAGACTTCCAAAGACGAGTCCATGCCATGTCGGGTTCCTGAACTACATCGGGCAAAGGAAGGTCGACAGGGTAACAAGAGTTACTCCATGCCTTTTGTTACCTCAGTATAGGACCGTCTATATTCCTTTCGTTTACTGAAATATTTTTAAGAATGTAGCTTATAATAAAATACTGGACCAAGTATCCGGCAGTTTTCTACACTTTCTCAGAAGAAACAATAAGTTGTCTCATAAACTGAGTGTGGTAGAAGTAAGCAAGAATAATTACTCTATCAGCATTACCTGTTACCTTGTGATTACGTAGATCATAATTCCTGCCAATTAAAATAAAACGCAGTTTTGTTAACTACATCGCCCTTCTATTAACAGGCTCTTATCATGGTTGCAGAGTACGGCTTGTCAAATTTTAAAAAATTACGTAACAAGAATAAAATTACATTTGGAATGGGGAAAATTAAGTATAGTGCACCCTACATAGTACATTGGTACACTTGTCAGACTCTCAGCCTATAACAGAAGTTTAACATACATTCTTATTCCATTTGTTAATGTTGGCATTCGCTTTCAATATGCAGCAGTCTTTTTTGAAATTACAATACTTACTCAAATGAGAAAACATGTTCCAAGGTACAACACGTTCATTTATCTAGGAGCCCTGATAAAACTTTTCAGTACTGTATTCAATAGTCTATGTCATACATTATTACTATACTACACACCAATAACAAGTAAGAGAAATCGCATTAAATGTAAGTACTATAAAAGCAGTTGCAAGTTAAATACATTTTTAAATAGGAGCTATTGGGAAGTAAACTACTTTCCATGAGAATGCAGGCTTTCTCGGCGAATCTCGATGTAAATCTTCTCGGGTTGACAGTCAGGTCAATGCGTTGTCCTTCAGCAACGTATCAGCAAGTTTATTACTTGCCATCTTCAGGGAAAGTGAAAATGGCAAGTAAGAAACTTGCTGAAACGTTTCTGGAGTACAACGCCTTGACTCGGCTGTCAACCCGGGAAGATTTTATCAAACTACTTTCTCGTTTCAAGACAGGTAAAACTGTTAACATACTAAAGAAATTCGGTTAATTTGCAGGTGTCACATGGTCCATAGTAAAAGACCTTCATCAGCATCAAGGCACATGCTGCAATTGCGTAGGCTTCCGCAGCCGGAATCAGTTGACATGAGAGTTTGTGAGTGTAGTACCGCTCCATAATGCAAAAAAGTATACTGGAGAAGGAACGTTTCGGCCACTGTTGCTCTCACCTTCCTCTGGGCTACTGTAACCACGACTGAAACGTTCGTTTCTCCAGTATACGTTTTTACATTATGACGCGGTACTAGACTCAGAAACTGCTTAAGACGAGGCACATAATGATTCACAGTCGACTAAGTACGGCTTAACTCCCAATATGTTATACAAGTAGTTGTAAAAATGTATAGCAGATTACTAACCATAAAATTCTGTACCTGATGAATGAATAATACACTCCTGGAAATGGAAAAAAGAACACATTGACACCGGTGTGTCAGACCCACCATACTTGCTCCGGACACTGCGAGAGGGCTGTACAAGCAATGATCACACGCACGGCACAGCGGACACACCAGGAACCGCGGTGTTGGCCGTCGAATGGCGCTAGCTGCGCAGCATTTGTGCACCGCCGCCGTCAGTGTCAGCCAGTTTGCCGTGGCATACGGAGCTCCATCGCAGTCTTTAACACTGGTAGCATGCGGCGACAGCGTGGACGTGAACCGTATGTGCAGTTGACGGACTTTGAGCGAGGGCGTATAGTGGGCATGCGGGAGGCCGGGTGGACGTACCGACGAATTGCTCAACACGTGGGGCGTGAGGTCTCCACAGTACATCGATGTTGTCGCCAGTGGTCGGCGGAAGGTGCACGTGCCCGTCGACCTGGGACCGGACCGCAGCGACGCACGGATGCACTTCCCAGCAAATTAGGGACACTGTTGCTCTTGGGGTATCGGCGAGGACCATTCGCAACCGTCTCCATGATGCTGGGCTACGGTCCCGCACACCGTTAGGCCGTCTTCCGCTCACGCCCCAACATCGTGCAGCCCGCCTCCAGTGGTGTCGCGACAGGCGTGAATGGAGGGACGAATGGAGACGTGTCGTCTTCAGCGATGAGAGTCGCTTCTGCCTTGGTGCCAATGATAGTCGTATGCGTGTTTGGCGCCGTGCAGGTGAGCGCCACAATCAAGACTGCATACGACCGAGGCACACAGGGCCAACACCCGGCATCATGGTGTGGGGAGCGATCTCCTACACTGGCCGTACACCTTTGGTGATCGTCGAGGGGACACTGAATAGTGCACGGTACATCCAAACCGTCATCGAACCCATCGTTCTACCATTCCTAGACCGGCAAGGGAACTTGCTGTTCCAACAGGACAATGCACGTCCGCATGTATCCCGTGCCACCCAACGTGCTCTAGAAGGTGTAAGTCAACTACCCTGGCCAGCAAGGTCTCCCTCATTGAGCATGTTTGGGACTGGATGAAGCGTCGTATCACGCGGTCTGCACGTCCAGCACGAACGCTGGTCCAACTGAGGCGCCAGTTGGAAATGGCATGGCAAGCCGTTCCACAGGACTACATCCAGCATCTCTACGATCGTCTCCATGGGAGAATAGCAGCCTGCATTACTGCGAAAGGTGGATATACACTGTACTAGTGCCGACATTGTGCATGCTCTGTTTCCTGTATCTATGTGTCTGTGGTTCTGTCAGTGTGATCATGTGATGTATCTGACCCCAGGAATGTGTCAAAGTTTCCCCTTCCTGGGACAATGAATTCACGGTGTTCTTATTTCATTTCCAGGAGTGTATATTTCAAATGCATTTAATGTATTATAAAGCACATAACTGTATAGAGTGTGAAAGGTTTGAAAAGTCTGCACAAAATACAACCTTGTCGAACAATACCAAACATTTAGGAAATGGATGAATCTGCTTGTGTACGTCCCTACCGCGAATTCCATTATGTGATTCAAAATCAGTTAGTAGACTGGGATCTGGACAAAGAACCATCATATGTCCCTAGCTACACTATCCTCTAGGTATAATACTCACCCCTCCTGCTAAAGGAGATCAATATAGCCATAAAAGATACAGAGACACCCAACAGAATACGAGGACATAGTGCAAATGGTCCACAGCAGCAAGCTGAGCTCTTAATCTGACGAAGATTTGTGTTCTGCAATTACAAAACAATAAAAATTTCTTACAGATACGAGATGCAGAGAACACTGGAGAGACTAAATGAAACGAAAGGTATGAAACTTCAAGTCATCTAGGTGTGTAAGAAAGTGATGTGCGGGTATCATGTGGATAATCTAGCTAGCAAATTTAGTTCTGCCTATTTGTCACACAGAAAAATGTATCGCTGCGTTGACCTGTAGACGAAATATCCGACATACCTTGCATACTTTTCTAAACATTGATGGTGGTGTCTGGTTGTACTATATCGTGTCTCCCTACCACTTTCGCGCAACGACGCTCTGAGCGTGTTTTTTAGGGAATTCACTAGTTTGAACCTGGGACCTGTTGCTAGTAAGGAGACGCCAGACCACACATGACATGTAGAATTCAGAAGAGTTCAGTGAGACTAGCGATGATATAACCAAATACTAAATGATCTCAGCGTCAGCTCCACTGCACTCCCTGTAAAAGAATCTTAATTCTAACTAAATATAGTGGAAAGGGTTCAAGGCTTTCCTATTTTTAGTTAGCTGGTAAAATAACGTCGAAAAAGCAGTTACGTTTACCATTGGAAATTTATTCTAATCACAAAACATCGTTTATAAATTGCACTATTGATAAAAGGAAATGTTTTAATACAGGATGGTAAAAACCAACTGCGTTCAACAAAAATGTGAACGAATATTCCCTGAATGGGTTTCCAAGTTCTACAATCGATCGAAGGATGACCTATGCCATATCACATCTATAATCTAGGTTTAAATTAAGTTTCACAAAAGAGAAAACTATCAAAATGGTCTACAGTGACCCTCAGTTATCTTTAATAACTTATCTAACTTGTCGTAAATTACAGTGGCTGATGTGGCTTCTCAATAACTATATAAAAATAGAATAATTATCGCGTTTCAGATATGTTCTTCAAGTGGCAAATGTGAACACCATGAGTTTTAATTAACGATCGACACTAGTATTATGTAAAAAGGGGGTGTAGCAGATGAGACTTCTGCAGTTCTGAGTGAAGCCTTATGCGCTCAAAAATGCAGCATCGCGTGCGTTCATTACCTTGTCGGTGTTTAAGCAGCGTCAGGGCGACAGCGGCCGGCGCACCAGCCGTCCAGCTCGCCGTCTCGGAACCCACTCTACTCTAACTTCTCCTTACTACAATTTACCGAAGTTAGTTTAAAAAAAACTGTCTGGCTATGTTTTCATCTGACCAATCAGGGCCTCAATGTTAACCTTAACCTCCGCCTACAAAAATTCTGTCTATCCAATGAGAAACGTTATACTTTTCGTGGTGGAGCAATGTTTTTAAAGTTTGCAACGTAACAGAGACGCTAAAAAGTCTCACGCTAAAACCTGCTGTGGTCCTTTTAGCGTTATCGTAAGATCTATACTGCTCTTCTGGAGGGCTCTATCTTTTAACATGGGCTGGGGGTGATCCTAATGTAACAGACACGCGAAAAAGTCTCACGCTAAAACTTGCGGGTGGTAGTGGCCCTTTTTATGTTATCGTAAGATCTATACTGCTTTTCTGGAGTGCTCTAGCTTTTAACATGGGCTGGGGGTTGTCCTTGACATACCTGAGACGCGAAAAAGCCTCACGCTAAAACGTGCGGGTTGTATAGTTGTACAGGTAGGCTCGCGGCGTGGGTGCCCAGCCCCTCTCTTTTCTAGCTTAACACGGTTCTGCTCTCGGCTTCTGTCCTCGTTTCTCCCCTCGGAACTGCGTCTGCCTCACGGTGGGAAGGTACGACATGCATTTAGGCAGTCTTGTGTTAGTCTGTGGTATTCCATTTGCTCACTCGTTACTCGTATTACTTTGGTTAATTTAATGTCACGATTTATTCGGATCTATGTGACATACTACTGGATTTGCTTATCATGTCAGGGTTTTCATGTAAGGTGTTGGATTTGCCTGACACCTTACACTTTCACTCAGCTGTTCTATGGTGTAGTCGTCTGGGGCTATGCTGATAAAGTCAAAACATTACTTACTATACGAAAGCATGACGAAAAGTAATACCCTCGAATTTTTTCATCCGAACTCTCTTAAAGCTTGTTAAATAAAACGAACGTTATTAAGAAATGGTTCAAATGGTTCTGATCACTATGGGACTTAACTTCTGAGATCATCAGTCTCCTAGAACTTATATCTACTTAAACATAACTAACCTAAGAACATCACACACAGCCATGCCTGAGGCAGGATTCGAACCTGCGACCGTAGAGGTCACGCGGTTCCAGACTGTAGCGCCTAGAACCGCTCGGCCACTTCGGGCGGCCGTTATTAAGATTCTACATATTTATTCTTCATGTCATATTTACAGACCTCTGCGCTAGAGGCTCCGAACTGTAGCTTGTGACAGTGCGGTAAGTAACGTAAGTACGTCGATGCTGTAATGGAGATCCGAATCCGAAGAGTTCGTCCACACATCAAGCACTCTCTCCTTCAGCATGACAATCCCGGCTCACTAACGACCGCTGCGACATCTACAACAATCCGACTCGTTGTGTTGACTATCATTTGTTGACAGTCCAAAAAAAATGGTTCAAATAGCTCTGAGCACTATGGGACTTAACATCTATGGTCATCAGTCCCCTAAAACTTAGAACTACTTAAACCTAACTAACCTAAGGACATCACACAACACCCAGCCATCACGAGCCAGAGAAAATCCCTGACCCCGCCGGGAACCCGGGCGTGGGAAGTGAGAACGCTACCGCACGACCACGGGATGCGGGCATCTGGTGCCAAAAGTTAAAGAACACCTTCGGAGACTTCACTTAAGCGGTTCAAGCTGAGGTGAGGTTGTGGGTCCGTCAATAAAGTCAAACACTTACAGTTGCTCGTTGAGAGAAATTGTTCGTCGCCAGCGTGACTATATTGAGAATTAAATAGCGTAGACATGAAGACTCAAGATGTACAATGAGTTTTCATATAAAAAATTCGAAGGTATTGCTTTTGAGCAAACTCCGGTACAGAAGTCAACGACACTAAAGTTATACAGGGCTGTTAATCTAACACATTACAGAAGCTTCTTCTGGATCATTGGGATTCTTACACTCATTCATTAATACTTTTACTCCCTCCCTCTATTTGTGATTAATAGAGTAAATTCAGGATGCACTGCGAAATTCAGAGAAATATAGAAAGTATACATTTAGAATATGCGTACCTGTCTAGGTTTCAGAATGGAATTTTATATTTTTGTGCAAATGTTGCCGGCAGACACTTCCTGCGTAGGAAGTCGCCTGAGGAAAAGAGTATCTTGCTATCCCCTGCACCTATAATTCAGCAAAATGTTTCGAATGGGGAATATAAATTCCAGTGAACATCGATGTTCATATCGTAACCGGTTCTAATTTGAGCGACCGAGCGAGGCAGCGCAGTGGTAAGCACACTGGACTCGCATTCTGGACGGCGACGGTTGAGATTCTCATCCAGCCTTCCAGGTTTTCTCACAAATCGCTTCAGGCAAATGTCTTCTTTGAAAAGTACACGGCTAATTTCCTTCTCTATCCTTTCGTAATCCGAGATTGAGCTGCTCCTCCAATACCCACATTGTTGACGGGACGTTAAACTGTAATCGTTGTTCTTTCCCTCTCATTTGTCCATAGTTAATAACATAAACAGGTCATCCTACATAGTAATCCGTTTTCAGAAGCATCATAAACAATTAATATGGCTGCAAAGCTCCAAGGATAACAGGGATAATCATCTGAAGAAATTGCGTTGCAATAAGCCACTGCATATAAATGGCATGTCGTATCCAATATCTCAGTAAGGGAACCACATTAACCTCTTAAACATTGTCTGTACGTTTTGAACCATCCTTTCGGATCGATTATGTTCTCAGTGCCTCCTAAAACGTACCAAACAGAAACGTTCCACTACAAATTACACATTTTCTTTAAGAATAGTTATTCATTTAAACGATTTCATAGAAATATGAGAGAATTATGCTACACTGAAAATATGAAAGTAATCAATTTTCGATTAAAGTCATTAGGCTGCGTTTCGTTGAAAATTCATTTTCTCATTACCGGCTGTTGAACAATGTATCGACAATCGTTTCGTAGATCATAATCCACTTTCACTTGGACTGCTTACTGTCTCAAACTTACATACTAATCTTTATAATTCGTTGTTGCTGAAAGGTCTCTACAAAATATTACTAAGAATGTGTGCTTCTCGATTTCTGCTCGCTCACGCTGTGGAGGCATCACTAACGGACCTCCAAGTTGCTCTGAGTGTCCTTCACGATCATTAATTTCCAGATGTGTTACATGGGTGCTAGTGTTCATGTTACCCGTTAGTAACTTCACGGATGGTGTTAGTTACAGCCTCAGGAAACGCGCGGGTACTGGAATTATCTGTGTGATATCTTTATGCTGTAGATATTGCTGTAACATGCAGTCAGATCGCGACAAAATATCAACCTACAGCATAGAGCGGCGTCTACGAGTTAATCTTAAGTTACAGAAATGTAAAGTTATGCAGCCCACAAAACCTGTAAGCGTTGCATGCTTGGGACGAACTGCGAAATTCACAGATATATAGTAAGTAAAAATAATTTTCCATATAGACTATGCATGCCTATATAAAGAAACTCTCGTCCTACGTAGAATGGCTAGCGAGGCGCAATAACAACTCAAAATGTGGTGTCACCACCAGACACCAAACTCGGTAGGTTAGGCCGTTAATATACGTCGGACCCGCGTGTCGCCACTATCAGTGATTGCAGATCGAGCGCCGCCACACGGCAGGTCTAGAGAGACTTCCTAGCACACGCTCCAGTTGTTCAACCGACTTTGCTAGCGAAGGTTCACTGACAAAATACGCTCTCATTTGCCGAGACGATAGTTTAGCATAGCTTTCAGCTACGTCATTTGCTACGACCTAGCAAGGCGCCATATTCAGTTACTATTGATATTGTGAATCATGTACCGTCAAGAGCGACCTTCTTCATTAATGGATTAAAGTTACGTATTCCACCAGCTACGTCCGTTTTTCTAAATTCCAATTTCCTTGTCATGTTACAGACCTCACTCCAGCTTGCGTGAGCTAAAACGCGTGCCTTTCGGCCTCCTCTAGTAACACGGTGTTGGCTCTCCTGCCAACCACAACATTGGCGACGAGGCAAAACCGCGTTTGTATCGATATTGCCCTGATTTACTTGTGTAATGGCTTCAGCACAATCTCCAGATATACTGTCTGAATTTTATCGCTTACAGAATCAGCAGACGCAGGCCTTACTGGATGCCCTTGGACAGCTCGTCCAGGATCAACGTGCAACGCAAAATGATGCGGCAGCCGCCGCTCCACCGCTAACGCAGCCACAACACGCTGTTGCACCCACGTTTCGACCTTTTGATGCTGCACTGGAAAGCTGGACGGAGTGGTCACGCCAATTTGCATTCCATTTCACCGCCTACAGAATTCAAGGTAACGAGCGGCAGCCTTATCTCTTATCATCAGTCGGCATACAAACGTACTGTGTGACAGTCAAATTATTTCTCCGACGCGACATAGCGACTCTGTCCTACGAAGAAATTTTGTCTGCATTAGATGCATATTTCAAAGAATCAGTCAATGTAGTTGCGAAAAGGTATACCTTCTTTCGTACAAAACGTACCGCAGGGCAGACTAATCGGGAGTGAGTTGCAACCTTGCAAGGCCTTGCTACGGATTGTGCTTTTGAGTGTCAAAGTGGACTCCCTTATTCAGATACTATGGTACGTGATGCAATTGCACAGTACGTTTCTGATGTTCGGATAAGGGAACAGATTTTGAAACTAGTCAGTCCCTCCCTTCAACAAGTGATGGACATATTGGATCGGCAGGACACACTTGACTTTGCTCAGGAATCATTTGAAACTTAACCAGCCATGTTTTAGGTTACCCGGCCCGCCGGGCGAGCTGTACCGAGCAGTAAACAGCCCTCGCGCACGGCCGCGCCGCTGCCTCCAGGCTCTCAGCCACGTGTGCCGCGCAGGCACGCAAATAGTGCCAAAATCATGAACGCGGTGCGCTACTAGACATTTGCGTGAGAATTGCCCGTCGCACCAAACTATTTGCTTTTCCTGTAATAAAAAAAGACATGTTTAGAGTGTTTGCCAGAAAAAGGTCAGATCGGAAGCTCAAAACCATTCCAAGCCCTTTGCTTCGCGCCGGAATCGGAATCGAACCAAGGATACTCAGGCCTGCGAAACTTCGCCCATGGAAACTCATGTAGTTCATTCCACTCCGCCCAGTGCCAATCTCTCTAACACTGACTGTGTTCGTCCCACAAATAGTGTACGTCGACATAGCCGGAAATCCCATCAAGTCGCAAGTGATTAAGTACCACTGTCAGTTCACGTTGCATGAGACAGTCGCTCTTGTCATCAGCAGGACAATAAACTTTTTGTGGACTTGGACATTAACGGCAAAGTGATACCATTCCAGCTAGATACCGGAGCTGCAGTTTCACTGATCAATCAAGACACAAATTGCTGGGCACACCTCCGTTGCGTGCCGCTAATGTTAAGTTAACTAGCCATTCAGGTCAAGAGATCCCTGTGTTAGGACAGTGCAGCCTTGTTGCAACATACAAAAGACAAACAAAACTTGTGTCATTTTACGTCCTTCATTCTTCTTCTGCAGTGAACTTGTATGGTTTCGATTTATTTCAGTTGTTTAACTTGTCTATAGTAAATCAGGTCCTATCAGTGAACCAGACTGTGACTTCTGACTGTGTTTCTCGTTTATGTGAAGAATTTGCAGACATTTTTGCACCGAGCCTCGGTTCCGCTCAGAACTATAAAGCACATTAGGAACTGAAAGTAAACGCGCAACTGAAATTTTTCAGAGCGCGAAGTATTCCCACGCATTGCGTCATGAGTTCGCAAAAACATTACACGATTTGGAATCACAAGGTGTAATTGAACGTGTGCAGGCTTCTCTCTGGGCATCACCCTTAGTAATTTTTCCAAAACCTTTGTGTGGACTTCAAGGCAACAGTGAATCCACAACTACTGATTGCAACTTTTCCTTTACCCCGTCCAGAAGATAATTCTTACAAACTCTGCCAGGGTAAATATTTTTCGAAGTTGGACCTCGAAGATGTGTACTTGCAAATACCGGTGGACGAAGAATCCCAGCGCGTTTTGGTGGTTAACACGCATCTTGGGTCGTATCAATTCAAACGACTGCCATTCGGGTGTCCACCCGCCCCTGCATTGTGTCAGCAATATCTACAAACTGTTTGTGCGTCGGTCCCTACTGCAGCAAATTATCTGGACGATATTGTGATCTGCGGAAACACGGAAGAAGAACATTTGGCCAATCTCTGAACATTATTTCATGTCTTGCAACAAAATGGTCTTCGCTTACGGAAGGACAAATGTGTGTTTTTTGCTCGTGACTTGCAATACCTGAGACATGTACTCAATGCGCAAGGCATACATCCCAGTCCCGAGCACCTCTGTGCCATACAGGCCTTCCTCGCAGACTCTGCTACAGAGTGTGCCTGGAAAAATAAATTATTATAACAGATATGTGCCACATGCCTCTTCCAATTCCGTTCCGCTTCATCGCTTACGCCGTAATGGTGTTCCGTTCGTCTGGACGACAGCATGCGAACGTGCATTTCGCCAGTTGAAATCGGCGTTGCTTTCCAACACTTGCCTTACGTCATTCGATCCCCAGAAGCCCCTTTTGTTGATGGATACATCGGATTTCGGGATCGGTGCTGTGCTTGCGCACAAATATGAATCGCACGATCGTCCTGTTGCCTTTGCGTCCAAATTGCTCTCGTCGGCGCAAAGAAATTATTCACAGATCGAGAAAGAAGCATTGGCTCTCGTATTTGGTGTTACAAAGTTTCATGATTTCTTGTATGGTCGTCACTTTACCATAATCACAGACCACAAACCTTTGACATCGCTTTTTTATCCGAACAAGCCTGTACCTCCATGTACTGCGCAGAAATTCATTCTCTGGTCTATTTTCCTCTCGCAGTACCGCTACGATACCTTGTATCAGTCCACTGCTAAGCACGGAAAAGCCAATGCGTTGTCCCGCTTGCCTGTTGCTGAGGATAGGGCATTCGTACGCATCGCGGACCTTCACCGGTAATACCGGCTAGATACTATCTTGCAGGTATTCCAAAAACTGTCCACACGACTGTACAATAACACGAGACACTTGCGCAACCCGTTTATCCTTTCTCTGGGTAACTACGACCACAACCATAGATGGAAGCATAACAGACCAAAGACATTACTGGCTAGGAACTAAACATCTATGGTCCATAGAACGCTAACACGACAGTACTGGCGAGCCCCTGCAACACAGTTATTACTGGAAACCCAAATGTGCGACCAGCCGAAAAACAGGCAACCGCAGGGAAACCGTATTGTACAGAGCACGCAAACCAGCCACACACCCCCTACACTGTCTGTGAGCCGATCTATGACCGATCGCCCACTAATCTACAATGACCTTGAACTGTTGGAGGGACGCAGAAACTGCAGCAAGCGCCGTAACAAGCTCCAACAACGACAAAGGTAACGATGCACGATACCTCGAACTAACACAACCACACCTTGCATGCACTGTCGCAGATAGCAAGCCGCTACTGCCCTTACTACCCGTCCCACTGTCGCAGAGGTTTTTTCCCCTTGGCGCTTGCCTTGGCACTTTTTTTCCTCTGCCCTTACAACCGCTACCCTTAAATCGTTTCCGACCACTTCTATCTCCTAATGGACCATGTTAATGAGTAATCTTACCCAGACGCATGGACAACATCAAAGCCCGCATCCTGTGACGCCTGATTCGAAAACTAACATGTTTACGGAGGTGACAGTAGAACTTTTGGTTTGGTCACCACGTTGGTGTGGGCGTGGAGAGCCCCATCCTTTATAAAAAAGGGCATTCGTTTCCTCCGAACTTGTTTGCATGCTCATTGATGTGGAAACCGATGACGTGGTCGAATCGTTTCCGATTGATTTTCGTCGTGTAGCTACAGCCACAGCTGCCGAACCTGTCCTTGCTTCCGTTCTGCGTTTTGTTGCTACGCAATGGCCGTCAAAGTCACAGATCGGGGACCCGTTTGTTCTCCGATTTATTGCTCACAAGGAGAGACTTTTTGTTCGACGTGGTGTTTTGCTGTTGCGTTCTGATAATGAACAGTCGAGGGTCGTGGTACCACGTTCGTTACAGTCCTCTGTCTTGTAGCTTCTCCACCAAGGAAGTTGGGGTATAGTGAGAACGAAACAACTTGCTCGTCAGCACGGTACTTGGTTCGGAATCGATGCCGCGATTACGAATATGTGCTCCTCTTGCATGGTGTGTACCGAACAACAATCAGCACCACCGCGGAAATTCTTTGCATGGCCAAAAGCCACTTCCCCTTGGCAACGCTTACACATAGATTTTACTGGTCCATTCTGGCATGCTCGATGGTTGGTTGTGGTAGATTCATTCAGTAATTTTCCTTTTGTTGTCCGGATGTCTTCCACGACGTCAGCTGCCACCATCCAAGCGTTATCTGCTATCTTTTGCATTGAAGGTCTTCCACGGACTATTGTTTCCGACAATGGCCCACAATTCATGTCCGCAGAATTTCAGTTATTCTGGAAGGCCAATGGTATTCAACATCTGACGTCCGCGCCGTTTTCGCTACAGTCAAGCGGTGCCGCTGAACGATTGGTCAGGACTTTCAAGTCACAGATGTTGAAGTTGAAAGAGTCGATTTCTCGGGAGAACGCGTTATTGCTCCTTTTGTCCTCGTATCGCTCTCAGTCCCGAGATGGTCGCTCACCGGCTGAGTTGCTCCACGGTCGCCCTCATCGAACGTTGATGTATTTGCTACATCCGCCGCATCAGCTTCCTGTACAGCGGCAGACACCTGCTTTTGCCCCAGGCGACGTTGTCTACTATCGCCACTACCGAGGTTCACGGCGTTGGCTCGAAGGGCGCATTCTTCGCTGCCTCGGACGCGCTATGTATCTGGTTTTGGGGCCTCTGGTGGGGTGCGCCAGCATCTCAACCAGCTGCGCCTCTGTCGTCGCACGGGATCTGCCGCTCGCCGACTGCTTTCAGCGTCGGTGCCGTCCGGTCAGTGCCTTGGGGACCCATCTACTGGCTCGCCTCAGCCACAGGTGTTACCGAAGCTGCCTTCCGTTTTGCCCCATGGCTACCCGCCACCGCCGCCGCCTGTTCTCCCGCCGGCGACGCCCGCAGTGGACGCGTCGCTGCAACCGCCGGGCGCCTCCCTGGGTCACGCGCCGCCGATCGCTTCCCGGGACTAGTTGTCCTCCTACATGGAACTATTGCCCGCTTCGGACCATGTGTCGTCTTCGCCCGTCGGGTGCACAGCCCGATGGAGGTCGACCCTTCGGCCCCTCCTGCCTCTCTACGGGCGCATACACCGCATGTTGCCGTACACCCTGGAGCAAGTTTTCAGGCGTTTCCTAGCTCCCCGCCGTCCGAATGGCAGGGTGCGGGTGGTACAGCCTCGTCTGTTGTTAGGCTCCCCACCTCGTCGCATACGTCAATATGGGGTCCTCCCCACGGCGGGCGGAAGCCCTATGCCAGAACCGATTTGCGGGGGAGTAATGTGGTGTCACCGCCAGACACCACACTTGCTTGGTGGTAGCCTTTAAATCGGCCGCAGTCCGTTAGTATACGTCGGACCCGCGTGTCGCCACTATCAGTGATTCCAGACCGAGTGCCGCCACACGGCAGGTCTAGAGCGACTTCCTAGCACTCGCCCCAGTTGTACAACCGACTTTGCTAGCGATGGTTCACTGACAAAATACGCTCTCATTTGCCTAGACGATACTTTACCATAGCCTTCAGCTACGTCATTTGCCACGACCTAGCAAGGCGCCATATTGAGTTACTATTAATACTGTGAATCATGTACCGTGAAGAGCGACGTTCATCATTAATGGATTAAAGTTAAGTATTCCACCAGCTACATCCGATTTTCTAAATTCTAATTTCCTTGTCCTGTTCCAGACCTCACGCCAGTCTGCGTGAGCTAAAACGCGTGGCTTTCGGCCTCCTCTATTAACACGGTATTGGCTCTCCTGCCAACCGCAACACAAAAACATGAACAAAACCAAAGGCTGCCAAACTACACGCCGTGACAGACTCTGTCCCACCGACCGACTGACAACTCTAGTGCATTGTTAGCATTAACACAAATTCTCAGTCGAACTCACACAGGCTAGACACAGTTGCAAGAATACACTTCCACAAGAACTCGAACTATCCTAAAAGCAATCACATGTCGAAACACACAGAGAACCCATAAGCTGTCGGCGACCAAATACACGTCGCCCGATGAGACGAATTACCGAACGACCAACCAACGGTCGTCCCGTTCTAGTCTCCTTCTGCTGGACAGTTCAAGTGTACCGCCAGCGGTAGACGAGTACTGGCTGTCCGCATCTCACTGGCGCTCGGTCCCGACTGAACTGCCGACACACGATGAGCCGGAAATACTAGCCGTCGCTCCAGAGATAGTACGACAGTGCACCTATCGATAAGTGCTGCTACTGCTGCTGCCGCTGCCGGGCAAGCAAACTAGCACCTTATTGACGCCAGTAAATCGAATGAAAAGAAAAGGAGACGGCGGCACCGCAAAGACAATCTGTCAAGCAATAAACGGCACGAACGAGAGCCACGCACAGCTCATTGAGTATGCGATTATATCTTTTAGCTGCTCTATTGAGAAAGTGCTGATTTTGAACTTAATTTTTTCTGGAATTATTGGTCGCACTAATGCGATAGTGTCCAAACTCGCTAGCTATAGCTCATAAGTTATGCATAGGCTTCATCTGTCAAACTTCACCTGCCCTTCGTGGTGGTGCTCGATCAGAATGGAGTCCCACCGCTGTCTCCTTCCCTAATGTGCCACATGTGCAAGTACGAGCCAAGTTACATTGGCCCCCTCTACCTCAAGAGGATACAAAGAAAAGTAGCCCAGATGTTCACAAACTTGTTCCCCTAGCAACACAGTGTAACAGAAATGGAGAAAAATCTTAATCGGCTGCATTCGGAAAACATACATCTAAGAGAAACCTATTTAGCAAAACTTTCACACACTTCTCCCTCAACAGAAAGTACTAGTACTCTTGTCTCTTACTCACGTATTCAATAGAGGTCGAGTATATAATGTCAAGGAATAACATCTCGTACATACGTGTACAAATGGTAGTTTTTCAGCATTTCATTCGTGAATGGAAAGTAAAGAAATCTTAATCAACTGTACAAAAGAGTGCCCTCCGCAGCGCACTTCGCACAAATTTGCAGAGCGTAAATATAGATACACATCTGGAAACATTTGTGGAATGTTGGTGAGTTCAGTCCTACCTCATAAGCTGAACTGCTATTTCGGATGACCTTTCACTTCCTGTGCTCTTTGCAGACACTAAGGAATTTTATTGCCTGCCGTTATTGGACCCAGCGTGAGACTCGGGTTCGCAATCCTGGGGAGAGTTTCAGCTTGGAATTTTCTGTAATTGTTGCCTCGGGCGAAGCTGTCCGGCAACGCATACGTTCTGTGCGTAGCGACGCGCATATCCAAAAGACAGTCAACTTCGTTCTAGAGAGGAGAGTGGCATGACGATTTCTAGAACATAATCCATCTCTGTTTTCGCTACAAATTAGACTGGCAGCTCCAAGATAATTTACTATATCTTTTGTAGTTTTAAGTCACCAGCCTGATTCGAATCGTCTCTCCACCCTAGTTTGACCTGTGCAAGTATCTTTACTTCATCATAACCACAGTAACCTACGTTTATTTGAACCTGATAACACCATTCAAGCAGTGCTCTCCCTCTACAGTTATCACACACGCACCTTTTTCCATTACCAAACTACCGATTCTTTAATGCGTCACCATGTGTTCTGTCAACATATTTCTGATTTCAGCTCTTTACCAGGTGATCAAAAAGTCAGTATAAATTTGAAAACTCAATAAATCACGGAATAACGTAGATAGAGAGTTACGAATTGACAGACATGCTTGGAATGACATGGGGTTTTATTAGAACCAAAAAAAATACAAAAGTTCAAAAAATGTCCGAAAGATGGCGCTTCATCTGATCAGAATAGCAATAATTAGCATAACAAAGTAAGACAAAGCAAAGATGATGTTCTTTACAGGAAATGCTCAATATGTCCACCATCATTCCTCAACAATAGCTGTAGTCGAGGAATAATGTTGTGAACAGCACTGTAAAGCATGTCCGGAGCTATGGTGAGGCATTGGCGTCGGACGTTGACTTTCAGCATCCCTAGAGATGTCGGTCGATCACGATACACTTTCGACTTCAGGTAACCCCAAAGGCAATAATCGAACGGACTGAGATCTGGGGACCTGGGAGGCCAAGCATGACGAAAGTCGTGGCTGAGCACACGATCATCACCAAACGACGCTCGCAAGAGATCTTTGGCGCGTCTAGCAATATGGGGTGCTTCAAATAAAACCTCATGTCATTCCAAGCATGTGTGTCAATTTTTACCACTGTGTCAACATTATTACGTGATTTATTAAGTTTTCAAATTTATACTGACTTTCTGATCACCCGGTATATCCCGGTTCAATTCAGTTCCCTCTCGTTTGTTATCTGATCTGCCCGTTTTATCTTCAGTATTCTTAATGCCACGGTTAAAAAGCTGTTAATCTCTTCTTGTGCATATTTCTTGTCAACAATGTTTCGCTTATAATACGTCACTCCAGAAGAACACTTTGAGAAAAGCTGTCTTACATGCGTTGTTAAGATGTCCTCCTTGCTTCTTCCGTGTTCAGTTATTTAGCCACCAATGTAGCAAAATTCATCTCATCTCTTACTTTCCCTGTATCATTTGATTTTCTTTCACTATATTCCTTCGTCCTTGTATTACTTTTCCTTTTGTTCAATTTAAAACCACATTTCGAGACACTACTCACTCAATTCAAGTCCTCTTCCAAGTTGTATGTCGTCTCTGATATAAGCAATCCGTTCAAAACGTTCCGAGGCAGATATTTTTTTTTTCATGGCGTGAAAGCGACTTCAGCGCAGTATCTATGGTAGCGGCTTGAACTAACAACTGTAAATAACAGATGTGTATTTCACCAGTCAGTTGTGAACAGGGAGTGTTAAGTAGTGGACGTGTAGCTACAGTGTGTCAAAATTGTAGTGCCAGAGACCGCAAATGCCACAAAATTTCTAAATCAATTGTTCAAGACTATTTTAAGAATGCTTTGAAGAAGAAAAAATTATCGGGGAAGTTTGTTCCGCACACCTTGACTCCCGAACAGAAGTACGAGGCCTATTGTGAGTGCAATCATATGCAAAACGTGGAAAGCCCTTTTCTGGAAAAAATCGTCATAGGTGACGAGATTCATATTGTCAGTACGAAACTACCACAATACAGAAAATTGCAGAAATTTATTTGAAGGGTTCACGCTTTGACAGCATAACCGACTTTCAAGCGAATGTGATGCATTGATGCAGGGGCTTATCCGACAGTTTCGCATGCGTATATGCACATCTTTACGTTCTTACTACTTCTCCTGTCCTGTCTGCAAGGCCGCAATGAATTCAATTACAAATCTGGTAACCTCGTATTTCTGTCACTAAACGACTGTGCCTTTCGCAGATAAAAAAATACAACATTAACAAATTCAAAGACTATATCATTTGTCTTTATTGCGCTTGTGATTTCTGGTTTTTAAAGGGTGCAATAACGTAGTACGTTCAGTTCATGACGTTTCCTTTCGTATCACAAACTTATGTAGAAAACTACTAAAACTGTAAGTATAAAAGATACTCACATGCATTCAGTTGTTACTTGCATAACAGCAGAATAATAAGCATATTTCTCATACAAAATACACTCTGATGAGCCAAAACATTACAACCACCAGCTTAGTTGCTAGTTCGTCCGTCTTTGGAACTAAATACACCACTGATTCTGCGTATCAAGAATCCGACAGTTTGTTGGTAGTTTTGTGGAGTTATGTGCATTAGATGTCCGCACAAAGGTCACTTAACTCGCGTAAATAACTGGCCGCTGATAAGCGTACTCGGTGATGGCTCCCAATAGCGAGCCAGATGGGTTCCATAGGATTCACCTCTGGCGAATTTAGTCGCCGAGATATCAACGTGAGTTCCCTACAATGCCCCTCAGACCACTGTAGCAAAGTTCTTGCTCCGAGACAGGGACAATTATACTGCTGAAAGGTGACATCGCCGTCGGAGAAGACATCAAGTGTGAAGGGATGCATCTACCACATGTCGCATGCAAGCACACGAGTATGTCTCCCATCAGCCTGTGTCCTTGCAGGTGCTCCAGATTTCGAGCAGCCGTTCACTTCGTTGATGGCGTTTGTGAAAACGATCCGTCGCATGGTGTAACGACAATGTAATTCACCCAAAGAAGCACCACGTCTCCATTGATCGATGGTCGAATCTGTATGAACCTGGGCCCACTGCAATCGTAACTGACGTTGTCGTTGGATCAACAGGTGAATACGTACGGCTGGTCTGTTGCGGAGCTCCATGTTCAACAATGTACGATGAACGGTGTGCTCCAAAACACTTATGGGTGCACCAGCATTGAGCTCTTTTGACAGATATGCCCCACATCACCATTACCCTACACTACAGAGCAGACAACCCTCCGAACCCCACGTTGTCTGAAGAGTTGTGGACGTCCAAACATTTAGCACCTGGTGGTAGTTCCACTGACCTTCTACGTCTTTCTGTAGATACAATACCGCGAGAACATTCGACCAGCTTCGCCATTTTCGAGATGCTCGTTCACAGGCTCTGCGTAATAATAATGTGCTCTTCGTCAGTGTCGCTTGTCTCAATGGATTTCCCCATTTGCAGCCCCTACCTTCCCCAGAGTGATCCTCCATCCGTGTATCGTCCGCTTACATACTTTTTTTACCGCGTCAAGTGCTCTCAACACCACCAGGCAGCATCCAACGACTGGGTAGGCAGTGATCATAATGTTTTGGCCTATCAGTGTACACTCTCAAGTAGGTTGTACTTATTAGGGGTCGAAATGCAGTTACGAGTTAAGGTTGGGTAAATTTTCATTACAATGCTCACTTACAACTGAATTTCGCGATTTATGTGTCATTTGTTTTAAATTAAGGGACGTAATTAAAAAACAAAATCAGGAACTAATGATCCAGATGACACATTATATTGCTTTGATAGAGACTCTAAAATACACTGTGACGAAAAGTATTCGCACACGTGTTGGTCGACGTTAACGTGGGGTGTATGCACTTTGAATGAGGTGTCTGGATGTCAGTTAACCCATTATCCCTCAAGACCTGAAACAAGAGAAGGTATGTTGGACGCTGGGGTCTGGACTGTAGTCGATGTTTCAACTCATCCCAAAGATGTTCCATTGTGTACAAATAGGTACTATGGGCAGGCCACTCCGGTTAACAGACCATTGCCTCACAGACCCTTCTTTACGACAGCGTTTACTGCTGTGCTGATGCAAACTTAATCTCCGAACTGTTCCTTTACTGTACACAGTACACAGTTCTGTGGAATTTGTCGATATCACTCGGCATTTACCGTTTTTGTTACGAGCAATACGGAGACCATGCCTTATTTACGAAAAAAAAAACAACAGGCAACTTATGTTGTTCCAAGCTGGGCATTCGTGGCTACAACGTTATATCCTAGTTTTGACAGGAGCATTGCTGCTCCAAATTCTGACTATTGCTTCTTAGCAATGTAATTTTACGATTTAGCAACGTTTATTATGATGAAGACACCCCTAGTAGGTAACGAAACTAAGGTCAATGTACCTACCGTTTATGTGCAACCGGTTGGCTGTTTAATCCTTTGTTGAAACCAGTATACGGTTCCACAATAACAGCCAAGTTCAAAACTGCAAAAATATTGTTTTCCATATACACTGAAAGCATTTCATAACATAAATGCAAATTTCATTTAATATTTGAAGTGGTATCTTGCTTCAAAATTCAAGAGCTGAGAAACCTTCTCGCTTCTGTCCTTTTAGTCTATTTTGCAGTTGCAGTAGTTTCAACCACACAGCTGCTGGATTTTTGATTACTGGCGGTGAAACGGGACTGTTCCTTGTTCCCCACTTCCAGCGCCAGGATCGACTCTCAAATAATGAGCATTAAGGTCCACGTGTTTTCAAGTCACTTAATCTAACATTTGTTTCATCACTGAATTCACACCTTTTACATAAATAATCCGCTGTTTCCATCAGAAATTCAGTTAGAGTATCGTCAGTTTTCTTCAGACGTTTAAAACGAGCGAAAAGTTTAGTCTCATGGTCCATCCGAAACAGTGTTAACTTGGTATAAGAGCTGAACACTTTTAGCTCTAAATCAGAAATAAGTATTTCACCCGCTTCTACCATATGTTTTGCGTTTGCAAGTACCAAACGACATATATAATATGAACCATATCTAATAGTCCTTGTGGGTCATCAAGTCAGGGAAAGAGCTTCCTTTTTTGCCGAAATTCTTTGATCAAATCGATTAATTGGAACAACACGCGTTTAACTAAGCGAAGTCAAAAAGCACAGGGAAACTCGTCATTGTACATCTCTTCTATGAAAGATTTGAACTGTCAGTCTGTTTTTGCGTTTGAGTAGACGTAGTTGATAATTTTTACAACTAATTGCATGGCGTGTGGATACTGAAAATATCTGTCACACATAGTGTATAAAGGCGACCAGTACGTTGCTCCTATATAGTGTTGTCCACAAGTGCCACTCTGTATTGTGGCAAGGCAGCATGCAGCTAGCAAACCACCTTACAGCCTCTGCAGTTATACAGTATGTTTAGAACGGGCACTAAATCGTTAATGGTGTAGGGTAACCGCCAGAGTATTTCGCCAGGAATTAGATAGTTGACATCTTATTAAAAAGTTTCCTAAAGTAAGGAAATTTGTCGTGGAATTTCTTAGTTGGAATCTGAATAGGATGTTATAAACTGGGCCATTAAAATTAATGGAATTAAAGAAAAAAGGCCACTTAGACAGTGATATAGGTTTTCTTGGTAGTCCTTCAAAGACCTTAAAGTTAAATAAATATTTGAAAGTTTGGAGGAAACAAAGAACAATAATGAGACTTAACATCACTGGCATCGTTTCCGATCAGTATCTTATACAATTGTTATCACTGATGTTCCCCATAGGCTGCGTTAGGATTGTGTGAATCAGCTGCTGTATCATACGTTTACTTTGCCACTTCCCGGAGGGCTGTTAATAGTTTGAAGGTGCGAGGAAGACAGCCTCAGTGGAGTATGTACCACAAAAATAAGCAGACATGGCCTGGGCTTTCAGCTGAATCGAAGGAAAACACAAATGTTGATACTGGCGCCTGTTTCCGTGAAAAAGAGCCAAGTTTTCTTTTCGCAGCGGGCGGTGCATGGCTATAGTTCACTCTCCCATTTCAAGCACTCTGCCTATAGACTCGATGCCTTGTTATTAGATAGCGATTAACCCATCTTCATTTAAATAGAGATGTGTACAGAACCACAAATTTTATTTTTTAAGCGTCTCTAATCACTGATATCAACCGTAACCATCAACAAATAAGCTGGAAATGAAATAAAATTTGCTTTTAGAATAGTAGGCAAAGTGATCTCGCAGTAACATTTGGTTGTATTTTATCTCTGCTGAACTAAGTTCCTGCCTTGCTTCACGTGCTCTCAGTAACTGTTTTTCTTTCCTAATATCAACATTTGATTAAATTTAGAACGTTGACAGATTTTTATTAACTTCTGGACCTCAGAGTCTCTGGCAAAACGGAGACAGAAAGCGCACAATAGACGACGTAACATGGGCACACTGAAAATCTTGTAAACGGTTACATGTAGTGAGGTGCAGTTTCTAGCGAATGATAATGCGTAAAACGCTTGTACTTTAGTGTATTTCAAGCAGTGTATCCTTTTTATCTATAAAGCTACTAAGAAATCTATGGTGTTTCTTAAATCTATGGAGATCATCATTCGAAACATAGAATAGTGAGTTCCGCGATATACCGATTTTTAAGGCTTCGTAGCGAAATATTTGGGACAATTTTTTTTAAATAACAAGGGTAACTTTCCATTCACAATGTAGTCCTAATATTTTACCGACAACCTAGTACGTACAGATTAGCATGATTCTGAGCCATGCAACAGTTTTTCGTAATAATTAGTCTGTTACTGTAAAATTATATTTGGACTTACGTCTCTTTTAACATCGCTCTGAGGAACTTCTGTTGGAGATGGCTGCATGAGAATCTGTAAAATAAAAGTTGTATAAATAGAAAAGAGAAGTACTACAGAAAATATAATTGAGAGCTACTGCCAAAAGGTGACGCATAATGTAAAAAGGCTTCTGTAAATCCTAATTATTGTTTAAACCACATAGTAATAATTTTCTGTGAAATACGAATAATGAAACCGTTACCACAGAGGAAAATATTTTTACTAAGATTTCTTGAGTACTGGAATGTGATGGCTGAACTGCTGTACCTGTGACACGAAGTAAAATGAAAAATTATGAAGTGAGCGTCAACGGCCACATTACAGAATCATTGTTCAGAATGATCATTCCATATCGAATATCAAAGCAGAGCTTCATAACTACAAACATAAATTGATGTCACACATAATTAGAAGGTAAGAGTTGACTCTTATCCTTTGTTTAGCGACGAGAAGGGTTATTTACGTATTTCAGCAATTGAATCGTCAAGTTTCGTCAACGTCCCCCTCCCCCCAGTTAAGTATACTTTGTTGATCGTAAGTTCCATCAGGAAGTAAACAAACGGACTCTCAGTACACTCGGAGACTGCTCATTGGGCGTGGTGCTTTTACGCCTGATGTTCCGACGCGACTGCAGGTAGGTACTATTTATCAACTTTGTTGTTATTATAGTCTATATGAAACAATGAGCAGCGCTAAAGCGTAGAAAGTTTTCATTGTTCTGCTGATAACAGTGTTAAATGCTTAACTCATGTTTTACTTGTTTTCGCTAGTCGTTCTCGTGTGGTCTTGTTTCTCATAAGCGCCGTAAATATGTGTGGAGTTGCCTCCTCTCTTGTACTCAAACATGTACGCAGAAAACCGTTAAAAATTTGCGAGACATATATAGTAGTTAATGTCTTCGAGAAGTACATGTATATGATTATATGAACCAGAATAGTCCACGTATTTGCGTTTGACGCTGAGCCCAGGTGGCGTAGTTGTAAACGCAACTGCGTAATAACGAGGAGATCCTCGGTTCAAGCCCCGGTCCGGCATAAATTTTCAGTCGTCGCTGCTGACTCCTCAAAAAGCCTCGATGCAGCTGATGAGCTGATGTCATTTGTTCTTTCCTTATCCTCTCCTTTCTCCCATCTCCAGCGTCAATTTACATAATAATTCGTGAAGTTTATTGAAAAGTAGCATCTGCCGCTACCTATGTGACACTGAGTTTTTCGAATCTTCTGTGTCGAGTGTATTAAGTGCACGGAAAGAAAAATGAAATGTAAACTGCCTACGGAACAGACGAAAAGACGAGAATCGCGTGTGCTGGGAAAATATGATGGTTTTGTGAAAAATATACCTTTGTGATTGAAAGTGGATGCATCAGAATCGGATGGCTACAGGTTTTGGTTGATCGGCTCGTTATCAGTATAGCTACAGTTGCGATATGGATTACCCAATTACCAAATGCATCGAGTTGAGAAATTACTTGTAGTCTTTACTTCTGTTACTTCAGCCCTCGGTTAAACGGTGAAATGTTAACAACACGCTTTTATATCATATTTCCTTGACGCAGATAAAATATCCCACGTTTCGACAGGTCCTTTCTGCTGCATGTTCTATCTCGCAACTTCCGATTACCACATGATACTCGGTGAAGACCGTTACTGAGTTTTGCCGTGTGCTATTTCATGCTCCAAAATAGAAATAAATGTATTCGTGCTGTTTGTCGTTTGTATGACTCATTTATAGAATGAAATTAACGTTTTGTTCAATTTATGCATGCCCATCTTATTGTATGAACAAGGGAGTTCAGACGATGATATACATGAGAGAAAGTACTACCACAGCTGTATCTTGAGAATATATTCATTCTAATGCAAGACTACTTTCGGCAGCACATTACCGCCATCCTAATGCCCCACCACTGCCAAAAGGTTATATGATTTCCTTGGCGCATTTACTATGGGATCCTTGTTATTAGCAAACGTGGGTTAGTAACTAGAATCCCAGGGTAATGTGCCGCCGAAACTTGTCATGTGTTAGAATAAAGACATTCTCAAGATACCGTTGTGATGATATTTTTCTCATATATATGACGTTTTGGTGTTCAGTTGTTAGGAAGCGCTAGTTTGTACTCTTCATTTGGCTTGGTTGTTCCCGTTGCAGCACATAAGTACGCGACTGTACTCGACAAGGGTGTAATTTAAGTTTGCGCGGGAATGAGACTCCAATGACGAATTCAAAGAGTAATCTTTACTTTTGTGTTAAAATTGCGATGACCAGAATATAGCATCGAGCACTGTTAATCCTTATCACGATAGACGTGATAGGTGCGCGTGGTGTCTGAGTAAAGAGGTTCTCTCTGTACATCCGAAGTACTAAGCGAGTATGTTAAATTGTTTTATCTTTAGAACATTGTTGTAATATGCCCTTTGTGAAACGCGAGGCACCGCGTGTCACATCGGTCACCCATTCCACGTGTTGCACAGTAAATTGATTGCTGTTAATGTAGAACAAAGCCGTTTCCCACCACACCCGGAAGTCAAGCTGTAGCTGACGCCACTGCGAACCACTGTGTCGCGCACATGAACCCCTGGGTAGCCGCACGCACACGGAAGCCGAAGTACAGGCTTGGCAGCGCCAGTGCACAGAAAGCCTCACACCGTAGTTAGCCCTAGATCTGCCCCCGGGGTAGAGGCCCACGCGTTCACCCAAAGGTCACTGACCACTATACGCGCCTGCAGCGACAAGTTTCGAAAAATTCTGGCTCAAACAGCCACGGTCTGGGGCGCGGGGTGTTGGCCCGATCCGCATTGCAACTCACAGCGAAGAGAAGGAAAAGCCGATGGAAAGTAATGTAAGGTGTCAGGCAAATCCAACACCTTCCATGAAAACCCTGACATAATAAGCAAATCTAGTAGTATGTCACATAGCTCCGAATAAATCGTGACATTAAATTAACCAAAGTAATACGAATAACGAGTGAGCAAAATGGAATACCACAGACTAACACAAGAATGCCTAAATGCATGTCGTACCTTCCCACCGTGAGGCAGATGCAGTTCCGAGGGGAGAAACGAGGACAGAAGCCGAGAGCAGAACCGTGTTAAGCTAGAAGGCCCGACGATAAGGGAAGGTCTGGACACCTACGGCGCCAACTAACCAGTAGGGCCACACAACCGGCACGTTTTAGCGTGAGACTTTTCGCGTCTCAGGTACGTCAAGGACCACCCCCCAGCCCATGTTAAAAGCTAGAGCCCTCCATAAAAACAGTGTAGATCTTACGATAACACAAAAAGGACCAGTACCACCCGAAAGTTTTAGCGTGAGACTTTTTCGCGTCTCAGGTACGTCAAGGACCACCCCCCAGCCCATGTTAATACCTAAAGCCCTCCAGAAAAACAGTATAGATCTTACGATAACACAAAAAGGGCCACTACCACCCGCAAGTTTTGGCGTGAGACTTTTTCGCGTCTCAGGTACGTGAAGGACCACCCCCCAGCCCATGGTAAAAGCTAGAGCCCTCCAGAAGAACAGTATAGATCTTACGATAACGCTAAAAGGACCACACTAGCTACAGGTTTTAGCGTGAGACTTTTTAGCGTCTCTGTTGCGTTGCAAACTTTAAAAACATTGCCCCACCACGAAAAGTATAACGTTTCTCATTGGATAGACAGAATTTTTGTAGGCGGAGCTTAAGGTCAACATTGAGACCCTGATTGCTCAGATGAAAACATAGCCAGATATTTTTTTTAACTAACTTCGGTAAATTGTAGTAAGGAGAAGTTAGAGGAGAGTTAGTTCCGAGACGGCGAGCTGGATGGCTGCTGCGCCGGCCGCTGTCGCCCTGACGCTGCCTAAACACCGACAAGGTAATGAACGCACGCGATGCCGCATTTTTGAGCGCATAAGGCTTCACTCAGAACTGCAGAAGACTCATCTGGTACACCCCTTTTTGCGTAATACTAGTGTCGATCGTTAATTAAAACTCACGGTGTTCACATTTGCCACTTGAAGAACAGATCTGAAACGCGATGATTTTTCTTTTATATAGTTATTGAGAAGCCACATCAGCCACTGTAATTTACGACAAGTTAGATAAGTAATTAAAGATAATTGAGGGTCACTGTAGACCATTTTGATAGTTTTCTCTTTTGTGAAACTTAAATTAAACCTAGATTATAGATGTGATATGCCATAGGTCATCCTTCGATCGATTGTAGAACTTGGAAACCCATTTAGGGAATATTCGTTCACATTTTTGTTGAACGCAGTTGGTTTTTACCATCCTGTATTAAAACATTTCCTTTTATCTATAGTGCAATTTATAAACGATGTTTTGTGAGTAGAATAAAATTTCCAGTGGTAAACTTAACTGCTTTTTCGACGTTATTTTACCAGCTAACTAAAAATAGGAAAGCCTTGAACCAATTCCACTATATTTAGTTAGTATTAAGATTCTTTTACAGGGAGTGCAGTGGAGCTGACGCTGAGATCATTTAGTATTTGGTTATATCATCGCTAGTCTCACTGAACTCTTCTGAATTCTACATGTCATGTGTGGTCTGGCGTCTCCTTACCAGCAACAGATCCCAGGTTCAATCTAGTCAATTTCCTAAAAAAACACGCTCAGAGAGTCGTTGCGCGAAAGTGGTAGGGAGACACGATATATAACAAACAGACACCTCCCGTCTCCGGCCATCCTGATTTAGGTTTTCCGTGATTTCCCTAAATCGTTTCAGGCAAATGCCGGGATGGTTCCTTTGAAAAGGGCACGGCCGATTTCCTTTCCAATCCTTCCCTAACCCGAGCTTGCGCTCCGTCTCTAATGAGCTCGTTGTCGACGGGACGTTAAACACTAACAACCACCACCAAACAGACACCACCATGAATGTTTAGAGTAACACCAACTTCAAATTGTGTTGTTTTCATAATAGACGGAACATCAACACAACGCCACGTCGCTCGGTACAGGATCGGCAGTTTTATGCCACCATTATCTAATCTTTTGGAACTGGCGATAAAATTGCCATGTTACGTTACATGAAGCCAAAGCGTGAAAAGATCAGGTGATGGCAACATAAGACTGTTGAAAACAGTCGTCTTGGAACAGTAAATGTCTCTACAATGCCAACAGGCAATTTGTCATAACTGGACACTAAAGCCATAATAATATTGCAGTAGATGATTGCTTGTGAAAAGTCGAAACCGATTATCCGAGGCCGACAAAGCGCAATTTTGACAACAATGTTTGGACGGCACTGCGCAACATCTACGAGGGCGTGCTGGAAAGAAATGCCACCGAATTTGTAATTTTAAAATCCTTAAAGCTTTTAAAATAAAACAAAAGTTATTAACATTATACCTCTTTATTCCTCATATCTCCACATGTGTCCCAACATAGTCACACTTGCAACGAAAACATTTCACCCAACCAGAATCTAGTTTGTTGATACAGTCACAGTAGAAAGTTCGACGTTGTTGACGGAGTCACAACCTTACCTCTACTTACACTTCTTCAGCACTATTAAAATGAAGTCCTTGGGGAGGCGCTCATTAAGTTTTGGAAACTGTTGAAAATCGGTTGAGGCCAAGTTGGTACTCTATGGGGGATGATCGATGACGGTAAAGCCAAGGCGTCTGATTGATCTTGCAGCGCTCGTGTGTAGTCTGGCATTACATGCAGAAGGTGAACGTGTTCCACGTGTGGACGCACACTTCCAATTTGTGCATTCAGTTTTCTGAGGATTTCTCAAGCACCGACATAGTTACGTTACACACCGCCATGTTACACTCTACAGTTCATAGTCCTGTAGCGGTAGAGGACTGCTAATATGCAGGCATGAAGTATAAAGATGTATAATGGTAGTAACATTTGTTTCATTTAAAAAGCTTTAAGATTTTTCGAATACACATTTCGGAGGCATTACTTTCCAGCACGGCCTCGTATTTGCCGTATTTTCCATAGCCTTTGCTTTTTCTTTCGTTTCTGATTCGTAAATTGCAAAATAATTATATTTCTCTCTCTGAGGAGCTCCCTGTTTTACTTTTGAAGTATTTTGATTAAAGAAACTTTTTCTATATTTTTACGTTTTTATTTATGCACAGTGTAAGTTTTTTTCTAATTTTGGGGTATTGTGAAACCAAAATTAATTGTCACTTTCAGACATTGACCCTCTTTCCTGGAACAAATACAACGTTCATACCGCATCACGAAAATGAAATAGTCAATAAAATAAAGATAAATAGACAGAAAGATAGTATCCTCTGCTATAAGATGAAATTAAGCCACGAGAAGAGTTTAACTTCTGATGTTAGTAGACCATGGTAACATTAAACTTTTTTCCCGCAAAGCTTTGAAAGCGAAGTTCTGTTCCGTTCCGCACCTTTGATGGCGTTTGTTAATGCCACCATTCGAAATGCACTGTGGGATATGTTCCATTGCATGCCGTCAAGATTGCATCGACCCATCGACCTTATACAATACGTAAAACGAGATGACAGTCCCAGGTGATGCCAACACAGAAAGAAAAGAAGCTCAGCGTAAGTACTGAACACCACAACGCGTGAAGAAAAATCTTTCAGATGAGGCTTATAGAAAAAGTCAATTCGCAACAAGCCAAAAGAAATTCTTCTTCAGTTCGCCAAATATAGGAGTGTGATGGCGTCCAAAGCGTAGTGGGACTTACGTTCGCTGTTATAGTGTTTACATGTTCATCTACATAATTACACTGCAATTCACAGTTAAGTGCCTGGCAGAGGGTTCGTCGAACCACCTTCAAGCTTTTTGTCTAGCTTTACACTCTCGAGCTGGAAAAGCGGAAACTTAAATCTTCTCGTGCGAAGTCTGATTTCTCTTATTTTATTATGATGACCGTTTCTCGTCATGTAGGTAGACGCCAACAAAATATTTTCACATTTTATTTAATTTACCATCTGGTGATACATGTATAAAGATTAGAAAACTGTGTGTCAATAGTTAAACACATCCAGAATGAGATTTTCACTCTGCAGAGGAGTGTGCACTCATATGAAAGTTCCTGGCAGATTAAAACTGTGTGCCGGACCGCGACTCGAACTCGGACCTTTGTTCGAGTCTTGGTCGGACACAGTTTTAATCTGCCAGGAACTTTCATTTAAACACATCACTCCAGCATTAAATGACACAAAGGAGAACAGTTACTTAGAGATATCAAGTTCTTTTGTGTATCACTCGTCGCTGTCAAGAAAACTTCGAAAGGACCCTTGTAGGCCCGTGCAGAACATGTTGGTACAATATGGGCAACTTTCTGTCGTTCCGAAACGCATTCACACGAAAGTCATGAAGATTTTGACGGGCTAGTGTAAAATGTCTTGGACATCTGTCGTGGCCGGTTCGGTTGCGGTTCAGGTTAGTCCTAATTGCCCGAGGCTGGTCGAATGCAGGGGGTTTCTTCTACATGTAAGGCATTGTCAGGCATTGTGGAAAACAGTTTTGTTACCAGAAGCGTTTCCATTCATTGACGATACTGAATTAACTTTTCAAGAGAGTCTTGACTGTGATGAGAGTGGAATGTCTTGAGTTCTTTTCCGCTTTACGGGCAATATATTGTACAATACTGGGAAGTCAATGTTCTCAACAGTCTTCTGATATCTACGCAGTAGCGCGCTTTCCGATTGATATCAGGATATGGAAAGATAGGTAGCCAGAATGTGGGAGTAGATCGTATTGACGCACTAACATTGGTCTTGGCCTCGTTGAGCTGCACGTTTATCTTTTTTACGTGGAAAATAGTAAGTCAGACAGGCGCACAGAACTCTGCTGCATAGTATGCCAGGTCGACCCGAAGAAAGTCTGCTAACGGTCCCCAACGAGTGCTGCTGAGTTTACGTAGAATGTTGTTTCTGCTTTTGAGCTTGCTAGGTTTTCGTGTCAGGAGCTCCTTAAAAAGCAAGTGTCCTGTCTTACGTAATACCAAGGCAAATATCTAAAGCAGAAACGCAGAGTTAGCAGATAATCTCAAGGATCTTTTAGCTAACATGAATTTGTCACAATATTTTCACAATCTGAGGAGAAAGTTGCGATTTAAATACCACGAGGAGATCCTGCTGAAACCAAAAACGCCTTTGTTTTAATGACCGCCGCACCAATTCGCGTGTTATATATCCGAGGCGCTCGCTTCCCTATTTTGTGACAGTACAAAACGAGCTGCACTTCTTTGGACTTTCCCAATGTCCATCGTCAGTTCTATCTGATGCGGATCCCACACCACACAGCAGTACCTCAGAAGATGTCGTACTACCTTAGTACAGGCAGTCTCTTTAGCAGATCTGTTGGATTTCCTGTTCTGTCAATGAATTGTAGTCTGTGGTTTGCTTTGGCCATAACATTGTCTATGTGATCATTCTAATTTCAGGTTTTCGTGGCCGTGCGGTTCTAGGCGCTTCAGTCTGGAAACGCGTGACCGCTACGGTCGCAGGCTCGAATCCTGCCTCGGGCATGGATGTGTGTCATGTTAGGTTCAAGTAGTTCTACGTTCTAGGGGACTGATGGCCACAGATGTTGTCCCATAGTGCTCAGAGCCATTTGAACCATTGTTTGCAGTTTTTCGTAATTCTTGTAATCCCTGAGATTTAGTTAAATTTACAGACCTCAGATGTGAGTGATTTATCGTGTAACCCAAATTCAGCGGATTGCTTTTAGTATTCATGTGGATGACTTCACGCCTTTCATTATTTAGAGTGAATTGCCACTTTGCGCACCACACAGATATCTTGTCCAAATCATTTGATAACTTCACAAGATCGTAAATGACTCATCCGCAAAACATATAAGAAGGCTGCTCATATTGCCAAATTGTTTATGTGGATCAGGAACAGCAGAGCGCCTGTAACACTTCCTTGGGGAACGCCACATATTACTTGTGTTTTTTTCTCAATAACTTTCTTTTACTGGTACTTAATGTACTTTCTCAGTCTTTAAGATGGAAGTTTCAGTTCTGTTTCTTACTGCTACTTTGTATGCTGTTAATAACAGTGCGATTCAGAGCTGTAGAGTTTAGTACTCAACGAATGTACCACGATAAGTGCTGATTATCCCGAAAGTCATGTGATGAAAGGTTTTAACGTTTCGTTCCTGATTGCGGCCTTTTATGCGTCCAGTATCAATTTTGTTCCGTGTTGTAGTTGAACGTTGGTACTGAGTGGAGATTAGCTCACTCGTCATATCTTTCATTTATCACTGATAACGCAACTTCATTACATTTTAATGTGTTTCTCATGGTCACTGTCTCATATTAAAATTATGGTAGATATGTAAGAGATTTTCCCTTGTTTCGTGTGTCACTGTCTGGTGAGAAAGTTTTTTGCGTCGTTTTCTGCTGCATAATAGATTTAACGCCATCATGTAGCCATCATGTATTTCTTTCGCGTCACTGTCTTACATCAGATTTCGACGTGACTCTCTCCACTGTCACACGAGAAACTGTAAGATACTTACCTCTCAGTGCCTTGAAGGAATAAGGAGGAAAATCACCTCATTCGAGGCCCGTTTAGCTGTTCAGGGAATGACTGGAGGACATGCATGCTATATGAGAACATAAAGAACGCCACCATCCATATGAACTGAAATCACTATTTATAGTTTTTAGGGCGACATAAGTGAAATTTAAGAGTGAGTGGCTTTGAAAGAAATGTCAAAGTAAAGAGTGAGAGAAAGCAAAGAAATAGTATAACAACGATTGTAAGTTAGAGATAAAATTAAACAGTTTTGTTTTCAGAGAACTTATAAACAGTTGAAAACATAAATAAAAATGAAAAAGGAAAAGGCAGCCAGTGCTAAATCTGCATCTTGCTGAAAATATGGACGAATTAGGAAAATAAGATAATATCATCAGACTGACTACAGCATTAAAACCAAGAAACACGTACAGAGAAGGTTGGTATAGAAAAAGAGAGATTTGTTTTAGTACGTTAGTTCACTGCTGTGAAATACTGAATTGGAACTGGAAAGTTTGGAGTCTACTAACTTATGAAAGTGAAACGTTGACAATGAAAGGAATGACGTGTTTTGATGTAACAGGCAAACTGAAGCGACGAATAAAAATTCTTACGAAGAGCAGGATTCGAACCCGACTCATCTACTCACTAGGCAGATGCGCTAACCACTATGCCGCCCTGCCACAGTGGCTTTGCACTCCTACATGGAATACCATAGATCACCTCCTCCCTCAATCCAAATTCCAGTCCACACCTCAGCCCACTTGGTATCCCTACCCATACTTGAAAAGCGTTGCAGAGGCTCTCCAACTTTAAGGGAATAGCATCTCAGCATCGAACGAAACGTTAGATCCTGCCTGAAACCCAGGAATAGGTTGGGATACTGGTTACCGCATCTGCCTAGTGAGCAGGAGCCGCATGTTCAAATCACGGGCTTGCTAAAAATTTTCGTTCGTCGTTTCATTCTGCATGTATACACTGAAGAGCCAAAGAAACTAGTACACCTGACTAATATCGTGTGGGGCCCCCGCGAGCACGCAGAAGTGCCGCAGCACGACGTGGCATGGACTCGACTAATGTCTGCAGTAGTGCTGGAGGTAATTGACACCATGAATCCTGCAAGGCTGTCCATAAAACCGTAAGAGTACGAGGGGGATGCAGATTTCTTCTGAGCAGCGCGTTGCAAGGTATTGAACATATGCTCAATGATGGCCATGTCTGGGGTTTTTGGTAGCCAAAAGATGTGTGTAAACTCAGCCACTCTGTAGCTATTCTGGTCTCGCGGGATGCCGCGTTGTCCTGCTGGAATTGCCCAAATCCGTGGAATGCACAATGGATATGTACGGATACAGGTGAACAGACAGAATGCGTCTGTTCATGCCAGGAGTCCCATATCACTCCAACTACACACGCCACACACCAATGCAGAGCCTCCACCAGCTTGAACAGTTCCCCTGTTGACATGCAAGGTCCATGGATTCATGAGTTTTTCTCCATACCTGTACACGTACAATTTGAAACGAGACTCCTCCGTTTCCAGTCATCAACAGTCCAATGCTGATGTTGAAGGTCAGTCAGGTTAGTCAGGATTTCCCGTTTCGTTCGGTACTGGTGTGCTATTCCAAGACGGCTGGAGAATCCAGGCCTTCGTGCAAATTTTCGTCCTTTGCTTCAATCTGCATACATACACCAAAGATACTTGAGATTATAAAATGTCTGTGGAACCATATAGTTCCATTTGAATAACGATTTCTTGTTTGACGATTACATCATAATTCCGTCAATGGGTAAAGGGCTTGGAGGAATAATTGAACGGATGGACAGTGTGTTGAAATGAGATCACAAGAGCAATTTAAACAAAAGTAAATGATGGGTAGTAGAATGAAATACAGTTAAATCGACCGATGGTGAGGGTATTGGATATGAAAGTGAGACACGACAAGTAGCAGATGAGGTTTTTGAAAAATGTGTAATATAAATTTAAATGTTGGAAATCATTTCTGTAGATATTTGCCGGACCACTGGTTTGTATTGGAGTGATATGTTTCCTCTTTTTCTATTTGTGTATTGTTCAGCCTTTTTACCTTTTAAAAAGTCGTACCACCACACTGTCAAAGATTTCATTTACTGTATGTTTCATCAAATTCCTCCACTTTGCTGCATTTATTTATTTATATTTATCTTATTGACATCGATTAAGTTCCTTATGTATTATGTAGTTACATTGATAATTGTTTCGTCTTTTAATTGGTTTGTTTCTCACTCTACATGTTTTATGCCTCCTGAAGTAGCCTTGTCAAGTACTAATTTTACTTTATTTTATTAGTTTTGTTTATTAACAGAAACTGTTATGTAGACATGCTGTTTCTATTTTGTTATATGGTTTTTCCTGCCTATTCGATTTTTTATTTATTTACTGTTCAATTTTTTACTTTTTCGTTGCATTACCACCACACTGCCAAAGATGCTACTCACTGTATGTTTCTGCTTCAATCTAGACGTGCAACTTCTCCTCAAATGTTGTTTACAAACACTGCAACTTCGTTGATGACAATATTCAGTAAATGTCTGAAGATGGCCTTGAAGGGGGAAAACCTGTTATCATAATAAAGCTAGTACTGTTGAACAAAAGTAAACTGGCGCTTTTCATTTATTATAATGTTGATCCACCAAGAACCCACGGAAGATTCAGTTAACATGAATTCCATCATTGTTGAGTACATGACGCTTATGAATGGCTGCAATGGTGACCAAGTAGCCGAACATGCAGAGCACCTAGTCCATTTCATGTAAACACAGCCCTCCCCAATATGGATCCCCCACCGGCTTCCGCAGTGCCTTCTTGATAACTTGGGACCATGGCTTTGTGGGGTCTGCGTCTTACTCGAATCCTACCATTAGATATTACGAATTAAAATCAGGACTCGTCTGTCCAGGACAACGTTTTACAGTCGCCTAGGGACCAAACAATATCTTCACGGGCCCAGGAGAGGCGCTACAGTCAATGTCGTGCCGTTAACAAAGGCACTCGGGTCAGACGTCTTCCGCCGTAGCCCATTAACGCCAGATCCCAACTCACCATCCTAAAGCATACACTATGTGATCAAAAGTACCCAGAGACCTGGCTGAAACTGACTTAAAAGTTCGTGACGTCCTCATAGGTACTGCCGGAATTCAATACGGTGTTGGCACACTTGATGCTGCCTTCCACTCCTGCAGGCATACGTTAAGTCAGGCGCTGAAAAGTTTCTTGGGGTATGACAAGCCCATTCTTCACGGGGTGCCGCACTGAGGAGAGATATCGGTCGGCGAGGCCTGGCACGAAGTTGGCGTCCCAAAACATCCCAGAGTTGTTCTACAGAATTCAGGTCACCACTCTGTGCAGGCCAGTCCATTACAGGGATGTTGCTGTCGTGTAACCACATCGCCACAAGCCGTGCATTATGAACAGGTGCTCGATAGTGTTGAAGGATTCAATCCCCATCCCCGAATTGCTCGTCAACAGTGGGAAACAAGACGGTGCTTAAAAAATCAATGTACACCTGCGCCATGATAGTGCCTCGCAAATTAACAAACATGAAAAACACGACCACACCATGACACCACCGCCTCCAAATTTTACTGTTGGCACTACAAACGCTGGCAAATGTCGTTCACAAGGCATTCGCCATACCCACACCCTGCCATCGCATCGCCACGTTGTGTACCGCGATTCGACACTCCACACAACGTTTTTTCCAATATTCAATCGTCCAATGCTTACGCTACTTACACCAAGCGAGGCGTCGTTTGGCATTTACAGAAGTGATGTGTGGCTTATGAGCAGCCCCTCTACCATGAAATCCAAATTTGTTCACCTTCCACTTAACTGTCATAGTATTTGCAGTGGATCTTGTTGCAGTTTGGAATTCCTGTGTGATAGTCTAGATAGACGTCTGCCTGTTTCACATTGCGACCCTCTTCAACTGTCGGTGGTCTCCGTCAGTCAACAGACGAGGTTGGCCTGTACGCTGTTATGCTGTACGTAACCCTTCACGTTTCCACTTCACTATGACATCGGAAACAGTGGACCTAGGCATGTTTAGGAGCGTGGAAATCTCACGTACAGACGTATGACACAAGTGACACCCAATCACCTGACCACATTCGAAGTCCGTGACTTCCGCGGAGCGTCCCATCCTGCTCTCTCACTATGTCTAATGACTACTGAGATCGCTGATATGGAGTACCTCGCAGTAGGTAGAAGTACAGTCCACCTAATACGAAAAACGTATGTTTTGCGGGGTGTCTTGATACTTTTAATCACATATATTGCACGGTTGTCGTGCATCCGACATTGATTTCTGCAGTTATTTCACTCAGTGCTACTTGTCTGTTAGCACGGACAACTCTACGCAAACACCGCTGTTCTCGGTCATTAAGGCCGTCGGCCAGTGGGGTGTCAGTGGCGAGGGTAACGCCTAAAGTTTATTATTTTCGGCACACACTTGACACTGTGGATCTCGGAAAACTGAATTGACTAACGATTTCCGAGATGGAATGCCCCTGCATCAAGCTCCAACTACCATTTCGCGTTCAGTCTGTTAATTATCGTCGTGTGGCCATGATAACGTCGCAAACCTTTTCACATGAATAACCTGTGTACAAATGACAGCTCCGTCAATGCACTGCCTTATTATGCCTTTTGTACGTGACACTACTTCGATCTGTATATGTGCACATCAGTGTAGCATGACTTTTGTCATCTCAGTGCACAGTGCCGAATGGGCACAATATTTCGGCCATCAGACGTGTCGCCATCGTCAGGCGCACTGAACAACTGACCTTGAGGGCGCGCACGACTGATATTTATCCCCTCCCTTCCTCGGCCCGTTCCATTCGCAGTCCGCGCTCGAGAACGAGCGTTGACGGCCGAAAACGCGGCGGAAAGGCGTCTGCTCCTACATCCACGCTACCGCAACTCGGGTACCCTGCTTGTAGGCTCTGGCCAATCGCTTCTGTGTAAGATCGAAAAAGAGTTTGCCACAAGCAGTGTCTCTTCAATACAGAATCTTATTGTTCTCAGGTTTAAAGTTTGTTTCATCTATCCTCTATTCCCTGAATGACTTTTACAAACACAAGTTTTTGTCATATCTCCACATTCATATTCCAGACCGTGACTACATACCAATCACTGTTGCCACTCCGACCTGTTTCACTCTAGAAAACCATGTGTGTTGTCACATGCTAGTGAGACGAGCACAATAATTTTCTGATTTATTACTTTTTTTCTCGCTGCTTTCATAACCGAAGAATTAAATCAGGCATGATTAGAGTCTAGCTCTTCTTCTTCTTCTTCTTCTTCACATCAAAGTTTAGACAATATTTCTGACAAGAATTTACATACTAAGCACCACCTTGTTTTTTATTTATGGATTCTTCCGCCGCTTCTTGATAGAACAATTCCATATTGAGGGTTGAATAACCCTTAGGCGGTTTTTTGTTCTACTGATTTTTATTTGTATGCACTAGTTTTCGGCTTATTAGGCCATCTTCAGGTAACTACTGGCTATGGTTTACGAAGAGCTTGTGTTCTTACGAAGCAAACTTCCTGACTAAGATACAACGCACTTACATTCTATCTTTAGTTGTGGTAATGTCCTTGGAATTGTCAACAATTAGTTTCAAGGTCAACAAATAGCAAAAAATTGTAATTTGTAGTAATGTGTATTCTAAATAATTCTAATTGTTCTCATACATGATACTGATAAATCATAAAAAAATGATTTATTATGTTAAAGAACAGTTTTACAGAATAAAAAGTCATAAGATCCATTTGACAATTCCAAAGACAATACCACAACTAAAGATCGTATGTAAGTGCGTTGAATCTTAGTCCAGAATGTCTGTTTCATAAGAATACAGGCTCCTTGTAAACAATAGCCAGTAGTTACCTTAAGATGGCCTAATAAGCCGAAAACTAGTTCATACACATAAAATTCAGTAGAACAAAAAACGGCCTAAGTGTTATTCAACCACATTGTTTCATTCTTCCAAATTCTCTTTTTCCTGACGGCTTAAACTTGTTTACAATGACTGGAGTTCAGTCTTATTCCACACGATTAATTTGTTGCCTGCCTTCTTGCACACCGCCTTTCAAGTTAAGTATCCCTAATTCTTCTCGTATAATCTCATTCCTTATAAGAGACCTGCTTGACCAATGTTTGACACACCTCAAAAATTTCATTTCAGCCGATTGTATGCTGATGTTGTCTTTCTTTTTGTCAACCGAAGATACACTGTCATACAGAAATTTTGTCACAGCCATTGATTTGTAAATCTTTTAATTTATTTATTTTCCAGTCTTGTTCTTCAAGCTTCTGTTTGCACTGAGGTGACAGAAGCCATGTGATAGAGATATGCTCATATACGGATGGCGGTAGTACCGAATACACAAGGTATACCACGGAATCGAATTGATACAGCTGTGATTTGTACTCATGTGATACAAGTGCAAAAGGTGTCCAACGACATCATGGCCGCACGACAGCGACTAACAGTCTTTCAGCGTGGAATCGTAGTTGGAGCTAGACGCATGGCACGTGCCGTTTCGGAAATCGTTAGGCAATTATTCGGTACTCTGAGATCCACAGTTTGAAGAGTAGGCCGAGAATACCTAATTTCATATATTATCTCTCATCACCGACAATGCAGTGGCTGAGGGCCTTCACCTGACAACCGAGAACAGTGGCGTATGCGTAGAGTTGTGAGTGCTAACATACAAGCAACACTGAGTGAAACAACCGCAGAAATGGATGTGGGACGTACGATGAACATATCCGTTAGACAGTGAGTCGAAATCTGGTGTTAATGGGCTATGGCAGCAGACGAGCGACGCGAGTGCCTTTTGCTAACAGCACGACATCGCCTGCTGCGCCTCTCCTGCCATCCTCACCGTCTCTCTTGAGCCCTAGACGACTGGAAAAATGGGGCTTGAGCAGATGGATCATGATTTCAGTTGGTAAGAGCTGATGGTATGGTTAGTGTGTGGCGCAGATCCAACGAAGCCACGGACCAAGTTCTCGACAAGACACTTTCAAGATGCTGGTGGTCCCTAATGCTGTGGGCTGCGTTTAAATGGAACGAATGGATCCTCTGGTCCAACTGAACCGATTAATAAAATGTAAATGATTATGTTCGGCTACCTGGAGGCCATTTGCAGCCATTCATCGACTTCATGTTGCCAAATAACGATGTCACGTCACTGGGCTACAATTATTTTCCATTACATGAATAACATCCAGGAGAATTAGAGAGAATTATTTGGCCATCCGTATGAACGTGCATGAATCATATCGAACATTCGTAGGACATAACCGACAGGTGACGTCGTACACAACACCCTGTACCAGCAACACTTTGTCTATTATGAACGGTTGTTTGGCATCTTGTCTCATTATTTCTTCAGCGGATTCCAACGACATGTCGAGTCAAATGGTTCAAATGGCTCTGAGCAGTATGGGATTTAACTGCTGAGATCATCAGTCCCCTTGAACTCAAAACTACTTAAACCTAACTAACCTAAGGACATCACACACATCCATGCCCGAGGCAGGATTCGAACCTGCGACCGTTGCGGTAGTGTAGTTCCAGACTGTAGCGCCTAGAACCGCTCAGCCACTCCGGCCGGCCATGTCGAGTCCACGCCACGTCGAGTTGATGTACTATGCCGGGCAAAAGGAGATTCGACACGATATTAGGAGGTATCCCTTGACTTCAGTCATTTGAATGTATAATTCCACATATGCCTGCCCCCGGTAGCTAAGTGGTGGAATGACATACCTAACGGCCCGGGTTCGAGTCCCGGCTGGGTCGCAGATTTTCTACGCTCTGCGACTGATTGTTGTGTTATCCTTATCACCATTTCATCCCCATCGAAACGCAAGTCACCGAAGTGGTATCAATTCGAAAGACTTGAACCAGGCGAACGGTCTACCCGTCGGGAGGCCGTTGCCACATGGCTTTTCCATTTCCATTCCACATATGTGTTGAAATTTACTGATTTTATGCTGTGATTCATTATCGTTTTTTAGACTGGTACCGCGCTCTGAACATCTAAAACTGGCGTCTTGGTAATGTGCGTTGTCTAGAAATGGCAATTTTTGATCGGCCTGGGTGTTTTCGATAGTGAGTTTTCTCACTTCAGTTTTAGTGGTGGGTATTTTCAGATTGCAGCATCGTCATCCTAATTCAAATAACCCACAAGCCGAATGCTGTAAGCTTGCCTCTTTATTCTGCATTAAGACTACATTGATTGCATAACGTATCTCATTAAGATGGTAGCTTCTTTTCACTTGTATACAAAATAAACTTCATTCTTCCATTTTCTTATAAGATCCTCGATATAGATGTTAATGAGTGTAGTTGACAAGCTGCTCGTTTGCCCGACAATTTGAATTATTATTATTTCTTCTGTTTTTGAGTTGCCTGTGTTTCTGATTATTTTGAAACCTTAAGATTTTGGTTGGCTGTACAACACGTATGGGATATCTCCCTTGGTACATTACTGTCTGCGGTAGGTTTCTAACGACAGAGTAAAAAGCTTTTCCGGAGTCGATAAAAGCCACATTTGTTTGTAGAATTAGTTTGCACCCTTTTCCCAAAATACTGTTTGTGGGGTCTTCCTCTCTCGTACCGTACAAGGTGCCTAATGGATGCTGCGTTCTCAGAATTTTATACAACGATTCAAGCAAATAACAATTAGTAGTTTTGCACTACTGGCCATTAAAATTGCTACGCCAAGAAGAAATGCAGATGATTAAACCAGTATTCATTGGACAAATATATTACACTAGAACTGACATGTGATTACATTTTCACGCAATTTGGGTGCATAGATCCTGAGAAATCAGTACCCAGAACAACCACCTCTGGCCGTAATACAGCCTTGATACAACTGGGCATTGAGTCAAACAGAGCTTGGATGGCGTGTATTTTTGTGTACAGGTACAGCTGCCCATGCAACTTCAACACATCAAGAGTAGTGACTGGCCTGTTATGACGAGCCAGTTGCTCAGCCACCATTGACCAGACATTTTCAATTGGTGAGAGATCTGGAGAAAGTGCTGGCCAGGGAAGCAGTAGAACATTTTCTGTAGCCAGATAGGCCCGTATAGGACCTGAAATACGCGATCGTGCATTATCCTGCTAAAATGTAGGGTTTCGCAGGGATCGAATGAAGGGCAGAGCCACGGGTGGTAACACATCTGAAATGTAACGTCCACTGTTCAAAGTGCCGTCAGTGCGAACAAGAGGTGACCTAGACGTGTAACCAATGGCACCCTATACCATCACGCCAGATGATATACCAGTATGGCGATGACGAATACACGCTTCCAATGTGCGTTCACCGCGATGTCGCCAAACAAGGATGCGACCATCATGATGCTGTAAACATAACCTGGATTCACTCGAAAAAATGACGTTTCGGTATTCGTGCACCCAGATTCGTCGCTGAGTACACCATCGCAGGCGCTCCTGTGTGTGATGCAGCGTCAAGGATAGCCGCAGCCGTTGTCTCCGAGCTGATACTCCATGCTGCTGCAAACGTCGTCGAACTGTTCGTGCAGATGGTTGTTATCTCGCAAGCGTCCCCATCTGTTGACGCAGGGATCGAGACGTGGCTGCACGATCCGTTACAGCCATGCGGATAAGATGCCTGTCATCTCGTTTGCTAGTGATACGAGGCCGTTGGGACCCAAGCACGGCGTTCCGTATTACCCTCCTGAACCCACTGATTCCATATTCTGCTAACAGCCATCGGATCGCAACCAACTCAAGCAGCCATGTCGCTATACGATAAACCGCAATGGTGACAGGCTACAATCCGACCTTTATCAAAGTCGAAAACGTGATGGCACGCAGTTCTCCTCGTTACACGAGGCATCACAACAACGTTTCGCCAGGCAACGCTGGTCAACTGCTGTTTGTGTATGAGAAATCGGTTGGAAACTTTCCTCACGTCAGCACGTTGTAGGTGTCGCCACCGGCGCAAACCGTGTGTGAATGCTCTCAAAAGCTAATGATTTGCATATCACTGCATCTTCTTCCTGTCGGTTACATTTCACGTCTGTAGCTCATCATCTTCGTGGTGTAGCAATTTTAATGGCCAGTAGTGTATTTTAATGAATCAGATTCACAATACTTAACTTTCTCTTTACCACAAGTGTCGCAAGCGATGAGCGACAAGCAAACAGTAATGTTTTTCGCTATAGAGAGTTCCAAACAAGCAATGGATGTGTAACACTAATAAGTGCTATCGTAGCGTTCTCTGCTAGGCCGCGTTAATGCTGTCCGAATACTGAGCGGCAGAGACTGGCAGGAGCGGCGCTTTTGTTCTCCTCTTGTAGAGGCCGCTCCTGTCGTAGTGACATCATAGTCAGCGAACCGTTGGCCGACGTCGTTTCACCGCCATCTCTTCTCTCGCACTCCTCATCTTCGTTCTGGCGCTTGTGGTTACGCCAGAACACTGTTAATGCTAAAAATATTATCCTTGTGTCCCTTCCAAAATCTCTTTGTTCTTCTAGCAGAAATACATCTTCCATTGTCGTCAAGAGATTATTTAATATTTTTGAGTAGATTATCTAAATTGAATTTAAAACACTTTTAAGTACCTCTGTAACTGTCACATACTCTTTCAGAAATTAGAAATAGAAATTACGTCTGCGTCATTCCAGTCATCCGAGACTTTGTAACTTCGCCAGCATCTATTGAATAAATGTAAGAGCCTTAACTCACGCAGCGTCAAATTTATTAAATCTGGGCCGCACGCTTTACGAATTTTTAGATCTTTTAAAACCTGTTGGAGCTCGTCTGATGTTACTGAGTCAATTATCTTACTGCCTTGCTGGAAATTTCAATATAGCATAGGATTCTTGTAATGCTTTATGCGTTGCTCTTTATTGGTTTATTAACTCTGCCATTCTCTCTTTTAGAGTGATGAATGTTTTTCAAAATTATATAACAAAATTCTGTTTTCCATGTATGTCATGTCCCATGTGTAATCAATTTATCCGAAAACTCTTCTTTCCCTATCCTTATTAGTTGTTTTGCGTGGTTTCGCTTATTTTTGTATTGCCGCTGTCCTTGCGTTTATTTTTGTGGTAGAAGTTCGTTTAGAGTTTGTTTTGCTTTCAAGGCTTCCTGTATCCTGCACTTTTCATTTTGTTTTTCTTTCAAGGCTTCCTATATCACAAGTTCCCTTTTTCTTCTTATTTTTTTCTTTCTTCCGACCGCTTTAAGTGCTGCATTTGTACACCGTCTTTAGTATTATTCCACTCACTTAATCTCTATTACATTGAATGTTGGAGTGTTTCAAAAATGTTGCTTGAACCTGTTTGATAAAGGTTTTTTACACTTTCCTCCTCCATCAAATATGCTTCGAATACTTCTCTAAAAACTGTTTTCTTTTAAAAAAATATCTTCCATTTAGCTATTTATGTTGCAGTTGACACTAGCAGGAAATGATCTTAATATATGTCCTTTCCCCTCTAAACTCTTACATCTTGTGCCTGGTTTGTCATTTTGAGGTTACAATCAAATAATATATTATAGATTTTAAGCCTCGAGCCAACCACTTATATTTATGTCTATCCTTTTTCCTGCGGAATAAGCTGCATGTTTTTTAGCTGATTATGTGTCGCAAACTGTTTCATCTGTCCCTCATTATCATGAATGTCTTAAAAGCGGCAACCACTTCTCTCATCGGATGGTTGCCAATTCGTGCATTTCAGTCTCTAGATATTATACATGATCTTTCTTATGTATTTTATCTACTTCCTTCTTCAGGGCATCACAAAAATTTTTGATCTTCTTTCATTCTTTCTTCTGGGGCGTAAGCACCTACCATGTGAAAAATCAACCGTTTATTTTAAATCTGCTTGTTGCAAGTTTACTCATTTATGTTATTATAATTTATTGTGCTACTTCCCAATGTACTATTCATTAAAATTGCTGCTCAGAAGCCTGTTCTTCTATTTTCTGGAACACCACTATGTACTAGCGTATAAGCTTCTAATTCTACAGTACCTTTTAATTTTTATGTAATAATCGCTGTATATACATTATTTAGAATCGTGTTCAGGTTTGACTCCTTTATTCGCAGTTCTGCTACACTCCAGGTTTTCGTTCTTGCTCGATCCAGAATTGTAAATATTGGTCCTACCCTTGTGCTTAGGCCGTTTGCCCATGGATCCATCCCATTGTTTTTTTTTTCTTATTGTGAAGATTAACAGATTGCAGACCTCAACGATGACTGACGAAAACAGTGTACCAACGCAACAGCTAGCTCAGCAGCTAGGATAATATGACTGGTAGTGGCCCCGAAGGCTACAAGGAGGAAACTCCTCCAGTGGACTTCCCTGGCTGGTTCCCTATTCCAGGATCTGAGTCCAGGGGCAAATTCAAATACTGCTTTACATATTAATAATTAATGAAATGTGTGTTAGTAAAAATGTTAGGTTTCAAGGACATGGCCATGTTACAAATATTGTGGGCAAACTGCGCGAAATTACTAGCAATCGTCCTGGATAAGTTACTAAAGATGTGACAGTACGCACTAATTACTGGACCGAGCATGGTTAACGTTCAGAAAGCCCTCACTCAGAACGCGCGGCCGACGCTCCGTCTGTGAATGCCTGCAAACCATCACGTTCCTCATATCAATGCAGTCGGCATGTCGAACAGGTATCGGCCAGCCAATTGGAGCACGCCTGCTCCAGCTCCAACAGGTACGCTTCCCAATACGGACAGGCATTTGCTGTTATCCCCAATTACGTCACTGCCAATCTGGAACGCCTTATTGACGCCTGTAACGCTGCACGAAACCTGAGCCACAGGGGGAATATTACTGTGTCCGATTCACGAGGTATGTCAGTGTGACACTTTGCTGAAGTGCACATTTACCGTCAGGGATTTTTTAACACCCGTATTGGGGACGAGACCTGAACTGAACGAGTCCTAAGCTTGAGAGCAACCCGTAAAATGTGAACTCAGCATGGAATGAGAGAGACATAACCTGCTTGCCAGGGCTGACGTTCGTCTTGGATCTGGCAAGTATGTACCTTGTGTTCTGCCTACACAGTTCCCTTGCATCTGCTGCTCCTGTGACTGTGTGCGTGTATTTCTTCACGCGGTACAGATGGGGGGCTTAAATAACGACTTAAATAGACACATGAATAAAGAATTTCACAGGACATGTTGTCAGTTGACCATGTGCGAGATTTCATCAGTCACGACATGTTTTTGGCACTCGTTCGATAGCCAACAGAGCGAAATATTGGAATGGTACACACTGAAAGGCTGTCGCAGTGTCGTGTGAGGGGGGAGGGGGGGAGGGTCCTGTCGCAATATGTGTGAGTTTCAACCCGATACTGACTTTTGCATATTCGAAGGCGATTCAAATGAGAACCTTATAAATGCAGTACAGTTCCTAAAACTTGTGCTCTCGTTTTGGCGTCTGGCAGGAGTTGTCCACGTATCGCGCCTGAGGGCCAACAGTTAGCAGCTTGTTCTTGAGCGACTTTTTTTTTAATCTGTCAGACGTATGCGAATGCAACTCAGAGTGAAATCAAGTACAGCACGGTTACTCGTCTGTGTGTTTGTATCAAAGTGTGCGAGTGGTACAGCCTATGTAACGTCTACGGAAGACACTCGGTGTCCGGGCGAGGCACATTGTGTAGCGACGAACTAAAACCCTGCCGCATTAGAAGCGCTTCTGAATGAAAACAGGGGTATAAGGGTATTCCTGTTAACGAAATTGCCATTATTTTCGATATTAAAGGTAGAGAGGCACACAATATTGTACTTGATGCGCTTTCAATCAGTAAAGTGTCCGTAAGATTGGTGGCACGTCAGTTGACTGATGAATTGAGAGCTCGTCGAGTCAGTACGTGTGCGTTTTTTTTTTTTCTTTTTTATCATTTCCAGGTGGAAGAAATGTTACCAGAGATTAAGTCTTGGACACTGTCACCAAACTGAAACGAAAAGATTAACGTCGGGTGGGAGGCATTGTTCTTCGATGAAAAGTTGAAAATTGTGATACTCTAGTGGATGCATCCCCAAAACAAACGAATCCTTCTCACGAGATACTCGTCCACTTCCGAAGCGGTGTAACGCATAATATATCATGGGAAGTGACGTACATATAATTTTGCTGTAGTATGTCATTGCCATAATATTAAATAATTAAGGTATACATTTTGATCATTCTCGTAATATTGTTTTATACGCTTACTTAATTTATTGTAGATACAATCACGAAACACCTCTTTGGAACACATATTGACCATATTCAGAATTAAACATTTTCTGTTGTAGAGTCTAAAGTAAGTCTATAACACATGTCAATTATTATTCTCTATAGGACACACTTTTTTCCAAAATACTGTTTCATTATTGTGCACAATCTGCCCTTCCGACAAATAACTATAGGCTGTAAGTGGAGCAAACTCATATAAGCCCTTTTGATTACTGCATGCTCTTGCGTTTAATACAAGCAAAGTTGAATTAAGAGGGAGTTAATTGTTCAGAAATGAGATATGGGTTCACGTTACGTACTTTATAAGTTATGTACTACTCAGAAGGAGAAGTAAGAGGAATGAATGAAGTAGGAATGATTATGACAATAGAACTGGCTAAATGTGTGGAATATGTGGACTATGCAAATGACTGGGTTATTGGTGTAAGGCTGAAAGGAGCACAAAAAGATTTACTGATTGTCCAGGTGTATATGCCAACTTCAGAACATGATGACCAAATTGAAGAGGAAACGTACAATGTAATAGAAAGAATAATGGATGAAAATAAAAAATGCTGCAGAATAGTAATGGGAGACTGAAACACCATTGTGAGAAAAGGGAAAGAGGGAAACAAAGTAGGCAGTCTTGGTCTTGAAAAGAGAAATGATAGAGGTCAATGGCTAACTAACGTTTGCAGGGAAAGGCAGCTGATAGTGGCGAACACATGGTTCAAGAACCACAAGAGGAGGCTCTACACTTGGAAATCACCAGGGGGTAAATACAAAAACCAAATAGATTTTATACTGATAAAAGAAAGATACAGGAATGGAATCAAGAAGGTACACAAATTACCAGGTGCAGATATTAATAGCGACCACAACTTACTTATGGCAGAAATAGAAATAAGAATGAAAAAAAACTGAAGAAGGTGACCATGGCGAAGAAGTAGGATCTAGAGAAGATAAGATCCAACAATGAACAAATTAGGGAAATGCTGTTACGTGAGTATCTAAACACATTAGGATACAAAAAACCACCTGATAATGTCAAAGAGTAGTGGAATGTGCTGAAAGAAGGAATCATTAAAACAGGACAGCAAAATATAGGATATGTAAAAGGGAGAAGGTCAAAAAAAACAACAATGGGTCACACAAGAAAGATTTCCAAGATGGAGAAGAGTAGGAAATTTAAAAACAAGAACACTAAAGATGCAAGAAATAAATACCGAAGGTTAAATAATGAACTGTGAAGAGAAACAGAGCAGGCTAGGAAAAAATTGCTAAAAGAGGAATGCGATGCAACTGAAGAACTTGAAAGCAAAGAAAGATACGACTTACTATAAAACAGAGTGAAGACTATGACGCGGGAACAAAACAGAGCAGGAAGTGCTACTGTGGAATTTTTTAGTAGAGATGAAGAGGTGGTGTACAAAGACCGTGACGATGTCCTCCATAGATGGCAAGAATATCTAAAAGGGCTATACGACACAAATCGCTAACCAGAAACTCTGGAACTTGAATCACACAACGGTGTAAGTAATGATGGGAAAGGACTAACCATCATAATGGAAGAAGTAAAGTCTGCCGTAGCTGAAATGAAAAATGGCAAAGTGGTAGGTACAGATACGATACCGGGAGAAATATTAAAATGCTTGAACGAAGATAGAATAAGAGAAATATTGAGGTTATGTAATAAAATATATGACAGTGGTGAATGGCCCGAGAACTTTCTGACAACAGTAATGATTCCATTACCGAAAAACAAGGAACCAATAAATGCAGTAAACACAGGACAATCAGCCTAATTTCACAAGGATCCAAAGTGACGTTAAGAGTAATTAATAAAAGACTTGAAAAAGTAGTGGAGAAGAATCTTGGCGAGGAGCAGTTTGGCTTTAGATGGAATACGGGCACCAGGGATGCAGTACGGCTCCTACGAATCTTGGGAGAAAGGTTAATTGAAAAAGGAAGAGACCTATATATGTGCTTCATCGATGTAGAAAAGGCATTTGACAGTGTGGTTTGGGACACGCTGGTGACTATAATGAAGGAAAATGGAGTGGACTGGAAAACCAGAAGACTTCTAAATATTAAAACTTAAACAAAAGGCCTCAGTTAAAGTTAGAGGAGAAAGTACAAACTGGAGCGGACTAGGAAGAGGAGTAAGTCAAGGATGCTGTCCATCACCTAATCTTTTCAACCTCTACTTAGAAAATATGACTGACCAATGCTCATTGGATGACAAAGGAGTGGAAATTGGAGAAAAAAGAGTAGGGTGTTTGAGGTTTGCTGATGACATGGTCCTTCTAACCCCAGGGGAAAAAGAATTACAGGGTTTAGTGGACACCATTGAAGCAAACGGAAAAAAAATTATGGAATGAAAATTAACACAAAGAAAACAAAAGTATTGGCACTGGGAGAAATTAAAGAAATAAAAATTGTGCTGAACGGAGAAACACCAGAACAGGTGCAAAATTTTAAGTATCTTGGAAGCATTATAGACACCGACTGAAAGTGCACCACAGAAATTAAAACGAGGATAGTAATGGCAAAAGAGGCATTTTATAAGAAAAGGAGAATTTTCTGCAGCGCTCTGGACAGAGAACTCAGGAAGAGACTCATAAAATGTCGTGTATGGAGTGTTCTTCTATATGGCACTGAAACGTGGACTTTGAGGAAGAAAGAGGCTGGAGGCTTTTGAAATATGGACATGGCGGAGGATGGAAAGAATAAGTTCGATGGACACAGTAAAAAATGAAGAGGTACTCAGAAGAGTGGGAGAGAAGAGACAGTTACTAGAAGTAATAAAAATAAGAAATAGGATTGGGCATGTATTAAGAAAGAATGGTGGACTGATAAAAACAGTTTTAGTAGGTTACAAGAGAAAAGGAAGCGAGGAGTGATGTGATTTAAGATACTGGATGACGTGATGGACGGTACAACATTCAGCAGTCTCAAGAAGGAAGCAATGGATCGCAGAAAATGGAGAGGCAAAGGACCTGCTAATATAGCAGAAAACTGATGATGATGACTTTATGACAAAAGCATGGTTTGTTTCCACTACCTGAAACTTTTTCGTTGTCTGCTATATGCTTGAATTGTGGAAAGTGACATTGTTAAACAGTTTATCCATTGAAAGAGAATGAATATTTCTTCGGTAACAATTTTTATTGTCGCACACAGCAGATATCTGGAATTCGTAATAGCAATAAATAAACAGGAACGATTAAAATGTGACGACGATACGATAATATATATAGTGCTTGTGTTGCTCAAACGTTCGATGCAACCGAAGAACCAGGCACTGTGGCGACTACACGCGTTTTTGAAATCCATGAAATGTATTCGCAACGGCGAATATGGACAACCATCAGATAATTAATGGAATGACGACAGTGAAAATTTCTGCCAGACCGGGACTTGAACCCTGATTTCCCGCTTACAGCGAGCGGTCGCACGCTAGCACAATCCACGACCGGATCCATATTTCCATTGTGTCGACAACAATGTGTCTACAATCTGCACTCGAACATACATGTTGTACATTTCAGCATTTTCAATTGAAAGTCGCTTGCCCAGTTTCATGCACGCATGTCCGAACGACACTGCATCGTATTTCTGAACACAGCCACTGCAATATCATATTCACCCGCCGAAACAGGGCAGGCGCCTTCCAATTAAAATACGATATTGCAGTGCCTGTCCTATTCCGAATTACGATGCAATGTTCCCTTGGACATGCATGCAAATAAAATTGCTCTGAGCACTATGGGACTTAACATCTATGGTCATCAGTCCCCTAGAACATGCAACTACTTAAACCTAACTAACCTAAGGACAACACACAACACCCAGCCATCACGAGGTAGAGAAAATCCCTGACCCCGCTGGGAATCGAACCCGGGAACCCGGCGCGGGAAGCGAGAATGCTACCGCAGGACCTCGAGATGCGGGCGATATGCATGCATATTGAAGTTTTGAGTTTGACCGTGAGTCGTGCTCTACTCGGATAGCCTAATGGTAAGAACATTGCTAGTGATAAGAATGAAATCCGGCTTTGAGTCCCAGTCTGCCACAAACCTTCACAGTTGTCATTCCAATATACAGTTAATGGATGTCCATATTCTCAATTACGAATACATTTGATGAGGATAAATATGTAGCTTACAGATCACATGTCTAGGCGCAATAAATGCCAAATAAAGAAACTGTGGCAAAAATTAGTGAGTTAAAAGGGGTGGATGTAGAAAGAGAATACAAGATTTTTAAAACTTGGAAAAGCTGAAGAGGGTGCGGAGAAATCAAGTGATGAAAAGTGAAAGATGAAGGGAGACCAGGACAACGACGAGGCTTAGGCTTAGGAATGTGATGACGAGATGTCAAACGTGTATTGTGACGTAGTCTTGTGGTCTTGTCTTGCGATCTATGAGCATTCCTAGTACATCATCCTAGCACAATTTATTACCAGGCTGTGTCACGTTGATATTGCAGATAACACTGTGTCTGACTAAAGTCTTTCACAGTCGACATGTAAAAGGAAACGTTCTCGGTTTCCCGTCGCATTGTACCAAGATCGCACGATGCTTCGACGTCAAATCCAGATTCCGCAATCACTTGTAAACCAGATCATCGGAGTACTGTATTCTAAACTTATGAACGATGAATAAGCCGGCGTTCTGAATTTGATGCGTAGATGGATAGAAGGTGTAGAAGCTGCAGCTATCTGCACGTTATGAGTGCGGTACGACGCCAGCTGTTTAGTGCGTTTCACGGTTACTGCGAAAGCAACGGGCTCCGCGTCGCCAGCCCCTGAGTTGACATAGGTGTGACCTTACGCAGCGACAGAGCCAATAGAGACAGTACCAATGGCATCGACAGAAAGCGAACTGCAAACACTCCGACGTATTGTCCTGGTTCGTGGAACTAATCCATTTATTCGCTACTAAATGAGTCACGTGACCTTTGTACATACCCCTTCTCCGTTTCTAGCGTCTGTATCAAATTACTGTCATCGATTCGTAAAATTCATCGACCTGGAAGCAGGAGTCTTCTTATTCTCTCCCTTTTTGTCACAATTTCATAATATCTGCTCACAACAAACATCCAATAATTACGCTGCCCCAGTCGTTCTCGTGTAAGCCAGTTAGCAGAGAATTTACTCGTTTACGAGTGACGATCAGCATCAAACACTGGAAAAGCATTTTGAGAACGAGCCATTGAATTGCAATACGGTGAAATACGATTTCTTGTCAACTACTAAATTTTCCTCCATTAGATATTTTGCTTGTGTTACTTCGATCCTGCACAACGAGATGCGCTTGTGAGGTGCGCAACTAGCGGAAAACTCTTGGAGATACAAACTGTTTAAAGTACTGCAGTTGTTTTTTCCGCCTTAGATCTTTTATCTGTCATAGAGAGATGAGGAATAACATAAAATACTTGTGCCATGTGAGCTCCACAACCACCGCGAAGCTTGGAGAGAGATAAACTATATAAAATCCTTTGCATTAGTAGCAAAATTAGTATTTATTGCTAATAAACTACCGTGCAGAAAATTGTTAAAATCGACAACTTCCATCGACATTCATGTCCATTGTACATTCCGACGGACTTCGGCAGTTACATCAGAGCAATGAGACACGAAACACGTCCATAATTGCTACACAGTGGTTCCAGGAACACCATTCTCAATTTAAATACTTGTGCTGGCAGTGTGAAACATCCCCTTAGAAAATTTTTATAAATTACAGTGCTGGAAAACCTCTACGTTCTTTGATTTTCACACAGCTGAGAAAAACTGAACGTACTCAGACACTTCTCCCTTTACGTATTCTGATCATCACTAAAGTGACACTTTTTTTTTTTTTTTTTTTTTTTTTTTTTTTTTTTTTTTTTTTTTGCGCAACGCAATCTGACTTTCAATAATCCTTACCAAAGAATGGCCCTGACTAACAATAACCTTTACCTTTCATGAATCACTTACCCCACAAAAATCTTGGTTACTCAAACAACTGCAATACAGCGTCCGCCAATACTGCCAGCTGAATAAAAGATTCTAACTACTGACAGGCATAGTTACCAAATGAAAGATTTTGGTAGAGAACAAACAATGTATTTACCTTAATAATGTTCAAAAGTCATCATATATATATCAGGTCATCATATCCAATATTACAAATTTACTCTTTCCAATGGACATACGTCCAGATCGTCCGCTCTCAGAATTCTGCCATCTCTCTCCCCACATCCACCACTGCTGGCAGCTCACCTCCAACTGAACAACGCTACGCGCTGTTCACATCCAACTGCCCGACACTACAATAGCAAATATTCCAACAACGCAAACCAGCTACAGACTGCACACAGCACAGTCAGTGATTTTCATAAGAGCGCTACGTGGCGTTACCAACATAAAAACCTAAACAGTCTACTTACACATGAGCATTATTGAGCCTATACGGATTTATAGACAGTCCTGGAGGATTCAAGGTGTCAATTCCGTCCAGCAGTACTTCAGACAGTAGTTGAGTTCATGCCTCGTCGTACTGCAGTTCTTCTGCGTGCTCACGGGTGCAGAACACGAGATTAAACAGGTGTACCAGTTTCTTTGGCTCTATATGTACAAGAGGTGTACTGTACGTAGTTCAACGTCTTTCTTGGCCACTTTCAATTGAAGAAAGCAGAGTTTGTCGTGAGACGCGTCTATAATTTCATGAAGTTGCTATGTGTGTTGGCGCTATACCAAACCCTCAAAATGGCGTCTGTAGTGAATGTGCGTTACAAGTCACCAATTGAGTATCTTTTGGCGGACAACCAGGGCATCGCAAATAATCATAGGCCCTGGCAGAACGTCTGTTGAGATCTGACATTGAATAAAAGCACGGTGAGTTTTTGGGCGAGGCGCCTGTCATCGACGCAACATGGTCGCGAAAACCTGTGCAACCTCCCACGGCCGGCCGCATACAAATGTGGTTCCTGTAGTGTTAGGACCTACGGACACTCTTAATGTTGGTTACCAACAGATGATACTCGAACTGTTCGTTGAACAACTGGACGTCTCTGTTGGCAGTGCTGACACATAAATTCACCAGCTGGGGTACTCTGGGGTGTGTGTCCGCTTCTTTCCTCGCGGCCTATCAGGAAACCGTAAAGAGGAGTGAGGGATCATCTGCGCAAAAAAAAAAAAAAAAAAAAAAAAAAAAAGTTCGAAGCCGCATCTTCAGCCATTAGAATCATGGTGGCGGTCTTCTGGGCTTCTGGGACTCTGAAGACGTTAATTCAATCTGTCTTTCCTCATGGTGCAACGATCAAATGTGTACTGTGCTACCTCCAAGAAACTGAACAAACGACTACACAGTGTCAGTCGCCACAAAAATGCAAACGAACTTCTCCATGACAATGCAAGGCCTGGCATAAGTCGGCACACCAGAGAGGAGCTCACAATATTTCGTTGGACCGTTCTTCCTCTTGCGCCCTGTAATCTGCATTTCACACCTTCCGACCTCCAGTCCTTTGGCCCAATGAAGGATGCACTCCGCGGGAAGCAGTACATAGAAGATGGGGAGGTTACTGGTGCAGCAAAACGGTGGTGCCGACGTAGACCAGTAGAGGGGTTCCACGTGGGCATACGGGGCCGCTCAGTAATGTAGCACAAGGCCGTCGCATTGAACGCACAAAGTGTTGAAAAATACGGTTCTGTAGACAAAAGAGTAGGGAATAACGTGGTGTATTGGAAGTCTAAATAAAACCAATCATCTTTCAACAAAGGAAAAAGAAATAAATGAATTTAAGGTCGCTCGCTGCGTTTTTCTGTCTTAATGCCAAGGCTAATATCAGGAACTACTACAGATATTTTGATACGTATTCCACTGACACACTGCAGACCGATTCACGAGGGAAGTTTGTGTATATAATTCCTCTGCGGCTGAAGCGTCGTCTGTAGTAGATATTTAGTGCTGTCCTTTGCAAATCCGGGGCAGACAGCTATCCTTATTTATTTATTTTTCAAACGGGTGACGATTTCGACCGTCGGTAGTGGAGCAGGGAATTACTTTAAATCCCAGGCGCAGTTTAATTCTAATCACATCTTAAACCTAGGCAAGCTCTTTATGAACTGTGAAGCGCGCGGAGGGAATGGGTGGGGAGGGGTACTCCCCAACAGCGGCGAGGTGGCACACTCTCTGTGGACGAACTCGGCAGATTTGTAACGCTTCAGAAATATTGTCGTATCCGCGTAGAGAGGAGCATCTTCGCGCGGTTGCCGCAAGTCACCTCGCAGATTTGCAACGTGTATGATTACAGGAGGATATGCACTCTATTGAACCACTTGTGCAGTTTTCATCTCGGAAGTTCTATCTAACGTGGACAAATTACTTTCAGCTGTTGATATTCATTATCTTAAAATGAATAAGTGGTGAGTTTTAAAAAATATTCTACGAGAAAGGTAATTTTGAGAGGCGTCTGGACAAAAAAATTGCTACGGTAGATAATATTCCGAAAATTTGCGAGCTTTTTCTTAAAGGTTCCAAGTTTGTCAACTCATTTGCTGTGGTAGACAATCATTCTTGCATCATTTAATAGAAAGAAGGCTGAAGTGGCTGTGTGGCAGCCAGAGAAGATAGAGTGCTGATACCTGCATGACTGGTTCTGCTGGTTTTCGCATTTATCTGGTTTTGTGCTGTGGTGTTGATTAGAACTGTTTCTGTATTAGTACTTCTCGAAAGACAGACATTTGTGTAGTTCTTCTGAAACTCTCAGAGTCAAGTTACTCACGACGGTAGCATTTGCAGGTGTACCTGACACGAGAGGCGAATATAAAACACCGAAGTGCAAGTCTGCGATTAGTGTAGTGCTGATCCGTGCTTCAACAAAACAGGAACGGTTTTTCTCGATTTGCGCATTAAATAAGGATTATACAGTTCAAAAGTAAAGAATTATTGTGTATTTTCTTAGATAAGTAAATCTGTAATTATTCAGAAACCAATATTTAATTCATCATTAAACTAATATTTCTACTTTAACAAATATGTAACAGTGAATTTAACATTATATAAATATAGATAATAGATATTTATGTCAAAGTGTGTTTACTGTGAATATTACGTAACCAAATAGGGCACTTACCAATTTTTGTCTATATTTGTTAATAGTTCAGTCCCTAGAGCTTTAAATAAACGCTGAGGCGCTATTCAGGAGAACAGATCTAAGCTCTGAAGGAACGGAGAAAAAGTCAAGCAGGTATTTCCATCCTTCAAAGTAATAAAATTCGTTACTGAAGCCATAATTTCCTGAAACAGATTTTGTGGATTATAGCTTAAGCAGTGGTATCACATATTGTAATTCACGATGATTTTAAACGACGGTAATTTTCTGTCGTATTCGATGTAGTTAGAACACAGTTCATGGTTTTGAAAGAAATAATGCGCTCTGACTGTAGGATACTCCTTACTGAATACAGTGAGTCGGCATTATGGGGGAGCGGTTCTAGGCGCTTCAATCCGGAACTTCGCTGCTGCTACGGTCGCTGGTTCGAATCCCGCTTCGGGCGTGGAGGTGGGCGATGTCCTTAGGTTAGTCAGGTTTAAGTAGGTCTAAGTCTAAGGGACTAATGACCTCAGATGTTGAGTCCCATAGTGCTTAGAGCCATTTGAACCATTTGAACTCTGTGCAAGCCAGTCCATTACAGGGATGTTATTGTCGTGTAACCACAGCGCCACAGGCCGTGCACTATGAACAGGTACTCGATCGTCTTTAAGATGCAGTTGCCATCCCCGAATTGCTGTTCAACAGTGGAAACAAAGAAGGTACTTAAAACGTCAATGTAGGGCTGTGATATGATAGTGCCAAGCAAAACAGCAAGAGTTGCAAGCACCCTCCGTGATAATCACGACCACACCACAACACCACCGCCTCCGAATTTCACTGTTGACACTACACACGTTGACAGATAACGTTCACCGGGCATTCTCCATATCCACACCCTGAAATCAGATCGCCACATTGTGTACCGTGATTCGTCACTCCACACAACGTTTTTCCACAGTTCAAACGTCCAATGTTTACACCAATCGAGTCGTCGTTTGGCAAGTACCGGTGTCATGTGTGGATTATGAGCAGCTGCTCGACCATCAAATCCTAGTTTTCTCACCTCCCACCCAATTATGATAGTACGTGCACTGGATCCTGATGCAGTTTGGAATTCCTGTGTGATGGTCTTGATAGATGTCTGCCTATTACACATTACAACCCTCTTCAACTGTCGACGGTCTCTGTCAGTCAACAGACGAGTTCGGCCTGTAAGCGTTTGTGCTGTACGAGTCCCTTCACGTTTCCGCTTCATTATCACGTCGGAAACAGTGGATATAGGGATTTTTAGGGGTGTGGAAATCTCTCGTACAGACGTATGACACGATTGATCCACAATCACCTGACCACATTCGAAGTCCTTTGAGGTCTGCGGAGCGCCCCATTCTGCTCTCTCACGATGTCCAACGACTACCGAGGTCGCTGATATGGAGTACCTGGCAATAAGTGTCAACACAATGCACCTAAAACGAAAAACGTATGTTTTTGGATGTCCGTATACTTTTGATCACATAGCGGGCTGTTCGGCAAGTAAGTTCCGATAGGTTTGCGAAATGGAAATGACAGTCAAAATCCTATGAATCTTTGCAGAGATGTGTTGGGCAGTGTGTATAATGTCGATCGCGTCACGTGGCTCTTTTTAGTTCTGAGCACACAGTGAACACGTAAGGATGCCTAAAACTATAGTGACTCCTGCCATGTATGAGTTTCTGCTGCAAGGTTTCATCTGATTTCATGCAACTCCACATAACGTGCCTGTCATGCATTTCCTTCTTCATGCCAATTCTCAGCCACACGCTGCAGGAACAATGGGGAGTTCCCTGCAGCCTTTCCGTTGGGAAGTATCTGATCACCTACCATACATCCCAGATTTGGCTCCCTTGACAGCATTTTGGCATAGACAACGCAGTGCAGTCCAGCGTAGAGCAGTGATGGAGAGCACAGACGACTGCCTTCTATGACGAGGTTATTCGAAAGTTGGTACAACTCTACGACAAATGGCTAAGTCGGAGCGGCGACTATGTAGATAAGTAAGTTGAAGGTGTAGCAAACTATTAGGTATAAAACAGTTGTCACCTTCACTGTGGTTTCAAGTTCACGACCGATCGGACCTTACTTTCCGAAAATCATTCGTATTTCTCAAGTCAACATCCCTTTTTCACAACACATATTTATCGTGTAGGGACGAGTGGGGTATCACTAGAAAGGCTTTCTAAACGGATTCTGACACCGCCTACTGACTGAAAGTCAAAAAAATTATTATTTGTTGAAAATTTTAACACAAAAGAGATTTTTAAGTGTCAAAGGGAAAATGGAATCACTGATGCCCAGATTCAAGCCTGTACCGTATTCTGCGAACCTGACTTATTAACCCCAAATAAGAGAATCTGTTTTCGTATCATATTACCTTATCACATATACCATTTAATTTGTTTTAAAGCACTTATTAATTGGATAATTATGTATACATCATTGTTATTGATCTCTCTGCCTGTCATACAAGTTCACTTTTATAAACGAATATTCTTTCCGAAACTAGGAACATATTTGTCATTGTCCGGCTTGGATAATGATTTACCTATTGCGACTATGGCCTAACGCGACTACTGTATTCGAATTTTGTTCAAAATTATGTGCATGGAAATGTACACACAAGGATGTATCATAAATTCTGAATTATTTTTTTTCGTTGTTCAATTCATTTTTGACGATGTTACACTTATTCTAAATACTGTCAGTATTTACTGTCATAAAAGCGCGGAAGTTTCGCATGGGTCGTCTTCTTACAACCAATGCTCCGCTGAATATAACTCAATCTTCTGGTGGAGTATGGGGCTACTTCTGTTCAATGTTCAATAAAAACAATACCAATCGTCGTTATATACGTAACGTCGAAACTGGTTGCCTAGAAATAAGTTTATACAACGGCGATTGGTATTGTTTTTATTGAATGCTCAGATGGTTGACCGCGGGAAGACTGTTGTAATACAAAATATAAACTTAACACCATCTGACCCAAGCATGCCTTTTAAATTGTCGAGAAGACAGTTGCGTACTGAAAAAAATGGTTCAAATGGCTCTGAGCACTATGGGACTTAACATCTGTGGTCATCAGTCCCCTAGAACTTAGAACTACTTAAACCTAACTAACCTAAGGACGTCACACACATCCATGCCCGAGGCAGGATTCGAACCTGCGACCGTAGCAGTCGCGCGGTTCCGCACTGAGCGCCTAGAACCGGTAGACCACCGCGGCCAGCTTAGCCTACTGAAATTGCATGTATGATTACTATAAAAAATATCACTTGGATTAAAGATTTAATAATCAGGATTGTATTTACAAAATACTGGCATTTCTTACAGATAATGTACCTTTCCAGGAGTAACTGAACTAACTAACATTTTTGTACCACTTGAAGAAAGCGAAAAACAAGATTTATACCAAAATTACGTTTTTACATCAAATACTGTTTACGCCAAAGTATTGTAATGCTCTGTAGAGAATTTTGTTCAGAATTATGTGTTGTTTCAGGGCTCTCGGGTGTCCAGCCGGATGCGATCGGACTTCAACGATCGCATCCGGCTGGACACACGAGAGGCCTGAAAACCACACATACGCCTGGAAAGTCTCCGATCACAGAATTATGTGAACGAAATTTTTTTTATACACAGGGATGTATCATAAACCCATGATTATTGTTTCACGCCTTTTGGTTCATTTTTAAACATGTTTTAATTCCCACGACTACCGTATCCAAACGACTACATTTATTCCAAATGCTGTCGTTATTTAAAACTAAAAAGTGTGAAAGTTTTTCCCGGGTTCCTTGATCACTTACGTTATACTAAACGTTCCATATTTGATACACAAACAGGAGCCAAGTAATGAAGCCAGGATTCTAACAAACGGAGTTTCATGCAACAATCTCCGTGTAGTTTTCTGAGTGTGTTTATTAATTCTGTGACCTCGGACTGTTGTGTCTGGGAGTACATTGAAGAACCTGGAACATGTGCTTACTGTCGTGATGTCAGAAAGACATCTAATATTTCCAGGACACGTATTCAAGCAAGAATAGTGGCATTCTGCCCACAGAGTGAAATAGTAATGAATTAAAGAATAATTCGCTTGCACAAGAAATAGACGAAAATGGTTTTACTGACATTGTCCTTTAATTTTTACCCGAAACGTAATCACTACAGCAGAAATTAGCAGATACACTCGCGGAGCGGACTTCCTTCCGCAAATTAAATACTACCGCGGATATCCATGGATAACTGCAGCCAAGCGAAAGAACCGCCTCTTTCCTAGTCGTCTACTTCCTCAATCCCTCCACCCCAGGCGCCAGCCAGCCACACCCGAAAGCGACCAGGAATAATATCTTCACACAGTCAACTGCGCCCAGTGAAATATGCGCCCAGAAAAGCTCAAGAAAGGGTACACTAATCCTCCTCTCCAAGCCACTACATCCCTGTCAGGCAGAAGAGCCAACAGATCTTGCATGGTGTTTTGTTTCATAATAAGTAATCACTATAAATCCAAAATTCGTATATGATTAAATTTTATTTTACAATATGTCTGACGCAGCCTCAAAACTTCGGCTTATGACCAGATCTTCAGAAAGTATAACAGAAAACACAAAAAGGAAATTAGAAGCACGCAGTTTAAAAGCCATATCCATGTCATACTTCATAATTAACTCAAGATATGGTCTAAAAAAAACGGCTCTGAGCACTATGGGAATCAATTGCTGTGGTCATCAGTCCCCTAGAACTTAGGACTACTTAAACCTAACTAACCTAATAACATCACACACATCCATGCCCGAGGCAGGATTCGAACCTGCGACCGTAGCAGTCGCACGGCTCCGGACTGCGCGCCTAGAACCGCGAGACCACCGCGGCCGGCGATATGGTGTACAGTAGTAGGTCAATGAATTATACTTGTATTATATGTAATATGTACTGTTCTAAAAGCTAAAACGACAGATGTACGCAGATACGAGAATGGGGTAAGCTACACCATGCTTCTCCTGTTACTCCTTGCTCTGCACGCATGGATCGTAATAATGTGACTTCAGACCATGAAAATATTGTTTTTAGTAATTATAATTATGTGTGTCATTGTCAGTATGAACAAGTGGAAGCTATATGACTTTCATAAAAATGCGTATTAAGCAAGTTATACCTTAAAAGGCCCCCCCATGAACCATGGACCTTGCCGTTGGTGGGGAGGCTTGCGTGCCTCAGCGATACAGATGGCCATACCGTAGGTGCAACCACAACGGAGGGGTATCTGTTGAGAGGCCAAACAAACGTGTGGTTCCTGAAGAGGGGCAGCAGCCTTTTCAGTAGTTGCAGGGGCAACAGTCTGGATGATTGACTGATCTGGCCTTGCAACATTAACCAAAACGGCCTTGCTGTGCTGGTACTGCGAACGGCTGAAAGCAAGGGGAAACTACAGCCGTAATTTTTCCCGAGGACATGCAGCTTTACTGTATGATTAAATGATGATGGCATCCTCTTGGGTAAAATATTCCGGAGGTAAAATAGTCCCCCATTCGGATCTCCGGGCGGGGACTACTCAGGAGGATGTCGTTATCAGGAGAAAGAAAACTGGCGTTCTACGGATCGGAGCGTGGAATGTCAGATCCCTTAATCGGGCAGGTAGGTTAGAAAATTTAAAAAGGGAAATGGATAGGTTAAAGTTAGATATAGTGGGAATTAGTGAAGTTCGGTGGCAGGAGGAACAAGACTTCTGGTCAGGTGACTACAGGGTTATAAACACAAAATCAAATAGGGGTAATGCAGGAGTAGGTTTAATAATGAATAGGAAAATAGGAATGCGGGTAAGCTACTACAAACAGCATAGTGAACGCATTATTGTGGCCAAGATAGATACGAAGCCCACACCTGCTACAGTAGTACAAGTTTATATGCCAACTAGCTCTGCAGATGATGAAGAAATGTACGATGAAATAAAAGAAATTATTCAGATAGTGAAGGGAGACGAAAATTTAATAGTAATGGGTGACTGGAATTCGAGTGTAGGAAAAGGGAGAGAAGGAAACATAATAGGTGAATATGGATTGGGGCTAAGAAATGAAAGAGGAAGCCGCCTAGTAGAATTTTGCACAGAGCACAACTTAATCATAGCTAACACTTGGTTTAAGAATCATGAAAGAAGGTTGTATACGTGGAAGAACCCTGGAGATACTAAAAGGTATCAGATAGATTATATAATGGTAAGACAGATATTTAGGAACCAGGTTTTAAGTTGTAAGACATTTCCAGGGGCAGATGTGGACTCTGACCACAATCAATTGGTTATGACCTGTAGATTAAAACTGAAGAAACTGCAAAAATGTGGGAAAATAAGGAGATGGGACCTGGATAAACTGAAAGAACCAGAGGTTGTACAGAGTTTCAGAAAGAGCATAAGGGAACAATTGACAGGAATAGGGGAAAGAAATACAGTAGAAGAAGAATGGATAGCTCTGAGGGATGTAGTAGTGAAGGCAGCAGAGGGTAAAGTAGGTACAAAGACGAGGGCTGCTAGAAATCCTTGGGTAACAGAAGAAATATTGAATTTAATTGATGAAAGGAGAAAATATAAAAATGCAGTAAATGAAGCAGGCAAAAAGGAATACAAACGTCTCAAAAATGAGATCGACAGGAAGTGCAAAATGCCTAAACAGGGATGGCTAGAGGACAAATGTAAGGATGTAGAAGCTTATCTCACTAGGGGTAAGATAGATACTGCCTACAGGAAAATTAAAGACACCTTTGGAGAGAAGAGAACCACGTGTATGAATATCAAGAACTCAGATGGCAGCCCAGTTCTAAGCAAAGAAGGGAAGACAGAAAGGTGGAAGGAGTATATAGAAGGTTTATACAAGGGCGATGTACATGAGGACAATATTATGGAAATGGAAGAGGATGTAGATGAAGACGAAATGGGAGATATGATACTGCGTGAAGAGTTTGACAGAGAACTGAAAGACCTGAGTCGAAACAAGGCCCCCGGAGTTGACAACATTCCATTAGAACTACTGACGGCCTTGGGACAACCAGTCCTGACAAAACTCTACCAGCTGGTGAGTAAGAAGTATGAGACAGGCGAAATACCCTCAGACTTCAAGAAGAATATAATAATTCCAATCCCAGAGAAAGCAGGTGCTGACAGATGTGAAAATTACCGAACTATCAGTTTAATAAGCCACGGCTGCAAAATACTAACGCGAATTCTTTACAGACGAATGGAAAAACTGGTAGATGCAGACCTCGGGGAGGATCAGTTTGGGTTCCGTCGAAATGTTGGAACACGTGAGGCAATACTGACCTTACGATTTATCTTAGAAGAAAGATTAAGAAAAGGCAAACCTACGTTGCTAGTATTTGTAGACATAGAGAAAGCTTTTGACAATGTTGACTGGAATACTCTTATTCAAATTCTAAAGGTGGCAGGGGTAAAATACAGGGAGCGAAAGGCTATTTATAATTTGTACAGAAACTAGATGGCAGTCATAAGAGTCGAGGGGCATGAAAGGGAAGCAGTGGTTGGGAAAGGAGTGAGACAGGGTTGTAGCCTCTCCCCGATGTTATTCAATCTGTATATTGAGCAAGCAGTAAAGGAAACAAAAGAAAAATTTGGAGTAGGTATTAAAATTCATGGAGACGAAGTAAAAACTTTGAGGTTCGCCGATGACATTGTAATTCTGTCAGAGACGGCAAAGGACTTCGAAGAGCAGTTGAACGGAATGGACAGTGTCTTGAAAGGAGGATATAAGATGAAAATTAACAAAAGCAAAACGAGGATAATGGAATGTAGTCAAATTAAATCGGGTGATGCCGAGGGAATTAGATTAGGAAATGAGACACTTAAAGTAGTAAAGGAGTTTTGCTATTTAGGAAGTAAAATAACTGATGATGGTCGAAGTAGAGAGGATATAAAATGTAGACTGGCAATGGCAAGGAAAGCGTTTCTGAAGAAGAGTAATTTGTTAACATCGAATATAGATTTATGTATCAGGAAGTCGTTTCTGAAAGTATTTGTTTGGAGTGTAGCCATGTATGGAAGTGACACATGGACGATAACTAATTTGGACAAGAAGAGAATAGAAGATTTCGAAATGTGGTGCTACAGAAGAATACTGAAGATAAGGTGGATAGATCACGTAACTAACGAGGAGGTATTGAATAGGATTGGGGAGAAGAGAAGTTTGTGGCACAACTTGACTAGAGGAAGGGATCGGTTGGTAGGACATGTTTTGAGGCATCAAGGGATCACAAATTTAGCATTGGAGGGCAGCGTGGAGGGTAAAAATCGTAGAGGGAGACCGAGAGATGAGTACACTAAGCAGATTCAGAAGGATGTAGGTTGCAGTAGGTACTGGGAGATGAAGCAGCTTGCACAGGATAGAGTAGCATGGAGAGCTGCATCAAACCAGTCTCAGGACTGAAGACAACAACAACAACAACTTTAAAAGGCAGACTACATACCATTAAAAAAAAAAACTTTTTTGCGACAGTGAATAACACGATTTTCCATGTTAAGACAGAGTATGCATAACAAAGGAGGTAAAGCAAGATAGAACCAGAACAATATTTGCATGTAAAAGGGTGCATTGTAGATCATTATGTCGACCATTGGTGGTGCGCTCTTTTTTCCGTCAGCTGGTTGTTTACCCTGCTAATCATTTCCATGGCGACGTCAGAGCGGATTCGAGAAGGCAGCACAGAAATTTAATCATGTATGCCAGTTAAGAATCTTCTTAAGGTTATCCACAGTGGTGGATGAGGTGAGTACAGATAGACCATGGCTCATAGAGAGTATTTCCGCTGGACAAGAACTCTCGGTGTGCAGATAGTTTCCAGGGAGACTGGGCGCAAAGTTCAAATTTCACAAATTTCTGTTTGCTCGCCAGTTTCACTGGCTGCAGTTTTCACACATCCGATAAAGGCGATGATAAAATATTTTTAATAATACGCCCAAAGGGCGGGTATCGTCTGAAAGAGGGAGACCTGAGATGATATACCGTCACGAAATAAGACACAAGGTCACACTCGATCCCTTCAGTCACCCGGTGCCTCAAAGCTTTGTTGCCACATGTTCGCTGTGAGTAGTCTAGTAGCTCATTCCCGCTTCGTGCGTTGAGTGAATAAGTACTGCCTGTTCCTGCTTCTGTCGTAGCACTGCGAGAGCTCCCTCGCTTTCCATGAGAGTCATGTGAGTCTTCGTGTGCGTCACGTCGTTGTTTGTCTCCCAGAGTCTCGTGTTTGTGATTCAATTTTGACACGGTGTTGTCTTACGCCGAGATGTCGTTCATGGCTCCTGGGGAACATTCCACACGCTGGTACGGTCAGTTTTTGTTTTGACAAGTCCACGAGGCACGCGCAGCCAACTTCATTAGAGATTCACGATTGGCTTGTAGGAATGATCAAGGTAATTTTAGAACAGGTTTACATGGTTTACTTAGATTCCGAAACGGTATGTGTTTTTATGTCAGCTTTCTACAGACACTTCAGCTTGACGCGCTCCTATTGCAGCATCGACAAGAAGTCGCTTTTACTCACAATGATGATTGTAATAGTATAGTTATTTTCGCAAACACAGTAGTGGAATATTTCAATACTGGCATGTAATCTTACTCCCGAAGTTGATGAGAGTTTCCTAAAGATTGTCCTGCTTCCGTTTGGGGACATATGACATACGTGGCAGGAACGCTGCTCAGCCCAACATCGTTATAGTGGTTTCAGTAACAGCTAATACTTTGTTCAACAATCACAAGAGGAGGAAGTATACTAGGAAAAGGCCTGTAGATATGGGAATATTGCAGTAAGATTACTTCAGCATCAGGCATAGATTCTGAAATCAGATACTGGTCTGTAATGCGTACCCAGGAGCAGATAGAGACACAGACCACAATTCAGTATTGATGAACAGCACCAGAAGTTTAAGAGACTAGTCAGTAAGAACCAATGCAGAAGGCAGTGTGATACAGAATTACTATGAAATGAAAAATACGCTTGTAGTTCTCGAAGGCTATAGATACTACGGTAACGAATCGCTCAGAAGGCGGTCCAGTTGAAGAGGAATGACATTTCTAAAAGGGGCAATCACAGAAGATGGAAAGAAAAACATAGGTACAAAGAAGGTACCTGCGAAGAACTCATGAATATCAGGAGAAATACTTTAGCTGATCGATGAAAGAAGGAAGTACAAAAATGGTCAAGGCAATTCAAGAATAAGGAACTGCAAGTCACATAGAAAGGAAATAAATAGAAAGTTCAGTGAAGCTAAGGCGAAATGGCTACAAAACGAAAAAAAAGGAGAAATCGGAAAGGAAATGACTGTCCGACCCAGCAGAACTTTGATACAGTGGTTTGAGGAGCACTATCATGAACTCATGTTGATGTCTCGGCCACCAACTCCGCCTGATGTAAATCCTATGGAACCCATCTGTGTCGCTATCGGGAGCCACTACCTAGTACGTAAACCAGCGGCCCGTTATTTTCTGGGCGCTTCAATCCGGAACCGCGCGAACTCTACCGTCGCAGGTTCGAATCCTGCCTCAGGTTTAGTTTTAAGTAGTTCTAAGTTCTAAGGGGCTGATGACCTCAGATGTTGAGTCCCATAGAGCTCAGAGCCATTTGAACCATCAGAACATGACCTGCTTGTAGACATCTAATGGCAGATACCTCCACAAATGTATCATCGAACTGTTGGACCCCTATACGCATGATCAGTTATGTATTTCGTTCCAAAGACATACAAAGAAGCTATTAAGCAGGTTGTCGTCATGTTTTGGTTCACCAGCGTCAATAAAAATGGAAATTACGGGTCTGGCGATCTTGACAAAAAGTTACTGTGTATTACTGTACTTCAAAACTACGACAGACGAAAGTATTCGACAGCCAGAAAAATACAGAATGATCTCCGTGAATCAATTCAATAATCTGGGTCAGAGATATCCGTTCTTTGCCTTCTCCTCACCCTTGGTTTATGAAACAGAAGGTATTAATATGGACAAAAGATTTTAATGCAGAGACACTATTAAAGAAAGAACAATGTTTTGCGTAAAATGCGTGCAGAGAAAGTCTTGTAGTGTACTTCGATAAGACTTGGGTTTCAGAAAACCTCACGTGGCAACATATTTTGCTCGACTTTAATGGAAATATCAACCTGAAAATACCTACAATTACTTTTGTATAGCATATGTCGGCGATTTGGATGTACGCTATAGTGACGAAGGGTAGTAATTTTCGGTAGGTATGTAATATTCTCGGTGGTATTATGGCAAGCCGCCGGAACTAAAATCTTGGTGGTGGCACAGAGGTACTCGTGCGCTGACGCTCACGCAGTCTCTCATAAACAAAATGCTTTCATACATGACACGATACAGTAATGATGTCTCAGAGATTAGGAAATTAATTTCATAGTTTTCTCAATTCTGGAAGTTTCTGCAGGATACTACAAAACACAGATTCATCGGCGGCGACATTCTTCGTTAAACAGGCGTAATATCTTCACATCTCTTACGGTATTTTATTTTTTATCTCGGAATACTTTTATGTTTTCATGATAAAAATGTATCACATGCATCTATACACTTTCGGGACCGCCCCCGGTAGCGCCGCCACGGTAGCTCAGCGCGCGTGTTCGGTCAGAGGGCTAGCTGCCCCCTGTAACTAAAAAAAAACTGAGTATTGGATCACCGATGAACTTGAACAAGCGTCATCGTACGTCCGCAGCGAAAAAAAAAAAAAAAGCTGAGTGGCCAGCGTGACGGATAGTCAATCCTCTGGGCCTGGGTTCGATTCCCTGCTGCTTCGGGGTATTTTCTTCGCCCAGGAACTGAGTGTAATGCTGTCCTTATCAACATCCTATCATCCTCATCGACTGCACGTGCCGGCCGCGGTGGTCTCGCAGTTCTAAGCGCGCAGTCCGGAACCGTGCCACGGCTACGGTCGCAGGTTCGAATCCAGCCTCGGGCATGGATGTGTGTGATGTCTTTAGGCTAGTTAGGTTTAAGTAGTTCTAAGTTCTAGGGGACTGATGACCACAACAGTTGAGTCCCATAGTGCTCAAAGCCACATTTTTTTTATTTTTTTTATTTTTTTTATTTATTTTATTTTATTTTATTTTTTTTTTTTTTTTTTCTGCAGGTCGCCGAAGTGGCGTCAAATTGAAAGACGGGCACCCGGCGAACGGCCTGCCAGACGGAGAGCCCTAGCCATACGATTAAATAAATATACACTTTGAGAATGTTTGAACTAAAAAAAAAATGTGTTTCTTCAGAATTGGTTGTAACATTTGTTTTAACTTTTTTCCGTAGCAGCTGACAAGAATTTGATTTTAGAAAATATTCTATCATATTTTAGACTAAAAATAGAGACGTCTAACTTTTCATCGGAATTTTTACTACAATTTGGAATTGTAACAAGTGGCGATGCTTTAGGGCAGTGTGATAACCTTGACATAGCTATTTCGTGACGGCCGTTATAGCACTGCCGGAGACTCGAGTGCGTGGGAGTACAGAGAAGTGACGTAACAATGCACGCTGTCTGTGCGCGCGCTTTGCCCGCGATCCGGTAGTCGCGCAGGATATTTGCGTCCCGCGCGAATAGCGCCGTGTGTTTACGGGCGGAACCCCGGGGGCTTCGACGGTGTGTTCGCGGTTTACGCCCGCGCGAACAGGAATAGCGCGCCGTGTCACCTCGCCTAACCCCTGGAGCAGCCGGCGACCTTGCCCCTCCCCGTGGGCGGGGAGCGCTGAACCGTTCGCCGCCGTTAGCGCGGGACATTTACGGCCGGTAGCCTTTGTTACGTGTCACTCTGCAAAAGCATCTCGCGGAGATGGCACTGAAACCGTGTCTACTGTACACATCCAACGTTTATTTGTTGTCCATTGAGGAAGCACGTGAGAAAAATTACGATGTTTTTGTGAGGCACAAGTGAAATACGGTTCCGAGACGTGGGTCACCATGAACATGTCATGGTTGTACCGATCAGAAAACAGGACGTAAAACTACAGGGGGTTGTGGGAGGGGTTTAAAAACCACTAAAGACTTCCCACGATCTAAGAGTCAAGGCCCAGAGGATGTCTTGCTCAGTCAGAATTGGATTTCTGATGGTATTTTCGTTCCTACGCTCCAAGAAAATGCAAGTTTTTTTTTCGCTAGATGCGTTTCGTCTTATTGAGGCAAGGCATCATCAGTTGTCTGTAGTAAAGGTATTTACAATTCTATTCGTTTTCAAGATCGAAAAAAGAAACGCATTCCTTGCAGTTGTAACGACAGAACATAAATACCCTCACGAATTGTAAAGCAAATACGGACAATATGGCCATACAAGTGAAGAAAGAATTGGATTTCATCTTCATACACAAGCCAACGGCAAATACCTCTATCGGAGCACAAGAAATGCGAATATGGTCCCGTTTATTTAAAAGACTAACTAAAACTAGGGGTACCAGCTGCCTATTTCTACCTGCCCCAAGAATGTAGACATGCAAACACAGTCGCTCTTTTTTGAACATGCAGCTCACCTCAAACTCCCACAAGCGCCTATAACTGTAACTCACTCACACCCACTAGTCCACCTCGCACATACCCATCAGCTCCCAATTGTTTGAAATGAACGTAAAGAGTCTCGACCGAAAAGAACCTTTGTTTCTGTGCTTACCGGTTTCGGTCAGATAGTGACCATCTTCAGACCACATGCCACGTTGGTAGGCAGTGGCAGTCAATACAGCAGCGTTACGATCTCCACGAAAGTCAGCTGCCTTCAATAGAGTTCGTAACGCATGCTGCGTTCACCGCCACCAAAGTGGTATGGGGTCTGAAGATTTTCAGTAACTGAACAGAATCGGTAGCCACAAAAATTAAGGTTTATTGCGGTCAATAGTGTTTCTGTTCATTCTCAAGTACTAAGAAACACCGCTGTTCTCCACGGAAAATGTTCTCAAAAATTACTAACTCGTTTTCATTATCTCTCCGTATCTCTCCGTCATTGCCTCGCGTGTCACAGCTGCAGTTCTTACCATTCTGTTCTATTATTACAGTCTTCTCTCGCTGTCACTGTCTTCCTCTTGCTTTGTCTTGTTGCCAACATCTCATTCCTTTGTTCCTACTGCTACTGGCTCTTCTCCCTTTCACTATCTCCCACTTTCCCGTTCTCCCTGTCACACTGTCACTCATCACCACTGCCACTCATCCACTTCCAGTTTCTCCTTCTCTTCATTCCTCCACCCCTCCGCTCCCGCATCCCCAGTACGGTCTCCTTCATTCTTTTCCTCGCACTCTTCTGTCACAGTCAACTATGTTCCACTGCCACTTTGTCTCTCTCTGTTTCTTTTACTCCGCCGTTGTCTCCCGCTCTTTTCATAACACTACCAGTGTCTACTTGCTTCCAGTATTTATTACTTTTCCGTCTCTTTGCCATTGCCACTATCTTCTTCACTCTTAGGATAACAAAGCGCAAATATGTTCGCACACCAAAATTTTTGTCAAAATTGTTAAAGATTATGACGAAGGTAGAATCAGTTAACTGGTACCCAACTTTTCAGCCAAAGCCTTTTAATAACCAGGAACATATTAACATTTTTGTGCTCTCATAGGAGCATTTTCCCACTTTTCCCACTGGTTCTCTAATTTTCTCTTCTGCACCAAAGCGTATAGCCCGTAAGGATAAAAATCAGCTCCGGCACACAGTTTTAACCTGCCAGTTTCATATGCACGAAATTTAATAAAAATACGACTGACGCTTTATGGTGATAGACTTTGCATTTCCATCATCGCTGTTTGGTTGACAACCAGCTATTTCTCTGTGTCCTACCAATGAATCAGAGCTTGTAATTTGCTTTACTTGCAACCGAGCCCATGCAATCGTATCAGTTCATATCTATACACAATGATATTTCTCAAATATTTGAATGAGATGACCGACTACATAAGTGAGTCATCCATCATACAGTCAAACAAAACGAAGTTCATAAGGCTCCATTTGTGAACGTTAAGAGCTAGCTGTCATCCTTTACACCGACATGATATTTTATCGAGATGCAGGTTTAAATGGATATTAGTGCAGTTATTCAGTTTTATTACACACTAGGAGAAATACCGCCCTATCGTGCGTGTGAGTCTAGTATTTTTTAGGTGCCCCGAACATACATCGCAATTTCTTGATATTAAATAGATTTTCCACGTACGATGAAGCAGGACAAAGGATCATATTATTCTCTGTGCATTCTTCTGACCGTCTGTTTTCGAAGACGGAGATGATGCCACAGAAATTAGTTCTAGCTCGTCGTTGAAGACTATAGGATGCTTTTCCTTATCGGTTCCTCCATTGTCAGATATTCATAATTATAAGATAGCATATTGGCACGTGGGGGTACTTCAAATTACTGCAAGAGAAGAAATGTGTTTAAATGCAAGATCATGCTCGAGGTTATATTGTGGAAAAAAATACTAAGGTAATCTCGAAAGTTGCACTGTCTTGTGTATGTTATTAACGCAAAAGATTTTTTCCCCTCGGAACCACACTCATGAAGAGCCAACAAAGTATTTTATTATTATGATTTTTCCAAGTCTCAAGTTAGAGGCGACAGGGGACATAACTATGCAGCTTGTATTGAACATATAAAAGAAAATATAGGTAAGATATCTTTATATGAAAGCCAAAAAGAAAAGAGAGAAAGAAAGGTGTATTACACGACTAAAGGCCTAGCAGTTAATGATGGTTGTAGCAAAGACGACGATAGAGGAAGTCTAGCCAGACGTTATAGAGAGCTGCAGCACAATGAACCGTAGCAGTGAACAGCAAAAGCAACACACCATGATGTTTTTAACGGCGAGAAATCATCGTACCTAAAAGTAACTTTGCCTGTACTTGAGTGGAGTATTACAGGACCATAAGTTTTCAAAGTACATATAAATCACCTAATGTATGATGTCGAAAGTTCAAAAAGGCTGTTCGCTGATGTACTGGCATACGGACAAAAGTCGCCACGCTATAAAATTTTAATTGATGCAGGAAGAACATCCGAGGATCAACGCTTAGCGCAGTGATCTGCCGTTAAATGTCAACGTAAACATATGTACGTATAGCACGTAAATAGGATGACCAATTATTTCATGGTTCAAATAGCTGGGACTGAACATGTATGGTCATTAGTCCCCTAGACTTAGAACTACTTAAATCTAATTAACCTATGGACATCACACACATCCATGCTCGAGGCAGGATTCGAACTTGCGAACGTAGTAGCAGCGTGGTTAAGGACTGAAGCGCCTAGAACCGCTCGGCCCCAGCAGCCGGCCACACTTCAGCAAATACACTCCTGGAAATGGAAAAAAGAACACATTGACACCGGTGTGTCAGACCCACCATACTTGCTCCGGACACAGCGAGAGAGCTGTACAAGCAATGATCACACGCACGGCACAGCGGACACACCAGGAACCGCTGTGTTGGCCGTCGAATGGCGCTAGCTGCGCAGCATTTGTGCACCGCCGCCGTCAGTGTCAGCCAGTTTGCCGTGGCATATGGAGCTCCATCGCACTCTTTAACACTGGTAGCATGCCGCGACAGCGCGGACGTGAACCGTATGTGCACTTGACGGGCTTTGAGAGAGGGCGTATAGTGGGCATACGGGAGGCCAGGTGGACGTACCGCCGAATTGCTCAACACGTGGGGCGTCAGGTCTCCACAGTACATCGATGTTGCCGCCAGTGGTCGGCGGAAGGTGCACGTGCCCGTCGACCTGGGACCGGACCGCAGCGACGCACGGATGCACGCCAAGACCGTAGGATCCTACGCAGTGCCGTAGGGGACCGCACCGCCACTTCCCAGCAAATTAGGGACACTGTTGCTCCTGGGGTATCGGCGAGGACCATTCGCAACCGTCTCCATGAAGCTGGGCTACGGTCCCGCACACCGTTAGGCCGTCTACCGCTCACGCCCCAACATCGTGCAGCCCGCCTCAAGTGGTGTCGCGACGGGCGTGAATGGAGGGACGAATGGAGACGTGTCGTCTTCAGCGATCAGAGTCGCTTCTGCCTTGGTGCCAATGATGGTCGTATGCGTGTTTGGCGCCGTGCAGGTGAGCGCCACAATCAGGACTGCATACGACCGAGGCACACAGGGCCAACACCCGGCATCATGGTGTGGGGAGCGATCTCCTACACTGGCCGTACACCTCTGGTGATCGTCGAGGGGACACTGAATAGTGCACGGTACATCCAAACCGTCATCGAACCCATCGTTCTACCATTCCTAGACCGGCAAGGGAACTTGCTGTTCCAACAGGACAATGCACGTCCGCATTTATCCCGTGCCACCCAACGTGCTCTAGAAGGTGTAAGTCAACTACCCTGGCCAGCAAGATCTCCGGATCTGTCCCCGATTGAGCATGTTTGGGACTGGATGAAGTGTCGTCTCACGCGGTCTGCACGTCCAGCACGAACGCTGGTCCAGCTGAGGCGCCAGGTGGAAATGGCATGGCAAGCCGTTCCACAGGACTACATCCAGCATCTCTACGATCGTCTCCATGGGAGAATAGCAGCCTGCATTGTTGCGAAAGGTGGATATACACTGTACTAGTGCCAACATTGTGCATGCTCTGTTGCCTGTGTCTATGTGCCTGTGGTTCTGTCAGTGTGATCATGTGATGTATCTGACCCCAGGAATGTGTCAATAAAGTTTCCCCTTCCTGGGACAATGAATTCACGGTGTTCTTATTTCAATTTCCAGGAGTGTAATAACCAAGTATGAATCAGTAAGTAATACGGAGTGGCACCTTACAACTTAAAGGCGTAATGCTGATATAGAAATGTAACACTTTCTCATGTTCCCATGTATGTATGAGTGGGTGTCCAACTGATGATTAGTTCACAACAGCGTAAACTAACTAATATTGGGAAAATTTATTGCCATACTGCTGCGTATATGAGGTTTCAGGTTGTTTATACGTAGGTTGGAACTTACATAGTGGCAACACTGCTGTGGAGACACTATGCAATGGAATCTACTATTGTCGCTGATAGCACACTTTGTTGACACACCTACCTTACCTCCGAGCAAATGGACTCGCCCGTCCCACGTCACCGGCGTGCGCGCTATCGAAGGAAACAAAGTCATTTGTGAGCGAGCGGTCTAACGTAACGGTGTCACTATGTTTTCGAATATTCCAGAGGTCTTACAGAACGATAGTGTCATCAAGGTCTTCAAGAGGCGTACGGGGAATCGGCATTGCCATACAGAACAGTGGCACGTTGGGTAAAAGCCTTCAACGATGGTCGGCAAACTGTGGCAGACATGCATCGGGAAAGGCGTCCCAACATCTCTCAGAAAGAAGTGAATGCTGTTGCCGCGGTAGTGGACAGTGATCGACGCCATATGATTCGTGAGCTCGCTCACGAAACCGGATTAGAGCATACAACTGTTCTTCGCATCCTGAAGGAACGCTTGGGCATGCTAAAAACTGCATCACGATGGGTTCCGCATGACTTGACGGAAATGCAGGGATGGATGCGTTATGACGCTGCTCAGACCCACTTGGGGCGCTATGAGCGCGAAGGAGAGGCTTTCTGACGCCGTATCGTAACACTGGATGAGACATGGGCATATCGTAAGAGCCAAAACCGAAAGACCAATCCAAAGATATCGTCAGTATGAGTGCCGCGAAAGTCAGAGCCAGAGTATGGTGAAAGTTATGGTGATTCTCGTGTACGACTGTGGGGGTGTTACCCTAACGCATCAAGCTCCTCTATGGCAGACCGTCAATGCACAGTATTACTGTTGGTGTTTAGAGCATACTTGCGACAAGCTTTGCGAAAGAAGCGGCGACACTTTCTGCGCAAACCACCAATCATTTTGCAGGACAATGCACGGGTGCATACAGCACAAGCTGTGGCTTCTCTGTTTGGCCGATGGGACTGGGAAGTACTTAAGTCCTTGTGACTTTGATTTAATTCCGAAGATGAAGGAACCACTCCGTGGTATTAATTTCAGAACTGTTAAAGAGATTCGACAGGCAGTAGACCACTCCATTCACACCATCAACAGAAAAGGTTATGCTAACGGCACACTACGTCTCCCACATCGCTGGTAACGGGCTCTACACAACACTGGTGACTACTTTGAAGAACAGTAACACGTGCAAACATGTAACTCTTTTGTATCGGTTGTGATTAAATAGTTGCCACTGTTCAAGTTCCAACCCTTGTGTAATGGTATGACAGAGATTTAGGAACCTTATTTTAAATTGTAAGACATTTCCAGGGGAAGATATGGACTCTGACCATAATCTATTGCTTATGAAGTATAGATTAAAACTGAAGAAACTGCAAATAGGTCGGAACTTCAGGAACCAGAGATAGTGGAGAGTTTCAGAGAGAGCATTATGGAATGACTGACAAGAACAGAGACCAGAAATACAGTAGAAGAAGAATCGCTAGCTTTGAGAGATGAAATAGTGAAGGCAGCAGAGGATAAGTAGGTAAAAAGGCGAGGGCTAGCAAAAATCTTTGGGTAACAGAAGGAATATTGAATTTAATTGATGAAAGGAGAAAATATAAAAATGAAGCATAAAAAAGACATACAAACGTTTCAAAAATGAGATCGATAGGAAGTGCAAAATAGGTAAGTAGGGATGGCTAGAGAACAAACGTAAGGCTGTAGAGGCTTGTATCACTAGGGGTAAGATAGATACCGTCTACAGGAAAATTAAAGAGACTTTTGGAGGAAAGAGAACCACTTGTATGAACATCAAGAGTTGAGATGGAACCCAGTTCTAAGCAAATAAGGGAAAGTAAAAAGGTGTAAGGAGTATGTAGAGGGTCTATACAAGAGCGATGAACTTGAGTACAATATTATGGAAATGTAAGAGGACGTAGATGAAGATGAAATGGGAGATATTATACTGCGTGAATAGTTAGACAGAGCACTGAAAGACCTAAGTCGAAACCAGGCCCCGGGAGTAAACTACATACCATTAGAACTACTGATAGCGATGGGAGAGTCAGCCCTGACAAAACTCTACCATTTGATGAGCAAGATGAATGAGACAGGCGAAATACCCTCAGACTTCATGAAGAATATAATAATTCCAATGACAATGAAAGCAAGATTTGACAGGTGTGAAAATTACGAACTACCAGCTTAATAAGTCACGGCTGCAAAATACTAACACGAATTCTTTACAGACGAATGTAAAAATTGGTAGAAGCCTCCCTCATGGAAGATCAGTTTGGATTCGGTAGAAATGTTGGAACACGTGAGGCAATACTGACTCTACGACTTATCTTAAGGAAAGGCAAACCTACGTTTCTAGCATTTGTAGACTTAGAGAAAGCTTTTGACAATTCTGACTGGAATACTCTCAAATTCTGAAAGTGGCAGAGCTAAAAAAAGAAGGAGAGAAAGGCTATTTACAACTTGTATAGAAACTAGATGGCAGTTATAAGAGTTGAGGGGCGTGAAAGGGGAAGCAGGGGTTGGGAAGGGAGTGATACTGCGTTGTAGCCTATCCCCGATGTCATTCAATCTGTATATTGAGCAAGCAGTAAAGGAAACGAAGAAAAATTCGGAGTAGAAATTAAAATCTATGGAGAACAAAAAAAATACTTTGAGGTTTGCCGATGACATTGTATTTCTGTCAGAGACAGCAAAGGACTTGGAAAATAAGTTGAACGGATTAGACAGTGCCCCGAAAGGAGGATATAAGATGAAAATCAACAAAAGAAAACGAGGATAATGGAAAGTAGTCGAACTAAATCGGGTGACGTTGAGGGAATTAGACTAGGAAATGAGACAGTTAAAGTAGTAAAGGAGTTTTGCTATTTGGTGAGCAAAATAACTGATGATGGTCGAAGTAGAGAGGATAAAAGACGTAGACTGGCAATGGCAAGGAAAGGGTTTCTGAAGAAGATAAATTTGTTAACATCAAGTATAGATATAAGTGTCAGGAAGACATTTCTGAAAGTATTTGCATGGTGTGTAGCCATGCATGGAACTGAAACATGGAAGATACGTAGTTTAGACAATAAGAGAATAGAAGCTTTGGAAATGTGGTGCTACAGAAGAATGCTGAAGATTACATGGGTAGACCACATAACTAATGGGGAGGTACCGAACAGAACTGGGGAGAAGAGAAATTTGTAGCACAACTTGACTAGAAGAAGGGATCGGTCGGTTGGACATGTTCTGAGGCATTAAGGGATCACTAATTTAATATTGGAGGGCATCATGAAAGGTAAAAATCGTAGATGGAGACCGAGAGATGAATACACTAAGGATATTCAGATGGATGTAGGTTGCAGTAGGTACTGGGAGATGAAGAACCTTACACAGGGTAGAGTAGCATGGAGAGCCGCATCAAACCAGTTTCCGGACTGAAGACCACAACAAAAACAACCACGACAACTGCATATTACCGAGATAAGTAGCTGAAGGCCCATTTTCCTTTGTGCAGCGTCTTATCAACCTTACTGATATTGTTTTCAGTGAAAAACAACTGAACATGCTCAACAAATGCCTTAAGTATAGCATACAGCCAAGGCTATACGATTTCACTGCCGCTTCCTTGGTACTGGACATCGTAATCGCCACTGATGCTTCAGATTGTAGCAAATCCGATAAACTGAGAATCGTTAGTAAAGCCAGTGAACTTACTGCGATGGCCACACATGGTAACAATTATAATACAGACCGTATGATTCTGGCTTCTATCAATAAAAGGCATCACTCGAATAATGGCAGTGTAGTCCGGCTGACAAAGTGAACACCGCTGTTGTCGTTTATAAAAGTGACTACATTGATAAAATCCAGCGGTTTTCCCAGGCTAATGATATTCTAGGTATAGATTATGATAATATCGACATTTGCAGTAAAGAGCTTAAGGCTTCCTCAGATGGATGCGCATATATAATGAATTCTGATCTCTTACCCAGTTTTAAAATAATGAATCCTAAGGTGCCTAACAAGCATGGACTCACTAAGTATATTTTTCCTTTATGTCCTGTTATTAACTGGTTTGGGAATCCAGGCGACCTGGTTTCTAAATATTTGCTACACTTGATTCAAAGCGAGTTCACAGTTCGTGAAATTTTGAGATTTCTAACAGAAGGAAACTTTTATGACTCTTACACGATAAATTTTTCCCTCCAGGGTGCACTTTATTGTCGTTTGATGTAAAAAATTTACATATAAATGGTCTACTAGAAGAAGTTATTTGAGTAATTCAGAATAACCTTTTTAGGCACCAACATCTGTCCACTGATGAAATTGTCGAGGTTGTAAGTATTCTTAGGCCCTTGACCGGGTACAACTAACATCACTTTTCATAACGAATCCTGTAGGCGGTCAGATGGCTTGTCGATGGGTAACTGTCTTGCAGGTATAATCGTGAACTACTTGATGTTGCCTATTTCATACGGGCCTCCTACACTTCCACAAAAATTCACTTTTACAGGGGATATGTCGATGATATAACAATTGTTTCTGATGGTGAAGTATCCGATATTATGCTTCCGATCGAAGAGTCTTTTTAGCAAAATTATCTTTATGCATTAATGAAAAGGAATGGCATTTTCAGCCACGTTTGATCTCCAGCGTTGTCTCACTAATAATGTCATCAAATTTGACTTTCGTCGCAAGCCTTCTACAAGCGGCTCAGTCACACGTGCTACGTCGTGTCATCCCTATGAGTACAAGTTGAGCTACTTTATTTCAGTGATACAGCGTATAATTATGTCCATAATTCATAAGCCGTTCCGAGCTGAAATCATAACAGGAGTGAGACTTCCTGGCAGGTTGAAACTGTGTGCGGCACTGTGACCTAAACCCGGAACCCTTGTCTTTCGCGAGCAATACTCTTACAGACTGAGCTATCCAATCACGATACGCGGCCCACCTCGTAGTTGAACTTCCTCCAGTGGCTCTCTCCAGCCTTCCAAACTTCAGTGACAATAGTAGTATATCGGAAGTGAATTTTATCGCGTGGAATTAGGTAGTGCAGGAATTCAGTAATACGATGGTGTTGAAATGTGAAATACACAGAACACCAGGAAGCATTATGTTTGTTAATATGTCGTTTCCGGAAATTTTAGATTTTTGTTTTCAGAAACATTCTACTGCACCTCGTCTACATGCAGATGCTACGTACTGAATCTTTCGTCCTGGTAGAGACCAGCATTCAATATCGTGAACAATACAATGCCTACAGCTCCGCTTGTATGCTCCCCTAACAGCGCAGTTCTACCCTTAATTACGAATCATTACGAAAGCAGCTTAACTGTCCACAGTGCTTTTGCGGATAACTTCTTTATCAATTATTACGTTCCGAAGAAAACACATAATTTTACGAGTATAATAACACCAGCATGCCCTGCGTGTACTGCAATTAACATCAATAATACCCGCAAATTGCAAGACTTTGTACCAAGGCAATCTCCACAAATTTTCTGACTTTAGTGAAACGTATGCCAGAACTCGTGAGTGTACAAATGGGAATTATCGTATGGCGTCAGTGGCCGGGAGTGCCCAGCTGGGAAGTTCGGCCGCCAAGTGCAGGTCTTATTATATTCGACGCCACGTTTGGTGACCTGCGCGTCGACAATGGTGATGAAATGATAGTGGGCAGCACGACACCCAGTCCCAGAGGGCAGAAAATCTCCCACCCCAGCCGAGAATCGAACCCGGGTCCCCGTACCTGGTATTCCAACACGCTGACCGTTCAGCTATTGGGGCGCACTCCTTAGTGGACAAGAATGCATCAAATAAGATTTTAAAGGATAATTTGTTTCCGAGGAGTACATTAAGCAGAAGTACAGGTTACCTGGTGGCGATATCGCTGCATTCACATTGACAGTGCCGTTATCAAGTAGCCTTACAAAATTTTAAACTTTCTCGAAGCTTGGAACTTTGTGCCGATCCACGATTAGAAACAGGGACCTTTGCCTTTCATGGGAAAGTTCTCCACAGACTGAGCTACCCAGACACAACTCTCGAATTGTTCTCACATTTCCACCGGTACCTCATCTCCCATCCTCCGGACTTCGCACCAGTTCTCCTGGGAAACTGCAGGATTAACACCCCCGGAAGAAAGGATATTGTGGAAATGTGGCTTAGCTGCAGCAGGGGAAAACGTCCCTAGAACGAATATTCGCTCTGCAGCGGAGTGTGTGTTGATTTGAAACTTTCTGACAGTTTAAAACTGAAATCCACACAAAGACTCGAACGCGAGACCTTTTCTTTTCGCAGGAAACTGCTCTGAGCAAGACTCGAGACCCGTTCGCAAAGCCTAACTTTCTTCAGTACCTCATCTCCGACTTTCCAAACTTCACAGTAGTTCACAGGTCTATGGCAGCTACTAGGCCTGCAACATTTAAATTTTTCTGACTTCACGTCACTTCTCTTATTTCTCTTACACTCTTATTCGCTGTACATAGAAGCCGTGAAGGTGTCTGGTAATCGAAAACGGTTGTACTTTAAAATAAATGTCGACCGGCATATTCTATCAACGTGGATTACGAAAACAACGATCGTGTGAAAACCAGTTGGCTCTGTTCGATCACGAGATCCAGAAAGCACAGATACAGGTGCTCAGCTTGATGCTGTAGTCCTTGACTTCCATAAGGCGGCAGATAGATTGCCCACTGCCAATTAATGAACAAAATAAGAGCGTATGGAATATCACAACAGATGTGAGATTATCCACTAACGTCATACATACAATACCAAGAAGTTGTTGCGAGATTCATAAACGAAAGTTGGTAGGTGTGGTTCTACATCTGAAAGATGATGCCTGTTCATATTTATCGCCGGTCGCGCCGCAGTGAGGAAGCACATCAGGTTTTCTTTAAATACACACTGCAACTGTCGTGTGCGTTATTTATCTTTGGCGCTGTCCGCCCCGATAGCGGAGTGGTCAGCGTGACGCATTGCCGTCCTACGCTCCCGGGTTCGATTCCCGGCTAGTTTGTGGATTTTCTCCGCTCAGAGACTGGATGTTTTGCTGTCTCCATCATGATTTCATCCCCATCCGGCGCGCAGGTCGCCCAATGTGGCGTCGAATATAATAAGACCTGCACCAAGGAGGCCTCTGTCTTACAGCTTCTCCACCAAGGACATTGGGGTATAGTGAGAACGAAACAACTTGCTCGTCAGCACTGTACTTGGTTTGGAATCGATGCCGCGATTACGAATATGTGCTCTTCTTGCATGGTGTGTGCCGAACAACAATCAGCACCACCGCGGAAATTCTTTGCATGGCCAAAAGTCACTTCCCCTTGGCAACGCTTACACATCGATTTTGATGGTCCATTATTGAATGCTCGATGGTTGGTTCTGGTAGATTCATTCAGTAATTTTCCTTTTGTTGTCCGGATGTCTTCCACGACGTCATCTGCCACCATCCAAGAGTTATCTGCTATCTTTTGCATTGAAGGTTGGATGGTGGCAGATGACGATCTCGTGAATCATACTGCTGTACAGACAAAAATCACAAGGCTAGTAAATTGCAGCGAGACGCAAGAAGATCTGTAGAGTACCGACGGTTGATGCAGCTACTGCCAACTAACACCCAACATAAAAAGATGTAAAGTAATGTTCATAAATAGGTTGGAAGACCCACAGTTGTGGATTACACGATTGCAGAACAATCACTGCTAGCAGTCTCGTACATAAAAAGTCTACGGCTGTACGTTTGGGCCGGCCTGTGTGGCCGTGGGGTTCTAGGCGCTTCAGTCTGGAACCGCGTAACCGCTGCGGTCGCAGGTTCGAATTCTTCCTTGGTCATGGATGTGTGTGCTGTCCTAGGTTAGTTAGGTTTAAGTAGTTCTAAGTTCTAAGGGTCTGATGACAACAGAACCATTTTTTTTGTACTTATGGAGCGATCTCGACTGATAACATTAATCGAAGGTAAGGCTCTGCTGGCTTACGCCTTCGCCGGCACACCGGTCGGCACTAGGAAACATTGTATAGCAGGCGCTGAACTAAGGGCGCCTATGACAAGAGAAGACCAAGACACGCCCCCCCCCTCCCCCCCCCCCCCCCCCACCGATGATACCCTCTCGGCAGCGTGCATATAGGCTGCCGCCGCCAACCGAGCTGTCTCAATCTCTCATGCTCAGTACCTCAGTACACATCGCATCAGGACTCAGTTCGCATTGCACCTCAATACGTCGCACTGTGCTCCAGTCTTCCACGGTGATCGTCCGTCGTCGCCTCGTGCCTTAGCTAGCTATGAGGATACGTTAGTTGCTGTATATAGTTGTGATACAGCCACGGACAAGATTCAAATATTAGTACATGTTATTTGATTTCTGTTAACCACAGAAGTTCAGGACGGACACCATTGAGGTTAAATACTCTATTGGTTCCTGTAATAAAGTGTATTGTAACCACGTGTGCATATTCTTTTGTAGTGAGAGGGAAACCGGCAACCACATATAATACCACACTCTCCTCATCCAGCCAGGAAACACAAATACATTACAAGAGGGTACAGCCACAACAAAGACAGATACGAGATTGAAATTCACTGGAAGAATCCTACGGAAATGTAGTAAATCCTAACCCAAAACAGTCGTTCGACGTATGCTTGAATACTGTCCGTCGGTCTGGGATCCCTTCCAGACGATATGGAGAGAAGATCCAAAGAAGAGCAGCGCGTTTCGTTACGGATTCGTTTAGTAAGCACGAAAGCGTCACGGAGGTGTTTAGCCAGCACAAGTGACAACTCTGCGAAAGAGGCGTTCTGCATCAGGGTGTGGTCTACTTTTGAGGTGCAGAGAGCGTATGTTCCTGGAGGAGTAAACTATTTATTGATCAACAATTGAAAGAAAACAAACCGAGGTCAGTATTTTTAAAGAATTAACCGGGTTCCAACACTGCTAGGAGTGTCTTCCTCAGAATTTAAATCAAAGAATGGTCTATAACATGGTCACAGAATTATGACTAAAAACGCATGATACAGAGTGTAAGTACAGAATCATCGTGAAAGACTGGCACTACTTATATGTCATTTACAAAATAATGAATGTGCCAAAAGGGTATTAGCCACTAATATATTTAAGAAAAAAATTGTGATGGCGAGCCACTAAGGGCTGCTCGTTACTTGCGTGGTGCAGGTTGCAAACGGACTGAGGTGCCCGCGTTAACAAATGCGGCCAGGTGAACATGGCATTGCAACGAGCGTGCCATCTAGTAGCCGTAGATGCCGTTAGGCTACTTCACATTGAAATATAGACAGAAATGATTATAAATGAACAGTATTTGGTACATAATGGAAAGCAATGTTTGTTTGATAGTAGCCTGCAACATAACATTTTGTTTACATCGAAGCTTATAACTGTAAGATAAAACATGAAAACACAATTATGAAAATGTAGATAGGACTGAATGACAACTCGTAGAAAGCAATACTGACGTGAAATACAGCCACGAAACATTTGATAATTAGAAAACATAGCACTACCTTAGAAGGAAAAGAACGTTTCAGCAACCTGCACAAGGAGACCCGAAGTCACATATCGAGTAACGGCTTTATACCGTTGAAAAAAATTTTGTTACGTAGCTGTAGCTGTTCGTTAAGTATGAGGCTATCCTTTCGAGCAAGATGTTTGAAAATCTCTAATTCTACTAGAATATCTAGTCTACGCAATTTCTTTTCTGTGTGCAAAATGTTGCTATCGTTGATGGCTTTAGGTGAATGACCTGTAATTAGAAGATGGTCGGCAAAAGACGAATTTTGGAGGGTAGTGCCATTTTTTCTCAGCAAGTGTTCTTTATATCTGGTAGTGAAGGCACGTCCAGTTTGTCCTATATAGTAAGAGGAGCAAGTATCGCAGACAATTTTGTAGACACCAGATTTTTCTAAAGGGGAACGAATAGAATGTAAATTATGAATGAAGCTTTTTTTCAAATTTTTATTATTATTGATCCCCTCTACGTATGTCTCGCGAAAACATCATGAAAAAAAAGAGGAACTCGAGCCCACGATTTACTAGCAATCGTTGCTCCCGACGAAACATTCGTGGCTATAACAGGGACAGAGAGAAGCGACATTAGTTCACAAAGCACTCTCTGCCACACACCTTAAGAAGGCTTGCAGAGGGTAGATGCAGCTGTTATTCAGTTGCCTGCACGTCCACAAAATACCTTAGGTGCAACTTCCCGTTTCCTTCTCTACACTACCTAGTTTTCGCTTACACAGGCACCACATTTGGAGATGAACCTAACGGGTCTGCAAAAAATGCGCTCAGACTGCCTCTTCCCAGCCGCAAACACCTTCCAGCTCTGGGTTATCAGCGAGCTCGCTGCGCTCTGGTTATCTAATTTTCCCGATAGTGAGCTCGATAAAAGAAGTGCTGACATGTTTCAATATCACACAAAGAACGCAAAAAGGATAAACATCCGATAACGTACTTCGGCCGCGTCTGCTGAGAACGTGATACTTTGACTACGGCTCGTTGCATGTTGATGTGTAATAGTGGGGCAAGCGGGCGTGAACACACGCTGAGGTGACAAGTCATGGCATAGCGATATGCAGATATACTGATGGCGGTAGTACATCTACATATATACTCCGCAAGCCACCCAACGGTGTGTGGCGGAGGGCACTTTACGTGCCACTGTCATTACCTCCCTTTCCTGTACTAGTCGCGTATGGTTCACGGGAAGAACGACTGCCGGAAAGCCTCTGTGCGCGCTCGAATCTCTCTAATTTTACATTCGTGATCTCCTCGGGAGGTATAAGTAGGGGGAAGCAATATATTCGATACCTCATCCAGAAACGCACCCTCTCGAAACCTGGCGAGCAAGCTACACTGTTATGCAGGACGCCTCTCTTGCAGAGTCTGCCACTTGAGTTTGCTAACATCTCCGTAACGCTATCACGCTTACCAAATAACCCTGTGACGAAACGAGCCGCTCTTCTTTGGCTCTTCTCAATCTCCTCTGCCAAACAGACCTGGTACGGATCCCACACTCATGAGCAATACTCAAGTATAGGTCGAAAGAGTGTTTTGTAAGCCACCTCCCTTGTTGATGCACTACATTTTCTAAGGACTCTCCCAATGAATCTCAGCCTGGCACCCACCTTATCAACAATTAATTTTATATGATCATTCCACTTAAAATCGTTCCGTACGCATACTCCCAGATATTTTACAGAAGTATCGGCTACCAGTGTTTCTGCCGCTATCATATAATCACACAATAAAGATTCCTTCTTTCTATGCCTTCGCAATACATTACATTTGTCTATGTTAAGGGTCAGTTGCTACTCCCTGCACCAAGTGCCTATCCGCTGCAGATCTTCCTGCATTTCGCTGCAATTTTCTAATGCTGCAACTTCTGTGTATACTACTGCATCATCCGCGAAAAACCGCATGGAACTTCCGACACTATCTACTAGGTCATTTACATATATTTTGAAAAGTAATGATCCGATAACGCTCCCCTGTCCCACGCCAGAGGTTACTTTGTCTGTAGACGTCTCTCCATTGAGAACAACATACTGTGCTCCGTTTGCTAAAAACTGTTCAATGCAGCCACACAGCTGGTCTGATATTCCGTAGGCACTTATTTTATTTATCAGGCGACAGTGCAGAACTGTATCGAACGCCTTCCGGAAGTCAAGCTAAATGACATCTACCTGGGAGCCTGTATCTAATATTTTCTGGGTCTCGTGAACAAATAAAGCGAGTTGGGTCCCACACGATCGCTGTTTCCGGAATCCATGTTGATTCCTACAGAGTAGATTCGGGATTTCCAGAAATGACATGATACGCGAGCAAAAAACATGTTCTAAAATTCTACAACAGATTGATGTCAGAGATATAGGCCCACAGTTTTGCGCACGCGAGATACAAGAGAGCACTGCATTGGCGAAACAGTCATTCGTACTCAAGTGATTCGTAAGCAAAGGTTACCCACGTGATTATGGACATACGACGGAAATTGACAGACTGAACGAAGACTGGTGGTTGTAGCTAGACAAATGGGACATATCTTTTCGAATATCGTTAGGGAATGTAATATTCGAAGTTCCAAAGCATTAGTAGTGCGCCGAGAATATGACTTTTCAAGGATTACATCTCATCAAGGACAACGAGGTGGCCGACGGCCTACACTTAACGAACGAGAGCAGCGATGATTGGGTAGAGTTGTCAGTGCTAATGGCGGCCGCTGTGGTCGAGCGGTTCTAGACGCTCCAATCCCGAACCGCGCTACTACTACGGTCGCAGGTTCGAAACCTGCCTCGGACATGGATGTGTGTGATGTCCTTGGGATAGTTAGGTAGAAGTACACTACTGGCCATTAAAATTGCTACACCAAGAAGAAATGCAGATGATAAAGGGGTATTTATTGGACAAATACAATATACTAGAACTCACGTGTGGTTACATTTCACGAAATTTGGGTGCATAGATCTTGAGAAATCAGTACCCAGAACAACCACCTCTGGCCTTGATACGCCTGGGCATTGAGTCAAACAGAGCCTGGATGGCGTGTAAAGGTACAACTGCCCATGCAGATTTAACACGATATCACAGTTCATCAAGAGTAGTAACTGGCGTATTGTGACGAGCCAGTTGCTCGGCCACCATTGACCAGACGTTCTCAGTTGGTGAGAGATCTAGAGAATGTGCTGCCCAGGGCAGCAGTCGAACATTTTCTGTATCCAGAAAGGCCCCTTACGTGACCTGCAACATGCGGTCGTGCATTATACTGCTGAAATGTAGGGTTTCTCAGCGACCGAATGAAGGGTAGAACCACGGGTGTTAACACATCTGAAATGTAACGTCCACTGTTCAAAATGCCGTCAATGCGAACAAGAGGTGATCGAGACCTGTAACATCACGCCGGGTGATACGCCAGTATGGCGATGACGAACACACACTTCCAATGTGCGTTCACCGCGATGTCGCCAAACACGGATGCGACCATCATAATGCTGTAAACAGAACCTGGATTCATCTGAAAAAATGACGTTTTGCCATTCGTGCACCCAGGTTCGTCGTTGAGTACACCATTGCAGATGCTACTGTCTGTGATGCAGCGTCAAGGGTAACCGCAGCCATGGTCTCCGAGCTGATATTCCATGCTGCTGCAAACGTCATCGAACTGCTCGTGCAGATGGTTGTCTCGCAAGCGTCCCCATCTGTTGACTCAGGGATCGAGACGTGGCTGCACGATCCGTTACAGCGATGCGGATAAAATGCCTGTCATCTCGACTGCTAGTGATACGAGTCCGTTGGGATCCAGCACGGCGTTCCGTATTACCCTCCCAAAGCCACCGATTCCATATTCTTCTAACAGTCATTGGATCTCGACTAACGAGAGCAGCAATGTCGCAATACGATAAACTGCAATCGAGATAGGCTACAATCCGACCTTTATCAAAGTTGGAAACGTGATGGTACGCATTTCTCCTCCTTACACGAGGCATCTCAACAACGTTACACCAAGCAACGCTGGTCAACTGCTGTTTGTGTATGAGAAATCGGTTGGAAACTTACTTCATGTCAGCACCTTGTAGGTGTCGCAACCGGCGCCAACCTTGTGTGAATGTTCTGAAAAGCTAATCGTCTGCACATCACAGCATCATCTTCCTGTCGGTTAAATTTCGCGTCTGTAGCAAGTCATCTTCGTGGTGTGGAAATTTTAATGGCCGGTAGTGTTTTTCTAAGTCGAGGGGAACTGATGACCTCATATGTTAAGTCTCGTAGTTCTTAGAGCCATTTGAACCATTCAGTGCTAACAGACAAGCAACACTGCCAGAAATGACGACAAGACTCAATGTAGGTCGTACGACGAACGGATCCGTTACGCAAGTGCGGCGTTATGGGTGAAGGTACCGAATGACCGACGCGAGTTCCCTTACTAACAGCACTACATCGCCTGCAGCTCCCGTCCTGTCCTCATGAACATATCGATTGAACCCTTGACAACTGTAAAACGGCGGCCTGTTCAGATGAGTCCCGATTTCAGTTGGTAAGAGCTGATGGTAGGGTTCGAGTGTGGCGCAGACTTAAGTAAGCCATGGAACCAAACAGTCAATAATGCACTGTACAGGATGGTGATAGCTCCATAATGGCGTGGGCTTTGTTTGCATGGAATGAACTGCATCCTGTGGTCCACCTGAACCTGTCATTGACTGGAAATGGTGTTTGCGGCTACTTGGACGCATTTGGAGCCATACATGGACTTCATGTTCCCAAATAACGTTGTCATGTCACCGGGCCGCAGTTGTTCGCGACTCGTTTGAAGAACGAATGATTTGGTCGATCGGAGCTCTTGACATGAATCCCATTGAACATAATCTAGATGTCAGTCCCTGGACAAACCCCAGCACCGGTTATCGTGGACGACTACAAAAGCAGCGCGGCTCAATATTTCTGCAGGGGAATTCCAAGAACTTGTTCAGCCCATGCCATGTCGTATTGTTGCACTGCGCGGGACAGGATATGTTTCGACAAGATATTAGGCGGTATCCCATGACATCTGTCACTTATGTGTCTAATAAAGGTACTGCGGCAGTATGAATGTCAACATGAGAATTCGTCAGGGTAGAAGAAAAAAGAAAATCATTATTTGTAAGTTTTATGTCCCTCGCGTCTCTCCCTCATTAAGTTATTTGTTACCAGGGGTGGTGAAATGATTTTTGAGCAGAATCGAAACATCGTTGTTGTTCATAAAACTTTGAAAGCGCACTAGAAGTTCAGTTAGAAAACTTTGAACTGAGAACAATGCTCAAGTAAATGTGTATTGATACATCATCATTAATCTACCACGCAAACATTTTCGGGTATAGTCGTCTGGTATGAGACGTTCCCGGGGTGAGTCCACAGGGGACCGAACCGCACAATAATCCTGGATTCGGTGTGGGGCGGCGGTGAGGTGAGTGGACTGCTGTGGGCTGTTGCGGGATTGTCAGCTACTGAGGGCTATGGCGGGACGAAGTCTCTCCGTCGTTTCTAGGTTCCCGGTGTAATACACAATACAGAAATGTGTACTGTAGTCAGGTTTTCGGCCATGTATTTTGCTATCCGTAGAGCGCTGGATTGCGGGACTGTGAGGATATCCAGAATACCTGGCTGAAGGGATACGCCGCCAAACCTACGAGGGGGATTTGTTAGTTTACCCCGTCTAGGATAAATCGAGGCAGATTTGCCATATACGCCCTAGAACAGCACATAAAAGCTCTACGAAATGTATGTGGAACGTGCAGAACAAAACACTCCTTTCTGATGTGTAGTAAACAAAGAGAGAGCAGGTACGAAATACCTTTTTTTCTGTGTAGTATTCACTGAACGAGTACTGAAACATTTTTCGATTTAGTCTTTGTTACCAATAACAAAGCCGATTGATAAGTAACTGCATGAAGGTTGAAACTACTCAGCGGCCTAAGTGAAGTTCGTTGACTGACACTGCAGATCAACCTCACCGCCCCTTCAAGGGCTAAGAATATCCTCTGGGAATCAAGAGAGTTTACCAAACAATCCGCACAATAAGACATAAGAAACTAACAATAAGAAAAGTATACGAGCTTTCGAGCTTCACTGATGCATGGAGTAACTAGGATCAGCAATCATTTAAAAAAACTGAACTCCATAATTTGACATTACACGAACTGGACATGTACTCTTGGAAGAAAATGGTTAGGATTTACACACAACAGAGACGCAAGCTCAGCCGCTGTGCTACCTCTACAGAACACAACAAGCCTATTCGAAAATGTAATTCAAAATGTTTAAGTCCTCCACCAATTAAAAGAAAGCCATGAAATGGATTTGTTGTAAGAACTGGAAACACTTTGTCAGTTTAGTAAAATAAAGACAGAATTCTAAATGAAACACGTAGAAGAGACTCAGTGATTCTTCCGAATATTTTTATGTTGCGTAAAAAACTCACATCTGAGAAAAGTAACCATATAGCTGTTATTATTACCAAAAGTGTTCTTTACGCTTAGTAGCTAACAATAGTGCGTTGCTGACGCAATGTAACAATAGACATCTGTGTCTCGATTATTTATATTCCTTTTCTCTGAAGTATATCTTATCTACACTCATACAAAAAAAAGATTGTATCACTCCGGTTCCCAGAACTGAAGACAGACGTTGACTAAGGATATTGTGTCACAGCCACAGTCCGTTTTACTGTTCAGAGACGTCACTATACCCGACCATATATGTAAAGAACCGTGCATGAGCAGCGCCTATTAGACGGAGGGGATCAGACAACCGATCAGTTCCAATCATTCCACCAGCGAGGAGGTACACAGCTCGTGTTGTCTGTAGTTCAGCCATGCCTAGACGGTCAATACCGCGGTACGGTCGCATCCGCATAGTTACTTTGTGCCAGGAAGGGCTCTCAACAAGGCGACTTGGAGGGAACAAAAGCTATGTTGTTCAGACTTGTAGGAGATACAGAGAGGCAGGAACTGTCGATGACATGACTCGCTCAGGCTGCTCAAGGGCTGCTACTGCAGTGGATGACCGCTACCTACGGATTATGGCTCGGAGGAAAACTGACAGCAACGCCACCATGTTGAATAATGCTTTTGTGCAGCCATAGGATGTCGTGTTACGATTCAAACTAGGCTTTATAGGCTGCATGATGCGCAACTTCACTCCCGACGTCCATGGCGAGGTCCATCTTGCAACCACAACACCAGGCACCGCGATACAGATGGGCCCAACAACATCCCGAATGGACCACTCAGGATTGAGATCACGTACTCTTCACCGATGAGTATCGCATCTGCCTTCAACCAGACAACCGTCGGAGACGTGTTTGGAGGTTACGCTGAACGCCTTAGACACACTGTCCAGCGAGTGCAGCAAGGCGGAGGTTCCCTGCTGTTTTGGGGTGGCATTATGTGGGGCCGACGTACGCCACCGGTGATCATGGAAGGCGCCGCAACGGCTGTACGATACGTGAATGCCATCCTCCGACCGATAGTGCAACAAAATTGGGAGCATATTGGGGAGGCATTCGTCTTCATGGACGACAATTCGCGCTCCCGTCGTGCACATCTTATGAATGACTTCCTTCAGGATTACGACAATGCTCGACTAGATTGGCGAGCATGTTCTCCAGACATAAACCCTATCGAACAGGCCTGGGATAGATTGAAAAGGGCTCTTTATGGACGACGTGACCCATCAACCACTCTGAGGTATCTACGCCGAACTGCCGTTGAGGAGTGGGACAATCTGGACCAATAGTGCCTTGATGAATTTGTGGATAGTATGCCCCGACTAATGTAGGCACGCACCAATGCAAGAGGACGTGCTACTGGATATTAGTGGTCCCGGTGTTTAAGATGATGTTGGCCACAACCTCTGAAGGTCTCGATGTATGGTGGTACAACATGCAATGTATGGTTCTCATGAGCAATACAAATGACGGAAATGATGTTTATGTTGATCTTTATTTCAATTTAACATTCCGGAACTCTCGGAACCGAGGTTGGTTGAAATAGCTCTGAGCACTATCGGACTTAACTTCTGAGGTCATCAGTTCCCTAGAACTTAGAACTACTTAAAACTAACTAACCTAAGGACATCGGGCACATCCATGCCCCAGGCAGGATTCGAACCTGCGACCGTAGCGGTCACGAGGTTCCAGACTATAGTGCCTAGGACCTCTCGGCCACCACGGACAGCTCGGAACCGAGGTGATGTATAACCTTTTTGGTGTGTGTATTTTTTTTTATGTTCCCGTTTTCGATGAGCTCAAGTATTCTGCTTGTGTGTAGCAACATAAACGGATACCAGTGCTCAGAATTCGAAAAGGAAAACTGCTCTTGTCTTTCTCTGTATCCGTAGAACAGGCAACGTCAGTGAACATACAGATATGGACATTCACTTGCAGTTAAGTTTACATACTGACGAAGCAGTTCACAGAGGGCATCACATTTACACCGTCTCGCAAAAACTGGGTTTACAGACACACGCGATGCGCGCCAGCTGCATTCTTGGTCTGGCTCTTGTCTCCAGCACGTACATCTGAACAACGCGTGATCTGTTTTTGTCCTGTATAAATGTTATTTCTCATCTCAGACTGATTTTGATTTTATGCTGTAAATATAGTGTGATAATTCAAATGGCTCTGAGCACTATGGGACTCAACTGCTGTGGTCATTAGTCCCCTAGAACTTAGAACTACTTAAACCTAACTAACCTAAGGACATCACACACATCCATGCCCGAGGCAGGATTCGAACCTGCGACCGTAGCAGTCGCACGGTTCCGGACTGAGCGCCTAGAACCGCGAGACCACCGCGGCCGGCAGTGTGATAATTGCCATGAAAATTTGTTTCGGCGTAAATGAATTAAGAATAAATAGGAAAAAGTGTTTCAGTCACATCTGACTTTGCGTAACGAGCTGGAAATAGGAATAAACAATAACTAATCATTGCATTCTTCGTAATTATTTCTTCCCTTTGTTAATAATGCAATGCAAGTATGGTGAATTCTAAAAATGCACTTAAATTCGGTTAAAGTTCGACTTTATGACTTATTGGTGTGGGAGAGATCATTAACAACCGAGCAGCATTCTACGTTGCGTATTTATGATAAATGACGCTGTCGTATGGCAACAGCAAATGTTGCAATACTACAAAGAAAGCATTTCATGTGCTCCGCTTTGTTGCAGTCTACAGTCGTCCTGTTACTGTGAAGGAGTTTAGCTCCAACTATCCTTTTTCCCAAATTCCCTGCCTGAGTCGAAACGTGGTTTTTGTTTTTCTGTGTGGTCTTCTGGTCAGCAGTCAATGAGACAGTGGAGTGAGTGTCTAGGAAAGATGGTTGGACGACATGCACCAGACGACAAGGTAACTTGTAACAAGCGCAGCTGCGGATGGCGTCGTGTAGAATGCGACTCGTGTTCACAGAACAGATGCTGCCTTTCAAATCACTTACCGGATGAGGTGTCATCCGCCACATGCGTTAGGCAACTGTGTACCAGTCACAAGGTCTCGTTTCGCAATTACGCCACATCCACTTGTCAATACAGTGAAGTGAGCTCCACGATCAACTGAGGGACGAGTCATCAGTGCACAGCCACATGGAGAATCAGATGATGAGCACGTTTTCCAGTAAAATCGAATTCCTATCGCTAAGTTATTACTGGTACTCATTGCTCAAGAATCTGCCAACCATGAAAAATGCTTGAAACCTCTAGGAGTCGAACCTACCCTGACATCAAACCTTTTGGTATTTTTTAGTCTTTTACTTGTTCCATACATCAAATTCGCGATAAATCTTATTACATGGAACGTTTAACAGAAAAAAGCATAGGATACTTATGTACACTAAAAAAATAAACAAAAATAATTATTTCTACTCAAGAATTCCTTTACGGTAAAGAAGAATTTGTCAAGAAGAAACATCTTTAATCAACATTTGAAGACACTTCGGCTATCTGTCAGACATTTCATTTCGACTGGTAGATTGTTAAAAAAGTTTTATTGCTGTATATTTCATCTCTTTTCGTGTCAAAGTAAGGAGTAACACGGGAGTAACAAATATGACCTTTCCTTCTAGTGTTTATCTTGCTGAATATCACTGCTACTCTCAAACTTAGATGAATTTCTGACAAAAAATTTCGTAAATGAGTAACTGTGATGCTGTGGTTAATATATAATTTGGGATGTGAGGTCATAGTCGAAGACTCTCTTCTGTTCCTGACGTTTCGTCCAGGATTTCGCTGGACATCCTCAGCGGCGCTCCGCCGCTAAATCTTGCCGACTGACCGGTCGGACGTCCGAGAACGACATACACGAGTAGCGCCTCTTAGGATGTCCAGGGCAGTCCTGGACGGAACGTCAGGAACAGAAGAGTTTCTTGGACCACGACTTCACATCCCGAAAAGTTTACCAGCAGCTATGTCATCCGGTCGTGAAAGCCTTTATTCTATGTGTTTAATATTCCCAGTCGCTTATGCTGCTTTAAGATATAACTGAAATATGTACGTCTGCAATCTCCACGCCTGTTCATAATTAATTTCTTCTGCAGAATAGATACCTTTTGCGTAGAATATTATCCTATAGCACGTCAATGAATGAAAATATGCAAAAATACTTTAACGTACTAACTTCTGTATCCGCAAAGTTGAGTATTATTCTTATGGCAGCAGTAGCCGAACCGAAATGTTTTACCAGGTCTACTATACAGTTTTTCCAGTTTAACATTTAATCACTGTGCACACTTAATAACTTAGAATTTTATACCCTGTTTATTATTTCTAGATGATCCACTAGATTAATAGGAGGTAAATTGTATATGACAGTACAAAACACGATGAACTTTGTTTTTTCAAAGTTTCAGGCTAGACCATTTGTGCAAAAAAAAACAGTTTACTACACTCCTGGAAATTGAAATAAGAACACCGTGAATTCATTGTCCCAGGAAGGGGAAACTTTATTGACACATTCCTGGGGTCAGATACATCACATGATCACACTGGACACAGGCAACAGAGCATGCACAATGTCGGCACTAGTACAGTGTATATCCACCTTTCGCAGCAATGCAGGCTGCTATTCTCCCATGGAGACGATCGTAGAGATGCTGGATGTAGCCCTGTGGAACGGCTTGCCATGCCATTTCCACCTGGCGCCTCAGTTGGACCAACGTTCGTGCTGGACGTGCAGACCGCGTGAGACGACGCTTCATCCAGTCCCAAACATGCTCAATGGGGGACAGATCGGGAGATCTTGCTGGCCAGGGTAGTTGACTTACACCTTCTATAGCACGTTGGGTGGCACGGGATACATGCGGACGTGCATTGTCCTGTTGGAACAGCAAGTTTCCTTGCCGGTCTAGGAATGGTAGAACGGAGGTTCGATGACGGTTTGGATGTACCGTGCACTATTCAGTGTCCCCTCGACGATCACCAGAGGTGTACGGCCAGTGTAGGAGATCGCTCCCCGCACCATGATGCCGGGTGTTGGCCCTGTGTGTCTCGGTCGTATGCAGTCCTGATTGTGGCGCTCACCTGCACGGCGCCAAACACGCATACGACCATCATTGGCACCAAGGCAGAAGCGACTCTCATCGCTGAAGACGACACGTCTGCATTCGTCCCTCCATTCACGCCTGTCGCGACACCACTGGAGGCGGGCTGCACGATGTTGGGGCGTGAGCGGAAGACGGCCTAATGGTGTGCGGGACCGTAGCCCAGCTTCATGGAGACGGTTGCGAATGGTCCTCGCCGATAGCCCAGGAGCAACAGTGTCCCTAATTTGCCGGGATGTGGCGGTGCGGTCCCCTACGGCACTGCGTAGGATCCTACGGTCTTGGCGTGCATCCGTGCGTCGCTGCGGTCCGGTCCAAGGTCGACGGGCACGTGCACCTTCCGCCGACCACTGGCGACAACATCGATGTACTGTGGAGACCTCACACCCCACGTGTTGAGGAATTCGGCGGTACGTCCACCCGGCCTCCCGCATGCCCACTATACGCCCTCGCTCAAAGTCCGTCAGCTGCACATACGGTTCACGTCCACGCTGTCGCGGCATGCTATCAGTGTTAAATACTGCGATGGAGCTCCGTATGCCACGGCAACACTGAGGGCGGCGGTGCACAAATGCTGCGCACCTAGCGCCATTCGACGGCCAACACCGCGGTTCCTGGTGTGTCCGCTGTGCCGTGGGTGTGATCGTTGCTTGTACAGCCCTCTCTCAGTGTCCGGAGCAAGTATGGTGGGTCTGACACACCGGTGTCAATGTGTTCTTTTTTCCATTTCCAGGAGTGTACATTAAATGCATTTGAAATATATTATTCATTCATCAGGTACAGAATTTTATGGTTAGTAATCTGCTATACATTTTTAGAACTACAGGACTAATTCTGCCTGGTTCAAATAAAATGACTAAAGCAAGAACAGTAGCAGGCCAATGTCGAACCATTTGCGTTTTTCGTCAGACTCCACGTAGGTGTACCTATGTTCAAATACTTTCGCCGATTGGTCAAGACAAGCAAGCATGTTGTTACAAGGCCTGGAAAAACACCATGACTTGGTTTCCTGAGCACGTAGCTGAAAAATTCATTTTAAACTTCGTTTCTTCTTACAGTTCATTGCCCTAAGTCCGTACTGAACAATAGTCCTCGTTCCCGTGAGAGTATCACATGTTAATGTTAATGATGCAGATAGGAGCAGAACACATGTTGGCGCAAAACTACCGTACACAGACATCGTCTTGAAAGTAAGGCAACACTCGATGTTACAGAGTCAGTAATAATGAAATGAGAGTCAAACAATGAGAGGTAAATGCTATGCAAGTTAACAGTCATTCACACCACGACCGCCATGTTTGAAAATTCCAGATAATCAATAAAAATAATAAGAGTGTATTGTGAGAATGAATCTCACTCGTAGATCTTCCCCCCCCCCCCCTACTTACATAAAATCGGCCGTATTGGGCATAACTTACAATCAATGTGATGATGAGTCAGTTTTCAAAGCAGCTGTCAACAATTACAAAGGAAACTCCCCATCGCATCCCCCTGAGATTTGGTGATAAGAGGGCCAAGTGGACAGCCAGTCAAAAACTGAGCACAGATCGAGAATGAAAACAGGAAGAATGATACTACACTGTGAAAAAAAAGTAAAACAGAAACAGTGAACGGTACAAGTACAAGAAGTGCAATACGGAACTGCCAGTAAGAGAAATGGCGTCGTGGTTAAGTGGTTACGGTATTGAACTGCTAAGAAGGCGAGAGGTGTTCAAACCACCCTCGTGCCACTTTTATTTCCGCTGTTTGCTTTATTCAAATTTACGTCTGTGTCGTAGTGTAACATACGTTTGCAACCGCTAGTTGTAAGGTAGGGCCCTAAATGAAAGTTGATTCCGCACATGTACCATATTAACAGCCGAAAGGAAGTGGCTGTCGAGATGGTACAGCAAACGTTAGATGACACGGCGACAAGTCATTCGGATCCCCACCGGAAATCACCTCTGGCGCGTCATACACGGTATTAGTGACACAGTGCGTGTGTCATATGATAGGAATCTCTTATCGACGCCCCTAATTTCTACGATTGGTTAGTGAGTGAGATATGCCTCCTTGCACGATATATGTGTTCGTATGAGTATGAAATTGATCATACACAAGAAAATGATAAAAACATAATAGTTTGTCATTTAAGCTGCAAGAAATGAATGCAACAGTTTTACAATCACACAGTTTCTCTGCGCTCTGTCAAAACATATGTTTTGAACTTTTTGGAAGTCTGGACTCTTCAATTCCTTTGTCGTAACATATTTCACACTCGTTTGTTTGTTGTTTTCATTTCTGGGAGACGTCTATGTGGTGTCTGGCCTTCTCTCATTATTCATCACATTTACCTGCGACGGTAACGTACTCTTACTACATGACTCATATTCTATAACCACGACTGCAGAAAGAGAACAAATATTCCAATGACCGGACGGACAGGCTATAATGTTGTAAAGAAAAGGAATAAATGGTACGCGGGAGTTTTGAACACTCGCACGCTTGGCAGTCCAACACCATACCACTTACCCGCGACGTCGCTGTAGTTTCAATCTGCTCTTTATCGCATTTCTTGTTCTTCGATCGTTCGCTGTCTCTATTTTGCTTGCTCTTTCTCACAGTTCAGTACACCTTCTACCTGTTTTCATGAATGACCGGTGTTCAGTTTCTGACGGGATATACACTGGACCATTTTACCACTAAATCTGAGGGGATGGAGGGCAATGGGGACTACTCCCTTGATAGTAACTGCTTGCCATTTTGTACCGCCCCAGTTGTTAGAGTTAGTTCACTGTATCACGAAAAAAATTCAAAATCTAATAAGAATGATGGGCATTGAAATTAATAAAAACTAAATTAAATGCTTTAATACAACAAGTGATCAGCTAGCAATTTTCAGATAGTGATTTAGCCCGTCGAGGTGGCCGAGCGGTTCTAGGCGCTACAGTCTTGAACCGCGCGACCGCTACGGTCCCAGGTTCGAATCCTGCCTCGGGCGTGGATGTATGTGATGTCCTTAGGTTAGTTAGGTTTAAGTAGTTCTAAGTTCTAGGGGTTAATGACCTCAGAAGTTAAGTCCCATAGTGCTCAGAGCCATTTGAACCATTTTGATAGTGATTTAATGTTATGTCGGCAACACTTTGAACCTGAAGGACAATTTTAGAATGACTGCCCTACATTCATATGAAGATGGTCACATGTTACTCCGATATATTTTAAGTCATTTTGTAAGGTTTTGAGGACAGAACAACAACTGTGTAAGCTGTAAATACACTCCTGGAAATTGAAATAAGAACACCGTGAATTCATTGTCCCAGGAAGGGGAAACTGTATTGACACATTCCTGGGGTCAGATACATCACATGATCACACTGACAGAACCACAGGCACATAGACACAGGCAACAGAGTATGCACAATGTCGGCACTAGTACAGTGTATATCCACCTTTCGCAGCAATGCAGGCTGCTATTCTCCCATGGAGACGATCGTAGAGATGCTGGATGTAGTCCTGTGGAACGGCTTGCCATGCCATTTCCACCTGGCGCCTCAGTTGGACCAGCGTTCCTGCTGGACGTGCAGACCGCGTGAGACGACGCTTCATCCAGTCCCAAACATGCTCAATGGGGGACAGATCCGGAGATCTTGCTGGCCAGGGTAGTTGACTTACACCTTCTAGAGCACGTTGGGTGGCACGGGATACATGCGGACGTGCATTGTCCTGTTGGAACAGCAAGTTCCCTTGCCGGTCTAGGAATGGTAGAACGATGGGTTCGATGACGGTTTGGATGTACCGTGCACTATTCAGTGTCCCCTCGACGATCACCAGAGGTGTACGGCCAGTGTAGGAGATCGCTTCCCACACCATGATGCCGGGTGTTGGCCCTGTGTGCCTCGGTCGTATGCAGTCCTGATTGTGGCGCTCACCTGCACGGCGCCAAACACGCATACGACCATCATTGGCACCAAGGCAGAAGCGACTCTCATCGCTGAAGACGACACGTCTCCATTCGTCCCTCCATTCACGCCTGTCGCGACACCACTGGAGGCGGGCTGCACGATGTTGGGGCGTGAGCGGAAGACGGCCTAACGGTGTGCGGGACCGTAGCCCAGCTTCATGGAGACGGTTGCGAATGGTCCTCGCCGATACCCTAGGAGCAACAGTGTCCCTATTTTGCTGGGAAGTGGCGGTGCGGTCCCCTACGGCACTGCGTAGGATCCTACGGTCTTGGCGTGCATCCGTGCGTCGCTGCGGTCCGGTCCCAGGTCGACGGGCACGTGCACCTTCCGCCGACCACTGGCGACAACATCGATGTACTGTGGAGACCTCACGCCCCACGTGTTGAGCAATTCGGCGGTAAGTCCACCTGGCCTCCCGCATTCCCACTATACGCCCTCGCTCAAAGTCCGTCAACTGCACATACGGTTCACGTCCACGCTGTCGCGGCATGCTACCAGTGTTAAAGACTGCGATGGAGCTCCGTATGCCACGGCAAACTGGCTGACACTGACGGCGGCGGTGCACAAATGCTGCGCAGCTAGCGCCATTCGACGGCCAACACCGCGGTTCCTGGTGTGTCCGCTGTGCCGTGCGTGTGATCATTGCTTGTACAGCCCTCTCGAAGTGTCCGGAGCAAGTATGGTGGGTCTGACATACCGGTGTCAATGTGTTCTTTTTTCCATTTCCAGGAGTGTATTTTATAGTTTGATGTTGCAAACTTAACTCAGAAATACATTCATTTACACAGTTTACATTGTGACAATGTTACAACAGTTATCAAACGAACGCATATCGTTCTCAGAAAGTGAACTAATCCTAAACACAACAATGGTAAATTTTAACTAGAAGTTCCTTTACAAAATTATTCTTTCGACTACGTCATGATGTTGGCCAGTACCACAATGAATCATCCGATTCCATTTCAAAGTTCCGTACTATTTAGGATGACAATCAAGTCTTTGGAGGGTGGTTGATTTTGTGACAAGTTGAGAAAAAGGTTACCCTAGGTCGCTCGAGTTTACAAAGGACGTAAGCTGGTGAACCAACAAGTTTACACCTCTGCTCGCGGTATTTACCTTAGCTGCGATGGGCTGTCATCTGCATGGCCGCTCACGTCCTCTGAAATTCCTATAAAAACTAATTAAGCCTTTGCTGATTTTTCCAGCAGAAATTCTCCCCATGTTTCTCGTTATGTGAGGAAACATGTACTCGTCCCCAGTCTTGGGATATGGCGACATGCACACACATGGCTGGAGCAGTGTGCATATTAAAATGCCCTCTCAGTCCCTGGAAGCACAGTTAACTAACTGACTGGTTTGTTTATCCACAGTTGGAGCTGAACGACGCTACAGCTAATATCTGGCTGAATATCAGCTGCAGTGAACGCACTGTTCACACAAATTTCTCCTCTGTGTCGTACAGAGCTTTTTGCTCCCCATTCTGCCCTTGATGCCAGTTCAGAGAAGAGCCCCCTGTCTTGTCTTTTTCGTAGCCAAACTGTTCCCCACCTGGGTTTTTTCGTTCTCCATGTCATGGTTATTTTCGACCAATAGGAGTGTGTCTCTTGTTATTGTGGAAACTGTTTCTGCCAATCGCAAGGGCTCTACCATTAAACTGCATCGAAATCTCGCCACTTTTCTCCTTCCTAGATCGTTTCTGCCAATCGGACATTTTGTGCCCACTTCAGACACCTAAAAGTTACGTGCATACACGACATGTGTACCACTCGCTGTTCATATGATCAACTGCATCACTGGTTTTGTTCGTATCCATTTGGAATTCCGAAACGCAGTTTTCTAAAGCTTCTTTCTATCCTATTTCTGGTGGCCCGCTACTTGCTCTCAATTATGCGTCACCTGTCCAGTCGCTGACCCCCAGCGCGGGACGCCCCCTAAGAAGTTTTCGTGGAGCCTTCCCTGGTGCAGCCCATACTTCTGCCCACACCTGCTTCCACACAAAACGTTTCCTCTCGCTGCTAGTTTCACCTTCTGCTCATTGACACGCATTATATAGGAGCAGTGTGTTAATACCATCGATTGAGTGTCATCCCTTTTGCATTACATACTTATAGGGAAATCTGCTCATTACTGCCGAAGTAAGTTAGGTGTCATATTCACCTTCCTGTTATGATGTATAAAACTCTTATGTAAGGTATGAAATTGATCTTTATTTACACTACCACCTTACAATTTCAATTGCTGATGCCTAAGAAGCTAATAATAAATTTTACTAAAGAAAAGAAAGAGAAATCCTCATTTTTTGTGCGAACGGTGTGGATCAAAACGAATACCGATGAGGTGTTCTCTCTCTAAAGCCTAAGACAGCCAAACGTTTCGTTACATGCGTTAAAAAAGTAAGAATACTCACTGGCGTTTTAACAGCGATCTTCACAGCGATGTAGAATCAGTGAGAACTGTACGTTAAGCACAAATTATGATTTTAAATGTGTCATACTATGTTAATGTTCCTGCTCGAGCTGCACCACAAGCATAAAAAGCGTTCAAGTTCATTACTAAATTTCGCCAGGAAGGAAGAGATGGTGAAAGTTTGTTTTAATATTCTGGAGAAACTGAGGTCGCCAGAATGTGGGAAAAGCTCGGAAAGGACCAGGAGAGGTACCACACGTAATTACGTGCCAGAAGAAGGTGCATTTAGTTGCCTCAAGTAACAGTTCGTACTAGGGACCACACTGCGGTACAGTGACTGCACTAGCCGTTAAGGTTTGTGCATATATGAGAGCGTGTGAGGGAGGAAGAGAGAGACAAAGTGGAAGAAATAGAGAGGGAGAGACAACAGGAAGGGAGAGAGGAAGAAGGGCGAGAGTAGAGCGCGCTTGTCTGGATAGCTACGAGATTACCTCCTCTCTATTTTCATGTTTTCTGACTGGTTTGATGCGACTCTTCACGAATTCCTTTCGTGTGTCAACGTTTTTATCTTTGAGTAGCACTTACACCAGGCGACCTCAATTATTAATTGGATGTATATTCAAGTCTCTATCTTCTTCAACAGTTTTAACCCTCTGCCAGCTCCTTTCACTTAGTACCCTGGAAGTTTTGCGATCTGCACCACGCAAGTAACGAACAGCCCCTAGTGGCTCGCCATCACAGTTTTCTTTATCTTAAATAGCTTTGTGATAATGCCCTTTTGGCATATTTATTATCTTATAACTGACATATAAGTACTGTCTGTGTTTATAATGATTCCGTACTTATACCCTATCATACGTTTTTAGTCATTATTCTGTGACCATGTTATAGAATGTAGATCATTCTTTGTTTAAATTCTGAAAAAGACACTCCTAGCAGTGTTGAAACCAGGTTAATTTGTTAACAATATAGTGACCGAGGGCTGTTTCTCTTTCAATTGCAACTATTCACGGTCTCTGAACGTGCAGCCATGTACAAAATTTTGTCTCAACATACTTCCTAGCATCGTGTCACTCCTTCTTGTCCTTGTTTTCCACATGTTTCTCACCACGCCGATTCCGCTGAGTGCCTCCTCATTACTTTTAATTTTCAACATCCTTCTATGGGACCACATCTAAAACGCTCTCTTCTACTCCGGTTTACCCATAGTCCAGGATTCGTCTCGACACAGCGCCAGTATAATACTGTTAATAAGATGTTTATGAAATACGTGGCGATGTATCGTACTGCGATTCTCGCAGAATGACTTTTTGTGGATCTGAGAATCTTTGGCCTGGCTGCCCATCTGCTGTTACCGAACGTTGTCAGTACATGAAACTTCCCGGTAGATTAAAACTGTGTGCCGAACCGACATTCGAACTCGGGACCTATGCCTATCGCAGGCAAGTGCCTCGCAGGAGAGCTTATGTAAAGTCTGGAGGGTAGGAAACGAGATACTGGCAGAAATAAAGCTGTGAGGGCGGTGCGTGAGTCGTGCTTGGGTAGCTCAGTTGGCAGAGCACTTGCCCGCGAAAGGCAAAGGTCGCGAGTTCGAGTCTCGGTCCGGCACACAGTCTTAATCTGCCAGGTAGTTTCATATCAGCGCACACTCCGCTGCAGAGTGAAAATCTGATTCTTGTCAGTCCATTATTTCTTGTTGCAATTTTATGACTTTTTGCAGTAATGTTTCTACGTTAATGATAAGTTCACTATTGCTCCCGGTTAATGTGTGTGTTGCAAGGTGATGCCAAATTAAATTAGTCTTTGCTCGGTTTGCTCGTTTTAGGCCAATATGGAAGGGCAGACGTGTGCTTTTTAGGGGTTTGGTTTAAGGAAATTTTCCTTGTAGTATTGTGACATGGTGCTCGATGCGTTTTCACCGGGACTTTTTCTACCTCATCTAAGCACTTTCGCTTACCTGTGACGGTCATATCGTCTTACAGCAAGTGGATCGTGTAGTAGGGCTACTTTATGATTGGCATACGGGCCGAAGAGTAATGGGGCCAGAACTCTGGGTGACTCCGTTTTTGTGCCGATGCCACGGGCTCTCTCTGCCCTCTAGCGCGACAAAAATCATGCGGATTGAAGCAACGAACGAAAATGTATATCAAATCTGAGTTTCGAACCCGTGTCTTCTGCTCATTACGCAGATGCGCTTAACCAGCGCGCTACCCCGACACAGTCGCTTCAGTCTATATGTCATAGTTTTGGGCCTTGAAAAGGTGTGTGAAACCATATATAGTTTCATTTGATTAAAGAACATTCTGTTTGCAGCAGTGATTTTATAATTTTTCACGAGCAGTTAACGAAAAAATTTAGTTAATTATACTGTTACATTCTCTCTTTCAAATTCTGAAGGTGGCAGGGGTAAAATACAGGGAGCGAAAGGCTATTTACAATTTGTACAGAAAGCAGATGGCTGTTATAAGAGTCGAGGGACATGAAAGGGAAGCAGTGGTTGGGAAGGGAGTGAGACATGGTTGTAGCCTCTCCCTGATGTTATTCAATCTGTATATTGAGCAAGCAGTAAAGGAAACAAAAGAAAAGTTCGGAATAGGTATTAAAATCCATGGAGAAGAAATAAAAACTTTGAGGTTCGTCGATGACATTGTAATTCTGTTAGAGACAGCAAAGGACTTCGAAGAGCAGTTGAACGGAATGGATAGTGTCTTGAAAGGAGGATATAAGATGAACATCAACAAAAACAAAACGAGGATAATGCAATGTAGTCGAATTAAGTCGGTTGATGTTGAGGGTATTAGATTAGGAAATGAGACACTTAAAGTAGTAAAGGAGTTTTGCTGTTAGTGGAGCAAAATAACTGTTGATGGTCGAAGTAGAGGGGATATAAAATGTAGACTGGCAATGGCAAGGAAAGCGTTTCTGAAGAAGAGAAATTTGTTAGCATCGAGTAAAGATTTAAGTGTCAGGAAGAAATTTCTGAAAGTATTTGTATGGAGTGTAGCCGTGTATGGAAGTGAAACATGGACGATAAATAGTTTGCACAAGAAGAGAATAGAATCTTTCGAAATGTGGTGCTACAGAAGAATGCTGAAGATTAGATGTGTAGATCACATAACTAATGAGGAAGTATTGAATAGGATTGGGGAGAAGAGAAGTTTGTGGCACAACTTGACCAGAAGAAGGGATCGGTTGGTAGGACATGTTCTGAGGCATCAAGGGATTACCAATTTAGTATTGGAGGGCAGCGTGGAGGGTAAAAATCGTAGAGGGAGACCAAGAGATGACTACACTACGCATATTCAGAAGGATGTAGGCTGCAGTGGGTACTGGGAGAAGAAGAGGCTTGCACAGGATAGAGTAGCATGGAGAGCTGCATCAAACCAGTCTCAGGACTGAAGACCACAACAACAACATGACCTAAAGATATGCCTCCAGGGTATGAAACCGGTAGTCACACAGTGAAAAAAAAATAAACAGCTACTGGGGATTTGGACTTACACTCAGTTAAATGTAAACTATTTTTACCATCTCTGATTTTCAATTGTTTGGCTGTCCTTCACATTATGTATAACTTAATAAACTACAATCAGAAAGAAGGAAGAAAGCCTGATTAGAGCTTAACGTCTCCCAGACGAAGAGGTCATTAGAAACGGTGTACAAACTCTCACTGTGAATAATAGAAGGAAATCAGTCGTGCGTTTCTAAGGAACCATCTTGGCATTTATCTTACATAGTTAAGGGAAACCAAGGAGAACATAGATCTGGATGGTCAGACGAGTATGTGGCTTGGCGTTCTTGCGTGAAAAGTGCCTTACTAGCTTGCTACCAGTTAAACAAACGAGTTCGTGAATCTTAGTAGGCATACAGTACTAGAAGAGATTCTAAATGTCACCTTTAATTGAATTTCAATGCGTTTAGGAAATGGACTACGCCCAGATTTTTAATACACACCACTCTCACTGTCGCACAGCAAACAAAGTCTCTCAAAGATTGAGGATGTGTGTGTTGAAAGGACATAAATAAGTAAGCTTTGGCGGCCTGTGCCAGTCCCATTAACATCCTTCTGGGTATACTGCAGCATCTTCTAATAAAATACTACAGGAAAGCCGCAGCAACAGGACCGAAACGCTCAACATTTAAGTATTTTAATATCTTATAAGATGACTCGGCAGTAAATTTATATGGAACATTCAAGAGAATTTAAACTGATGCAATAAAAAATGGAGGGATCAAACCACGTTGAGAAAGGAAAGAGAAATTTGACGCAGTTACCTTATTTTCATAAAATAACGTTCGATAGAATCATGTACTAGGAAAATTTATCAATAAGAAAGTAAGATGTCACTGAACTAAACCATGTGATGTGAACAATTTTCTATGCTTAAGCAGAATCACACTGAAGAGCCAAAGAAACTGGTACACTTGCCTAATATCGTGTAGTCCTCCGCGAGCACGCAGAAGTGCCACAACGCGACATGGTTCGCACTCGACTAATGTTTGAAGTAGTGCTGGAAGCAATTGACACTATGAAACCTGCAGGGCTGTTCATTAATCTGTAAGAGTATTAAGGGTGGAGATCTCTTCTGAACAGCACGTTGCAAGGCATCCCAGATATGCTCAATAATGTTCATGTCTGGGGAGTTTGGTGGCCATCGGAAATATTTAAACTCCTAGAGCCACTCTGTAGCAATTCTGGACGGGTGGGGTGTCGCATTGTCCTGCTGGAATTGCCCAAGTTGGTCGGTATGCACAATGGACACGAATAGATGCAGATCATCAGACAAGATGCTTACGCACGTGTCACCTCTCAGAGTCGTATCGAGACCTATCAGAGGTCCCATATCACTCCAACTGCACACGCCCCGCACCATTACAGAGCCTCCACCAGTTTGAAGAGTCCTCTGCTGACATGCAAGACCCATGGATTCATGAGGTTTTCTCCATATCTTTACAGGTCCATCCGCTCGATACAATTTGAAACGGGACTCGTCGAACCAGGCAACATGTTACCAGTCATCAAAGGTCCAATGTCGGTGTTGTGCCCAGGCGAGTAGTAAAGCTTTCTGCCGTGCAGTCTTCAAGGGTGCCAGCCGCAGTGGCCGAGCGGTTCTAGGCGCTTCAGTCTGGAGCTGCGCGACCGCTACGGTCGCAAGTTCGAATCCTGCCTCGGGCCTGGATGTGTGTTATGTCCTTAGGTTAGTTATGTTTAAGGAGTTCTAAGTTCTAGGGAACTGATGACCACAGATGTTAAGTCCCATAGTGCTCAGAGCCATCACTCTTCAAGGGTGCACGAGTGGACTTTCGGCTTCGAAAGCCCGTATGGATGATGTTTCGTTGAGTGGTTTGTACGTTAACACTTGCTGATGGCCCAGCACTGAAATCTGTAGAAATTTGCGGAAGGGTTGCACTTCTGTCACGTTGGACGATTCTTTTCAGTCGTCGCTGCAGGATGTTTTTCCGGCCGCAGCTACATCGGACATTTGATGCTTTACCGCATTCCTGATATTCACGGTACACTCGTGAAATGGTCGTACGGAAAACCCACACTTCATCGCTACCTGGAAGATGTTGTGTCCCGTCGCTCATGTGCCGCTATAACAGCACGTCACACTCACTTAAATCTTGATAACCTGTCATTGTAACAGCAGTAACAACTGCGCCAGACACTAGTTGTCTTATACCCTATAGTTGTTGCCAACCGCAGCGCCATATTCTGCCTGTTCACATGTGTTTATATTTGTGTATTCAGACCTATAGCAGTTTCTTTGGCACTTCACTGTATGAACAGCTGCTTGAGGACTTAGTATTTTAACTAATTTCTTGCACTAGATACACAGTCTCATACACTGTTATTTGTTAAAATAACGATGTTCTCGGAATATTACATCAAAAAATACCATAGTTACTCGTCATTAAACTGCACTTTTGCGCAGAGAGCGGTTAGAGAACTTCTACTCTGAAACTTGTGGTCTATGTAGTCCAACACGTTGAATTCTTCTGTCGTTATGATGTATGGTAGTAATTGTATTCTAACTTTCCCCTACTAAAGTTAAGAGTCAGTGAAAAAAACGAGTGTTAGAACAAGGTTTTGAACTGCTAATTGTCTGTCGAGTTTTGAATCTGTTGTTCGAAATCATATGCAGGCATTGGAAAAAAGGAAAGAGAACGGCACAGATAGTTCCCGTGGTCAATAAAGCTTCTGATTTACTTACAAGCGAGAACTGGAAGAGAATGCTATTGCAGAGCAATGTTTAGGTGCAAAATACCCTTACTTGATAATACCGAACGCGTCTTTGTCAAACCCTATATGATGGCGAGTCATTACCACTGTCATCTCAAACACCGTCTACATTCATAGCGTTCGAATCACGTTCATTTATATTCATAGTCTCTGTGTAGTAATAAATCAGCAGCACTAACGGCCCTGATTGCTGTCGAATTGGTTTGCTGTGGCGCAGAACGTACCTCATACATTCTGGAAATGGGGATTTTGTCTTACTTCAAAATCGAACCTAGTCTGAAATGAAAGTTAAACTCATCGGTGGAGTGTTCGCAGATGATGGTGTACCTGGGAGAACAACGCTAAAGAAGGTCTAGAATCAAAATGTTCTCTGTCACAAGCGTCATTGAAACTACTGAATGATTCCGACAGTCTCCACGATAAGTTCTATTGCTCCGTCTGCCACTGAGTTTCTATTGCAGTTCGTAACTCAAGTAAACGTATCATACAATGTTTTAGGTTAGGTAATTTTGGAAGATGAGGTGGAGAATTCCATAGCACCACTCTTGGCTTATTTCTGGTACTCCCGTTTCTTTACCGGATCCAGAGCACATTACGCACTTCAGACTAATATATTCCGACACTGGGACACGCCTTTTATACGCACTGCCATTAGTTCGAACCTGAATCAAAAAAGTTATCCAGGAAAATTAATATGCATCAGTGAGTTCTTCCATGCTTATTTAGTTGATTGTATTAAGGTGACTCGTACATAAATAAGTGTAAAATGTCGATTATTTAGCTTTTATTTTAAAAAAGTCTCTGTAGTTTTCTGAACAAGACAAAATTTTCTTCGGGGAAATTGTACCGAAGAAAGCCTAAAGTTAGTGGAATTTAAAAGTGTCTGCACACATGACAACGCCCCAATGTCACAAACACAGCTGGATTTAAAAAGAATTTTCTTCTCACATGTTTGTTTTATACAATTTTTAGTGTGTAATATTTATAAAAAATGGTTCAAATGGCTCTGAGCACTATGGGACTTAACATCTACGGTCATCAGTCCCCTAGAACTTAGAACTACTTAAACCTAACTAACCTAAGTGCATCACACAACACCCAGCCATCACGAGGCAGAGAAAATCCATGACCCCTCCGGGAACGAACCCGGGAACCCGGGCGCGGGAAGCGAGAACGCTACCGCACGACCACGAGATGCGGGTTGTGTAATATTTCAATGACACAAGAGTGTTGGAGAAGTAATTACATGGTATGACTCAAAACGCAGTTCAAAGTTTTAACTATATAGGAATGGATACCAAAAACTGTTATGTTAGGACTAAATACTTTGAAAACAGCTGTGCTGGATGCTCTGTTATGTTTCAGTGACGCTGCAGTGTCAAATTTAAAGTTTATGGAATTGATGGGAGTGTCTGGTGAACTACATATTCAAATATCTTTAATTGCCTTTGACTGCAGGAGACTTTGAACCAGAGAAATCAGTGTTAGAAGCCACCAAAGATGCAAAGTATGAAGAATTCTGAAAAGAGGAAGAACAATACCAGAAACAAGTTGAACATGGGCGTGGGATGCATTAGTGTTATGCAGGTTAGATAGAGAATCAAGCTTTGAGTTTAACTTGAAATTCCCAGAAGTTCACTTTCTTGATATTCTGGTACACATTGGTTAAAAGCTATTGAAGGTAGAGGGCTGAAAGTTTGTATACTGCTTTATAACAAACTTAGCTAGAAAGTAGACTGTTCTTATGACTTAAATATGAAAATTAAAGACTTTTTCGAAGAAAAACTGTGAGTTAATTTCTGAAATTTCTGATAATCATTAATAAAAATCTGTTCAGCCATAATGAATTACACCAACATCTTTTTAAAAGTCTACTTTAAACACAATAGTGCAAAGATATTCCAGAAAAATCAGGCTTTGTTTTTATTTAGAGATACGTGTACCTTTGCTGTACCTAAATAATTAATATGCTTTATTTCACTTGAAACGAAAAATGCAACCGACAAAAAAGTGGCAGACGAAACTCTGTCGTTCAAACATGAATTTGTTCCCAAAAGGTCTGTCAAAAAATAGTATGCATTACATGGTCTTACATCTCCTATTATTTGAGCTACACTATTTACAAAACTGCCAATTTATTCAAGAACTCCTCTTGTGTTCACGAACCAGTCCCCTTAAATGTGAAAGCGTAATGTCCCTTACCTAAGGACGGATTACCATTGATAGTATCACTTGTCCACCATGTAACAGTTGGGCGACTGCATTCGTGTGCCTCCGTCCCTTCCCTGCTATTGTAACCGACTACACCTATTAATTGGCTAGCTATGTCGGCTACGGAGATAAATATTTAGAGGCAGCAGACCACGAATTTGGTGTGATGATTGATTACCGCTCGCGGCTTTCTATACTTACCGAAACAAATCATCCACGTGGAACATCAACAGCTAAAGACACAACAAGTTCCTTAATACTAGCCACTGTTCAGGTACTTCCACAACGCATTTATAAGTTTTAAACCTCAGTCGTCATGTGGATTTATCTGGATTAATATGACATGCAAATGTTGTTCAAAATGGTTCAAATGGCTCTGAGAACTATGAGACTTAACTTCTGAGGTCATCAGTCCCTAGAACGTAGAACTACTTAAACCTCACTAACCTAAAGACATCACACACATCCATGCCCCAGACAAGATTCGAACCTGCGACCATAGCGTTCTCGCCGTTCCAAATTGTAGCGCCTAGAACCGCTCGGCCACTCCGACCGGAGTATATGTTGTTTCACGCCTCTGAAGCAACCTGTTGTACTGTCTGACAGCGAAACCAAAACACTATTTCAGTAAATGGCTAATAGTTTTATGGAGCTGGCTGTAAGCATGAACGAAAATATCAATATTAAAATAAAATAAATAAAACAAAAATACCTCCAGTGGTCGCAGACTCCTTTCACCATGACTGTAAACACCGAGTCAACAAAGATGGCGTCTTGAGTCTAATACGCGCGAGGTACATATAGTAAAACAAAACCATTTCAGAACAAGTCTCAAAGCATTGTTGAGACCTTTGGTTGTGCTGATGAATAGAAATGTAGTTTTAAATATCTCCATTGGTCACAAGTTCTTCTCAGAGGGGTTTACACATTACTTGATACTTCGTATACATTTAAGTAATCATGGTGACATTTTAGGAACATCAGAAGTATTAATTATGATATCATAAAACTATGAGCCAGGTACATAAATATTTTGTTTTCGTCTACTACAAACTATTACAGATTACTCCAAATTCGTAACACAACACGCACCTGCCACATTAATACATATAAATCCACCTGATGATAGAGGTATGAACTTCGAAATGCCTTGTGGGAGTAAATAAACAGTGACTAAAACAATAATCTTGTTTTTTCATTCGTATTCAACGATAGTCAAGGTGAACCCTAACTAAAAATGTTCGCGCTTGAAGTTACTCTACATCTAGCTCGTTACTTCGCAAGTCGGTGTTTAGTGTGTGGCGAAGAATAGCTGGCATGATGAACGAGAGAGAAGTGATTGTCTGTTGACTCTGGTCTCGCCGTAATGGATCTTACCTTGTTCTCACAGCTCTGAAGGGAGATATATGAGACTCGCAGCAGTGCTCACACAGTCTTCCTCTAATACCGTTTCCCTAAATTTATTCAACAGGATTTCAGGAGAAAAACATCGCCTTTACTCCAGAGATCACCACTTACGTTATTCGAGCGCCTAAGTTCCACTGTCATTAAGTGCTACACCGACCTACTACATGATTCGTTACGATGCCCTCAGTTCTTATGAATTCTCTTATCGTGCGTATTCTCTAAGAACGTCGTAGAGGCAGAAACTCCAATACTGGTCTTTACAGACACAGTTGACCTGAACGGATGTACACTCCTGGAAATTGAAATAAGAACACCGTGAATTCATTGTCCAGGTAGGGGAAACTGTATTGACACATTCCTGGGGTCAGATACATCACATGATCACACTGACAGAACCACAGGCACATAGACACAGGCAACAGAGCATGCACAATGTCGGCACTAGTACAGTGTATATCCACCTTTCGCAGCAATGCAGGCTGCTATTCTCCCATGGAGACGATCGTAGACATGCTGAATGTAGTCCTGTGGAACGGCTTGCCATGCCATTTCCACCTGGCGCCTCAGTTGGACCAGCGTTCGTGCTGGACGTGGAGACCGCGTGAGACAACGCTTCATCCAGTCCCAAACATGCTCAATGGGGGACAGATCCGGAGATCTTGCTGGCCAGGGTGGTTGACTTACACCTTCTAGAGCACGTTGGGTGGCACGGGATACATGCGGACGTGCATTGTCCTGTTGGAACAGCAAGTTCCCTTGCCGGTCTAGGAATGGTAGAACGATGGGTTCGATGACGGTTTGGATGTACCGTGCACTATTCAGTGTCCCCTCGACGATCACCAGAGGTGTACGGCCAGTGTAGGAGATCGCTCCCCACACCATGATGCCGGGTGTTGGCCCTGTGTGCCTCGGTCGTATGCAGTCCTGATTGTGGCGCTCACCTGCACGGCGCCAAACACGCATACGACCATCATTGGCACCAAGGCAGAAGCGACTCTGATCGCTGAAGACGACACGTCTCCATTCGTCCCTCCATTCACGCCCGTCGCGACACCACTTGAGGCGGGCTGCACGATGTTGGGGCGTGAGCGGTAGACGGCCTAACGGTGTGCGGGACCGTAGCCCAGCTTCATGGAGACGGTTGCGAATGGTCCTCGCCGATACCCCAGGAGCAACAGTGTCCCTAATTTGCTGGGAAGTGGCGGTGCGGTCCCCTAGGGCACTGCGTAGGATCCTACGGTCTTGGCGTGCATCCGTGCGTTGCTGCGGTCCGGTCCCAGGTCGACGGCCACGTGCACCTTCCGCCGACCACTGGCGACAACATCGATGTACTGTGGAGACCTCACGCCCCACGTGTTGAGCAAATCGGCGGTACGTCCACTTGGCCTCCCGCATGCCCACTATACGCCCTCGCCCAAAGTCCGTCAACTGCACATACGGTTCACGTCCACGCTGTCGCGGCATGCTACCAGTGTTAAAGACTGCGATGGAGCTCCGTATGGCACGGCAAACTGGCTGACACTGACGGCGGCGGTGCTCAAATGCTGCGCAGCTAGCGCCATTCGACGGCCAACACCGCGGTTCCTGGTGTGTCCGCTGTGCCGTGCGTGTGATCATTGCTTGTACAGCCCTCTCGCAGTGTCCGGAGCAAGTATGGTGGGTCTCACACACCGGTGTCAATGTGTTCTTTTTTCCATTTCCAGGAGTGTAGATCTTTCATTTACCTTAGCTAATGTAGATATTACTTATTTGTCCCATTTCCTGTCGTTTGTTTGTGCTACCAATAAATAAAAGTAGATCTAGTTTTGAGAGGGCGTAGCACGAACGAAAACAAATATCCAATATACGTGGGCTCTGAAATGCATAACTGGAGAGCCGTGGGCACTTTTTCATCTCCACTTCCGTGGAACACCTCTGTTATTCTGCAAGCTCTTTACTTTCGATATTTTAGAGGCAGCAGTATGACCAAAGCAAGATAAAAAGTCCAGTAAACATGGGATCTAAAATGCATACCTGAAGAGCTTTCTTTTGGTCTTTCCGTCGTTCTCCTTCCAATATAGCGAACTGTGTCCTCTTGAATATTTCACCGATGCTCAACCGGGTGGCATCGTCCAAAATGAGTGATATTTCGGCAAGCCGAGTCCTTGCCATCTTCAGGCGCTCCCTATGACTGTGCAAGACGTCTCTGCTACTGAACATTTGCTCGTAACTCTTATCTTATGAATTGTAGAGCCCATGTTTCCCGACATTATTTCTTGTTCTGGTCCATACTACCTCTTCCAAAAATCAGTAAAAAATTTAAACGTTTTAGAGGATGAGACATACGCACTATGTCCGTTGCTTATCTCGCATCTGGGTTCACAAATGGCCCTGAGCACTATGGGACTTATCTTCTGAGGTCATCAGTCCCCTAGAACTTAGAACTACTCAAGCTTAACTAACCTAAGGACATCACACACATCTATGCCCGAGGCAGGATTCGAACCTGCGATCGTAGCGGTAGCGCGGTTCCAAACTGCAGCGCCTAGAACCGCTCGGCCATCCCGGTCGGTCTGGCAACTTGGTATTATCATGATCTTTCTGTTTGTTTCGCGCATTCTGTGACCTTTATGCACATTTAGGGAAAGATGCCATTTGGTATAAGTTGGAATCTTGTTCAAAACTTTTGACATCTCCCTTCGGTTAAACAACGACGATAATTTTCTGCGAACAAAGAGCAAACAACCTCACAGAGATGCTGACTCTGTCTGATAAATATTTTATTACATTTTTAACATTAAAGGTTGTTTCACACCAATGGTGCTGTCATTTTGTGGTGTTATTTGTACAATATGACGTACTGAGTCCTTTTGGCTATCTCTTGGATATTCGCATAGCCTGATGTTCAGAGGGTCTGATATTTCGGCAGGCTGACTTCTTGCCATCTTCAAGCGTTCCTGTTTACTGACTGATATCTGCTGGATGTCGTGTTTACATACTCTCCCCACCTCTCCCGCCCTTCATTTAGCCTGTGGGGGCGGAGTGTTGAGGTGGTGGGAGACGCGAGATGTCGGGTGTCGATCCAGGGCCTTCAGTAGCGGCGGCGGTCGAATCCTTGCTGCCTAGGCGACTGTGCGTCCTCTCGTCTTCTTGTCACAACCGGAGCGGATTCCCACGCACACTGACGCTGTGATTTGATCATGCTGCAGGCCTTACTTAACTGAAAGCCGCTGACGTTAGTCCGTCATGTAGTCGGATCTCTGCAGTCTCTTTGAGAATACAATTCCAGAAGGTGCTGGACTGTTGCAGCAACATCGTGTCGTCGTAAGTCATGATATATCCGTGGGAGATACAGTAATCTGTAACAGAGGACTTTGTCGGCTATACGTCGTCTGTGTGTCGTTCATGTTCGGAGCATCTCTGAGGTACTGACCACATGAATAAAGACAGCGGCTTTCAATTAAACAAGGCCTGGGACCCAGCGTTGAGCACGAACGTAGCACATCGGAAATCTACTTGGACGTCCGCTTCCATCGTGGCAAGGGAAGAAGACGAAGACGCATTGTCGCCTCGCCAGCAAAGATTCGCCTACAGCGCCGGCCGCGGCCCTTCTGAAGACCCTGGATCGACACCCCCCGTCACACGTCACGCACCACCGCAGTAGGTCCGCGGCACTAGCCGACCGGTTGGTGGCTGCTTGAGGGCTGTGGATGGCGGGGGGAGTGATAAGAGGATATAAAGACGAGCACTCAGCAGGGACAGCTAATAAATGTAGGGATCACTAATCCACATGCATGGCATTAGCGAAATACCCATATTATTAACAGAGGACCCACAGTAAGTAATCAAACCAAACAAGTATAAGAACAGGATCTATCTGCTCACCTGCATCAACCATTTGCGAGAATTAGTGTCTGAATAAAGAAGATGTGCGTTATGTCACCTTACTGTGTGTAAACTTGTCGTATTTAGGACATAACGTCCCGTGCACGTATTAATTAAACACCGGCCGCTGTGGCCGAGCGGTTCTAGGCGCTTCAGTCCCGAACCGCGCAGCTGCTACAGTCGAGTTTAATTTCGCGTAATTCCCGCAGATTTGGAATCCCCCTGGTAGCAAGAGCGCATGGAACGATACTGTTGCCGGTAGATGGCGTAGGTAGTTACGGGCTGCGGCGACCTGGGGTGTGACACGGGCGGCGAGAAGCGCAAATGAGGCGGCGATCTGTTGTGGCCGAGCGTCTGCTGTGGCCTGTTGGCAAGAGTTGCGCTTTTTCTCACTCCGGGTTTGGCGGCGCCGAGAGTTGATCGCAGCCGCGAACATTGCTCTCTAAAAGCTACATCAGCAGGACGCACAATTATTCGGCGTGTCCTATGCCACTGAAGTTGCAAGCAGTGCCAGGACAGAGTGCAGTCTGACCTCCCTTGCGAGTACTGGATGCTCTGACGTCTGCTGGATAATACCCGTGGGCTTCCGTCTACGAGTAATCTTCATTACGTCCTTCTCTCGCCGCTCTCTAAGCAAAAGTTTATCAACGGGTGTTGGATTATACGAGAAATCACAGGGAACATCCGATTAGTGTGCACGTCACCTGGTGTCACGTGGTTGCTGTTTTGACTCCGTATCGTGGTTTCCAGTTGATATATATATATATATATATATATATATATATATATATATATATATATATATATATATATATATATATATAATGTGTGTGTGTGTGTGTTATTTATGAAGGTTTTGCCTGTTACTACTTGAGTTCAGTTCTGTCAGTGTGTGTGTGGGTTTGTGGCTGTCACTATTCCAAACTGATTTTAGAATCTACGGGTATAGAATGCAGATCTAAGTCTTCTCATTTACGAATTGTATTTTACAGTCAGTGAAAATTGTTTAATATATCCACCTTATTTCTGAAGTATGTCTGTAGTTACCTGTTGGTTGGTATCACGAGCTCGAGCTGTTTACTAAATCGTTTGCATCTACCAAAAAAAAATTAAAGGAAAATATTATGCCTCAGTAGTCAGGTCAATGTTTTCTGCATAATGTTTGCACGTTTTTGCATTTGTAGTATGTTCAATATTTACTAACTAATTAACGACTTGTCTCTGTGTTACAGGACAGGTGATTCGATCTTTTGTTAACTGTGGTTTAGTTGAAGGTGGCTGTGTACAATAGCTGAAATTTTTAATGAAGGTTTCTAGTATTGTGGTAGCGGCAACCGCCGCCCTATGTTCGTATAGAAGGGGGAATTGTTGCCACTGGCGTCACCTCTGTCACCGCCTCTATCATCATAAATCTGAATCACATTGGTCAGTCTTTATGGGTACTTCGAAGGCAATGGCCTTTTGATAATTACTGGCCGACGGCTGTGGCCGAGCGGTTGTAGGCGCTACTGTCACACGTTCTAATCCTGCCTCGGTCATCAATGTGAGTGATGTTCTTAGGTTAGTTGGGTTTAAGTAGTTCTAAGTTCTAGGGGACTGATGACCTTAGAAGTTAAGTCCCATAGTGCAATAGCCGATGGCTGATATTTGTGGTGTATTGATTTCATCATATGGTTCAAATGGCTCTGAGCACTATGGGACTTAACGTCTAAGGTCATCAGTCTCCTAGAACTTAGAACTACTTAAACCTAACTAACCTAAGGACGTCACACAGTCGGCCGCGGTGGCCGTGCGGTTCTGGCGCTGCAGTCCGGAACCACGGGACTGCTACGGTCGCAGGTTCGAATCCTGCCTTGGGCATGGGTGTGTGTGATGTCCTTAGGTTAGTTAGGTTTAAGTAGTTCTAAGTTCTAGGGGACTTATGACCTAAAATGTTGAGTCCCATAGTGCTCAGAGCCATTTGAACCATTTTTGAAGTCACACATCCATGCCCGAGGCAGGATTCGAACCTGCAACCGTAGCGGTCACGCGGCTCCAGACTCTAGAGCCTAGAACCGCTCGTCCGCCCCGGCCGGCATTTGATCATATGATTTTTTGTTTGTTATGGAAATGTATTTTTACTTCATTTACTACTTTACTAAAATGAAGTGATTTTATACTGTTGCCGTGTTGTGTTTATTTTCAGTTGTGTTACTGAAATGTTCTCTATTCAGTTCTAGAAGCAATTTGTTAATGCTATTCTTGGAGTTTTACTTTTTAAAAATAAATTCATTTGTGTTTTAGAAACTTTAACAAATCAATTATGGCTCAGTACCTTTCCACTCAACACTAGCTCCCTACCGCATTTCAGATATATTTATTCGCTTTGGATATATTTGGGGTGGCCTGCCTTCGCTGCCTCATCCTATATATGGCCTCACTGTTGTTACAATATTCTGTTTCGTACTCTGGTCCACGTGCAGTCAGTTCATTTATGAATCTGCTTATGTGTTTTTAAACTGTTCTCATTCGCGCTAGTGTACTTTATTATGTTATTTATCTTTAGATATTATTTTAATTCATTTTAATGGTTCCTGCATTACGTGCTGATATAGAGAGCATTAGTCTATTACTGAATATTTACCATCTATCAATTACTTGTTGTTGGATTTTAATGCTTTGCTGTTACATGTTATTTTAAGATTTATTGTACTATGTAATAATAAAGAAAGGTTCAGGAGTGGAAGCTGTTAAAGATTCTGAAAAAAGTAGGGGTAAGTTATAGGGAGAGACGGGTCATATACAATATGTACAACAACCAAGAGGGAATAATAAGAGTGGATCATCGAGAACGAAGTGCTCGTATTAAGAAGGGAGTAAGACAAGGCTGTAGCCTTTCGCCCCTACTCTTCAATCTGTACATCGAGGAAGCAATGATGGAAATAAAAGAAACGTTCAGGAGTGGAATTAAAATACAAGGTGAAAGGATATCAATGATACGATTCGCTGATGACATTGCTATCCTGAGTGAAAGTGAAGAAGAATTAAATGATCTGCTGAACAGAATGAACAGTCTAATGAGTACACAGTATGGTTTAAGAGTAAATCGGAGAAAGACGAAGGTAATGAGAAGTAGTAGAAATGAGAACAGCGAGAAACTTAACATCAGGATTGATGGTCACGAAGTCAATGAAGTTAAGGAATTCTGCTACCTAGGCAGTAAAATAACCTATGACGGACGGATCAAGGAAGACATGAAAAGCAGACTCGCTATGGCAAAAAAGTCATTCCTGGCCAGGAGAAGTCCGCTAAAATCAAATACCGGCCTTAATTTGAGGAAGAAATTTCTGAGGATGTACATCTGGAGTACAGCATTGTATGGTAGTGAAACATGGACTGTGGGAAAACCGGAACAGAAGAGAATCGAAGCATTTGAGATGTGGTGCTGTAGACGAATGACGAAAATTAGGTGCACTGATAAGGTAAGGAATGAGGAGGTTCTACGCAGAATCGGAGAGTAAAGGAATATGTGGAAAACACTGATAAGGAGAAGGGACAGGATGATAGGACATCTGCTAAGACATGAGGGAATGACTTCCATGGTACTAGAGGGAGCTGTAGAGGGCAAAAACTGTAGAGGAAGACAGAGATTGGAATACGTCAAGCAAATAATTGAGGACGTAGGTTGCAAGTGCTACTCTGAGATGAAGAGGTTAGCACAGGAAAGGAACTCGTGGCGGGCCGCGTCAAACCAGTCAGTAGACTGATGACCCCCCCCAAAAATGTAATATGTCATGCTATTAAATAAAAATTTTAAATTTATGATGACGCACCGACGAAACCACTGCTGGCACCTCAAAGCTGAAAACCTGGCAGCTGTTAAGACTTGTTCCTGGATGTGCTAAATAGCTTTGGAATAACTAAGTCTGCTTAAATCTAAGTAATCAGCTCAGTTATGCTCCGGTGGAAGCTCGAACAATCGACAGCACACTCCGACCGTGTTCTATATGAAATCTGAATGAAGCGTGCGTTAAACCAGGGAATGCAACAGGTTCTGGCCCACTTATCGACCGATGACGCAGACCGTTAGTTACATTCACGAAGAGAGACCACAATGTGCTGCTGCTCTGACATACTGTATCCAGGGTCCACAGTGCACATCTCCAGGGCGATGCAGTGGAAAAGAAGGGTATGATTTTGTTGGCTCAGGGGCAACACAATTGGATAGGGTTTCCTTCCCCTACTGAGAACAGCGTATTTTATAGCGACATGCAAGGAATGTTGTCTTAAATATCGTATAAGTGTGGTTGGGAATAATAGATGTATGTACAACTGTGGCGTCGTTTTTGTGCAATGTTGAGAGACGGGAAAGTTTGAAACCAAGTGTCGGTACACAGCTTGCTCCCCTCGAATAGCACTAAGGGGTTTACAATGTTTAAGGTCCCTCATCTAACCAACAGATCACCACCAGCAACGTCAATGTCCTCTCACTTCATGACACATTGTGAATATGTTTGAAATTTAATACAGGGACCTCGGGCAAAAGGTCGTGGTCAGGCAGTTCACGTTACCATCTCTCCTCTCCAGAATTTTAACCGGCTACCGTCATTTCGGGAAGCACCACACAGTATTACGTTAGACATTTCAGTTATGGAGGCGGGCGACATAGCGCAAGTAACAACACAATTAAATAGCTAGTGCATCAAAACACAGATACTTAACCACACGTGATGCCACACAGCTGTGATACAATGAGAATTTGTCTAAATGGCTCTATTACAGGATAAATGACAGTCTTTACAATATGCGATATACAATTTTTTAAACATTCGTGATTAAGTAATTGAGTATGTCCACACTGTCAGCGTACCCACACAATGGTCTGCAGCTCGTATCCGGTGAACCCTATGATTTAAAACTGTCACTTACCACTTGTTTAATTTCTGGCATTGTTTGCTGACGAGAATCTACATCTACATCTACACTGATACAAATCACACTTAAGGGGACATGCTCCTGAAAATGACCAAAAATTCGAAAAAAAGATATCGTGGTTTGTAGAAAAGATCATTTCATGCTGATATCAAAAATGTGTAATATATGGGCATTATCATTTTCTGTTCGTTCTAAAATTCAGGTTGAACGTAATGTTGCACAATGGCTATGCTCATCTGTCAGGTTGAAGAGCGTCAGAATATGTGATACATTATTTTGTTCTTCCATTCTTTCCTTCGTTAGTTAGGATCATTAACACAGGTGTATTGTCCATTATGGACAAACATTACTAAGTGTAATTCTGAAGAAGGTTGGGTTATCCCAATTGAAACCTAGGTAAATCTAGGTAACTCCGCAACTGAGGCTGTTAATTTTGAATTTAATATTTGTACGGTTACTGACAGGGAAGCGAAATGCTGAAAGTATTGATATTCTAGAGGGCACTGACTTCCGGAACCTGAGTACAGGCATGTCTCGAAGGCTATGGTTCGAATGTAAACAAAGATCTGAGAATGTATGATTTCGGATTTTCATACGCATGTGGCTTTGAAGTTATTGTGTGTTGTTTCGTTTCTGTGGGTGTGTTTCCTGTGCTGAAAACGCTGAGACAAAAAAAAATTTAGTCCCAAACGAAAGTTTCGCTGCAACCAGTTCCAATGACATCCGATATAATACACATAAGTTGCTCCAAAAGTGGCCCACAGAAACTGTGGCTACAGGCAGTGCTTCTAGACGTAAACTTTCGCTTTCTGAATGTAATAAGAACAAGCCTAGCAGTACTGTGAGCAGCAATAATGACGGAAATATTATTGTGAACCTAAATATGCTGTCAAAACTTTGGAATAGTGCTGTGAAATGTAAGTACTACAACTGTGAAGATAGACATTTCAACAAGTAAGGATCTTTCAAGTCGGTTAGTAATTGCCTGTGCCTCATGTAAGATAGTGATACTGTGACATACACAGTAACTGATAGTCGGCATTACAGTGTAAATATTCACCTTGCTTATGCAATGCGATGTATTGAAAAGGGGAGGAGGGATTCCCAGACTTTTTGTGCAGTTATGGATTTGCCTCCACTTCCACTGAGGTTTGACAGATACAATAAATTAATACATAATTCTTTATGTGGTTTAAGTGAACATTTAATGAAAAAAGCAGCAGAAGAAGCAATAGCCTTGTCTGAGAATAGAGACATGATAGCAGCATTTGATGGATCTTGGCAGAAGAGCGGTCACACTTCTCTGAGTGGGGTTGTAACTGCCACATTTATTGAAACTGGTAAAATACTAGATTATGAATGTCTAACAAAGCTCTGCCAGGGTTGTTCAAGTAATTTTATTGGCACCCATGTTTGTGTAAAGAACTTTGATGGCCCAAGTGGAAACATGGAAAAGAAAAGAGTTCTAAACATTTTTAGAATATCAGAGGTCAGTCGTGGTGTGAGGTATGTAGGCCACCTTTGGGGATGGAGAGTGTAAAGGACACGCTACTGTAGTTAATGACACCCTGATCGAAAAGCCTAAATGTGTTGGGCATGTACAAAAGAGAATGGGAGCTCGGCTGAGAAAAGTATGTAAATACTTCAGTGGGAAAAAACTGTGTGAAGGAAAACACAGCGTTGGTCCAGGTCGTCTCACAAAAAGTGAAATTCATACGTCGACTCAATATTATGGACTAGCAATAAGGAGAAATGGGACGAGCTATTTGGGCAACATGATTTCACAGAGTGTCAACAGATGAAACCCACAACATGGTTTGTGTCCCAAAGGGGAAGATCCGTGGTGTAAGTACTGGTTGCGCAAAGCTGCAGGCATACAATATACCCACAAGCATTCCTTACCACTTGTGGGTAATGGAGGCAGTTAGGCCTATATACAGGGATCTGGCAAATAAAAATCAACTTAGGAAATGTATACATGGTCTCTCTCAGAATGCAAATGAAAGCTTCAGCAGCTGTATATGGGAGAGAATACCCAAAACTGTGTTTGTTGGGACGACAGTGCTGAAGATTGGTGTAATGAGCCGCGCGACTGCTACGGTCGCAGGTTCGAATCCTGCCTCGAGCATGGATGTGTGTGATGTCCTTAGGTCAGTTAGGTTTAAGTAGTTCTAAGTTCTAGGGGACTGATGACCACAGATGTTAAGTCCCATAGTGCTCAGAGCCATTTGAACCATTTGATTGGTGTAATGGATGCAATAATAACATTCAATGATGGTGCAATTTAAAGGATATGAAGAAATTAAACATACAGACGGGAAGGAATATAGCTTCAGCTCTGATAAGCGCTGGGTAACCGAAGCAGGGACAGCTGCAGTAGCTGCTACCAAGGAGTCAAGGATAAAGAAAAATATGAATAGGGAGAGTATGGAGGATAAGGAAACAGGAGGACAACTGGAGTATGCAGTTAGAATGTTCTAAACGAGCATATTGGTAAGTTAATAAATCTGTAAATATTCTTTTGCAATTTACCGAAAACTATATTTTTCATCATTCAGGTACACTTTTCTCCTAAATGACTGAAGTTAAACTCACAAAAATTGGTACAGATATTTAGAATGACCTCCTCTACTTCCCTTGCCTACTATTTCCTGAAAAAATTATAACACGATAACGTCATTGATATTTGAGCATCATTTTTAATTATTTTTGTCGTAGTAAAATAAATTACTCGCATTTTTCACAGATCAGAATCAGGGGAAGAAACTGGAGGCATAAAACAAGTGAATATTGTCTGTACTCTGACTCTCTTTCCAAGCTGTGCAGTCAGTGGTTCCAAAGAAAATGGTGCCGCAGTGAAATAGTGTTCCTTTTTTATACTGTTATAAATACTGTTGTCAGTACTAAAATATAATAAATATCTCAATGATAGTTTGACTAATGACCCCGATTGTGTGTAAGAATTTTGAGCTATCTCTCATTTATAGATCAGTTGCACCATGGGGGGAAATATAATACTAAAAATGCAGCCCGTTCAGAAGCGTGACCCTTAAGTGCCTAGTAGACGGTTCATCGAACCACCTTCACAAAAATACTCTATTATTCTACTCTCGAAAAGAACGCGTAAAAAACAAACACCTACATCTTTCTGTACGAACTCTTATTTCCCTTCTTTTATTATGATGATCGTTTCGCTCTTTGTTAAGTCGACGTCAATAAAGTACTTTCGCATTCGGAAGAGAAAGTTGGTGACTGAAATTTCGTGAAAAGATTTCGCCAAAACGAAAAACGCCTTTCTTTGAATGATGTCCTACCCAAATCCTGTATCATGTCCGCGACAGTCGCTCCCTTATTTTGCGATAGCACAAAACGTGCTGCCCTTCTTTCAACTTTCCAGGTTTACTACATTAATCCTATCTAGTAACGATCTCACACTTCGCAACAGTACTCCAAAAGTACTCGCCTACCACACAACATTGTTTAAGTGCTCTGTCCTACTTAAGTTTGTAAGTAGGCTGTTTAGCTTTTTATATTGTTAACGCCCCGTAGCGCTCTGTATGAAAATCACTGGCTATGCTGTGTGCAGTCTGTGGCTGGTTAGCATTGTTGTAATATTCGCTATTGTAGTGTTGGGCAGTTGTGTGTGAACAGCGCGTAGCGTTGCGCAGTTGGAGGTGAGCCGCCAGCAGTGGTGGATGTGCGGAGAGAGATGGCAGAGTTTTGAGAGCGGATGATCTGGACGTTTGTCCATGACAGACAGTAAATTTGTAAGACTGGACGTCATGAACTGATATATATTATGACTTTTGAATACTATTAAGGTAAATATATTGTTTGTTCTCTATCAAAATCTTTCATTTGCTAACTATGCCTATCAGTAGTTAGTGCCCTCAGTAGTTTGAATCTTTTATTTAGCTGGCAGTACTGGCGCTCGCTGTATTGAAGTAGTTCGAGTAACGAAGAATTTTGGGAGGTAAGTGTTTCGTGAAAGGTATAGGTATTGTCAGTCAGGGTCATTCTTTTGTAGGGATTACTGAAAGTCAGATTGCTTTGTGCTAAAAATATTGTGTGTCAGTATACTGTTGATTAGAATAAGTAAAGAGACAAATGTATGAGTACGTTCAGTTCTGCTCAGCTGTTTGAAAATCAAATAACGTAAGAGGTTTATCAGCACGGTAATCCATTAATTTTTCTAAGGGGACGTTTCAAGTTGTTCGTAATTGTAATTCCTAGGTATTTAGTTCAATATACGATCTTTAGATTTCATTGATTTATCGCGTAACGGAAGTGTAACAGATTCATTTTAGCAGACATTTTCATCATTTGCGGTCAATGAGCAATTTTCGCACCATGTAGATATCTTTCCTAACTCGTTTGGTTTGATGTTCTGATGACTTTACTAGACGATAAACGACAGCATCATCTTAAACAATCTAATATGGCTGCTCAGGTTGTCTCCTACATCATAATTCATATAAGGAACAGCAGAGGGACCGTTCACTACCTTGGGGAACGCCAGAAATCACTTCTGTTTTGCTTGACTACTTTGCGTCAGTTACTACGAAATGTGACCCATCTGAGAGGAAAAATACGAATCAGTCGCATAACTGTTAAGCATGCAATTTCATTACACCCTGCCGGCCACGGTGGTCTCGCGGTTCTAGGCGCGCAGTCCGGAACCGTGCGACTGCTACGGTCGCAGGTTCGAATCCTGCCTCGGGCATGGATGTGTGTGATGTCCTTAGGTTAGTTAGGTTTAAGTAGTTCTAAGACCTAGGGGACTAATGACCACAGCAGTTGAGTCCCATAGTGCTCAGAGCCATTACACCCTCTTGTGAGGTACAGTATCGAAAGCTTTCTGGAAATCTCCACTACTGGCCATTAAAATTGCTACACCTCGAAGATGAGGTGCTACAGACACGAAATTTAACCGACTGGAAGATGATGCTGTGATATGCAAATGATTAGCTTTTCAGAGCATTCACACAAGGTTGGCGCCGGTGGCGACACATACAACGTGCTGACATCAGGTAAGTTCCAATCGATTTCTCATACACAAACAGCAGTTGACCGGCGTTGCCTAGTGAAACGTTGTTGTGATGCCTCGTGTAAGGAGGAGAAATGCGTACCATCACGTTTCCGACTTTGATAAAGGTCGGATTGTAGCCTATCGTGATTGCGGTTTATCGTATAGCGACATTGCTCCTCGCTTTGGTCGAGATCCAATGACTGTTAGCAAAGATGGAATCGGTGGGTTCAGGAAGGTAACAGTGAACGCCGTGCTGCATCCCAACGGCCTCGTATCACTAGCAGTCTAGATGACAGGCATCTTATCCACAGGGCTGTAACGGATCGTGCAGCCACGTCTCCATCGCTGAGTCAACAAATGGGGACGTTTGAAAGACAACAACCATCTGCACGAACAGTTCGAGGACGTCTGCAGCAGCATGGATAATCAGCTCGTAGATCATGGCTGCGGTTACTCTTGACGCTGCATCACAGACAGGAGCGCCTGCGATGGTGTACTCAACGACAAACCTAGGAGCACGAATGGCAAAACTTCATTTTTCGGATGAATCCAGGTTCCGTTTACTGCATCATGATGGTCGCATCCGTGTTTGGCGACATCGCGGTGAACTCACATTGGAAGCGTGTATCGTCATCGCCAGACTGGCGTATCACTCGGCATGATGGTATGGGATGCCACTAGTTACACGTCCCGGTCACCTCTTGTTCGCAGTGACGGTACTTTGAACAGAGGACGTTACATTTCAGATGTGTTACGACCCGTGGCTCTATCCTCCATTCGATCTCTGCAAAACCCTACATTTCAGGAGGATAATGCATGACCGCATGATACAGGTCCTGTACGGGTCTTTCTGGATACAGAAAATGTTCAACTGGTGCCCTGGCAAGCACATTGTCCAGATCTCTCACCAACTGAAAACTTCTGGTCAATGGTGGCAACTGGCTCGTCATAACAGGCCAGTGACTGCTCTTGATGAACTCTGGTATCGTGTTGAAGCTGCATGGGCAGCTGTACCTGTGCACAAAAATACACGCCATTGAAGCTCTGTTTGACTCAATGCCCAGCCGTATCAAGGCCGTTATTGCGGCCGAAGATGGTTGTTCTGGTTACTGATTTGTCAGGATCTATGCACCCAAATTGCATGAAAATGTAATCACATGCCAGTTCTAGTATATTATATTTGTCCAATGAATACCCGTTTATCACCTGCGTTGCATCTTGGTGTAGGAGTTTTAATGGCCAGTAGTGTAGAAATACGGAATCAGTTTGAAATCGCTTTTTGATAGCACTCAACGCTTCAGGCGAGAAAAAAGATCTAGTTGTGATTCAGAAGAAAAATGTTTTTTACGTCCATGTTGACTGTGTATCGAAAGAACATTCTCTTCGAGGTAATTCATAATGATTATAATGTTTTAATGATGAATCACGCTCTCTGAAGGATTTCGCTTGGTGAACTTCAGGACAACGTCAGCTTCCATCATCTCCACTGTCAACACTGAAGAACAGAAGTGGTAGTGTTACAGTATTTGGACGTTTTTCCTCGTTATGGTGTGGTCAGTTCATTGGTGTTTAGAAGCGAGTAAATATCTACCGTATGAACATATTCGACACCACAGCGCACTGAGTACGGTTGAGTAACAGACTGGAGGCATTGATCGTTCAAATAGCATGAAGCATCATTTAGGACGTAATAGTTTTCATCTGTAAGACTCCTTAAATGTACATCTGTGCCCAGAATATAGATCTCAGGGCCAACATTCGAGTCTACCCCCACATACACTCTCTGCAAGCCACCACGCAGAATGCTGTAAGTCATTGCTTCTCCCGCTCTACTCACAAATGCCTCGATGAAAACGATCTACTGACACATAATGAGCACTGGTTCACAAGATATCGTTCCTGCGAAACAGAACTGGCTCTTTACGCAAATGAAGTAATGTTATCGACTGGGGATCGCAGGTTGCCTCCTTACTACTACATATTTCTAGAAAGCTATTGACACCGTTCCTCATAAACGAATTCTAATTAAACTGTGTGCCTATGGAGTATCATCTAGGATGTGCGACTGGATTGGTAATTTCCAGCCAGGATGACTACAGTTAGAAGTAACTGATGAGGAGTCATCTTGTGAAAACCATCTGGGGTTCCCCATGGAATTATTTTGGACCCTCTGCTGTTCTTCTTCTTTTTATTGTCCCTTTATTCCGCATCCAGGCAGGGTGGACATGGTTATCAGTTCTTTTGGAAATGTTCATTTTAAGGGTTGGCCGAATACCACTTATGTAGCCACTCCGTTACACCTCGGGACGGAATATGTGTACCCCAACTGTCTGCACGTAGTGTTATTCATGTCAAAGTGGGCGAAATTTTTCTAAATATTTGCGAATCGTGTAACTGATGCTGCACTTGGATACCAGCCCGATATTCAGCTGGTGGGATGTGGGAAACCGGCGAAAACCCAAATCCCGGCTGGCTGCTACACCGACGCTTCTCCTTAATCCGATGGGCGGATTTGATGCAGGGCAGGCGCACCTCCCCTTCCCAGCAGCGGTGCCTTAACACGCACGGCTATCTAGGCGGGGAGCACGCTCTGCTGTCAGCAGTCCACACACAGGATTCATGAAACAACCTAAACAGCCTTCTTATATACACTCCTGGAAATGGAAAAAAGAACACATTGACACCGGTGTGTCAGACCCACCATACTTGCTCCGGACACTGCGAGAGGGCTGTACAAGCAATGATCACACGCACGGCACAGCGGACACACCAGGAACCGCGGTGTTGGCCGTCGAATGGCGCTAGCTGCGCAGCATATGTGCACCGCCGCCGTAAGTGTCAGCCAGTTTGCCGTGGCATACGGAGCTCAATCGCAGTCTTTAACACTGGTAGCATGCCGCGACAGCGTGGACGTGAACCGTATGTGCAGTTGACGGACTTTGAGCGAGGGCGTATAGTGGGCATGCGGGAGGCCGGGTGGACGTACCGCCGAATTGCTCAACACGTGGGGCGTGAGGTCTCCACAGTACATCGATGTTGTCGCCAGTGGTCGGCGGAAGGTGCACGTGCCCGTCGACCTGGGACCGGACCGCAGCGACGCACGGATGCACGCCAAGACCGTAGGATCCTACGCAGTGCCGTAGGGGAACGCACCGCCACTTCCCAGCAAATTAGGGACACTGTTGCTCCTGGGGTATCGGCGAGGACCATTCGCAACCGTCTCCATGAAGCTGGGCTACGGTCCCGCACACCGTTAGGCCGTCTTCCGCTCACGCCCCAACATCGTGCAGCCCGCCTCCAGTGGTGTCGCGACAGGCGTGAATGGTGGGACGAATGGAGACTTGTCGTCTTCAGCGATCAGAGTCGCTTCTGCCTTGGTGCCAATGATGGTCGTATGCGTGTTTGGCGCCGTGCCGGTGAGCGCCACAATCAGGACTGCATACGACCGAGGCACACAGGTGTGGGAAGCGATCTCCTACACTGGCCGTACACCTCTGGTGATCGTCGAGGGGACACTGAATAGTGCACGGTACATCCAAACCGTCATCGAACCCATCGTTCTACCATTCCTAGACCGGCAAGGGAACTTGCTGTTCCAACAGGACAATGCACGTCCGCATGTATCCCGTGCCACCCAACGTGCTCTAGAAGGTGTAAGTCAACCACCCTGGCCAGCAAGATCTCCGGATCTGTCCCCCATTGAGCATGTTTGGGACTGGATGAAGCGTCGTCTCACGCGGTCTGCACGTCCAGCACGAACGCTGGTCCAACAGAGGCGCCAGGTGGAAATGGCATGGCAAGCCGTTCCACAAGACTACATCCAGCATCTCTACGATCGTGTCCATGGGAGAATAGCAGCCTGCATTGCTGCGAAAGGTGGATATACACTGTACTAGTGCCGACACTGTGCATGCTCTGTTGCCTGTGTCTATGTGCCTGTGGTTCTGTCAGTGTGATCAAGTGATATATCTGACCCCAGGAATGTGTCAATAAAGTTTCCCCTTCCTAGGACAATGAATTCACGGTGTTCTTATTTCAATTTCCAGGAGTGTGGTTTGCAGCTGATGCTTTCGTTTGCCGTCTACTGACATCGGTCGTGATGATTTAGAAAAGATATCTGCGTGGTGCAAAAAGCAAAAGTCAACCACGGACAACAAAGAGTGTGAAGCGCTCCACATGAGTCTAAAAAAAATATCAGCTATGTAAAAACAAATAACGCGAACGTCAAGGTTCTCATTCAACTGAAGTCCTTGGAATTTCGAGCTACTTAAACTGTAACTATCACACAGAAAATGTTGTGAGGAAGGTGAACATAAAAAGGCGTTTTGTTGTTAGAACACTCAAATAAGCAGGTTGCCTACATTACGCGTAAGTGGCAATTGGCCGTGGACAATAAAGAGCGTGTGGTGTCGCTAAGAGTCTAATAAAATTCCGTGTATTTCAATTGTACAAAAAATCACACAATGTTCCAGGTACTCGACTGAATTAAAGACCTTGAAATTACAAACAACCTAATCTGGAACCATTACACAAAAAATGTTGTGAGGAAGCTGAACAAAAAGCTGCATTTTATTCTTAGAACACTTAAGGATACAACAAATCTACTAACGACATGCCTACACCACCCTTTCCCATCCTCTTCTGGAGTATTGCTACGCCTTATGCGACCCTTATCCTAAGATTGACGGTAGACTTCGCAAAAATTCAACGAAGGGCGCTTGTTTTGTACAATCGTGAAAGAGAAGAGACAATGTCACAGATATGATAAGCGGGTTTGGGGTGTCAATAATTAAAACAAAAGCGTTTGCGTTGCAGCAAGATAATTTCAAGAAATTTCAATCAACATCTTTCTTCTCCTAAGTATGAAGAAATGACCATCGCAAGAGAAAAATCAGAACTTGCAGGAAAGATTTAGGCATCGTTTTCCCCACTTGCTATTTGAGAGTGGTTCAAATGGCTCTGAGCACTATGGGACTTAACATCTCAGGTCATCAGTCTCCTAGAACGTAGAACTACTTAAACCTAACTAACCTAAGGACATCATACGCATCCATGCCTGAAGCAGGATTCGAACCTGCAACCGCGCCGCCACACCGGCCGACTATTCGAGAATGAGGGGATCCAGAAATAGCCTGACATTGTTTGTGTGACCTCTGTGATAACCACCTAAACGAAAACTACACAGTCAAGTAGGACGTAGAGTGTAGCCAGTCAAAACAACTATCTATAAATTTTCGCACTACTTTTGATCTCTCTGGCCACAACACAGTGGGATTGTTGTGTAGTCCGTCGAACGTATCCGTTCTCTATTCCTTGTTAGTAGTGTTTCACAAGAAGAATGTCATTTTTACCATAGAGTATTCATTTGAGTTCACGGAGCTACCTATGTGGTCCAGTTTTATAGAGTCTTCGAGCGATCTTGGCTTGATAACCTGTGCACGGTATACGCTTTTGCACGATCCTCTTATTTAAAATTGTTGGGCGTTGTGCACCATGATGGAATTCGGCTAACCAATGGAGCCCTGAGAACTATTCCCATACTGAGCCTTTCCGCTGAGGCTAGCGAGCCGACGCCTCACGTAACGAGACGACTCCAGCAGATGTGACAGACTAATTAAGCACTGTGCACTCCATACGCACCCGTATACCATACCTTTGCTTGGCCACCAACAACGACATCCGAGGTCCTATGCGATCTGACCGCAGAACTGACTTTCATATGAATGTATGGTGTATGTCCTTCCGGACATGCTTGGAAGAACCGACAAGGAACTGTTGATGTCAGCTACATCGGGACTTTATGCAGAATCAGCGGCGAAGAGTCAAAATGTGTGCCAGACACGGATGGAAACACGGGAGTTCCTGTGTAGGAGACATTTGCGTTGTGTCGCCCGGACACATTGTTCATCGCAGTTGCACTGACTACCTCCGTGCGCGTATAGGGCGACCCACATTCCCACTTAGCGCCACCTATCTGCAGTCCCCATCCATGCCCTCAAAGCTCGCTACTTTGAAACTGCCGTAGTAGGCCGGACGTAATTCGGCAACTGCAATGAAGGTGGTCGACATGTCCGATAGACCAGACGTAACTCATTCGTCTAGTTGATTCGCCTCGATGTGTAACGAATCCACTTAGAGATTTTATGTAGGAGCAAAAGATTATACACTACTGGCCATTAAAATTGCTACTCCAAGAAGAAATGCACATGATAAACGGGTATTCATTGGACAAATATATTATACTAGACCTGACATGTGATTACATTTTCACGCAATTTGGCTGCATATATCCTGAGAAATCTGTAGCCAAAACAACCACCTTTAGTCGTAAAAATGGTCTTGATACTCCTGGGAATTCAGTCAAACCTTGAATGGCGTGTACAGGTACAGCTGCCCATGCAGCTTCAACACGATACCACAGTTCATCAAGGGCAGTGACTGGCGCATTGTGACGAGCCAGTTGCTCGGCCACCATTGACCAGACGTTTTCAATTGGTGAGAGAATGTGCTGGCCAGGGCAGCAGTCGAACATTTTCTGTACCCAGAAAGGTCCGTACAGGACCTGCAACATGCGGTCGTGCATTATCCTGCTGAAATGTAGAGTTATTCAGGATTCGTATGAATGGTAGAGCCACGGATCGTAACATATCTGAAATTTAACGTTCACTGTTCCAAGTGCTGTCAATGTGGATAAGAGGTGACCGGCACCCCATACCATCACGCCGGGTGATACGCCAGAATGGCGATGACGAATACACGCTTCCAATGTGCGTTCACCGCCGTGTCGCCAAACACGGATGCGACCATCATGATGCAGTAAACGGAACCTGGATTCATCCGAAAAATGAAGTTTTGCCATTCGTGCTCCTAGGTTTGTCGTTGAGTACACCGTCGCAGGCGCTTCTGTCTCTGTTGCAGCGTCAACGGTAACCGCAGCCATGGTTTCCGAGCTGATTGTCCATGCTGCTGCAAACGTCGTCGACCTGTTCGTGCAGATGGTTGTTGTCTTGCAAACGTCCCCATCTGTTGACTCAGGGATCGAGACGTGGCCGCACGATCCGTTACAGCCATGCGGATAAGATGCCTGTCATTTCGACTGGTAGTGATACGAGGCCGTTGGGATCCAGCACGGCGTTCCGTATTACCCTCCTGAACCAACCGATTCCATATTCTGCTAAAAGTCATTGGATCTCGGCCGACGCGAGCAGCAATGTCGCTATACGATAAATCGCAATCGTGAAAGGCCACAATTCGACCTTTGTCAAAGTCGGAAACGTGATGGTACGCATTTCGCCTCCCTGCACGAGGCATCACAACAACGTTTCACCAGGCAACGCCGGTCAACTGCTGTTTGTGTATGAGAAATCGGTTGGAAACTTTCCTGATGTGAGCACGTTGTATGTGTCGCCACCGGCGCCAACCTTGTGTGAATGCTCTGAAAATCTAATCATTTGCATATCACGGCATCATCTTCCTGTCGGTTAAATTACGCGTCCATAGCACGTCATTTTCGTCGTGTAGCAATTTTAATGGCCAGCAGTGTAATATTCTAGGCTAGATATTTCACCATCGTGTTGCAGAGGAAATCGCTGTATGCGTCGCACATCTTGACAGGTACACAGATATCTACTATTTCTTTTTGTCTCTCTACAGTTCTTAGCTGTTTTGTTGACCGAGAATGCAACAAATTCCTTTTCTGCAAATTTTTGTATTAAACCACTACGTGAGCTGCTAATGACTGCTTATCTGCTTTCCAGCATAGTAATTCTTCTAACATTCTTGACGGATTTATTGTCTTTAGTTATCACCGTGGCCTTCATGACATCGTGCTAATCCATTTCTTTAATCTGACATCGTCGACGAGGTCAAGACTGTTTGTAGGTACGAGGTTTAAAAATTTTCCAACATGTGTAGTTTGTCGCTATGTTTGTCAGAAAGAAGTATTTAAGTGTTACATATAGGTAGTTGCCGCAGACAGTTTTAGCTTCTGTGCAAAAACATCCGTTCACCGTGATCAGCAAATGGGTCATCAAATTAAATTTTTGTAAATCATCATTAAAGAACTTGTCTTCCATGAGAAATACTTTTTATAAGAAATCAAAATTGCTTAGACGTTTCATGAGATGTAATTAACATCTACTGTTTGCAATTTTCATCATCCTCAAATAGAATTTTGTAATGTGCCTAATCTGACATTAGATACTTAGAGTATATTGTGACATGACACGCAGTTACTGCAAAATCAGGGGAAACGTTTTGCATCCGTCTTCTTTTCCTCTACTGTTCGCTGCTGGGTGGACTGAAGTAATGCGACCTTGTCACCCATACAGTCAGTCGCAGTCCTTTTTGGGCCCATTACACTGAGCGAAAAAGCTGTAGCGGAAGTCAGAGATCGGAATACATCCAGCGAATAATTGGGGAGTTAGCTACGTAGTTTGCCGTAGACACTCTCAGATGAAAAGGTTCGCACAGGAGCGGAATTCGTGGCTGGCTGCGTGAAAATAGTCAGAAGACTAAAAAAATCGATTTTCAGTCATTAAATGTCCATTACTTCAATGGACAAACTGTTTTGAAGTAATAAGAACTTAAGATGTCATAGTTTAAAAAGGCGTTGTGTTTGTGTACATCAAATGGTTCAAATTGCTCTGAGCACTATGGACTTAACTTCTGAGGTCAGCAGTTCCCTAGAACTTACAACTACTTAAAACCTAACTAACCTAAGGACATGACACACATCCATGCCCGAGGCAGGATTCGAACCTGCGACCGTAGCGGTCGCGCAGTTCCAGACTGTAGCGCCTAGAACCGCTCGGCCACCTCAGCGGACTGCGTACATCAACTTTAAAGAAAATTAACAATCAAGGCTTCGGAGAAAGTGAGAGCAAAGAAGTAGGAGGTAAGGTTTAGAAAACGAATAGAAGACACAAGATGTAGTACATTAGCTCAGTATACAACGTAACGAAGAGACCAGTATATGTGTTGTTACACTTAACTATTTAGTTTACGTGGATCTTTTGACAGTCGCTATGTTTCTCTAACAAAAATATTACACCTACATGCGCATCTGTACGGTTAAATATTTTGATCTGATTCTTAAAAGCTTTCCCATGAAAAAAATATATTTTTGTTATATAAACTCTTTTCCGACTAACTCATCAGTTGTAACAGTTTATCTCATAATTTCCAAGAGCTGTTGTTCTTACGCGACTGGACCGTGGTTGTTGCCATGGCTCTTAACAAAATTCGAATTGTATTTCAGGGTCTAATTCCGGGGTGCTAATACGAAATGCAAATGTTGTCACAGCCGTTTAAAGGCAACGTGTCGTGTTTACTGCCTGGTTACGTCTCTGCACCTCCACTCTCAATATAAACAATACGAGAAAGAAGTGGTATAAAAGCTTTCAGCTCGCAGTGCCGCCCTACGAACGACAGACGTTGAGGAGAGCGATAATGAAAAGCAAACAGGTTTATCTTCCGGCGCCGTGCCCTGCGTGGATTAGTTGCGCGGAGGTAGAATGTCCCCCGATCCACAAACACGCTAACGGCGCAAAGCTGTTAGAACCAACTCCGGCGAGCCCCTCAGATCAGTATAACCCACGTAATGCGATTTCCGGCAGTACGATAAACCATTGAACAACGACAACATTGTGAAAGTCAGGTACACCTCCTGTTACTTCAGTGTACGTAGAATTATGTTCCATTGACAGATACCTGTTTAACCAATAGACTGTCGACAGCGATAACTTTCCAGCTCATTTGCGCATAACAACATCTCAGAGCTACTCTTGTTTCAGGTGCTAGAAGAGTTGCTTCTCTCTAACATGAGACAGGGACACACAAGATATTAAACGCAAGAAGCACGAACGAACTGAGGTTAAAAACAGCCTCTCCTTCAGGACTGTAAACAACTGAAAAACAACGTGTTTTAAATTTGAGGTTGCTCCTTCCAACGAAGGGAAAGCAACAAGTGGAAAAGCCAGCAGCGTAAAGGCTTCAGAAGTGGGTCAAGAACGGAAGGAGACGAAGGCCACGGTGTCCTCAATAGGGATACGTCTTCGTAAGGGTTTAGATCTATATTCAACATAGGCGCCCACAAGGCGGGAAAGAAGGGATACACCCCCCCCCCCCCCCCCACACACACACACACTCCCCCGGTCCTTGTAAAAAGTTTTTCTTCATATATTGACTCAATAATGATCAATTTTCAGGGATATAATAACCTTTTATATGTCACCTATAGAAAGTAGTTCTTATGGCACCCAGTTTCTCGAAACTGACCAACTCGTTTATATAAAAAGTTACAATTTTAGACCCTTACCCTGCCCTGTAAAAGTTTCAGCAGACGCAAATGATACTCAGTAGTTTCTTTCATGTGTTTCGTGGTAGATTTATTAAAGAGAAAACAAAGGAAAAAACGGAAAACAAATAGCGGAACGCACCTTTCAAGAGGTAAAATCTGTAGAACTAGCTTGGTCTTTTATTCTGAATTTATTAACCGTTGTTTACTCGGGCGTTTGTGTTACTTGCTTGTTTGGTTGCTGAAATTACAGTGTTTTACTAGAATCTTTTACAGCTCCTGTGTGAAACTGATTTATAGTCAGAGTGGGGGCGATCTGCAGTGTATGATAACTGGAGAAAATTTTGCAAGAGGAGATAACTAAAAACACATTTTACAGGATGGCGAGTTTCGACAGAACTATGTTTTCATCATTGGTTCTTATACTTTAAAATTCACATATAAAAATTTAAAGTCCAAACATAAACACAACTATGTTGCCGATTACAACTGTTTCTGTTCACCACCAGCTGGCAACCAACAGTAGTGGTGAAAACACGATGACGATCATGTGTGTACGCCAGGTGGCACTTGGGGGTCGACTGGGTTATCGCCTTGCATATAGCACGCTATATATGTGGCGGTGTACGCACATAGTGATCGTTCTGTTTACACCACTTCTGTCGCTTGACAGTAGGTGGTGAAACAGCTGTAATCGGATCAATATAGCTATGTTTAGGTTTTGTGCATAATGCTTTTACTTTCTTATTTTGGGTTTATGTGAGCGCTCTAAGCTTGTGGTTATAGCTTGCCACCAGTGCCTACCAATTTTAATTGTATTTTACACCACTGAGGATGGTCACTAAGTGACCGAAAATCGTTTTTTCAGACAATAAAACAAAAAAATACAGCCAATGCTGATTTTCCTTCCTATTCTACTTTTATATTTGACATGCTGATCTGTTGTGATCGTCATGGTAATGGTGAGTGCATACACGATGTGCAGTGACTTGTATCACGATGGACAACATGTTGTAAAAAATTTTAAAGGCTACTATCCAATGATGACAGCATAGATCTGACGAAATCAGTCATGGAATATAATGGTTTTTTAACGATCTTGTTTTATGGAGTTCAGTTGTCATGGAATTCTTTTCTTATATTAATTCAGGGGTAATTTTTACTTTTGTGCCAAGTTTTCTCGTCCAAATGAAGCGTTTGTAGCAACAAGTGTCTGCCGCAGTTGTTAGATCGGTTAATGCCGCTTCAATGGCAGGTGGTCAATATTTACATGAGTTTGAACGTGGTGTTATAGTGCATTTCGCAAAGTGACACCAAATAATTATGTATCTCCTTGGAGATGCTGAAAATAACGTTTTTAAAGTCATCTGATTCTTACAGTTCACGAACCATCCTTGTAACGCGAGTTCACGCACACCTTTACGCCCATTAGGGTATCAGCCTGCGTGGAGACGAAACAAACAATGATTTGAAACGTAGAGAGCGTGTGTGTGGTACTTACCGCATCGCCGATGATGCTGCCAGGAAACACCGCCATCAAGGTCCAGAAAGCTATCAATTCCATCAGATGGGGCTTCATGACTTACGGTCTTACGTTGTCCATTTCGTGGTCGCCAGAAATTCCGCACGTGTTCCACAAAACGAATTTTCCGTACACTTACGACGATTCACAGCACCAAAATTCACTCTCACTTTCCGCCACAAATACGGCCCAAAAACAATATATGTATGTACTTTTTCCACACGAAAGCAAGCCACAAAAGAGTGCTTCAAACTGTCTTTGCACTTCACTTCAAACTAGATTATTTGGTTGATCCTAATTGCGTTGCGTTATACGAGGAGTGGAGGTGCGGCTGTTGAGATGGGAATGGATGGGAGAGGACAATGGGACGAGAAGGAGAATGATTTTCCTATTATTATTAGGAACAGACGCAGTGAACTGTGTCCGTTCTCCACGCCCCGTCACGGCCACAGAACTACGAATCGGAGAGCAGGCTCGTGGGAATCGGCAGCCGCCGCCCCTTTCAGACGCCAGCACGCCTGCAGAAACGTTGGCCGTCGACAGCAGACCACTTGAGCAAACAAGCGTCGCTGGCGACCAGTGACGTGCCGGCGCTCAAAAACACCGCCGCTTGCCACTGTCTCCCGCGCACAGTGTTGTCGAACGCGACGTAGGCGCACCTCTGTCGCTGAGCTTCGCGAGTGTCGCACCAGAGAGCGAATATAACGAATTTCGCTTCTCTGTTCACTTGCCTGAACGCAACCGTCTGCTTTCGGAACTACGAAGCGAGAGCCGCTATGAAGTTTTGGTTGCTATCGACGAAAACGGTGCTCGGCCGCGACCAGTTCCGGCATCCGAAGTGGTGGTGTACAGGAGGAAGGTTGCTCCGTCCACTAGCAAAGAAAATCGCGAAGGAATTTCACACAGGTCACCAAACCCTCCCTCACAACTTTCACAGGGGGAATCTCCGATCCGGTACTACATACTGCTGGAAGTCCGACGCCCGGACGACGGCAGAACGAGTGTGTGTTTCGCACTGTCTCAGACTCAAGACTGAAGCTACTGGCGACGTCAGAGGAACGTATCACCTGATAGGCTATCGCACAGATATGATCCGTAGACTGCAACTGTGCCACTTTATCGCATCTCAGATTCGCGTAATTACACAGTTAACCAAGCGCTACTTGGTAATACAAACTTCTGATACGCGCCTTCCCGCCGCGTGCGGTTGTGACTGGCGAAACAGTTTCGTTTACGTTTTCTACTCGATATTACGGCGCGTCAGTGACCATGTCGGCGCGTACATACGGGCGCAGCGAGCGGTGAGTTGGGCAGACTGGGGAGATCATGAGTGGTGTCGTGAGACCTGCAGGAGGTACGCCGCGGCGAGAGCGCTGTCGGACGACGACGGCTCCGTGGCAGCGCTCGTGTTGGGCGCCGGTGGGCGACTGGTGTTCCTAGCCGACGCTTCGGGGCGTCTCTCCCGTCTCTAGCGCGCATGCGCCGCCGGAAGCAACAGGTGACGCCGCGTCCGCCCACGCGGTCCTGTTCGAGGGACCTGCTAGACAACCTTCAAAGCCCTCATTTCCTCCTACAGTTGCACAGCGGGTTCGGTTAAACTTGAGGGTAACTTCCTGTTGCCGGCCGTAGTGGCCGAGCGGTTCTAGGCGCTACAGTCTGGATCCGCGCCAGCGGTACGGTCGCAGATTCGAATCCTGCCTCGGGCATGGATGTGTGTGATGTCCTTAGTTAGGTTTAAGTAATTCTAAGTTCTAGGGGACTGATGACCTCAGAAGTTACGTCCCATAGTGCACACAAGGGAACCTTCGCATCCCACCCCCCTCAGATTTAGTTATAAGTTGGCACAGTGGATAAGACTTGAAAAACTGAACACAGATCAATCGCGAAAACAGGAAGAAGTCGTGCGGAACTATGAAAAAAATAAGTAAAATATACAAACTGAGTAGTCTATGCTCAAGACAGGCAACATCAAGGATAGTAAGAGCTGAGAAGCGCCGTGGTCCCGTGATTAGCGTGACCAGGTGAGGAACGAGAGGTCCGTGGTTCAAGTCTTCCCTTGAGTAAAAAGTGTACTTTATTTACGCAAAATTATGATCTGTCCGTTCGTTCATTGACGACTCTGTTCACTGTAATAAGTTTAGTGTCTGTGTTTAGCAACCGCACCGCAAAACCGTGCGATTAGCAGACGAAACTACGTACCTCTCCAATGGGAACCGAAAACATTTGATCGCAAGGTCATAGGTCAAGCGATTCCTCCACAGGACAACACGTCTGATATATTCTATACGACACTGGTGACGGCACGTGCGTCACATGACAGAAATGTTGTCGACTCACCTAACTTGTACACTTGGCGAATGAGTAAAAAGATTCTTCTACCTCGCCCGATTTAGGTTTTTTTGTGGATGTGATAATCACTACAAAAAAGTGATGAAAACATAAGACTTTGTCAGATAAACTGCAACAAATGAATGCAACAGTTTCACAGTCGCACAGTTTTCCCTGTGCTCTGTCACAACATGTTTTTAACGTTTTCAAATTTTTCCGTGTGTAGACCGTCAAACACTGCATATGCCCAGGACGGACAAATAATAATTATCTGAAAATGAAGAAAGTAAACTTTTCACTCGAGGGAAGACTTGAACCCTCGTTCCTCACCTGCTCACGCTAACCACGGGACCACGGCGCTCCTCAGCTCACAATCTCCTTGATGTTGCCTATCTTGCGCATGGACTACTTACTTTGTATATTTTGCTTATTTTTTTTCATAGTTCCACACAACTTCTTCCTGTTTTCTCGATTGATTTGTGTTCAGTTTTTCAAGGCCTATCCCCTGTGCCAACTTATAACTAAAACTGAGGTGGGTGCGATGGGGAGAGCCATTTGGACCATTTTAACTCGCTGTTCCCTGTAGTCCACCGCCTGAAGCATTCTGCGCAGCCATCATAGGAGGAGACTAGAGCTCGGATGGGGACGGTCACTTGGTGAGAGACAACGGAGGAACGTTCATACTGTGTGCTCGGTGACACTTGTTAGCGAAAGTGAGAAAGGAGTGCATGGAATGAATAGTGTAATGCAGGAGCATTATGGATTGAGTGTAAACCAAAGAAAACCACACGTAAGATTATTGGCAGAAATCTAGCGACAAAAACAACAAAATTTGGCGCTTCAAAGTAGATGAAGCGGAGGAACTCTGAAAGCAAAATAACGCACTAAGTACGTAGTGAGCTGGACATACTACAGCAGGTCGGATACGAGTGAGGGCAACGCCTAAATAAGGCAACTGTGTAGCGCAGTTGTCAGATCGGTTACTGCTGCTATAGCGGCAGCTTATCAATATTTAAGTGGTTAGAACATGGTGTTGTTGTCGGCGCACGAGAGATGGGACATAGCATCTCCGAGGGAGCGGTGGAGTGGGGATTTTCCCGTACGACAATTTCACGAGTGTACTGTGAGTATCAGAAATCTGGTAACACATCAAATCTCCGACATCGCTGCGGCCGCAAAAGATCTTGCAAGAACGGGACCAACGATGACTGAAGAGAATCATCCAATGTTACAGAAGTGCAATTACTTAGAGCAAGTAATTATTTCAGTGCTCGGGCATCAACAAGTGTTAGCGTGCAAACCATTCAACGAAATATCATCTATATGGACTTTCGGAGCCAAAGGTCCACTTGTGCACCCTTGATCACTATACGCGACGAAGCTTTACGCCTCGCCTTGGACTGCCAACGTCGGCATTGAACAGTCGAGGCCTGAAATACGTTGCTTGGTCAGAGGAGTCTCGTTTCAAATTGTAACGAGCGGATGGACGTGTACGGAGAAAAACTCATGAATCCATGGACTCTGCATCTCACCAGGGGACTGTTCAAGCTGATGGAGGCTCTGTAATGGTAGGGGTGTATGCAGTTGGACCCTGTTACGTGTATATACGACTGTGATAGGTGACACGTACGTAAGCATCGTATGTGATAACCTGCATCCATTCATGTCCATTTTGCATTCCAGCTGTCTTTGCCATTTCCAGCAGGACAATGCGACATCCTACACGTCCAGAATGGCTACAGAGGGGCTCCAGGGACACTCTTTTTCAATTTGAACACTTTCGCTGCCCATGAAACTCCAGACACGAACATTATTGAACATATCTGGTATGCCCTACAACGTCCTGTTCAGAAGAGATCTCCACCCTCTCGCACTCTTATGGACAGTCCTGCAGGATTCATGGTGTTAATTCCCTCCTGCACTACTTCATACATTAGTCGAGTCCAGGCGACGTCGTGTTGCGGCACTTCTGCGTGCCCGAGGGGGACCTATATGATATTAGGCAGGTGTATCAGTAGTTATCATTACATTGTATTTATTTATACTTTCATGAAAAGCTTGAAAAGGAAAGGCAAAGGAAAATTTGGAATGAAAAAAATTCCCATAAATGATTCTACTTAGAGCGACCACGACGTCTCTGCAAATGGCCACTAAGTAGGATAATAGTTGCACCTTGGGGAACTTCGTATTCCGTTAGTTTCATTTTGCCCCTACAGCAGCCCTCGGAATCTGCACACGAACAATCTGTTGCCGGTGTAGTTAACATCGGCCCATTGGGAGAGAGAGGGAAATCACATCCTGAGAAGAGTGTATCAAAATACATTCCGTTGTAATTCATCAGCTACCCTCACTAATAATTGGTGAAATGATGCGTTACACGAAGTGTGCTGACAAATTCTGCGATGAGACATTCTCTTATGAATGAAAACCAAGGTAGTTCATCTACAGAAATTTTAATGCTACCATGTAATAGGAGAAAATGTAGCGTTTATGATGTGTGCAAGATGCAGAGACAATTTCTGCTTCCCCTGTTCCTGCAATGAATATTAACCCAGCAAGTGTAAACCATCAACTGTAAAGTAATAAAATTATCTAGTTTTGTATGTGAAATTTTCGTATGCGTCCTAAAAACCCTTTCTGGAAGTTTATTTCAAATCCGAAATTTTCGTTTGCTTTTCCTTTTCATGTCTTTTATGAAAATATCAAGAAGTACATTACGAGAGCTATTTATAAAGTAAGATCTGACGTTGAAAATCCGATGAATATTTGCACATATGTGTTGGGCTGTGTCTCTAGTATGTTTGTCTATCACGTCACTTCACTCTTTTCAATTTGGGCACACAGTGAGCGCGTAAAGGTGCCCAGAGCAATAGTTGTCTGGCCAAGTGTGCGTGTCCACTGAAAGGTTTCGCCTGATTTCATGCAACACCACATGACATAACTGTTATGCAGTTCCTTCCTCATAGCAGTTCTCAACCGCACACTACACGGGCAAAATGAAGACACCCCTCCAGCTTCTGCGATCGGAAATGTTTGATCAGCCAACACACAGCCTGTACTTAGCTCCCTCTGATGTTCATCTCTGGTCACATTTACCGCTGGATATGAAGACAACGTTTTGGCACAGACAACGTACTGAAGACCAGTGTACAGTAGTGGGAGAAAGCACAGGCGGCTGCCGTCTATGAAAAAAGTACTGGAAACTTCGTACAACGCTACGACAAACGCTGAAGACGGAGGGGTGACTACGTAGAGAAGTATCTGAAAGGTGTAGCAAACTGTTTCAAATAAAACATTTCTGATTTTCACCATGGTTTTCGTTTCGCGTCTGATGGAGCCTCACTTTCTGTATAGCCCTCGTACACTGGACATTATATCAGTTTATTTAGAGTATAGGTGTTGTTTACATAGTTCCGCGTAGTCAGCGCGTACACAACTTTCCCAATAGACCACGCCCCGCTAAGCACAACAGCGCAGGCGCAGCGCTTGTCCGTCTCTGCACTACGCGATGGCGCTGCATTAGAGATGGACCAAATTCTGCTTCCGCCGATCCGCGTATTGATATGTAACGCAGCCAATGAGATTGCTGCTAACGTAGAACCTTTCTGTCCTCGTGGATCATACTCGCGCAGTGATACCTGAACGCGCGAGGTATTATAACGAGTGTACAGACCTCCAATTAGTCAGCCTGCATTTGTCTGCACCAGTCCCTACCAGTCTGCATTAGTCTGAATTTGTCTGCACCAGTCCGTACCAGTCTGCATTAGTCTGCATTAATCTGCATTTGTCTGCATTTGTCTGTACCACTCTATAGTCAAGTTTCAGTCTCCACCTAACAAGATTACCATATTCTTGTGCATAGCCATGAAAATAAATGAATAGACACTTTGTCAAGTATCAGAGATTTGTGAGAATAAGATTAACGTACCAAGACAATTGTAAACAGCACCCAGTATCAAGTTACGTAATATCTATGATTTTTATTGTTTTAATAAACGTGTATGAAAATTAATCAAGTTCTGTTTAAAGTTGGTCACCGTCAATCTGCTACTCTAAGCGTGCAAGTGGCATTTCCATCGTCTGACCTAACGGCAGAAGATAAACACGCCACGATAAGACCACGAGACATATTGCTGACACTCGCCTACTTCATTACAGCGACAACTCAAATAATCTGATGGTGTGCGTACCGAAGGTCTTACAGTACGCACACCACAATAGGTAATTTAAAAACTGAAAATTAAAAACAAAAAGATTCCACGTAGCGACACGAACCAACGACCCTCGGTTTACCGTTCTGTGCTCTTTCCAGTGCACCAACCACTGCCTGGGAAATACGTTATATTAAATGGCTCATGTGTCCTGCGACCTGTGACAACCTTGCGATTTTTTTTTTTTTCTAAATACTAAGCCGTTTGGAGCTCCCGTTTCTGTCACTTTCATCTATGGGAAAGCCCTATATGCTCCATAAACTTGGTCGAATTCAGTGACGACAAATAGGCGCGGTTCCCCCGTTAAAGCATAGTATCGGCAGTTTAAAGACAATCTGCAGGCCTTCTCCGAGTGCTAGTTCAACAAAGCCTTCAACAGTTTCTTACACGAAGTCCAGAGAAGTCTGCTCTTCGTGCACTTGAACTTCAGATATTTTCCATGAGTCTGTACTGCTCTTTACGACTACGTCTGTGTATCAGACCAAAAGAGATTCAGTTGCTAGACGCCCTCCATAACGGTGAGAAACATCAATGCGTAGAGCGTGGCGATGGGCGGGAAGATAACCAATTTCCTTTCACACTGTAGAGATCCTCTTTCCCCCCACCAACTTTGGGTGAATTACAGTGTCTCATAGCAACAACAGTGTACTAAGACCAGACACGAACATAAATATATGGCTATGGAGCGTATGTTAGTCTTGCGTAGGTAGACAGCACATTCAATTTTTGTAAAACACAATTTTTTTGCACTTTACATGTGTTGTCGGTGTTTATTATTTATAGACAGGGAGGGTACACGCTGATGAGCCAAAACATTATGACAACCTGCTTAATAGCTTGTCTGGCCGTTTTTGGAGAGAAATACATAAATTATTCTGCATATCGGGGATTAGAATTTTGTTGCTACGTTTGTGGAGGCATGTGGCATTAGATCGATGCTCACAGGTCTTGTAATTCGCGTAAGTAACACGAATAAATTTGTCTACGCAGTGATGACGCGCTATTGCGACCTATATTGGTTCCATAGGATTTACATCATGCGAATATGCTAGCCGGGACATCAGAGTGAGTTCACTATAATGCGGCTCAAACCACTCTAGCACGGTTCCAGTCGACAATTTTCCCTGTGTCCCCAGTCGGGGAAGACATCAAACAGGTGGTTCGCAGCTGTCAGCTTGTCTACGATTACTACCACAGGTCCCATGCAAGCTCTGGAGAATAGCATAATACTGTTCCCACCAACCTGCGTCCGTGGCGCACTGCACGTTTCATGAAGCCGTTCACCCCCATTATAGCGGTTATGCAGACGACCATCGACCTAGCGTAGCAAAAATGAGATTCACTCTAAGAGCCTACACGTTTCCCTTGATCGACGGTCGAATTCCGATGGTCTCCTGCTCACTGCAGTTGCAATTGCAATTGGAGATGTCGTTGAGTCAACGTGTGAATACGTTTGGGGGTGGTCTGCTGCGAAGCTTCATGTTCAACGATCTACGATGAACTATGTACTACGAAACACTTGTCCGTGCTCCAGCATTGTTCTATTTCAGCAGAGATGCCATAAATCGCCTTCTATCCTCCTTTACATACCAGATAAGACTCCTCCATCCTTAGATATTCACTGTAGTCGCACGTGAACATTCGACCTGCTTCCCCATTTTCGACAAACGCTTTCACATGCTCTGAGCAATAATAATCTGCTTTTAGTTAAGGTCGCTTTTCTCAATGACTTTCCAAATTTCCAACCCATATCTTCGCAAGGGTGATCCCCCATCCGTGTATGTTTCGCTAACGTATTTTTGTTAGCTTGTCACTCACGCGCATTGCCTTTCGGGTCACGGCTGATAATGACTAAGGAAATCTTGATACCAAAACGGTACGCCATGGACATCCTGGATCCTCATGTTTAATCTACGTAGCGTCAGCACCATAGTATTATTTTTCGGGAGAAGCGTATGTTATGATGACTGGTGGCGAATGATGAACAGAAACATATAAATCATAGCAGCTTTGTCAGTAACTTCGATAAGGTGCTGGCAGCATGGTATGGAACTGCAACGACTAAAATAATTAGAAGTTGGTAAGAAATAATATGTATTGTACTTAACTGGTTGTACAGGATGCTTCTTGGCTGCATACATATAAACAGATAGCTATTGCGGCCTCACTTAGGCCGTACGTTACTAAGCGCCTTGTTAGAGGTTGCTTCCTATCAGCTGAAGGCTGTGCTACTTTACTACTTGACGTCCCGAGCAAGAGTGGATGAGAGCTCGCTAGGAACTTGATGCAAGCCGCTGAGAGGCGCTAGCGGCGCTGGTTGCCTTGCGGGTCCAGCGATACTAACACGGACCGCGACGGATAACTGCAACCCCTAACAAGTGTGGTATCGAACGTTGATACCGCGGAGTACTCGTCGCACGTGACACGTATCTATGAGATCTCTGTGTGATGCACTCCCGTGCCCCAGGCCTTTCCCCGCACGGAACATGCTAGGATCAGTTCGAACATTTATTCTGTCCCAGTACAATGTAGTATCCGGATGTCAAAAACCAATTACAACAGTTTTGGGCCATTTTGGCTCAGTAGAAGATACATCGGCTTTATGACGGCCTATCCAACCAATCAGTGTATGCATCCACTTCAGAGGGCGTGCAACGTCTTAGTGAGATGTAGTGTCATATTGTCAAATTCTTTGTAAATCTGACTCGATTGTGTAATCACTGAAACAACGTCACATACCGTATCAAAGCCTGAGGGTTTCGATAGCTCTATCTTCCTCTACTCCGATTCTGTGTTCTGTCTTGCTATTCAAGAAAAACACTTCTGTGATGACCACTCACTTTCGTGGTTATTGGGCATTCTGTCAGAAGCATGCCAGCTCTAGTTAGCATCTGGAGGGCTCTGCACTTTGATTCGCTCCTGATGTCATTAGCGACTGGATCTCCCTTTGTTTCAGCGTGGACGCAATAGTGGTTAGAGTGCAAATGACCATCAATCGCCGTTTGCAATGTCTACCTCCCGCCAGGTAGGCCACTGTTTACCATAATACAGCAATACAGGCATTTCTTCTCCTCAAGGTCCTCAACGCACACCAACCCCTGTGGGAGAGTGCCACTTGAAAGGGTAGGGGTCTCCTAATTGACCACGTACTACAGACTTTCATTTGTGTCTCCTCAAAACAGTTCCCCCACCCACTTCAGCGCCACTCATGGCACCTTTTCTGCTATCGATCTCACGATGTCTTCCACTGCTCTTGTCGCTTACCACATAGGTCACCCAACGATGATCTTTGCAACTGTGACCACATTCGGTGATTCCGTCGTTTCCTTGCCACCGTCAGGCAGATAGGCCCCTACATTTTGCTTTCCACAGGGCAAATCTGAATTTTGTACGCCTGCTGTGCACTTCGACGCCTCTCTCGAATTGCAATGATGCAGTCGTAGAGTGCGTCTCTGCCACTATTCTTCATGCTGTCTCCTATCTACACGTACCCCTCATTGTCGACTGCTGTCACGGTGGACCAAGGATGTAGCAGTCCCTGTCCAGGATCGCCGTCGGCTGCTGCAACTATATAAACGACACTCTTGACAGACTACTCACTTTAAAGCGGTTCCGTGTTAAGGGTTGTTATCTTACTAACCATAGTAAGAGGGAATCGTGGGAGCGCTAGGTTTCTTCCATGGGGACGTATGTCTCTTCCTCACAGGTTTAGTCCAAGTTGCATAGCCTTCTGGGGCGAAAGTGACGGTCACCTGTCAAGGGTCTTATCCTCCCAGGTGCTCTGTGATCTGATCCACTGATCCTTGCAGAACATCTCACCACACACTTCGCACTGGCGTCGGCGTTCTCTTCCTATCCCGCTACATTTCTGTGGCAGAAACTCCAAGTTGAACAGACCCCTCTCTGTTTCAATCCCCCTCCCTCCCCATTGAATCCTATAATGAGATCTTCACTGAATAGGAATTCTTACAGGCTCTCACTTCTTCACATGACGTGGCCCCAGACTTGGATTTCATCCCAAACCAGATGATCCAACAACTGGACGCTACCCACATGCAACATCCACTCAGGGTCTTCATCCGCGCTTGGCTCATGGATGCTTTCCCATTGCAGTGGTGAGACGTATAGTTTTCTCCAGCCTTAAGCCCAGGAAGAACCTAACGTCTCTCAACAGCTGCCACCCGATCAGCCCGATGAATGTAATTTGTAAACAGCTTGAGAGGATGGTTAGCTTCTGATAATGTTGGGTACTCGAATTTCGGGGCCTTTTGTCACCATAACAGTATAGCCTCCACGAAGGACGATCACCAGCTGACCATTGACTCAGATTGGAAACAGACAACTGACGGCATCTTGTTCTGGTCTTCTTTGACCACCTAAGGCATACAACACGGCTTGACGCCATCACATTTTATTTACCCTCCATCACTGCAGCTCTCGCCGACCTGTTTCGATTTTTATATAGGAGTTTTTGTTCCACCAGCTCTTCTAGATTCGAGTTGGTTCTTCAGTCAGCACACCTCGGATTCAGGAGAACGTTATCCCACAGGGCTCTGTGTTAAGTGTGACACTCTTCGTCACACCCATCAATGGGCTTATAACTATGTTGGGTTTGTAGTTACACTATGTGATCAAAAGTATCGGGACACTTGCCTGAAAATGACTTATAATTTCGTGGTGCCCTCCAACACTAATGCTGAAATTCAATATGTTGTTGGCTTACCCTTAGCCTTGATGACTGCCTACAGTCTCGCAGGCACACATTCAGTCAGGTGCTGGAAGGTTTCTTGGGGAATGGCACCAATTCTTCACAGAATGCTGCACTGAGAAGAGGTATAGATTCGGTAAGTGAGGCCTGGCACGAAGTCGGCTTTCCAAAACATTCCAAGGTGTTCTATTGGAATCAGGTCATGACTCTTTCTACACCAGTAAATTAGAGGGATGTTATTGTCGTGTAACCACACTGCCACAGGCGGTGCATAATTAACAGCTGCATTAAAAGATCCAATCGCCATCCCCGAATTGCTCTTCAGCAGTAGGAAGCAACAAGGTGCTTAAAACATTAATGTAGACCTGTGCTGTGATAGTGCTACGCAAAACAACAATGGGTGCAAACTCCCTCCAAGAAAAACACTACCGCACCGTAACACCACCACCTCCGAATTTCACTGTTGGCACTACACACGCTGGCAGATGACGTTCACCGGGCATTCGCCAAACCCACACCCTGCCATCGGATCGCCACAGTCTGTACTTTGATTCGTCACTCCACACAACGTTTTTCCACTGCTCTATCGTCCAATGTTTACGCTCCTTACACTTAATCGGCGTGTAGAATGAAGGCTTTCACGACCGGGTGACATGGCTGTTGATATACTTTCCGGGATGTGAGGTCGTGGTCCAAGAACTTTTCTGCTCCTTACGTTTCATCCAGAACTGCGCTGGACGAAACGTAAGGAGCAGAAAAGTTCTTGGACCACGACCTCACATCCCGGAAAGTATATCAACAGCCATTAATCGGCGTGATGTGTGGCTTATCAGCAGCCGCTCGACCATGAAATCCAAGTTTCCTCACCTGCTGCCTAACCGTCATAGTACTTGCAGTGGATCCTGATGCAGTTTTGAAGTCCTGTGCAATGCTCTCGACAGATTTCTGCCTATTACACATTACCACTCTTGTCAACTGTCGGCGGCCTCTATCAGTCAACAGACGAGGTCATACTGTAAGCTTTTGTGCTGTACGCGTCCCTCCACGTTTCCACTTCACTATCACATTGGAAACAGTGGATCTAAGGATGTTGAGGAGTGTGAAAATCTCGCGTACCCTCGTATGACACAAGTGACACTCAGTTACCTGAGTACGTTCAAAGTCCATGAGCTCTGCAGAGCACCCATTCTGCTCTCTCACGATGTCTAATTACTACTGAGGTAGCTGATTTGGAGTACCTGGTAGTAGGTGGCAGCACAATGCATCCTAATACGAAAAACGTATGTTTGTGGAGGTGTCCGGATACTTTTGATCACATACTGTATCTTAGCGTTGTGTATTCACGATTTTTGCATTTGATGCAGCATCCACGTAGTAGAATCTGCGAAGTACCGGCTCCAAGGTGCCCTCCAACATGCCTCTGTACGGGCTGTCTCCCATGGCTTCCTGCAAAGCGCGTGGTATGCATTTCTGTCGTCGACCCACAGTGACCACAAACCAGAAGTTTATTTAGGTAACAAGCTCCTCGATGCTGTAGCACAGTCCTGTTTCTTGGGCATTATTTTTGATAAAAGACTGATGTGGTTGCCCATATTCTCCACCTGAAGACTACGTGCTTTAGGAAGCTTAATTGCCTGTGCCTTCTGGCCCACACATCTCTGGATGCAGACTGTGCTACTCTTCTCCATGCTCTGATCTTGTCCAGGCTATATTACGGTAGTCACGTTTGTGGCTCAGTGGCTCCGTCCACTCTGAAAATACATGACCATGTTCACAGTGTGATGTGCATTTGCCTAACGGTGCCTATCACACTAGTCCCATTGACAGTATCCTCCCAGAAGTGGGGATTACCCCTCTACAAGTACGATGAAGCCAACTCCCGGTTCTTTACACAATGGCCATTCGCCGATTCCGTAATCATCCCGTGTACCATGTCCCCTTTGCAAACGAAGGATGTTTCCCTCCTGATAGGCGCACACACCTGCCCCCTTGAATCTACATCTACATCATATTCCGCAAGCCACCTAATGGTGTGTGGCAGAGGGTAATATCGGTATCACCGTCTGATCCTTCCAACCGTGTTTCACTGGAGAATAGTGCGTGGGAAGAATGATTGGCGATAATACTCTGTAGTGGCTCAAATTTCTCGAATTTTCTCCTCGTGATCAATACGTGAGATGTATGTGGGAGGAAGTAATATGTTCTCCGACTCTTCCTGAAAAGCACTGTCCCGAAACTTCAATAGTAAATCTCTACGTGATGCACGACGCATCTCTTGTCACGTATGCCAGTGGATTTTGTTTCCCATCTCCTTAACGCTCTCTCGCCAGCTAAACGACCCCGTGGCGAAACGCGCCGCTCTTCATTGGATCTTCTCCATGTCCCCTATCAGTCCTATCTGATAGGTATCCCAGATAGATGAACAGTACTCAAGAATGGGTCGAAAAAGCGCCTTATAAGCCACGTCTTTCTTGGATGATTTACATTTCCGTAAAAGTCCCACTATCTGTGTTATGTGGTCATTCCACTTAAGGTAGCTCTGGATAGTTACGACTAGACATTTTACGGCAGATGCTGTCTCCAGCTGTTTGTCATCAATAGTGTAGCTGTACAGTAGTGGAATTTCTTTCTCTATGTATGCGCAATATGTTACATTTATTTGCGCTCAGGGTCAACTGCCAGAGTCTGCTCCATTCATCAATTCTCTGCAGGTCGTTCTGTAAATTCTTACTACCTTCTGGCGTTTTTACTTTGGTATAAACAACTGCATCGTCTGCGAATAGCCTTAAAGAGCATCCGACGCTTTCTACGAGATCATTTATATATACCGTAAACAGCAACGGTCGCATCACATTTCCCTGTGGTACTCCGGATATTACCTTTACATCTGTCGATTTAGTTCCGTTAAGAACGACATGTTGAGATCTATCTGGAAGAAAGTCTTGAACCCAATCGCAAGTCTGCTCTGATACTCCGTAAGTTCGTATTTTTTTCGTTAAACGGAAATGCGGTAAAGTGTCAAATACCTTACTGAAACCAAGGAACACCACCTCAACCTGAGCGCCGTTGTCCACTGTGCTGTGGATCTCACGGAGGAACAGAGCGAGCTGAGTTTCGCAGGATATCTGTTTACGGAATCGATGTTGATTCTTATAGAGGCGATGTTCATTTTCTAAATGCGCAACAGTTCTTGAGCATAAAACATGTTCCATAATTCTACAGTCAACGATATAGGTTTATAATTGTGTGGATCTATCTTACGGCCTTTCTGAAAAACTGTGCTTAGACCAGATTAGAACTGACCAGTTCCAGGGTCTTTAGGTCGCTATCGCCCCTATGGTTTTCTGGCGTCTTGTACTTTCCGTCCTTGCAGAGTTCAGGGTGCCACCATCTTCTAGCATGATGGTTCCAACATGATGCATAAGGCGGGATACGCTTTCACGTCTCCTACCTGCTAAGAACGTCATTTTTTGGTGTTATCATGTCATGTTTTCACAGCAGGGCTCTAAATTTTCTTTTTCAGGTCTTCCTCCACAGTGTTTTAACATGCACCGTCTCAGTGAGAAGCCTGCAGGCTATCGACTGAAGCTACTCTCTTCACACTTTGCCTCTGCTATTCATGACCTTCTCTCTGTCCTTGGCTGTGCTGCCTGCTCAATTGTCTTTGTCTGGGTCCCAAGACATGTGGGAACGCCAGGAAATGAATTGGCTGACCATTTGGCTAGAGAATCAAATACTTACCCTCCATTCCCTTTCATGACTCCAGATGCAGCTATGTGGATCTACTTCAGATCTGTCTTCGCCCGAAAGTGGAATGACATGTGGTGTTCTACTGCTCTCAATAATAAACTCAACACAATAATGGAGCCTACTGTAGTTTGGGGCTCTTACTTCCGCTCTTCTTAGAAAAAAATGGTTCAAATGGCTCTGAGCATTATGGGACTCAACTGCTGTGGTCATCAGTCCCCTAGAACTTAGAACTACTTAAACCTAACTAACCTAAGGACATCACACACATCCATTCCCGAGGTAGGATTCGAACCTGCGACCGTAGCAGTCTCACGGTTCCGAACTGCGCGCCTAGAACCGCGAGACCACCGCGGCCGGCCCGCTCTTCTTAGAATGAATCCACTGTCTTATGCCGTCCACGCATTGGTCATACCAGGTTCACTCATTGTTTCCTCTTTCTTAGCCGGCCTCGGTGGACGTGCGGTTCTGGCGCTGCAGTCCGGAACCACGGGACTGCTACGGTCGCAGGTTCGAATCCTGCCTCGGGCATGGGTGTGTGTGATGTCCTTAGGTTAGTTAGGTTTAAGTAGTTCTAAGTTCTAGGGGACTTATGACCTAAGATGTTGAGTCCCATAGTGCTCAGAGCCATATGAACCTCTTGCTTAACGAACCTCCCCCACAATGTAGCTGTGGAGCCAGACTGACAATATCCCACATACTGATGAACTGTCCACTTTTTTTAGACCTTCGTGTTAAGTATAGTCTTGCAGGTTCCTTAATTTTAATATTAGCTGACCATTCACAGACGATTGAACTGGTCCTTAGTTTTAGTGGTTTTCATTTTCAGATATAAGGTTTTGCTTTATTCCTGGAGCAGGTATAGGGTGGTTGTGGTTGGGTCCTCTCTTCATGTTTTCGTGGTCTGGGACCCATGACCACTTCCACTTCAAAGATCACTCTTTTATTCGTTTTCCTAGTTTTTAGATTTGCGCTACCGTCTCATACCATTTAACTTCATCGTTTTTATAGCTTGACTTCTCTGACTGCATCCATTCACTTTTAGCGAACCCTCTCTCTTCCTTGTATAACTATGGAGTCGCAGGACTGATGACCTAGCCGTTTAGTCCCACAAAACCCCTCAGTTAATCAATCAATCAATCTTGTTAGTGAAGTAAGTTTGAGTTTTGTTTTTGACTTGCATTCAGCTTCAGATGACAGCAAATTGTTTGTTTATTTTCTCGTAGTAATGTAGTGTATGTGAAGTAGATCTGTTAGTCTTTTCAGCAGTAGACTTAATATGGAACGTCATCAGAGGCTCCAGGTTACGATCGCAGTAGACGTTGGAGATACAACCATTTATCGGGGAACAGATGCAGCAGGAAGTCCATGGGATATCCGAATCAGCCATATTTTCAGAAGGTATACTCACAGGGAAACGGTCGTATAAGACATGTCGAAAACTACCCTGAAGTTTTTTTTACACAGGATGAAGCTAACGAAAGAAGTAAATTGCCAAAATTTTAGCTGCTTAGAGACACAGAAAGTATTGTGTAAAAATTGTTGAAGCTACACATTTTTGCCTTGCAAAGAACAGCTTATAATAGTAGTTTGTACAGCCCTGCCCGTCTAGTGCGCGACTCGGCGAATCACTCACTCTGCGGCGGGTAACGGAATTATCCAGATATCACAGACACCAATTTTAAGCACATAAAGCCTGGTTTATAATGGAGTGAATGGAAACAAACACCTGTGAATGAACATTTTCAGACAATTCACGATCATTCGCTCGTATATGGGTAGAATCGTTTATACTGGAGGGAATGGAAGAGAACACGAGGTAGCGGACGTTGCCTATGAACGCTTTGTTATTAGTTTTTAGTTTATGGAGCTAAAATTCAGCGTACAGGATACAACTCTATGTTGTTAGAGCCACAATGCGAAACTTTGCTGCCCAGTGAGGATTATTTTGCATGGCGAGCGCAGTTTTGTCAACGGAGTATGCAAAATGGCACAGGGAAGGACGAATTTCAGTGTGTCAGTTTGTATGGAAGCGTGACATGAGTGGAGATCGTGCACTTTACAATGAATTGCATCTAGATCTCTCCTTAGCATTTATCCAAAATTCTCCTTGTATGTCGGCTGCCATTTCTCCTTTACTTCTCATTACCATTGAGAGGAAATTTATAAACAGAATACTAGTTACCAACGTCGAGCATCATCTCAAGGGTTGACACAGTTAGAGCTTCCACTACGTGTGTGAGGTCCAATGGTCTTTTTTTTCTCTCTCTCTAAAACAAAAACGGTCTAATTGTGCGGCACGTTAGCTCAGCGTTTTCGGTCAGGGGGCTGGCTGCCCCTTCAAACAATGGAAGTTGTTTGACGCCTGCTACGAACGACAAAAGAAAAAAAAAAAAAACGGCGGTCAAGTGCACGCTTCGTGATCCAGAGAGCTCGGAATCAAATCGCGTTCAGACGATAACTTTTTCACTATGATTTTTGACCGAGCATTCACTTCTCACAGGTGTTGAAGCGGCCACGAAAAACAGGTGGGTCGGATACCATGTTAAATTGCAAGTCTCCATTTACCAATTAGCAAACTGGGGAAGGATAGGGACACATAAGTGGCTGCAGTGGCGCCCAGTTGAAAGAGCTGCCAGAGGCCTACGGAGTGTACCAGCGAAAATTCTCTTTTGCTCGTGCTTGTTAGCGAGTTTTCTCTGGTATGAAATGAAATGTCGTGTGACGAGGGCCTCCCGTCGGGTAGACCATTCGCCTGGTGCAAGTCTTTCAATTTGACGCCGCTTCGGCGACTTGCGCGTCGATGGAGACGAAATGATGATGATTAGGACAACACAACACCCAGTCCCTGAGCGGAGAAAATCTCCGACCCAGCCGGGAATCGAACCCGGGCCCTTTGGAATGACAGTCTGTCGCGCTGACCACTCAGCTACCGGGGGTGGACTTTTCTCTGGTGAAAACCTGGCTTAAACTATAACAATATTTTTTGAATGACTTTATATCGACTGTTCAGTTCTTGCACATGTAATTCCGATAAAATAGGCTAGCAGATAAAATCAAATCATGGCAGTGTTTGATGTCACAGACAGCTTCCATCAATGAGGACTTGTAATGTCTTTAAATGTGTCTTGCGGTCCTAGATTTTATGACAATTCCTGTAGGCCATTCCTTACAGTAATGTTTGTACATATGACTATCAGTGAAACATTTCTTTGTTTATTCCCTGTAGTCGTCACAAAAACGCGAAGTGCGTATTGAATGATAAAAGAAAACATTTTTCTAACCCCAGGCACACCACGCAAGGAAAAATTGATGCAGTCATACACTTCGCAGTAATCACTGAACTGGGATGGAGTCAGAAATGGTCCCAGCCGTTTTTTGCATGTTGTGCTACATACCAGGCATACTTGATCAAATTCGTAAAACGTGGCGGAGAAAACTGCCAATGTACAAATGACTGAAGCTTAAGAATACTGTTCCGTTGATAAACCTGAAAGGAGACATATCGTAAATTATATTGTCTCATAATTTCCTGAAAAATGCTTTCAACTGTCTAAAAAAAAATTCCTTACCGAGAGGTTGAATCGCGCTGGGAGTTTCAGACGGAATACACATCATATCTACGGACCTTTCGTCGTTCTTCACAAAAACAGAGGCTTCGTTATGTCCAGACCATAAATCCAAAAAAAGCAATGAATTAGTTTCTGCAGCTGATAGGAACGTTTGGAACGAACTGTTGAAAAGCGTTCTTTCCTATTTCTCCAGATTTTGAACAGTCGATTACAAGATTTTTGCAACTAAACAGTCCTTTTCTTATTTTTGGTTTTAATTTGCCTTGCGGTTCTTGAAGACAGATGTCCAACTGCGGAAACAGTTAACCACTTTACTTAGCCTCTCCGTCTGAGACCCCTTGCCACGGTTCGCAGGGCTCCCCCCGTTCGAGGTTCAAGTCCTCCCTCGGGCATGAGCGCGTGTGTTGCAATTAGCGTAAGTTAGCTTAAGTTAGATTAAGTAGTGTGTAAGCCTAAGGAGCGATGACCTCAGCGGTTTGGTCCCATAAGAACTCTAAGTAGGCTGTTTAGGTTTTCTTATTGGTAACGCCACGTAGCGCTCTGTATGAAAAATCACTGGCTGTGCTGTGTGCAGTCTGTGGCTGGTTGGCATTGTTGTAATACTCGCCATTGTAGCGTTGGGCAGATGGATGTGAACAGCGCGTAACGTTGGGCAGTTGGAGTTGAGCCGCCAGCAGTGGTGAATGTGGGGAGAGAGATGGCGGAGTTTTGAAATTTGTAAGACTGGACGTCATGAACTGCTATATACATTACGACTTTTGAACACTAGTAAGGTAAATACATTGTTTGTTCTCTATCAAATTCTTTCATTTGCTAACTATGCCTATCAGTAGTCAGGGCCATTCTTTTTTTAGGGATTATTGAAAGTCAGATAGCGTTGCGCTAGAAATATTGTGTGTCAGTTTAAGCACAGTCTCGTATAAATTTTTCTAAGGGGACGTTTCAGAACTTACAACAAATTTCCCCAAAAAAAAACAAAAAAGAAAAAAAAACGGAAGGTACTCATATCACTGGCATTATCGTATGTGAATGTATCCGTCTTTTCTTCACTCAGAAATGAAAAAGTGCTGTGTGCACACACTTCTTTCACGAAACCTGATTGAGCAGCGCTAGAAACAACATTTGCGTCAGTTATGAATTTCTCTACAACATTGTCTGTCGCTCCGTCGCTGGCAGCTGCTCTACGCGCTTGCGTCACGTAAACTTGATAATTGTGCGAGTTCCTATTCGGTACAATTTCTTGAACTTGCTTATCCAGGTAGACTAAGCCTGGGAATTAGCAGTGTTCATGTCTGATGCAATTCGGAGGGTCCAGTCTCGTAGGTCTCCATCGGTAACGGTCTATAGCCTCTCATGAGCAGTTCTAAATTTTTTGAACAGTTTTTCACTCAGATGGTTTCGGCTTTCCATTTGGCGCATATTTCTTACTTCGTGTAATTCATTCATTTGTACAATTCACCCTCCGATTTGACGAAATGGAAACGCCTTTGCTCACTGCATAACTGCAAGCGCTTTTTCCCCCCTTCGTTTAGGCAATATTTCACTGCCCCTTTTCTTTGCCGCTGAAAGCTGGTGCACAACTTTCTTTTTTTTTTTTTAGGCTTGGAAGGTATTCCTGTTCAGAACTGTTATTGGCATAACTGGTGTCATCCGAACCACAATTCATGGAATCGTCACAGTTATTTCCTATTTCTTCTAACGTATCCACAATTTCAAACGAAATGTCCATATCATGCGAATGAATATCAAGGAAATCAACTAACAAATGAGATATATCTACGTCCTCAGGAGAAGTAGGTGATTTCGGGTACAGACCACTTTCTTCATATTTCATAATTGCGAAACTGAGAACGTTAATTGGATTCCACATTACTGTGAAACTGGATGGGGAAAAAACGTACTATTAGCAGGCATGCGTTACGAAAGCACAATAAACATTAATTCAGCTGTGTCTGTATTGCCTGCAAGAAGAACTGATAGTTTGTATTAGATGTTACTTGAGTGACTAATTCGAGAGAATAGTAACTATGTACTGTAGTGTCAGAGAAATTGTCAACGAACGGTAATCGGAAACGTCAATTACAAATTACGATCTGTTTGTGTCGTGTTGCCTGTTTACATATATACAACCAACCACGGCTCAGTGTGTGCCTAGCCGCGCAAACGCAGTTACTTTAGCGCCAGTAGTGGTGTACATTTATACCACCACCTGGCAATTTTTTTAATACTGGAGTGCCTCTTAGCAGCTAAAATTATGACAATGCATTTCTTTCGTTGTCTTCTTCCTGTGTAAAAAATTTCATCGTAGATTTCGACATGTCTTATTGGACCATTCTCTTACAGTGTATGACCCATTCGAGCGGTCATCTGAAGCGACTCCACCTAGCGTATATTCTGCTGTTTCTACCCAACAATCCGTTATAAATAGCCCAATACTACATGCATAATAACTTAAATACCATTAAACTTAAGAGTAGTTCTCTGGATGAGCTTATAGCCGGACGGAATGGGTGCGTAAGTACCGAATACATGTTCCAGCGTCCAGGACCCCAGCAGGTACCAGCATTAGGTCATGGTGGTAGGACTTTAATCCTCAGGAACTATCTTAATCCCGGTCCTCGTTCTTACACCTTATTTCCATAAACAACGAAGAAGCATCCACCCACCTGAACTTCCAGTACCTTATCTCCTAATCTAATTCGTCGACCACAAGGTCTGAATGGTCATACCGATCACCTTGCACTGTGTGATGAAGTGTACACATAAGAAGGAAATACTACGTCGAAAGTCTAAATAAGGGTGTGCATCACGTGAGCAGGGGGAAACGTAGACACAATAGTACGAGGCTGATTTAGATATTCGAGGGTTTAGCAAGACTCTGGATTTCAAGGACCAAATTCAACTGAGAGGGAAGATGTGGTTCTGCCACAGACCTGACTTCGTAACTCATCGAGGGAATGCAGGTAAGCTGCCTGCGAAATTCTACCACAGGGTGCCAGGACTGCTGACACAGAACTCTGAAACACAGTAGTCTGCTGTGAGAATGGACTGGGTTTCCACATAGTTCGGTAACCACCTATGTGACAAGAGCTGGTCTGCTGCCCCGACATTGGTGGCCACAGTGACTAAGTACTTACCACATAGTCGTTTACAGCACATGTACTTCAGCTGACTTGACAGTCTCCACTCCAGCCGTTCGTACAATGCGGGACCGAGCAACCTCCAATTTGGCAAGCAGCTAATCAACTAGCCGCTGGTCTTCGAGCCGTCATCTAGACCTGATGGTCCCGGATCTCAAACAGGTGGCACCGAATGGAGACCACGCCTAAATTGTTATCATCTTACACTCTACATCTACGTTTACATACATGCTCCGCAAGTCACCATACGGTGCGTAGCAGAGGGAACCCTGTACCACTACTAGTTTTTTTTCCTGTTTCACTCGCAAAACCAGTGAGGGAAAAACGACTATCTACATGCCACTGTATGAGTCCTAATTTCTCGTATCTTGTCGTCATGGTCCTTACGTGAAATGTACGTTGGCGGCAGTATCGTTCTGCAGTCAGCTTCATATGGCGACTCTCCCGATTTTCTCAATAGCGTTCGTCGAAAAGAAAATCGCTTTCTCTCCAGGGATTCCCACTGGAGTTCTCGAAGCATCTCCGTAAAACCTACATGTTCAAATCTACTGGTAACAAACCTAGCAGCCTGCTTTTCCATTTATTCCATGTCTTCCTTTAATACGGATCCCGAACACTCGAGCAGTGCCCAAGAACAGGTCACGCTAGCCTCGCATGCAGTCTCCTTTGCAAATGAACAATACTTGCCCAAAATTCTCCGCACTCTGATCGACATCAAGGGTGTTGACTTCAGTATATTTATGGAACTGCCTGCAGACTAGCGTGAGTTTTCCGGTAGCTGAGTGTCGGTTTCTTTGCGTCAAAGAGCCTACTAAAAGTCACCACTTCTTCTGATTAACTATTATATCTGTTTTGGAAAGTATTCTTACCCTCACATCTTTTACATTCCTTTATTTATTGAAATGTGGCCCATTTAAATTTGAATCTAATCTTGTAATGTGGAGGTCAATGAACTTGGGGATTTCCGATACTATTTCTGGTAAGGGAAGGGAGGGGGTTTGAATTACTAGGGATAATTTTAACCAGGATGTTAGCACAAAACTTTTATTGACTCATTACTTTACTAAATGAAAAATATTAAATTTATTTGAGCATATACTCGAATTTTATTATCTGTGAATGTTTAATCAAATTAAAAGTGCCCCCATCTCGTGGTCGTGCGGTAGCGTTCTCGCTTCCCACGCCCGGGTTCCCGGGTTCGATTCCCGGCGGGGTCAGGGATTTTCTCTGCCTCGTTATGGCTGGATGTTGTGTGATGTCCTTAGGTTAGTTAGGTTTAAGTAGTTCTAAGTTCTAGGGGACTGATGACTATAGATGTTGAGTCCCATAGTGCTCAGAGCCATTTGAAGCATTTTTTTTTAATTAAAAGTGAAAGAAATAAGAAATTAATTACAGGTGCAACATTCAGGTATATGAACTGCTTAGCAATTGTTTAGCAACACTTAGCTAAAATATCAGTGAAATTATTAAACAATACTTTAAATAACTATTAATTAAACACTCTTTTTTGAAAAAAATAAATGAAGTATACTCCTGGTTCACTGGGGTGGGCATAATGAGACGAATGGCGTTTGGAATGGTATCAGCAACCGGACAGGATAAAATAACTGATGGTCGTAACAGATAGAAAGCAAAATAATTAAAAACAGCATTTACACCATTCAAATAAGAATTTAAACACAAATCAAATATGGTCACTAAAAGCGAGGAGAGTGATCAAACATGTATGGATGAAAATTTAAAATGTTGAAAATTACAGCAGAATACAAACAAAAGATAGTTACGATTGAGTGCTCTTAAATGTTTTCTGCTTTAGCACTCCCGACATTAACTTACCTTTGAAAAAATAAACTACTGTTATATTAAGACGTTTCCATAACTGTGGTAATAATTAAAAAAAAGAAGAAATAATTCAACCGAAATCATGTGACTCAGTATATACCAGTATGTATCGCTCAGGTTAAATGACACTCATGATCAGAAACACAAAATGTCCACAACAGCTGAGAGCAATAGGTTAAAGTTCATCACCAATCTCCGGTGAGACACAAAAAAATGAAATTTTACATAAGGCTTTCGACAAACTTATTTCCTTCTGTGACCTTCGTAGAATAACGATTTCACAGTAGTCGCCGTTGTGTGAGAATGTTAACGTACTCTAGCCCACTTCCTTCTTAAGGTGCTTCTCTAAGTTAACAGCCGGGTGTGGAGTACAGGAAATGCACCCGAAACAAAGGTACCAAGCAGCAGCATCCCACTCGATCACAACAAGGAGCGGTACGACCAAGCGGTACGTCTGACTCACGAGCGAAGGCACTGCTCCTGCATACGACTAACCTGGCGAGCACGAGCGCTCCGCTTAAATCGGCATATGCCAATTGCCCGCTCTGGGCGAGGAATATAAACATGTACTCGTGAATCTAGCGAAGATAAAGACACACAAACACTCACACACATCATCGATCCCGCAATCGTACGGATCATTTTCCATAAAATAACTTGGCAAAACGATCGACAGTGTGGGCCATGTGCTCTGTCTCGGCTTGTGGGACGTTTATGAAATATAAGAGTGGGGTGCCCTCATGGTGCCTACTGCTTGCCCCTGAGCTCTATTTCGAAAATACGTCAGAGCGTCAGGGAACAGCAGAAGACCGCCATGATCTCGTAAAAACAAAAGAGCCGCCTAGGGAAGCGGCTTAGTAAGGCCACGCCCAGTTGACCTCCGGCTTTATCTGTGGCCCCAGGCGACAAGGGCAGAGGCCTACGAAGGTCATGGCACAAACACTGAACGTCGTTCTATCTCATTAGAGAGTTCACCTACAGAGCTGATCTCTGCCTTGCCTCGCATAATCACAGGACATGTTGTCTTTCATGTCACTTTTCTCTGTTACACCATCGCCACATATCGCGCACTCCCCTCATTCTGATTTTGTTGTTGTTGTTGTTGTCTTCAGTCCTGAGACTGGTTTGATGCAGCTCTCCATGCTATTCTATCCTGTGCAAGCTGCTACATCTCCCAGTACCTACTACAACCTACATCCTTCTGAATCTGCTTAGTGTACTCATCTCTCGGTCTCCCTCTACGATTTTTACCCTCCACACTGCCCTCCAATGCAAAATTTGTGATCCCTTGATGCCTCAAAACATGTCCTACCAACTGATCCCTTCTTCTAGTCAAGTTGTGCCACAAACTTCTCTTCTCCCCAATCCTATTCAATACCTCCTCATTAGTTACGTGATCTATCCACCTTATCTTTAGTATTCTTCTGTAGCACCACATTTCGAAAGCTTCTATTCTCTTCTTGTCCAAACTAGTTATCGTCCATGTTTCACTTCCATACATGGCTACACTCCAAACAAATATTTTCAGAAATGACTTCCTGACACTTAAATCTATTTTCGATGTTAACAAATTTCTCTTCTTCAGAAACGCTTTCCTTGCCATTGCCAGTCTACATTTTATATCCTCTCTACTTCGACCATCATCAGTTATTTTACTTCCTAAATAGCAAAACTCCTTTACTACTTTAAGTGTCTCATTTCCTAATCTAATTCCCTCAGCATCACCCGATATAATTGGACTACATTCCATTATCCTCGTTTTGCTTTTGTTGATGTTCATCTTATATCCTCCTTTCAAGACACTGTCCATTCCGTTCAACTGCTCTTCCAAGTCCTTTGCCGTCTCTGACAGAATTACAATGTCATCGGCGAACCTCAAAGTTTTTACTTCGTCTCCATGAATTTTAATACCTACTCCAAATTTTTCTTTTGTTTCCTTTACTGCTTGCTCAATATACAGATTGAATAACATCGGGGAGAGGCTACAACCCTGTCTCACTCCTTTCCCAACCACTGCTTCCCTTTCATGCCCCTCGACTCTTATGACTGCCATCTGGTTTCTGTACAAATTGTAAATAGCCTTTCGCTCCCTGTATTTTACCCCTGCCACCTTTAGAATTTGAAAAAGAGTATTCCAGTCAACATTGTCAAAAGCTTTCTCTAAGTCTACAAATGCTAGAAACGTAGGTTTGCCTTTTCTTAATCTTTCTTCTAAGATAAGTCGTAAGGTCAGTATTGCCTCACGTGTTCCAACATTTCGACGGAATCCAAACTGATCCTCCCCGAGGTCCGCATCTACCAGTTTTTCCATTCGTCTGTAAAGAATTCGCGTTAGTATTTTGCAGCTGTGACTTATTAAACTGATAGTTCGGTAATTTTCACATCTGTCAGCACCTGCTTTCTTTGGGATTGGAATTATTATATTCTTCTTGAAGTCTGAGGGTATTTGGCCTGTCTCATACATCTTGCTCACCAGCTGGTAGAGTTTTGTCATGACTGGCTCTCCCAAGGCCGTCAGTAGTTCTAATGGAATGTTGTCTACTCCGGGGTCCTTGTTTTGACTCAGGTCTTTCAGTACTCTGTCAAACTCTTCACGCAGTATCGTATCTCCCATTTCGTCTTCATCTACATCCTCTTCCATTTCCATAATATTGTCCTCAAGTACATCACCCTTGTATAAACCTTCTATATACTCCTTCTGCCTTCCCTTCTTTGCTTACAACTGGGTTGCCATCTGAACTCTTGATATTCATACACGTGGTTCTCTTCTCTCCAAAGATCTCTTTAATTTTCCTGTAGGCAGTATCTATCTTACCCCTTGTGAGATAAACTTCTACATCCTTACATTTGTCCTCTAGCCATCCCTGTTTAGCCATTTTGCACTTCCTGTCGATCTCATTTTTGAGACGTTTGTATTCCCTTTTGCCTGCTTCATTTACTGCATTTTTATATTTTCTCCTTTCATCAATTAAATTCAATATTTCTTCTGTTACCCAACGATTTCTAGCAGCCCTCGTCTTTTTACCTACTTTATCCTCGGCTGCCTTCACTACTTCATCCCTCAGAGCTACCCATTCTTCTTCTACTGTATTTCTTTCCCCTATTCCTGTCAATTGTTCCCTTATGCTCTCCCTGAAACTCTGTACAACCTCTGGTTCTTTCAGTTTATCCAGGTCCCATCTCCTTAAATTCCCACCTTTTTGCAGTTTCTTTAGTTTTAATCTACAGGTCATAACCAATAGATTGTGATCAGAGTCCACATCTGCCCCTGGAAATGTCTTACAACTTAAAACCTGGTTCCTAAATCTCTGTCTTACCATTATATAATCTATCTGATACCTTTTAGTATCTCCAGGGTTCTTCCACGTATACAACCTTCTTCCATGATTCTTAAACCAAGTGTTAGCTATGATTAAGTTGTGCTCTGTGCAAAATTCTACTAGGCGTCTTCCTCTTTCATTTCTTAGCCCCAATCCATATTCACCTACTATGTTTCCTTCTCTCCCTTTTCCTACACTCGAATTCCAGTCACCCATTACTATTAAATTTTCGTCTCCCTTCACTATCTGTATAATTTCTTTTATTTCATCGTACATTTCTTCAGTTTCTTCGTCATCTGCAGAGCTAGTTGGCATATAAACTTGTACTACTGTAGTAGGTGTGGGCTTCGTATCTATCTTGGCCACAATAATGCGTTCACTATGCTGTTTGTAGTAGCTTACCCGCATTCCTATTTTCCTATTCATTATTAAACATACTCCTGCATTACCCCTATTTGATTTTGTGTTTATAACCCTGTAGTCACCTGACCAGAAGTCTTGTTCCTCCTGCCACCGAACTTCACTAATTCCCACTATATCTAACTTTAACCTATCCATTTCCCTTTTTAAATTTTCTAACCTACCTGCCCGATTAAGGGATCTGACATTCCACGCTCCGATCCGTAGAACGCCAGTTTTCTTTCTCCTGATAACGACATCCTCCTGAGTAGTCCCCGCCCGGAGATCCGAATGGGGGACTATTTTACCTCCGGAATATTTTACCCAAGAGGATGCCATCATCATTTAATCATACAGTAAAGCTGCATGTCCTCGGGAAAAATTACGGCTGTAGTTTGCCCTTGCTTTCAGCCGTTCGCAGTACCAGCACAGCAAGACCGTTTTGGTTACTGTTGCAAGGCCAGACCAGTCAATCATCCAGACTGTTGCCCCTGCAACTACTGAAAAGGCTGCTGCCCCTCTGATTTAGACAAATGAAATACAGGGACGGAAAAAAGTCGCAGCACCAAGACGGAGTTTTGCGACATAAGCGAAAGTTGATAGGCGCGATACTACATATGAAATATGATACCTACTCCAGTTTCGCCGAAGCCGAATAGAACCCTTCTGAGATTCGACGTCATGAGTTGATATCAGTCAAGAATACCTTTAAGGCGACAAAGACGTAATTACAAACACCTGTCCGAGTTTGAATGAGGTTGTGTAACAGGGCCACGAGAAAATGGATGTTCATTCTGCGATATTGCAGAAATAGTTGGCAGGAATGAAGTGGTTGTACATGGTTAACGGCAGCGGTGATCACGAGAAGACTGGCCTCCAAACGGCTATGTGGCACTAACGGCAAGGCTCTGCTTATGGCTCGGGTGCATTGCACTGCATCTGCAGCAGCAATTTGAGCAGCAGTTGGCACCAGAGAGCCACACGAACTATTACAAATCGGTTTCTTCAAGGACAGCTCCGAGACTGTATTGTACATTCCGCTGACCCCAAACCACCGCCGTTTGCGACTACAGGGGTATTAAGCGAGAGCTCTCTAGAGGCGAGGTGGAGGCGTGTTGTGTTTCCTTAAAGAGCTTGTTCTCCTTCGGTGCCATTGAAGCCCCTATGGCGGTTAGAAGCGGGCCAATTGAGGGTCTGCAACCAACCTGTCACCATCCCAGGCACACTTGACCTACACGTGAAGTTATGATCTTGGGCTGCCATATCATGTGACAACAGGTGCACTTTCGTTGTTAATGATGCCATGCATTCAGACTGCGAATTTGTACGTTAGTCTGGTATTTCAACCTGTTGTGGTGCCATTCATGAAGAGCAGAAATGGTTCAAATGGCTCTAAGAACTATGGGACAACATCTGAGGTTATCAGTCCCCTAGCCTTAGAACTACACCACCGGCCATTAAAACTGCTACACCAAGAAGAAATGCAGATGATAAACGGGTATTCATCGCACATATTTATTATACTAGAAATGACATGTGATTACATTTTCACGCAATTTAGGTGCATAGATCCTGAGAAATCAGTACCCAGAACAACCACCTCTGGCCGTAATCACAGCCTTCATACGCCTGGGCATTGAGTCAAACAGAGCTTGGAAGGCGTGTACAGGTGCAGCTGCCCATGCAGTTTCAACACGATACCACAGTTCTTCAAGAGTAGTGACTGGCGTATTGTGACGAGCCAGTTGCTCGACCACCATTGACCACACGTTTTTTTTCAATTAGTGACAGGTCTGGAGAATGTGCTGGCCAGGGCAGCAGTCGAACATTTTCTGTATCCAGAAAGGCGCGTACAGGACCTGCAACATGCGCTCGTGCCTTATATTGCTGAAATGTAGGGTTTCGCAAGGATCGAAAGAAGGCTAAATCCACGGGTCGTAACACATCTGAAATGAAACGTGCACTGTTCAAAGTGCCGTCAATGCGGACAAGAGGCGACCGAGACGTGTAACCAGTGGCACCCCATATAATCACGCAGGGTGATAATGCCAGTATGGCGATGACGAATACACGCTTCCAATGTGCGTTCACCGCGGTGTCGCCAAAAACGGATGCGAGCATCATTATGCTATAAACGGAACCTGGATTCATCCGAAAAAATGACGTTTTGCAATTCGTGCACACAGGTTCGTTGTTCAGCACACCATCGGAGGCGCTCCTGTCTGTGACGCAGCGTCAAGAGTAACCGCAGCCATGGTCTCCGAGCTGATAGTCCATGCAAACGTCGTCGAACTGTTCGTGCAGATGGTTGTTGTCTTGCAAACGTCCACGTCCGTTGACTCAGGGATCGGAACGTGGCTGCACGATCCGTTACAGCCAATCGGATATGATGCCTGTCATCTCGACAGCTAGTGATAGGAGGCCGTTGGGATCCAGCACGGCGTTCCGTATTACCCTCCTGAGCCCAGCAATTCCATATTCTGCTACGTCATTGGATTCTGACCAATGTCGCGATACGATAAACCGCAATCGCGATAGGCTTCAATCCGCCCTTTTGAAAGTCGGAAACGTAATGGTACGCATTTCGCCTCCCTACACGAGGCATACAACAACGTTTCACCAGGCAAAGGCGGTCAACTGCTGTTTGTGTATGAGAAATCGGTAGCACGTTGTACATGTCACCACCGGCACCAACCTTGTGTGAAAGCTCTGAAAACCAAATCATTTGCATATCACAGCGTTTTCTTCCTGTCGGTTAAATTTCGCGTCTGTAGCACGTCATCTTCGTGGTGTAGTAATTTTAATGGCCAGTAGTGTACTTAAACCTAACTAACATCACACACGTCCATGCCCGAGGCAGGATTCGAACCTCCGGCCGTAGCACCAGCGCGGTTCCGAACTGAAGCTCCTAGAACCGCTCGGCCACAGCAGCCGGCATGAATAGCATTCCTTGTAGTTTTATAACAGGATAATGTTTGGTACATTTTGCTGTTGTCTTTCAATGTGCTGTACAGAGTGTCGAAATGTTGCCTTGCCTGCTCGATCAACAGATCTCTCTCCAGTGGAACACGCATGGGACGTCATCGGACAACTCCAACGGGACCATCAAATAGCAATAACCGCCCCTATGTTGACTGATCAAGTGCGACAGTCATGGAACTCCATCCCACAATCTGACATGCGGCACCTGTACAGCACAATGTATGGATGTTTGCATTCTTGCATTCAACATTCTTGCGGCTACACCGGTTATTAATGTACAGGCACTACACATTTGCAATGGCTTATGTCGCTTTTACATTGATCTGTCATCTTGCAATGTTGATCACTTAAATATGTCACCTGGACAAATGTAGTCCAGAAATTTCATTGCTCTATATTTATTATTTTTTGGTGCTGCTATTCATTTCCATTCTTGTATAAGCTCGAGACGTAAAATCTAAATAGTATTTAATCATAAAACAAAATGAAAAAATAAATCATGATTCATGTGGTTTCATCATTAGAAAACTGTTTGCAAAAGGTAAGGAATGCAATTCACTAATCTGCGGCGTGCATCCATCAAATAACGGTCTCATCGACTTAATTTCAAAGACAAGCGCCATACATCCGTCCTCTAAAGTGTAAGACCGCCGCCGCTGGGAAAAAAGGTCATCTTCCTTTCCCTCACTGGAAGAAATATTTCGCTTCGCCAAATTCAAATTGTATGAAAGCAAAGCCATATCAAGGTCTGATCCAAAGTTGATTAATAACTGCACTTCAACACACCGGCACACAGAGAACATCCAAGCAATCTTTGCACGTGTTTTGTACTACTGCACAATATTTTTCTGTCAGAGTTTCACCCTTAACATTAGAAGTACTGGAATTCTCCTTAATTTGATTTCGTCATGTAACAGTGACGCTTCACGTTACTCTGCCCAATACGAATCTTAACGTTGTTGTGACAGTTTATCGTAATAATTGCTGGAGTCCTCCCACGTAGCACACGCAAACGCTACGATAATATACGTGGGATGAGTTTGTTTGTGGATGAAACTTTTTCACTAACGTCGAAAGGTCATTACGTAAGCCAGTCATATATTTTACTTTATTTTACGTTTGTTTACTGATACAAGACAATAGTACCGTCAAATTATGTAAATAGTTTAAACACGTAATTTGCAGAGAAGAGTGAACTTAGCGTAAAATGTGCTTGGTGACCTCAGACACTGACGGTAATGATAACGTCAAAACAATGGAGGGAAATGAAAACTGCACACCATCAAGCAGTAGCGCCACATAATAAATTATTTGTTAAACATTAAACTAGTTTCAGACTCTATCTCATAGAAATAAGCGGTCATTTACACACGAAAGGCCAGATAACGTGTGTACCGCCATCTCACGTATGAAGAGGAGATTCCTGTAATAACGGCGAAGCTACACAAAATGTACTTGCAGAGCAGTTCGCAGAATCAAACATACAGGACGATTAAAACTGTGTGCCAGACAGGAATTCGAACCCCGAACTTTGCTTTTCCGAAACAATGCTGTAACCGAAAATATTTAACTACATTTTATTAAGTAAATAAAATAGTTTAACAATCGATTCACAAAAAGATGAGTAAACTAATTTTCCTTTCAGTTTTCCCTATAAATATTTGTCAAGGAAAGCCCACTCTTTAATGAACCGTTTGGTTATTTATTATGTGCAGCACGTTGAACCGTACATAGAAGTTACGACCGTACGGCAGTCCTCTGTACCGCTATCGGTGTGTGCAATTCACGACCGATTATACTGGATTGAATCTTTATGGTATCAAAGTGCCGGTCATTCATCAGCGCTCTACAGCCCGTACATTTATTGCATTATTGATTCTTAGTCTTTTTAAGTAAAGCCGTCAGCACGGAACAAGATAGGTAACGTTGACATGGAGCTCTGCGATTCTTCTGGTATCACTTCCAGCTATTTCTCAAAAAAATGGTTCAAATGGCATTGAGCACTATGGGACTTAACATCTGAGGTCGTCAGTCCCCTAGGACTTGAACCTAACTAACCTAAGGACATCAGTCCACTAGAACTTGAACCTAACTAACCTAAGGACATCACACACATCCATGCCCGAGGCAGGATTCGAACCTGCGACCGTAGCAGTCGCGCGGTTCCGGACTGAAGTGCCTATAACCACTTGGCCACAGCGGCCGGCTTGCTATTTCTCGTTGAGGAGCTATATCGTCGCATGAAACACAAAATAAGTTCGGCTATATTTCAGCAACGCGCCACCTTAAGTAGAAGCAATAGGAAGCGAGAACTCTCTCTAGGTCACAGGCAGTAAACAAGACACCATACTGTATTTTTCGTGCTCAGTAGAAGCCCCTGTTTGGAAGGTTTTATTTTGTACGTTGAATACACTCCTGGAAATTGAAATAAGAACACCGTGAATTCATTGTCCCAGGAAGGGAAAACTTTATTGACACATTCCTGGGGTCAGATACATCACATGATCACACTGACAGAACCACAGGCACATAGACACAGGCAACAGAGCATGCACAATGTCGGCACTAGTACAGTGTATATCCATCTTTCGCAGCAATGCAGGCTGCTATTCTCCCATGGAGACGATCGTAGAGATGCTGGATGTAGTCCTGTGGAACGGCTTGCCATGCCATTTCCACCTGGCGCCTCAGTTGGACCAGCGTTCGTGCTGGACGTGCAGACCGCGTGAGACGACGCTTCATCCAGTCCCAAACATGCTCAATGGGGGACAGATCCGGAGATCTTGCTGGCCAGGCTAGTTGACTTACACCTTCTAGAGCACGTTGGGTGGCACGGGATACATGCGGACGTGCATTGTCCTGTTGGAACAGCAAGTTCCCTTGCCGGTCTAGGAATGGTAGAACGATGGGTTCGATGACGGTTTGGATGTACCTTGCACTATTCAGTGTCCCCTCGACGATCACCAGAGGTGTACGGCCAGTGTAGGAGATCGCTCCCCACACCGTGATGCCGGGTGTTGGCCCTGTGTGCCTCGGTCGTATGCAGTCCTGATTGTGGCGCTCACCTGCACGGCGCCAAACACGCATACGACCATCATTGGCACCAAGGCAGAAGCGACTCTCATCGCTGAAGACGACACGTCTCCATTCGTCCCTCCATTCACGCCTGTCGTGACACCACTGGAGGCGGGCTGCACGATGTTGGGGCGTGAGCGGCAGACGGCCTAACGGTGTGCGGGACCGTAGCCCAGCTTCATGGAGACGGTTGCGAATGGTCCTCGCCGATACCCCAGGAGCAACAGTGTCCCTAATTTGCTGGGAAGTGGCGGTGCGGTCCCCTACGGCACTGCGTAGGATCCTACGGTCTTGGCGTGCATCCGTGCGTCGCTGCGGTACGGACCCAGGTCGACGGGCACGTGCACATTCCGCCGACCACTGGCGACAAATCGATGTACTGTGGATACCTCACGCCCCACGTGTTGAGAAATTCGGCGGTACGTCCACCCGGCCTCCCGCATGCCCACTATACGCCCACGCTCAAAGTCCGTCAACTGCACGTACGGTTCACGTCCACGCTGTCGCGGCATGCTGCCAGTGTTAAAGACTGCGATGGAGCTCCGTATGCCACGGCAAACTGGCTGACAGTGACGACGGCAGTGCACAAATGCTGCGCAGCTAGCGCCATTCGACGGCCAACACCGCCGTTCCTGGTGTGTCCGCTGTGCCGTGCGTATGATCATTGCTTGTACAGCCCTCTCTCAGTGTCCGGAGGAAGTATGGTGGGTCTGACACACCGGTGTCAATGTGTTCTTTTTTCCATTTCCAGGAGTGTATGTTGCTTCTAAGCACCAGACCAGGGAGTGTCTCGCGAAAGAATCGTTATTCGTACGATTTTTTGTAGTAAAATGACGGAAAACATCATACTGGTGGCTGAAAATTTTTCGTATTTAGTTCGCGTGTTGTGAGAGAAGGCCGTATTAAAGCAACCACCATTTGAAGGTAGTTTCATGTAAATGTGTCATTGTTGCTACGATTTGTTATATTGAAATATCTATAACAGTTCGGCTATTGAAGCTTTTAGAGCATTGTAATGTAAGATTCGACAATAATTGAGGTGAATCATTAGCATAGCGTAATTGGTTGAAACGCCATGAAACGGAGCCCAGGTGCCACACTGTACCAGTCGGACGGTGTGGCCGAGCGGTTCTAGGCGCTTCAGTCCGGAACCGCGCGACCGCTACGGTCGCAGGTTCCAATCCTGCCTCGAGCATGGTTGTGTGTGATGTCCTTAGGTTAGTTAGGTTTAAGTAGTTCTAAGTTCTAGGGGGCTGATGACCTCCGATGTTAAGTCCCATAGTGCTCAGAGCCATTTGAACCAACCCACTGTACCCTAGATTTTTTTCCCACCTGCGCGTGCTCTGAAAGGTTGTGGGAGTCAATATTTGACGTTATGTAATCATAAGGGCGATTTCAATCAGAAGTGACCTTTTTTTAAAGGTGATGTCCTTCCTGAGTGGTCATATATGTTTCATTGAGGTCTTATTACACGTTCCAGGATGTCGAAATTTTTATTTATGTGTATCAACATAACACATGGTCAAGAAAGGTTATGTGCGTTTTAATAGCACTAACGAATAAATTCTATGCGCACCCGTTTTAGTGAGCAAACTGTATGGTTTGGGAATCAGATAAAGCCAACATCTGCCGATGGATAGTGACAGCACGTCAAACCGGTAGTGGTGAGTGCCAGCGGTGCTGTATGTCGTGAGGTGGGATATGTCGTCTGTGCGCTAGTCAACGTCACCTGTCTCGTCCCGTGTGCACGGTAAGAAATAGATCCCGGACACACCGTCCAGCTTTCAGACGCTCTTCCTGCCACAGTTAGCTTTGTATCTATATTGCACTGAAAATAGTAAACAGCAGTGCCTACGTCGACGATTTGTGAACTCTGTCTTGCTTGGAATCAAAGTTGTTCCACTAATTGACGGTACTTCCTGTTCACAGCAGTAACGCCCACTTCAGACTACGCGGTCAATCTTGCATTCCGCACTGCTCGATTGTGCCTGGAGATTGTTTTTCCAGCAATGTAAATATCATATAAACAGTGATACACAGCAGTAGAAATACACTGAATGGCAACAAGTGTCTGGCGCCGTTGTCACATCGGTTACCGCTGCTACAGTGGCAGGTTCTCAAGTTTTACGTGAGATGGAAGTGGTGTTATAGTCGGTTCACGAGCGATGGGACTCGGCATCTCCGAGGTAGCGATGAAGTGGGGATTTCCCCGTTCGACCATTTCACAAGTGTATCGTAAAGACCAGTAAGTTGGTAAAATATCAAATCTTTGATATCATTGAGGTTCTGCAAGAAGGGGAGCAACGACGACTGAAGAGAACCGTCAATGTTACAGAAGTGCAACCCTTCCGCAAACTACTGCAGATTTCAGTACTGGGCCATCAACATGTGTCAGCGTGCGACGCATTCAACGAAACATCATTGATATGGGCTTTCCAATTCGAAGGCCGACTCGTATACTCTTGACGACTGCGTGATACAAAGCTTTACTCCTTGTCTGAGCCCACTAACACCGACTTTAAACTATTGATTACAGGAAACATGTTCCCAGAAAGACGAGGTAATGGCAGAACTGAAGCTATGAGGACGGGTCGTGAGTCGTACCTGGGTAGCTCAGATGGTAGAGCACTTGCCCGCGAAAGGCAAAGGTCCCGAGTTCGAGTCTCAGTCCGGCATACACTTTTAATCTACCAGGAAGTTAGGAAACATGTTGCCTGGTCGGACGAGTGTCGTTCCAAATTGTATGGAGCAGATGGACGTGTACGGGTATGGAGACAACCTCATGAATCCATGGACCATGCATGTCAGCAGGGGGCTGTTGAAGCTGGTGAAGCCTCTGTAATGGTGTGGGGCGTGTGAATTTGGAGTGAATGGGATACGACTCTGATAGGTGACACGTAAGAATCCTGTCTGATCACCTGCAACCACTCCTGTTCATTTGCATTCCGACGGACTTGGACAATTCCAGCAGGACAATGCGACACGCGACACGTCCAAAATTGCTACAGAGTGGCTCCAGGAACGCTCTTCTAAGTTTAAACACTCCAGTGGCCACCAAACTCCTCGGACATCAACATTATTGAGCAAATCTGGGATGCCTTGCAACGTGCTGTTCAGAACACATCTTCACTCCCTCATACTCTTAAGGATTTATGGACAACTCTGCAGGATTCATGGTGTCAGTTCCCTCCAGCACTACTTCAGACATTAGTCGAGTCCATGCCATATCGTGTTGCGGTACTTCCGCGTGCTCGCGGGGGCCCTAAACGATATGCGGCAGATGTATCAGTTTCTTTGGCTCTTCGAACTACATTCAGTGATGAAGAGCACGCCTCGCGTGCGGGTTCATCGACTACAATGGATGAGCGACGTTATGGTGAGCTGTTCCAGCGGAGACGACAGCCTCATCAGAATTTGGTATCTGTACTTAGGCACCTAAGGAAAATTGGATCCTCTCGTGTTAGAATGATAGTATATTACAATCATTTTCATTGATACCATGGGCGTGCAAAAAATAATGCTACATATTTTATGCCTGAAACAGGTTGGTCTTATTCGGGATTCCAATACACCATATTATTCCCTTACTGTTTTGGCTATATAACCCTATTTTTCAACGTATCCTTCGTTCAATGCGACGGCCTTGTTCCATATTATTGACAGGTCCTCTCTGCCCTCATGGTATCACCCTGCTGGTCAACGTCGGAGCCAACGTGTTGATGCATGAATAATCTACTCATCATCCACGTATTACATTCCGCGGATGGCATCCTTCTTTGGGTCAAGCACATGCTCCTTATGGTCTTCTATTAGATGACGAGGAACCCAGCGGGAACACACCTTTGAGTAGCTCCAGCTGGTGAACAAGTTTATCAGCACTGTGAACAGAGACATCCAATTGTGCAAGGTGTCTGATTGTGATCTGTTCATCGCCTCGTGTAAGAGTTTTCTCACGTTCCAACACTGCAGCAGTCATGCATGGCTGTGTAAAGCCTCCCGACCAGCAGGAGATCGGACAGGTTTGCGCGACCTTGTTATCTTGATCACAGACGCCTCGCCCAACGACTCACCGTGCTTTTGTTCACTACCAGGTCTCTGTTTAAATTCTGCAATATCTACGGCTCCCTAGTTTTCTGCATTAAGAAACTAAATCGCAGTTCTCTGCCTGGAACGCATCTCAACAACAGACGCCATTTTGAAGGCTACGTATAGTGCGTCACCCATGGGAACTTCATGAAACCATAGGGGTTGAAGTGAGAATATTCCACAACAAATTCAGCATTTTTCAACCAAAATAGGCCGAGAAAAATTGTGTTGCATTACTTACTCAACGCCCTTTCTATAAACATATTTATCCGGCCGGAGTGCACGAGCGGTTCTAGGCGCTACAGTCTGGAACCGAGCGACCGCTACGGTCCAAGGTTCGAATCCTGCCTCGGGCATGGATGTGTGTGATGTCCTTACGTTAACTAGGTTTAATTAGTTCTAAGTTCTAGGCGACTGATGGCCTCGGAAGTTAAGTCGCACAGTGCTCAGAGCCATTTTTATAAAAGTATTTTCGCGGAGACAAAGCTGAACGGTGAAACAAATGATATAAGTCATAATTATGAATTACTCTGTAACGAAATACTGGAGAACATGGGTTCCTCACCCCAAAATACTCAGATGGTTTACTCGAAAATCTTCTTAAAGTTTCTTGGTGGATTTCTGGTTCTCCGTGCATAAATAAATAAAATCCCGCAGGATTTATAGTGGTGACGAAACTAGAACATTGTATTTTAAACGAAGTAGAAGTTTATTGACTAATATTCAGGCGTGCGTGAATGGCGGTTTCACATAAAGTGCGGATTCAAATGAAAAAAGAAAAGAAAACCATTAAATATTAATCTATGTGGTGCGAGTAAAGCATCGAATACAGAAACAATGGAAGGCCTACAGATGACGGTTGGATAAATGCAGGAACAATGCAGATGCGTGCAGCGGGCGACTGTACCGAACTGGAAAGTGTAAGGCAGGACACCATTGCAGAAATAGCTATAAGTACATGGACGCAGGTAACGGTACGGATACGGAACATTGGAGAGTAGTTTGAATTTTGTGTATCTTTCTATACCTATGGACACGATGCGTACGCCACTGCTCGTAAATGCTACCCTCCGGTCGACAGCGCACAAGCAAACGACCGCCAACGACGCCAAGATCGTATCTGATCGCATCACTGTCAATAACTGCACGACTCCAGCTCTGACTTGCGCTACCCTAGTGTAAAGGCCTGTCTGTTGATACTGGGTAAGATTAGTGAGTTGTGTTCTTTCTCGTAGCCTACGTTTGAACACAAGATTCCGACGGCCGGAGTGGCCGTGGGGTTCTAGGCGCAACAGTCTGGAATCGAGCGACAGCTACGGTCACAGGTTGCCTCGGGCATGGATGTGTGTGATGTCCTTAGGTTAGTTAGGTTTAATTAGTTCTAAGTTCTAGACGACTGATGACCTCAGAAGTCGCATAGTGCTCAGAGCCATTTTTTGGACAAAAGATTCCAAATTAGTCCAGTCAGCGAAAGAAACGTAGAGGAAATCATTCGTGTAGTCGCAAATTTTTGTGCTGTGGTAGGACAGAATGCCATGAACAAAATACTAAAAATCCCGACAGATGCGATGTGAGTGTGCGGTGTGTATGTGCGTTTTTCTTGAAAACTGCGGCTTCTAGCAAAAGTTTTCGCAATGTAAAATTAACCCCGCCCACACTCTTACGCACGGCTTTCTGGACTGAGAAGGAACGCCTGGTCCCCGGCACGAATCCGCCCGGCGGACTTGTATTGAGGTCCGGTGAGTCGGCCAGTCTGTGAATGGTTTTTAGGCGGTTTTCCGTCTGCCTCGGCGAATGCCGGCTGGTTCCTCCTATTCTGCCTCAGCTACACTATGTCGGCGATTACTGCGCAAACAAGTTCTGCATGTACACTACCATTACTCTACCACTCCAACATAGGGGTTACGCTCGTTAACACTGAAAGAATGGTTCGGTGTGTGGTGGCGGTAGGATGAACTGGACTGCGGTAATCGTCTTCGGGTTGTGGACCGCTGCGGCGGCGGCTGGGTCGGAGCCTCTGAGACGTTTCTAGGCTCCCAGTTAAACTACGTTAAATTTCCTGAAAAATGTCCCATTCAGTTTTCTCTAGAGCTAATAGTTTCCGAGTGTTAGAGCTAGGAAAAATGGCATATATTTTAAAATGTTTTTGTTCTTCGGTACGTCTACAGCCTCGAAAAATTTTGTAAAAGAAAAATTATCTGCAGTAGCTGCACAGTTAATAACGAATATTACAGCCTGCTACGGACCATGTTTTCCTTTACAAAATATTAAAAACACGTCCGACAGAACAGACACGTTATTCAATATAGTGAACACTACTAAAACCGACAAACTTCCAGCACGGCATCCTGTCTGGAAAAGTAGGAAAAAAGGTGCTATGTACATGTGTCCAGAAATGGACGGTGAGCGTGAAAGACAACAAATCGTCCGAGAACACAGCAGAGAGCTGTACTGCATCCACGTCACAAAAGATGTTGGAGTGGCTTGCATGGGATGTAATGCGCGCAGTCACTCTTCGCATCATGGATTTCCACATTTTTTCGCACGTTCCGGCCTCTCTCCAAATAGTGTCACAGATGTCGTGAACATCCTGTTGAAGGGTCTGCGCATCAGGAACTGGATCAGCATACTCAGTGCTTGACAGATGCCTGCAGAGGTAAAAAGGTAGGGGGCTTAAATCTGGTGGTCTAGTAGGCCCTGCCATAGGATCTCTGCGTCCTATCCAGTGTCTGGGGAACACGTTGCTGAGGTGTCGGTGAACTGCATTGCGTAAGTGCGGTGCTGTTCCATCACGCAGAAACCACATAACCTGTCGTATTACCAGAGACATAGTATCAAGCAGTCCAGATAGAGTATTCCACAGGACGTCCATATACGTTCGTCTGTCGAGGAATTCTGGAAAGTAAACGGTCCAAGCATGTAGAAGCCAAAAATACCTCTCCACACACTGATGCTGAACTGACACTGACGAGATGCCTCAACCATTCCCTAGATGACGATTATTCAAATACATAATGCAATTTCCGCTACAGTTTGCTTCGTTGGTAAAGAGGACTGATGGCAGATATCTCGTAACTGTGATGGTCTGGTACAATAACCATCGACAAAATCCCTCCCATAGAAGGAAATCCGCTGCTGATAATCCTTTGCACTCGTTTCAGGTGACAGGAATAATAGTGTTTGCCATGCAGGATACGCATTATCGTACTTCAGCTTACACATGTCGGCGGGCCACTTGCCTGGAGCTTGCACTGGGGTGAGAGCAGACAAGTCAGTCTCTCACCTATTTTTTCGTATATGGAAATTTATTAAAGATTTCGTTACAATCTTATGCACCTTGAGTGAGACTCTATAAAGTTAACGGCCTGAGCAGACGTTGATGGAGCCAGATAGGGCACTAAAAACATGAGGTATTTATATGGTTCTTAGCTCATAGGAACATCATGTTGGGAGTAGAAAGCAATTGGCGTCAAGCCCGTCCCGTAGTAAATATAGCCGGACAGGTCCACAGCTGTACAGAGCATACAGGGCAGCCCCTAGACAGGACAGGTCTCCAGCAGAAAAATGCCGTGCTATCTGCCGCTGCGCCAGTGGAAGGCTGGACTGGGACTGAAGGGATGCGTCTACACAGTGGAGTCATAAATGAGGCATTGTGTGCAGATCCAGACGTAATACAAATAGGTCTGCAACCCACTTCCATTGGCTGCCTTGGTTGTGTATGAAACTGCAGCGTCTGAGAAACATTGAGAGATAGAATCTTCATTACATCTCATAGCTGGGAGTAACAAGCTCCAAGGCACAGGCGATTTACATAAAGATCTTTAAGGTTGTATCTGTTCCCTTGTAGCCGTGGTAAGCGATAAGTCTTCAGAGGAAACGTCTTCACTCTTCGCAAAAAATTTAAAAAAGCCGGTTATTGGCGGTATCTTTTTCTTTTAGATATGCGGGACCCTTAGCTCTTGCCCTGATTGGGCAGCAGTTTGTGCTGTCGTGTAGGAGGGGAGATTTAGCGCCTGTATAGCCCTGTGATTGGCTAAAGACGACGTGGAGGCGCTGTCGTTCGTGCACTTTGCGAGAAAACGTTTTTTTTTATTTTATTTATTTATTTTTTTTATTTTTTTATCTGGAGAGGTACGAGGCGCGTGAGGGCTGGACTTTTGTCTGGTAAGAGCACTTCTGGTCGAAGCTCTGGTATGTGCGGTTGGTGCTTGGGACCTGTCCTGAGACTGACTTCACTTGCGAGTAGTTAGACTGGAGAGCCTGTGGTGAAATTCTTACTGTATCGACAGTGTGTCTTCAAACGTCTCGGAGTACTTGTTTGTCGAGGGCACACCTATGCGTTTTTGGTCTACCAGTCTTGACGTTTGATATCCTTGTGTGCTCTGACGTATAAGTGAGCCAAATTGGCCCCTGATAAGACCAGCGAATGGGGGTGACAGAAACTGAATTCTACCGTGTTTTAAGGGCTCTGGAAGAGAGTAAATTGCGATCCGTCTGCCTGATCACTAGACCGTGAGATTTTTGCATTTCTTTCATGCCGCCTCAGATCTCAACTCCTAAGCCGTACACAGCGCGCAGGCTGCAAGTTACATCGCCACACGAAGCAAACAAGGTAACCTTTCTAGGGTCTTTCTCAATGTCGTATAGAACCCGGTGCTCCAAATATAGTGTACACACAGTCCGCCGCTTCCCTGCACATTCATATGTCTGAAAGGACCCACGATCACACAACCACAAAAAGGGCTTGAAATGTTGTCTTATGTGGTTGGTATCTGTGAGAGTACTTGTTTTGGTACAGCCGCGCTGCGTCTCGACCGTTTCCGTCTGCTTGACCGCACATCAACACCATGTGGGCTTGTTTCCGACATAAATATCGGACCATTCTGCTGCTTACAGTACGCTGTGCCACTCACACAGCCTGCAACACACAAGGAACACACGGAACACAGAGGAACTTTTATTCGTCAACGCCATCTGTCGTGACAACGATGCGTTTCCAGACACAAAAATTTGTGGGACCTTTTTTTATTTCATTCCCAGTCAGGAATCCGTCCTTGCAGTTAGTCGGTTTTGTTAATGTTCACCCTGTATATACGAGCGAGGACAGTTGTAGGTACTTTCATTGGTGGTGGTGGTGGTGGTGGTGGTTAGTGTTTAAAGTCCCGTCGACAACGAGGTCATTAGAGACGGAGCGCAAGCTCGGGTTAGGGAAGGATTGGGAAGGAAATCGGCCGTGCCCTTTCAAAGGAACCATCCCGGCATTTTCCTTAAACGATTTGGGGAAATCACGGAAAACCTAAATCAGGATGACTGGAGACGGGATTGAACCGTCGTCCTTCCGAATGCGAGTCCAGTGTGCTAACCATTGCGCCACCTCGCTCGGTACTTTCACTGAGAATGCACCATATCTTCCGATCCATTTTAGGATTTAGTGAATGCTGGGAGCTGTGGAGCTAATGGATCGGGGCGCCGCTTGCGTGTGACAGATTGGCGTCTGTCCTGTGGGACAGAACACACACTGAATATCAATATTAAATGCGTTCACCACATCAAAGGGCATTAGGGCCGTATTAAGGGATAAGTTCTGTTCTGATGGTGTAACAGGTTGGAGAGAGAGGGGTAGAGGGGAGAGTGGCGATGGAGGGGGGGGGGGGGAGAATGAGGGAGGAGACGAAAGAAGAACCGTAAGGGAAGGAAGGTTACCAGATTGTGTTCATACACTTCCTTCTTTATGAGTCTGCAAACAGAAGAACGAGCAGGCATCTCGTCAATCACTGTACCCAAACTACTGCGTGTTTCATAAAGTTGTACTGAATCTTTCGCAGCACGCCTTACGGATCGTTAGCAACATAGTGAGCAGACATGCCCGGGGACCTTATCTTCCACAAAGCACGTTAACACAACGTGGAATAGAGATATGAGTTATTAATAATACTAAGAAATAAATCCCTATGTCTAGAAATTAAGTAAATCTACTATGAGTGCATCCTCAACCATGAGCGCTGCTTGTTTTTCAGTTTACGGTCTACACGTTCCCAGAACTTCTTGTCCACTTCCCTTACGTACGTAGATAAAATCAGTGAGTTTCTGTTTATAGTCATTGAAACCCCATTTTACGTTTTTGTGCGGTCCAGACTGAAAAAAAATGCAAAATTGAGGAAAATGTTAAAACCCCCAAAGTATGAGCAAAACCATAAGTATTTTTCATATGTGATTAAGAACTGCAGTCCTCTCGAAAACTTTGCACAAAATCTGTGTAAGTGAAGGAAATCAAGTGTACAATACAATGTTTAAACAATAATTTGTGGTAATAAATTTCATCAGTTCTTAAAAAATTGTAGATGTGTAACAACAAGTAAAACTTCATCGAAAGAACTGAAACTGGTTTGTTGGTACAAGCTGATCGAGCTGTTTTCCGACATGCTACAACTACAAATTATACTTTCAAAACACGCACTTAAGCTCAGCCAGAGAAAAACATTGATGAACATGTTGAATTAAATTAAAAACATCACAGCACCTAATTGGTTAAACCATAAGCATAAATTCGGACATCTGATTAATGACATACTTTGCCATCATTGCTGTTGTTCTTTAATGCTTTTCTTATGAAGTGCACTTCATATCTCACCGACGTCAATTTGTTGTATTACTCTTCATGAGAGAAACAGAGACGAGAAAAAAATGAATTTACTTCCCCAATCGATGCTACAAGCTGACCATAATGAGCTCAGTGAATTAACGTACACTGTGTAAAATGGAAACTTGAAAGAAAACTCAGGTACTACAGTATCATGTCCTCTATCGCTGCTGCCAATCTTTACGACCTACAGTGTGTGGTGTTTCGTGCAAAGTATACACATGAACAGTGTATATAGCTGTTGCAACTATATAATGTCAGATTTGAACACGAAAGTCTTTGAATTGTGCCATCGCAAAACCCTTCCTGTATTTCCATGTGACACCTGTCATAGCACATCCTCTGCACGAGAAGTATATTGTCAGCACTCCACAAAATGATGACACCCTTACTTGCACTCCCGTCGCTGAAGGCCGCCCATTCCCCCTCTCCACACATGCCGTACGTGAGGTCATTTTACGTATGTTTGTGTTGTGTGGTGGCCGCGCTGGCTCTTGGGTGACTTGACAAGTCGCCAACCAATAAGAGTTCACAAGCCGGAAATGGACGAGGTTTCTTGGTTTATGACCGACCATATTCTTCGAGACTCAGTGTTTGAATTTAAATGGTTGACGACTGATATTGTTGCTGAATACTGTACGCTGGAAACACAAGAAAAAATGGTGAGACTGAGTTAGAAGTGGCACAAGAAAATGTGTGACTCGGCCCCTTCGTCACATATTGGCTCAGTCCAGAACACTGGGAGTCAACTGTCTTGTTTCTCCATAACCACTGCAGCCTTGCAGTAGTTGTATCATATTTGCGCGGTGAAGCTAAATGATGCACGGTGTGCTCGTAACACCAACCGTGGATTACGTAAGCATTTCCTCTCTCACATCTCTCTCCAGAACGATCTAAAATATCCCCTTAATTCCGCCACCACCCACGGTGCAAACCATATCTCTTTTGAGCTACTTGTTCAAATGGTTCTAATGGCTTTGAGCATTATGGTTCTTAACATGTGATGTTATCAGTCCCCTAGAAGTTAGAACTACTTATACGTAACTAACCTAAGTTAATCACACACATCCATGCTCCAGGCAGGATTCAAACCTGGCCCTAGAACCGCTCGGCCACAGCGGCTGGCTATAACTTGTTCAGTGTAATCGAATGTCAATAGCAAGAAAATGAGGCGAAGTCAGGCGAGACGCAGAGTTAGAACTTATAATCGAAGTATACCGTAGTAGGAGGAAATGTAAAATTGGAGAATTTTTAGTATTGATCTTACGAGTTTTTCATAGGGGCGACGAATTCGTGGTGGAGAATAGCGAAACACGTAAAATCGGAGAATATAAAAAAGAATTCCCACTGTATTGACTTTCGGTTTATTAAATGTGTACTTATTTGCTGTCTTTAAGCGAGTTCCTATGTTAAAAAAGTTTATGGTACTCCCTCATACCACTGTGCATAAATCTGCGACTGCACGAATCTTTTTTGCAAACCCTTCTATTTTATCTTTGTTGGTTAGGCTAAATAGTTATAGGGCGTGAAAGCCTCCCCAGAACCGCAGCCACAGATGAAAACATCGAATAAGGGCTAATATGATTTATTCATCCAAACTTCAAACATCAGGCATTTGCCTCCTGCGGTACACATCTTTTAATGGGTAGGCTTCTTCCTTTAAATATGTGTACTATGATTCTGAAAGGCAATCTTCAGCTTCTCGTCTTCCCAAACTTTTCATTTAAATTTGATCTGTTTATTGTCATGGATTGTATTTTCTAATGCAGTTGTTGTTTATATGTGACTCGTGACTCATTTTCGTACAGCAAATTAGGAACAGTTACGGTCTTCCAAAATTTTAATTGTGACTCCATCACATATAATGTTCCATATGTGCGACTGACTTCCAATAAGTAATGTAACATATTTTCTCCTGAAAGCAGGTTGGTTTTATTTAGATTCCAAGGATCCCAATGCAACCAATTATTTCCCACTCTTTTGGCTACCGAACCCTATTTTTCAACATAATCTCCCTTCAATGCGACGGTCTTGCGCCACCCTACTGGGAGGCCTGTATGCCTGTTTGGTACCACCCTACTGGTCAACGTCGGAGCCAACGCCTTGCTACATCAGTAACCTCTCCATCATCCATGCATCTTTCAATAAGCCAAACAGATGGAAGTCGGAAGGTGCGAGATTCGGGCTGTACGGTGGATAAGGAAGAACAGTCCAGCGAAATTTTGTGTGCTCCTCTTGGGTGCGCAGAATTGTGTGAGTCTTTGCGTTGTCACGGAGAAGCTCGTTTGCATTTTTGTGGCCACTAACACACTGAAGTCGTTTCTCCAATTCCCTATGGGTAGCACAATACGCCGCGCGGGATTAGCCGAGCGGTCAGGGGCGCTGCAGTCATGGACTGTGCGGCTGGTCCCGGCGGAGGATCGAGTCCTCCCTCGGGCATGGGTGTGTGTGTGTGTTTGTCCTTAGGATAATTTAGGTTAAGTAGTGTGTATGCTTAGGGACTGATGATCTTAGGAGTTAAGTCCCATAAGACTACAACACGTTCGATATTTTTTTTTTGTAGCACAATACACTTTAGAGTTTATCACTGAGACGTGAGGGAGTACATCAAACAGAATAACCACTTCAGAATCCCAGGAGACCGTTGCCATGCCTGTATCGGCTGAGTGTGCGGTTTGAACTTTTTCTTTGGAGGAGAGGCGGTGTGGCGACCCTTCATAAATTGCCGTTTTGTTTCCGGTTCGAAGCGACGAACCAGTTTCTGATAGCCTAAATGTGGTGCTATAGAAGAATGCTGAAGATTAGATGGGTAGATCACATAACTAATGAGGCAGTATTGAATAGAATTGGGGAGAAGAGGAGCTTGTGGCACAACTTGACTAGAAGAAGGGATCGGTTGGTAGGACATGTTATGAGACATCGAGGGATCACCAAGTTAGTATTGGAGGGCAGCGTGGAGGGCAAAATCGAAGAGGGAGACCAAGAGATGAATACACTAAGCAGATTCAGAAGGATGTAGGTTGCAGTAGGTACTGGGAGATGAAGAAACTTGCACAGGATAGAGTAGCATGGAATGCTGCATCAAACCAGTCTCAGAACTGAAGACCACAACAACAACAACAACAACAGCTTACGACGATGTTCGACCAAAAATTATCACTATAGCGTCGTAACGATGAATTAAATTAAGTTAAACACCACACAGGAATATGGCTGCAATTCTAGCCGACTTCAATGCACACAAGTTGTTGCTCGCGGGAATCTCCCAGAAAGTGATAACCAGGACCAAACGAAGAGATGTGATAGGAGTTGAGGCTTGATAGTAGGTTAAGTGAGCACTCAACTTTAGTATCCAGGATCGGTGGGCGACGAACTTCGTAACCTTCACAAGAGGCGCCACACAACTCCAACCGTGCGTGCTTACCCCCAGGGTCTCCAGCCTGACAACGCGCCACGAAGACTTCCTCGCTGCTCTGCCGCAACCGACAGACTGCCTAGGCCCGGAAACGGTCAAAGGACCAAATACACGTCGGCCGATGAGACGACCGACCGTACAACCAACCTTCGGTCGTTCTCGCTCCAGTCTCCTTCCGTCGGACAGTTCAAGGGGTACCGCCAGCGGTCGGAGAGCACGGGCTGTCCACCCCTTGCCGACGCTCCGTCACCGACTTCATTGCTGCTGGGTCCCGAACTCACTGCCAGACACACGACGACCCAGAATTACCGTCGGTCACTCCAGAGGTGGTACGACACTACACTTATCGATAAGCGCTGGTGCTGCCACTCATGACAGGTAACGTAGGAAGTTAGTGAAGCCAGTAAATGAAATAAGAAAACGAGGTGGCAGTACCGTATGAGAAGATGACAAACAATAAACGGCATGAACACGAGCCGCGCATGGCTCAAGACTTTCTAAATTTACCATTTAAATCTTCTGTAACCTTGCGATTGTATTACAAAAAAAGAAAAAAATAGCTCTGAGCACTATGCGACTTAACTACTGACGTCATCAGTCGCCTAGAACTTGGAACTAATTAAACCTAACTAACCTAAGGACATCGCACACATCCATGCCCGAGGCAGGATTCGAACCTGCGACCGTAGCGGTCGCCCGGCACCAGACTGTAGCGCCTAGAACCTCACGGCCATTCTGACCGGTGATTGTTTTACATTATAGAAAGCTATTAATACTAAGTAAGTTTGATCATACAATGTAATCTTGCACGATCGGTACTGTCTTCACTTAAAACATCCGGGTTGATAGGCCGTGATCGAAATATAACACTCTCTCCTGACGTTTCGCCTCCGACTGCGGGAGACATCCTCGGAGGAAAAGCGGTGAACTGCGAAGAGAACCCGAGGAAGCGCTGATTATACAGAGGGCGCCACTGTCGATCGCGTGGCGTCGGCTATGAGGTTGTCTCTGGTGATGTCAACATTATCGATTGAAAGTAATCGATCGTCGCACTTGAAGTGCAACGCTGACATCCAAGTTTAATCCAGTTTAACACCTTCGTCTTTCCTGTTAAAATTATTACTATGTTTATCAATCTCGAGAGCCTCTCTACACAAGCGTGCATAATAATGCGAGGTTTTTGATATGACGCTCGTCTCGCTGAATTATATTTCATGATCACCTTCCTGGTAAACATGTTCCGCTACGGCCGATTTATCCGTGTGACCCAGGCGGCAATTCCTCTTATGTTCAACAAGACGGGTGTTCACACTACACTTTGTGGTACCGATGCAAACCTGTCCACAACTACAAGGAATTTTATATACCCCCGGTGGAGCCAAAGGGCGTCGCGCATCTTTTGCCGACTTTAAAAATTCTTTTATTTTCCTGGTGGGTCTGAAAATAGTTTCCACTCCATACTTGCCTAAAACTTTCACAATGCGGTCTGTGACCTTACTAATGAACGGAAGAAAAACTTTGCCCTTGGGCGACTGTTGTTCGTCGTTACTCCTGATTCTCTTCCTAGAGCGAAGTGCTCGATCTATATCCTTCACGAAAGTTGACCGTAGATGTTCAATCTCATCTTTTAAGTAAAAAGGTTCGCAAAGTTTGTACGCCCTGTCTACCAAAGTTTTCATTACACCTCTTTTTTGTCTAGTGTGGTGCTTTGATTTTTTGTGTAGATAACGATCAGTATGTGTGGGCTTTCTATGCACCTTATGGCCCAACGTACCGTCCCGTCGTTTAATCACAGACACATCCAGGAAGTTCAGTTGCCCATTCCTTTCCGTCTCCATAGTGAATTGGATTTTCGGATTAATGCTGTTTAAATGTGTCAGGAAGACATCCAACTCCTCTGCTCCGTGTGTCCATACTACGAATGTGTCATCGACATAGCGATACCATCTGGCTGGTCTCTTACTGGCAGCCTGCAACGCCCGTTGTTCAAAAGTCTCCATAAATAAGTTAGCCACAGCAGGACTGAGAGGACTGCCCATAACCACCCCGTCAATCTGTTCATAAAAGTTATTATTGTATTGAAAGTAAGTTGTGGTGAGGCAGTGTCGGAATAATGCCACAATATCGGAAGGAAAAATATCCGCTATGCACAAGATAGCTTCGTTTACCGGAATCATGGTAAATAACAACACAACGTCAAAACTGACGAGGATAACAGTGGCGCCCTCTGTACTACCTATATAATCAGCACTTCCTCGGGTTCTTTTCGCAGTTCGCCGCTTTACCTATGAGGATGTCTCCAGGAGTCGGAGACGAAACGTCAGGAGAGAATTTTATATTTCGATCACGGCCTATCAACCCGGAAGTTTTTAAGTGAAGACTAAGTAAGTTTCTCTGTTAAATGCGATTCGTTTCTAAATCATTTGTTTTAACCCAAATTGTGCATACGGTGTAGACAGCGCATTTGTTCTTCACTTAAATGGCAGATACTACTTCTAAGCCTATTACGCAAGACTTAATACACAATTCGTATCCAGTGTCCAGCATGCTGCTATTTCTATGTTTTCCACACTTGTACCTCTCCCTGTTTTCAACAATGAGATCCTTGTCGTTTATTAACATCCTTTTGGTAATATTAATTTTTTCCATAATGTTACATTCGTAATGGTCTCGGATTTAAGGCAAACCACTATGTACTAAAAGTTCATTATTTATGTGACGAGTCTTTGTTGCTGCTGCTTCCCTGTCAGATTACTGAAGGCATATGAAATCCGTGACGGCATAGGTGCGTCAAAACTAAGAGTATATTTTACTTGAAAAATGAGACAGCTTTGTAGCCTACGAGTACTCCAGCTATTGAGTTTTTACAACAAATCTCTCAGGATGTTTGCGCTATTTTAAAATAAATTCATTTTATTTGGACTTTATTACCATTTCTGGAACCACTGATTTCGTCTGCCAGAAAGGTTTCTGGAATATAAAACCAACTCTTGTCATTGATTACTGTTCATTAAATCGATAAACCACCTGGATTGAAACAGTGAATGAGGAGAGGCTTCGATTCTATAGTATAAGTATAAAAATAAACGTATAGTTGCCCATCACATCAAAGCAGCAGCCCATAAAGTACCGCTGTCAGTGCAGAAAGACTGACAGACATAGAGACTTAACAGAATGGCAGAAAAATACAATCGTGTTTATACGACCAGTGATCATTCCGTGAATGAAGTTACCCGATTTGTCCAAATGACTTGTAACGTTTCTGACTCTTTCATCCGTGATCATTATATTATTCATCCGAACATGTATTGTAGCAAGCGAGCAACGCTATTACCGTAGTATAACGCTTCTCCTCTTTAAGCGCAAATATTTATGCTTAAATACACAAGTGATCATGACGATTGCGTGAGAGAGAGAAAGAGAGAGGGGGGAGATGAAGAGGATGGGAAGAGAGAGAAAGAGAGAGAGAGAGAGAGAGAGAGACAGACAGATAGACAGACAGAGATTATCTCTACCACGTGGTATAAAAACTCTGTGGATATAATGTAGAACATTACATGTACTGTGAACTTACTTACTTCTGATGTAGCAATTGTTGAGAGTATGATCGCAGCGGAACTGTAATTAGAGGTATTGTTGGAAGCCGCCATTTTGAATACGAAATATAATGTGGTTGATTATGATAACATTTCACCTTATAAAAGAGGATGATTTATCCTGAAATAAAATTAAATACATAAATGAAGATAATTTATGGAAGAATATAGTTCCATGAACGGAAAACGTACGTTTTAATTCCTTGATTATTTTAAATTCTGCTTTGTCGCTCGGAGCATTACTTGCTGTGTCGTAACTCGTAAGGAACTTTGTATCCAGGGAAATTAGTAATGCCTGCACAAAGTCTTTTATGCTCCATTTTGGGATATTAATTTCTTCACTTTTATCAAAATTAATACACAGCTTAGACATTGATTATCGTGCTGCAGAGTGAGTACGTCTTTGAACCCAAGATGGTTTCCCCACAGAGTAGGGATTGTACCTCTATTTTAAGAATTTTCAGAATCAAGGATCCCTGGAATTCTGCCGAGCCACTGAGATTTTATCAACATCGAGAGGCAGACAGAACTATAACCGCCTAATCATTTTGTTTTGTGGAATTGAGAATTCAGACAGGAGTTAAATTTATACCTGCGAATGTGTGAGGTATTTGAGTTAAAATATTGGGGAACCGCCTTCTCTCGCCCAAAAGTTTCTACTCAAGTAACTAGATATTATTCAGTCATAATAATTTAATTTCAATTTAATAGAGAGAGGGACAGAGAAATCTTACTTGATATTATAACAAAAGCAACACTCCAGGTCACAATAAATTCTTATTTACTATTCTGTTTAACCGTTTTGGCCGTTTAGACCATTGTCAGACATGAATCTGATTTTGAGTGGGTACTCCAATAATAACTTCCTGACTGATTGTCCAGAGGAAAAAAATGTTAATGGATTTACTTCAACCTGGTACAGATAGTATACTTACAGATCGTGTACTTCCCACTTAGGGTTCAGGGAAACTGGGGTTTGATTACAGACAGTATATTCAGGGATTGTTCTGTAGTTGTGTGGCACAATGGGAGAAAAAGTAGTAATTGTCAGACATATCATCATTCACAGATAGTAGTACTAAACAGAATCAAAGTGGAGTCATGTCGGCAAAGAAGTGAACAAAGGTTTTACAAAAATGACTGCACATAGTGCAGCTCCTCATTATTTTTACATTGAAGCGACAGAGAAAAATATTAGTAATTTAAATCCAACGTTGCTTGGAAAACTTATCCGCGCAACTCTGGGCCGTTACATAACCTAAATAGTCAACTTACAACCAATAGAGGAAAAAAGGTCATATCTGAAATCAAAACTGTTGTCAGCTAATATGAGGTGCATTCAAGTTCTAAGGCCTCGGATTTTTTTTTCTGCGTACTGGAAAGAGATAGAAACATGCGCAGTGTTTTAAAATGAGGCCGCGTTCATTGTCAATACGTCCTAGAGATGGCAGCACCGTATGGCAGATGGAATTTTACCGCCAGCGGCGAGAATGAGAACTGTTTTAAATACTTAAAATGGCGCCGTTTTCCTTACTTGAACAGCGTGCAATCATTCGTTTTCTGAATTTGCGGGGTGTGAAACCAACTGAAATTCATCGGCAGTTGAAGGAGACATTTGGTGATGGAGTTATGGATATGTCGAAAGTGCGTTCGTGGGTGCGACAGTTTAATGAAGGCAGAACATCGTGTGACAACAAACTGAAACAACCTCGGGCTCGCACCTGCCGGTCTGACGACATGATCGAGAAGGTGGAGAGAATTGTTTTGGGGATCGCCGAATGACTGTTGAACAGATCGCCTCCAGAGTTGGCATTTCTGTGGGTTCTGTGCACACAAGCCTACATGACGACCTGAAAATGCGAAAAGTGTCATCCAGGTGGGTGCCACGAATGCTGACGGACGAACACATGACTGCCCATGTGGCATGTTGCCAAGCAATGTTGATGCGCAACGACAGCATGAATAGACTTTCTTTTCGTCGGTTGTGACAATGGATGAAAGGTGGATGCCATTTTTCAATCCAGAAACAAAGCGATACTCAGCTCAATGGAAGCACACAGATTCACTGCCACCAAAAAAGTTTCGGGTAACGGCCAGTGCTGAAAAAATGATGGTGTCCATGTTCTGGGACAGCGAGGGCGTAATCCTTACCCATTGGGTTCCAAAGGGCACTACGGTAACAGGTGCATCCTACGAAAATGTTTTGAAGAACAAATTCCTTCCTGCACTGCAACAAAAACGTCTGGGAAGGGCTGTGCGTGTGCTGTTTCACCAAGACAACGCACCCGCACATCGAGCTAACTTTACGCAACAGTTTCTTCGTGATAACAACTTTGAAATGCTTCTAATAATTTCCGGGTATGTAGCCGGATCCCATCGACATTCTGCCACGATATTTCGGCCCAGAGACGTCCGACTATCATCAGGTGAGTACACAACTACTAAAGAGCCCAGGTGCAGTCGCGGTATTTATGCCGAATCTCGCGCATGCGAAATGTAGTGGCATCCTACAGCGCATGCGTCACGTGTTGACACATGATGGCCGGACGTCTCTGGGCCGAAATAAATACCGCGACTGCACCTGGGCTCTTCAGTAGTTGTGTACTCACCTGATGATGGCCGGACGCCTCCGGGCCGAAATATCGTGGCAGAATGTCGACGGGATCCGGCTGCATACCCGGAAATTATTAGAAGAACAAACACGCCGGGAAAATTTCAGAAGTCACAATTTTGAAGTGATTCCTCATGCGCTCTACTCACCTGACCTGGCTCCTAGTGACTTTTGCCTTTTTCCAACAATGAAAGACACTCTCCGTAGCCGCACATTCACCAGCCGTGCTGCTATTGACTCAGCGATTTTGCAGTGGTCAAAACAGACTCCTAAAGAAGCCTCCGCCGCTGCCGTGGAATCATGGCGTCAGCGTTGTGAAAAATGTGTACGTCTGCAGGGCGATTACGCCGAGAAGTAACGCCAGTTTCATCGATTTCGGGTGAGTAGTTAAATAGAAAAAAAAAATCTGAGGCCTTAGGACTTGAATGCATCTTGTAAGATGGTGGATTCACTGTCCTGTTCCAGAAACAAACTGCCCCACGAATTACTAACATGAGAGTGTTTCCTCATATCGATTTGAAATATTGAACGAGAGCTTAAAATATTGTTGTACAGGAATGATAAAAATATTTGAAAGAACAGGAATGGCCTTACGTTACACTATTATAATGTTTAATAATCTTCCAACGAGAAAGAAAACTGGCATTCTACGGATCGGAGCGTGGAATGTCAGATCCCTTAATCGGGCAGGTAGGTTAGAAAATTTAAAAAGAGAAATGGATAGGTTAAAGTTAGATATAGTGGGAATTAGTGAGGTTCGGTGGCAGGAGGAACAAGACTTCTGGTCAGGTGACTACAGGGTTATAAACACAAAATCAAATAGGGGTAATGCAGGAGTAGGTTTAATAATGAATAGGAAAATAGGAATGCGGGTTAGCTACTACAAACAGCATAGCGAACGCATTATTGTGGCCAAGATAGATACGAAGCCCACACCTACTACAGTAGTACAAGTTTATATGCCAACTAGCTCTGCAGATGATGAAGAAATTGAAGAAATGTACGATGAAATAAAAGAAATAATTCAGATAGTGAAGGGAGACGAAAATTTAATAGTAATGGGTGACTGGAATTCGAGTGTAGGAAAACGGAGAGAAGGAAACATAGTAGGTGAATATGGATTGGGGCTAAGAAATGAAAGAGGAAGCCGCCTAGTAGAATTTTGCACAGAGCACAACTTAGTCATAGCTAACACTAGGTTTAAGAATCATGAAAGAAGGTTGTATACGTGGAAGAACCCTGGAGATACTAAAAGGTATCAGATAGATTATATAATGGTAAGACAGAGATTTAGGAACCAGGTTTTAAGTTGTAAGACATTTCCAGGGGCAGATGTGGACTCTGACCACAATCTATTGGTTATGACCTGTAGATTAAAACTGAAGAAACTGCAAAAATGTGAGAAATTAAGGAGATGGGACCTGGATAAACTGAAAGAACCAGAGGTTGTACAGAGTTTCAGAGAGAGCATAAGGGAACAATTGACAGGAATAGGGGAAAGAAATACAGTAGTAGAAGAATGGGTAGCTCTGAGGGATGTAGTAGTGAAGGCAGCAGAGGATAAAGTAGGTAAAAAGACGAGGGCTACTAGAAATCCTTGGGTAACAGAAGAAATATTGAATTTAATTGATGAAAGGAGAAAATATAAAAATGCAGTAAATGAAGCAGGCAAAAAGGAATACAAACGTCTCAAAAATGAGATCGACAGGAAGTGCAAAATGGCTAAACAGGGATGGCTAGAGGACAAATGTAAGGATGTAGAAGCTTATCTCACTAGGGGTAAGATAGATACTGCCTACAGGAAAATTAGAGAGACCTTTGGAGAGAAGAGAACCACGTGTATGAATATCAAGAGCTCAGATGGCAGCCCAGTTCTAAGCAAAGCTGGGAAGGCAGAAAGGTGGAAGGAGTATATAGAAGGCTTATACAAGGGCGATGTACTTGAGGACAATATTATGGAAATAGAAGAGGATGTAGATGAAGACGAAATGGGAGATACGATACTGCGTGAAGAGTTTGACAGAGCACTGAAAGACCTGAGTCGAAACAAGGCCCCCGGAGTAGACAACATTCCATTAGAACTACTGACGGCCTTGGGAGAGCCAGTCATGACAAAACTCTACCAGCTGGTGAGCAAGATGTATGAGACAGGCGAAATACCCTCAGACTTCAAGAAGAATATAATAATTCCAATCCCAAAGAAAGCAGGTGCTGACAGATGTGTAAATTACCGAACTATCAGTTTAATAAGCCACAGATGCAAAATACTAACGCGAATTCTTTACAGACGAATGGAAAAACTGGTAGATGCAGACCTCGGGGAGGATCAGTTTGGATTCCGTCGAAATGTTGGAACACGTGAGGCAATATTGACCTTACGACTTATCTTAGAAGAAAGATTAAGAAAAGGCAAACCTACGTTTCTAGCATTTGTAGACTTAGAGAAAGCTTTTGACAATGTTGACTGGAATACTCTTTTTCAAATTCTAAAGGTGGCAGGGGTAAAATACAGGGAGCGAAAGGCTATTTATAATTTGTGCAGAAACCAGATGGCAGTAATAAGAGTCGAGGGACATGAAAGGGAAGCAGTGGTTGGGAAAGGAGTGAGACAGGGTTGTAGCCTCTCCCCGATGTTATTTAATCTGTATATTGAGCAAGCAGTAAAGGAAACAAAAGAAAAATTTGGAGTAGGTATTAAAATTCATGGAGACGAAGTAAAAACTTTGAGGTTCGCCGATGACATTGTAATTCTGTCAGAGACGGCAAAGGACTTGGAAGAGCAGTTGAACGGAATGGACAGTGTCTTGAAAGGAGGATATAAGATGAACATTAATAAAAGCAAAACGAGGATAATGGAATGTAGCCAAATTAAATCGGGTGATGCTGAGGGAATTAGATTAGGAAATGAGACACTTAAAGTAGTAAAGGAGTTTTGCTATTTAGGAAGTAAAATAACTGATGATGGTCGAAGTAGAGAGGATATGAAATGTAGACTGGCAATGGCAAGGAAAGCGTTTCTGAAGAAGAGAAATTTGTTAACATCGAATATAGATTTATGTATCAGGAAGTCGTTTCTGAAAGTATTTGTTTGGAGTGTAGCCATGTATGGTAGTGAAACATGGACGATAACTAGTTTGGACAAGAAGAGAATAGAAGCTTTCGAAATGTGGTGCTACAGAAGAATACTGAAGATAAGGTGGATAGATCACGTAACTAATGAGGAGGTATTGAATAGGATTGGGGAGAAGAGAAGTTTGTGGCACAACTTGACTAGAAGAAGGGATCGGTTGGTAGGACATGTTTTGAGGCATCAAGGGATCACCAATTTAGCATTGGAGGGCAGCGTGGAGGGTAAAAATCGTAGAGGGAGACCAAGAGATGAATACACTAAGCAGATTCAGAAGGATGTAGGTTGCAGTAGGTACTGGGAGATGAAGCAGCTTGCACAGGATAGAGTAGCATGGAGAGCTGCATCAAACCAGTCTCAGGACTGAAGATAACAACAACAATCTTCCAACCGCAACATTCGTCATATTTCTGCTTCTTTGTGGTATGTGTTGTTTAGTACGGCTATACGTTCTCGTCTGTGAGTCAATGTTAAGTTGTTTAAATTATTACCACAACAGCTGTCAATATCGAACACCATTACCAGGAGTTCTCGTTTACATATGGATACAGACGAATACAGAAACAATTGCAGGGTCCGCAATTTTATGTTCCATAACTGGACAGCAAATCGAAGTGACGCTGCTTACTATCCGTTGATAATGTAATAAAACCAAGAAAGGGAGTAGCATAAATTACATTTACATTTATAACAATGTATTAGCTATATTAATACAAATTTTTCAAAGCCTTCTTCCCCGAGCATTGACTATTCAGTAATTGGGCCAGTAGAGGAAGGGGAAATGGGAGTGGGTAAAGGTGCAGGCTGTTGGTGTGACATGCGATACTCGCAAGTCATGTCAGTGACCAGGTGAGCCAGTGCCGTATCGCTTGCCCATTGAGTGACAGCTGACAGCATTCATCTCTGCACCTTTGTGCAGCCCGACCTGTTTCACTGCTGATATCATTTTCAAAATTTTTGGGAAGATGATATATTCAAAAATAGTATCTCACCATAGCAACACGACAATCCTTAGCATTTCATAGTTTGGGTCCCACAGCGGTTGCTCTACTGAGAATTCCTTTTACACGTTCATTCACCAAATTTTTGAAGCATCAAATAATAAAACAGCGCCGGTTGGTATTTTCTGCGACCTCTCTGAGGCGCTTGAATGTCTAAATCACACTGAATCACAGTACTCTAATAAATGAATTGGCAGGTTGTAGGAACAATCTACATCTACATCTACATCGATACTCCGCAAGCCGCCTGACGGTGTGTGGCGGAGGGTACCTTGAGTACCTCTATCGGTTCTCCCTTCTATTCCAGTTTCTTCACGAGATATACGTAGGAGGGAGCAATATACTGCTTGACTTCTCGGTGAAAGTATGTTCTCGAAATTTCAACCAAAGTCCGTACCGAGCTACTGAGCGTCTCTCCTGCAAAGTCTTCCACTGGAGTGTATTTATCATTTCCGTAACTCTTTCGCGATTACTAAATGATCCTGTAACGAAGTGCGCTGCTCTCCATTGGATCTCCTCAATCTCTTCTACCAAACCTATCTGGTACGGATCCCACACTGTTGAGCAATATTCAAGCAGTGAGCGAACAAATGTGCCAATGGTACAGCCACCCAATGAATAATGTCATCTCTAACTAAAAGAATGAAGAAAGATGTACATAGTGATTCATGCATAATTCTGACGGGGTATAAATGATGTATGGGGTTCCTCAGGGTTCAATGTTAGGTCCCCTACTGTTCTTATATATGTAAATGGTCTTCCATGTAGTATACAACAAGCATAATTAGTCCTTTATGCAGATGGCACTAGTATTGTAATCAATTTAGCCGTATGTACAGAAGCAAAAAAAATGATAAACAAATTTCGTAAAAGTATCACTGTCTGGTTTTCTACGAATGGTGGCACCATCAATTTTAAAAAGACACAACATTTTCTGTTGTGCACGTCAAAAGGTAGTACACCAATAATAAGTGTAAGATATAATGAGGAAAAAATAAATAGATGGGAAATTTCAAAATTCTTCTCAACCTTACAGGTCCACATTCATAAGTATTTAAATTGGGGAAAAAACAGTTTGGAACTCCTAAAATAACTTAGTTCAGCCACATTTATGGGTAGAATCATGGGAAATCTTGTGGAGACACAAATCTGTATGTTGATATATTTTGAATATTTTTATTCAATAATGCCATACGGAAAAATGGTCTGAGGTAACTCATCTTTAAGAAAGCAAGTTTTCATGGCGCAAAAACGTGCTGCATGAATGACATGTGGTTCTCACCCACTATCTCTTGTAGATGTCTGTTTAAGAATTTGGGCATTCTGACTAGTGTTTCATAGCATATTTATTCCCTCATGACGTTTGTTGTAAAGAATCTACTACAGAGCAAAAGGAAGAATGAAGGACATTGTTATAATACCAGGGGGGAAAAGACATTCATTTCTCCACATTAAGGTTGTATTTAACACTAAAAGAGGCGCACAATGGTGCTAAAACATTTTTTGATCACCTACCAAGTGAAATTAAATGTAAGACAGCAAAGCATAATTTGATAACAAACTGAGAAAGTTTCTACTTAACAACTCCTCCTATTCTGTAGAAAATTTCTATTACTGTCATATGGAAAAGGTGGTGGGTAGGAATTACTAACTCACATACGTATGCTTTTTTTCTTTTTGGAAGAGACCATTAGAAATGTTCAGAATATAACCGCATCTACAAATTGATTTGCGGAGTGAATGTAAAATGACTATTTCCACATCACTACGATTTAAGGTGCAAAATGATCCATGGAACAAGTAACTAACCCGCAGCTTCATGGGTTACGTTCAGAGGAGCTGAAACCACATTCTGATCACCAGTCCCCCCAGGTAGAACCACAGTCTGGAGGTCGACGCAGGGCTAGCTCGCTGTCTCCTGATGCTGATGTCTGCAGTAATTGACAGCAGAGACAGTGTCCAAAGTTTATTCTGAGATGTTGAAGTGAAAGAAACACAGGCGAACAGGCGAATAATGACGTATTCGAACACTGGACCGAAAGATAGACCACCCGAGCTGAAATGAAACCTGCAGGGTCACAAAATGACGGTAAAATTGCGGTAAATAAGGAATCAGACCCAAAATTTGAAAACGAAGTAGATAACGTACCTACAGAATGCGGAGTCAGAATCATTTAGTATGACACTGCATGAAAATCTCCTGAACGTCTCTCAGAATGAATGATCCCAGAAATGATCCTTCTCTGGAGATTCGTTCTCTTTCCACCACACTTGCCTTTACAGCACTGAAGTTTCTGACGTGTCCTCTTGCAACTGGTGGGCACAGTTTTCATGGTCCCGAAGTGAACGATCAATGCTGGTTCACTTCACCCTGTCAGTCTTGATTACGGGGCGCCAACGTTCTCGATCTCACTTTGAAATGCCTGTGCGGCGGCTGGAGGATGCGAGCTGATGCAGCCGTTTCAAGTCGCAGCGCCAGCAACTGCCATCTGTAAGTTCCTTAGTGGCTTGCAGACGGCAGTTTCTTGAGAATTGTCTGCGAGTGCGTTCAGGGGCCCTTCTTTGCATTTCTGAGTCGCCAGTAAGGCGGCAGCTTAATAGCAGGTATAATGTTCAAAAAATAGTTCAAATGGCTCTGAGCACAATGGGACTTAACAGTCCGCTAGACCTTAGAACCACTTAAACCTAACTAACCTAAGGACAACACACAACACCCAGACATCACGAGGCAGAGAAAATCCCTGACCCCGCCGGGAATCGAACCCGGGAACTCTAATGTTCTCCATCTTTAACTTTTTTTATAGAATTTAGAAAATTAAATAAAAATTTCACGGTAAACAGCCGAAGGAAAAGAACGGAGAACATAGAATTCATACATGAATCACATGAACAATTTCAAAGAAAATAGTTTTACTTAACTTCTTTCGCTGTAGTCGATTGTAGATATCTTCTTCTCGTTGTCCCTGTTGTCTAGCTGATTGCGGTAAGACAAAAGTAAATGTTCGTGTTCTGAATACGCGCATAATATTAACATCGATAATAAAGTTACAGCTACTTTGAACTACACTCCTGGAAATTGAAATAAGAACACCATGAATTCATTGTCCCAGGAAGGGGAAACTTTATTGACACATTCCTGGGGTCAGATACATCACATGATCACACTGACAGAACCACAGGCACATAGACACAGGCAACAGAGCATGTTCAATGTCTGCACTAGTACAGTGTATATCCACCTTTCGCAGCAATGCAGGCTGCTATTCTCCCATGGAGACGATCGTAGAGATGCTGGATGTAGTCCTGTGCAACGGCTTGCCATGCCATTTCCACCTGGCGCCTCAGTTGGACCAGCGTTCGTGCTGGACGTGCATTCTCAATGGGGGACAGATCCGGAGATCTTGCTGGTTAGGGTAGTTGACTTACACCTTCTAGAGCACGTTAGGTGGCACGGGATACATGCGGACGTGCATTGTCCTGTTGGAACAGCAAGTTCCCTTGCCGGTCTAGCAATGGTAGAACGATGGGTTCGATGACGGTTTGGATGTACTGTGCACTATTCAGTGTCCCCTCGACGATCACCAGAGGTGTATGGCCAGTGTAGGAGATCGCTCCCCACACCATGACGCCGTGTGTTGGCCCTGTGTGCCTCGGTCGTATGCAGTCCTGATTGTGGCGCTCACCTGCACGGCGCCAAACACGCATACGACCATCATTGGCACCAAGGCAGAAGCGACTCTCATCGCTGAAGACGACACGTCTCCATTCGTCCCTCCATTCACGCCTGTCGCGACACCACTGGAGGCGGGCTGCACGATGTTGGGGCGTGAGCGGAAGACGGCCTAACGGTGTGCGGGACCGTAGCCCAGCTTCATGGAGACGGCTGCGAATTGTCCTCGCCGATACCCCAGGAGCAACAGTGTCCCTAATTTGCTGGGAAGTGGCGGTGCGGTCCCCTACGGCACTGCGTAGGATCCTACGGTCTTGGCGTGCATCCGTGCGTCGCTGCGGTGCGGTCCCAGGTCGACGGGCACATGCACCTTCCGCCGACCACTAGAGACAACATCGATGTACTGTGGAGACCTCACGCCCCACGTGTTGAGCAATTCGGCGGTACGTCCACCCGGCCTCCCGCATGCCCACTATACGCCCTCGCTCAAAGTCCGTCAACTGCACATACGGTTCACGTCCACGCTGTCGCGGCATGCTACCAGTGTTAAAGACTGCGATGGAGCTCCGTATGCCACGGCAAACTGGCTGACACTGACGGCGGCGGTGCACAAATGCTGCGCAGCTAGCGTCATTCGACGGCCAACACCGCGGTTCCTGGTGTGTCCGCTGTGCCGTGCGTGTCATCATTGCTTGTACAGCCCTCTCGCAGTGTCCCGAGCAAGTATGGTGGGTCTGACACACCGGTGTCAATGTGTTCTTTTTTCCATTTCGAGGAGTGTATTTTTTCCTTGCTGCACACACCACAAACCGTATATTTACAACAGGCCAGACATGATTTCCTCTTGGCACTCGCCGTAAAAATCTAGCTCAATAAGAGCACAAAGGAATTGCAGACATTGGTCAAGAGCGGTCCGGCACAAAATTTTCAACTTTCTCCATTGATTTCAGTCAATGCCCACTCGCTACCAATGTCTGTAAATTTTTTGTTTCTTAATTCCTAGTAGCTGCTGGATCTAAATGGTGTCCGTTTCTCCGGAAATGTTCGGAAGAAAATATACCACAAATGTATCCACAAAAAACTACAAAGATACCATTACACACAGCACAGAAATCTTACAAAGTATCGACTCTTTAATGTCCAGAAAGATTTAAACATAACTAATTATTTCTTTTTCAAATATTTTCATAATAAATTACGCTAATTTCAAATTTTGGCTCGTAAGTTCGTAGCGTTTTTTCCACATAACAGAGATTTCAGTCAATAATAACATTCTCATTCACTTTCTACAAGAGTCTGTTCCCATTCACAATCTACAAGAGTCTGCCAACGCTGGGATAACTTTTCGATTCCCCAGTTGTGGTTTTGATCAAAGAAACCGTCGAGCGGTGTTCGGTGCACATTTTTATCCAGAAAGGAAGTACCTTGAAATTTGTTCGGCAATGAAGAAGAATCTGAGGGCACAAGATCAGATGAATAACATGGATGCGAAATGACATCCCAGCCCACCTCCAGTATGGTGTTTTTTTTTTCAGTCTGGCAGAATGCGACCGCCGTTATCGTGAAGTACCATCTCTTCACGCAGTCTTCCTGGTCGTTTTCTTGGATTACGTCTGCAAGACCTCTCAGTTGTTGACAACAAACGTCAACAGTAGTAGTTACACCCCAGGGATGCAATTCGTAGTACACTACACCACAGTTGTTCCACAAAATGCGTAAGATTAGCTTCTGTGGATGCACGGAGTTCTTTGTACGGTGAGATACTGCTTTGTGTGAGCTCAGCCTTTCCTTTCTTCTCCTAATGTTAGCACAAACCTAATTTTTGAATGTTCCCGTCTGCATGCAAAAGTTCCACGACGGTGGAATGATCACAGTTCAGCACATTTGCCATTTCTCAAGTTCCATGATGTGGATCATTGTATATTAATGCGTTTAAACGATCATTACCAAACCCTAAAGGTCTTCCTGGACATGGAGAGTAACTAATGTCAAAAGGACCCTTCTTAATACGAGAAAACCGTTTGATTGCTGTGCTCTATCCAATGGAATTAGCCCCTTATAAGGAGCGAAAGTTTCTCTCTGCCTTCGCCGAACTCAAACAGAATAAACAAGTCAGAAATGTTGCCATATCTCCACTTGGTACTCCATTTTCTAGCGTCCACAACTCCACTCACTACTTTAACGTGACAACACGCAAATTCATACAGCAGCAGTGAGCTACAAATGAACAAAGACAAGTAATAAATAAAAGCATAGCAACTGAAATACCAACATCCAAAACAAAAGCGCTACGAAAATTTGCACTGTACCTGTTATTTCTTGGACGTATCCTAATCTGTCTTCCTCTACAGTTTTCCCTCTCTTTAGCTCCCTCTAGTACTATGGAAGATGTTCCTTATTATCTTAACACATGGCCTGTCATCCTGTCCCTTTTTCTTGTCAGTTTTTTAATACCTTCGTTTCTTCACTGAGTATGTGATAAACCACCTCATTCGGTGTCTTATCAGTACACCTAATTTTCAAAATTTTTCGGTGTCTCCGCATTGCAATCCTTTCGACAGTTTCTCTTCCAGTCTTCCCACAGTCCGTCATCCGTTACAATACAACGCTGTGCCCTAAACACACATTCTTGGAAACTTCTTTCTCTTATTAAGAGTGATGTCTGATACTGGCCGTCCATTCGTAGCCAGCAATGCCATCCTTTCTTGTGCTAACCAGCTTTTTGTGTCCTTGCTTCATAAGTAGTATGTTATTATGCTTCCAAAGTAAGAGAATTCCTTAATTTCGACTACTAAGTTTTCCTTAATTTTGATATGAAATTTGTTAGTTTCATTTATACTACTTCTCATTAATTCCTTCGGTTTACTCTCAATCGACACTCTGTGCTCCTTAGACTGTTCATCCCATTCAATACTTCTTCACCTTCATTACAAATAAAGATCTTATCATTGATATCCTTTCACTCTGTATTTTCATCGCGCTCTCTAGTTTTTCTGTTATTTCCCTTATTGCTTTTTCGACGTATAGCTTTAACATTAGGGGCCGAAGACTGCATCCCTGTCTTCTACTCTTTTTAATTCGTGCACTTCGTTCTTGGTCTTTAGATATTATCGTTCCCTCATGGCTCTCGGTCCGCAGCTCGTGGTTGTGCGGTACCGTTCCCGCGCCAGGGTTCCCGGGTTCGATTCCCGGCGGGGTCAAGGATTTTCTCTGCCTCGTGATGACTGGGTGTTGTGTGATGTCCTTAGGTTAGTTAGGTTTAAGTAGTTCTAAGTTCTAGGGGACTGATGCCCATAGATGTTAAGTCCCATAGTGCTCAGAGCCATTTGAACCATGGCTCTCGAACATATTGTATATTACCTGTCTTTCCTTATAACTTACATCAGTTATTCTCATAATATCAAACACCTTGCACTATTTCACATTGTCGAACGCTTTTTCCAGGGCGACAGATCCTATGAATACGTCTTGATTATTTTTTTTTTACAGTCGTGTTTCCGTTATCAAGGGAAACGTAGGGACTGCCCCTCTATTGTCTGAATCTTCCCTAAGGACAAAATTGATCGGCATCAAAAACATCCTCAATTTTTTTCTTCCATTCTTTCGTATAAAATTCTTGTCAGAAACTTGGTTTGCATAAGCTGCTAAGGTGATTATACAATAGTTCTCGCACTTACCTGCCCTCGTTACCTCTGGAATTGTCTCGATGATTTTTTTTTCGAAATTCTGGTGGTTCGGGGACAGTTGAAAATGTGTGCCCCCACTGGGACTCGAAGCCAGGATCTCCTGCACGTATGGCAGACTCTCTATCTGACTGAGCCATCGAGGACACAGAGGATAGTGCGACTTCAGGGACTTATCTCAGGCACGCTCCCCGAGAGACTCACATTTCCAACTTATTGTCGACGTACTACATTTGTAGTGCCCCTGCGCACGCATGTAAGCAACTCCAAAAGGTCTAGATTTCACTGTAATTTCATTCTTCGTGAGCTGCAAGATCAGCAATGCTGTCTGTTCTTTCGGACATCATATTCATATCTCATGCCAGAAGTCTTCGGCCGTCATTGCTAATGACTTTATCCAAAATTGAAACAATGGCGAAGTTCAAACCTGGGACCCTAGACGTTTAGATTACTACTCGAAGACAATACTCCGAAATCATAGGTGTAGAAGGGCGTTTATTGAGACAGTATTGACCACGGAGAGACGTAATGCATCGATTCTATATCAAAGAGTGGAAAATCCAGGACGGAACGTAACAATTTTATGAAATGAAGAGTGGCAGTGTGGTTTCAGTTGCCTGAGACTGCACTCGTGTGTGATCTGCGTCTGTGTGTGAGTGTTTGGCGTCTAGTATTGACAAAGGCCTTGATTGCCGGAAGATTTATTTGTGACAGTCTTTTCGTTGTGCTTATCTGCGATTCAGTTACATGGTGAGTAGCAACTTTCATGATTGTATATTGGTGATAAACTATCTGCTTTGCACAGCCTTTTCTTTGTCTATGTAGTGTAGTTTGGCAGAGGGTAAACGCTGATAGTTATACAGGGTGAGTCACTAACTATTGCCACCTAGAATAGCTCCGAAAGTATGATAGTAGAAGAAAAGTTTGTGGGACAACGGGGACCATAATATGATGTTGGTTTTTAGTTGCCACTTAGTATCGCGTCAGAGGTATAAAGGTCAACTTTGTTTTTTGTTTTTTTTTTCATGCCATGCTATATTTCGGTACTTATTTTCTGACAGCGGCTTTCCAGACGACTCCAATTATATGTTTCAAGGTCAACGAAGGTGAAAAAAACGGCATGAACGTCCATTTACAGAGGATGTTCGAAGTTAGGACTGTAGGTATGAATGCAGTGCTGCAATCCTCGTATCATGGATTGACTGGTATTCCTTACCACATCGGCACTTATCGAAGCACATGCTCTGACAATTCTCTCTCGTACATGGTGCAAATAGTAAATATTCTCCGAATACGTCGTATCCATCTAACGTGCCATTGACATGTAAACACCATTCGATGGTTTCGCAATTCAACACTAATAGAAACAGTAAGACAAGTATCGACGAATCAAGTGAATTGAATGATGTATTCCTTCGAAAAACAAGTCAATATGCTTCTCATTTAAGGAGTATGCAACGAAATTCAGTGAGCGCTAGAGACTTATATGGTGAAAGATACCCTTAATGTACTCACCCTACACTTCGTACATGTAAGTATGTGTGTGATAAACTGAAAACAACTGGATCTTTAATGCATCGGAAACATATATGGCAAAGGAAAGTTACTAACGAGGAAACTGAAATTGGTACTCTTGTCACTGTGGTTCGAGTTCCTTGTGTTAGTTTGCGTCTGATTGCAAGGGAATCTGGTGTAAGCCAGAGTGGTGTTGTTCGTGTTCTGCATCGCCATAAATATCATCCTTACCATATCAGGCTCCACCAAGAATTAACTGGTAAGCATTGTATGCGTCGCATTGAATTCTGCCGTTTGGCTCAACTTCAGATTCAGAGAAATTATACATTTATTAATTTGATTTTACTTACTGACGAGGCTACATTCAAGAACCATGGAAATGTTAAGTTGCATAACATGCATTGTTGGTCAATTGAAAATCCATGTTGGCTGTGAAAAATTGCACACCAAAAATCGTGGTCGGTGAATGTATGGTGTGGGATTCTTGAGGACAGAATTATAGTTCCCTATTTCATCGAAGGAAATATTAATGGTAGGAAGTACACCACAATCCTGCAAGAAACATTCGGTCTGTTTTTGGAAGAAGTACCTTTCGGAACAAGGAACAGAATATGGTATCAGCACGATGGGTGTCCGCTACATTTTACGCTGATGGCTAGAAATGAGTTCCAGGGACAATTCCCAAATCATCGTATTGGACGTGGAGGAGATGTGTCGTGGCCGGTTCGTTCGCTAGACTTGACGCTTCTGCATTTTTCTTGTGGAGATTCGTAAAAGACATTGTTTATAAAGACATTCCAACTACACGTGAAGATATGCGAGAGAGAACTGTCAGAGCATGTGCTTCGGTAAGAGCCGATGTGATACGGAATACCACTCAATCCATGATAAGAAAATTGCAGCACTGCATTGATACCTACAATCACCACGCCGTACACCTTCTGTATATGGACATTCATGCCAGCTTTGTGACTTTCGTTGACCTTCAAAGACCTTTCGGTTGCACATAATTGAATTCGTCTCGATAGCAGATATTAGAAAATAGTACCAAACTATGGCATCCCATTTAAAAAAACAAAGTTGACCTTCATATCTCTGAAGCGACCCAACCTAGACAAAAAATCTCTGCGTCATATTATGATCCCCGTTGTCCCATGCAACTTTTGTCCCACAAACTTTTCAGCTCCCATCATACTTTAGGAGTTATTCTTGGCGGCAATAGTTAGTGACTCAGCCTGTGGAATGTAGATCTTTACAGATGTGGTTACTTGTCCTAGTAACGTAATGTGATTCCCTCTGTCCATTTGTCAATTTTATTATGGACAGATAATAAACTGTCACTCTAGTTCATGTCCACTGATAAACCACATTGGCCAAACTAGAAATTTATCTATGATACAAATTTATAGACGTGTTTTAGAATTTTTTTGTAAATTAATTTTGCTCATTTTAAGTGAGAGTTATTATTTTCTATGGCTGGGTGTATTATTGTTTATATCTGGTATTAGCAGCTTTTTAAGAGTAATATTTCTCTGATCGGATGCAAGGGTATTAATTTTATTATGCACTCCATGTTATGATAATTGTTGAATAAAAGGGTTCCTGCAGTACTATGTAAATCTCTCACTGCTGCAGACGTGTACTTCCATATCTCGGCGAATAAAAGAATATCGAGTATTTATCGTACAATATATGTGCCCCACCGCGTGCTATTATTTTTTAAAAAAATACTCGTTTCGATATCTTTAATTGTTTATGAAATATTGCGATTGCTGTCGTCACGTGATTAGCAATGAGCAACGACGTGAATGGGTGCGTAGTGCATTACCGCCCATGGGATGTCAAACGAAGTAACTCGAGAACGAAATGAGATATCGTTCTGCTCTCAATTTTAAATAAAATTGCGATATCTCATCTACTCGTACATTTCATTCACTGCAATGTATGAGCTGAAATCAGCCACCCGCAAAGTTCACTCAATGCTTTTTTACCTCTGTATATTGTTTAAAACTGCCTGCAGTGCTTCACTTAATTTAATGCACCTCAGTAAATATGGCGGACAACGAAAATAAATTCAGTTTTTTTATCAAGGGAAGATAACAGACTATAAGATAGGCAAACAAATTTTTTCTCGCATAGTTATCGAAAAATCGAACGATAAATAGCCAGAACGCCGTCTCTCAGCATTTGGCGAGCATAACTGTCGTAACAAAGGCCGCCCTCAGCGTGGAATGCAGAGAGGATGGTGGTAGCAGCACTTGCACAATCGCCATCTTTCTCCTCCCCCCTCCACCTCACCCCTTCCCCCCCCCCCCCACACACACACACGAAGAAACCTCAATCTCCTCAAAACCTGTAGAAACCACGTAGAAAAGCGAAGCATTCAGTTTGAGAACCCTGGAGTCATCCATTTATGTTATAGAAACTCCACGCACAATAAAAAATGGACAAGTCGTGCTTAAATTAACAATGGCTTCAACAGTAGCTCCTTTCACGAACAGGAAAGATAGAAATATCACGTCAATACCAACATTTTTTAGGTGCAGAAGAATGATTACCTCCTTTTTTTATATGCGGCTTTGACATAGGTCTTAAGCAGCTCATCTGTACAAAATCAGAGTCGCAAACTGTCCTTGCACAGAATACCAACATGAAATAGCCAATACAGGTCATATGGTATTTGGGTTCAAGTTATCAGTACAACGTAACGAGCTGCATGCAGCAACACTAGAAGACAAAATTCCGTTTCCAGTTGAGATCCAATTACCACTGCCTATGTTGTAAAATACCAAGGCCAATAAATAAATCTAGAAATACATAAAATACATAAAAAATAAGCGTAGTGTAGTGGACAACGGCGCTCAGGTTGTTGCCGTCTTCCTTGATTTCAGTGAAGCATTTGACACCGTCCCGCATAGCCGTTTAATGAAAACAATACAGGCTTACGGAGTATCGGAGCAGACTTGCGATCGGGTTCAAGATTTTCTTGCAGATAGAACTCAACACGTCGCTCTTAACGAAACAAAACCTACAGATGTAAAGGTAATATCTGGAGTACCACAGGGAAGTGTGAAATAACCGTTCCGGTTTACAATACATATAAACGATCTAGTAGAAAGCGTCGGATGCTCTTTAAGGCTATTCGCAGATGATATAGTTGTCTATACCAAAGTTGCAACGACGGAAGATAGTAAGAATTGGCAGAACGATCTGCAGAGAATTAATTAATGGTGCAGGCTCTGGCAGTTGAAGTTGAACGTAATTAAATGGAACGTATTGCTCATATATAGGAAAAGAAATCCACTACAGTGAAATTACATTACTGATAACAAAAAGCTGGAGATAATTGGAAGGAGAAACAGCATTGGTCGTATTTTTTGTTTTATTATCCGCAAAATCGATTTGCGAATAATAAAAGCAAAAAATACGAGCAATGCTGTTTCTCCTTCCAGTTATATCCATTATCTGGTCGTGGTGCACAGAACACTCCATGGAGTCGACAATCAATAAAAAATCTGGAGGCAGCATCTGGCGTAAAATATCTGGACGTAACTATCCAGAGTGACCTTAAGTGGAATGACCACATAAAACAGAAAATGAGAAAAACGGGTATCAGACTCACACACATCGGAAGAATCTTAAGCAAATATAACACATCCACGAAAGAAATGGCTCATAGGGCGCTTGTTCACCGGATTCTTTGCGTATCATTTATCTATCTGGGATCCCTATCAAGTAGGACTGGTAGAGGAGACAGAGAAGATCCAACGAAAAGTGGTGTGTTTCGTCACAGGATCGTTTAACTGCCGAGAGAGCGTTATGGAGATGCTAAACAAACTCCACTGGGAGACGTTACAAGAGCGGCGGTGTGCATCTCGGAGGGATTCATTATTAAAATTTCGCAACAGCACTTTTCATGAAGAGTCGGAGAACATATTACTTCCCCCACATACATCTCGCGTATTGACCACGAGGAGAAAATTCAATAAATTAGAGCCACACACAGAGGCCTACCGACAATCTTCCCACGCACTATTCGAGAGTGGAACAGGGTTGGAGGGATCAGATAGTGCTATCAAAAGTACCCTCCGCCACACACCACTGTGGAGTGTGTTGTAGCTATAGATGTAGATGTAGAGATACGCTTACTCGGAACCGCTGCTCCCTGTAGACCTCATCGATAATTACTTTCGTCTGTCTTTTGTCAGATTCATCGCAATGTTCACAGATTGCGCTTCCATCGAATTCAATCACTTCTCAGTTTTTCTTCATCATGTATTGTCAAATGAACAAAGAATGTGGAAATGACTGTTCGACTGTTAAATATTTTCTTCATTCTATTTTGAAATATGTTTACTGTTTACACTGTATTATTGCACTTACGATCTTACAAGATGTTCAACGCATTTCCGCTCATTTCTAAATACGTTGGAGAATTATAATTATCTTTGCTGCTAAGTAAGTGAAAAAGTTTCAGTATGATGACAGCGCAATTCCTTCCTTGACGTCCAGTGACTAATGACTGAACAACCTCATTCAGAATCAGCATTATCTTTTATATTGTGTTATGTATTGTGTGCCACAAAGGACTCTTCATGTACTACTTGTAACTGTAAACACTGGTACAGTAAGAAAGGATTTGAAAACAGCGTAGTACCATATCTCGACAGTGGAGTCCTTAAGCTCGCCAAGTAAACATTACTGACAATGTGATAAGAGGTAAGCTTGCAACCGTGAGAAGTGCTAACCAGCCTCGAATGAGGTGTGGGTATATGCGTGTAGTTGACACAGGTATCGGCTGCAGTATTTCTCGTTAGAACTGCAAAAACACGCGATGGCACGGTAATACTCTCACAATTTATTGCACAACGCATCCGAGCCAGCACCACGTGCAGAAATTCACAAAGCAGTAATTTTTGACTTCACTCTAACATGTGGACTTAAAAATAATTACGTACAGTCTACCGACGATGAGATTTAATTAAGCCTTTTCAGTTTTACAGCATCACCAGGTAATCAGACGTATAGGGTTTTGAATTCTGTGTATCTTTGATACTGTGATACAGTATCACATACATATGAAACATAAGAACATGTTTTAATTCATATGGGAGCGTTCAGTCATTAAACATACAGACGATTGTTTATGTATTTGGTTATCGTAATATATATCTACAATCTGTAATGAGCTGTTATTTAGAAAATACCTTCGACAATTAGAAACTCGCCACTAGTTCATGTTAAAGCAGCAGACTGTATGTCGATAACTGTTATATTTCAGTGAAAATAAAATGTTCAAAATATGTTACATAACCAGCATCTCTTAGAAATTGTGTTTGGGCGTACAATTACGAGAGCAAGTAAGGTACGCATAAAAGGTCTTTTCCGAGGAGGGGTCCGAGGTGTGTCATCAATCTTCTGACTGGTTGGACGTGGTTACCACCACAAGTCACAAGTTTTTGTCCTAAGCAATGTCTACATATGAGAATAGCACTTTTGCTTCCAACGTTCTCAATTATTTGTTGGATATTTCAATACACACATCAAAAAAAGTTTTGCATCACCCTGTTTCCGAGAGTTCCGGAACCCGTTCAGAAAATTGGAATAGAGATCAAAACAGACATCATTTCCTTTCCTTTTATTGCTCATGAAAATAACACATTGCGTATTGTACCACCATTCAGCGAGACCATCAGAGGCGATAGTCCAGATTGCTGTACACACGGATACCTTTAATACCCAGTAGCACGTCCTCTTGCATTGATGCATGCCAGTATTCGTCGTGGCATTCTATCCACAAGTTCATCAAGGCCCTGTTGGTCTAGATTGTCCCACTTCGCAACGGCGATTCGACTGCGATCCCTCAGAGTTGTTGGTGTGTGTAATCGTCCATAAACAGCCCTTTCCAATCTATCTCAGGCATTTTCGATAGGCTTCATGTCTCGAGAACTTGCTGGCCACTCTAGTCGAGCGATGTCGTTATCCTGGAGTAACTCATTCACAAGATGTGCACATTGTGGGCGCGAATTGTCGTCCACGACGACGAATGCCTCCCCAATATGCTGCCGATATGGTTGCACTATCGGTCGGTGGATGACATTCGCGTATCGTAAAGGCGTTACGGAGCCTTCCATGACTACCAGTGGCGTTCGTCGGCCCCATACAATGCCACCCTAAAACAGCAGGGAACCTCCACCTTGTTGTACTCGCTGGATAGTGTGTTTAAGGCATTCAGCCTGACCGGGTTGCCTCTAAACACGCCTCCGACGATTGCCTGGTTGAAGGCATATGCAACACTCGCCGGTGAAGAGAACGTGATGCCTATCTTGGGCGGTCCATCCGGCATGTTGTTGGGCCTATCTGTACCGAACTGCGTGTTGTCGTCGAAGGTCATGGTGGCGTTGCTGTCAGTGATACTCCGAGACATCATCCGTAGGTAGCGGTCATCCACTGCAGTAGAAGCCCTTCGGCGGCCTGAGCGAGGCATATCACTGACGGTTCTTACCTCTCTATATCTCCTCCATGTCCGAACAACATCGCTTTGGTTGACTTCGAGATGCCTGGACACTACCCTTGTTGAGAGCACTTTCTGGCAAAAAGTAGCTATGCGGACGCGATCGAACCATGGTATTGACCGTGTAGGTATGGTTCAACTACAGACAACAAAAGTCGTGTAACTCCTTCCTGGTGGAGTGACTGGAACTGATCGGCTGTCGGACCGCTTCCGCCTAATAGGCGTTGCTCATTCATGATTGTTTACATCTTTCGGCGGATTTAGGGACATCTCTGAACAGTAAAAGGGACCGTGTCTGTACATTTACGGTCAACGTCTGCCTCCAGGAGTTCTGGAGACCGGGGTGATGCAAAACTTTTTTTTTGACATGTGTACCTTTAAAGTTATTCCGTAATGACGTAATGCATGTCCTACGCTCCTGTCCTATTTTCTTTTCATATATACATCCACGGATCACGGTGCAGACATTTATTACTAGGTAATGGCTTATTAATGATTATGCACCTAGAGGAAGCCTTTCCCATCATGTGGATTAAGAGACTGACGTTTTTAATATGCTAATTCAAATATTATAATTCTCTTCTTTCCCTGTTTTGCCAATGCCAGTGGCTTCGTTCCGTGCAATTCTTTGCTTCAAAAGCACAGCCTCAAATCTTTGTTCCTCAAATTAAGGCCAATGTTTTTACTAGTAGACCTATTTCGGTTGTCAATGCCCTCCATGCCCGAGCTAATCTGCTTCTTATGCCTTTCTTGCTTCATCTATCACATGTTATTTTGCTTGCAACATAACAGAATTCATTTTTGTTAGTCTACTACACGTCACCATGTTGATGTTAAATTGATCGCTAACCTTATTTCTACTCCTCCTCATTGATTTTACCCTTCTCCAGTTTCCTCTCAATCCCTATTCTGTACTCAGTCCATTCAAAAGGTCGTGTAATTGTTCTTCACTTTCTCTGAGGATAAGGAAGTCATCTGCGAATCTTAGCAGTCGTATTCTTTCACCCTGAATTTTTAATCCACCTCTGAACCTTTCTTTCATGCTCTTCATTGCTTCCCAAATCTGTAGGCTGAACAGCAGGAGAGCAAAGTTGCATTCCTGAATTGGTTGTGTGATCTTCACTCCGAAGGCTGATTTGAAGAAACTCTTCATACTAGTGTAACCTGTGGAATCCTCTTCATCTATGTATTACTACCTACACCTACGTCCCATTGAATCTATTTACTGTATTCGAGCCTAGGTCTGGGGGAGTCGTAATAATAATTTGTAATCCTCACACTTCTTTCTATGGCCAAATTGACAATTCCTTAATATCTCAGAATGTGTCTCAAGGGTCGATTCCATCTTCTAGTCAACTTCTGTCACAAATTCCTTTTCCCTAGTTCACTGAACTGTCTCCTCATTAATTATTTTATCTACTCATCTAATCTTAAGCAATGGCCTATTAGCACCACATGCCAAAATTTACCAGTACCTTCCTGTCTGAACTGCTTATCGTCAACACATCACTTCCGTACAATGCTTCACTCCAGACAAATGCCTTCGGAAACGACTTCATAACACTTAAATTTACATTAGAAGTTAACAAACTCCTGCATTTCACAAATGCTTTGCTTGCTGTTGACAGTCTGGATTTCACATTCTCTTAATTCAGGTATAATCAACTATTACTTTTAATGTTCCATTTCCTAATCTGATTCCCTTAGTGTCGTCAGATTTCACTCGACTCTATTCTATTAATCATGTTCTGCTATTGTTGATGTTCATTTTGCAGTCTCTCTTCATGACACCGCCTTTTCCTTTTGACTGCTCTTCAATGTCCGTTACTATCTCTGAAATTGTTACAATTTTCCATTTCCCAATTTCTCCTAGGGCTTTTTTCACAGTTCTCAATGTACAGATTATATAAAACCATTGCTTTTTTCACTCCCTTCTCAAGAACGGCCTTCCTTTCACATTTGTTGGCTCTTATAACTGCAGTCTCGTTTCTTCAGAAGTTCCAAATTAACTTCCATACCCTGTATTGCATCCCTTCACAATTTATGAGACTATGTTCCATACAACACTGTCAAAAGCTTGTAAATGTAAGTTCACGTTCTTTCAACCTACATTATGCGATCAAAAGTATCCAGACACCCCCAAAAACATACGTTTCTCACATTAGGATGCATTTAGCTGCCACCTACTACCAGGTAATCCGTATCAGCGACATCAGTAGTCATCACACATCGTGAGAGAGCTGAATGGGGTACTAAGTGGAAGTTAGGGACTTCGAACGTCGTAGGTGACTTGGTGTCACCTGCGTCATACGTGGGTACGGGAGATTTCCACACTCTTAAACAACCATAGGTCCACTGTTTCCGACGAGATAGTGAAGTGGAAACGTGAAGGGACACGTACAGTACAAAAGTGTTCAGGCCGACCTCGTCTGTTGACTGACAGTTGAAGAGGGTCGTAACGTGTGATAGGCAGACATCTATCCAGACCATCACACATGAATTCCAAACTGAACCAGGAACCAGTGCAAGTACTAAGGCGGGAGGTGTGAAAACTTGGATTTCATGGTCGAGGGGCTGCTCATAAGCCACACATCGCGCCGGTAAATGCCAAACGACGCGTCGCTTGATGTAAAGAGAGTAAACATTGGACGATTGGACAGTGGAAAAACGTTGTGTGGAGTGACGAATCACGGTACACAATGTGGCGATCCGATGACAGAGTGTAGGTATGGCGAATGCCCGGTGAATGTCATCTGCCAGCGGGTCTAGTGTCAACAGCAAAATTCGGAGGCTGTTGTGTTATAGTGTGGTCGTGTTTTTCATGAAGGGGGCTTGCAACCCTTGTTGTTTTGTGTGGCACTATTACAGCACAGGCCTACATTGATGTTTTAAGCAGTTTCTTGCTTCCCATCGTTGAAGAGGAATTCGGGAATGGCGATTACATCTTTCAGATCGATCGAGCGCGCTCATAATACACGGCCTGTGGCGGAGTGGTTACACGACAATAACATCGCTGTAATGGATTGGCCTGCACAGTCCTGGCCTGAATTCTATAGTTCACCTTTGGGATGATTTGGAACGCAGACTTCGTGCCAGACATCACCGACCGACATCGATACCTCTCCTCAGTGCAGCACCCCGTGAAGAATGGGCTGCCCTTCCCCAAGAAACATTCCAGCACCTGGTTGAGTGTATGCCTGCGAAAGTGAAAGTTGTCATCAAGGCCATGGGGTGGGACAACACCATATTGAATTCCTGCATTACCGATAGAGGGCGCCACGAACTTTAAGTCATTTCAGCCAGGTTCCGCATACTTTTGATAACATAGTATATTTTCTTGAATATGTAACAGGGTTAGAAGTGTCTCGTTTGTTCATACTTTTCTCTGGAATATAAACCCATCTACCTCAACGTCAGATTCTACCAGTTCTCATGTAGATAACTCTTGTCAATATTTTGCAACCATGACTTATCAGACTAATGGTTCGGTAGTATTAATACCTGTCAATGCGTGCCTTCTTTTTAATTGTATTTGTAACAGTCTTCCTGAGGTCTGAGGGCATTTCTGCTACGTCGTACATATTGCACATCGTGTGGATACACTTTGTCATTTCTGTCTCTCCAAAAGATTCGTAACACAGAGGGGAAGTCGTCAACTTCAAGGGCCTTGCTTCCGCTTGGGACATCCACTGAGCTCTCAAATTATTCTCACAGTATCATAACTTCCTTCTCATCTTCACCTATTTCTCCATTTGCTTCCTATAAATAGTTATGACGTTTGTTTCCTGTATATAGATCCTCAGTGCGTACATTCGTTCAACCCCCTATGAGTAAGGTCGTAAAAGGCCAATGATGTTTATGGCATTCAATGCCTCGCATATTGTCTTACATGCAGCCACATTTTTAGCTGCTAATGGTAACAAGGAACGGGACCAGATGTACACAATGGTGAGCACAGCATGAGGCTACGGAGCGTAACTGAACTTTTCAGTTGAAGAGTTATTCACAATAGTACTACAATGCTGGTGGTGTTGATATAAAGCAGAACAATAGCAACGATAAACAAAACAAAAATGCATTATATCTTCAACAATGGTCGCCGAAGCTAACATCCCGTCAGAAAGGAAAACAACGAGTTTTGCAGAGTGAGAAAGAAACGGCAGATGAAGTATTAGTCTTTCTACAAGGTGAGACAGGGGAATGTGGTGTCGTGTACGCTTTACCGTGTACATGAGGAGTACAGTGATGCCCATAAGGGCTTAACAAGTGAAAGTGACATTGGAACAGGTGTCGAGCCATGTAGTTCATCATCCATGCCGGGCAGAGCCACAAATCCCGTGTGCAATGTAACGTAGTAAAGGACGATCGTTGTCCAACGAGCAGATACTAAACATAAATGCATACATGGAAATCATATTCAGCATAGGAAAAAATCCTACGAATAGATGTCGAATGAGGCCACAGCAATAAGACCATGTAATGCATAAGAAAAACTACGGATATTCAAGAGAGGACAAGACGAACTTTTTAGAAAAAATGGTATTTGCACGTTTCAATTATGCTCTATATGATTTACAGGTTGTGAATGGTAGTGACCTACTAAGTTATGCAAATCGATTTGCGCACGACGTTGGTATCAGTGATTTCAACGAAAGTGGTTACACAACTTCAAACATTGCTACAGAATTGGGAGACGTAAGATAATGAATCATCGTTCGGTAAATACAATTATGCCAATTGTTAATCTGGTTGGTAAATAAAATTAAATGATCCAATCGCATTGTTGGCCGGGATGTCCCTGTCGGGGTCGGCCGCCAAGTGCAAGTCTTATTTCCTTCGGCGTCACACTGGACGACCTGCGACCGCTGATGAGGATGAAAAGATGATGAGGGCAACACAACACCCAGTCTACGATCGGAGAAAACCTCTGACCCGGCTCGGAATCGAACCCAGGCCCAGTGCAAGCAGTCGGAAAATCAGGATGGTAAATTGGCTGGGAAATTATTTATTGCGATGGAAGAGGCTGGAGGTTACTAGATGCTCAATGTCCTGTCCACCACATCTAAAAAGAATGTAGGCGTCCTTTTTAAGTAGTTGGGTGCCCCACAAACATCATGATCATCATCCTTTTTAAGTAGGTCAAAATGGGTATGGATCTTCATAATCAGATTTATCTTATATCCTGTAATACAGTAAACGTCCTTGGAGCCATTGATTTCTGCAGGTACTCCAACTTACGGCCACTTTCTGTTGATATTTACGCTAAATGCTGTTATGTTGTATTCCTCAGTTGTACCCAGATTTCTCCCAACACTGTGAGCCTCTCTTGCTCATCTGCAATGGCTTTTCTTTTTTCAGTAGTAGTTTATATTCTTATATATTGTTCATAATTTATTGCAGTTGTTTTCACCAGTGGATCAAACACTTCTTGACTTCTATATCTTCCATTTCTAGTTTTCTTTTGTCTACACATAACAAATTAACTTTTCTTAAAGAAATAATTTCTTTGGTAGGGAGTAGTTTAAGTTTTTCCAATACATTGGTTCTTTTCCTTCAAAGCTGCAGAATAATGTTATTAATTTATATCTTTATTCAGCTATATTTTGAGGAATAACGTCCTGGGTATATAAACATATTTTTTGCAGCTTTAATGTGGATGTTATGTAGAATACTTGTGTTGTAATTTTGGAGTTTGCAAATATAATATCCATAAGTTTTATGAGTAAATAATTACAACTATTGGCAGACAGCACATATCTTACAATATTTTCTTCGTCTGGATTGTCTCAGAGGTTTCAAATGGTTCAAATGACTCTGAGCACTATGGGACTTAACATCTGAGGTCACCAGTCCCCTAAAACGTAGAACTACTTAAACCTAACTAACCTAAGCACATCACACACATCCATGCCCGAGGCAGGATTCGAACCTGCGACCGTAGCGGTAGCGCGGTTCCAGACTGAAGCGCCTAGAACCGATCGGTCACCCGGCCGACCTCAGAGGTTTATTTGTGCTGCAGACAACCTGCAAAACAATATTAAACATAACACAGCAAACGTTCAGTAAGCTATCCAATAGTTTGCAGCTAACAGAAGGGATTGGTACAGAATACAGGAGAGCATATTGTAAATACTTTTTGTTCGTGTTTAATACACTTGGAGAGTCTTGCAGTGGATCAAACACAGAGTTCAGAGTGTAGTTACAAATCTTAGATCCCACTCTGTAAAAACCATTTCTTTAGCTAAGTAAGGTGTTAAAAGCTTCTCATTGATGCACCTTTGGGAAATTAACAAGATAGTTATCGCTATCTGTGTCGACTTCTGGGCTTCTGATTTGACGTATAAATTTGCTGTGTATTTATTTCCCCAACTCGAGATCATCTACATTAAGTAGCCCATCCTAAGTTCCTTATCATTGTTAACAACCTGACTGCATTTGCTTGGTGGCCTTTCTACAAAGAAGTTGTGGTTAGTTGTTAGGTAATTATACATCTACATTTTGCCAAAAGTCCAACCAAAATTTTCAGTTGTAAGCAGACCCACAGGGTAAAAGTTGTTTACAACGATCTGCTGTAGTATCCCACCAGTTCATTCATTAGTACAGTGATTTTCGTGCCAGCCAGTTCCACTTTATACAGTACAACCATAGAACCTTTGTATTTCTTCGATACGGTTTCCTGTGTTTCCTTCCCTTTTTTTCCAGTATGCCTCTTGCTGCCACATGGTCGTTCCCATGCAGGAGTAATGGCAGTTCTGTTCTGATGCTCTGTCTCGCAGAGATGAACTTGAAGAATTTACCACATAAATAATTGTTAAAAGGGCCACACGTTTCCTTCTTTAACGTTACAGACCGTCCATTCTCTAATTGTTCTTGTCATTCCCGCTGATCACAGTCCTTACCACCGTATCACCATTATGTGGCCACGAAACATTTCTGTATTCTTGCTAAGGAGCAAGCTAGTTTCGTTCTAATTTATGTTACCAATGTCACTAACAAGATCGTCCACGTTCTCGAAGAATAAACGCAAACCTAAGAATTCGTCAGTTGGTTTCATCTTCTTCTCTAATAGTTGAGAAATCTTATATACTTTTTGAGATGCCATATAGACACATTCCACTACAACATACAATTGATCGGTTACAGCTATCAGAGCTTTATATACTCTAAAGATCTAAGATGGCGGCACATTTTATCACGTAGTCACTGTGGAGCACAGTTCAAGGGTTTGCCACTAGTACATGCTCCAAACATTGCAAGATAGTGCTGGTGGGAAACTGAAAAATGTAAGCAGGTGGTCGACGGAAATTAAGAAAAAGTTATTACATTTCGATCACTGCAGGGCAGCCAAATACGACTGAAAATGCAAACTGGCTGCGCAAGAATAGCTACAGCACAAATGCAAGGCTGTAGATTCGTCCATAGCTAGTAAAAAGGTTGATGCCGCCTATAGGAAAGTTAGAGAGAACTTTGGAGAAAAGTGAAGCAACTGTAGGAATATCAAAAGCTCATATGCCAAGACATCTATGAGAACTTTAGCTCACTTTGTTAACATATGTGTTGCCATGTTAGCAAGAAGTGCCCTATCCATGACGTTACAGGCCTTGCTGTCCTTATCACTGATTTCATCGCTCTTATCACTGATGTTATCAGCCTTAACAACGATGTCGTCATCATAACGTGACAAGCCACGCCCTCCTTACTATGACGTTACTCAGCTCCCAAGAAGCCACAACTTATTTCTTGTAATAGTAGCAAATATTAAAACTAAACAACCAGCTACAGCATAGTATTTTAGCAGTCATGAAAATGTATCAGCTAATCACAACGTAGCCAAAACGCAGCCATCTTTGTCGTACGAAAAAGTCACCAAGAAGCAGAATTTTTGTGCTTTGTTCAAATATATTTATCCGAAAAAATACGTAAAGAGTGTGACTGGCTATATTTTAAAATACACACACACACACACACACACACACAGGTTTACATCGTGAACTTGCAGCTCAATCACCACTTCTAAGCAGCCGAGTTCAATGTTTGTACAATACTTAGTGTGAAGTACAACGGGTATTCTAATTAAATATTTTCCACATTTAAATTGTTCTGCGATGCTTGTCAACTGTCACAATGTTAATTCAGGTTCTGCAAAACTACGTCAGCAGTGCAATGATTAGATCAAGTGTCACAACGTTATTTTAAGCACACATAAATACACACACACTCACACGTGTCCAGTTTGTTGTCTGAGAGATGATAATGAACTCACAAATAATGTGCCCCAATGGTATTTCCATACGTAAATTGTTACAATACATATGTTGTCTGAACACAACATTTTGAATAAAATACCAGCACCATTACACCTTTTGTTTTGGAAACCACGACCGATTTTTTTTTACCCCAAGGTCACTATCGAGCTGTATCGATATAGTATCGAAAAACAAGATATAATGGAATTGATTAAATAGCGAAGAGTGTAGCAATAGACACCATGCGTTAACGTTAGTGAATAATTCGTCCACAAACTTCTTGAAAGCAGAATAAAAATATTGTTGCAAAAACTCGCCAATTATATTAAAAAAGAGAAATATGTAACATTAACTAATGTTGAAAAACAACTCGTTAACAAAGTTCATAAAATAGCATAACAACACAAATATAATAAAAGCTCGTTTACAGTCTGCGAAATAGAAATATACGTCAGGTGTCCTGAGAGAACACAGAATGACTGATGACATATGCAAGGAGGTCACTGGGAGGGCTTGCAGTGGCCAGGGAAGAAACCAGGGAGAGGAAGCTGACGAAAAGAATACCGATGCGATTCGATGTTTTAGTAACAAAATAAAATACAGAATGCTATACCATTTAAAAGTGTAATGTAGATACACGAGAAAAAGACACGTAGAAAGTGGTATTGTGAAAAAGGTGAAGTTCAAAGATCCAAAGACGAACTGAGTGTCCATCCAGGAAACCGGCTAAGGCAAACATCTACTTGAGATTCGGCAGGCAACTTCCCTTGATGACAACCCTTCTTACCAGATAATAACAATGCACACACGATCTGAGCTTGAAATGGAGCTTCTTAATAGACAGTCTACGGTAAGCTTTCCGAAGATATGGAACACAGCTGTAATTAGTCGAGGGCTGAGTTGCCTAAAAATCAGCTGGAAATGAGTTGAGGGTCGCTTGTAGTAGAGAATACGCATGGGGAAGACCTATTTTACGATTCCGTCTTAGGTCACCATATGTTCCTAAGTGGATATTTATTCACTGAAAATGGGTATGTCAACGCTGGCTCCACTCAGTATCAAAAGTATCGCACAGTATTAACAGTACCTTAAGACCGCATCAGAACACTCGCCACCAGGAACAGACCAACTAGAACAATAACAATTTGTCCATTTTATTTGGACTGTTGAGCTCCGTGGCCGTGGATAATGATATTTCACTGAAAAAATACGGCAACCAGCCACTTTTTAATGCGTTTTTTTTTACGCCAATATCCATTTCGGGTTTGCACCCATCTTCAGCTGGCAAATTACATGGATATTCAGTTACTACAGTAGTACAATCTCGACAGCAGTTTGGATGCTGCAGCAGGCCTGTGCAAAAGCAGTGACTCCAATCATTTACTCGCGAAATTGAAGTAAATGATTGGAGTCGTTGCTTTTGCACAGGCCTGCTGCAGCATCCAAACTGCTGTCGACATTGTACTACTGTAGTAACTGAAGATCCATGTAATTTGCCAGCTGAAGATGGGTGCAAACCCGAAATGCATATTGGCGTAAATAAAAAAAAACGCATTAAAAAGTGGCTGGTTGCTGTATTTTTTCAGTGAAAAGACCAACTAGACATTCTACAAACGATCTTAGTTATCATTCTACGGTTGCAGGTTCGAATCTGACCTCGGGCATGGATGTGTGTGATATCCTGAGGTTAGTTAGGTTTAAATAGTTCTATGTCTAGGGGACTGATGTTAAGTCCCATGGTGCTTAGAGCCATTTAAGCTATTCACTCAATACAGGACTGGTCCATAATGGAATTAAGATAAGTGAAGTGCACAGTCAGCTACTGCCAAGGGCCACCTTAACAATAATTAAGTTATGTACAATTTGTCTATTTAGGGTCGGTGGCTGATGTGTTGGTTGCTGGTATATCACGATGTAACGCAGTTCAGGTGCTAGGGTGTGTATGCAGTAGTGATGGTGGCAGGTGTCGGATAAACAATCCCGACAGGTAAACAATCCTGGCTGAGAAATTCTTTTATTCACAAGAGTTACAGTGATGGAATCGGAGCTGACTTCTGGCATCCGTGACGGCGAAGACAACATCTGCCGAAGGATGCTGCCGTTAGCAGTAGTCAGACTTGCGACCTAACATCCCAAAGATGTTCGGGCTCACATGTGGTTCCTCTTCGTCGAAATGTCTTGGCTTAATCTCGACAAGGTGTTAAACCCCACGTGTCGTATTATACGACCTAAATTAGACACTTGTGACCCTTTGGTTAAATTCTCTGGCTGATGGCAAATTTGCGAACAACCGTAATAACAATATCGGGAGGTAAATTAACGACCTTTAAATGGTGTGGGCCACACAGTTGCGATTTGGTTAAAGTAATCTTTATTCAGAAAGCAAAATAATAGTGAAAGTGGTCGTATTTCAAATTACAGTTACACTAGAGCGCATATCAATCTGACACAGTTCGATCATTCACAATCTCATCGCGGATTACAAGTCCATTACTCCACCTCGTTAACTAGAGTTCACACCAGGCCACTTAAGTCCCGCAATACCACATAATACGAAATTTTCTAAGCCGTTTCACTTCCTGGCTACCTGAACACCGTCCGTCCGCTTTCGCGTCTCACTGCCGGTCTCGGGCCGTGTTTCTCGCGCGCCGAATATCCTCGCTCAACTAACTAAGGCAGTTCCCTTCCCTCATGCCGTCCATCTGATTGGCTATAGGTTATTCTATACTATTTTACATTTTAACATATTTCAATAATCTAAACTTGACCACTTTCACGTTCTAAATAAAGTAACAATAATATCCATTACATAAATCAATAACATTTCCTTCTCAGCTCTGGATGCCACGGCCAGTAGCCTTGCATCAATGTGCTCTCTGATAAATAAATAAAGAACAAAAGTAACTATTATGCACTAAACTTTACAACAAATATTCTATTACCTGAAGATTGAATAAGGTGTCATGCTGTCATCGCTCAATGTGTTGTGTGTGGAGGAAATGATGATCTGATGCTTAACTGAAAATACTGGTAATTTAAATTTATTATATCTTTTAAACAAATAAAGTTACAGAGTTGCTATTTACAGCATTTGTCATTTTAATGGTGATCTTTTATATGAAAGGTCGATCGTTAAAATCGACGAAAGTGTTCAGATTGTAGCATTCAGGTCTTTGTTTCAAAACTTCCTAATTTCACTTTAACAGTAAATTCTAAACTATTATAGGTATGATCAATATTCAAGTTTTATTGCGATCACCATGAAAATGTATGCAGGATGGTAAATTAAAATTACAGTGGCTTCATTCCCTGAATTACTACAGAATTAAATATTTTTCATAAATGTTTCCCTTTACGGCCGATCTTAGGTCCGCCATATTTAACAGTGCTGTGTCTCCCTGGCCACAAACAGCTTCTACGGGGTTTCCCTAAGACGTAGGTTGTCGTCTGTCTCACTTGCACACTACAGTGCTTAGGCCTCATTCAACACAACAGACGCCTGTGAGTTTCCCCATCTCGTGATGAAACTGCACTTTTTGTGGCACACGGTCTTGGACGACAGGGTTCGTTTCACAATTCCTGAAGGCTGACACCTTCTGCTATATACTTAAATTAGATCAAAATGCTCCTTAACTCACACACCTCCACTTTATTACATGTTGGCGTGACATATATGTTATGAAGTAGCACCCAAATTTACAAGACACAAACGCATAATACAATAACATAAATATCCTATGCGGCAGATCAATAGTGTAATTGTTTGGAGTGGTGTTGATGCAGCATGCTTTAAATTTAAAGAAACTTATATCTAACATAAATTATGAATTGTGGCATATTAATTAAATGCCAAATAAAACTATACATTTCTCAAAATCAACTCTCTATTGAAATGCCGCAGAAATATCAGCGCCATTGCTCTCACTTTCACAGAAACTTTTCGTCACTATGACGTCTCCAACGGCGCTCCACGGATTTGAATCCGAGTACTCAGCCAAATTCTGTATGGCTCTGGATTCCATCGCCATCGTTTTGCGGGAACAAATCTTTTGAAATTCGAATCAGGTGTAGATACCAGAAAACAAACATTTTCCGAAATCACCCAGGATCTTCAAATGGTTCAAATGGCTCTAAGCACAATGAGACTTAACATCTGAGTCATCAGTCCCCTAGGCTTAGAACTACTTAACCCTAACTAACCTAAGAACATCACACACATCCATGCCCGAGACAGGATTCGAACCTGCGACCGTAGCAGCCCCCTGGTTATGGACTGAAGCGCCTAGAACCGCTCGACCACAGAAGTCGGCACCCAGGATCGGCAATGAACTCTTTCCCCAATGGAATCGATATAAACGGATCTACACAGTGAACAATTGATTTACAGCTTTTTCAAGATGCTCGTAAATTCTTCAATGGTTCTGAGATGTTATTCAAGTCCCACTAGAGACATGCATGTGGTGACTGATTCCCAATCGGCTTCATAGGCAAATGAATCTTTTCTTTTTATATAAATAATTCCCTTAGAGCTAACAAGCAAACAACAAATGTGGACAAATCTCACCCCTCGTTTAATTCTGTGCAGTAAAGCTGCGTAAACAAATCGATACTCCATACAACAATACGTTATTCCCTAAAAATATTCTCAGGTAAGTAGATTAACATACATCTGTGTTCCTAGGTAATCACTATTAATTATCATTTTCCAAATTTCTCCGACGTCCTTGCACCCAAATTCCCGTGACCAGAACTTATAATTTTGATATTACAAGAAACAAAAAGCATTAAAAACATAAGCCCAACTCGTACATACACGTAAGTAAATCCCTTTTATACCCCCAAAATCCTAATTTATATGCATACTGTGCACTGATTTTTGACTTGAAACCATCCATCAAATAATTGAGTGCTCCAACCTCCTCGCACCCAAATGTGCATCTAAACTATCTCTTTATAACTGCACAGACTTTGTGACAAAAAAATCTTTATGTGACGAAACAACAAACAAGGTGCAATAAATTCTGAAATTAAACATTGCAAATTACCCCTCCAAATAATCTTTAATCTAAACACAGATATACCTATTTCTTCACCGACTTTCCCCTTCTCGTTGTACAGTCTCAATTCAGTCACATTTCTTAATCCCATAAATTTTCCTGAAACAGGATATTCGCGTCGGTAGGATGCGGACATTGTGCCACTACAAATGGCCCATAGTACAGCTCAAACGTTTTATTATTATTATTATTATTATTATTATTTCTCCATCCACTTCGTTGGACTTTTCTTTCGTACGTACTAGGACTTTGTCTCCCATTTTGTGTTTAACTGGTTTGTACCGCCCATTCTTACTTTCCGGTGCCCACTTCTCCATACGAGATTTTAACGCCTCCTCCCCATAAGCGGCCGACTCAGCCTGGCGTTGCGGGAACTCCACAATTTCCGTTAATAGAAATTTCGAGTTTGACTCCCGTCATCACCTCCAAGGGCGAATATCCAGTTACGTTACTCTTCACGCTGTTTAGAACTTCCTCAAATGAACGTACGTATTCCACCCACTTTGAGTGTCTATCAAGCGCATATGTCCGACACAGATGTCCAACTTCTCGCATATACCGCTCGTAAGGGTTACTCAGCGGGTGTTTTTATACCGTAGTCGTTCATAAATTTGTTCCAAACGTTTGATGTAAATTGAGATCCGTTGTCAGATCACAGCCGGGTTTGATTACGTTTTTAAAGAAATCCTTTTCTGATTTGGCTATGAGTGTCTTGCTGTTATCTTTCCGCATCGGATAGAGTTTAATAAATTTTGAAAAGAGGTCCACAACAACAAATATGTACTTCGTACCGCCACGTCCTGTGGGCAGTGGGCCAAAATTGTCAAGCGCCAGTGACTCTCCTACCTTGGTTGATATTGCACAGGGTGTTTATAAATGAATATCGGGGTTTTAACGCTTTATAATGTTTATTACATTAAACTTACAGTTATAAATGATATGTCAAATGAAAGAGCAACTCAAACAGTTTTACAAAGAATCTTATATATGTTCAATGTGAGCACCGTTTGTCACAGGGCAAAGATCAAGTCTTTAGCCGAGTTCTTCCCAAACGTTGATAATTGTGTCTTCAGTGATTGTAGCAACAGCTGATTCAACCCCGTTTCTTAATTCAGGGAGGTCTGCTGATAGCGGAGACACGTACACACCATCCTTGATGAAGCCCCAAAGAAAAAAATCGCGTGGCGTTAGGTCGGGTAAACATGGAGGCCATGCACAGCAAGCCCTGTCATTGGGCCCCTTGCAGCCTATCCAGCTCTCGGCTATAGACGTGATGTGTGCCATATGACAAATGGTGCTTATACTGAACATTTATTTCTTGGTAAAACTATTTGAGTTGCTCTTACATTTGACATATCATTTATAACTGTAACTTTAATATAATAAATATTATAAATCGTTAAAGTTCCGATATTCATTTATAAACGCCCTATACTTCGCATTTCCACTTGTTGAGATATAGTGCAATGTTTTACTCGCTGACACCGATCACAGGCAGCCAGCTGTGCTCGTACTCGTCTGCCGAGGTTATTACTGTGAATGTGTTACTCTAAAAGTACCGTGCACTTCTGGGTCCCGTAATGACCATAACTTACATGGACGTAATCTATCAGCTGTTCCACATATTTGTGTGGGAAACACAGTCTCCAGTGAACCGTCTTCTCGTCTCTTCTGCGAAACTGTACACTCTTGTGGATCTTAAAACAGAGGGGTATTTTTTCTTAGCCCGTGCTGTCAAAGTTGATTTTGATATTCTTCAGTTCATGGTCATCATTTTGCGCTCTCCGCATATCCCTGCAGACCGCAGGAATTCCCTTTTCCCCCGGTACTCCTTCCATGTACAGCAGCTGAAATTCGTTCTCTGTCTCCTCCCTTCCATTGTCTTCCTCTCCAACGGACACCCGCGACAGAGCATCGGCAATACGGTTCTCGGTCCCTTTAATGTAACTTTTCTGGTAACTAAATTGCTGCAGAAACATTGCCCAGCGCAACAAATGGTCGTTTAGTAATCTACAATCTTGCAGGAAGCTAAGGGCCTTAAGATCAGATAGCATTGTTGCCTCTCTACCTTCCAAATACATACGGAACATTTTGAATCTATACACGACTGCAAGCAACTCCTCAATTATATGCGGCACCCGTGTATGTGTTTGTTGAGTATGCGGCTGGCGAAAGCCACACTCGTGTTCTATCTTCCCGTAGATTTGTTTTTCTTAGAAGATTTCGCAGACTATCCCATAACCTGAACTGTCCGAAGACAAACAGAACGGAAATGTCATAGTGGGATATGGTTCAAATGACTCTGATCACTATACGACTGAACTTCTGAGGTCATCAGTCGCCTAGAACTTAGAACTAATTAAACCTAACTAACCTAGGGACATCACACACATCCATGCCCGAGGCAGGATTCGAACGTGCGACCGTAGAGGTCGCTCGGTTCCAGACTGTAACGCCTAGAACCGCACGGCCACTCCGGCCGGCATATCGGGATAATATAGCATTTTCCTCGCACACAGTTTATCCTTTATGTTCTGAAATTCCTTTCACATTCCTCGGTCCATTTCCAGGATGTGTTTTTCTTTAATAATTTAGATAAACTTTGGTTATTCATTCCTCTATCCCCAAGATTTGTCGATAAAACCCACATAATCCGAAGTATGATTTTCATTGCTTTCTGTTGGTTGGTCTTTTACAATCTGTGATTGACATTATTTTCTGGGTACTCAGTAAAATACCATCAGATGTAAGAGTGTGTCCTAGAAACCGAAGTTCCCCTCGGACAAATTCCCATTTGGCAATCTTTAACGTCATCCCTCATCCTCTTAAGGCCATAAGCACTTCCTCTAGTAATTTACAGTGTTCGTACCAGGATTCCGTCGCTATTAAAATGCCGTCCACATAGATTATCAACTTACTCATTAAGCTTTCTCCTAAGATCTGGCTTAGCGCTCTAAAAAATACTGCCACTGAAATCATGAAGCCGAACAGTATAACCATAAACCGGTACTTCATCCTTCGATAAGAAAGTTGTGTGACGTCTGCTTTCTTCTGCCAGTGGAATTTGCAAAATCCTGAGGTCAAGTCAACGCTAGACATCAATTTTATGTTCCTGAAGTTTTGCAGTAGTTCCTCCGTATTACCAGGCTTGTCGAGTTGTCTCACAATTACCTTATTTATCGTACATGGATATAACACCATTATAACCTATTGGTATTTTTTCTTTGCAATTACAATTACAATAATCGCTCCTACACTGCTCTATAATCTCCCATTCTAGCATTTGCCTTAACCTGGCCCTGACGGCTTCCCGATCAACAATATGAATTATATAGGGCTTGCACTTAATCGGCTCGTGTGGTTTCATTTTAATGGAGTATTCGAAGTCTGTTACTTTACCGGGACGATCAGAAAGTATTTCCGTATAACAGCACAACTATTCACATAACTCCTTTTTCTCTACCTCCGATATACCCACAACTGTATCTACTTTCCTTTACCTTGTCACACATGTTGTTCTCTTCATCCCGGTCATGTGTAATGGTGTGCACAATCTGGTTGTCCCCCGTGAAAAGATGCTTACATTTTACGTACCTTTTTTCATCCTTAATTTTAAAATCCAAGCGCCTTCCCACGCAGTGAAGTGAAGTTTTATATTTACATAAAAAATCTGTTCCCAGCAACACATCTTTTATAAGTCCATTCACTACAAAGCATCCTATACTAAAATGACTCTCCTCGCACTTCAATTCCAAGAGTACTTCTTAAAACCACCAACTGCCGTTTTAATTTTTACACTATTTTCAGGCAATAACACTAATTTCTTATTCTTTGCCGTATGTACAAAATCATCCGATACTGCCGACACATTACTTCCAGAATCGAGCAGGACGTCTACTTTCTCGTCATTTGCTTTAATTTCAATGATATGCTGAACATTAATCATTTCTTTTTGCTATAAACACTATTACCTCAATGAATCATTCTCTATGTCTCTGGGTTACATCACCTAAATTGTAGCTACAGCGTCGTGCAATTTCCAAATCAACAGTACCACTAAATTCCACTGCGCTTTGATTTAAACCTGAGCGTAATACCTTTTCCTCTCCTATACACTTCTGCGCCACATTAACTTCAGATCTCACATAAAATTCAGATTCACATTTATTCTCAAACATTCAAGATCCACATATCCATCCAGACTTTTGGGTTCACATTCATAAGTAGAAAGATACGCACAGATTTCTTTCTCTGAAGTATCAATACCAGCAGCTTCAACTTTCGTAACTTCAGCACATAAAACATTACTACCTTCCTTCAAAAATAATTCACCAATATCCGCCGATACACACACAGATTCATCAACGGCTGACTAGACTAATGGTACTCCGCCCTTATTAACCTCCTAGACAACCTTCACCGTCACAATATCACCTGAAACATCACCACCTTTATCACTATAATCGTTACCGTTGGTTAGAACCTCTTCAGAATTTTCCATATCATCTAACTCCCCCAAATTCAGCTCCACCTCAGCCTCCTTGTGGCACATAGAATCTTTCATTATATTAACATTCACATACTCTTTCGTCTCACATTCATAAAACAAATCATTTAGCCGTGAATCGTCGTCATCGCCTTTATCGTTATCTTTCATTATCTTAGGATTACTCCTTTTACGTACGATCTGATTTGAAACTTAACCTATTTGATTCTCATCTCTTACTAATTTCATTTCAGTATTCTGCGCCTTTCTGCCGATTTATTGGCACCTGTCACATTTCCGTTTACTCGCGTCCTATTCATCGCCGGGTTATTTTGCCATCTCTGGACCTGGGATGCGGCGAAACTTAGTTTCTCGATCTTCCATCATGCTGGTTCATTTCGCCAAGTGCCGTAGCCTCAAATCTACGTTCTTTGTGTCGGTCCGTGTCACTAAAGTATGTGTTCCTATTACTCCTTTGAAATTTATCACTGGATGTGTTTGTGTTCTTGTTACCGTTCCCCTTATCACAACTGTTTTTCGCGTTCCGTTGTTAACTTCTTGGATGCCTTTCGTAGTCCTTAATCGGACTGTAGTTATGATTTCCTCTGCAAGAACTATTTGTCTGCTTACTTCGCGGTTTAAATTTCAACGTCCGTTCTAATTTTTCTACAAAGTACAAAAATTCGTCTATTGAGTTGCTAGTACTGTGCACTAGATCCCACTGCAAATTTTCCGGAAACCGCATTTTCAGTGTCGTAATTTCAGTAAGCACTCCAAATGGACGTTACACATGCATTAATCTCGAAAGTTCACCTTTACAAAATTCTCGCATCGACTCGTTCCCGTATTTAAATGTTGGCCAGTTCAGAAACTCATTTTGGAGTCGCGTTTGCTTCGCTTCACACCGGAACTTGATCAGGAAACTGCTTTCACATATTTCGTATGTAGTGAACGTATCACTGTGTATATTTTCCCACGATTGCGGCTCATCTTCCAAATGTCTTTTCACGAATCTTGTCTTCGACTCGTCGGACATTCCCCTTATAAAGCCATCCCTGCACGCTGCTAGAAAATTTACTGGGTGATATTTCCCGTTATTCCAAAACATTTGACCGTTCCCGAGTTCATCAACACTGATCACTGTAGAGGTTTGATGTTTAGCTAAAGAATTCAACTCGCTTTTTATTTCATTGATTTGCTTTTTAAATTATACTTGTTTCAGATTCTACTTGTTTCTTTATCTACTCCTTTCTCCCCTTTACCTATTCGAACAGATAAATTGCTAATAGCCTCTCTCGTTTGAGACATTAGAGTATCTTGCCTACTCATACAATTTCTTGCGTTCCCTCCCAGATCCGCATGCAACTTCTCCGCCTTATCACTGAAATTTTTCTCCCCTTGATCTTCCTTAGAGTCAAGTATCCATACTTCATCAGAAATTTTGCCTATTTCATCCCAAATAGTCTCTAATTTTCGTCTATCAATTCCTCGATTCCACTAGTAATTTTACCTTCTTCGTCTTTCACAACCGAATCTACTTAGGATTGAACCGAATCAATTCTTAAATTTACAGCCCCCATACCGGTTTTAACAGAATCAATATTGGATCCCAAACCTTTTATCATTTGCATTAATTGCGGTATTATGTCTCCCCCAAATTCAACTCCCTTGCCTGATTTCGGACTATTTGCCGTACAAAATTCACTGCCGATCACGCTCTCCCGCTCCGACTTCGGGCTAAGCGATTCGCTAGTATTTTCGGACCCACACAAACTGGCCGACTGCTTAATATTAGCAACGTCTATTATTGACGATTGAACTACAGAATCATACATACTCTGGCACACCAGCACAGGTACTAAGCTTTGTGGTGCTGCATCCTTCAACCATGGTATTGCTGCCGACGTTGCAGTTGAAGCCAACGCTGAAGATCTCGTAGCCCATGCCGTGGTACGGCAACCGATGCTGCGCGATGAATCGCCGTTGTAGATGCCGCCGCTGGCTGGAACCACGTGCTCCCTATGTCGCCTCATCTTCCGCGTTACTTTTTTATCACTCCTAACCACTGCTAAAACTCGGTGCACACAACTCACACAACTGTTGGAAAATTCGTAGCTCAGAGCCCCCACGCAAACTGCCTAAACTGACACAGACTTGGGACCTAAATCACAAAAAAAAATGGTTCAAATGGCTCTGAGCAGTATGCGACTTAACTTCTGAGGTCATCAGTCCCCTAGAACTTAGAATGGCCCTAGATCACAGAATGTCGTTAACTGTGATAATTACAATTGTAATTTCACAAATATTAAAATACCTAATATTCAGTTCTGCACCGAACTCACATTCAACTTTTGCGAGAGGTTCTGCATATTGAAGTTCAGATAAAATACTTTGCAGAATTCAGATCCAATTCTAAACTTTCCAGAGTTCATATTCCGTAACTACCACTTTCCAAAATCCAATCCTGTTCCAACACTTTCCAAGATTCTTATCACTCAACTAACACATCCCAAATACCTATCCCGGACGAGGCCCCAATTGCGAGCTAACATCCCAAAGATGCTCGGACTCACATGCGGTTGCTCTTCGTCGAAAAGTCTTGGCTCAATCTTGTCTAGGGGTTGAACCACACGTGTCGCATTACACGACCTAAATTAGACACTTGTGACCCTTTGGTTAAATTGTCTGGCTGATGGCAAGTTTACGAAATTGTATTAAATATACAACGTTAACAAATGACTACAGTAACAACAATATCGAGAGGTAAATTAACGATCCATTAATGATGTAGTGCACACCGTTGCCATTTGGTTAGAATAATATTTATTCCGAAAGCAAACTAATAGCGAAAGTGGTCGTGCTTCGAATTACTATTACACTCGAGCGCATATCCATTTGATACAGTTCGACCATTCAAAATCACATCGAGAATTACAAGTCCAATACGAAGAAAAATGTTAGAGTTCACACCAGGTGCGCGGCTGCTCACTGATCAGAGATTAAGTCCACTGATACCACACAACGTGAAATTGTCTGAGTCGTTTCACTTCGTAGCTACCTAAAGACCGACAGTCGGCTTTCGCGTCTCCACCAGCTCTGTTCCTCTGCCCGTCTCCGGCCGCGTTTCCTGCGCGCCGAATTTCCTCGCTCAACTGACTAGGGCAGTTCCCTTTGCTGAAGTCGTCCATCTCATTTGATTTAGCTTATGCTACACTATTTTCCATTTTAACATATTTAAATAACCAAAACTTGAGCACTTTCACACTTTAAATAATCTACGGTCGCAGGTTCGAATCCTGCCTCGGGCATGGATGGGTGTGATGTCCTTAGGTTAGTTAGGTTTAAGTAGTTCTAAGTTCTAGGGGACTGATGACCACAGATGTTAAGTCCCATAGTCCTCAGAGCCACTTTAAATAAAGTAACAATAATATCCATTACATAATAAACGTTAAATTCTTTTACATAAAACCAATACAATTTCCTTCTTAGCCTCGAATGCCACAGGCATTAGGCTTGCACCAATGCGTTTTCTGATAAATAAATAAGAAACAAAAGTAACTGTTATTCACTAAACTTTACAACAAATATTCTATTACCTAATGATTCAATAAGGTGTCATGCTGTCATCGCTCAGCGTGTTTTGTGTGGAGGAAATGATGATCTGATGCTTAACTGAAAATACTGATAATTTAAATTTACTACATCTTTTAAACAAATAAAGTTACGGAGTTGCTATTCATAAAATTTGTCATTTTAATGATAGGCTTTTATTTGAAATGTCAATCGTCGAAATCGACCGAAGCGTTCATTTTTTTTTTTTTTGCATCCAGGTCTTTCTTACAGAACTTGTTAATTTCACTATAACAGTAAATCCTAAAATATTATAAATATGATCAATATTCAAGTTTTATTGGGCTCATCATGAAAATTAATGAAGGATGGTAGATTAAAATTACAGTCGCTTCATTCTCTGAATTACTACCGAATTAAATAATATTCATAAATGTTTCCCTTTATGGCCAATCGGAGGTCCGCCATATTTAACACTGCTACGTCTCCCTGGCCACAAAGAGCTTTTACGGGGTTTCCCTAAGATGTAGGTTCTTGTCTGTCTCACTTGCACACTACAGCGCTTATGCCTCATTCAGCACAACAGACGCCTGTGAATTTCCCCATCGCGTGGTGAATCTGCGCTCTTTGTGGCACACGGTCCTGGACGTTAGGGTTCGTTTCGGAATTTCTCATGGCTGACTCTTTCAGCGATATACTTAAATGAGAGTGAAATGGTCGTTAATTCACAGATTGCTGGTCAACGCGGCGTGGTAACGGCGGGCAGCATCGCACATCCACCAGCAGAGCAGCGGAGCACTGATGCAGTGTAGCGGTGGTTCAAATGGCTCTGACTACTATTGGACTTTACTTCTGAGGTCATCAGTCCCCTAAAACTTGGAACTACTTAAACCTAACTAACCTAAGGACATCACACACATGCATGCCCGAGGCAGGATTCGAACCTGCGACCGTAGTGGTTGCTTGGTTCCAGACTGTAGCGTCTAGAGCCGCTCGGCCACCCTGGCCGGCTGCAGCGGTGGCAACTGGCGATAGGCAGTAGGGGTAGTCTAGGCTGCTGGCCTGCTTCTGTAACTCAGCCAAAAATGCACCAGAATAGGCAGAGTTAAACTGTGGCCTCTGGCAAGGCTGACGACAACAGCGTGTTGCTGCTGTGGGGGATGAACAGCTACAGGGCAGTGCTCGTTGGTCAGCTAGACGGTCCAGACTCGAACCTGTGGCCCACCAGGGAGGTACCCGTCGGTACCCTGTGAGTGATCCGACAGTGCGAAGGCGCCATGTAGACTGCATTCAGACTCGACTAAGGCAGAGGGCCGCAGCTATTGGGAGCAAAGTCTGATGGAAGCCACTGGCTGCTGCATCTCCAACTGCAAGTGGTCTTCTTCTCGTGACCAAGAGCTGGTCCTGCATGCATAACTAGGCATATTGTATACAACTGAACACTACCGAGACCCAGGTGGTGTACACATAAGGTGACTTGGCTAGCATTTCTGAAAACAGTAGCACTCCTGGCCTGTAAGTCACAACAGGCTGGTGCAGCCAGCCGTACAAATTGGGATAATTCTTGTGTTGTCAGCTCCAGCAGAAGCTCTGTAGGAGATATGAGGTGTCACGTTTCCGACTTCCGGAGACGTTGGTCGGCGTCTTCTACTCTGTCAGAGTACTGAATGTGTTGTCTTGCATACTGAGTACAAGCTGTTAGGCCACGGCACCTATTGTATCGAGTTGGCGTGTACTTCCCTCCCCATGAGGTCTTTCCCCTGAATTGGGCAGGCCGTTGTGGCCGAGCGGTTCTAGGCGCTCAGGTCCGGAACCGTGTGACTACTACGGTCGTAGGTTCGAATCCTGCCTCGGGTATGGATGTGTTGATGTCCTTATGTTAGTTTTAAGTAGTTCTAAGTTCTAGGGGACTGATGACCTCTGATGTTAAGTCCCATAGTGCTCAGAGCCATTCGAACCATTGTTTGACAAACACACATACCCATGCCCGAGGGGGCCAGGACCAACTACACAGTCCATGACTAATCCCGCGCGGCCCACATGTAACAACAAAGTTTTGTCTCGAATCATCAGCTACCAACTCAGCTGGTGGCTCATGCTTGGGGACAAAGCATCGTTGTTACAACTACTGTGAGTTGTCGCTAATCTTTGTTGCCATCAGTTATCTCTAGCTGTTACCTAATCTTGTCTGGCACTATGACGAGGCTCTACAGTCACTCTGTGTAAGCAAGCCACCTTCTAAAAGCAAATAATGTCAGTAGTAGGAGCTTTTCTTCTTGCTGTTTTTTCCGCCAAGTGCATTTCGTGAATACAGTAGCGCACAGGAGCTGCCGTGTCCCACTCTTCACGACTGGAGACACGATGCTCTCTACTGACGCATGCAGAGATTTCGGGTTCACTGTTGCTTCCATTAGATACGTGACTTTAAGTAACTCTATGTATGTTCAAAAGAATATTAGGAATGATTTTTCTTTCGATGAAAAGAGCAAACTATGCTTACCATGATTGTAGTACAAAACTTTTCTTGAGGAGTTACCACAAATGTTTTTCAGCCATGATACATCATACGGAAAATAACCGTCACTAAATAAAACGTTTTCGTCCTGGCTACAGTGAGCTCCCTCTATGTCTAGTGATGTACTGCTTGGTATACAGTCCACTATATTTCATCATGATTCCCCTAATGAGCACGATTTCAAAACCATTGATTTGTGTGAAGAATCTACTGACCCGACACCTTCGCCAGATTTGGTGTCCAGCCCGTCTTCTGAAGTACTTGGAACATCCAGGTTGTTTTGCGCTCCAAAAACTGTTCAAATGAGTGTGAAATCTTATGGGACTTAACTGCTAAGGTCATCAGTCCCTAATCTTACACACTACTTAACCTAAATTACCCTAAGGACAAACACACACACCCATGCCCGAGGGAGGAATCGAACCTCCGCCGGGACCAGCTTTTGCGCCCCACAGCGGTCAAGACTCTTGATCTGCACGATGCAGGTGTGCACAAGGTGGACTGTAGGTGTGGAGAAGTCTATATCGGCGAAACTGGCAGGTCGGCCTGTAGAGCGAGCTCTACATACGAATTGGCATAATAAAAATTATATTTTGGTTGTTTTCCAGAAGTCAGCCCAGTCTTGAGGTGGTTGTACCATTTCTCTGCAGTGTAACACTCCATGTTACGTAGCTGGGCTCTCTTTTACTACGCTTTTCAAGAAGCTGAGTGTCAGATGTATTATTCCAGTGTTAACAGATGCCATGTGTCTTTCAGGGGAGATAGCAGTTGTAAGGATACCAGCCACATTTGTAGAGTTTACTTTTATTCTTTTGATAATATTGTGTACTTCCAAAGCCTTGCACTTCTACATCGGTCATTCCAGTTCCACATTTCTCGCAGGGTAAAGTTAATGTCTTGTATTTGACCTTGAGTGTATTTCCTCGCACGAAGAATCCTAGACCTGACATGAAACTTTTAACTATTGTTGAGTGGACTGGCAATACGTGTATGACATAGAAAACTTTGGATAAGACACAGCCGTTTACCAGTTTTGTCTTTTGAAGCATATTTAGACTAAGAATTGAGTGAGCTTAGGTGCTGTCTATAATTTGATCGCCAGTTGCTTGCCACCATATCTAGTCGGTTTCATGTAAGGTCGACCCCTAGACTTTGGATCTTCGCCGCTACAGGGGACCACTGTTGTTAGTCTAACTGTAGAGAACTACCAAGGTTCATTGTCCGAGCATTATTATTGTTGATAACGGCTCCAGTAGCTCGGTAATAAGTTTCAAGTGTGTTTTGACGGACGTTATCTGATCTTGTAACGAAACAAATTCTCTCAGGTCCGGTCTAAGGCGCTGAGTCATGGACTGTGCGGCTAATGCCGGCGGAGGTTCGAGTCCTCTCTCGGGCATGGGTGTGTGTGTTTGTCCTTAGGATAATTTACGTTAAGTAGTGTGTAAGCTTAGGGACTGATAACCTTACCAGTTCAGGTCGTCGCTGAATGCTCGGCACACAACCTTTTGCCGTAATAATGTCAAAGCCTGAATCGCACTGTCCATTTTCCTCAACGGTGGCTCCACCGCGATGGCGTAAAAAACCACTGATAATGGACAAACCTGTCACACTGATCGCTTAGTGTCAACGGGTTCTGTTACTTGCCCGTTACTCGTCCCCCCCCCCCCCCCCCCCGTGTTCAACACGACTACTTTCATTGGCAGGCTGAATTTGTTACCAATTCCAAACGACTCCACTGTTTTCAGTAGGAAACTATGGGAGACACTGCCAAATGCTTATTGAGGCTTATTAATCTGCAGATGTCCGTTTGTGCGGATTCATTACAAAAATCGATGTGACACTACGTTCGAGTACTGAGAACGAACAGTGTTCTCTTATCAAGTTCTTCTTTATCTGATTCAGCTTGGAGAAATAGTTCGGTGCAGAATTTCGTAATACGTACACATATAGTATTTTCTAAGTTTAAGTTATTAACCTTCAACATTCAGTGTTCGTTGGTAAATATTTCTTAGGTGCTAAAATTATTAGCCCTCCCTATAATTTGCAGGGAGTTGTCGGTGTTCCAAGCGTCGTTGAATACAAGATCGTCTTTTAGGATGCCACAATAAACAGGGTTGAGTTCCGCACGTAGTCCGTTTAAACCAGGTGATTTTCCTCTCCGACTTCTTGACAGGGCTTCAAATACTTCCCCTTCTGTGAAGGCGTCGGTGGGGCGCTGTTTTCTGCTTCAGTTACGGCAGCACCAACATTTTGCAGAAACAAAGCTGCTTCCGCTTCCGCAAATGTTCAATAACTCAGTATTTTGTAAGATGCTGTTGGGCTGTTCTCTTCTCTCTACCTCACTGTTTCTCAGTTATATTCTGTAGAACTCGTATTGTTGTTCGGACTAGGTGGTAAAGGAAGGCGTTTTTCCTCTTGTGAGGTGTTATCATTTCTTGATGTCACGTTAGAAACTTCCAATTTCCTTCTCTACAATAATGTTATTTGCGCTTTTATTTGTTTTATTCGTATATGAATGGTTATTTCTTCTGCATGTTGGTAGTGTTGCCAAACGCAAAGGAGAGGGTATGCTTCTCCCACTCACGCATAAACCATACTGTTCTGAGCAGCGTCTTCTATTTTCGTGTTTCGCACCACCGACCACTGCAGCTTGTTGGAGTGTTTCCTATTACTCCTAATGGAAACCATCGATTTTTCTAATACTATCTCATCTATGCCGCTGAGTAAGATGGTATTTAGTTTCCAATAGCCGCTTCCCCGAAAGATCTGTTGTTTCTTCACATTAATTCTGGTTCTGTAGGCACATTGATCCGACAAGTTTACCAGCCATATTTTAGCAGATGAGACATTAACAGCTATGCCTCGTGAGACACAGATCCTATAGCTCTACTTTCCGACGTTACATGGGTACATTTGCGTCACCGCTTGCAACCTCCCACGTATCCCACATATTGAATTTTCTATGCTCCAGTTCTACGCAATTGTTTTAATTTGCCACTTAATACCTCCGGTTTATAACTCTGATGAAACTTTGCCCAATTAAAACATTGTACCGCGTCATCGGCAAAACCAGCATTACTTCTTGTGTAAAGAACTCTGCCTTTGCCATTTTATACCTTCTATGTAGAGTATACGGTTAAATCTACTTGCAAAAGAAATTGCTAACGTCCGTACGTTTAATACCGCCCTGTTTCTGCAATTGGTATTCCATATTTCGTTAACATAGCAGTGCCAGCACTTTCATTTCTGTTACATGTAACTGAGTCGAGATCGGATGCAGCAACTTCCTGTATTTCATGGCTATGTCTGTTTCAGCTACAGATAAAAACTATTGGAGATACATCAACTTTTAACTGTGGTGAGATTTTCATAACGTTGAAAGTGCAGATTTTATAATTGGAAACGCCATTTTCACTTCCTCAGTGTGTCGAGTGCCTGATAATCGGTTCTAGTTTGTGATCAGATACGGTTCTGTGTCCCTTATTCTGTATTTACGCTTCATTTCAGTGGGCACGATTATTTCCTGTTTAGGTATTTTCTTTCCGCCTTCGCGATTCTTTATAGGTGTGTGTGTGGGGGGAGGAGTCGGGGGGTGAACTGACATTACTGTATCTTCCACACCACACTCAACGTGATCAGTATTTGACTCTCTTCAGAGTTCTTGTTCTATTTCTTCCTGTGCTTCTTCATTGATACGTCCGGGTATCTTGCTTTCAGACTGTTCCTTCTGTGTGTAAGTATGTGGACGGGCATCTTCCTTGTAGGTTCTTCGTGTCAGTACCTGAGCCTACATCGTGGATTTCACATGTTACCATTTTTAGCTACTCTGTCCTCTGAACTTGTATTTCTGTGCCCGTTTCTGTGGGATAGATATTTCTCTGCACTTCAGAGTTTGACACCGGCTCTACAAATAATTCTACGGTTTGATCTGCTTCCTTCTGGGAAGTGGTAAGATGGGTTTCTGGATTTTGCCGACCCTTGCTCACACTTCTGTCTAGGAGGTCGTGTGGATAATGATTCCGTCTTTCATCATTGGTGATGTGAACTGCATTGTTAACCTCGACTAAGTGTCTAGACTCATTCTGTGCAGTTGCTGACGAAGCTATTTTTCTGTTATCATTGTCAAGCCTGTTCTCCATAAGATATGTTGCAGGCAACGGTGGGTATTCCCTTGGTACATTATTGCTGTCATTGTGATGTTCTAAACTACCGACTGCAATTGCTTCAACGAGATGACGAACAACGTCCTTATTGTTTACAACAGGGGCGGTAATATTTACAACAGAATCTCTGGTTATACCCACAACCAAATCGAAAACAGAGGCTGATGTTTCGTGCCATCTATTTCCATACGAAATTTTCGCCTTTTTCTTAAGATGGTCGTTTTGGTTGCATATGAAACACACTGGGAGTTGCCTTGATAGTCCCATACATTTATAGCTGATGTAACTGGCTTTTTGAATTCCGGTTTTACTTATCGTAACGATTGGGTCATTGGGTACGGGAAACGAATAATAGGTCATACGTCGTTTCGAACACCAGGGATCCTACCATAAGGTGACTTTTGTCTTATAACTCTGCTCGGCATTTCCACTCGTATACCGAACTCTCCCACAGTAGTCAAGTTGCCTTCTATTGCACCGACAGAAAACTGGAAGCAGGTACGGGAGTTAGTACCATTTCAAAGTTTCCTGAACACCCACGAATAACACATTCGTAAACCCGGCCCAAACAAATTGCGAAGTAAACCGTTGACCGTGTGCTATCGAGTTGTATACTATGTACTTCGTCTCCATTAAGTCTGAGATTGGTAGTTACCCATTGTTGCGTTGCAATTGTTGTTAGCAGTTCATTGTTAACAGCATTATTTATAGGGTATTTTTCCTTTACACTACACGACTAGCGAAGCAACGGGTAAACAACACTTGATAGCAACAATCACAAACGGAAAAACGATAACGAATCGCCAAAACTTGAGAACCGAACAATATTAGCTAAAAACAATAGTTACACGTTTAAGTGGCCGTCCACTGAAAATGATCGAGACAGCAGCTTCTTATATGCAACGTACAACCTTGACAGATTTCATTCACATTACTCATTACAAAGGTAAGTCCGTGAAAGACCACAACGCTCATCCAGACAAGCACATCATGTTGTAAATGTTGCCTTGCAGCAAAATCCAGTATTTGTTCCCATTCTTGTTGATATATGTGGCTGGCTGTAACTGTTAACATCACACCCTTGTGCGTTAAAACAACGTGGTACATGATACACGACCTCCAGTCGCCTTAAAGTCAGTCTGCACGTCAAGCATCTAAAACATAAGTAACAGTGGCATATGTTGGACTACATCGCACATTTACATGTAACAATATTTTATGCATTATTTCATGGACGAAAGAGTGAGGAAAAGGAGGACAGGGCATGCGGACGTGAATAAAAGGGGTAGGGAAAGGAGAACGCTGGCGAGAGGGGCCGTGCGGTTCTAGGCGCTGCAGTCTTGAACCGCGACACCGCTACGGTCACAGGTTCCAATCCTGCCTCGGGCATGGATGTTAGTTCGGTTTAACTAGATCTACGTTCTAGGGGACTGATGACCTCAGAAGTTGAGTCCCACAGTGCTTAGAGCCATTTGAACCATTTGAGAGGAGAACCCGATAATATAGTCAGTGATCAAAAGTGCTAAGTGGGGAGGGGGTTGGGGGAGTGGTGCGTCCCCAACAGTCGGCATGAGGAAACTTACTTCTTTCTATTTGGGAAGAGTTCTAGGGATTCTTTTCCCTAATCATAAGGAAATGTCACAACGTGTTTACAACATATGTACACTACTGGTCATTAAAGTTGCTACACCACGAAGATGACGTGCTACAGACGCGAAATTTAACCGACAGGAAGAAGATGCTGTGATATGCAAATGATTAGCTTTTCAGAGCATTCACACAAGGTTGGCGTCGGTGGCGATCCTACAACGTGCTGACATGAGGAGAGTTTCCAACCGATTTCTCATACACAAACAGCAGTTGACCAGCGTTGCCTGGTGAAACGTTGTTGTGATGCATCGTGTAAGGAGGAGAAACGCGTATCATCACGTTTCCGACTTTGATAAAGGTCGGATTGTAGCCTATCGCGATTGCGGCGACTTTGATAAAGGTCGGATTGTAGCCTATCGCGATTGCGGTTTACCATATCGGGACATTGCTGCTCGCGTTGGTCGACATCCAATGACTGTTAGCAGAATATGGAATCGGTGGGTTCAGGAGGGTAATACGGAACGCTGTGCTGGATCCCTATGGCCTCGTATCACTAGCAATCGAGATGACAGGCATCTTATCCGCATGGCTGTAACGGATCGTGCAGCCACGTCACGATCCCTGAGTCAACAGATGGGGACGTTTGCAAGACAACAACCATCTGCACGAACAGTTCGACGACGTTTGCATCAGCATGGACTATCAGGTCGACGACCGTGGCTGTGGTTACCCTTGACGCTGCATAACAGTTAGGAGCGCCTGCGATGGTGTACTCAACGATGAACCTGGGTGCACGAATGGCAAAAGTCTTGGTTTTGGATGAATCCAGGTTCTGTTTACAGCATCATGATGGTCGCATCCATGGTTGGCGACTTCGTGGTGAACGCACATTGGAAGCGTGTATTCGTCATCGCCATACTGGCGTATAACCCGGCATGATGGTATGCTTACACAACTCGGTCACCTCTTGTTCGCATTGACGGCTCTTTAAACAGTGGACTTACATTTCAAATGTGTTACGACCCGTGGCTCTACCCTTCATTCTGTCCCTGTGAAACCCTACATTTCAGCAGTATAAGGCACGACCGCATGTTGCAGGTCCTGTTCGGGCCTTTCTGGATACAGAAAATGTTCTACTGCTGCCCTGGCCAACACATTCTCCAGATCTATCACCAACTGAAAGCGTCTGGTCAATGGTGGCCGATCAACTGGCTCGTCATAATACGCCAGTCACTACTCTTGATGAACTGTGGTATCGTGTTGAAGCTGCAAGAGTAGATGTACCTGTACACGCCATCCAAGCTCTGACTCAATGCCCAGGCGTATCAAGGCCTTTATTACGGCCAGACGTGGTTGTTCTGAGTACTGATTTCGCAGGATCTGTGCACCCAAATTGCGTGGAAATCTAATCACATGTCAGTTCTAGTATAATATATTTGTCCAATGAATACTCCTGTATCATCTGCATTTCTTCTTGGTGTAGCAATTTTAATGGCCAGTAGTGTAGATTAGATAACTATTTTGTCGATGTTAACTGGAACTCACCCTTTGGGGGATATATTCTGAGGACTGTTGGCACTGTATCTTCATCTACTTTTGAACTAAACCGGGTATGACACAACAAACTTGTATCCAACTTTCCCCATTCCTCCAGGCTGATCTCATACAGCAAGGTATTGTTTCCAATAACTATTGTTTAATGAACTGTTTCACCTTTTAGACATCATCTGATTTTCTACAAAAAGAGAATGAAATCAAAGACAAAAAGGTATACACAACTCGAAATAAAATTATTAAAGGAGTGTCTACAAACCACTAGCAATAAAACATAAGTTTGCTGTAAGGCTGTAAAATAAGCATACGTCAAGATCACTCGAAAAAGGAAGTGCGCCTACACAAAAATAACAAGTAATAGGCAAACCTCTAAAGAACGAGGAAGAAGTACTATAGCAGAGAAAAAATGAAAAGTGCAAACGTTACCTTCAGCACACACATAACGGCAGGCACGGCGGTGCAGGGGTAGGACCACACTCATGGAATTGTGGACATGTGGCTTCATTTAAACACAGTACAGTAAAATCTGACAAGCACTGTTGAAGATGTCAAGCATGTAAGCAGTTATGCATGGGACTAAGTGCTCCGTAGAACGTTCTGGCGGAAATACACAGATGTTTTTCATGACTAATTTCGAAATAAAATTTTTAACTAAACGCATATAATAGGGATCAAAATTAGTGAATAAGACATTCTAAAGAACGAATATACTAAAATAATACACAAAAATGACATGATATGGTGTATAAAAATTTAGAAGCAAAACACTTTCATACAGCACCAGTACACCACATGCATAACTGCAGCGGGCTTTAATGAAAATACATTAATAAACAGATAATGCAACTAAATACATAAAATAACTGCATTAGCTCCAATTACAAAGTAAAATCACTTCTAGAACTTGAATAGAAAAAGGTGAAAGCTTATAAAAATACAAAATACGTAAAACATCTAAGGAGGAGACAGGCTATAAAAGGAATTAAAACTCCTTAACAAGCAGATGCTGCCGGGGTAGCACTAGCAAATCACAAAAATATATATGGCTGTAATTAAAATAGCTAAAACTGGCAGTAAGAACTTGATCATATAGCGTGTAGAATACTTAATAATAATGTACAAGAAATAGCATTTAAAATTACACTGCTTTAAAGCCAAAACCGAATAGGTAAAAGTTTTAAAAGTTGCCATTATGGAGACGAAATAATTCTGATCCACAACATTACCCCAGCACAAAATAATACTCCATCGGTGTATTAATGTGCTTGAACCTTAGAATGAATGTCACTGCGCAACCTATCAAAACGGAATATAAAAGTATTTTGGCTTCACATATTAATTCAATTAATTTACTCACAAATCAAAACAACTCAAAACATAGTTTCAACAGCAAACGTTAACTGCAAATCCTCATAGGGTCAAGCTCATTACTCAGTGTCTTACTCAGATCTCGTTACTCCCAAAATCATGAATACTCGTGCTCTACCTTACGTGTGTTTGTATGATCGTCTAAAATAGATGTGCTCAACCTATAGTAAGTCCAGATAAGGTGGCATGATCAAAATTAGACAAAATGTTCAGCAATACAACCTAGTGAACATACGAAAGTGACACAGAGGATGCCTTAGTTTCTAACATAGATGTAGCCAGGTTCACTCAACACTGTGTTTGCTAAAACTGGCGACTGACCAATCCTCAAAACTACTCGGCAAATGCCCCAATTCGCAGCTACTATTAAGTCAAAAAAATCTCATAATAACATCTGCAGCGCGTTCGCTGACGACGCAGAATACAACATCCTTAAATCCTTCTCGTCATACACACAAAGCAACATCTCACAGCACTACACGATCCACTGCCGCTTTAAATTCTAAACAATTGGCAGGAACTAACGGTTTCTTCAAAGAAAGATGTGCGACATCAAAACAAAACTTATTAGACACAATATGGACAGAAATCCAAAAGAAAATGAGGTCAGGCACCATGAGAAAAAATAGTTTTAGATCAAATTTTGTCATGTTGCACCCTGACGCTTCCGCAACAGAAAAATATAATATGCATGGCAGGATCCGCCGACAATCATTGCTGAATGTAGGTGCACTTCATTATCAAAAACATTTGCATAACAGGCACTATGCTCATGCAACATGGCATCATTTTGCATGCGTTTTTGATACTGATTCTTATGTTTAACAGTAAAAATCTCTTTTTGCGAGGTACGAGTAGTTTCAATTTCCAATGCATCATTCTACCCTCGATCTACACCAAACAGATACAAACAAGTAGATAAAATAATGAGATCACAAGTCTCATATAAGGATTACTTAAAAAGTTACTGCTAGACACAAACAAAAACAGCGGTAGGGAGCACATAACTGAATAAAGTAAAATAATTAATACAAATTATACAACCCGCACTAAAGTAATCCTAGAGTGTGGTTGCTTTCAGATCTGAGAAGAGGTGTGTGAGAATTACCTAGTTCATGCACAATGTCTCTAGAGTGGCTGCATTTGCGAACACCAGACGTTTTATTTAGTATAGGCAGTGAAGAGAGAGGATAGCTTCCGTGATTCATTTTTCACTTTGCAGGAGAGGCGATGGTTTCACACCAGCACCTTCCATCGTGTGTAGAAGAAACGTTGCTTGACGTTTTTCGCCTTCCTCCTATGCTGTTGTAATGCCGCTTTCCTGATATTTACAGTTTCTTCCACAATCACCTATCTCTACTGGCTAGCATCTACATGACTTGTGAATCAAGTTCTGCGAGGGTTATACAGTGCCTTGTGGCTGATAACCCTTTCAAGTTACATCTCCACTCACTGCAGCTTCCGACAAACTTGCCAGGAACTCAGTAGGCTATTTTTAAACTGCCCAATCCTTGCTTTGATCTGCAGGACTTCACATGCCATATAAGTGATGAATAACCTCAGTGAGAACCTTGTCATTAAAGTCCTGTTCGTTGACGCTCTCATAACCCAATTCGGCGCACTGTTGCACTGGTCCCATATTGGATTGATGTGTGTGTGTGTGTGTGTGTGTGTGTGTGTGTGTGTGTGTGTGTGTGACATTAGGCACCTTCGAAACTCTCCTGCTCATTGTCATCTCTCCACCTACTTTCATTGGTGTCAATGACACTGTGACCTGCTGTCGCTCAGTCACCCTCCTTAATAACTCAATAGAACTCCTCAGATTCTGCAAACTGAATTGGTTCTATAGCTAAAGTTTCAGGTCGCTCCTCAAGAGCCTGCACACTTTGAAGACACTGATCAATCAGTTTCCTCTACAGTCTGCATACTTTGACAAAGTAAGATGTTTGTTTCCTTAACTTTATTGAGATGTGGGTCCACCTAGACCAGCCTGGTCATGTTGCTTTCCATCATTTCACTTACATTTGCTAAGTGCCAACGTGAGTCGAGTACGAAAATTCAAGTCACCACTGGGCTATGGTTAGAAGAAATCTGTGCCTGAGGTCTGAATCGATTGAAACCCTTCGATATTCAGATCACCCCTCACTACCTGAAGTGTGATGCGACAAACTGTGCTCAGCTGAAACGATTGCAAAATTAATAACCCAGACAAATAAGTCGTGGGTGCGGTTCCTGCCAAAATTAATAATACGATGGTTGCCCAGAAAGTAATGCACCACATTTGTGCTTCAACAATTCTATATCGAACACAATGAGAGTTACACAAACGAAAGAATTGTGTTTTTGTTGTGGTTGGCAGGAGAGCCAACCGAGTTAGTAAAGGAGGCCGAAATGCAAGCGTTTTAGCTCACGTAGGCTGGCGTGAGGTCTGGAACATGACAAGGGAATTACAACTGAGAAAAACGGACGTAGCTGGTGGAATCCTTAACTTTAATCCATTAATGACGAACATCGCTCTTTATGGTACATGATTCACAATATCAATAGTAACAGATAATGCCGCCTTGCTAGGTCGTACAAAATAACGTAGCTGAAGGCTATGCTAACTATCGTCTCGGCAAATGAGAGCGTAGAAGTCAGTGAACCATCGCTAGTAAAGTCGGCTGTACAACTGGGGCGAGTGCTAGGAAGTCTCTCTAGACCTGCCGTGTGGAGGCGCTAAGTCTGCAGTCACACATAGTGGCGACACGCGGGTCCGACGTATACTACCGGACCGCGGCCGATTTAAAGGCTACCACCTAGCAAGTGTGGTGTCTGGCGGTGACACCACAGTTTTATCTACACACCCTATTTTAACGCACATCTCATTCTAGGGTCTTTCTCCAGCTCAAAACAAGGGCGTGTATGCCCTGTCGGTACCAATCCTTGTCCTGGTGGCGGACCCAGTGCTTCACTGTATGAATCACCTCGTCATTCTCCTCAAAATGTCTTCCACGAATGGCATCCATTAATGGCCTAAACAAATGGAAATCCGAGGGGTCTAGGTCAAGGCGGTAGGGTGGATGGGGTAACACTGTCCAACCCTGTTTTGAGATGTTTTCCGCAGTCCTCAGACTTGTGTGAGGCCGAGCGTTATTGTGTGTCAAAAAAACATCTCCTGGGCTACTGTGGCGCCGAAGTCACCAGAAGCCCGTCTTGAGTTATGTTATTGTGTTGATATTGGTTGTGAATTAATGGTGCCGCCTCTTGGCACCACACCACATCAATGAGAATCACACCTTCACAGTATTTTTTTTCTGTGGGGATTGAGAATGGCGCCACTCCATCGACTGTCGTTTTCTTTTGGGCTCAAAATAGTTAACACAGGTTTCATTACCAACTACAAGCCGGAACAAGAAGGCCTCTCCATCAGCTTCAAAACGTTGCAACTGATCAAGACCAATATTTTTTCTGTTTGATTTGTGATCCACCGTTAGACACTGCGGGATCCATGTTGGACGAACTTTTGAACATCCACACTTCCTTTGCTGATTGACAGATGCAGCGCCAACTGCCGAGTCGTCGCGAATGACAGACATCAGCTCGTTGCAGCTTGTCATGTGTGACAGCCGTGGATGGTCTCTTCGACCGATGCAAATCGTGGAGCTCAGCCGAGCCGCCTTCTGATGACCTCATCCTCCATGCCCAGCGACTAACTGTACTTCTGTCGACAGATGCTCCATAGACTACGCACAAGCGTTTGTGAATGTTTTCCACGGTTTCTTTCTCTGCAGTGAGAAATTCAATGATGGCACGTTGCTTGTAACGTACGTCACCTACAGACGCCATTTTAAAACTGTCCTGCAGCTATGGTATCTGCCGGAAGTGACGGAAACTTGGCGTACTCACTCAGGAGACTTCAAACAATACATACGTAACGCCGGCCGCGGTGGTCTCGCGGTTAAGGCGCTCAGTCCGGAACCGCGAGACTGCTACGGTCGCAGGTTAGAATCCTGCCTCAGGCATGTATGTGTGTGATGTCCTTAGGTTAGTTAGGTTTAAGTAGTTCTAAGTTCTAGGGGACTGATGACCACAGATGTGAAGTCCCATAGTGCTCCGAACCATTTGAACCATTTGAACATACGTAACGTTTCACATTCGTAGCATTGTTTTCGGTTCAGAATAAAATGCGGTGCTTATTTTTTAGGCAACCCTCGGAATGAAAGGTGTTGATGTAACGACTGAAATCAAGGGCGGGGCCACTTAGGCCAACATTCATTACTACCAAATGCAAATGGAAAACTGAAAACATTACTTGTGAAGAAAATAATAACTTCTTGAGGCCACAAGATAAGAGATATTTGGGCAGCAGCGGACGTACAATACGAGGGTGAGTCAAATGAAAACCTTAATTTGGTAATAACAAATAGAAATTTCGCGCCGTTATCCTGTAAGTTCTTAAGCGTGCTACAAACAGCGTGCAGAATGGCCTGTATGTGGCAGCATAGTGCAGACGCACACACACCGTCGCAGTATCAGTATAAAAATGGCCGCCCCACTTGCGACTTGCACCAGGGAAGAATAGCGTTCTGTTATTCGGTTTTTGCGTAGTGAAAGGGTGAAACCTATTGAAATTCATCGACGAATGAAGGTTCAGTACGGTGATGCATGTTTGTCACTGCATCAAGTCTACTAATGGAGTAGGAAGTTCGCAAATGGTGTGACTTCAGTGGAAGATGCTCCTCGTCCAGGTCAGGCACGAGTTGTGACTCCACAGAACATTGCAGCAGTTGAAGCCGTAGTGAAGGAAATCCGCTGAGTGACACTGAATGACATTGCAGCATGTTTACAGATTAGTCATGAGTCAGCACACCACATTGTGCATGATGTGCTCCAGTTTCACAAAGTGTCTGCAAGATGGGTGCCATGGCAGATGACTCCTGAAATGAGAGAACTACGTGTTGATCCTTGTGAAGAACTTCTTCGGCGCTTTGAACGAGAAGGTGATGGCTTCCTGTGCAAGAATCGTTACTGGAGACGAAATCTGGGTTCACTTCCACCAACCGGAAACGAAGAGAGCGAGCAAGGAATGTCGTCATTCCTCATCACCAAAACCAAAGAAGTTTCAAACAGAACCATCAGGGAAGTTTACGCTGACTCTCTTCTGGGACGAAAAAGGCGTCCTTTTGGAACATTACATGCCTAGAGGGACCACTGTCACCAGTGCATGATACACAGATCTCCTAAAAACTCATCTGCGGCCTGCAATCAAATCAAAGCGACGTGGATGGCTGTCAACAGGTGATCTTTTTGCAACATGATAATGCAAGGCCCCAGACTGCCCGTACAACAGTTGCAACAATCACAGACCTGCATTTTGAGTGTCTTCCTCTGCTGAAGAGGTACGCAACGAGGTGCATGAGTGGTTGGGCAGACTACCAAAAGAATTATTTTCTAAAGGAATTTATGCACGTTGTAAGCGCTGGAGGACTTGCATTGAGCGTGGGGGAGATTATGTTCAAAAGTGATGCAGCTTTGTAACACTTCTGCACAGTAAATAATACTTCAAAAACTATTTAAAGTTTACATTTGACTCACCCTCGTACATTCAGGTAACAAAAAACAACACTGAACGGCCACGTTCGGTCTAGAGTAAGGTATTGATATTATTTCAAGTAAAACAGTCTTGATCGCATATATGCTCTGCTTTTCGTTTTGTGACGGGTTTCGGTCTTTTGTAAGACCATCATCACACCATTTTTTATTCCTTGATGAGAGCAGAAGTTGTTGTCGCGAAGCAGGCCCCTCTGCAGGCGTCTGGAACAATGCTAAAACACTGCTCCTCCACAGACCTCCAGAGCGGCCTGCTTCACTCCAACCTCTCCTATTGACACCAAGGCGTAAAAAGGGTCTGATTATTCTCTTATAAAAGACCGAATCCAGTCACCAAACGAAACATACAACACAAATGCGATCAAGACTGTGTTACTTGCCATAATTTTAAAATTATTCTGCTGAAAGCCGTTTTTCTTAGAGTAGTGTTCCAAAAAATTCTACGGAAAAGAATTAAACGCACGCTTCCGAAAGGGACATCATGAACCCAATTATCTGAGCATATTTTCCTAGGGGTAATGATTCCTCAAACTTATGAGAATCCAGATAATTGCTGTACCCAATGCTTCACTGGTTGGTTCTGAATATATTATGTGTCCTACTATGTCGGTGCCCTTGCAACATCCTCTCGCAATACCAATCCTCCAAAAAAAGTTTCTCAGTTGGGCCACAAGTCCGTAGAAAGGGGTATGGATGACATACAGTATAACTGGTCATGACTTCCCATCAGGGAATACTCTAGTTAACCTAACCCTCTCCTGAATTATATTAATCAATCCGCGCTTAGGCTCTCCTCCTGCCTGATTCCTGTAAAGCTCTCGTTGATGCTTTCCTTCGAAGTAGTACTTTTAGCGCGGTGGATTCTTTATAACATGCGAGCAGGCGAACTGAGGGCGTAAGTAAGTCTTGCAAAAGTGCACGTTCATTCTGCTGACTGCGAGGGTGTAATCCGCTCTCTGTTTTGCCCGTCTCTAACCGGTAGTACGTGAAGCTTTATATCTTGGCTTTGAAACGCGTGATACTAAAGCGAATTCTGGATCGTCATGGCGTGAAGAAATTTAGTGTTTTTGAAGAAATAACTTCCGCTAATTTTAAAAAATACGACAAGCGGCAACTTAATGTATAATTCTATTTTTTATTTATTCTGACATTAAACCATCTTTGGTTGGTGTAATACGTTTAAAGCTTCGGCATGATAATGTTTTTATTGACTGTAGACCGCCTTCATATTCACAGCACAAACGCTGTTTTGTTCCTCCACCAAAGGAGTGAGTGTCTGATTCATCACACATTTTTAAATAACTCACAAAACAGTAACAGATTACAAGGCACGAAACAAAACTCTGCACTGCGAACACTATTCAGAATGGTGTCAACACCGTCAGTCCACATAACATTTTTTACTATGTTCATTATGAGATTAATCTTCGCTACTTCTGTGCTTACATTCACTGTATTATCTCTCTACAGTAAATTGTGAGGCTCCACTGTAGACTCAGAAAGAATGTGATCAGGCCCCAAATGGCAAAAAGGCATATGTGCGGTGTCAGTTTGCGATATTCTTGCGCTGTTGGTCAGCTGTCTCTCTGCGATGCGTTTTGTGGTTAGCACTGTTGACTCATTCAGAAGGAACTACAGTAGTCATTCAGTGAACACTACATGGAACATCGATTAAGATTGTGATAACACTTCGTTAGGTATCGTGCCGAAAGGCAGTTTTCGTTTTCAATAGGCTTCTAACAGACCTGAAAGGAAAAGTGCTAAGCCTCCAGTTTTCAGATCGAAGTCGAACGGATTCATTGCAGCAGTAGACAGTAATTTTTCTCAGTAAAATATTATTTTGTCTTTTTTTCGTTTTTAATGAACTTATTAGTTCTTTCGGTTTACTAACTTAAATACTCTAACTAGAATTCTATAAACTTTGTACTAAAACATTCTGTGATCAAGTAGCTTTGGTTACCTTGGTCCTACGCAATCAGATAAATGAATTACAGTCAAAAAAAGGGCTAAGCTGAAATCCATGGGAAATAAGTGAATAACGGTGCTAAGTCGCAAACCGTGTTGTGACTTCCATCGATTCTGCAGCTCTCAAATGGCACTGTGTCTTTCTAGAGTGCAGTACGATGTCCTACTACAACTTTAATTTACATGACGAATCCTGCGCTCCAGCTGACAGGTTCGATTAGGTATAGGCTGCGCTGAAGTCGGAATGTTAGGAAATTTAAACATTAATGGCGTGACTTGTGTACTGTCTAGATGTCCGGCCGAGCATCGCAGCATTCCTTTCTTCCGAACTGCGCGCACGTGCGTACACACGTACAAACACCCACCCACCCACCCACCCACACACACACACACACACACACACACACACACACACACACACACACAAACTCAAAGAAAATTCGGTAATCGTAAATAAATCAGTGGATTCGGAACACCTGAGTTTAAAATTGGAAATAATTAATGTTTGTACACCGAAAGCTGAAAAAATCTCTTACCTTAATCAATACATAGTTATTTAAGTGGAGAATGCCCATCTCCTGAAAATTTTTGCGACCTACTGTTATTCAATAACATCTACAGTGACAGAAAATGCTAACGGTCGCTCAATAAACAGACGCCCCTGGGAGACATTTCTGAAAGGAAATTTCCTGCTTGCCATACCATGCAGTATCTGGACGAATCTCCGGATGTCCGATACAGGGTGACTCGCCCCCACGACAATACACTTAAATACTAGTTTAGCTGCCAAGCGAAATTGACTATACTTCGAAAGATTCACGAGGCGAAGACCAGAAAGTAAGCAAGTTGCAAACTGAAGCGTAAACAAAATTTATCGTACCATACGATGAAGTATAAACATTGTACAAAATTCAATATAAGGTTCGGCTCCTGGCTACAGCCCAACTATTCTGTCCTCAGTTTACTTCTCAGAGTCACGTCCATAGTTCTGCACTTTTGGCTTTCCTCCCGAAACTTAAAATTCTCAACCGTCATTTCTTCAAACAAACGGCTCTGAGCGCTATGGGACTTAACATCTGTGGTTATCAGTCCCCTAGAACTTAGAACTACTTAAACCTACCTAACCTAAGGACATAACACACACCCATGCCCGAGGCAGGATTCGAACCTGCGACCGTAGCGGTCTCGCGGTTCCAGACTGGAGCGCGTAGAACCGCAAGGCCACACCGGCCGGTTGGCATTTCTTCAATAGCATGTAATTTTACAAAAAGTTTCGAGTTTGCCGTACTGGACCGTATTAAATACACCACACAAATGACCCGCAGATGCCACGTAATACCATGTCCAGTCTTGATAGTGGCCATAATTCGGGTAGAAATAGATTACACAAACTTCTTCACATTTTCTACATCCAGTTGAAGCGACTTATTAATGTTTTGATCCCCTACAGTTACCAGACTGAGTCGATGTTGATAGTTACTTTTATTTGCTGTTCCAAACAGCCCAGGGTATTTTCTCTGGAATTAAGACTCGGTAATTTAACAAGCCGATCGGGATACGATACGCTGCTTGAGTCTTTGTCAAGCCAGGAAGATATGTGTACAGTCCTGTGAACTCGGCTGTTCTTGAAAAGTAGGAGTGTTCACAGAATATTCACAGTGAAGTACAAGAAAGGGCAACAGTTGGTCACCGAGAATGCTGAAATAAGATTCTACATGAGTACGTGAGTCCAAATCATGGCACGAAACACACGCATGGAACATTAAGGAACCGCCTCAGGCTGCACACTCCACACAAGGGTGTTAACGGCTCATTGAGGCATAGGTACACCAGATACCTTGCATCATTTGAGAAGAAGCAAAATCTGGACTCCTCGGATTACACCACACTCTTCCACTCAGGAACTGTCCACTTTCTGTGTTGGTTGTCCCACTGCAGATATGCAGCTCTGTGCGGCGCTGTCAGCAAAGACCCGACTCAAAATGTTCGCAGTATTCATCTCTCGTTGCATTGTTCGCCCGAAAACTGGGAGTAAGTGGACCTGCATTCCCTGACACAAGCTGTTACTGGTGTGTTTGAAAAGACTGCCACTGACAAAGCCTGACACTCTTCTCACGCTCGTGTCAGTGACGAGCTCTCTTATGGTGTAATATGGCTGAAGATATACACTGTTCCTTGTAGACATCTACAAGTACAGCCATATTCTACAAGGCACCTGACGGCGGGTGTGCGCTGATACGAGGTCTGTTCAAAAAATCCCGCAACTTTGTCCACAAAATACATCTATGCTTATCTTTTTTTTTAAAAAAAATTCTTTATTTCCAGAATGAATGTTATTTATACATCTAGCCCACCTCCTTATGTGATTAGTGGGCCAAAATAGTTATAGAAAGATATTTGTTGCAGCTAATTCTAAGTCCTATTTTAGTAACTAGTTAGTAGGTAAGCTATTAGGAGTGAGCAATGGGCAAAAGTTAATATGTTAATCTACCACAATCATGTAAACTTAAGACTAGTTACAAAGTCCTACAGCGTTACAAATGTGTCAGCTGAATTAGTATAAACCTACTATAGAGCCTTGCTCACTGAGCTAACCCCAATGAGCGTGCCCCTGACACTGGGCAGGCCAAGATGGTAATCGCTGCAGGTTTCTAAGAATAATGTCTAAAAACTAAGTCCTACAACTAACTTATCCTGAGGTCAAGTCCGGTGCGAATTCTAGTTCAGTAAGGCTGCACCCCACTCCCCCAAAATCCTGTGGCGCAGCGGATTCAGACTGAGCAAGTCGACCTTTCCGCGCCCAGGCGGTTGGGAAGTAGGGTATCAAACTCTGTTTGGGTTTGTCTCCTATTTGTGCTAGTATAATTCTCTCAAGTAGTCCTTTAAGACTTTCTGAGATACCGCGTTAGCCAGTTTATTGATGGTATGAAAAGTGTCGCGATGTCTGATCAGTCTATATGTGTCGTTGTGTGGTAGTTGGTCACGTAGTACTGAGGCCACATCATTGAAAAGGGGGCACTCGTAGACTACATGGTCAGGAGTACCCTCCGGAACACCACAGTCACACGCAGGTGTCGCCTTTTTACCAAATCGGCATAGGTATGTCGAGTACGGTCCATGTCCAGTGAGAAAGTGGATTAGTCCCCGGGTTGGATCGAAATATGACATTCCCATCCTTTCCCTGACATCTGGTAGGAGCTCAAAGGTTCGACGACCTGTTTCTTCGCTTTCCCACGAATGTTGCCATAGCAGCTCCCCTTTTTGCCTCATCTCTACTTTAGTTTCGGTCCTGCTGCCCAGAATTTCCTCAGTTTTCTCCAAATTCCCCTTCTTGGCCCAGTACCAAGCGGCCTGCTCCCGAATTTTGATATCCAAGGGACAGAGCCCCATTATAACTAACAGGGCTCCTCCCGGTGTAGTCCTGTATGCCCCCACTGATCTCAGAATCATGTTTCTCTGCACTCTGCTTATCTTTTACTCAGTGTGCATGGTCTCCTTCGAAATACTCTCCTCCACAATTGATAAGCGACTCCAACGCCATTCCCACTTCCGGGAGAAGTCGCGGTACGCATTTGGTGAATCGCGCGAAGCGCCGTCTGTGAATTTCCTCTCATATCGTCTATCGTTGCAAATCTTCGTCCTTTCAACGGGGTTCTCAACTTTCGAAATAAAAGAAGCTCCGGAGAGGCCAGATCTGGTGACTGCGGAGGATGGGGCAGCACAGTGATTTCGTTTTCTGTGCAGTAGCCACGCACCAACAGGGATGAATGTGCGTGTGCGCTATCGTGATGCAAGACCCATGAATTGTCTCGCCACATTTCAGGCCATTTCCTTCTCATATTTTGTCGCAGGAGTCGCAACACGTCTCGATAGTATCGTCGATTAACAGTTTCTCCCTGTGGTACGAATTCATGATGAACTAATCCTTCAAAGTCAAAGAAAACCATGAGCCTGGCTTTGACATTTGACCTAACCTAACAAACATTTTTTGGTCTTGGAGAACCTTTGCCGGTCCAGTGTGAACACTGTACCTTGGTCTCAACATCATAACCCTAGAGACACGTCTCATCACCAGTTATGATTGTCTTAAGGAACGTCTCGTTCTCATTTGCGCATTCCAAAAGCTCTTCACAGAATGCGAGGTGAAGGTCTTTCTGGTCTTGACTCACGAGCCATGGGACAAACTTGGCGGCAACTTGCATTCCAACAAGCTGTGTCAGGATTTCATGACATGATCCCACTGAATTGTTACCTTCTTCTGCAATCCCTCGGACAGTCAGTCTTCGACTGGTACACGCAACGTCGTTGACGTTCCTGGCAGGAGCGTCGTCGGTAGACGTCGAAGCGCGTCCTTAATGACGGTCATCTTTAACTTTCGTTTGGCCACTTTTAAACAGTGTGACCAATCGTAACACTAAGCGCGACTTAAGCACTTATCACCATTGCTTCCTGCATCATTTAATGTGTCTCTGTAAAGGTTTTCTTGAGTTTCACCAGACATTTAATGCAGACGCAATGCCCCTCTAACTCTTTCGTCTAGAAATTCTCAGACTGTGCGACATAACCTTCCACTCCAAACAGTGCTGAACAACAGCTAGCAGAGATATAACAATGAGACTTCCACTGGTTACTCATTAAACTGAGGCGTGTGCAGAGATCTCAATCGCATCTCACTCCAACACATCATGGGCCGAAATTACGAATGTTCAAGAATATTTTGAACGGACTTCGACACCAATAGATTAGTTAATTTTGAAAAGTGTCTGCTAGTTGGCTGTTTCTTTTCCTTACATCTTATACTTTTTTGTGAATTTCAATATTTTTTACTGTCTTTCAGATCTTGCTATAGTCTGTTCCAATATATACTGGTGCACAAAACATAAGGACATCAGTAATTTTCGCATGACGTGTCCCTATCAAATAACGTAGCTTGATGAAACTTGGGCCATACTTAGAAAGAACTGCTACATTATAGAACAGAATGTAACTGAATGAAATCCGCAATGAGATTAACGGAATTGGGACTTTATCCAAAGACAGTATCTACACTGAGTGCAGGGAGATTTTTGATGCACGTTGGACGTTACAAAAGTCGGAACATGGTTCTAAGTATGGTGTGTAATCACAATGTACGACAATGCTTGCTGTGCAACACGCTGCCGTTTTGGCCACAAAGTTGTCGAGGCGTTCTTTTCTTCAACCAGCGTGACTGACTATTACTGAATGGTCGTTGGAGCATGCGGAAGTGTTGCAACGCATCTCACACTAGCTTAATGAGGTTATGTCAGGGAAACGGTCAGGCCAGTTCTTTCACTAAATATCGTCTTGGTCCAAAACTTCAGGCACCTGCTTAGTTCTATGCGGTGGCGAATTGTCATCCATCAAAGTGAAGTAATGGCACATAGGGTTCAAATGGTTCAAATGGCTCTGAGCACTATGGGACTCAACTGCTGTGGTTATTAGTCCCCTAGAACTTAGAACTACTTAAACCTAACTAACCTAAGGACACCACACACATCCATGCCCGAGGCAGGATTCGAACCTGCGACCGTAGCAGTCGCACGGTTCCGGACTGCGCGCCTAGAACCGCGAGACCACCGCGGCCGGCGGCACATAGGGAAGGAGTACTATGTTGACCTGTGAATATAACGTGTTCAAAGATTTAGAGATTAGTACGCCTAAACGACATTGTGCCTCCCCACACGATAATGTCTGGACCACCAAAACTTGGGCTGCGTGGGGAGACCTATTAGAGCACGTCCACATGCACCAACGACCATTCAACACTTCTAAGCCGCACTGGTGAGCGAATGGGACGTTCTACCACAAGAACTCGTTACTGAACTTGCGTCCAGCGTGATAAAGAGGATAGTCTCACGCGAATTTCGTTCACAAGCAGCGTGATTTTTGTATTCTCTGAAACGTAGATAATTCATCGCAGCATCAAAGTGAAAAATAAATCACGTAAGATGTCTTTTTTTAGTTAAGTATAAAGAGAAAGACTTGATGTGAATTTTGATGCTTTCCCGACTGATCTGTTTCAAATACACTTCTCGGGTTTGCCGCTGGATCGTGTTATATAAATTGTACAATATTTCATCGGTGCAACTGCTCGACATCATCATTGGAGCGCTTACTTATTTTCCGGCCAAACATCTTACTACACTGTTGGGACCTCTGATAGTCTAGTGTGAACATCACATATGGAATTCAGAGGACTTCATAGGACATCTGAAGAAACTTAAGAAACAAGCGTCGGATATTATGGTTAGCTTTCCAAGTTGTCAGAATGTGAATTTCACTCTGCAGCGGAGTGTGCGCTGATATGAAACTTCCTGGCAGATTAAAACTGTGTGCCCGAACTAGACTCGAACTCGGGACCTTTGCCTTTGGCGGGCAAGTGCTCTACCAACTGAGCCACCGAAGCACGACTCACGCCCGGTACTCACAGCTGTACTTCCGCCAGTACCTCGTCTCTTACTTTCCACACTTCACAGAAGCTCTCCTACGAACAATGCAGAACTAGCACTCCTGGAAGAAAGGATATTGCGGAGACATGGCTTAGGCACAGATATTTCCAGAATGAAATTTTCACTCCGCAGCGGAGTGTGTGTTGTTATGGAACTTCCTGGCAGGTTCGCAGGAGAGCTTCTGTGAAGTTTGGAAAGTAGGAGACGTGCTACTGGCGGAAGTAAAGCTGTGAGGACGGGATGTGAGTCCCGCTTGGGTAGCTCAGTTGGTAGAACACTTGCCCGGGAAAGGAAAAGGTCCCGAGTTCGAGTCTCCGTCCGGCACACAGTTTTAATCTGCCAGGAGGTTTCAGCTTTCATGTTGTATCTTCATTTACAAAATTACCTCTGCAAGACTCGTTAGAACTTATCAACGGCCAGTTTCAGAAAGACATCGTTGCATCATTTAAACGTGTGCTTACCTCATTTCTTATTAAATCACCAATATTTTGAACAAGTGGACGGTGTAGCCATGGGAAGTCCTCTGTCTCCCATGGTGGCCAACTATTTTATGGAAGGCTTTGAGGAAAAAGCACTGCAGTCGGCAAGTCTCGAATCTTCTTACTTTTGGCAGTATGTAGACGATACTTTTGTGGTGTGACCCCACGGGGTAGAGATATTACCTGTGTTTCTCCGACATCTGAACTCGTTCCATCTCAATATACAGTTCACTATGGAAGTGGAAAAGGATGGCATATTACCATTCCAGGACGTCTTAGTCAGAAGAAATGCTGATGGTACACTGGGTCGCAGCGTCTATCGCAAAACAACTCATACGGAACTATACTTGCAGGCCACAGGTTACCATCCCCCGGCACAACGCTGTAGTGTCTCACACTCTTTGGTGCATAGAGCACATGAGGTCTCCATGACGACAGTCTACCCGGTAAGCTACAACACCTACGAACGGTATTCCAACAGAATGGCTATTCCGATAGGAAGATACGCCATGCCTTCCGTTCTAAGCAAATTCGAAGCAGGGATGCAAATGAAGAAGCGGAGGCACCCACTGCAAGAGCATTCTTGACAGTTTGGCATCATTTCTTCAAGAATAGAAAGAACCCTCAAGAGGCACGATGTCAAGTGTGTTTTGTGGCCACCAGTAAAATTAAGGGATTTATTGTTCTCGGTCAAACGTGACCTTGGGCTTAGGAAACGTGGAGTGTATAAAATCTGATGCCAATGTGGAAAATCGTGAATTGGGCAGACATGCCGGATCGTGCAAGAACGCTGCGTCGAACACCAACGTCAAACACGCCTGGGGCAACCTGAAACACTACTGGCCATTAAAATTGCTACAGATGCTAAATTTAACCGACAGAAAGAAGATGCTGTGATATTCAAATGATTAGTTTTTGAGAGCATTCACACAACTTTGGCGCCGGTGGTGACACCTACAACGTACTGACATGATGAAAGTTTCCAACCGATTTCTCAAACACAAACAGCAGTCGACCGGCGTTGCCTGGTGAAACGTTATTGTGATGCCTCGTATAAGGGGGAGAAATGCACCTTTGATAAAGGTCGGCTTGTAGCCTACCGCGTTTGCCGTTTATCGTATCGCGACGTTGCTGCTCGCTTTGCTCGAGATCCAATGACTGTTAGCAGAATATGGAATCGGTGGGTGCTGGATCCCAACGGCTTTGTATCACTAGCAGTCGAGATGACAGGCATCTTATCTGCATGGCTGTAACGGATCGTGCAGCCACGTCTCGATCCCTGAGTCAACAGATTGGGACGTTTGCAAGACAACAACCAACTGCACGAACAGTTCGACGATGTTTACATCACGATGGACTATCAGCTCGGAGACCATGCCTGCGGCTACCCTTGACGCTGCATCACATGTCAACGACGAACCTGGGTGCACGAATGGCAAAACTTCACTTTTACGAATGAATCCAGCTTCTGTTTACAGCATCACGATGGTCGCATCAGTGTTTGGCGACATCGCGGTGAACGCACATTGGAAGCGTGTATTCGTCATTGCCATACTGTCGTATCACCCGGCGTGATGGTATGGGGTACCATTGGTTACACGTCTCGGTCACTTCTTCTTCGCATTGACGGCACTTTGAACAGTGGACGGTACATTTCAGATGTGTTACGACCCGTGGCTCTACCCTTCATTGGATCCCTGCGAAACCATACATTTCAGCAGGATAATGCACGACCGCATGTTGCAGGTCCTGCACGGGCCTTTCTGGATACAGAAAATGTTCGACTGATGCTCTGGTCGGCACATTCTTCAGATCTCTCATCAAATGAAAACGTCTGGTCAATGGTGGCCGAGAAACTGGCTCGTCACAATACACCAATCACTACTTTTGATGAACTGTGGTATCGTCAGCTGTACCTGTACACGCCATACAAGCTCTGTTTGACTCAATGCCCAGGCGTACCAAGGCCGTTATTATGGCCAGAGGTGGTTGTTCTGAGTACTGATTTTTCAGGATCTATGCACCCAAATTGCGTGAAAATGCAATCACATGTCAGTTTTAGTATAATATATTTGTCCAATGAATACCCGTTTATCATCTGCATTTCTTCTTGGTGCAGCAATTTTAAAGGCCCGTAGTGTATATCTGCAGTAGCGGAGCATTGCCTGGATATATGACATCGTATGTTTTACGGATGGACTGAAATTTTATGTCCAGCGTCATCTTTCTAGGATGTGAAGTTAAGGAGGCCTTACACATCTGTAAGGCAGACAATCTTATCAACAGGGATACAGGGTTTCAACTAAGCACCGCCTGGAGTTCAGCAGTGGCTGCCGTTAAATAAAAACAGGGAAAAAATGAACTTCAGACTCATCCCGGGACGCCTACACTACTACGATTTAATTCAGAGGAGCGTCCGGCAGCACAGTCATTGCCAATAGCGTACGCACGGACGGCCTTTCTGCGGCTCCCAGCGGCTTTCGTCTAACTACGAGCGTCTTCCCGCGCACGCGTGTTCCTGATCCTGGCATGATAAATTCCGACGCCGCCGCGCGATTATCACCTTGCAGCAGTGACAGCAGCTGTTACCACCACCTGATGACGTCGAGCAGTTCCATCGATGAAATATTGTGTGAGTTACACTATACGATACGGTGGCAAACTCGAGAAGTGTATTTGCAGAAAGAGTAAATCTTGACATTTTTCACGTCAAAAAAAAAAAAATAATTGAAAAATAGAGAGATTCTGAGGGTAAAGAGAGCATTGCCGTCTGTGGGGATTTAGGAGAACTTGTAAGAGATGTTGAATGAAGATAACAGTGACAGGTCTGTTGAAACGGGGCAACTAAGCTGGCCAGCAAGCTTTATTAAAATGAGCAGTAAGATATAATTATACAAAAGATAATTATTGTTTCATATTGCCATGTTAAATTAATTATCAAGAGAAATGATCTTGTAGCTCGATGGAGGGATGAAATGTGTTGCCTTTTTCTGTGGTATAATAACATGTCTGAGATTACGTACCCAGAAAAGCGTTTTTTCGTGAGATTTTAAGCAGGGAAGAGCAAAGAGCTTTGATAAACTTTGGGCAAAATGCTAAATAAGGATGTTAAAATAGAATGTAAGTAATCAAGTATGTCTCTTTCATAAATTGTGTTGCAGACAACATCTTTTCTTTCAAAATACAATTACAATAGAGTTTCTATGTTGCTTTAAGTAATCTGTTGCGAATCGGACCATATTGCTCTTACGTGTGACTGGCTACGTCTTTATTTTCAGAAAGCAGTGTAGCTCGGCATGTGTTTTCCGAGTGAGTAAAATAAAACACTTTTTACGAGAGTGATTCACATTGTGGCAGCTGACAGTTCTCGTTTTTGTAATACAGCAATGAGAGACCATGCTAGCGGGATTATTTTTATTAGACAGATAGCAGCATGCTATTCTACGTATACAGTGACGGGAAAAAACGCAACAGCAAAAAATAATTAACGTAGGGTAATGACATTTCGGAAATACGGTTGACCAGGAAACATATTTAAGGGCAAGATCACAGGTTAAAGTAATCGTGAGATAAGCCACTACAAATGTGAAGTACATTAATAACCGGTGTAACCGCCGGAATGTTGAGTGAAAGCCTGCAAACGTGCATGCACTGTGTTGTACAAGTGCCGGAAGTCAGTTTGTGGGGTGGAGTTGCGTACCTGTTGCTCTTGGTCGCTCAATACAGAGACGATTAGTGCGGTTTGTAAATGGCGCTAGAGTTATCGTCCGATTATGTCCCATATTTGCTTGCCTGGAGACAGATTTGGTGATTGAGCAGGACAAATTCGACACTCTGACCTGGGTTCCAAGAGCGCTATGTGGGCGAGCGTTTACTGTTCGAACCCCCCCCCCCCCCCCCCCCCCCCTGGAATGCCGTTCATGAATGGCAGCGCAACAGGTCGAATCACCAGACTGATGTACAAATTCGCATTCAGGGCGCGTGGGATAACTACGGGAGGTCTTCCGCTGTCCTACGAAATCGCACCTCAGACCATAATTCCAGGTGCAGATTCAGAGTGTATAACACCCAGACGGGTTGGTTGCACGCCCTCAGCTGGCACCGAGAGAGAACCAGCTTTCATCAAAAGACAATTCAGACCTGCACCCTGTCCTCCAATGAGCTCTAGCTTGTCACCGATAACGACGCAAAAGGAAATGGATGGGCGCCCCTGGGAAGCACACTGTGCGGCTTTAGTCTCGGGGATGTCCTTGTAGTAACCGATTTGTATCAGTTCGTTGTTCCACTTTCATACATACTGCTGCTCACATTATTGATACATATGCCGTACGATGCGCCACAGCCATACGCCGAACACGATGGTCTTCCGTCTCGGTTGTGCCACGTAGCCATTCAGAGTTGGTCTTCTTGCGACCATAGGCAAACATGTACAGTGGCTGTATTCCTGACGAGCTTATCGTTGGCCTGCTACACGATATCGTTCAAACTCTGTGAGGTGTTTATAATGGCGTCTTTGTCACCTTAAAGACGTTCTTGACTGACATTGCCACGTCTAATCTGAAAGATTACTAACGCTTATGACCATTACAGCGTGTATTAAGGCAAACATTACTTGCAGCTTCATAGTAGCTCTGCTAGATCCTCTCTTATGCGACTGACGTGAAATCTGAAGACAAGTCATCTTTCAGATGTAGAAACACGTCAGCTTTCGTTTATGTCGCACAACTCCTTGGTTTTGTGACTTTTATGCCGTCAGTGCATGTAGTAACTCTAGCCTACCTGCATATAACACGGGAAGGGCAGCAAAATACACTCCTGGAAATGGAAAAAAGAACACATTGACACCGGTGTGTCAGACCCACCATACTTTCTCCGGACACTGCGAAGGGGCAGTACAAGCAATGATCACACGCACGGCACAGCGGACACACCAGGAACCGCGGTGCTGGCCGTCGAATGGCGCTAGCTGCGCAGCGTTTGTGTACCGCCGCCGTCAGTGTCAGCCAGTTTGCCGTGGCATACGGAGCTCCATCGCAGTCTTTAACACTGGTAGCATGCCGCGACAGGTCTCCACAGTACATCGATGTTGTCGCCAGTGGTCGGCGGAAGGTGCACGTGCCCGTCCACCTGGGACCGGACCGCAGCGACGCACGGATGCACGCCAAGACCGTAGGATCCTACGCAGTGCCGTAGGGGACCACACCTCCACTTCCCAGCAAATTAGGGACACTATTGCTCCTGGGGTATCGGCGAGGACCATTCACAACCGTCTCCATGAAGCTGGGCTACGGTCCCGCACACCGTTAGACCGTCTTCCGCTCACGCCCCAACATCGTGCAGCCCGCCTCCAGTGGTGTCGCGACAGGCGTGAATGGAGGGACGAATGGAGACGTGTCGTCTTCAGCGATGAGAGTCACTTCTGCCTTGGTGCCAATGATGGTCGTATGCGTGTTTGGCGTCGTGCAGGTGAGCGCCACAATCAGGACTACATACGACCGAGGTACACAGGGCCAAAACCCGGTATCATGGTGTGGCGAGCGATCTCCTACACTGGCCGTACACCTCTGGTGATCGTCGAGGGGACACTGAATAGTGCACGGTACATCCAAACCGTCATCGAACCCATCGTTCTACCATTCCTAGACCGGCAAGGGAACTTGCTGTTCCAACAGGACAATGCACGTCCGCATATATCCCGTGCCACTCAACGTGCTCTAGAAGGTGTAAGTCAACTACCCTGGCCAGCAAGATCTCCGGATCTGTCCCCCATTGAGCATGTTTGGTAGTGGATGAAGCGTCGTCTCACGCGGTCTGCACGTCCAGCACGAACGCTGGTCCAACTGAGGCGCCAGGTGGAAATGGCATGGCAAGCCGTTCCACAGGACTACATCCAGCATCTCTACGATCGTCTCCATGGGAGAATAGCAGCCTGCATTGCTGCGAAAGGTGGATATACACTGTACTAGTGCCGACATTGTGCATGCTCTTTTGCCTGTGTCTATGTGCCTGTGGTTCTGTCAGTGTGATCATGTGATGTATCTGACCCCACGAATGTGTCAATAAAGTTTCCCCTTCCTGGGACAATGAATTCACGGTGTTCTTATTTCAATTTCCAGGAGTGTATTTTCAGAGATTGGGGTACATGTTTTGTCTACTATTTAGGGACTGGTGCCTATCACACTATAGACCCGTCACTGCAAATGTGAAACCGATTAAGGTGCGTATAGTGAAATCCAGATTTTAACTTCACTAATTATATTACCCACAGCAAAACAAACTGTCTTTGTTGACTTTGGATGCCAGTTTTAGCGCAGTATTTAAATATTGAGTACCTAAAATACAGTCATGCTCTTAAATAAAGCATAATACCTTACATGGTGAAACAACGCTCTGCTGGGTGGTTTGCGGGTTTAAATCACCTCGGCGTATGACCATGCGGTGCATTTGACCTTTGGTCGTCGCGCGGTGTCGCTGGCAGTAGTCCACATACGCAGTGGTGCCTTGGTGCATGTCAGAGTAAGGCGCACCGAGTAAGTGTGCAGACGTTTTCCAACGTGCTATTGGTGACTGCGTGTTGAAAATGGCTCAAAGAAATCATATTATGAGGCTGGTCAAACAGGGCAGATCGTAGCACGGGCCCTCTGAGTGCCACGAAGTGTGATCTCAAGATTATGACAACGATTCCAGCAGACAGGAAACGCTGTCCAGGCGCTACAGTACGGGACGTTCACAGTGTCCAACACCACAAGAAGGTCGACATCTCACGATCAGTGCCCGCGGACGGCCACGGAATGCTGCAGGTAGCCTCTCTCAGCACCTTACCGCAGACATTGGAACAGTTGTCTCCAGACACACTGTCTACAGACGACTGAACAGACATGGTTTATTTGCCTGGAGACCTGCAAGGTCCATTTCACTGACCCCTGGTCACAGGAAAGCCCGTAAAGCCTGGTGTCAAAAACACAGTACATGGACATTGGAACAGTGGTCGCAGGTTATGATCACGGACGAGTCCAGGTATAGTCTGAACAGTGATTCTCGCCGGGTTTTCATCTGGCGTGATCGAGGAACCAGATACCGAGACTTTAATGTACAGAGGTCGTGGTTATAAAGTGTGGGGTGGGATTATGATGGGTGCACATATATCCCTGCATGTCCTTGACACGGAACTGTAACAGGTCAGGTGTACTGGGACGTCATTTTGCACTAGTATCTCCGGCGTTTCAGGGGTGCAGTGGGTCCCCCCCCCCCTCTTCCTCCTGGTGGATGGTGACGCACGGCCCCACCGAGCTGCCATCGTGGAGGAGTACCTTGAAACAGAAGATATCAGGCGAATGGAGTGGCCTGCCTGTTCTCCAGACCTAAACCCCATTGAGCACATCTGGGATGCCCTCGGTCGACGTATGGATACACCGCCTCAAACCCCTACGACACTTCAGGAGGTCTGACAGGCACTGGTGCAAGAATGGGAGGCTATACCCCAGCAGCTGCTCGACCACATGATCCAGAGTATGCCAAACCGTTGTGCGGCCTGTGTACGTGTGCATGGTGATCATATCCCATATTGATGTCGGGGTACATGCGCAGGAAACAGTGTCGATTTGTAGCACATCTGTTTAAGGACGGTTTTTTCAACTTATCACCAATACCGTGAAATATACAGATCTGTGTCGTGTGTGTTCCTATGTGCCTATGCTGTTAGCTCCAGTTTTGTGTAGTGCCAGGTTGTATGGCACCACATTCTGCAATTATCCTTAATTTATGAGTATGAGTGTACTTCGTATCGAAGTCCGATTCACTTGTAAGTTGCAAATAGGAGCATTTTGCAGGTCATGCAATGCCGCTCTTGGTGTTCACACACCCTACTCAGATCCGTGCATTGTCATCCTTGATAATCACACACGCTGCAAAGAACCATGTCCCTCCCGTTTTAGTGATCAAGGAGCCGTTATTACTGCAGTGTAGTTACTATACTCACCCAGATGTGTACAGTGGCCCAAGCTTCATCGAGCTATGTTTATTGGCAGTGACACGTCATGCGAATGTTACTTTCGTCCTAAAGTTTTGCCAGTCAGAGTATAGTGATACATGCTTTCTCACAAACACTTTTTTACCTATGTTTTAGGCAAGTCAGTTTTTCTCTCAAACAATAGCTTTCGTGGGCTTCTTGCAAGTCATTTGGCTTCCTTGTTCGAGGAGATTTGGACACTGTATTGTGTTACTACGTCTAATCTGACTCCGGTTGTAAATTGGTGAGTTATTTTCGAGGTCGCATGCTGTTTGGTTGAAGTCACAATGTTGACCAGCTATTACTATGTAGAAGATGTCTGGTAAGATCAACTAAATTTATATTCAACGCTGAACTTAAATTTCCTGGTTCGGATTAGCTAGCTTTGTGTACTAGTATCGGCAGTGATGTGGTAGCGAAGCTGTTGTGAATTCATAATAGCTTAGAACCTGGTTACTGCATTATTTATAACTTCATTTCATTCTCTGCTGTCTGAAATACACGTATGTTACATTTTCATGGACTGTGAGATTGTCTTATGTTATGAAGTTTTTAAAGAGCAGCGTAAGTCAGATTTTCCCTACGAGATTGTAAAATATTTCAAAATTTTTCAAAGTTCAACAAATCGTCTATTACAGTTACTTGTTGCAGATTCATTACCCAGAAACATAATATCCTGTATACATGTTTTATTTAAATGTGCCACAGTAATGAGCCACCATTTTGTCATGCTAAGAAAGTGAAATATGGTATTCAGTCAATTTAATGAATCGCCACTCAGCTGCAAGGCAGACATTGAAAAGTACAAATAATGATCACTAGAAGCTCTGTACACGCTAGCTACATATCAGCGACTGATGGACTTTTGATTGCACTGCTTCACTGAACTGCTATGATTACGCCCCCGATGGGAAATTACTGTTTTATTAAATGACATTTGTGCTAGGTAACTACTTTTGCATTCTCAGTTTATGCATACACAACCAGGGAGACTGCACCGTGCCACAGATCGACGCTTTAAGCGGAAAACTGACGTATTGAAAGCAGTACGTTGCTTTCATGTTAACTATTCACTCACGTAATATATTCGGTATTTCGATATGTAGGCCGCAATCTTTTTTCCAGTTGCGCTGAATTTATGCAAGCGCGTTGCATGTGATTATTTTTCATATATATTCGTGTTATATCGCGTTACTAATTTCTCTTGGGAATTACGTATTGCTATTCCGCATATCATGAAAGTATCAGATCTTATTTTATCACTACCTATGAGTGTAATATAAGCTGTACAAAAACAAGCCTTTTAAAATGCTGTAACTTGTGCGACTTATGCCCAAAAAATTTTAGGGCAACGTTTTCAGTGTGGTATTGGGGCGGCAGGGTCATTCGTGCAAGTGGTCAAACAGCTACAGTGTCCTCGGAATTTATTGCGTGTTGCATAAGTTCGTAGGGTTTTTCCATAAGTTTAATGACCACAACAGATACACATAAGAGAGGATTTAGTCATCAATAAGAAATTCTCCTTCACCTTTTACAACAGTTTACCAACGCTGGGGTAATTTTTTTATTGCGCTACTATTGAAATCACGTGGTTTTCAGGCAAAGAACTCGTTGACCACGTTCAGAATGTATTTTCATCCGCAAAGGAACTTCCCTGAACGTTGCCCGAAAGGGAGCGAAAAATATGAAAATGTGAGAGCACAAGATCAGGTCAGTAACACGGATGCGTAATGACTTCCAAAGCTAACTTACGTATACTGTTTTTTGTCGGTTTGGCAGAATGTGGGCGGGTCCTTACGGACTAGCACTACTTCACGCAGTCTTCCTGGTCATTATTCATGGACTGAAAATGCATTTATTGACAATAAATGTCAGAAGGTATGATCACACCTCGGGAAAAAAAGTTCGCATTACACGACACCGTCGCTGTTCCAACAGATGCATGACACTGTCTTTTGTCGATGCGCACAGGTCTCTGTATGGGGAAGTTTGCTTTTCTGGGGCTCAATAATTGCTTTCTTTCCCTTATTTTGGTATAAGGACACTTTCCCTCTTCACCAGTAACGCACATGATACGAACGCCCAGTGTTGTTCACGAGCCAATTGATGACGAGCAAGAGGAGATGCAAATACAGCCAACTGCTGATTGTTATGATTTTGACTTAGAGCCTGCGGTATATGATTTTTTAACCTTCCTCATTGCATGTAACTATCACAGCACGGCGGAATGATTACAGTTCATCACATACACCAGTTCTCGATTACAGTGATGTGGATCATAGTAGATTAATGCGTTTAAACGATTTTCATGAAACCCCGGAGGTCTTTCTCAACATGGAGACGAGAAAATCATTTTCTGGCCATGCTCTGTCCAGCGACATTATCCGCATATACGGTGCAAATGTTTCTGGATGCTTCCGCTGCTGTCACCTCTCTATTGAATTCAAACAGAAGAATACGTACGAAATGTTCCAGTTTCTCCACTTGGCATTCCATTTTGTAGTGTCCACACCTCCACTCATTACTTCCAGATGACAAAATGACAATATGTAAACTCAAAACACAACAGTGAACTAAAAAGAAAGACAATCGATAAATCAAACACAGAAAACGGAATACCAAGATGTAAAACTAAAACGCTGGGAACTTTTGTATGAATCTAATAATTTAGAATTCCTCTAGTCTTCCTCAGCTTTATGTAACAGTTTTAGACCATCTGAACACTTTTAACGCTGTCTTCCATTATGTGACCTAATGTGGTTGTGTGGATGACAAAGGGCTAGATTGGGTGAGAGTGTGTGTGATTTTATCTCAGATTGATTCTTATGTCTCTTCTCGAAATTTCTCCGTCAAATTACATTCGTTTCTACTAATTTTGTATTGGCGCTGATAACCTCGTCGTTGAGTGGCCCTAATCCACAAACGTAAACACACTCAAAAACACACACCTTACTACTTCGCTCATGTTTTGATTACGAGCACGTACATAGGCGACTGCTGCTTTCATTCTTTCACGGCCGAGCGTCGAACCATCTCATTCAGGTAACACCATGCAACCGAATTCACAGCCACGACTCACGTTAGCGGTGGAGTCTCACATGGCGTCCTTCTACCAGTTATACGCCACCCACAGCGTACCAAAGCGACCAGTGTGCACCCTTAAGAGTGTGACTAATATGATACGAGGTGTGCTTATTAATTTAAGTCTCCCTGGTACTAATTATACTATCCCACCGAAAGTAGTGGGACGCCCATTAGAGGTTATTAATCGGGCTCATTTCATTTTTTGCATGTTTAAAAACCTGCTGCCTGTTTTAAAAAATCAGGTCGTACATTTTACAGTTTTACGTATTACAGTGCGTTGTCCCAAAAAAATTCGCTTTTAGCATTAGAACAAAAGTAGCAATAACAAATTAATACTGATGAAAAATAAACGTAATCTGAGAAAAAGAAAACAGAAACAATTTGCTTATTTAAGAAGAATCTAACAGGTGGCAGGAGAGGTTTTTGATGGAAAAAGTTGTCCACTACCTTGCTGTGGCAGGTGGGTTGGTATGTGAACAACTTTGAGCCAGTCCCTGATGGAGCAGCAGAAGATTAGACCAAAGTACAAACTATAATGAATTATGTAATCACCATTTTCCGTATATTTAATAGATTAAAAAAACATTTCTCTAATTAATTCTGTTATAGAGCAGTTTCTAGTAATGCATTATGGAAAATAATCTGATTTGGGAAACTTACATCTTAGATGACATTTGACGGGAGCATGACGTTCTTGAAAAATTACTAGCAATGACGTGGGTTTTCCTTTGCGAGAGGAGACTTGTAAGTTCGTCGAGCCTCGCCATCCTAGGAAATTTTAGCTCAGTGTATTTCTGTAATGTAAGCCGTTCAGAAATTAAACTTGGCTATTATTTATTTGATATTGCTATTATTTGCAAATTGCTATTCAATTTGTATATTGAGCAAGCAGTAAACGAAACAAAAGAAAAGTTCGGAGTAGGTATTAAAACTTTGAGGTTCGCCGATGACATTGTAATTCTGTCAGAGACAGCAAAGGACTTGGAAGAGCAGTTGAACGGAATGGACAGTGTCTTGAAAGGAGGGTATAAGATGAACATCAACAAAATCAAAACGAGGATAATGGAATGTAGTCGAATTACGTCGGGTGATGCTGAGGGGATTAGATCAGGAAATGACACACTTAAAGTAGTAAAGGAGTTGTGCTATTTGGGGAGCAAAATAACTGATGATGGTCGAAGTAGAGAGGATATAAAACGTGGACTGGCAATGGCAAGGAAAGCGTTTCTGAAGAGAGAAATTTGTTAACATTGAGTATTGATTTAAATGTCAGGAAGTCGTTTCAGAAAGTATTTCAGAATATTGAATACACTAAGCAGATTCAGAAGGATGTAGGCTGTAGTAGGTACTGGGATATGAAGAAGCTCGCACAGGATAGAGTAGCATGGAGAGCTGCATCAAACCAGTCTCAGGACTGAAGACCACAAGAACAACAACAATTATTTATTTGTAGTTACAATCCTTATACAGTTTGTATCGTTGCTTAATGTCCTATATACACTTTTATTTTGTACATTCTGTTTTTTACTTTTATATTTTTCTACGTATGTATGTTGTAATGATCTAAGTTTATCGAGGCATTTGGGACAATCGTTCTGGTGTTGTCGGAATCGTTCCACGTGTTATGTTGTCTCATAGGGTGATTACCTATTGCCGAGCGGTCTAAGGCGCTGCAGTCATGGACTGTGCGGCTGATCCCAGCAGAGGTTCGAGTCAGTGTGTGCGTTTGTCCTTAGGATAATTTAGCTTAAGTAGTGTGTAAGCTTAGGGACTGATGACCTTAGCAGTTAAGTCCCATGAGATTCCACAACCATTTGAGTTTTTTTTTATTTTTATTCCCTATTCGTTGTTGCATGTATGGTTGATCCTGTCTGTATGGTGTGTGGAGAGATTGTGAAATTTTGTTCATGATAGTGTCGTCTGGCTGCTCGATCCTTTGTCGTACGTCATTGTCATGCTGTTGTGGTCGTATGTGTCCAAACAAGTCGCAGTATAAAGTGATCTGTTCCGCTTTGCCGATTTCTCCATATGTGCATATGTCTGCGTCCCTTAGTCCAAAACGACGATGTTGTGGGTACGGTCCATGGCCTGTAAGAAAGTGGATCTGTATATTTCACGTTCATTAGTTCCCAGCTGTACGGGAAGAATGTGTGTACTGTGCGTCCTTTGTCTGTTGTATCCCATTCGGTGCGCTAGGAGTCATTTCGCCATTTATTGAGTTGTTTCTTGTCAGTTATGTGGTGGCCTGTAATTTCCTATACTTTGTTAGCTGGCTCTAAGCACTACGGGACTTAACATCTGAGGTCATCAGTGCCCTAGAACTTGTTGTTGTTGTGGTCTTCAGTCCTACGACTGGTATGATGCAGCTCTCGATGCTACTCTATCCTCTGCAAGCTTCTTTATCTCCCAGTACCTACTTCAACCTACATCCTTCTGAATCTGCTTAGTGTATTCATCTCTTGGTCTCCCTCTACGATTTTTACTCTCCACGCTGCCCTCCTAAACTAAATTGGTGATCCCTTGATGCCTCAGAACATGTCCTACCAACCGATCCCTTCTTCTATAAAGTTGTGCCACAAACTCCTCTTCTCCCCAATTCTGTTCAATACCTCCTCATCAGTTATGTGATCTACCCATCTTATCTTCAGCAATCTTCTGTAGCACCACATTTCGAAAGCTTCTATTCACTTCTTGTCCAAACTATTTATAGTCCATGTTTCACTTCCATACATGGCTACATTCCATACAAATACATTCAGAAACGACTTCCTGACACTTAAATCTATACTCGATGTTAACAAATTTCTCTTCCTCAGAAACGCTTTCCTTGCCATTGCCAGTCTACATTTTATATCATCTTTACTTCGACCATCATCAGTTATTTTGCTCCCCAAATAGAAAAACGCCTGTACTACTTTGTGTCTCATTTCCTAATCTAATTCCCTCAGCATCACCCGACTTAATGCGACTACATTCCATTATCCTCGTTTTGCTTTTGTTGATGTTCGTCTTATATCCTCCTTTCAAGACACTATCCATTCCGTTCAACTGGTTTTCCAAGTCCTTTGCTGTCTCCTCTAGAACTTAGAACTGCTTAAACCCAACTAACCTAAAGACATCACACACATCCATGCCAGAGGCAGGATTCGAACCTGCGACCGTAGCGGTAGCGCGGTTCCAGACTGAAGTGCCTAGAACCGCTCGGCCACACCGGCCGGCTTGTACTTTGTTCTGTCCTCCCATTTTCATCTGTTATTCTGCAGCTCTAGAAAGTATGGTGACGTCTATTGGTTAGACAACCAGGACGACGCATAATACCTCTACAGATGTTGTCCCTAACGCTCCTGACATTCTTAAAAGGATGCTTCTCTGTCCGAGTCGCACTATGGTTTAGCGTGATGCGATCCAGGGCATTCTTAAAGAGATGCTTCTGTGTCCGAATCGTACTATGGTTTAGCGTGATGCGTTGCAGGGACGATGGTTGGAGGTCTAAACTGTGAAGCGTTGTGCCTGTCTAGTTTATGCATCAGCGAGATGCGATGCAGGGCACTCTTAAAGAGATGCTTCTCTGCCCGAGTCGTACTATGGTTTAGCGTGATGCGATGCAGGGCATTCTTAAAGGGATGCTTCTCTGTCCGAATCGTACTATGGTTTAGCGTGATGCGATGCAGGGACGATGGTTGAAGGTCTACACTGTGAAGCGTTGTGCCTGTCTATTTTATGCATCAGTGTGATGCGATGCAGGGCAGTCTTAAAGGGATGCTTCTCTGTCCGAGTCGTGCTATGGTTTAGCATGATGCGATGCAGGGCATTTTTAAAGGGATGCTTCTCTGTCCGAGTCGTACTATGGTTTAGCGTGATAGGTTGCAGGGACGATGGTTGGAGGTCTAAACTGTGAAGTGTTGTGTCTGTCTAATTTATGCATCAGCGTGATGCGATGCAGGGCATTCTTAAAAGGATGCTTCTCTGTCCGAGTCGTACTATGGTTTAGCGTGATGCGATGCAGGGACGATGGGTGGAGGTCTTAAACCGTGAAGAATTGTGCCTGTCTAGTTTATGCATCAGTTTAGTCGCCAGATCAGTTACGAGCTTTGCATTGTCTTTGATATTAAGGTGAACGGCATATACCCACTGCGAGAATCGGACGTTCCGTGCCACGAACGCATCTCTGTGCCTTACCGAAACAAAGATTACGAAGTATTTGTGAAGAAAATGGAGAGCTCGATCGTGTAAGAGGAGGGGAGAGATTTTATTGTTGTGAGACGCCATCACGGTACGTAGTAAATGTTCAAATAGTTTTTTACATAAAATAAAATCCAATAAATAACATCAAGTATTCAAGGGGTGTATATCTCCACACCGAAATTAGTTGATTACCACGGTACAGATATGACGAGACGCAGATCGCTCGGAGGTGAAGTTTGGAACGACAGTGCGATCCTGCATTTTACACTGTCGTATTTCGTCGAGAGATTATCTCCGAATTAATAAGCTTTAATTTGATAAGTTGTTGGACCTATCATCCAGATTCATCAAACAACATACCACACAATTGTGCCGAACGATCTGCTTAGCGAGTATAGGTTTTAGAGAATTTAGGTCGAGCAGATAGCGACGAGGAAATCCCGCGATATCGCCGCTGTCGCCGCTGAGGGATACATCTCTTGTTCTCCTGTGGTATTTAAAACGAAATATTTATATTTCCCAGATTGTCAGGGGAGTAGAGATAAAAGAAAATGAGGAACTAATCCAAACCAACTAATAGCAATAAATAAATAAAGAATGTTTTTAATCAACTAGCCAATAATGATATACACTACTGGCCATTAAAATTGCTACACCAAGAAGAAATGCAGATGACAAACAGGTATTCATTGGACAAATATATTTTACTGGAACTGACATGTGATTACATTTTCACGCAATTTGGCTTCATAGATCCAGAGTAATCAGTACCCAGAACAAGCATTGAGTCAAACAGAGCTTGGATGGCGTGTACAGGTACAGCTGCCCATGCAGCTTCAATACGATATCACATTCATCAAGAATAGTGACTGGCGTATTGTGACGAGCCAGTTGCTCAGCCACCATTGACCACACGTTTTCAATTCGTGAGAGATCTGGAGAATGTGCTGGCCAGGGCAGCAGTCGTACATTTTCTGTATCCAGAATGGCCCGTACTTGACCTGTAACATGCGTTCGTGCATTATCCTGCTCAAATGTAGCGTTTCGCAGGGATCGAATGAAGGGTAGAGCCACGGGTCGTAGCATATCTGAAATGTAACGTCCACTATTCAAAGTGCCGTCAATGCGAACAAGAGGTGACCGAGACGTGTAACCAATGGCATCTCTTACCATCACGCCGGGTGATACACCAGTATGGAAATGACGAATACACGCTTCCAATTTGCGTTCACCGCGATGTGGCCAAACACGTAAAAGACCATCATGATCCTGTAAACAGAACCTGGAGTCATCCGAAAAATGACGTTTTGCCATTTGTACACCCAGGTTCGTCGTTGAGTACACCATCGCAGGCGCTCCTGTCTGTGATGCAGCGGCAAGGGTAACCGCAGCCATGGTCTCCGAGCTGATAGTCCATGCAGCTGCAAACGTCGTCGAACTCTTCGTGCAAATGGTTGTTGTTTTGCAAACGTCCCCATCTGTTAACTCATGGTTCGAGACGTAGCTACAAGATCCGTTACAGCCATGCGGATAACATGCCTGTCATCTAGACTGCTAGCGATACGAGGCCGTTGGGATCCAGCACGGCGTTCCGTATTACCCTCCTGAACCCACCGATTCCATATTCTGCTAACAGTCATTGTATCTCGACCAACGCGAGCAGCAATTTCGCGATACGATAAACCGCAATCGCGATAGGCTGTAGCCTTTATCAAAGTCGGAAAGGTGACGATACGCATTTCTCCTCCTTACACGAGGCATCACAACAACGTTGGAGACTTTCCTCATGTCTGCATGATGTAGGTGTCGCCACCGGCGCGAACCTTCTGTGAATCCTCTGAAAAGCTAATCATTTGCATATCACAGCATCTTCTGCCTGTCGGTTGAATTCCGCGTCTCTAGCACGTCATCTTCGTGGTGTAGCAATTTTAATGGCCAGTAGTGTATTAAACCAAACATCGAGATCATCGGTCCCATCGGATTAGGGAAGGATGGGTTTTGAAGTCGGCAGTGCCCTTTTAAAAAACTATACCGGCATTTGCCTGAATCGATTTTCGAAAATCACCGAAAACCTAAATTAGGATGGCCGGACGCGGGTTTGAATCGTCGTCCTACAGAAAGCGCGTCCATTGTCGTGGTCTTTGAATAAGAGTTCTTCGTCAAGATGTACTCCGAGGTATCTTCCCGTATTTTTCATGGTAAGTGTTATATGATGGTATTATGAAGTCTGATTACCATATTTTTTTTAAATTTTCCCTGTAGCAGTACGTAGGCATTTTTATTCGCTGCTATTCGAGGTTTGTTGTTGTTGCACCAGTTATTTACTTTTTTCTGTATCTGTATTGTATTGTATATCTAGCTTTGTTCTTGTGTTGAGGGTGTAACCACCATTACATTGTCTGCATATGCAACTGCTGTCTTCATCAAGGGGGTTTAAGAGATGTTCTGTTTCGATGTCCCAGAATATGGGACTGCATATAGACCTCAAAGAGCGGCATTTCGTAATTCTTTTAACGACCTTCTGATGGCCTGCGTGCCATTGTTACAGTAGTCCAGGAGACTTTAATATAAATCATGCAAATAGAGCACACTACCAGAGGTTATCAAAGGGACCGGCTAAATCTACGAAAGTCGCAACTACATATTTGTCTTGATTTTTTTTTGTATTGTCTGCAGTACATTGTTAATGGCTTCATCTATAGATTTCTGTGATCTAAAAACGAATTCGTGGGGACTAAGGCCGAAGAGCTGTCTGTGCGACTGAAGTCTGTTACACAGTAGCCCTTCCTGAAACTTTGCCAACGCGTTTATCAACCGAACTGGTCTGTTTGTCTTCGGATCCTTCCGGTCTCTGTCCTGTCTTCTTGATGATCACTGCATCTGTAGATTTCCATGCTGTGGGTATCTTGTTGTAATGCGTCATTCAGTAATTCAATCAGAAATGGTATGATTTGCCGTGTAGCATTCCTGATGGTTTTTGGGGGAATTCCATAGAGGCCTGAGGCTTTTTTGAGTTTGAGTTTGTTAATTGACAGGTCAACTTTCTCCTGAGATGACTACTTGGTCAGAAGCATTGTTAGTTCCTATTTGTCGGCGGAGATTGACATGTTGTTGTTGGTCCTGCGTTGGATCATCGTCTGGGAGAAGCTTTTGTAGAAAGCATTCTGCATAACTGCTACGGCTTCGCGTATTGGAGCCGTCTGGGCGTCTGAGCATGTAAATTACAAGTGCTGACTTGATTTTATCAGTCTGCAGTTCGTAAGGTTCTCTCCACATATATTTTCTGAGTCCATACGAAGTTGTTCCATTGGTCCTCTCTTGCCTTGTTAAGTTCGGTTTTATACCTGCCTATAGCGTCACAATAGATTTTGTACCTAATTTCCCGTCCTTGTGCTGCATTTGACCTTTAATAGAGTCGTCTTTTGTCTCTTGAGTGTTTCCGGAGTCTATTCATCGTTTTGAACCATGGCATTCCCTGTCTGCGTTTTTCGTTTCTACCAAGGAATAAAATTGTACAATAAATTACCAAAAGAGATTAAAGAAATTGCAAAAATACACTTATTTAAAAAGGCAGCTAAAAAGTAGCTGTTATGCAAAACATTTTATACATTGAAGGATTACTTAGATAAAACAGAGTAGGAATTTGATAAAAAAATGTTATACAAATAAAAATAATAATGATTATAATACATCCAACATTCCACAGAACACCTTCAATTTTTGTTTCTTTCTTCTTTCTTTCCTGTCTAGAAATATTTACCCCCAGGCTATGGATAGCACAATACTACCACCTCTTCCTCTTTCTGAGCTCAACATCTCACTCATTATGGAGGGATGTTGACTCAGTTTTTCAGGATAGCAAATGGGAAGTTGCGGTACAGAAAATGGCCCAGAGATCACCAGTGTGTGTGTGTGTGTGTGTGTGTGCGTGTGTGTGTGTGTGTGTGTGTAGTGAGTGAAGTGTTATGAAACAACGTGTGTATAGTGTGTGCACTGGCTGATAGTGAGATATGAGTAAACAGTGTGGCATTACATTATTTAATAAGTTATTTGTAAGAAAAGTATTCTATACCAGGAGTAAATCTAACGATTGTCTCTAACTAGAATTCTGTAAATATATGTCTATACGAATTAGCTTATTTTAAATTGATCTAAACTTGTAAATACTTTGACATGTCTTACATCCTTGTAAAAAGAGATATACGGATGAATAAAGCTGCTACTTCTACTACTACTACTACTACTACTGGTATGGCTGATGACTTGTCTTTTTGTAACTTATGTATCAGTGTGTGCCACCATGTGTAATATAGAGGACTGAGTCACTGATCTCCTCTATGAGTTTGCCAGTTTCCCTTGCGTAGCGGTAACAGTGGGTGCTGTGTTGTTTGTGTGTTTGTGACTATTACGTTGTGATCACTATGTATGACTTTTTCTAGAACATGCCAGTTTAGAACGTGTGTGACGGATTTTTTTTATTTGCGAAAGTAATGTTAATGTTACTGGTTCCAACTACATACCACCAGACGGTCGGTGGTTGTTCTGTGTTATTGATCACGAAGAGATTACATTCGTTTTACTGTGTCGACATCGTCTTGTCCTCTGGCGTCAGTTCTATAGGTATGCCAGAGGGTCAAGCATGCCTTGATGTAGGTGTGTATCAGAAAGGGTCTGCCTCTGGCAAATTGTGTCATGTCCGTTATTTTGTTTGTGAATGGTTATTTTTCTAGTAAGTATTGAGCACACATGGAAGATATCACCCAGTATTCCCCGCCTAGTGTGATTTCTATTGTTACTGTGTGTTCCGTGTTCAGCTGTGTAATTTGTGTGCGTTATTTTTGTGCCTGCCACCACGATTGCTAACGTTGCGTATGTGGGATCTGTTCAAAATGGTTCAAATGGCTCTGAGGCTCTGAGCACTATGGGACTTCTGAGGTCATCAGTCCCCTAGAACTTAGAAATACATAAACCTTACTAACCTAAGGACAACCGTAGCGGTCGCGCGGTTCCAGACTGTAGCGCCTAGAAGGACTCGGCCACCCGGCCGGCTGGAATCTGTTATTACAGTGCAGTGCCAGGTGTTTTGCGATTGCGTATTTATGTTTCCTGTACGTAAATTACATCCGCTTCGCTCTCTATTACTTTTATTAGCTCTGTCCCCGCTAAGGTACTTCTCATGCAGTTTATTGTATAAGTTTTACGTTGATGGTGTATAGATATCGCTTTTTTGTCCTACCTCTTTATGATCATAGTAAACACGCCCGTGAGCACTTACGGAATCCACGTAAATTCGCTCCAGTCTATTCCCTCACCCCTTATTGAATTTGATAAGGATGTGGTCGTCTGTCTGAAGATTTCCCATTCTGAGTATCATTCTATCCGTTTGTTCGGTATTACCATTCTTAGTGCTGTTCGTAAAATGTCTTTATTTTCTATTTACTTATAGATTACTTTGAAATTCTTTAGGTATTAACTCGCTGTTACCTGTTGCACTTTTCTTGTCTTCTTTATTACGTGACGCTTCGTTTCTCGTTGGGTTTCCGTCTGTTCTTAGTGTGTCTTTATCCAGTTTTGTTTCAGTCGGATATTTCTCTCTGCGTGTGAGTGTATATGATGTAGGTAATACGCTACCTGCTTCTATTCCTACAGTGGCTGTGTTACCTTTCCGTACTTGTATCAGGTTTGTTTTACTGTTTGATATTTTTGAGATCTTGCTGTCTTCAATGACAGCATTTGCATTTAGTATCTTGTGTGGCCTTGTGGTCGTTCTCGTTTTCTGTCTCTAGCTTGGCTGCGATGTGTACGCTGGCTCGTATATGAAAAGTACTGGTTTTGTTCTTTTTCTACATTTTGTCATGTCATATTCTGTTTTATTTTCTGCATTTTCATATTGTGTGCTTGTGGCCCGTCGTTTCCTTTGATTCATTTGATCTTCCTCGTTATGCGCATGTGTATGTGCATTATTGTGGCGTCGTATGTCGTTCTGTGTGTGACTCGGATGTGTATTAGTTTCGTTTTATCTATCTATATCGAGTAGATTTCTATGTATTACTTCATTTTATACTGATATGATCCACCACCCTTCCGCTTTATGACGGCTTTCAGTCTTCTGAGGACGTTTTCAATGCAGTGTCTGAATGTCGGTGCAGGATTGGCAGCCAGTTCTTCCACAACAACCGAAAACAGGGAAGATAATTATGTTGGACACTGGAGTCTGGAGGGAAGTCAAACGTCTAAGTCATCTTTAAGGTGCTCCATTTGGTTCATAATGAGATTCTGGGAAGACCAATCCATATCAGGAATGTAGTCGCCCACGGACCAATGACTCAGAGATGTTGCTTCATGAGAGGATGCATTGTCCTCCGAACTGTTCCTCAGCTCTACTCAGTATGCAGTGCTATAAAATGTGTTCCTATTCTGCTATATTTAACATTTTCTTAAGTGCAGTAAGGGAAACACAACCTAATCACAAAAAACATCCCTGTACGGAAACACCACCTCCTCCATATTTCACTGTTAGCACTACACATGATGGCAGGTAATGCTCTTCAGGCATTCGCCAAAGCAAGACATTACATCATTCCGAATCACCCTTTTCCAGTTACTCAGTGGCGTCAGTCTTTACATCGTCTCAAGCGTCGCTTAGCACCGTCTACAGAGATTTGTGGCTCTGTTCGAGCTGGTGACCATTCATTTGAACTTCCTGCGAACAGTCCTAGATGGACCGCTTGTAGCACTTTCGAACTCGTGAGTGATTACTTCCGCTGTTTCTAGCAATTACTTACAGCTACCCTCCGAAATACTCGACGGTTCTTGTCCTTCGATACAGGAGGTCCGTTGGTCTTCGTTCAGATATAGTTCGTCCTTCGCGTTTCCATTTCATAATCCCATCTCCAACAGTTGACTAGGGCAAATCTAGAAGGATGGAAATGTAATTGACGGGGTTGTTACTCAGATAGTAGCCAACTACTTGTCCACATTCGAAGGTGTCCTGGCCGACCCATTCTGCTATTACCGCTTCTCTTCTGGCATCAAAATACTGACTGTCTCCTTTCATACTGGCAGATACCTCTTTCGTGGCATTTAGTGGTCAATTATGCATTACACAGGGATGTCCGAATACTTTTGGTTAAACATGGTACAAATTGTAGCACATGGTTATATTAAGAGTATGTTTAGCCTTTGCATTGTAACGTTTCATTTACTGTACCTAGATTGAAGAGGATCAGTGCCGTCAGTTGCGGCGAGACATTACGAGGAATCAGCGGTGGCGAGCGAAAATGTGTACCGGACTGGTATTCTACCCTGGAACCTCCTAGACAGGTGCGGTAACCATTGCGCCATCCGGGACAGAGCGTTATTATACCTGCGCCGACTATCTCGACACGCCTCGCGGCCTATCCACATTCCCACTGAGCGCCACCTACCTGCTGTCCCTATCTATTTACTCCATGTCCGCTACTCTGAGATTCCCACATGGAAACGGACATATTTGTGCATCCGCACTGACGAAGGTAGAGCCATCGACCAGCTAAGCATATGAAGTCAATAACTGCGTATCGTTTGTTCTTTAGGAAATGGCTCAAATGGCTCTGAGCACTGTTGGACTTAACATCTATGGTCATCAGTCCCCTAGAACTTAGAACTACTTAAACCTAACTAATCTAAAGACAGCCCACAACACCCAGCCATCATGAGGCAGAGAAAAACCCTGACCCCGCCGGGAATCGAACCCGGGAACCCGAGCGTGGGAAGCGATGTTCTTTTGGACATGTATGAAAAAACATACCACACAGTCATATACACTCCTAGAAATTGAAATAAGAACACCGTGAATTCATTGTCCCAGGAAGGGGAAACTTTATTGACACATTCCTGGGGTCAGATACATCACATGATGACACTGACAGAACCACAGGCACATAGACACAGGCAACAGAGCATGCACAATGTCGGCACTAGTACAGTGTATATCCACCTTTCGCAGCAATGCAGGCTGCTATTCTCCCATGGAGACGATCGTAGAGATGCTGGATGTAGTCCTGTGGAACGGCTTGCCATGCCATTTCCACCTGGCGCCTCAGTTGAACCAGCGTTCGTGCTGGTCGTGCAGACCGCGTGAGACGACGCTTCATCCACTCCCAAACATGCTCAATGGGGGACAGATCCGGAGATCTTGCTGGCCAGGGTAGTTGACTTACACCTTCTAGAGCACGTTGAGTGGCACGGGATATATGCGGACGTGCATTGTCCTGTTGGAACAGCAAGTTCCCTTGCCGGTCTAGGAATGGTAGAACGATGGGTTCGATGACGGTTTGGATGTATCGTGCACTATTCAGTGTCCCCTCGACGATCACCAGAGGTGTACGGCCAGTGTAGGAGATCGCTCCCCACACCATGATGCCGGGTGTTGGCCCTGTGTGCCTCGGTCGTATGCAGTCCTGATTGTGGCGCTCACCTGCACGGCACCAAACACGCATACGACCATCATTGGCACCACGGCAGAAGCGACTCTCATCGCTGAAGACGACACGTCTCCATTCGTCCCTCCATTCACGCCTGTCGCGACACCACTGGAGGCGGGCTGCACGATGTTGGGGCGAGAGCGGAAGACGGCCTAACGGTGTGCGGGTACGTAGCCCAGCTTCATGGAGACGGTTGCGAATGGTCCTCGCCGATACCCCAGGAGCAACAGTGTCCCTAATTTGCTGGGAAGTGGCGGTGCGGTCCCCTACGGCACTGCGTAGTATCCTACGGTCTTGGCGTGCATCCGTGCGTCGCTGCGGTCCGGTCCCAGGTCGACGGGCACGTGCACCTTCCGCCGACCACTGGCGACATCATCGATGTACTGTGGAGACCTCACGCCCCACGTGTTGAGGAATTCGGCGGTACGTCCACCCGGCCTCCCGCATGCCCACTATACGCCCTCGCTCAAAGTCCGTCAACTGCACATACGGTTCACGTCCACGCTGTCGCGGCATGCTACCAGTGTTAAAGACTGCGATTGAGCTCCGTATGCCACGGCAAACTGGCTGACACTGACGGCGGCGGTGCACAAATGCTGCGCAGCTAGCGCCATTCGACGGCCAACACCGCGGTTCCTGGTGTGTCCGCTGTGCCGTGCGTGTGATCATTGCTTGTACAGCCCTCTCGCAGTGTCCGGAGCAAGTATGGTGGGTCTGACACACCGGTGTCAATGTGTTCTTTTTTCCATTTCCAGGAATGTAGTTTGATTTAGTATTTCTTTATTTTGAATATTGGCGCAATTAGCAAAAATGTTCTACAATTGATACGTCCTGGTCGACTGAAACTGTGTGATAAATCGGGACTCGAAACAAAATATTGTCTTTGCTGGCAGTGATTTTACTGTGGTGCAGAGAACTGTAGGAGTAGAAAGTGATTGGTGGTTGCGTTAACAAGTTACAGACATCAGACTGAGCAAGTCCGAGCGCGTGCGCAAGATGATCGTAAGCAAAACCCCGAGCGCTTAATCTACAAAATACTAACTTACTACCAAGCATAATTTAACATAGGGTAAAACCTGTCCCCCTCAGAACATTTTCAGCTATAAATTAAGAGCTCATAAAACACTAGAGCAACTGCGCGAGGATGACAAGAACAACGACAATAATTAAAACGTAACGTCAAATATCCCAAAATACACACCACCAAAAGTTTACACCGTAAACCAGAAAATAAATTAAGAAGATAAACGTGGATAATTAATGAAACACGTCAGCCAGTTTACCTACTGTTGACCGCAGCCCACAATACATGAGAGAGCAATCCTCTCATCCCAGCAGTAAAACAGATCACAGTTTTATAGAACACAATAAGCAATAAAATATAGATTCTCTGTGTTTAAGACAGTGACTTCGCCGAGTGGGCAACAAGAACTGTTGCACCATTTAAATTGACCAGTCACACTCATGTGTATGACCAAGGTATACACCGAACACAGCCGGCCGCGGTGGTCTCGCGGTTCTAAGCGCTCAATCCGCAACCGCGCGACTGCTACGGTCGCAGGTTCGAATGCTGCCTTGGGCTTGGATGTGTGTGATGTCCTTAGGTTACTTAGGTTTAAGTAGTTCTAAGTTCTAGGTGACTGATGACCGCAGATGTTAAATCCCATAGTGCTCAGAGCCATTTGAAACATTTTTGAAACTCCTTCAAGAGTCGTGACTGAACGCACACTGCGGCTGGTTACAACTTGTATCGCGGAAGCACCACCTACTTTGTATCCGCGAAGCCAGGCTTCTTTCTCAAGTCCAGACTGCAACCAGTGCTCGGTCTTGGCAGTGAGCCACCGCAATCTCAGACTCCAACTCCACCTGGGCTGCCTCCGCTGCTTTGCTGCATCAGTTTGTATTCCGCCTCGTCCAACTGGCAGCCTTCTTAGCCGCTAGCTAACGTGCCTTCTTTCTGGGAGTCTTAATTCCGGAACCCGTCGGCTGAGATTTCGCGTAGCTGCCGTATGGTGGCGCCACCATCGGACGCAAGCTGCTGCCGACGTCTGCGTGACACTTTGGCAGATCACGATGAATACCTCGCTCCGCCCCCCTACCCGCCACCCCCATCCCTCACTATGGTGAGACCGGAAACAAGGATGGGGATTAAGGAAAACACGTGAAATGGTGGCCCATCTTGATGCTTCATTTATCATTCCCAAACAAATATTTTTATTTAATAACAGTCCTATCATAAGCAAACTAACAGTTACGAAGATTCTTACCAAATTCATACAAGGGTTTTCAAATTAATATCATAATATATAAAGACACTTGCGTTACACATTACCTTACAAGTGGTACTCGAAAAACATGTCAACGCTGAGAAGGGAGATCCACAGATGCTCGTGTGACCTGTCAACGCTTAGGCCTCGTGCGATGACGGGAAGGGCGCCGAAGCAGAAGAGAAACGTGTCCCTTAGCCGGACGAGCACAACACCAATGCGTCAGCCGCTGCCGATACAAGGCTGTCAATATATATCAAACAACGAAGAGCAAACACGTTTGATAGAAATTAACATACACAGCAATACTTCGACGGGAACTTAATGAGTATTTTCAAGGAAACCAGTTATTAAAACTTTAGTCTAGGGGCGGTCCGTTCATAACATTGCAAGTCAATGTTCCTAACGATAACAAGAACCTATGGACAAAGTCATTCAAAATAGTAGTTAGATAATCATGGAAACAAAATTAAATAATAGTTTGCTGTGGCCTCTTACGGACAAATAGACGTTTGCAATTTGAATAAGGACCAAATGACAGATGGCCCGTTAAAATGTACAACTAAAACCGGAAGAGCTCCTCAGCACGGAGTAAGTGTGTAAGTAGAAGTATGTATACACACACACACACACATACACACACACACACAAATGACCCACAAGCGCGCACACAACTTTAGTTACAGGCCAAAACCAGAAAAGGCCATAAGGTCTACAAAGAGAGCACTCTGTCTTCAGGCCAGAAGTGGCTTACCGGGACCGTCTGACCGCCGTGTCATCCTCTGTGGAGGATGCGGATAGGAGGGGCGCGGGGTCAGCACACCGATCTCTCGGTCGTGATGATAGTATTCTTGATCGAAGCCGCTGCTATTCGGTCCAGTAGCTCCTCAATTGGCATCATGAGGCTGAGTGCATCCCGAAAAATTGCAACAGCGCATGGCAGCCTGCATTGTCACCCATCCAATGCCGACCACGCCCGACAGCACTTAACTTCGGTGATCTCACGGGAACCGGTGTATCCACTGGTGCAAGGCCGTTGCACCATAAGCTCTACAAATTCGAGACCGACACACCGATGGGCAAAAGGGATCACTGAAAGGTATAGAGGAGTCATATTCATTACCGCTCAAAAAAAGGGGCAAAATTAACGATGTTTAAGTACAGTACTTACTGAACTGTCTTCATATATAATTTCAAATAAATGCCTAGGCGTCCAATTGCTTCGGGACACCAGGTAGGCACCGTATAATACTGCCCTCCTGCTCATAGCTGCTAACAAGTTGCTCAGTACAACTCAGCTTATTTAGTATACCACAGATTGCACAGGACGAGAGCCACTCCCTGCCAGATAAACGCGCCAGTAGCAACGCTCAACGCTGCAGGAAAACGCGGTCAACGGTTCCAAGTCGCTGTAATCGCCAGGACGCCGAGTGTTCAGGCACACCGTCCAGCCCTGTCTCTCACTCACCACCACCACTCACTACCACACAGCACCAGAGAGAACACATCACCAAGTAAAGACGATACGACGAGGGCCAGAATCTATGGAACACGTGCCAAGTCGCGCCAGTAGGATCACGCGCGAGCCCTCATAGAAGCCGCCACGTCTCACGTGGATCTGAAAAGCATGTGTCCCGTAATTCACGGCATATTACGTACTAACGACTGGCAACCCACTCGGAAGCTTCGCTTCCCGAACTTGAGAACATACTAGGGTGAGTCAAATGAAAACCTTAAATAGTTTTTTAAATATTATTTATTGCGCAGAAGTAGTACAAAGCTGTTTCACTTTTCAACATAATCTCCCCCACGCTCAATGCAAATTCTCCAGCGCTTACAAAGTGCATAAATGCCTGTAGAAAAAAATTATTTTGGTAGTCCGCGCAACCATTCATGCACCGCTTGACTTACCTCTTCATCAGAACGGAACTTCTTTCCTCCCAGTGGGTCTTTGAGTGGTCCAAGCATATAAAAATCACTTGGGGCAAGGACTGGTGAGTGTGGTGGATGAGGAAGACACTCAAAATGCAGGTCTGTGATTGTTGCTACTGTTGTACAGGCACTGTGGGGCATTGCATTGTCATGTTGCAAAAGCATACCTGCTGACAGCAATCCACGTGGCTTTGATTTGACTGCAGGCCGCAATGGTTTTTTTAGGAGATCTGTGTATGATGCACTGGTGACAGTGGTCCCTCTAGGCATGTAATGCTCCAAAATGACGCCTTTTCCGTCCAAAAAGAGAGTCAGCATAACCTTCCCTGCTGATGGTTCTGTCCTAAACTTCTTTGGTTTTGGTGATGAGGAATGGCCCCATTCCTTGCTCGCTCTCTTCGTTTCCGGTTGGTGGAAGTGAACCCAGGTTTCATCTCCAGTAACGATTGTTGCAAGAGAGCCATCGCCTTCTCGTTCAAAGAGCCGAAAAAGTTCTTCGCAAGTATCAAGACGTCGTTCTCTCAATTCAGGAGGCACCCATCTTGCAGACACTTTCTAAAACTGGAGCACATCATGTCCAATGTGGTATGCCGACCCAAGACTAATCTGTAAACATGCTGCAATGACACTGAGTGTCACTCGGCGGTGTCCTTCACTATCGCTTCAACTGCTACAATGTTCTGTGAAGTAACAACTCGTTGTGCCTGACCTGGACGAGGATCATCTTCCACTGAAGTCACACCATTTGCGAACTTCCTACTCCATTTGTAGACTTGCTGCTGTGACAAACATGTATCACCATACTGAAGCTTCATTCGTCGATGAATTTCAATAGGTTTCACACCTTCACTACGCAGAAACCGAATAACAGAACGCTGTTCTTCCCTGGTGCAAGTCCCAAGAGTGGCGGCCATTTTTATGCTGATACTGCGACGGTATATGTGCATCTGCACTATTCTGCCACCTGCAGGCCATTGTGCACGCTGTTTGTAGCACGGGTACCAACATACAGGCTAACGACGTAACATTTAGATTTGTTATTACAAATTTAAGGTTTTAATTTGACTCACCCTCGCACGTGCTGGCCAGCTTATCTTGCTGGACTAGAAGAATGAACACTGTGGGGAAATTTCTCGCTGTCTTACTCTCTGCAACGGAGTGTGCACTGTTTTGAAACTTCCTGGGAGTTTCAATGCAGGGCCAGGTCAGCTACTATGCAGACACAGTTCACAGATTCCACCCTCACCGCGTCACATGTACCGCTATCACTCTCCTGCTTTCCATACTTCACAGCAAGTATCGTACATTCCAGCTGCACCAGAACTACTGGAAGAAATTCTGTCTCGATGTAATGGCGCAAATGCGGCCTAGGGACGCTTTCCAGCAGGAATTTATCGTTGCCCACGAAAGTCGCATTTCAAATGGTTCAAATGGCTCTAAGCACTATGGTACTTAACATCAGAGGTCATCAGTTCCCTGGACTTAGAACAACTGAAACCTAACTAACCTAAGGACATCACACACATCCATGCCCGAGGCAGGATTCGAAACTGTGACCGTGGCAGCAGCGCGGCTCCGGACTGAAGCGCCTAGAACTGCTCGGCCACAGCGGCCGGCAGTCGGATTTGAGTCCTGCACCAGCCCATAGTTTCCCCCTGACATAAATTTTCAGAATTTTCCGAACAACTCCCACTACACTGCAGAGTAAATAATAACTCATAACATCCTAAAATCGTTTTAACACTAACCAATTTCACGAATGCGAGTGATACGCATATTAAGAGAGATGTATTTTGCTTATTGGTATAACATGTTGGTACACTTTAACGTATTTCGGGTAGATTTAATAACGAAAAACTGAATTGAAATAATTAGAGGTTTTACGCTCATTAAATGCGAGCTATTGCAGTGTCGTCGTTTGAAGGTACTTCATGGGCTACCTCTCGTCTGTAGTTCTTAATTGAAACGTATGTGGGAGTTGTGCGAAATTACATTGGATGACTATTCATTTTAGAGCTTATCTGCTAATTAGCTAATATTACGATTGTATATCTTTCGTAATTTACATCGTTCGAATATAGTTAGAAATAAATCGGGTGAAAAGAATACTTACGCTGACCCCACGAAGATTATCGCAGTATTTGTATGTACTAATGGACATCCAAAAGGTAATACAAATGCAGATACCTACGCTGTTTCACGCCAGTATCCTCAACCAGAATCGTCCCCTATACATCCGTAGTAGCACGCTGAGTTTTCTCACGTCTGGCCACGTGACGCAGGCTGCCGAACAAGTGACACGTACTACGTGACTGCTCTCGCTCGTACCATTCGTTGACACGTACGTGACAGTTCTGGTTGCAACCCAAACTGAACAGTCACGGCATTCATCGAGTCTCCTACCCGCATTCACGTCGTAAAGGGTGCCGATGGATGAGAGTCGTTGGATATACGCATCCATGCGAAGCAGACGTCAGGGTACGAGCAACGAACTCCCAACCGGTGCGGGCTGTCGCAGACGCGTCGGAGTCAGCGCTTCTCGTGCACTCTGTTCTCTAGCGAGGGACCTCACGTAGCTACACATTCCAAGCTACTTCTAAATATTGTGTCACGCTACAGCGCCTTGGCTCTCTTACTAGTTTTGATGTGTTAAGTGTTAACTGATGTTATTATCCTAAGCTTATGCTCAAAAGGATATCATCAAGTCCAGCATTCCAAAACTGTTTGATGAAAAATTTCTTTGTTGGAAAAGTGTAAGACATGTCTAAATTACCCTAGAAAAGTGTTTTTCTTTTCTTTGTACGTGCACACTCTCTGAATCTATCCCAGTTCACGAGAACCGATGCAAGTCAAACGTAACCGCCGGCCTTCCAGTTTTTTGCTGTGGCAACTCTTTTCATTTGTTTATTATAGCTTCCTATTTTTCTTGTCTGAGAAATACTTCTTTTCTCGTAAAAGAGTAAGATATGTGTAAATTATATTAAAAGGGTAGTTTCATTTCTCTGTACATAGACAGTCTCTGAATATACCCTTGTTCACCACAACTGAAGTAATCTAAACGTAACTACCAGCCTTTAAATTATTTGCTGTGGAAAATCTTTTCAGTTTACACAGCTTCTTTCCAGTGACACATGTCATATGCTGACATATGCCCTGCTTTGGTTTCACCTTTGTCAAATATCGACAGGTTTATTGACCGACTGTTGATACGACACTTCCCACCAAGCTAATTGAAAATTCTTATAACTATCAGGCAATGTGGCGAGACAATTAATGACTGAAGTCGAGTTGTCGGGTTTTAACATTCGGCTGAAAACCATACTTGACTTGTTGATCAATCACATTCGTGGCTTTCTTACAGTTTCACATTATACGTCGCAGCTTGTTCTTCTTCGTTCTCGAACGCCATAAAACACCGCTCATGAAATTTCAGTAAGCAATTCAGACGCATAATCAGATACATGCAGTGACGATGGCAAACAGGACAACAGAAAAAAACTGCTGCAACAAAATAAGTTACTTCATGCCCATAGAACATGTGGTATCGATAGCTACGATGCCACAACATAGGTGCTCTCTGCTAGGTTGGCACTACGACAGACACCGACGACAGCGCTCTCTAGCCGGAGCGGGAGAGCTCTACGAGCTCCACTCCAGATTCTACCCCATTTCATCAAGAGCAGGCGGCCGGGACACTTCGCTTCAGCTTCGCTTCATATACTAAGCTCTACTTACGACGGGGTTTAAGGCTTCGCACCTACGTGCAAAGTTATGTATGCCCTGTATATATTCATGCACAAGTAGGGGGTCTGAAGCACTTTTACTTTCTTGCAGTACCGACATGTCTTACCTTTTCCTGCTCCTACTCGCTTCCTTCATTCGGCCAGTCTTTCAGTTTTCAGGAGCAGACCCACACGCCGCCTTCCAGGAGGATACAGAAGAGCAATTCACTGCCTTAATGATTTGTGTATTCTTTTTAAGTATTATTGGGTCATAACTAACACTGGAAACTTCACGGCAAAATGCACAAGCATTTCTGGTTCTAATCGTGAGTGGAATGGGCCAACCTTGAGGCCATCGTCAGTCAGCAGCACTGCCCGCAGTCAAACTCCAGACCTGTGGCTGGAGAACATGGACTGCCCGTGGCGGCCCCCGGTGGTTTGGAGCTGGAGGCCTGTCTAACAAGGGGACCATCACGTCATTTAATCAAGGATTTTGATGAGTCTTACGAATGTTGTAGAGGGACCTATCACGAGCGGCTTTTCATGCGACGAGCTTCCTAAAAAACTGATGCTGAAGCTTTATGCATAGCTCATATAATAGTTATGTTAATCTAGTTCCGAGGCAGCGATCGTAGCGGAGGGGCTAAGGATGAAGGCTATCAGGCTGGTGGTACAGGTTAAGACCTTTCCATGTAGCTTTATTTTCTGTGCACAGATTGTAAATGTTCCCTTGTTCACCACAAGTGAAGTAAACGAAACGTAATTACCGGCAGTACATGTCATGGAAAATTATGCTAAAATAGTCATTTTCGCTGTAATAATTAATTAATAAATTAATCATTACAGCACAGTGTCTTCAAATGTGTAATCCGTTTGTGGTTCGTGGTTACAATTCCAAATATTTGGGCAGCAGCTCCGAAGAGTTTGCAACGATGGGCGAAGTATTAGCAATTGCGAAAGGACTCCAGAAACAGACGAAAGTACCCATCTTAAATTTTGAACTCTATTATGTAATCATTACCGTTCAAACTGGCTGCCAGTAGCAGTCGAGGTACAACAGATCCCTCTCGGAACCAAGAGCGAAAACTGATTTGCAGAATATTAGTCATTCCATCAAACCACAGTGTCCTATAACTGCGTCAGGAAAGACATTCCCTTCGTTTTCTTACTACGCTACATTTGGTTGTATTGTTAAAAATCACGAGTTTAATCGTAAATTTAAAAAAATAATAGTGACCTGCAATAAATCAGCATAATTCAGGAAAGTGCTGTAGGAAGAATTCTTCTTCCGGACGTGGGACAAGGAAACTTTCTTTACATTATTGATTCGTGGGGAAGGCAACTTCATGAGATACTGTACAACCAGATCTTTGTAGCTGAAAGAAACGCTCGCATCTGCACCGTAAAATTTATATTACCCAGATATACTCCATTTCTTCCAAACGTATGATGTCTGTTTACACAGAAAAGTTAAAATTTTCCCGAGTTCCTAAAAAGTAATAGGGAAATCGCTTCGACGGAAATTTCGTAAAAGTGCGTTATTTAATTCTGCATCAGTTTTGTGCACCTGCTTTCACGGAAATGATCAGATACACCTTGATCGAAGAAGGAACAATCTTTTTGAATTCAAACGAACTGTGTTCTGCGGTATAGCTTCTCATGCATCCGCTTTCCTGTAAAGCAGTAGCTTTCATTAAAAATACGTCGTTCTCCATGATTTCGTGTTTCGATTGTTTCTACAACAAGTTCAATCCGGAATTGTAGCACAGCTAGCGACGGAAGCGACAGCTAGAAAGGCGATTCTGTATTCAATTCTGTAACAAACGGAATACAAATGAAAAGAAAATTTGTTGTAGTGACTGATCAATTTTGAAATTACTCGTCGTTGATTAGTGTTGCATGACATACGGTGTTTAATATATTCTGCACGATGAAACTGAAGAAAAGTAAGTACACGGTCAGGTACAAGTAGCTCCAGCAGGATGGTGGTGAACTTTACCCACTGTACCACTGTCACTTGGTCGAAACATGACTTACGTTACTGGTATAGGAGGTAGCCACAAAACTTCGATTTTCTCGGAAACAAGGGACCGTCGCATGACAAACCCTTAGCGCGATACACAGGACAGCTTACTCTACAAACTACATTGGACGGATGCGACTCCGTGATTAAGCTGCAGCTGGACCACCTACTGACGGTCCATTCGAGATGGCTGAATTAAGTTAACGGCCTCGCAGAGGAAGCCTACACTCACGATTTCGAAGGCGACTGGTACATCTTGTCAGCCTAGTTACACGGCGAACGTGTTTACTACGCAAATTGGAGGAGGAACGAGGAAAAGGAAAGAGAAGGGGTTATTGAACCAGCTACATCAAGAATTTGTGCGGCAGCAGCGGCGACGAGTGAAAATGTGGGCCACTGGGATTCGAACCCGGTATCGCGTGCTTACTAGACAACTGAATTAACCACTGCACCACCCAGACACAGTTTTTATCGCATAGGCACATTCCCACCTAGCGCCATCTATCCGCAGGCCATCTCCGAAAGAACAGACACCACGCAGAATCCGCGTTTGTAAAACGTATTAAGCAAGAGATCCCAGGTTCGAATCGCGGTCCGGCACATACATTCACTCGCCGCTGCTGATGCTGCCAGCCGGAGTGGCCGTGCGTTTCTGGGCGCTACAGTCTGGAGCCGAGCGACCGCTACGGTCGCAGGTTCGAATCCTGCCTCGGGCATGGATGTGTGTGATGTCCTTAGGTTAGTTAGGTTTAATTAGTTCTAAGTTCTAGGCGACTGCTGACCTCAGAAGTTAAGTCGCGTAGTGCTCAGAGCCTTTTCATTTCCTTTCTCCCACCTCCAATTTGCATAATACGTTTCACAGCTGCGGATTCTGCGCTGTGTTTCTTCCGTCGTACGCATTCATAAAAACGGTTCGACAGAACAGACATAACGCATTCATGTAACCTGTACACACGACATGGCAGGCCTTGCGGCTTATCAAGCGCCGCTGTATTGTTTCGAACGCTGGACTCTGCCCAGTGGCCAGGTCGTGTTACGGAGCTGCTGGCATGCTGTTGTACTGACCCAGCGCGTGACAGCAAACGCCTTCCTTAGCTGACGGCCAGGAAGACTATTTCAACAATATGTTGGAATTAGAAGAGCACACCAAAAACTTTTAGTCAGAATGGCAACTGTTTAGATGTGATTCGTTGGTTTCTCAGAGGGTATTAGTTGATCGAACAGTCCCTGGGTGTACAGCTGGCTCACAGTGTACAGTGCGTACCATACTTAAGTGGTCAGAAATATCTCCATCAGGTGTGTTGACGAACTTGCTTCTTGGGGCGCTCTCCCGACTTATAGCCCCTTCCTTCGTGGGCCTCTCCAAACGTTGTGAGCACCAGAGGGCGCTTGGCTGCGGCATTAGAGCTGTGGCAGCGAGGATGTGGGCACTGTGTCCGCCCTGGCCCCAGCTCCTTATGCTTAGTGACTGTCTTCTCCTTAGCTAGACTCAGTGCTTGTTCCCAAGCGTCGCTAAGACTATGGCTGTTTTCCCAGTTGATAAGACAGCCATCATGAGAATTTCGATGGATACTCTGATGGCGCTGTCCCAATATTTCGACGTAAGTGCAACAATCCTGTCGCATTCATATTTCTTCGCGTAAGTCTCGGGTAAACAGTGCTCTGCGATCGCCGACTTGTTTGGACAATTACGTCGAGCACGCCTGCAGTATTCTTGGCAGGCCGTTTTCTATCCTAAATTTATTTATCTCCATTAGTACGAAAGGACCATGAAGATAATCGAACAGTTTGTTGAATATGTGATTTTCCACATTGGCAAGAACTTTGGTATATGGTCATCCGTAAACCGAGCTCGTCTTTGATGTCCATGCGTTATTGGGAAAGCGAGAGACAGTGAAGTATAGTACTTACGAAACGATCCATGTTGTTGGAAGGGAATGTAAATCGTCCATGCACCCCTGTAGGAGTGTTCGTCAGTACACCCGATGATGGTGAAATGTCTACTAGCCGAAAAATTGGGCCTGCTGGATACAACAAATCGGCAGTACATCTGTGGGACTGTCGGATAATCTCTTAAATTCCTATTTTTACAACTTTTTTGCAGTTTCCCATTTCAAACTACGCTCACCTAATGCCCTGCAGTTTTCAGTAGAACCCATCTGCAAGGCTCCATAAGAAATTAAAGCTGATCGATTGTATTAGAGGAAAGGTAATGGAGAATTAGTTTTTCTAAAAAAATTTCCAGCTTTCTGTGAGCCTGCTACTGTCTGTCTGGCTACGAAAACACCAATGCTATTTATTCTACAGTGGCAACACACGCTGTTGGTAATGACTCCTAAGAAAACAGTGTACCCATACGACTCCCTACTGTAGGAAACTTTTAGGTGCCTCATCCGAGAACTGCAACTTCTCCGTCGCAGTAAATTTACAATGTAAGTTCTTCAATGGAAGGAAATATTCTTTCTACCACATGTCCTAACACACTTCTTTAGTAGAACTGATAATGTTCTGAAAACGATCCATTGATGTTTATGACTCTAAGTCCTTTATAGTCACAATAATTGGCTTGGAATGGATATGGTATAGATGTTCCTTTCTAACAATTGCAGACCACAGCTGTAAACAATACAAAGCGACAAGCTGGATTTTTTGAGAAACAGCACAATAAAGTTTCAATACAATCTCATAAAGAAGATATTTCTCAAACCATCCACAGTGATTTTTTAATTCAGGTAAGTCATTGTTTTTGTTGTGTACATAGTTCTGCGTAGTCAGCGCGTACACAAGTTACCCACAAGAGCCCGCTCCACTGAGCACAACAGCGCAGGCGCAGCGCTCGTCCGTCTTCGCACTACGACATGGCGCAGCCTTAGAGACGGACCAAATTCTGCTTCCGCCGATCCGCGTATTAATATGTAACGCAGCCAGTGAGATTGCTGCTAACGTAGAGCCTTTTCTCCTCGCGGCGTGCAGTGATTCCTGAACGCACGAGGTATTATAATGAGTGTACAGAACTCCAATTAGTCAGTCTTCATTAGTCTGTACGAGTCTGCATCTATCTGCACCTGTCTGTACCAGTCTGTATTTGTCTGCACCAGTCTATAGTCAAGTATCAGTCTGCGCCTAATAAGATTACCATATTCCTGAACATAGCCATGAAGACAAATGTATAGACATTTTGTCGAGTATCAGAAATATGTGAGAATAGGATTAACGTACCTAGACCAAAGGAACCTCAGGTTGTCAATTGTAAACAGTATCTAGAATCAAGTTATGTAATGTCTATCCTTTTTATTATTTTAATAAATGTGTGGGAAAATTAATCAAGTTCTGTTTTAAGTTGGTCAGCGTCAATTTGCTACTCTAAGCGTGCAAGTGGCATTCCTATCCTCTGATCTAACGGCAGAACATAAACACGCCACGATAAGACAACGAGACAGATTGCTGATACTCGCCTACTTCGTTAGAACGACAAGTCAAATGATCTCATGGTGTATGTACCGAAGGTCTTACAGTACGCACACCACAGTTTTCAAGTATTTCTAGAATAATCGTAAATTATATTCAAAATTTTATTCTTAATAATTCGTCAACGGATACTTGACAGTGCTTATTTTCTGAGTGTACTTAACATGGGGCAGTATTGACTTACCACTGCTTACTTGCTGGACTAATTGACGAAAGGTAACTGTGAAAAATCTTAAAAATACAAATTTAAAATGTCTGAATTGTTTCAGTTTTCTTCACACTAAGATTTGCATTACCAATTTTTCCAATAATGAAGTATAACAAGCTGAAAAACTGATTATGATTCTGCAAAATACAATATTAATTATATTGTCTCCTCACTTCAACAGATGAACGATATTGAAGTTGACCCTTAATATTTTTGCCATCACAGTGTCACGTAAATTCACTTAAACAATGGTACGGGACACAACTTACATTCTTTACTTGCTTAAATACTTATTCATATTTACCTGAATAACAACAACGTTTGAAGCGTGAAGTGCATTTTCGTTGAGGAACGTATTCAGGATCTTTATCTGTGTCGTAGTTATTCACATCATTCCACATCGTCACTGAGAAGCATTTTCTTGGCACGAACAGTACACATGTTACTACTCCTGGCAGCCAGCGGTTTGGCGCTTAGCACTGTTCACATGTACACATCCAGACAAAGTTGCATTTAGTGAGAATCATAAATTAGAGACAGAGCTGCCGTTCCTCGATTTCTCGTGGAATACCAACTAAAATCACTAATGCATATCCCGTACCGTGTTTACACTCACTAAAGCTATTTCTCATCGACTGTCACTTATGACTGTATAGGCCTGCAATAGTCTTTCTGGGATCGCTATCGTCACAGCTGAAGTATATTAGAAACGTTGCATGGTAAATTACTGTCGGCATAGTTCAGTGAAGTTCACCAAACTGCAAAACCAATCTAGTCCTCTTTCTTACGGGAAGCGCTACACAATGTTGTTAACGGATACTCAGACTGCGTTATTTGATTGGAGCTAGAATGTTCAAAAATCAAAGTCGCTTATTGCTGTACAACTGCTCCTATACAACCGAGATAAGATTGTGGAGCGAGATGGAGACTGCGTGAAGTCATGGACGCGTTCGACGTAGGAGCAACTCTGCTCTGAACACCTAGTGACAGCAGCTTCCTCTGGTAACCGTACCCCTTCTGATTACTGAAATTCATCATCGCCTTCCCATCTGGGGCACTGCAGTAGCCAAACAATCTTGCGCTGGGATGAGACCTTCGCTAGAGTGGAACCCATTGTAAATTATTATCCTACTACAAAAAAAAGATGAAACACGAATGACTGTCTGCTCTGAAATGATCATTTAGTTTATGGGCAAAATACTTAATAATCCTACAATAGCTAAAAGTCACACCATATCACTAAATTATAGAATGTACTGCATATTACAATTCTGAAATTGTGTACCAGAACTAAGAAGTAATTTCATATATCATTTATTTTTACCAAAACCAACCAGTCAATATAGAAAAGGAAGAAAAATCTAAATAATGAAATCGTATTTCATGAAAAATCACAGGTCACTGCTAACTTTTGAGTTACAACTACTCATTTTTGCTGCTCATAAAATACATCGACTAACATGCAATAACTCCAAAAATATTGTCTTAAACTTTTCGAATATTTGCCAGATGCACTAAAATGTAGTGATTGCTTACTATATCGCCTCTCTTTGAACAGAATTATCACCGAATAAAGACAAAAAATTGAAAATGCAATATTTGTGTTTCTTAAGGTTTACAATAAATACATTTTGATAAAAGTACATATGAGACATGTTTATATAACATTTTTTGTAGTGTTGCATATTCGTTATAGCAGAAATTTAAAGATGCAGATGAATTAAGTCTTAGCTTCAAAATAATTCCAGTTATACTTTCCTTACATACGAAAATCCACAAGAATTCTGAAAGCACAGAAAGAAGTTAACTACAATTATACTTTCGTGATATATGAAACCACTCAAGAATTCGTTACTTTTTATGTTTATGGTTCTCATTCTTAGCGGAAGCCCAGAAAACATTTTTTGTCGAAATTAAAATGATTCATGAACGCTCTTTACAGTTCGGCATTTTGCGTCGCTCTCACTTCTCAAGCACAGCTAACCAACGGTCAACGCCGTCCTGGTGAACAACGTAGTTCTAAATGTGTTGATGTGTGTGACGTCCTTAGGTTAGTTAGGTTTAAGTAGTTTTAAGTTCTAGGGGACTGATGACCTCAGATGTTAAGTCCCATAGTGCTCAGAGCCATATGAACCATTTGAAACTTAATGATCAGTGTCAACGAGTGAAAGAAACATTCCAACGCTATACAGAACTCTCAAGATGCAATTACTCCAGTGGTTCAATGAATAATCACAGCACTTCTTTATGTCCAACACTTGTAATCTGAAGCGTTTCAAATCTGTGACATGCTAGAATTGGCAGGGAATTTTCCTAGTTGTAAGGACACAAGAATATATTAGTAGCATTACAGATTTGTTGAGATCGTCTACAAACGTTTAGAGTGGTTGCACAGTAAAAGTGACGTCAGGGAGGAGTGTTGGGTGCGTAAAGCAAGAGGGAGAGCTTGTTATCACAGTCAGAACTATTAGACTGATTTCTGAGCGCCTTGCTGTGTTAGCGAGTGACGGTGCGTATTGATGGGCCATATTTTACGGCCATATTTCGCTGCACTACTGTTGCCGTCAACATTGCTACAATTTGAGTGCAGTTGTCGTCAATTTTGCGGTATGGCTGGACGATATCGTTGATATTGCAGATACTTGCCGCCGCATTGCCGAAATGTGGAAGATATTGTCTCCGGAAGATAGAAAATAGTTGGTTCAAAAATGGCGCTGAGCACTATGGGACTTATCTTCTGAGGTTATCAGTCCCCTACAACTTATAACTACTTAAACCTAACTAACCTAAGGACATCACACACATCCACGCCCGCGGCAAGATTTGAACCTGCGACCGTAGCGGTCTCGCGGTTACAGCATATTTGGTATTTCAGGGCAATATTTATGTCTTTCTCTCACCAAGAACGCTGCAGTAACGTGAGCGAAAACAAAATCGTTTCGCTTTTTTTCGAGATGGTTCAAATGGTTCAAATGGCTCTGAGCACTATGGGACTCAACTGCTGTGGTCATCAGTCCCCTAGAACTTAGAACCACTTAAACCTAACTAACCTAAGGACATCACACACATACATGCGCGAGGCAGGATTCGAACCTGCGATCGTAGCAGTCGCACGGTTCCGGACTGCGCGCCTAGAACCGCGAGACCACCGCGGCCGGCTTTTGTTCGAGAGTTTGCGCTCGTATATGTAGCCAGATGTTTTGTTTACGTGTTGCTGCGTTTGTTGCGCACAGCACTGGAGAACTATAAATTTTATAAATTCAGTTCATCTACGATCAGAGGTGTGGAACGTCGAAAGTAATGTCTAAAAAGACCGAAAACCGTAAAATCTGGTGGCAAGCTGTTGCCGGTCACCTCGGAAGCACGCTTGATGAAGCACAGAAAACAATTCAGTCTTCGAATTTACGCGAAATGCGAAATAAAAGAGCTGCAGAGGAAGAATGGAAACGCGGGTGGCTCTCTTTAGTATTTTATGTCATGACTTTCATTCTATCTCGAAACGTACCTGAAGTAGAAACAGCTAGTGCAAACAGCGGTCTGAAAACAAAAATAAAATGAAAATTGTATTTCTGTTTCAAATATCCCTTACTGAAATCTTGTAGTCTTACCAAAGCGTTGCATACTGCTGGTACCATGAGGTTTATTGACGAATGGTGAATTTGTAAAGACCTATATTAAACTTCTGTACGTATCACCAACAGGAAAAAGACGGAAGGGTGATTACCAATCGAGCTATAACTGGTATACGCTCTCTTATACACCGCCCAGGCATATTAATTTGACCACCACCTATGTTCGCCATCAACGCGCAGTAATCACAGACCGTAGGTGACAGTACTAACAATGGAGTGTATATAAAGTGTGTCAAAAGGACGCGGGAAACGGTGCAGTCGATGTCGTAACGTAGAATTTTTTCTGACGTCCATAAAAACATGATCATTGGATTTCGGACCAAAGATAGAAGCATTTCCGAAACATCTATGTCTGCAAAGAGTTCTCGTGCCGCCGTGGTTAAAATATACCAAGCATGTCAAAAGGACGCGGGAAACGGGGCAGTCGATGTCCTTTCGTAGAAACGGAGAGATTTTTCTGACGTCCATGAAAACATGATCATTGGATTTCGGACCAAAGATAGAAGCATTTCCGAAACAGCTATGTCTGCAAAGAGTTCTCGTGCCGCCGTGGTTAAAATATACCGAGCATGTCAAAATGACGCTATCTAAAAACGTCGCCAAGGAACTGTGGTGCACCACACGCCACAGATGACAAAGTTCAACGACACACACGTAGATTTGTACGGGCTATTTCATATTATCCTTCAATTTGTACATATTTCATAAAGATGGCTACGTTATACGCCATGCAGCATCGTTCTTGTGTAAGCCAGACTACAGAGCAGCTGAAAATTTTTCGAACCGTTGCATATACACACATCAAATATGTTTTGCATCACCCCAGTTCCCAGACTTCCTGAAGATAGGCGTTGACTATGGATAGATACGCAGTCCGTTTGACCGTCACTAAACCCGCCCAAAGATGTAAACAACAATTCATGATCAGCGCCTATTAGACGGAGGGGGACCGACAGCCGATCAGTTCCAGACATTCCACCAGGAAGGTGGTACACGGCTCCTGTGGTCTGTAGTTCAACCATGCCAAGACGGTCCATACCGCGGTAGGATTGCGTCCGCATTGTAACTTTGTGCCAGGAAGGACTCTCAACAAGGGAAGTGTCCAGGAACCTCAGAGTCAACCAAAGCGAAGTTGTTCGGACGTGGAGGAGATACAGAGAGAGTGGAACTGTTGAAGACATGCCTCGTTCAGGCCGCCCAAGGGCTAATACTGCAGTGCATGACCTATACCTACGGGTTATGACTCGGAGAAACCATGACAGCAACGCCAACATGTTCAATAAAGCTGTTCCTGCAGCCACAGGACATCGTGGTACGACTGAAACTGTGCGCAATAAGCTGCAAGATGCGCAACTTCACTCACGACCTCCATGGCGAGGTCCGTCTTTGCAACCACGACACCATGCAGCGCCGTACAGATGCGCCAAACAACATTCCGAATAGACCGCTCAGGATTGGCATCACGTTCTCTTCATCAATGAGTGTCGCATATGACTTCAACCAGACAATCGTAGGAGACGTGTTTGGAGGCAACCCGGTCAGGCTGGACGCCTTAGACACACGGTCCAGTGAGTGCAGCAAGGTGGAGGTTCGCTGCTCTTTTGGAGTGATATTATGTGGGGCCGACGTATGCCGCTCGTGTTCATGGAAGGGGGCTAACGGCTGCTCGATACGTGAATGCCATCATCAACCATACTGGCAGCATATGCTATGTGTTGTTTTCATGAGCAATAAAAAGGGCGTAAAAGATGTTTATGTTGATCCCTATTCCAATTTTCTGTACAGGTTCCAGAACTCTCGGACCTGAGGTGATGCAAAACTTTTTTTGATGTGTGTACTATTCTCACGAGAATACCTGTTGTATTATTGCAAGTAATGAGATTTTGATCAGACATCTATTCATGCAACTGAACAATTTGCTACCTTACCGTCAACCTGTAAAATTAATGTCTACAGATTGACTTGCTCACCATGACGTTTTCAACTACGCCGGACGGATTTGCCGAGCGGATAGAGGCACCATGTCGAAGATTGGGTGGCCCCTCCCACCGTTTTGGTACTTGCGAATGTATGTTTCTCCATGACTACATCTATAGATGGTCGCCGATAGCAACTGAAACCATTTATAGAACTTTAACTTGTAACCTACCTACAAAATAATTTAGTGTAACTTCCCAACAAAATAATTTCCGTAACCTCACAACAAAATAAAATAATATGAATAATATTCTCATTTAGTGTAACCTCCCAAAAAATAAATTGCGTAACCTATCAATAATAAAAATGTGACTAATCTCTCAATAAAAAAATGTGGGTCACTTATAACCTTTCAATAATTGATAGTCAATTTAACCTGGTAAATTTGGACGTCAGCAATGCTGCGAAATGGCTCTGATACATCATTATGAATAAACTGAAAAATCTTACCTTAATTAGATCGCCGGATAACGCGTATTTATCTGCTCCTATAAGAAATTTTCCTGGCGCAGCTGAGTGCAATGCTGGCCGATAGATTCGTCTTATATAAAAGGAAAGAACTGATTTTTCTTTTCAATAATCGGGATGGCCAAGGAATGGAGAAATTAGTGAATTCTTTAAATTGAGATGAATGTCGAAAGTTACTTTTTATGAGAAAGATTATTATTAACAGATTTTTTTAAAACATTTACATGGGACTTGATGTAACAATACTACATATGCGCGAGGCTGCTTTTACCTTATCCTACAACGCTCAGGCTCCGCCATCGCTGCACACGGCCGGCCCAGCCAACACGATACACCAGACGCGACTGCTCGCTAGCAACAACTTATTCCTACTGCTACACAAGTTCCTACTGCAGTCAATACTGCTCTTTGGTCTCAGATTCTCTTCTAGCTTACATATCGCAGGCAGCGCGTGAGCAATCCATCTAAATTACATCTGCTCGACAGCACTAGCAACAAATTCTTTAATCATGGACCTCTTACATAACCCTCCACTGGGGGTCAAACATTTGGCAGCGATGGTGAGTCAATTGGACTTGCCATGAGCAACAAATTTTTCTATAATCTATTTAGTTACTGTGTCTACAGTCAGAGAGTATATACATCATTGATAAGTGCAGAACATATTAAGAAATTAAATAGAGCGCACATGCACTGAGTACAAAACATATTCAGAAATGACAAAGTATATACGCAATGAGTACAAAATATATTAACAAATGACATAAAGTGCACACATACTGCATAAGTGTTTAGCATTTTTACATGAACTGATCACATTAACAAATGAAATAAAGTTCACACACACTATAAAAGTTTTTACAATTTTGCAAGTATTTAAACAAATTGAGAAATGAAATAAAGTGTACGCTCACTGTATAAGTCCTCAGCATTTCTACAACAAATAAACATACCAAGGAGTGAAATAAAGTGCACACGCTCTGTGGAGCATATTTAGGACAACTGATCTTGTTAACAAATGAAATGAAGTGCACACGCACTGTATAAGTCTCCATCGTTTTACAAAATTTTAAACGCACTGTATAAGTCTTTACCTTTTTATAAAAACCAGGAAAGGAATGGGAAGGATTGCATCATGGTTGTAGCACAGTAGGTTGCACGTAGCTGCACTGAAAGTCCATATCTTTCTACAGAAGCACAACACCAAGTGAGACAATCTGAAGTTCTCTTCCCTGAAGTATTTATCAGTGTAGCCAAGACACTGAAATGTTGTATTAATATTCAGTGCTATCATTTTGGTAGTACATTAGGTACACCAAACAGTAGGACCATAATAACATCTCCATCGTTCAAGGTGGTGGACAGGTTGATATGTCAACACCATATTCTTGTAGAATCCATACTCTTACAGCAACGTAGAATTAGTGCAAAAACCAATATAGTGCTCCATGATCATGAGGACGGACACGATAAACGGATATTGCAGTAATTGCTGGTAATTAGGTCAGAAGGTGAAGGACACATTAAGTCTTATCCTAGTCATCATAGAATTACACTAATGTATCAACCGATATGAACAATTATTGGCACTCATTGGTTAGTTACTGAACATTTTTCTGCATTATTCAGAAGTCATCATTCAAAGCAAGACTTAATTAATGGCATAACATTTATGCATAAGTCATCATATTACAGCAATCAGTGCCATTCATTGGCCAGTTACAAAGTATTCGTATAGTGTTACAAAACATTATTCAGTGTTATTCACAAGTCATCATTTAAAACAGGAGCTACTGAGTGTAGCATCAAGCTACTGGTGTTTATATATGATATTATGTAAGTGACATAAGACATATTTAAAATGTAAGGCATTGGAACTATTACTCAAGGTCGGTAGTCCAAAAATACATAGACATAATGGAATCAATACACAGAAAATTTGCATTATCTATAGGACTAAGAATATATCTTTATTTAGTTGTATACTGGTAATAGTTGGGACTCGTAATTTTTTTTTTTTTTTTTTTTTTTTTTTTTTTTTTTGCTAGCAATGCATTGCACTGGGATCGATAATTAATTACTGGGGCACGAAAATATGTGCTTTTGAATTATTGCTGGAAATAAGGATTATTAATGTCTTTCGTCATGAGTCAGCTGTAGCAAGGTTATGAAACAAGTACAGTATATGTGATCACATTCATAAATGATAGACACAACTGGGTAAAAAAATGCAAGTACTAGAACGGGTTTAATAACTAACTACTTATAGCATATTATGTCACGAAAAGCTTCTCCCGGAAAAAATACAAAATGGATTATTGAGCTGAAAGAAGAAATGCATATTATGCTGAAAAATAGTGAACTTCGGATTAACAGGTAATGTAACATGTTTAATATGTGTGTACTCTCGCTGTCTTTTACAAAACATTCAGTCATTATACTATGCGACATAAGACATGCTGTCAAAAGGAACTGCCACAAATACTTAAATAACTACATATCATGTCTTAACTAACAGTAAATATACAAACTTCATCATTATCATCATCTGCAAAGAAAAACTTCATTATTCATATTACCATATTCTTCATATAACTGTTCATCATCATTTATTATCATCTGCAAAAAATAGACACTTGATTATTCATATTATAATAACTTAGTATAGAGTTTCTTACTTCTAGCATACATCATCGCTAAAATTAATATCTGTAGTTCTGTCTGACAGCCTGCATCAATCGCCTTGTATTCTGAAAGAAAAATAATTACTCAAGACTGCTATCATACCATGTGTACAGTATATTCTGGTTAATGCTTGTTAATTCTGATCCATTTACTCTTCATGACAAGATATTGCATTTTCTTTCCTTGATTCTGATGGTAAAATTTCCATTTCATAGTAAACCACTGTGATTGTTTAATTCATTTCTTTTACACGGTATTGCTTTCTGAAAAATGATGAATATGGATTAATATCTTGCATTTAATTCATATACCCATTAAATAAAAGCTTGTTTCTAGTAAAATAATTAAGCATACAGCATAGCGTGACAGAAAACATATTAGGTCAAAAACATAGACAGTTTTGAAGTGTACACACAGTATCATAATGTAGTAGCAAAAAATGTAAAATAGTCAAGATGTTGAGATATCATAATGCAAAATGTCAATGTCAACTGGTGTTTCTTACATCTTAAACATTTCGTAGTGCATACGGACAAAAATTCTACTTTCGATAGGAAAAAAATCATACATACACAAAAAATCGGAAATGTGCACGGTCTGATATATAACGACAAGAAAAACGACCTGCTAACCTTACCTTGCCGGGCACTTGCCAGGAAAAAATAGGATAATCATCAGTAAGTGTTCATATCAATAACCGGAAAAGGCATTACAATGTGATAAATCATAAAGTATGTTCATTCAATAAAGGGTTTAATATTGGAGACATGGTGATTTCCTTTGCTTTTTCTGGTTCTCAAAGTTTCAACATGTACCACATTGGGATGAGGAATGCTGCGAATTCTGTATATACCTGCGTATAGAAGTTCAAATTTACTGCCTCTACTCTTTCCTCTGTTGGATAAATAGTGTGTGCGTACTAATATCTTCTGTCCAATGTGAAAGACACGGCGTGTACAAACCTGTTTTTGCTGTCTTCTCCGGCGCTCTGCGGCACGTTTGATGTTGTTGAGCGCAATCTCAATTATTTCATGGTGGCGTAGTCGACGAGATGTAGGAAAGGATACTAATTCTTTGATTTTGTTAGGTGGTTCAACATTTTTCAATATAACAGTCGGAGATAGCATAGTGGATTCATTTGGTATGGAGTTAATTACATCCTGGAATGAGAGTATGTGTGTATCCCAATCAATATGTCTTTTATAACAGTACATTCCACACAGTTTACCAATTTCTTTCATCACTCGTTCACAAGAGTTCGAAGAAGCGTGATATTTGGATATATAGATCGGAGACATGTCTCTAGCTCGTAACATACGTGTCCATATCGCAGATCGAAATTGTGGTCCATTGTCGGAAATTACTTTCAATACATGCCCTACATGAAATAAAAAACGTTTTGCAAGTGCATTCGAAATAGATTTAGCAGTAGCTTTGCGCAACGGAGTGAAGGTAGAAGTGAGTTCAACAGCGACAAAGATGTAGCAAAAACCTCTATTAGTTCTGGGAATCGGTCCAAAAATGTCTACAGCGGCCATGTGTCTCAATTTAACAGGTACAATGGGATGTAACGGAGGAATATGTGAAGTCGTGTCTGATTTAGCTTTCTGGCAGATTTTACATGACGCTAAAACTCGTCGAATACGTTTCTCCATGTTGGCAAAATGACATTTCTGCCTCAGTGTAAGAAAACATTTTCTGGCTCCATAATGTGCGTAACTAAAATAAGTATACCAAATTAAATTGTTAACAAGTTCGTCAGGAATGCATAATAACCAGTTGTTGCCGTCAGAGTGAGAGCGGCGGAACAGAATGTTATTGCGTACCGTGTAATGGTTTCTAATTGTAACGTTATTCTTATCTTGCCAAAGGTGTTTAATTTCTTTCCATGCGTTGTCTTTACTCTGCTCTTGTGCTATGTCTCGTAATGACAATGAAATGAATTTTTCAAATGCGACATGTTGAATATACATGACGCTGGAATTTGCTTGGCAGAAGTCGGTTGCGATGTCTTGCTGATTGTTGCAGAGAGAACGGGATAGTGCGACTGCTACAATATTTTGTGTACCGGGAATGTGAACAATTGTAAAATTAAATTCCTGTAAATAAAGTTTCCATCTGCTTAATCTATCATGTGTAAATTTAGCGGAAAGTGAAAACTGGATAGCTCTGTGGTCTGTATAAACGGTAGTATGTCTTCCATAAAGAAAATGCCTAAATCGGGTAAATGCCCATACAACACATAATGTTTCAAGTTCTGTAACAGAATAATTGCGTTCAGCAGGTGACAGAATGCGACTTGCAAAGGCGATGTTTTTAATTACTGTATTACGTCTTCTTCAATTTCCTGAAGAATGTGTACGCCTAAAGCTGTGTTAGAACTGTCGGTGGCAATGGAAAAATTTCTAGTGAGATCTGGGTGTGATAAAAGTGGTGCGTTCTACAAAGCTTGTTTCAGATTGACAAATTCAGACTGCGCTTGGCTATCCCAGGACCAAATAGTGTTTTTACCCGTCAGTTGGCATAATCTAGGGGTGTCTAAAGCAGAGTAATGAATAAATTTACGGAAAAAGTTAATTAATCCCAGAAAGCTGCGTAATTGTTTCTTTGTCGTTGGAACAGTAATGTCACGTAAAGCTTGACGTTTTTCCGGGTCAGGCGCTATGCCTTCTGCTGAAATTACATGTCCAAGAAATTTTATAGAAGTTTTGCCAAAGTGTGATTTGCTAAGATTAACTGACAGTCCTCGTGCACGAAAAGTTTGCAACAGTTGTTCCAGAATCAAATTGTGTTCAGACCAGTTAGCTTCTGCAATAAGAATGTCGTCTACATACGTTGTGATTCTGTCTTTAAGTTCTGTCGGAAGTATAGTAATAAAAACCGCGAATAAACGCTGCTGAAGAAATTGTTAAACCGAACGGTAATTTACAAAATTGATAACAGTCACCAAAACAGAGAAATGCTGTGTACTTTCTGCAGTTCGGATGGAGCTGAATTTGCCCAAATCCCGATCTCAAATCTAATGTGGAATAAACATCAGTACCATGAAATTTCTGTAGAAGTTCTTCTAGTGTCTGTGGGCGATCTGTTTCATTAATAATAATGTCATTGATGTAAAGCGAATCAAGTACGAGCCGAAGTGAGCCATCCGTTTTCTTAAAAATTTGGAGCGGGTTTACGTACGGACTAACTGCCGGTTCAATAATACCTTGGTCAAGCATAGCTTTCAATTCTTTCTTAACCTGTTCTCTGTGAATATACGGAATGGGATAATGTTTAGCTTTGAACCTGTCGTACTGTTTAACTTGAACTTCATACATGAAACCGGACATAGTACCAGGGATGTTGTCAAAAACTGGAGCTTGCTGTAAAAGAATTTTGCGTAGTTGCGTACGTTCGTCGTCTGTATTTGCACTGCTCTGTTTAACCTTATCCGAAATCATTTGTATAACGTCATAGTCGGCTTCGTCTGGTGTATGGTAGTTGCGAACATACGTATCTCTGAACAATGTGGATGGCTCAAATGGCTCTGAGCACTATGGGACTCAACTGCTGTGGTCATTAGTCCCCTAGAACCTAGAACTACTTAAACCTAACTAACCTAAGGACATCACACACACCCATGCCCGAGGCAGGATTCGAACCTGCGACCGTAGCAGTCGCACGGTTCCGGACTGCGCGCCTAGAACCGCGAGACCACCGCGGCCGGCGAACAATGTGGATTTACAGTTTATGTTACATGATGCAGAAATGACCTCTGTCCGATTAATTGTTTGTTCTTCTGCAGATAATAGTACTGAAATTCTAATGCCAGTTGTACATTTTCATCCTTTAACATTAAATAGGAATTTTGAAAGTCAATAACTGCGTCGTGTTGTACCAAAAACTTCGTACCTAAAATGACGAATGTTGTCAATAAGGAAACTATCCAAGAATTTGAGTGGAACGTATGACCTGCAATACAAAATGATAAGTGTGTCTGTAATTTTACATCTACTCCTTTACCAGATACTGCTCCTTTTACTTTAGTTTTGCCTAATGGTAACGTAGGATAGGTATTCTCTTCGTTACATTCGTTGAAAGTTTCCTCATTTATAACTGACATAGGTGATCCAGAGTCTATTACTGCTGAAAATGTGGATGATCCAATCTTTACTTCAATGACAGGGTGGGAAATGCTTTTTGAATAACTGGTTTTTCCTGCAAAAGAGCGTCTCGGATGTCGTCAAAAGTAATAACATTTTCGTGAACAAGAGTCTGTGTATCAAAAGTATTGCTTACATCGCTGGAAGGTTCAACCTGTGCTGTATCTAGTCAAATTCTATCTGACGTGCTGTAATTTGCGGGAGGATGCTGTGGCATTTCCACTATTTGTGCTGTTCTTTTATTTCTCCCTGACGTATTACGTTCGGGATGATATCTACTGTCTGGTTCATTCATGGTAATCTGTTGTTGTCGATGATTCTGCTGCTGGTAAGACCGACTGTTACGCTGAAAGCTGTGCTCATTACTTTTAGGTCTGTCATGATAATCATTGCTATACGGCGCGTTGCGATAGGAGTTGAAATGATGTGTTTTCTGTACGTAGTGATTTCCTTGTTGCTGTGCGTTACTATTTGGTGGAGCCGACGATATACGTGTAGGCGGCGAAACATTAAAGCTTGGTTGACCTTGCAGACTACATTGTTGGTTTGGTATGCTAACCGGCTGCTTTTGATGCTGTTGCGGTGAAAACCCTCTATTGTTGCCAAAATGTGTCTGAGATTGCTGAAAATTTTGTACATACTGATGATTAAAATTATGCTAATAGTTCTTGCCATTTCGGGAGTGTCAAAAGATAACTGTCACTTTCAGGTAAAACTCGTCGTATCAGGTTGTCTTTACTCATTCATAATCCTAGATAGATAGATAGTTGAAGAGCTGCTTTGATAGATAGAAAGGATATTAAGAGAAGGCTGCAGTGCAGAAAACTAAAGATGAAATAGCACTAATACGGCTCGGGGCCCTGTGCCCGCTACGGCACATATTCATCGAAGTGTAATGAATCCCCTGAGGTCGCTTAAGCACTGCAAATAAATCTGAGTTTCTGCGTTAAAGGCAATGCCAGTGAAAATTCAAAAGCAAATTGTTGTATCCAGTCCAATTCTAGTTTATGCATTAAATGCCAAGTTGGTGGAAAAGCAAAGCTAAATTGTTGTATCCAATCCAAAGGGTGCATCTGCGTTCTGCATTTTTAAATACCTTAAATTTTCTCACGGATAGAAAGTACTTATAATTAAAATTATCGTCTCTGTTTGTCTGAGCAGGTTCAGGATTGTATGATGATCTGTTTGTGTGTAACTGTTCGGAATCTAAGTCACGTACACTCTGTAAATTACCTAAATTACATTGGCTGTGTGAATGTGAGAAATATTCACAATGTGGCGTATTGTTGTATCCAGTCCAATTCTAGTTTATGCATTAAAGGCCAAGTTGGTGGAAAAGCAAAGCTAAATTGTTGTATCCAATCCAAAGGGTGCATCTGCGTTCTGCATTTTTAAATACCTTAAATTTTCTCACGGATAGAAAGTACTTATAATTAAAATTATCGTCTCTGTTTGTCTGAGCAGGTTCAGGATTGTATGATGATCTGTTTGTGTGTGACTGTTCGGAATCTAAGTCACGTACACTCTGTAAATTACCTAAATTACATTGGCTGTGTGAATGTGACAAATATTCACAATGTGGCGTATGCTGTGGCGTGTTGGAGACTGCAACATTTTTCACCTCTGTCACTTTAAAACGTTCGTCAATTTGGTTGTTCTGTTGGTCAAATTTCGTGTCTACTTTCGAATCCACAGTGCGTGAAAGTTCTCCTGACGTTAATTTAAACTCGTCGCGTAACTGTGTTGCGTTTTCAGAACATTGTATAGCGATTGCACTACTTTCATCTCTAAGTAATTTCGTCGTGGTTACATGTGTACTACTTAATTCTTGTGCAACAGATCTAATTTCTTCACTACGGTTCCTAGCACAAACCTTAATTTCCTCACGTAATTGTTCTTTAGTAACATGACGTTCTACGGTAACAGCTGTAATCTGTTCACTAAGTTGTTTGTTCTGTTCATTAAGGTTGTCGTGTTTTTCATTCGACTGTTTGAAACTTTCATTAAGTTGTTTGCAAGATTCAGTAGGTTGTTTGAAATGGTTGCCATATTCCTCATTAAGTTGTTTGAAATGGTTGTCGAATTTTTCGTTGAGTTGTAGTAATAATGCCATAACTTGATCCCAGCCAAAATTAGCGACTCTATTCACTGTACTGTGTGATGGTGTATCTGCATGTGTCACGTTTTGTGTAACCATTTGGTTATTGTCTGATTCACGAAAAGGTTTGTGAATTGTATGTGCACTGTTAGCTACTACATCGGAATCAAATAAATCTGACGTGTTTTGTGTATATTTTCCACCTTCGTTAGAAACAATTATCTGTTCGCTACGTAAATTTTGCAAATCAGGCGTGTCAAACTGGACAGCGCTCATTGTAACGGAACGTGCCGCGTCGTAAATTGTTACATTTACTTGGACAAAATTGAATTTGTTTGTTCATCATTAGGATCAAAATCATTACTAGTGGTCGATACGCATTGATTGTCTGTAACTGGAGGATTATCATCAAGACACTGAGTGTCGCTAGTATTATCAGTCAAATTATTAAAGTCGGCTTTTTCACCCATTACGACTCGCGATGTACTGCTAGCAGTTTTTCGTGGCATTTTCACAGATCAAAGCTAAGGACAAAATCAAACAAGGACAAAGCAAAATGGAACAAATACAGTTATAACAAAGAGCAATAAATTGCCGATGATCTGTGAAAGAAAAAGTGGCAAATTAGTAAATGCGTTGCGCCAGATGCAAACTACTTTTAATATTAAGTAAAATAGAGGAGATATATAACTGACTACTTCTCAGAAATTCACAAAAATACGATCCTGGCCGGTTGTCGACAAGTGTAACCTCCCCACAAAATAAAATAATATGAATAATATTCTCATTTAGTGTAACCTCCCAAAAAATAAATTGCGTAACATATCAAGACATTTCCAGGGGCAGATGTGGGCTCTGACCACAATCTATTGGTTATGACCTGTAGATTAAAACTGAAGAAACTGCAAAAATGTGGGAAATTAAGATGGGACCTGGATAAACTGAAAGAACCAGAGGTTGTACAGAGTTTCAGGGAGAGCATAAAGGAACAATTGACAGGAATAGGGGAAAGAAATACAGTAGAAGAAGAATGGGTAGCTCTGAGGGATGAAGTAGTGAAGGCAGCCGAGGATAAAGTAGGTAAAAAGACGAGGGCTGCTAGAAATCCTTGGGTAACAGAAGAAATATTGAATTTAATTGATGAAAGGAGAAAATATAAAAATGCAGTAAATGAAGCAGGCAAAAAGGAATACAAACGCCTCAAAAATGAGATCGACAGGAAGTGCAAAATGGCTAAGCAGGGATGGCTAGAGGACAAATGTAAGGATGTAGAAGCTTATCTCACTAGGGGTAAGATAGATGATGCCTACAGGAAAATTAAAGAGACCTTTGGAGAGAAGAGAACCACGTGTATGAATATCAAGAGCTCAGATGGCTATCCAGTTCTAAGCAAAGAAGGGAAGGCAGAAAGGTGGAAGGAGTATATAGAAGGTTTATTTAAGGGCGATGCACTTAAGGACAATATTATGGAAATGGAAGAGGATGTAGATGAAGACGAAATGGGAGATACGATACTGCGTGAAGAGTTTGACAGAGCACTGAAAGACCTGAATCGAAACAAGGCCCCCGGAGTAGGCAACATTCCATTAGAACTACTGACGGCCTTGGGAGAGCCAGTCATGACAAAACTCTACCATATGGTGAGCAAGATGTATGAGACAGGCGAAATACCCTCAGACTTCAAGAAGAATGTAATAATTCCAATCCCAAAGAAAGCAGGTGCTGACAGATGTGAAAATTACCGATCAGTTTAATAAGTCACAGCTGCAAAATACTAACGCGAATTCTTTACAGACGAATGGAAAAACTGGTAGATGCAGAGCTCGGGGAGGATCAGTTTGGATTCCGTAGAAATGTTGGAACACGTGAGGCAATACTGACCTTACGACTTATCTTAGAAGAAAGATTAAGAAAAGGCAAACCTACGTTTCTAGCATTTGTAGACTTAGAGAAAGCTTTTGACAATGTTAACTGGAATACTCTCTTTCAAATTCTAAAGGTGGCAGGGGTAAAATACAGGGAGCGAAAGGCTATTTACAATTTGTACAGAAACCAGATGGCGGTCATAAGAGTCGAGGGGAATGAAAGGGAAACAGTGGTTGGGAAAGGAGTGAGACAGGGTTGCAACCTGTCCCCGATGTCATTCAATCTGTATATTGAGCAAGCAGTAAAGGAAACAAAAGAAAAATTTGGAGTAGGTATTAAAATTCATGGAGAAGAAGTAAAAACTTTGAGGTTCGCCGATGACATTGTAATTCTGTCAGAGACGGCAAAGGACTTGGAAGAGCAGTTGAACGGAATGGACAGTGTCTTGAAAGGAGGATATCAGATGAACATCAACAAAAGCAAAACGAGGATAATGGAATGTAGTCAAATTAAATCGGGTGATGCTGAGGGAATTAGATTAGGAAATGAGACACTGAAAGTAGTAAAGGAGTTTTGCTATTTAGGAAGTAAAATAACTGATGATGGTCGAAGTAGAGAGGATATAAAATGTAGTCTGGCAAAGGCAAGGAAAGCATTTTTGAAGAAGAGAAATTTGTTAACATCGAATATAGATTTATGTATCAGGAAGTCGTTTCTGAAAGTATTTGTATGGAGTGTAGCCATGTATGGAAGTGAAACATGGACGATAACTAGTTTGGACAAGACGAGAATAGAAGGTTTCGAAATGTGGTGCTACAGAAGAATACTGAAGATAAGGTGGATAGATCACGTAACTAATGAGGAGGTATTGAATAGGATTGGGGAGAAGAGAATTTTGTGGCACAACTTGAATAGAAGAAGGGATCGGTTGGTAGGACATGTTTTGAGGCACCAAGGGATCACAAATTTAGCATTGGAGGGCAGCGTGGAGGGTAAAAATCGTAGAGGGAGACCGAGAGATTAGTACACTAAACAGATTCAGAAGGATGTAGGTTGCAGTAGGTACTGGGAGATGAAGAAGCTTGCACAGGATAGAGTAGCATGGAGAGCTGCATCAAACCAGTCTCAGGACTGAAGACAACAACAACAACACCTATCAATAATAAAAATGTGAGTAATCTCTCAATAAAATATGTGGGTCACTTATAACCTTTCAATAATTGATAGTCAATTTAACCTGGTAAATTTGGACGTCAGCAATGCTGCGTCATGCCCCGGATACATCATTCTGAATAAACTGAAAAATCTTACCTTAATTAGATCGCCGGATAACGCGTATATATCTGCTCCTATAAGAAATTTTCCTGGCGCAGCTAAGTGCAATGCTGGCCGATAGATTCGTCTTATATAAAAGGAAAGAACTGATTTTTCTTTTCAATACTCGGGATGGCCAAGGATTGGAGAAATTAGTGAATTCTTTAAATTGAGATGAATGTCAAAAGTTACTTTTTATGAGAAAGATTATTATTAACAGATTTTTTAAAACATTTACATGGGACTTGATGTAACAAAACTACATATGCGCGAGGCTGCTTTTACCTTATCCTACAACGCTTTGCTCCGCCATCGCTGCACACGGCCGGCCCAGCCAACACGATACACCAGACACGACTGCTCGCTAGCATCAACTTACTCCTTCTGCTACACAAGTTCCTACTGTAGTCAATACTGCTCTTTGGTCTCAGATTCTCTTCTAGCTTACATATCGCAGGCAGCGCGTGAGCAATCCATCGAAATTACATCTGCTCGACAACACTAGCAGCAAATTCTTTAATCATGGACCTCTGTGATTGGAAAACTGTGGTGTAGGCATAAAAAAATTAAAAATATTTAATAAACCACATTAAGATCCTGTCCATGACATGCTTGACTGATACGGTCAACTGACAGCCCATATGAACCAAAGGGTCTACCAACACTTTCTCATGAACGACTGTCCAGCGAACCCATATTGACGAACGCAACTGAACGCCCGCTGGATAACGACAGGTGACCTGTTCAGATGAGTCGCGTTTCATTGGATAGATGCCCATTGGCGTGTGCGGCATGAAACGTCTGAAAACAAACACCTTGCAACGGTCATAGGAAGCGTCCAGCCGGAGGAGAGAGCATTGTGGTCTGGGGGATGTGTTCGCGACATTCCCTGGATGATTTCATCATTCTGCATTGCACAATGAATTTTAACACAAGTACCCATCTGTTTTGGGGGAAAACGTCCACCCGACGTGGAGTTTGTTTCTTTCTCGGCACGATGTCATCTACCAGCAGAAAAATGCAACGTGTCACATAGCTCGCAGTCTACCTTGTAACACCATTATCGATATTACCTATAATTGTCTTATCCAGTTTCTTTGCCCGTCTTTACTTAATGTTACTTCTGTATAGCCATTACCTTGGATGTAACTTCGATGTAAATGTTTTATTCATTATTTATGACCATTTATGTAATTTTAATTAATCTATGGACGCGATTTTAAAAGTAGTGCACTATAAAAGAATGAAGATGTTAGAACTTTACTTGTATTACTGGTTCATACATACTGAAAATAGGTCTGTAATCCTGTAAAACTTGGAGGGAAGTCCCTTCGAAACAAAACTGACTAGACGGGGATAGAAAACGTGGGTCTAGAGGTCTAAATGCAAGGCCCCTTTGTGGCAAGAAGTAGTCGATGGTTAGAAGGAATGTGTTCGCATCTTGTGAACTAAACGAGGTACGAAGAACTACAAGATTACATAATATAGCCTCGTATGGGGATTTAATTTGGCTTATTATTCATTATTCTGTACTGAAAAAATCCGACTCTAAGAAGAGAATTTGCATAACACCAAGTACAAGTTATTAGCGCCACACCACCAGTAAATCACTTACTTGTAATGATCGTTAGCTTTCTGATTTAATATACAGATGGTAAGTGCTATTGACATTTGTTGCGGAAACTATTAATATTACTTGTATGTAGTTCATGCCAGATTACCGTTACACTGCTTGAGAAATTGCGCCACTGCTCGCTATCTTATCTGAAAAAAAAAAGATCAGTATCAAGTAAAATCAAGCATAACATTCAACTTTCTTTATGAACCGTCCGAGTATTTGGTACAAATTTGCCTAATTAGCCTGGCGACAGGTTCCTTCTGCGTAATTCTAGTTTATTTTACTAGTAACAGAACCCTCGTTCGAATTCCATTTGTTCTGCTTCTGCTTCCCTTCGACAGAAATTATTAGAGAAATAAAAACAGTCCGATACCTTCTAATTACGCATGATCACGGTGACTCAAATATCCCAACCCAGAAATAATATTATCGGTGTGTTGTAATTTAGTAGTAGCCGGTAGTGTTTTGAAGTTCGTGGTTCAAAATACTTCTGCACTAGTGTTAGTCTTAGTCGTAGAAAAGGGGAATATTTTTAAAAATCTGTAAAGGCGCGGGTGGGCGATGGCAGTGTGTAGTAATAGTCGGCAGACAGTAGGCCAGGCAGAGTAAACAGGGCACAGAGCTGTGATGGCGTTGTTGCAAGCATGATTTGTTTGGTGTGAAGCAACAGCAAGGCAGGGAACTGCAGCGTTGCTTGAAGTTATCGCGATGTATGAGACGGGGGCACTAGGTCAGAGCCAGCAGGGCGATGTGTAAATGGCTGACATGCGAATTTACCCCTGCTGACACAGTCACAAGTGAGGGGAAAATCAGTGTAAACAGTCAGGCACTTTTAGCTTCAGGGTGTGTGACAGGTCAGAGCCGGGTCAGACCTGTGCTGGTCTATGCCCATAGGGGACAGCGTGGCAGCGATGTTGTAAATATTCTATGTAAATCTGTTCTTTGTTTCTGTGTACTTGTTCTGGATGTATTCCGCCTAAGGGCACACAACACCGGGGCGAGACGGAACGGCAGCTGGATTCTTGGAGACTGTAGGGTCTGCCTAAAGGAGGGCAGCGACAGCGGTCTGCAGTGGGTCCAGGACAGGCCACATTCGCTTCCCACCCGGGGTAACAGGGTACGGGCAAGGCGTGCGCTGTAAGAGGCGCGGCAGCGCCAGAGTCGGCGGTGGTTGTTGCCATCCGGCAAGCACCACTAGTGGTAAGCTGCGGCACGGCATCCAGGAGGGCGCGGGTTCGAGTCCGGTCCTGTCCTGGGAGCAGCAGGGGCCCCATGGTCGGAGGGCGGCGGGGACCGGGGACTGTAACAGTCTCCGGAGAATCACAAGCAGCTATGCGGCGCAAGCCACGACGCATTGGCGAGCAGCGACTAGGGGAGCGCGACCGAGCTCCAGCTGAGCGGCCTTACAGATGGCAGCAGCGGTTTCGGCCTACTAGGAGTTGCTGAGCCGACTGGACTCGTGGGACAACGCTGCGGGCGGCACGCCGATGCTACACTGCAACCATCATAGTACACTAAATAATGTTCAAATACTTCCGAATACCGCTGTATCACTGCCCCTTGACGCTCTTGAACTTGCTCGGCCTCCTGACGAAAAGCAGCGCGGTGGGTCCCGGCTTCAGCTCGGCCATCTGGAGCCCCGAGTTCGACCATCGACGCCCTGCAACAATACGCCAGGCCACCAAACTCTCCGGATTAAAAAAGGTAGGAAGATTTTTCTGTTTAGCAAAAGTGGCAAAAAGCAGATTACAGAGTACCTGACGGCTCAACACAAAAGTTTTGTCTCAAGTACAGATAGTGTTGAGGATCAGTGGACAAAGTTCAAAACCATGGTACAATATGCGTTAGATGAGTATGTGCCAAGCAAGATCGTAATAGATGGGAAAGAGCCACCGTGGTACAACAACCGAGTTAGAAAACTGCTGCGGAAGCAAAGGGAACTTCACAGCAAACATAAACATAGCCAAAGCCTTGCAGACAAACAAAAATTACGCGAAGCGAAATGCAGTGTGAGGAGGGGTATGCGAGAGGCTTTCAATGAATTCGAAAGTAAAGTTCTATGTACTGACTTGGCAGAAAATCCTAAGAAATTTTGGTCCTATGTCAAAGCGGTAGGTGGATCAAAACAAAATGTCCAGACACTCTGTGACCAAAATGGTACTGAAACAGAGGATGACAGACTAAAGGCCGAAATACTAAATGTCTTCTTCCAAAGCTGTTTCACAGAGGAAGACTGCACTGTGCTTCCTTCTCTAGATTGTCGCACAGTTGACAAAATGGTAGATATCGAAATAGATGACAGAGGGATAGAGAAACAATTAAAATCGCTCAAAAGAGGAAAGGCCGCTGGTCCTGATGGGATACCAGTTCGATTTTACACAGAGTACGCGAAGGAACTTGCCCCCCTTCTTGCAGCGGTGTACCGTAGGTCTCTAGAAGAGCGAAGCATTCCAAAGGATAGGAAAAGAGCACAGGTCATCCCCGTTTTCAAGAAGGGAAGTCGAACAGATGTGCAGAACTATATATATCTCTAACGTCGATCAGTTGTAGAATTTTGGAACACGTATTATGTTCGAGTATAATGTCTTTTCTGGAGACTAGAAATCTACTCTGTAGGAATCAGCATGGGTTTCGAAAAAGACGGTCGTGTGAAACCCAGCTCGCGCTATTCGTCCACGAGATTCAGAGGGCCTTAGACACGGGTTCACAGGTAGATGCCGTGTTTCTTGACTTCCAAAAGGCGTTTGACACAGTTCCCCACAGTCGTTTAATGAACAAAGTAAGAGCATACGGACTATCAGATCAATTGTGTGATTGGATTGAGGAGTTCCTAGATAACAGAACGCAGCATGTCATTCTCAATGGAGAGAAGTCTTCCGAAGTAAGAGTGATTTCAGGTGTGCCGCAGGGGAGTGTCATAGGACCGTTGCTATTCACAATATACATAAATGACCTGGTGGATGACATCGGAAGTTCACTGAGGCTTTTTGCAGATGATGCTGTGGTATATCGAGAGGTTGCAACAATTGTACTGAAATGCAGGAGGATCTGCAGCGAATTAACGCATGGTGCACGGAATGGCAATTGAATCTCAATGTAGACAAGTGTAATGTGATGCGAATACATAGAAAGATAGGTCTCTTATCATTTAGCTAAAAAATAGCAGGTCAGCAACTGGAAGCAGTTAATTCCATAAATTATCTGGGAGTACGGATTAGGAGTGATTTAAAATGGAATGATCATATAAAGTTGATCGTCGGTAAAGCAGATGCCAGACTGAGATTCATTGGAAGAATCCTAAGGAAATGAAATCCGACAACAAAGGAAGTAGGTTACAGTACGCTTGTTCGCCCAATGCTTGAATACTGCTCAGCAGTGTGGGATCCGCACCAGGTAGGGTTGATAGAAGAGACAGAGAAGATCCAACGGAGAGCAGCGCGCTTCGTTACAAGATCATTTAGTAATTGCGAAAGCGTTATGGAGATTACAGATAAACTCCAGTGGAAGATTATGCAGGAGAGACGCTCAGTAGCTCGGTACGGGCTTTTGTTAAAGTTTCGAGAACATACCTTCACCGAAGAGTCAAGCAGTATATTGCTCCCTCCTACGTATATCTCGCGAAGAGACCATGAGGATAAAATCAGAGAGATTAGAGCCCACACAGAAGCATACCGACAATCCTTCTTTCCACGTACAATACGAGACTGGAATAGAAGGGAGAACCGATAGAGATACTCAGGGTACCCTCCGCCACACACCGTCAGGTGGCTTGCGGAGTATGGATGTAGATGTAGATGTAGATGTAGATGTAGATTAAAGCCAATGGAGGATCTGTGGACCATCTCAGTCTAGCTGTTCGCGCCACGCACCCTTAACTCAAGAACCTAGTGCAGCTGGTTACAACGCTTTAGTTGACACGGTTCCACATTGCTTCCAGTACCTTTCAGGGCTTCATTGACTCTCTTCCTGCAAGTCTCACAGCGATCCGCACTACTAAAGTTCATTATTCAGGCTTCTGACAAGTGAGCGGACAGTGTTACTGTGTCGGTTTTCGTAATTTTGGTACCATTTGCTTGTACGAGGTATTCTAAATCGGCTTTCTACAACAACAAAAAAATGGTTCAAATGGCTCTGAGCACTATGGGACTTAACATCTATGGTCATCGGTCCCCTAGAACTTAGAACTACTTAAACCTAACTAACCTAAGGACATCACACAACTCCCAGTCATCACGAAGCAGAGAAAATCCCTTTCCCGCCGGGAATCGAAACCGGGAACCCGGGCGTGGGAAGCGAGAACGCTACCGCACGACCACGAGCTGTGGTCGTGTTTTTACATCCTCGCCAAAATTCTCGAGCATTTTTTATCTAGCATCGATTCAACGGCTAAATTTTCTGAACCATTGCACTTACTTAAGAATGAACGCAACCACAGAGCCAGATATCTCTTGTTCTTGATTCATTTTTAGTGTTCTACTATGGAAATCGCGATTATGTTAAATGACGCTTTTGTAACTACCGTTACTGCCTAAATAAAAAAGATTTGATTTCTTTTGTGATGTAAAAGCGGTAGAGCGACATTCACTTTCACTATCTCGTTTTCGTCCATCCTGTGGCAATAGTGTGGGTCCTAGTGAACGCGGAAACCCATAAACACTGTTGAGTAATGTTGTAGTACATGTGTCTGCCATTCATGTGGCTACAGTGTTGTCGGACAACATTGTCGCGATACATTACCGGCAATATGCAACTTTTATGGTCCACGTAAATGTTTCTTGAGATAGGGAGGGCCACATTTGCTTCCCCTCAGAGCAGTCTACGTTTGTATTTCCCAAGCTACCGTACGATACACGAGAGTACTCATGTACCGCTGTACCAGGCTCACATACCTCCCCTCCACTTTTCTTATTAATTTCACGGATGTACTACGTGCTCCCATCCTTATCGAGTCGAAATTTTGTATTTTTTGCGTCTTAGTCGTAACGAGTAACGCATGTTGAAGGAAAAGCATGTTTCTCGATACATTTTGGAAAATGGGCTTTTGAAACGTAAGGCATCTTTGCTTTAATGCTCCTCATTGCAGTTCTTTGAACACTTCACTGAATCTCTCATGCTCACAGAACATATCTGTATGTATCATGAAAACCTGTTGGTCGTATTTAAAGGCTCTGAGGTAGAGTGGCTGCAAAATATTCATTATCATATAATCTCAACCTATATTATAGACTTGAAATTATCAGAGCGCGTTTCAGCTATATTCCATTGGATTTAAATATTGACAGTCAACATTTCTGGGACATATTTTTGGAATAGGTAGTAGTCAGTAGCACGGCTACACCTTGAAATCCCAGTTACCAGCTCCATGCAGCAGAGATATAGGGGGCTTGTCTTTTACAGACTGCAGCTCCTACGGGCCTGCCAAAGGCTCACCTCCTTCTGCCGTAGGATGTTGTAACAACCTACACAAAATTTTCACACTCTGCTGCCTACAACGAAAGGAATTTAACAAAGCGGCTGAACCTTTGCTACCGAATATGAAACTCTCTCTAATCCTTTCCTGCGTCGTTTATTCGCGTTTAATATTAATGTTTTGAGAGTGTTGAAGTTGATTTGTTTCTGGCAATCGCAGTTCTGTCCAGAGTAGGAAAGGTATGCTTCGTTTTTGAATGTCTCGCTAGAGTGTAGTATAGTAGCTAACATAAGTGTCACCACCTAGCAGGACTTTCACGAATAATTAGAGAAAATTAGTATGGGAAAAATGTGCCGTTACTTTCAGTTACTAAGAATTTGCTTTCTTGCTAGCAGTGTTTGCGGGATAATGAGCGTTATTAGCAAGTTTATTTATGTAGATTTACGGGTGCCTGAGTTCCTGTGAATTTTATTTTCCTATGAATAAGTGCAGCATATTGTGTGCCTTAAAAAAGGCTGAATATGCGGTAGAACGTTTGATGTCAGATTTCCAGATCATTTAGAACAGCAAACCTTGCTAAAATGAGGCGTGTTGGAGAGATATTTCATGTGGTATATTACTTAAGCTGCATAATTTACTAATATGAAAGTAACATACATAAGAAAAACAGATAAAACGCATATTAGATTTGCAAACACTTAAATCAACAAGGAAACAGCTCAGTCTGCCTTTGCCAACCAATCACAACGTAAGATCTGTGGCGTCAAGAAAATGCTACTGTTTCTTCACGATACCTGATAAACGCCGAGAGCTGATCATACGCGAGAAACAGTAAATGTGTCAAGTTCTGAACTGAAAAAAATGAAAAACAACAAAGCCAACTTATACATTAAAGATCTCTCCAAAACGTGTAATCTTTCGTCCGGTGTGTTGTGATAAGTGACTGGAAATATGACACTGGCTGATAAACAGGCTACCTGCAGATGTTATATTGGAGTCAGTTTTTGGTCTTATTCTGTAAGATTTTTACAGAGCCAAGCACCATAGTTCCGATCGATAAACACAACAGAAAAGCCACTGTAAAAACCATGGCCCGCTTACGATCGTGCATCTCTTCCCCCTGTCACATTTCTCAAGTCTATCTCCCATCTGTTTTAGCAACAGAAATGCAATTTCCAAATAAAAGGGTGATCTATCTTAGAGGTACTTATTGAAAACTGACGTGTTTAGTTCTACTGGCGCTTCTTCAGATTTTCTGTTTGGCAATAACGTACGTACTACATAACTTTGTGACCACAAGTCTATCCAACCACTTCTAAGCGACTGTTCAATTGTTCTTGCTGTTGTTGTGGTCTTCCGTTCAGAGACTGGTTTGATGCAGCTCTCCATGCTACTCTATCCTGTGCAAGCTTCTTCATCTCCCAGTACCTACTGCAACCTACATCCTTCTGAATCTGTTTAGTGTATTCATCTCTTGGTCTCCCTCTACGATTTTTACCCTCCACGCTGTACTCCAATACTGAACTGGTGATCCCTTGATGCCTCAGAACATGCCCTACCAACCGATCCCTTCTTCTGGTCAACTTGTGCCACAAAATCCTCTTCTCCCAAATTCTATTCAATACCTCCTCATTATTTATGTGATCTATCCATCTAATCTTCAGCATTCTTCTGTAGCACCGCATTTCGTAAACTTCTATTCACTTCTTGTCTAAACTATTTATCGTCCACGTTCCACTTCAATACATGGCTACACTCCATACAAATACTTTTAGAAACGACTTCCTGACACTTAAATCTATACTCGATGTTAACTAATTTCTCTTCTTCCGAAACGCTTTCGTTGGCATTTCCAGTCTACATTTTATATCATCTCTACTTCGACCATATCAGTTATTTTGCTCCCCAAATAGCAAAACTCATTTACTACTTTAAGAGTCTTAATTCCTAATCTAATTCCTTCTGCATCCTCCGATTCAATTCGACTTCATTCCATCATCCTCATTTTGCTTCTGTTGATGTTCATCTTGTATCCTCCTTTCAAGACACTGTCCATTCCTTTCAGCTGCTCTTCCAGGTCCTTTGCTGTCTCTGACAGAATTACAATGTCATCGGCAAACATCAAAGTTTTTATTTCTCCTCCATGAATTTTAATATCTACTCCGAATTTTTCTTTTGTTTCCTTTACTGCTTGCTCAATATACAGACTGAATAACATCGGGGACAGGCTACAACCCTGTCTCATTCCCTTCCCAACCACTGCTTCTCTTTCATGCCCCTCGACTATTATAACTGCCATCTGTTTTCTGTACAAATTGTAAATAGCCTCTCGCTCACTGTATTTTACCCCTGCCACCTTCGGAATTTGAAAGAGAGTATTCCTGTCAACACTGTCAAAAGCTTTCTCAAAGTCTACAAATGCTAGAAACGTAGGTTTGCCTTTCCTTAATCTATTTTATAAGTCGTAGGGTCTGTATTCCCTCACGTGTTCCAACACTTCTACGGAATCCAAACTTTCCCCGAGGATGGCTTCTAACAGTTTTTTCCATCCGTCTGTAAGGAATTCGTGTTAGTATTTTGCAGCCGTGGCTTATTAATCTGATAGGTCGGTAATTATCAAGTCTGTCAACAGCTGCTTTCTTTGGGCCTGGAATAATTATGTTCTTCTTGAAGTCTGAGGGTACTTCGCCTGTCTCATAGATCTTGCTCACCAGATGGTAGAGTTTTGTCAGGGCTGCCTCTCTCAAGAATATCAGTAGTTCTAATCGAATGTTGTCTACTCCCAGGGCCTTTTTTCGACTTAGGTCTTTCACTGCTCAGTCAAACTCTTCACGCAGTGTCATATCTCTCATATCACCTTCATCTACATTCTCTTTCATTTCCATAATATTGTTCTCATGAACATCGCCCTTGTATAGACCCTCTATATACTCATCCACCTTCCTGCTTTCCCTTCTTTGCTTAGAACTAGGTTTCCATGTGAGCTCCTGATATTCATGCGAGTGGTTTTCTTTTCTCGAAAGATCTCTTTAGTTTTCCTGTAGGGACTATCTATCTTACCCCTAGTTATATGCACTTCTACATCGTTACATTTGTCCTCTAGCCATGCCTGCTTAGCCATTTTGCGCTTCCTGTCGATCTCATTTTTTAGACGTTTGTATTCCTTTTTGACTGTTTCATTTACTGCATTTTTGTATTTTCTCCTTTCATCAATTAAATTCAATATTTCTTCTGTTACCCAAGGATTTATATTAGCTCTCGTCTTATTATCTACTTGATCCTCTGCTACCTTCACTATTTCATCTGTCAAAGCTACCCATACTGTTCACTTAAGTAACGTATAAATAGAACTTTCCTTAGACAGCTTGAACCGCCGTAGTAAAAAAATAAACATGGAATGGAGCGTAACACTAATCGTCAAATATAAAACCGTAAGCCAGAAAGTAAATAATTTTTCTCATAAAAATTCTATCTAAAACCGATAATTACTACAATTGATTTTCCATATCTGTGGACACGAAGAAGCTAACCAGGAGTTATTAGTCACATTCACCGAATCACTTAGAAGACAGGTGTGTGGATAGGCTTGCAGTGAACAGGCAAATTGCACAATAATAAACAATAACTGTGCTCTGCAATGTATTGGCTGTGACAGCGAGGCGCGTACTGGTCTTGTAAGCAACAAGCGATGGCGCTAGCTGTGCCTGGTTCGTGGCCATTACTTAGATAATGAAGGATAATTAAAAACAATGCTACAAGATAATACCAGCAGCACACAGTTTAAATACATTTATGGTTATTAAAAACTGCCTTGAAAGTAGTTACCAAAATATTGGGTCGAAAATCAGAAGAGTAAAGATGTCATAGTAGGAGTGAGAAACGTATATACTGCTGGTGGTTACCTAGCCGTAGAGGAACCGGCTAATGAGGCAATACTTACTTAGCAGGGGTTAGATAAGTTCGAGGTCACAAATTTTCTCTAGCGCGAAACGCGTCCATTTAAAAATAAATTCCTACAACAAAGACTGCCTTTTTATTTGAAAATCTTCCTTCTGTCTTTCCCTTTTAACCGATATTTCCTTCTAATGAAGTTTCTCCATCGATAACGACGTACTTGTAAGTTCTGTCTGCTATGTAGTGACCAAAACAATCGCAAATCTGTTCAGGTATTATGTTTACGTTCGTAGTCTGCCTAAACTATATGTCTCTTCTAAACTAACTTGTGGGCCTGTGTTTGACATGACTCGAACTATTCCTACCGTTTGTCACAGCTCGGGAAATCTCCGGTTCTGTTAGATCTTTCGGTTGACTTGCGATATACTGACAATTGTTGGTACTAACACATCGACCCGTCTTCGCATTTTTAATCCACTACGGATTTGGTTGATAAAAATAAGCGTGGAAGACGGACTGAAATACACTACTGGCCATTAAAATTGCTACACCAAGAAGAAATGCAGATGATAAACGGGTATTCATTGGACTGACATGTGATTACATTTTCAAGCAATTTGGGTGCATAGATGCTGAGAAGTCAGTACCCAGAACAACCACCTCTGGCCGAAATAACAGCCTTGATACGCCTGGGCATTGAGTCAGAGCATGGATGGCGTGTACAGGTACAGCTGCCCATGCAGCTTCAACACCATACCACAGTTCATCAAGAGTAGTGACTGGCGTATTATGACGAGACAGTTGCTCGGCCACCACTGACCAGACGTTTTCAATTGGTGTGAGATTGTGCTGGCCAGGGCAGCAGTCGAACATTTTCTGTATGCAGAAAGGCCCGTACGGGACATGCAACAAGCGGTCGTGCATTATCCTGCTCAAATGTAGGGTTTCGCAGGGATCGAATGAAGGGTAGAGCCACAGGTCGTAACACATCTGAAATGTAACGTCCACTGTTCAACGTGCCGTCAGTGCGAACAAGAGGTGACCGAGACGTGTAACCAATGGCACCCCGTACCATCTCGCCCGGTGATACGCCATGACGAATACACGTTTCCAATGTGCGTTCACCGCAATGTCGCCAAACACGGATGCGACCATCAAGATGCTGTAAACAGAACCTAGATTCATCCGAAAAAATGACGTTTTGATAATCGTGCACCCAGGTTCGTCGTTGAGTACACCATCGCAGGCGCTCCTGTCTGTGATGCACCGTCAAGGTTAACCGCAGCCATGGTCCCCGAGCTGATAGTACATGCTGCTGCAAACGTCGTCGAACTGTTCGTGCAGATGGTTGTTGTCTTGCAAACGCTCCCATCTGTTGACTCAGGGATCGAGACGTGGCTGCACGATCCGTTACAGCCATGCGGATAAAATGCCTGTCATCTCGACTGCTAGTGATACGAGGCCATTGGGATCCAGCACGGCGTTCCATATTACGCTCCTGAACCCACCGATTCCATATTCTGGTAACAGTCATTGGATCTCGACCAACGAGAGCAGCAATGCGCGATACGATAAACCGCAATTGTGATAGGCTATAATCCTACCTTAGGCTACAATCCGAGCTTTATCAAAGTCGGAAACGTGATAGTACACATTTCCCCTCCTTACACAAGGCATCACAACAACATTCCACCAGGCAACGCCGGTCAACTGCTGTTTGTGTATGAGAAATCGGTTCGAAACTTTCCTCATGTGAGCACTTTGTAGGTGCAGCCACGGCGCCAACCTTATGTGAATGCTCTGAAAAGCTAATCATTTGCATATCACAGCATCTTCTTCCTGTCGGTTAAATTTTGCGTCCGTAGCACGTCATCTTCGTGGTGTAGCAATTTTAATGGCCACTAGTGTATCTTGTAGGGAGCATGTCATGTTTAACATCATTAGACCAATAAATAAATAAATGATTGCAGTCGTGAGTGTCCAATTTTCGAATTTTCGCTCGTGCCACGACGTAGTGAGATCTGAAGGTACTATCTCCAAAACCGGTCGTACGGCTGTAATTCAGTCACTTCGTTATAAGATATTTCGTTAGTTCCATACTTAATTCTTTATCAGTTATCTTGGCTGTTTAGTCTGAATGTTGCCATCTTGTTGTCAAACTGATTAAATTATGGTAACGTTTTTATCTTAACCCTTTCAGACGATGGAGCTCCGTTTGAAGCCACCTGAGATTTTCTCCTTTCGTGGCATATGGACAGTAGCTGCATCTGTACCCACCATTTACGTCTTCGGTAGATGCTGCAATGTAGCGGCTGCAGCTTCAGCAACTTCATATGTTTCGAATCTCCCTTGAAACCATTCGGTACGTCTCCAATCAATGTATGTAATACTTGTTTTTCACATTTTTCTGTCTCAGTGCATGTCTAGTGACGTAATAAAAAGAAGAAAATTCAAAAACTTTATTTTTTGATATTTCGAGGCTGAAAGGGTTACCTATTCCTATAAGGGAACAGGAGATAAATTCCTCATTTGCTACCTACATGGTAAATCATTACCTCCTGTCAGAAACAAATTATTATGCTGGGGTCAGCACGCAACATTTTTGGATAACACTTTCATATTTGTTATCTTTACTTAAAAATAATCATAAATGCTTATGAATCCATACATACTACTGCTGCTTGAGAACTCATCCTGCAAATTTAGTAGCACACAATGGGAATTTGTGTAGTGGTAGGATTTAATGTTATTTTCTCCAGTGTTTCACGAAATCGTCAGATCTTAAGCAGAGTCATAGCTTACTGATCTACATCTACATATCTACATATATACTCCGCTAGCCACCACGCGGTGCGTGGCGGAGGGCACAATTCGCGCTAAAGTCATATTTCACCCCCCCCCCCCCCGCCCCCCTCTGTTCCACTCGCGGATCGCGCGAGGGAAAAACGACTGTCTGAACGCCTCAGTACGAGTTCTTATTTCCCTTATCTTTGAATGATGATCATTATGCGATATGGAAGTTGGTGGTAGGCTTAATAATATATGCTCTGCATCCTTGGTGAAGATTGGATTTCGGAATTTAGAGAGCAGCCCCTTCTGTCTAGCGCGTCGTCTATCTGCAAGTTTGTCCCACTTCAAACTTTCTATGACATTTGTAACGCTCTCGCGATGGCTAAATGTACCAGTCACGAATCTTACCGCTCTTATTTGGACCTTCTCAATCTCTTGAATCAGGCCCAACTGGTAAGGGTCCCATTCAGACGAACAATACTCCAGGACTGGACGAACTAACGTATTGTAAGCTATTTCCTTTGTTGAAGGACTGCATCGCTTCAGGATTCTACCAATAAACCGCAATGTACAGTTCGTCTTACCCGTTACTTGTGTAATCTGATCATTACATTTGAGATCATTTCGAATAGTCACATCCAGATACTTGATTGATGTTACCGCTTCCAAAGACTGATCATTTATTTTGTACTTATACATTAATGGGAATTTTCGCCTTGTTATACGCAGTAGATTACACTTACTAATGTTGAGAGATATCTGCCAGTCATTACACCACGCATTTACTTTCTGCAAATCCTTATTGATTGGTTCACAACTTTCGTGTGATACTACGTTCCTGTAGACTACAGCATCATCGGCAAACAGTCTAAGGCCGCTGTCAATACCATCAACCAGATCGTTTATGTAAATAGTAAAAAGCAGAGGACCTATCACACTGCCCTGGGGCACACCTGAAGTTACTCTGTTACTGTTGAAGTTACCCCGTTCAGGACGACATACTGCTCCTTGTCTGTTAGAAAACTTTCTATCCAACCGCATATGTCATTGGATAGACCGTAAGCGCACACTTTTTGTAGGAAGCGATAGTGAGGAACCGAGTCGAACGCCTTTCGAAAGTCGAGAAATATTGCATCAACCTGGGACCCGGTATCTAGAGCCTGTTGTATATCATGCACAAAGAGGGCCAGCTATGTCACGCACGACCGCTGTTTCCTAAAACGGTGCTGGTTTCTGCAGATGAGCTTCTAAGAGTCTAGAAATATGTGCCATGATTCTACAACAAATCGATGTCAGTGAAAATTCTGCGTCATTCGGTGTCTTTTAGATCTAAGAACCAACATACATCTAGCTGTCTGCATAGTCTCTTGATACAAATTAAGAAACCGAGCTCGAGTCTCGGCCCGTCACATAGTTTTAATCTGCCAGGAAGTTTCATATCAGCGCACACTCCACTGCAGAGTGAAAATCTCATTCTGGAAACATCCCCCAGGCTGTGGCTAAGCCATGTCTCCGCAATATCCTTTCTTTCAGGAGTGCTGGTTCTGCAAGGTTCGCAGGAGAGCTTCTGTAAAGTTTGGAAGGTAGGAGACTGATACTGGCAAAGGTCCCGAGTTCGAGTCTCGGACCGGCACACAGTTTTAATCTGTCAGGAACTTTCATATCAGCGAACACTCTGCTGCAGAGTGAAAATCTCATTCTGGAAAAAACTTATGCATTCAACATTTACAAATATACATCTTATCTTCTGCTACCGGTAATTATGTGCATCCGATTTTCTACCCTTTTTATAGATTGCTATGACCTTGGCCTTCTTCCAGTCCCGTTCCAGTGTTCTCTGATAGATGACGAATAAGAATGGTGCTATATTTGTAGAATAGTCAACATTAAATCTTACGGGGATACCGTCTGGGCCAGATGCCTTTCTGGCGTCTAAGGATCTTCACTGTTTTACAATCCCAGATACACTAAACACTATGTCTGCCATGTTTTGGTTTGTTCGATAACTGAAAGGGGGAATGGTGCTGCAGTCCTCTATCGTAAACTAGTTTTTGAAAGCTAGGTTTAGAATTTTGGCCTTCTGTTTATCATCATCAGTTACATTACCCGTACTGTCAGCAAGAGAAGGTATTGAATTATTTGTAGCGTTGCGGCTATTTCGCTGATTCTTGCGTATCCTTTGCACTAACGCCGCTCGATTCAAATGTCACGTGATCTTTCGAACAAGCTCGATACTGTATCGAACGCATCGGCGTATCGGGAAATCTCGAGCCCGTTCGAACGATAGTATCGTTTGCCGTGCCCTACCAACGACTACTTTGCGACAAAATTGCGCATAATGAACTGTGGTAAATGGTCTATCTTCGTTGAAACGAGTTCTTCGTGTCAAAAAAATTGAAGGCAGTGCTGCGTGTAATGTAGAAACGCAGGACCGCATTGTGAAAAGTACAGGCCTTAGAGAAAACTGAATGAATTAAATGTGACTGTGTGCGGCAAAACGTGACGATTTTGTGGAAAGAAAGCTACTGCTTTTACATAGTAGTCAGGAGCCGCAAATGTTGATCTGAACTGTTAGTACGAAATAGGAATTCCAGAGAGAGTGTTAAGCCAGTATTGCAGGCAGGTATTAACCCATGTAGAATACTTAAGGACGGTATTAAAGCACTCGTGTAACTGTAATCGGATCGTCAAAACAGGTAACTCCGTTCCAGTTCGCAGCAAATAGTGTTTATAACGAATGTCACATCACCGCAGTGTGTAATTGCCTCAGGAGGAATGTTTGTATTGCGGAACAAAATTACGTTGCGTGCCACGCAGGGAAACTGTGGCGAAATATTCGCCGAATACGAGCGTCACTCCTTTTCTACGAATGCCGTGTTGTAGTAACTGAAACAGAGCAACGGCGTCGAGCAGTAGTCGCTTACCAGCGATCTTAATTAAAGCTGCCGTAAAACAGGCTGTCAGACAGTTAGTACAGTGATCTCCATGTTAGCTGGCTGTCGGACTATATGATGGTCTCTGAGAGCGAATTTCAGCGTTCCGGCAGATTCCTTACGGCTCCATATTTCGACATATTGTAGTTGCACAAAGTTCCCGTCATTCTGTGTGTGATTAAAGACTGTTTATTTATTTTTAGTCATGCACCTCATGTCGCTTGCTGAGAAACTGACTGACGAAGAGAACTATCAGATCAGAACAACACTTAAGCACGCCATTATACACGTCGACATTACCAGAACGGTTGCCTGCTTCATCTAAACTACGAATTTCTACATCTCCCATGTGGGTTTCTTCTGCAAATGCTAACAGAAATATTTCGTACCACGTGTTGTACTTATATCTATTGTGTGTGTGTGTGTGTGTGTGTGTGTGTGTGTGTGTAATGCAGCAAACTGACAACCATTTGCAATATTATTGTCGAACTCTATTGTGCGTCAATTTCTGTTCTGATCAATGTTGTCAAAACAGGTTACATGAAGTAGCCTACTCATGAATTCATATAATCCTCCTGAGAACTCGACGTTTGATATAAAGCTGAAAGAAATACATCTTCGCATTTGCAGCACGTGTCTCTAAGCCATTAAGAGGCAACTTTAATCGTAGTACAGAATACGTTACTGAATAAACCAACTATGTCAAAATTATTTTGCTTTACAACGAAAAGAGTGCTACCTTGAACACTTTAATGTACGTCTGTAATTAGTGAGTATCTTCAACATTTCGCGGCCCTGTCAGCAACTGTACTCGTGGCTGCCGCATCGCGGTCGCGAAATGGCGCCGAGGCAGTTCCAGATAAGTTTTATAGTCTAACGATCATTTATGTATGTGTAGTTTTAGTTTGACTATGTCCACTATGGACAAACGGTAGTTACTGTTATTCTGAAGAAGGTTGCGTTATCCCGACTGAAACCTAGGTAAATTCTAGGTAAAACTAAGGCTGTTTATTATTAAAATTAAAATTAATTTTTTACTCCACTCTTAAAAGTTATATCCACGCCAAGGCGACTTTTGCACAGAGAGACACCGGCCTCCGAAGGCCAGACGCCTGGCGCTATCCCAGTAAAGCCCACCAGTCCGTGGAGGGCCGAACTGACCCCCGACAAAAAACCTAAGCGACGTCGGCTTTTCCATCCTCGCTCATGTTAGCAGCAGGGACCTTTGCCGTAGGAGGAGGCATATAACACAAGTTAAGCGCTGTCACGCTGGGCTACCACTTGGATGGGTAACCATCCGGTCTGCCGAGCGCTGTTGGCAACTGTGGTGCACTCAGCCCTTGTGAGGCTAACTGGGGAGCTACTTGACTGAGAAGTATCGGCCCCGATTTCGTAAACTGACATAAAGCCAGGAGAGCGGTGTGCTGCCAACATGCCCCTCCGTATCCGCATCCAGTGATGCCTGTGATATGAGAGTGACACGGCGGCCGGTCGGTACCGTTGAGCCTTCCAAGGCCTGTTCGTACGGAGTTTAGATTTAGCAAGTTAATAGTATGTGAGGACCTGAGAGTATAAAACTACTGAGGGTCACCATCTCTCCCTCAGGTCGTGACAGTGCTTGGTAGGGTCAGTTCGCAGCAGTCCATAGTAGGCTTCATTTCGTCTCCAGCAGTCGTGCGGCAGTATACTCCGTTTATCACTGCAAGTGTTCGTTTCCATCGCCATAGAAGCAACCAACCACCTTTACGCTCAGTTTTGATCGAATCATTTACAGTAGAATGCTCATAGCAAAGTCAACCGTGTTTAAGAGGTAAATATTCGGTTTGAATGGTGAGAGATCAGCCTCCCGGTTTTATTGATGAACATTGGGTGGTCTCTGTCGTGCTTGCCCTGTCCATATGTTCGCAACGTGTTTCCACTCAAGGCTTTTTGCCACAGCTTGTGATTCGAATCCTGCAGTTCATCTATGTTAAACTGCATCGAAACTCTTTCTAACGATTAGAAAAGTTCTCATTATCTTTTTTCGTATCTTGTGCCTTTCAACGTAACAGTGGCATGGCCCACAGCAAACTTGCGCATCGGCTAGATAGTCTGCAATTGGGGGCTGGCTCGTTACCACCTACCTCTATTGAAACTGCCTTTCATTTCAATGGGAATATCTGTTTTTTCTTTTAGCTGTCTGTTATTGGTCTGTAGTATCCTCCTGTTCTCTTCATTATCCAATTACTTTCTATCAGCAATAGATATCATTGCAATACGTGAAGAAGAACCCGAGACCATCACGGTCCGGAGACGGGAAAATCGTCAGGTGAGGTTTTTCTAAACTGATAGTAGGTGTTGTAACCGCGACAGCGACTGTCGCGAGGTTGCCGCTAACGAATACGCGGCAGGACCGACGGGAGCGGCCAGCAAACAAACAAGACGGACGAACGGGAATGGAAGGACAAGCACGGAGACAGACAACCAAGGAAGACACCAAGATCGACAACAAAGTACTAAACCACGCGGTCACAAAAGACAAACTCACGAGATCAAAACAACATCCACTCGTAATGGGAAGTGAACACAAGAAACGTAAACACGATGTCTGTAAGCGAGATGTCAACTGAGTCAACGCGAATAAGAGACTGCCTTGCTGATTTTTTTTTTTCTTAATTGATTTGCAATTCCCCCCGAAGGGGGGCTGGCTGGCAGCAGCTTAGTACGCTGCTCTATAGCCTACAGACTTTTTTGTAAGAAAAGGAAGAAGAAAGAAACAAGGAAAAACAGGCGATAAAATGATGACTTAAAGTGTAAAACAGCGTAAAAATGCCGAAAGTTAAAACAGAAAGCAAAAGGGGTTGGCAATGTCGATAAAATACACAGGAATCGGAGAAGTAACATAGTAGACACACAATTAAAAATCATGGCGACAGTCTGGTTTCTGTTCACAAGAGATAAAAAGTCACACCCAGCGACACTATGATGGCTGTACGCTACACGTCCCTAAAGACACACCACGGAACACTCAAAACGCACACTGTAAAACACGGCACGAAAATGGTGGCACAAATATGACATTCCAAAGATGGCAGATGGGGGGGGGGGGGGAACTGGAGGAGGGGGAAAAAACAAGGAGGGAGGAGAGGAGAAAACGAAAGGGGGGAACCAAGGAGGGAGAGGACTCATAAGGGGGGAGAGGGGCAGGGCAGACGTGAGAGGGAATAAGAAGAGGCAGAGGCAGGAAATGCAAAAGGACTCGGGGGAGAGAGGAGGGCAGCGAGAGGGGAGTTGGGAAAAAAAGAGGAAGGAAGGGTGTGGAGAGGGAGCCCAGAAAAAGGACAGAGGAAAGGAGGGGGAGTGAGAATCAGAGTGATTGGAAGGATAAATGGAGGAAAAGAGGGCATCATCCAGGAGGAAGAGTTGATGAAAGCCACCTTGGGAAAGGAGATGTAGGGTGTAGAGATGGAGGGTAGGGGGGATACAACAGTGAAGACGTGGTAGGGGGCAGGGATGGGAGAGGAGAGGAGCAACCAGGGGGTGACGGGGTTCAAGGCGGCGGGAGGTGTAGAGGATGTGGATATGTTCGTGGAATAGAAGCAGATGGGGGAAAGGGATAAGATCATAGAGGACGGGAGGCGCATACGCAAGACGGGGTGGAGTGAATGACGCTCAAGGATCTGGAGGGACCTTGCTCAATGAGATGCAGCAGTGTGAATACACGACAGGGTACGTCGCTATTGGCCTCTGGGACTACGTGCTCCACAGTGGCGCCCTCACGTTACACTCGGCACCAGAAGCGCGTGCAGCCATGGCTCACGGCGCGACTGCTGCAGCGACCTCTAGTGGTCATCGAGGTCCATGCCATCTGGCGCGGATTCGAAACCCGCGGCGCTCGGTACCAGAATATAGAGGGCGGTGACAGGCAAAACCCTCCGAAACCAAAAGAAACGACCAAGCAACAATACAAATGACAAAGAAAGTGACCATGTTGTCTAGTGTGTAGAATACGAGACACCAGTTCGGTTCTTCTGGGTAGTGGAGTGGACGTTTCTTCATTCCACTCAGGGTGGCGGCAGCTCCACTCAGTTTGCTATTAAGTGAGTACCAGGCGTCTTTACCTGGCGTAAAAGTCTATACTGTGCACCCCTCCCCCCAGACACACACACGTACACTTCTTTCCATTACCAAACTAGGAATTCCTTCATAGCTCAGGTTATAGCACATCCTATCAGCGGATGCCTTCTATTAGTCACGTTATCTCATATTTCAAAAGGCTCTTTCTTTTCTATTCTGAGCTACGTATCTTCCAAATTTCACTTCAGTACAAGGCTACACTCCATAAAATATAAATTCAGAAAATATACGTGTAGAAAATACAGATTTCCAGCATACAGTAACTTCTGGTAGTCAAAGACCTGACATCATACTATAAAGTACCGCTAAAACGTAAGAGCCTCATCTAGGAATCCTAATACATTCCCATTCTCACATATGGTTGTGAATCATGGACCATGAGAAATAAAGAGGCAGCAGGATTCGTAGCATGGCCGGAAAGACAAAGAAGGACAGAGAGAGAAGAGAGAGAAGTTGAAATACCATAACTGGTGGAGCTTCTTCTCGCAAAACTCATTGAAGAACGTAGGATGACGTGGTGTGATGATGTTGATGAAAATATTTCATCACGTTTAGGTTTACATTAGACATTAAGACATTCTTCTTTTTCATAAATGCTTTTCTCGCTATTGACAGTCCTCATTTTATATGCTCTCTAATTTTGCTGTAATCATTTATTATGCTATCAGATAAGTGAAAATAATCTGCTAATTTGTGTCTCATTCCTAATCTAATTCCCTCTGCATTACCTGATTCAATTCGACTACAGTCTACTGCCCTCCTTTTACTTTTGTTGGTGTTCATAATTTAATCTCTTTTTCAAGACAATATCCATTCTGTCATCAGCAACCTGCGTCATTCAAATATTTGTAATTTTCCTCGTCTTTTTACCTGTCTGAACCTCTGCTGCCTTCGCTGTTGCATCTCTAAAAGCTAACAGTCGTCTTCTATTGTATTCATGATTCCCCTGAAATTCTGAAAAACCTTCGGTTCCAGGTTACTTTTCATTCATTTCCTGTACTTTTGCTGATCCTTCCGGTTTGTTCTGCAGTTCATAACAAACAAATTAACTTCGGAATACCTTCTCACGCTGGATACGTTCTGCAGTTAAAAATCGTGGTTCTAAATCTCTATTTTACCATTACACAATGCGCTCACTATCCTACTCATAATAGCTTACCCACATTCATATATTCTTATACATTATAAGGCGTACTTGTATTATAGGTCTGAACACACCTTCCTGCCACTGCACTTCATTAATTCCCACTATATCCACCTTCAAGCTATCCAATTTCATTCTTAAGTTTTGTAGCCTACCTGCCTTCTTAGTGCATAACATCCACATTCTAACCCGTAGAACACCATTTGTTTTTCCTGACAATGAAACACTCCTATGAAAACGGCTCACAGAGACCCGAATGGGGGACAATTTTACCTCCATCATATTTTATCCAACAGGATGGCATCATCGTTAAGCCCTAATGTAGAGTTACAAGCGTACTAATGTGAGTGTTTCAAAGTGGATCAACACGTAGTACCTCAGAAACACTTTTTTTCATCAGTCTTGTGACTGGTTTGATGTGGACCGCCATGAATTCCTCCCCTGTGGCAAACACTTCATATCAGAGTAGCATTTGCAACCTACATCTTCAGTTATTTGCTGGATGTATTCTAATATCTGCCTTCCTCTAAGTTTTGCCCTCTACAGTTCCCCCTAGTACCATGGAAGTCATTCATGTCTTAACAGATGTCCTATCATCCTCTGTCTTCTCTAAGTGTTTTCAACGTATTCTTTTCCTTTCCGATTCTGCCCAGAATCTCCTCATTCCTTACCTTATCAGTACAACTAATTTTCAACATTCGTGTGTAACATCACATCTCAATTACTTCGATTTTCTTCTGTTCCGATTTCCCACAATCCATGTTTCACTACCATATAATGCTGTGCTCGAAACGTACATTCTCAGAAATTTCTTCCTGAAATTAAGTCCTATGTTTGATACTAGTAGACGTCTCTTCGCCAGGAATGCCCTTTTTGCCATAGCTAGTCTGCTTTTGATGTTCTCCTCCTTACTCCGTCCGTCGCTGGTTATTAAGTTTCTCGCTGTTCTCATTTTTACTTCTCATTACTTTCGTCTTTTTCAGTTTAGATCTTACCCACTCATTAGACTAATTATTCCATTCGTAAGATCATGTAATTCTTCTTCACTTTCCCTGCTGATAGCAATATCATCAGTGAATCGTATCATTGATCTTCTTTCACCATTCTTTTATTTCCATAACTGCTTCTCTTACATTTGTTTTATATCCATAACTGCTTCTTCGATGTATAGATTAATCAGTAGCTGTCTTACACGTTTTTTAATCCGAGCACTTCATTATTAGTCTTCCACTCTAATTATTCCCTCTTGGCTCTTGTACATTTTGCTTATTATCTGTCTCTACCTATAGGTTATCCCTACTTTCCTCTGAATTTTGAACATCTTGCACCATTTGACATTTTCGACCGCTTTTTCCAGGTCGACATATCCTGTGAACGTGTCTTGATTTTTCTTTAGTCTTCCTTCCATCATCAACAACAACGTCAGAATCGACTCTCTTTTGCCTCTACCTTTCCTAAAGCCAAACTGATCGTCATCTAACACATCCTCAATTTTCTTTTCCATTCTTCTGTGTATTATTCTGGTTAGCAACTTGGATCCATGAGTTGCTAAGCTGATTGTGCGATAATTCAAGCACTTACGAGCTCATGCAGTCTTCGAAACTGTGAGGACGATGTTTTTCCGAGAGTCGGATGGTATGTCGCCATACTTATACGTTCTATATACCAACGCGAATAATTATTCTGTTGCCACTTCCACCAATGGTGTTAGAAACCCTGATGGAATGTTATCTATCCTTTCTGCCTTATTTGATCTTAAATTCTCCAAAGCTCTCTTAAATTCTGATTGTAATACTGGATCCCCCCTATCTTCTAAATCGATCCCGCTTTCTCCTTCTGCCACATCAGACAAATCTTCCCTTCATAGAGGGGGAATTTCCTTTGCCCTCTTAATCTTACCGTCCTTGCTTTTAATTTCACCGAAGCTTGTTTTCACTTACCTACACGACGAATGAGCCATTCCAGCAATGATTTCTTTCTCGACTTCTTCACATTTTTCGTGCAGACATTTCGTCTTAGTTTCCCTCCGCTTCCTGTTTATTTCATTCCTAAGTGATTTGTATGTTTATGTTCGAGAAATTACCTGAACATTGTACTGTCTTCGATCAGCTGAAGTATTTCTTTTCATACCCTTAGTTCCTTCTCAGTTAGCTTCCTTCTACCTATACTGTTATTTCCAACTTCTGTGATTGCTCTTTTTAGAGATGTCGATTCCTCTTCAACTGACCAGTCTACCGAGCTATTCATTATCGCTTTATCGATAGCCTCAGGTAACTTCAGCGTATCTCTTCATTCGTTAATATTTCGGTATCTCACTTCTTTGCGTATTGATTCTTCCTGGCTAATCTCTTAAACTGCACAGTATTCTTCATCATTACCATATTGTGGTCTGAGTCTATATCTGCTCCTAGGTACATCTTACACTCCGGTACCTGATTTCGGAATTTCTGTATGACTATGGTGTAAACTAACTGAAGTCTTCCCGTACCTCCCGGACTTTTGCAAGTGTACCTCCTCCTCTTGTGATTCTTGAACAGAGTACTCGCTTTTCCTCTTCAACTTAAATAACCTAAGGACATCACACACATTGAAACGTCCCGTTATAACAATTATACTTGACTGTGCTTAAACTGACACACAATATTGTTTTTAGCGCAACGCAATCTGACTTTCAATAATCCCTACAAAAGAAAGGCCCTGACTAACATTAACCTATACCTTCCACAAATCACTTACCTCACAAAAATCTTGGTTACTCTAACTACTGCAATACAGCGAGCGCCACTACTGCCAGATAAATAAAAGATTCAAACTATGGAAGGCACTAATTACTGATAGGGATAGTTAGCAAACGAAAGATTTACCTTAATATCGCCAAAAGTCATAATATATATAGCAGTTCATGACATCCAGTCTTACAAATTTCAAAACTCCGCCATCTCTCTCCCCACATCCACCACCACTGGCGGCTCACCTCCAACTGCGCAATGCTACGCGCTGTTAACATCCAGATGCCCAACACTACAATGGCGAGTATTACAACAATGCCAACCAGCCACAGACTGCACACAGCACAGCCAGTAATCTTCATACAGAGCGCTATGTGGCGTTACCAATAGAAAAACCTAAACAGCCTACTTACATAGCCCCCATGCTCCCAACAAAAAAATTTACAAATTGTTTTGGTCGGTGGTCAATAATGATTTGATAAAATTTTTCATAATTACAATAACAAAGGTATCAAATGCACACACTTATTGATACAATGTTGGGCAAAAGCTAAAATTTTCTCGCAGTCCATAAAGACAGTTCTGATCATTCATCACAGTAAAATTGCAGTGTTTTTTCTCTCAAAGTCTGAGCAGTAAAAGAAAATGCACACGGAAGTGGTGGATTTCCATGCAGTCTTGAAGTAGTGTCGTACTTCCAACGGAAAGACAGTGCTGACTCTTGACATGCAGACAGGTAATGGGCCACAACAGAGGAAACCCACAGCAGAGTCAGCCGACGTTTTGTCGAATATTGGTAGGTAGGTCATCACAGAGCAGACCCACTGTAGTCCTGGTAGAGATTATGGTATTGGTGGGCCACCAGAGTTGCAGACCCACTGCAGCCCTTGTAGAAATAATGGTATTGGTGGGCCATCAAAGATGCAGATCCAGTGTAGTCCATGTAGAGATGGCCAGTAGCCATCTGTTGAGACTGTGCAGGTGCACAATCACCATCGAAGAATCTTGCGGAGAATATAGTACTTTCATAAATCACCACTTGTGCACTCAAAGAGGTTTTTTTTTAAAAAAATCGTCCTTGGAACCAGCAATGCTGTTAACCAGTCCCTTGCTGAATTATCAACACACGTCCAAACACTAACAGTCCCGTTTTCTTTCACATGTTGTGTATATACTATGACCAACAGAAATGTGTGCAGTGAAATGAATGCTTACAAGTTACTTAATTTGATGAACTGGTGTCAATTACAATAGTATAACATGAGAATACAGTAACAAAGGTACAAAATATATAATTAAAGAACATAACAACACAGATAACATTTGTAGTAATACAGGCTTTACAAAAGAATAGAAATATACATGTACATCAGTGTTACAGGAATTATGACATAAGTTCATACATAAGAGATCAGAATAACTTATCAACTTCACACATGAGCATTAAAACAAAACAGAATAAATAATGTCTAAACATCTTTACGAAGTAAATAACATAGTATTAGAAAAATTCTACAACATACCTATCATCAGCTAAACACATAAAGACAGGAAAAACACAAATACACAAGGGTACCCAAACACATAGAGGGATAATACAAAAGGAAATGACAGAGTTCGTTTTCAGTGTAACATTTGGTACTGCAGTCCAGCCCACAACTTCATTCCATAGATCGTCCCTCTTATTTCAACACTTGCTCCAGCCAAACAAAAATCCTATCCAAGCATGCTTTCTGTATTCTGTTCAAATCCTCTTTCAAAAATAGTTTTTCTCCAGTGTACACTACTTTTTTGGCCAAACCATTTTCTTATAGCTCCTCAATGCATTTCTTCCAATTCATCATAGTTAGTTTCTTATATAGTCTACCCCCTCTTAAGCTAACTGAAATCTACTGAGCTCAGATGCTAAACTAAGGGACGACGCAATGCAGCAGCACAAAACAATTAACACAAACAGCAATGACAAAAAAATTCAAATTGGCAAAGAAAGCAGCAAAAAATATAAAATAGCAAGGCAATTGCAACATTACAACTAATATAAGGCAATATGCAGCAAACAAGAAAAATAAATCAGTAGCAAAACTGGCTTAACACAGTAATACAAAGCATAATTCATATTAAACAAAATGAGCAATCTCTCAACTAGAAAGACAATAGATGTAAAATGCTTCTCATCATTTCATTAGACATTTTAGTAAATATCATAAATTAAGAGCTCCACAGTATAATCATATGTTTTCAAGTTTGAGCGTGTCGTATTTGCGATGCTTTCTACAAAGGAATGTCAATAGCGACGATAATGGCACCTTTTCGTTTTTCACCTGTGCCCCTGAAAGGCACACACTAATGACTTTTTTCCAGGTGACTGGGTGCCCATGACGCATTACGTGAAGGTGGTCACTTAACTTTCTTACCGAAATATTTACGACACCAATTTGCACTACAGTGACAGTCTCATATAAAAATTTCACAGGTCGAGAATTTGCTTTACAAATGTGTAGAAACAAAATCCTGTAAATATAACAGCGTCCAAAGAATTTTCGCCGGCATTGTGATACATTCACACGTATACACACATTTCATAACTCTTAAAGTACGATTCTTGGTTTCCAACATTCTGTTTCACAAACCAGAGTTCCTAACCACTATTCATTATGCCTTACCTTAGTACACATATACATATTCGTCGACACTTCTTCAATATTACATCATAATAAATACATAGCATAATCAAATCCCTCATATAGCATCAGCTTATTGATCATAAACATACCTCAACAGCATAATACACATCGTCGTCGTAAAAATAACATCATAACACCGGAGCCAAATCTCTAAAACGCCGTAGCTTTCTGCAATAATGTCAAAACCTAAAAAAAATTCTATGCTCATTTCAATAGTGTCATCTACCTCAAAAAATGGTTCAAATGGCTCTGAGCACTATGGGACTCAACTACTGTGGTCATTAGTCCCCTAGAACTTAGAACTACTTAAACCTAACCAACCCAAGGACATCACACACATCCATGCCCGAGGCAGGATTCGAACCCGCGACCGGAGCGGTCGCGCGGTTCCGGACTGCGCGCCTAGAACCGCGAGACCACCGCGGCCGGCTCATCTACCTCAAACGCACTTTAAAAACCATGATCCCATACCAAATACATCATTCAAAGCTCTCATAGAATCACAATGGTACCGAAAAAATATGAACAGTTCACTAAGTACAGACAAAATACAATTCGATAAGTATGAAGTTATCCAAGTGTGTAATTGCGTAAACATTTGTCACTGACGTAGTATAATAAATGTTTGTCTCTCCCAGTTAGATGATCAGATAGCTGTGTAATTTATGTGTTAGAGCAATATGGTACCGATGTGTAAAGTTGTATAAGCAAATACCATATTAGCTAGGGCTTCTTGTGCTACCCAAACACATGGTGCACAAAGTAAGCGTGTACCCCCTGAGGATTAATGTAATTATACCCTCAGGTGTTACAGATTACAGAAATGGAATGAAATGTATCACGAAAAACTTTCTTTCTAATTGAAAAATCTTGAAAAAAACTGGTTTAAGTACAAAATTAATCACTCAAATGCGTGTCCTCTAGCGCTAAATGTGCGTCTTGCTGTAAGATAATTCTGTGGAAGTGTAGTCATCGTCCTCTGTAAGCAAAGTTCTGCTGAAGTCAATGTACTTACCTCATCATAAACGAAAGTGAAATGCTTTGCATATAGATATCGTAGTTATTACGTACCTTACCGTGGTCAAGAAAGTACTATAATGTAACGTATTGTTGTGCTACGGAAAAGGCTGTCTCATTGTAGCTATACCACAAAAGTTACTACTAAAACATATTTTACTTTCCAGAAGAATTCAGAAAAACTGTGCAGATATAAAACAGATACACCGCAAAAGCAACATTGTAAATTGTCACTCATTAGTAGCGTCGTGATAAAATCGTGTAGCTGTCACATAAACTAACCACTGTCATCTGGTATCTCACAGAATGTACTTTAAATCCAGAATGTATTTTCAAGTAAACCAAAATGTTGCATTAAAATCTCATAGCAGTACCAGTATATGTTCTAAGTATGTTAGCCTTATAGTCGTTACGTAACTAGTACCAGTATATGTTCTAAGTATGTGAGCCTTATAGTCGTTACGTAACTAATTTCCTCCATGTGTCTTTCTGAACCAATTGTGTCCTTTAAGTTTTCCTGAGTTTTTGCAAGTTCGTAACCGAATTGGTAGATGAAACTGAGTCAATTTTAGCTTGCCAGGTCATGATTTTCATGAACAACAGTTTGCAGTTTTTTTATGGCTGCTTCGTGATACTGTAATGCATTTTCATGCCGCGAAAAAATAGGTTGAAAATGTTCACTAATTTGTGTTTTTACGTCATTACAGACTTTTTGACATTTCGATTCAATGTTATGTAACTCAGTAGTTATATCTTCACGTGTTTGTTCAAGCGTGGTGACTAACTTCCGAAGATTTTGTTCCATTGTGTCTAACTTTTGTAACTTTTGTCCCATTTGTGGCAGTAATTGTAATAACAATGCACTGGTGTCTGAAACATGTTCCTCAGTGCTTTTCGGCAGTGAATTTGCACCAGCAACATTCACACTTTGACAAGTGGAAAATGTGTCTTGACTCATTTGAGAAAACGGTGAGAACCCAAAACCTGAGTCTACAGTATTTTCAATATGGTGTTCTGTCATTCCCGATTCCTGAAGCGAGCTGTTGCCGACCGATCGATCGATAATGCTTCCCTGTTCACTACCTGTTTCACTGTCTACACCATTATTTGCCGCCCACTCCATTTCCCTATGCACAGTTACCAAATTACTACTTTGAATGTCTGTTAATTCATTACACAGTGGTGCTGGTAAGCTACGCTTGTCGTCACTATTATTTCTCAGTTTACTTTGGAGCCTAGTGTTTCGTTTTTCACACGCCATTATTGTCACAATATTTCACACGATAACACAGAAAACAACAATTTGAAGAGCAAAAATAAGAGAACACATTAACATAGCACTGAAAATAATATCTAGTTAACTGCAAGCGCAGCTGCGAAATACTTGGTGCAAAACTACATGCATGCCACAACTATTTTACTGTACAACAATGAAAGACTGCAACTACAAAGGAAATTCTCTCTATGATTACGCGCTAGCAATAAAAAAAATCTACATTAATTACACAAACTACAAGAAAAAATCAGAAGATTCCAGTGAGGTATCCTTGGCAAAGGGTCAACGTATGAAACGTACCCTTAGAAAAATTCTACATGACTGTGCTTAAACTGACACACAAAATTTTTTGGCGCAACGCAATCTGACTTTCAATAATCCCTACTAAAGAATGGCCCTGACTAACATTAAACCATACCTTTCACAAATCACTTACCTCACAAAAATCTTCGTTACTCAAGCTACTGCAATACAGCGAGCAACTAGTGAAGGCACTAACTACTGATAGGCATAGTTAGCAAATGAAAGATTTTCATAGAGAAAAAGCAATGTATTTACCTTAATATTGTTCAAAAGTCATATTATATAAATCAGTTCATGACATCCAGTCTTACAAAGTTACTGTCTCAGTCCAGATCATCCGCTCTCACAACTCCGCCATCTCTCTCCTCACATCCATCACTGCTGGTGGCTCACCTCCCAACTGCGCAACACTACGCGCTGTGCACAGCCAACTGCCCAACACTAAAATGGCCAACAACAATGCAAACCAGCACACAGCGCAGCCAGTGATTTTCATACAGAGCGCTACGTGGCGCTGCCAATATAAGAACCTAAACAGCCTACTTACACGTTTATTCAATCATTTTGGCTTTGTCATCTCCCCCTTGGCAGTCCCCTCCCGGAGATCCGAATGGGGGATTATTCCGGAATGGTTTGCCAATGGCGAGATCATCAAGACAGTTTTTCGAGTACAGGCCACATGTCCTGAGGGTACTCATTATGTGTCTTTAATGCAGTGGTTTACATTGCCTTTCGCATCCTCATACAATTGATTAAAGTTGATAATTCCGCCTTTAGGGACAGTTTCCCAACCCATACGTATGAGAGTGCCATGAACCTCTGTTTGCTCCTCCGATACTTTTCACAGGTCCGTTGGCAGAATGAGTGTGACTTCTTACGTCTGAAGTCTTCTGCCTCCAATGCGGACTTTGATTCCAAGTTTAAATGGTGGCGCTATTTGAACATGGGCCATACGACGTTTTGATTAGTTCTCAGAGACGCAACCCCTAGAGCTCAATTGTGTACCTCACTTGTGCAGCTGATGTGCACATGTAATTATTTCATGTACTCCATATGCACTGTAGCAACAATAAATCTTGAGTTGATCGGAAACCTCTAAAATGGTGTACTACCTTCATTATTTTTTCCGTCAGTCTAGTTTAATAATAGTCCATTGTTAACATAGAATACAGGATAACTATCTGTGAAGTCTTTGTCTTACGTTAATGTATGCGTTGATCAGTCATTCATCTCTTTTTTAATAGAATTTACTGATCACGATGGATTAATTAATTAATAATTAATTAATAGCTATTTCAATCATAAAAAGCAATTTCATTCATCGGACCTATTGTCGAGTGCCTTTATTATTCAATTAGTACTGTTGAAAGTCAAGATAATAACAACGAAAAAATAATTGAAGGCAGAAAGCTGAACATTGAGATCTACAAAGCGACGTTGTATGAAGTAGCAGTTTGGTACTAACAACGTTTTGATTGTGTTTAAATGCTGGGTTAAGCGTCTTCTGTGATGCAACATTGTCTGTAAGTGTGCGTAAGTATAAACAGGATATATTATCTCCATGGGCCCGCTAGCAACAGAGAGTAATGATTTATAATTCAGAACCTGGAGCGTTGGGGATTCGGTAGGCTGTATAACAGCAATCTAAATGAGAAGGCACGGCCTGTACAAAAGCGGGAACGGTTATCGGTTTCGGCCGATCTTTCACCAGAGGAAATACTGAACGTGGTTCTACAGTGACATCGAGGAACACAGTGTTGGCATGATGTCGATGGCGTCCACTTAGATTGTTATAAATATATCTCAGTTCAGTAACAGTTCCATTAGTGACACGTGGGTCACATCCACTATTAAATGTCAGACAGGTCAGTAATCAACGTGTAGGACCGTTAGCATGAGACGACGACGACCCCAGCAGCGCTCTTCAATAACAGATTTAACAGTTCAGTACGAAACAGACCGTACAGCAAGACAGTTAGATCACAGTCTGAATGTTGCGGCGTGGGTTCCAAGAAGACCTGCATGTTTTTCTGCAAGTCCCGTTCCGTGCAGTATGTACACGAATGCACAAACCATCAAGAGCAGCTATTGCCATGTCCCAGTCGTTTTACACTTTCAGACCGAGGGAACAGATGGTTGGTTGCACACTGCTCCCCACATTTACTCATTGTCTTGCAGAAACGCTGAGAAAACTGAATGGAACTCAGTACCTAAGCATTCAACACGACCATTATGTACGATAGCTGTTCAAACTGACTTCAACACACAGCAGTTGACATTTTATTGTATGTAATGGTACCCGCAAACCACCTGATCTGTCGTCATCTATTATTCGTCTTGACAATGCAGACAGCCAGTTTGTGTTTGTCCTCAATAGTACAGGTTGATATGGGAGACTTTGAGAACTCTACGTTTTGCCACTCATCACGTCAGCGATGGTGTTTATGTGCTTCGTTCCGTCCCGTTGGAAGTGACATGAGCTAGAACTGCGCTCTTTAACGAGAACCGTATTTACTGATATGCAGATGCTGCGTTTGGCATCTATCCGCAGAGAGAGCTTGTCATAACGCCAACGCATCTGAGGAAAAACCACACATGGCGTCATTACAATATCGGAGAAACGACAAGTGACAACAATGTTGACTGCTACACATTGAGGGCAGTCCGAACAGCAACTGCTAACGTACAAAGTGGTCGCTGTGGGTACGAAGCAGTTACCGTTTATTCAGTTCAATGGACAGTTAAGCAAGACAACCTCTGATAGAAGGAGGAGAAATGAACAAGCCTTCTTCTATGGTATGTGTCCTTTCGGACATGTTCAGTTTGCATGTCCGAAAGAACAGATACCATCTTTATATATATATATATATATATATATATATATATATATATATATATATATATATATCACCGGCCATTTGACCATCTTCTTTTGTGCGTAAGCACAAACAGTGCCCGAACTCTTACGGCAAACGGCAGTAAAGCTTCGAGTTATGAGTAGAATAAACAGGGGCGCTATTAATACAGTGCGGGACAATAAGTTGTGTGTGAGGGTCTCACGGGAGGCGTGCCAGAGGTAAGTCCCTGCCATCGCAGTATCCTCTGTGTCCTCCGTGGCTTAGATGGATGCCGGCACGGTAACTCAACGTGTTCGGTCAGAGGGTTAGCTGCCCTCTCTAATTAAAAACTGAGTCAATGGATCAACGACGAAGTGTAACGGGCGTCTTGCGACATCCGCCCAGAGAAGATACAACGAACAAAATGAGACTTAAAAAAAAAGGATGGGTAGAGCGTCTGCCATGTGAGCAGGAGATCCCGGGTTCGAGTCCCGGTCGGTGCACACATTTCCAACTGTCCTCGTTGACGTATATCAACGCCTATATGCAGCTAGGGGTATTCATTTCATTGTAAGCCTTCTTCTGTTGTCCTGATCTGCTCACCAAAAATAAAGGGAACATGGCTGCGAAATGAAAATCTCGATCAGCTGGCGTCTGAATATCGGTTGCAGATAGCTTTCAGAGAAAACATTAATTTTCTTTACTGCGACGTTTCCAATCGTGATATTTTAATTATAACGATGAAACATTGTGCAACGTTTCGTTGAACGAAAAAGATTCGTTTCATAGATAAAAATGTAGTTGAATAAAGGACTAGCCTTTATCGTAAAGGATGCGAATAGTTTTCTATTTAAGAATGTCTATTCTCGTAGAAAAGTTACTTATTAATTGACATATCGATTTCGTAAAAATATGTCATCGAATTTTATGGCTGTGGTACTGGAAGAAAACTGGAGTCAGATGATGTGCCTCGATACTTAGTTTGCATACAACACATACAATAAAAAAAAGAGGTAACCTCTCTTTCTTAGCTCTAAGTTAGTGCCATCTGGGAGACACTAAAATGGACAATGCATTTTATCAGTACATCTATCGATGACTCTAAAGTAATTTGGTATGCTTGAGTTACAATCATTTACACAAATCACTTCATTCTATCTGAAACCAATTTTACCTGAAGTTAGCTTTTTGTACAGGGAAGAGGGCGAGGTATTGGGACGGCTCTGTCATTACTGTTGTATTTGCTTCAGTTTGCATAAAAATCTATGAGCAGCACTGTGACTAGATCTGCTGTATCGGAGCATCAGTGATTAGGAGAGTGAGGAAAACTCCAGTATGGGAAGATAAGATGTACATTTGTAAACTTTGAATTCATAAGTTTCTTAATATGTCTCAAGAGGCTATGCAGACATCTAGATGTACGTTAGTCCTGAGATCTGAAAGACACCGACTGATGTAGAATTTTACGTGACAAAATATTAATACGAGACTAACTACAACGACGTTCTTCTAAAATTTTTAATTACAGACATTTGTTGCATTTTTATTTACAACGGTTACCGAACTCGTAAAAATTTTGAACATCTTCAAATGTATCCAGAGTGAGATTTTCACTCTGCAGCGGAGTGTGCTCTGATACGAAACTTCCTGGCAGATTAAAACTGTGTGCCGGACCGAGACTCGAACTCGGGACCTTTGCCTTTCACCGGCAAGTGCTCTACCATCTGAGCCCAGGCACGACTCACGCCCCGTCCCTACAGCTTCACTGGCAGAAGTAAAGCTGTGAGGACGGGGCGTGAGTCGTGCTTGGGTAGCTCACATTGTAGAGCACTTGCCGGTGAAGGGCAAAGGTCTCGAGTTCGAGTCTTGATCCGGCACACAGTTTTAATCTGCCAGGAAGTTTCATCTTCATAAGTGTTAAAACCAATAAAAGATATATTAATTTTGTAATGTGCACAAAATACCTAACACAGACTTGGAAAGAGCTTTATCCAATGGACGGAAATAAGCGTAGATGCTCTATAATAATGATTTGTAACTTCCTCTCAGATTAGAACTGTGTTCCGGATTCGAACCTCTAAACTTTTTCTTTCCCCTGTTCGAGTCCCGGTCAGGCACAGTTTGTATCTGCCGTGAAGTTATGTGAATAGTCAGGATGGTATCAGGAGCTCAGGTTGCCATCCGGGGAGGTTTTCCTCCACGTAAAATGAGAAATGTTAGGATTCAGAGAAACATGGGTTTTATTGCGACGAACTACCACTCTGGGGTACAATGTTTACGGAAACTGCCGATGGACGCGGATTGAACCATACATGTCCCGGAGAGAGTATTTCGCTCTCAGTAGTAAGTGTGGTGGTCAATTCACCCTAATCAGCCAGTTGCTGTTGAGCGGGAGGTCGGGGCAACATAAGCAACATTTACAGTTTATCACAACACTTTTATTAAACCCTTTTTTGGCAAAACAAAATTTTATGTTTAAAATTTTGGTGATAAAGTAAGTTAGCAAAAAATCCTTAAAAGCACGGAAAACATTAATCTTTAAACAAGCATTAAGTTACTCGCAAGTTAATTAAATTCTGTACACAGTAAAGCTCCCAAAAGGAGACTACAATAATGAGATAAGCTCTAAGCAATGACGGGTATCACAAGAAATTTTAATATAAAATAAAATACAAACAGATACGCCCCTTCGTGACACATTTTCAAAACAGGTGACGTCACATAGGCTCATGCTAATTCAAGAGGAGACGAGGTACTGGCAGAAGTAAAGTCGTGAGTACCGGGCGTGAGTCGTGCTTCGGTAGCTCAGATGGTAGAGCACTTGCCTGCGAAAGGCAAAGGTCCTGAGTTCGAGTCTCGGCCGGGCACACAGTTTTAATCTGGCAGGAAGTTTCATATCAGCGCACACTCCGCTGCAGAGTGAAAATCTCATTCTGGAACGTAATACTAGCCTCCAAAGCAAACTGAGAAATGACAGTGAAGACGAAAGCAGTGTGTTAGCGCCACCATGTAATGAATTAACTAATGTTCAAAGTAGTAGTTTGGTAATTGTGCATAGGGAAATGGAGCGGGTTGCAAATAATGGTGTAGGCAGTGAAACAATTAGTGAACAGGGAAGCATAAATCAAGACACATTTTCTGCTTTTCAAAATGCGAATGTTGCCGGTTCAAATGCACTGCCGAATAGCACTGAGGAACATGTTTCAGACACCAATGCACTGTTATAACAGTTAATGCAACAAATGGGACAAAGGCTACAAATGTTAGAAACAACGCGTGAACAAAATCAGAAACAAATTGGACAAAACTTCAAACGTTAGAGACAATGGAACAACACCAGAGACAAACACAGCAACAGTTAGACACAATGGAAAAAATCTTCAAAAGTTAGACACACTGGAACAACATCTTCAAAGGTTAGCAACCACGCATGAACAAACACGTGCAGATTTAACTTCTGAGTTACATAACATCGAATCGAAATGTCAAAAAGTCTGTAATGACGTAAAAACACAAATTTGTGAGTATTTCCAACCTATTTTTTCGCGTCATGAAAATGCGTTACAGAATCACGAAGCAGCCATAAAAGAACTGCAAATTATGGTTCATGAAAATCACGACACCTCGCAAGGTGTCTTGGGACCGCTTGTCAGAACATCTAATGGATTTTCGTACGTTCTAGTCGCTACTGAACTTACTTCAAAATTCTTTCACACCGTTACATAAAGCCACTGGACGGTCTGTATCCAACGCCTTTGTTAAAAATTTCTTACGTGAAGCTGGACACGTTAGTAAAGTCATTTCAGATAACGGACCGCAATTCAGATCTGCTGTTTGGTCACGCATGCTTCGGAATCATAAAATCAAACCTGTTTTTATTTCATTGTACTCACCACATTGTAACCCCTCCGAACGGATTATGAAAGAAATCAATAAACTTTGCAGACTTAATTGTCACAGAAAGCATCAGCATTGGGACAGATATTTACACTTATTTCAAAACGTGCTGAATGAAATGCCTCATGACTCCACTGCTTTACCACCTACTCTTGTACTGAAGAATGAAGAACTACCGAACAGAATCAGAGAGCTTGTACCTTTGTCGAATACACGTAAAGTTCGACACAAAGACATAACTGATTTGGCTATTATAAATATAAAATCTGCAGCAGACAAAAGGAGAAAACTACACGGTAAAGCAAATGCAAAGAAATTATATATTGGTCAGAAAGTTCTCATTAAAGCTCATTCATTGTCACATAAGAAGAAACACTTGAGTTACAAATTGTTTCTAATTTACAATGGACATTACAGAATCCGACGTATACCACATGATAATTGCGTTGAAGTTGAAACTCTGCGTACTAGGAATAGTAAAGGTTTACACCACATTTCACATGTAAAACCGTTTATTGACAGATAATATGCTTTTTAACTTTGTCTTTGCCATATCACTTTTCAATTAACATTACTAGTATGCTTTGTCAGACTTAGAATCTGTTAACATGCAACAATGTTTGAAGTTAAATATCCAGTCAAGAACCAAGAGAACTTATTTAAACAGAAATTACGAATGATTGTGTGAGTACATTCTTGCTTGTTAGTTGCACGATTACGTAACGACTATAAAGCTCACACATACTTAGAACATTTACCAGTTCTGCTAATGAGATTTTAATGCAACATTTTGGTTTACTTGAAAATACATTCTGGATTTAAAGTACTTTCTGTGGGATACCAGATGACAGTGGTTAGTTTATGTGAAAGCTACACGATTTTATCACGACGCTACTAATGAGTGACAGTTTACAATATTGCTTTTGCGGTGTATCTGTTTTATATCTGCAGAGTTTTTCTGAATTCTTCTGGAAAGTAAAACATGTTTTAGCCTGGAAAATAGCCATTTGTGTGTTCCTTTCAGAGGCACAGGTGGAGAAAAAAAAGGGGCCATTATCCTCACTATTGACATTTCTTTGTAGAAATGATTATACTGTGGAGCTCTTAATTTATGATATTTACTAAAATGCCTAATGAAATGATGAGAAACATTTTGCATCTATTGTCTTTCTAGTTGAGATTTTGCTCATTTTGTTTAATATCAAGTTTCTAGCTGCAACAGCATGGGTTAAAATAAAATTTAATAGATGTAGTAATATCACTATTTTCTGTCTACAGGCCCCGTAAGGAATAATTTTATGATGTACTTTCGTAGAAAAGAGAGCAAAAATAGACATTTCCCTTCAAAGGAATTCCATAAATATTTTTTGAATGACTTGGTAACTTTCTTGCAGAGTAAGTTTTTGTGATGCATCACCCTAGTGTTAAGATGTGACATAGATATTAAGCATGGCCATTTTTCTGTAATATTTTTTCTGCTTTAGCTGTGTCATGTTTAGATAAAAGTTATTGCATTTGCTGGTGCTTGCTTTGCCAATTTCCATTTTTTGGTCATTGCTGTTTATGTTAATTGTTTTGTGCTGCTGCATTGCCTTGTCCCTTAGTTTATATCTGATCTCAGTAGATTTAAGTTAGCTTAAGAGGAGGATAGACTATATAAGAAAATAACTATAATGAATTGAAAGAAATGCATTGAGAAGCTATAAGAAAATGGTTTGGCTAAAAAATTTAGTGTTCGGTGGAGAAAAACTATTTTTGAAAGAGGATGTGAACAGGGTCCAGAAAGCAGGCTCAGATATGACTTTTTGGGAATAATGATGAAGGAAGGGAGATCTCCATGCAAAATACTGCAGTGAAACAAACCCTGTCCTTTCCTTTTGTGTTATCCCTCTATGTGTTTATGTACTCTTGTATATTTGTGTTCGTCCTGTCTTTATGTGTTTATCTGATGAGAGTTATGTTGTAGAATTTTTTCTAGTATTATGTTATGTTATTTGTAAAGATGTTTAGACGTTTTTTATTCTGTTTTGTTTTAATGCTCATGTGTGAAGTTGATGTTTCAAAAGTTATTCTTATCTTTTATGTATTTACTTATTTCATAATTCCTGTAACAATGATGTACATGTATATTTCAATTCTTTTGTAAAGCCTGTATTACTACAAATGTTTTCTGTGTTGTTATGTTCTTTAATGACATATTTTGTACCTTTGTTATTGTATTCTCATGTTATAATATTGTAATTGACACCAATTCATCAAATTAAGTAACTTGTAAGTTACATTGCACTGCACACATTTCTGTTGGTCATAGTATATGGACAATATGTGAGAAGTTGGGACTAATAGTGTTTGCACGTGTGTTAATAATTCAGCAAGGGACTGGTTAACAGCGTTGCTGGTTCTAAGGACAATTAAAAAAAAACTTTGAGTCCACAAGTGGTGGCTTATGGACTTTCTATGTTCTCCGCAAGGCTCATCGATGGTGGTTGTGAACCTGCACAGTCGCAAGAGATGGCTGCTGGCCGTCTCTAAATTGACTACAGTGGGTCTGCATCTTTGATGACCCACCAATACCATTATTTCTACAAGGACTGCAGTAGGTCTGCACCTCTGCTGGCCCACCAATACTGTAATCTCTAACAAAACTACAGTGGTCTGTTCTGTGATGACCTACCTACCAATATTCTTCAAAACGTTGGCTGACTCTGCTGTGGGTTTGCGCTGTCGTGGCCCATTACCTGTGTGCATGTCAAGAGTCAGCACTGTCTTTCCGTTGGAAAGACAACACTACTTCTTCAAGACTGCACGGAAATCCACTACTTTCGTGTGCATTTTCTTTTACTGCTCACACTTTGAGAAAAAAAAACACTGCAATTTTACTGTAATGAATGATCAGGACTGTCTTTATGGACTGTGACCAAATTTTAGCTTTTGACCAACATTGTATCAATAAGTGTGTGGATTTGATTTCTTTGTTATTGTAATTATAATTACGAATTTTATTTTCAAATCTGCATTGGCCACTGCCCAAAACAATTTGTAAATTTTTTTGTGGGGAGCATGGGGGCTATGTAAGTAGGCTGTTTAGGTTTTCTTATTTGTAACGCCACGTAGCGCTCTGTATGAAACATCACTGGCTGTGCTGTGAGCAGTCTGTGTCTAGTTTGCATTGTTGTCTGCCATTGTAGTGTTGGGCAGATGGATGTGAACAGCACGTAGCATTGCGCAGTTGGAAGCGAGCTGCTAGTAATGGTGGATGTGAGGAGAGAAATGGTGGAGTTTTGAAATGTGTAAGACTGGATGTTTTGAACTGCTATGTATATTATGACTTTTGAACATTATTAAGGTAAATACATTGTTTGTTCTCTATCAAAATCTTTCATTTGCTAACTATGCCTATCAGTAGTCAGTGCCTTCAGGAGTTTGTATCTTTTATTTAGCTGTCAGTAGTGGCGCTCGCTGTATTGCAGTAGTTCGAGTAACGAAGATTTCTGTGAGGTAAGTGATTTGTGGACGGTATAGGTTAATGTTAGTCAGGGCCTTTCTTTTGTAGGGATTATTGAAAGCCAGACTGCATTGCGCTAAAAAATATTGTGTATCAGTGTAAGCACAGTCAAGTATAATTTTTCTAAGGGGACGTTTCATAAAGTTTGGTACAGTTAATTCCCTTTCAACATAACATACATCACAAGTCTAGCCCTAGGACGGCACCGACACCCCGCAATTTAGCACGCGAAAAACTACAGCGATGCACCCATCACGTATCCTTACAAAATCCAAGAACAGAGAGCCGGCTCCCCAATAGTGGAACATTTAACCACGCGCAGCGTGCGGGTTTGCGGGATGCTGATCTCGCCCTTATCCTCAACACCAGTTCACATACTAGTCAGCCTACAACCTTGAACCACCATACACATTCCTTCAGTTACTGCATAGAAAGCCAATGTGATAGGCAAACAGACCAGCATATGATAAAAGCTTAAGCAATTTCCTTACTAGACAACCCTTATGAATAGTAGCCGTAATTTGTTTTAAACGTGAGAACACCCACAATCAAAAGACAAACAACGCCAATCATAAGGACAGTAGCACATACGCAAGTAACAATGGTAACTTCTGCTTAGACTGGATATAAATCTGCGCGTGATTTAACACACCAGAGAACAGTCTTTACAACACAACCATCAATACAATAGCAAATTACTCACACGTGTATTCCCCCACGATTTCGATTCGCAAAGCCGTAGACAAAACGTGGAGAACGTATCACTTAGACCAACCTAATGGTGCTCCCTCAGTTACCACAAATAACTGACTCCCTTAGTTACACAGCAAAGAACCAGACCTAATGAAACCACCACAGTTTTCACCTCTGAATTGTCACAGTACACGTGAGACTCAATCACAAACGTAATTTTACATCACCAGCTCCCGTACAGTCAATACAAGCGCCTGATTTTCACCCGTTTATAACGGCAGGCAGCAACATCGTACGGAAGAGTGTGTATACACAAGCTCTTACCAATTCTCTCCTCCGAAAGCAGCCAGCGCAACTCTCGGGAACCACTGGGACATCCAATGCAAAAAATCATTACTCCTTCATACAAATTACAGGACGCCCGCTTCCCGCTGCTTACTATGGCGCCTTCCGTTCAGAGCCAACTTGTATATCTCCATGCGATAGGTCCGGTCACACACTTGCTGCGTCAACCAGACAAGCGTCTTCCACCGCGTCCCGCAGCACAACCACCCAGGAACTCGTCGCATAGGCCCCAGAGGGCGCTGCTTACCGCCCTGACCGTGGCAGGAAAGATAAACCACCAGAGTGGCATTATCGATATGAGCCGCCACGGCTCAATTACTAGTTACCATTTATAGTTACTAATCAGCCCGCATTCGGTCGCAGAGTGAAAATTCTTTCTTGTAAACAATTCACCAGGCGGTGGCTAAGTCATGTCTCAGAAATATGCTCTCTCCCAGCGGTGTTAATCCCACAAGCTATACAGGGGAACTTCTGTGAAGTTTGAAAGGTAAATGAGGTATTGGCAGAAGTAAATTTCTGAGGGCGGGTTGTGAATCTTGCTTGGGTACCTTTGTCTGCAGAGTACCTAGCAGCGAAATGCAAACGTCAGAGTTTCGAATTTCGTCGGCACACAGCAAGTTTCAGTGGCTCATAGGCAGCACACCGCGCCCGGTACACGCGGCGGTCGGGGACCACAGCACAGCTACGACACCTGAGGATGGGCTTATAACAGTCCGAAACCGGTCGTGTGAAAATAAAGTAATCTACAACTGAAGCGGTATTTTCAACCCCTGCGACAATCCTCAGTTGCGGATGTTCTGTCAACAGGATTGTTTGTGATAAGGAAGGATTTCATTACACTAGATGCGATAAGTTTCGGAACTTTTGATAAGAAACAATTGGTATTAGAAAGTAAAATCTGACAACAAAAAACTACAATACATGAATTGTCATACATGCATGAATTTAAGTTTCAACTCTGTTACGCTCAACGGCAAATTTTATGAGGACAACGATGGGAAAACATCTTCCAGAGTTGTAAGATGAAGCTTTTATCACAGATCTTTAAAACAACGTTTTCGATAATTTGTCGTATAACAAAGGCAAAATTAATTATTTTGAAAGGTCATCGATGACTTGTTCACAGTATTTGTCCAATGAGAACGAAAGATATGGAAAATACTTAATAAATCATGTATTATTTCAAAAGTAATCGCCACAACTGTTAATACATGTACTGTTGAATCAGGCCTAGTCATCAAATGTGGGGTGTCTGGGAAACCTGCTTTCTCGAATCGCTAGACAATATTCAAACAAATCGTATTAATGAGTTTTGTTAAAAAAGGAAAAAAATAATAATAGTTTATGTTAAAGAGATGCGCCGCAAGCAAAGAGCGACAGACAAAATAAGAAAGCTCTTCAGTACAACAATTCCAAGTTTGAGCTACATAGACTGTATGAGGAAAGTGATGAACTTTGAAGCTTCTGATCAAGTCCCTAGTCTTGAAGCTTGTCGTAGAACTGGGCAGCGGCCAGTTGCACTCGGCGCTTGTGTTCTCTTCGCAAAGAGGCCCCTGCTGTCGCGTTGTCGTCCTGGAGAGGGGTCGGTCGGCGTGCAATTGGCTGTCGTCTTGTCACAGCCTTCTCCGCTCTATCATTACCGACTGGCACATCAGCGTTTGATTTTACTCCGTAACATTTACCCCACTAAGAGGTGAGACTGTGAATACCTTCATAGAAAAAGTTTGCAGTTGTATACGAAACTAGGATTGCAACCAGGCTAATATCCCTTCGTCGGAAGCAAATCAGCGGCCATAACTTCAGGATCCCAAATACACTCCTGGAAATGGAAAAAAGAACACATTGACACCGGTGTGTCAGACCCACCATACTTGCTCCGGACACTGCGAGAGGGCTGTACAAGCAATGATAACACGCACGGCACAGCAGACACACCAGGAACCGCGGTGTTGGCCGTAGAATGGCGCTAGCTGCGCAGCATTTGTGCACCGCCGCCGTCAGTGTCAGCCAGTTTGCCGTGGCATACGGAGCTCCATCGCAGTCTTTAACACTGGTAGCATGCCGCGACAGCGTAGACGTGAACCGTATGTGCGAGGGCGTGTAGTGGTCATGCGGGACGCCGGGTGGACGTACCGCCGAATTGCTCAACACGTGGGGCGTGAGGTCTCCACAGTACATCGATGTTGTCGCCAGTGGTCGGCGGAAGATGCACGTGCCCGTTGACCTGGGACCGGACCGCAGCGACGCACGGATGCACGCCAAGACCGTAGGATCCTACGCAGTGCCGTAGGGGACCGCACCGCCACTTCCCAGCAAATTAGGGACACTGTTGCTCCTGGGGTATCGGCGAGGACCATTCGCAACCGTCTCCATGAAGCTGGGCTACGGTCCCGCACACCGTTAGGCCGTCTTCCGTTCACGCCCCAACATCGTGCAGCCCGCCTCCAGTCGTGTCGCGACAGGCGTGAATGGAAGGACGAATGGAGACGTGTCGTCTTCAGCGATGAGAGTCGCTTGGTGCCAATGATGGTCGTATGCGTGTTTGGGGTCGTGCAGGTGAGCGCCACAATCAGAACTGCATACGACCAAGGCACACACGGCCAACACCCAGCATCATGGTGTGGGGAGCGATCTCCTACACTGGCCATACACCTCTAGTGATCGTCGAGGGGACACTGAATAGTGCACGGTACATCCAAACCGTCATCGAACCCATCGTTCTACCATTCCTAGACCGGCAAGGGAACTTGCTGTTCCAACAGGACAATGCACGTCCACATGTATCCCGTGCCACCCAACGTGCTCTAGAAGGTATAAGTCAACTACCCTGACCAGCAAGATCTCCGGATCTGTCCCCCATTGAGCACGTTTGGGACTGGATGAAGCGTCGTCTCACGCGGTCTGCACGTCCAGCACGAACGCTGGTCCAACTGAGGCGCCAGGTGGATATGGCATGGCAAGCCGTTCCACAGGACTACTTCCAGCATCTCTACGATCGTCTCCATGGGAGAATAGCACCCTGCAGTGCTGCGAAAGGTGGATATACACTATACTAGTGCCGACATTGTGCATGCTCTGTTGCCTGTGTCTATGTGCCTGTGGTTCTGTCAGTGTGATCATGTGATGTATCTGACCCCAGGAATGTGTCAATAAAGTTTCCCTTCTTGGGACAATGAATTCACGGTGTTCTTATTTCAATTTCCAGGAGTGTATATGAAAATCTCATGGGAAGAGTTGAGGACTTAATGAAGAATGTGTAAGGGCTTCCTAGCGAAACATCTGTAGTGTAGCCGAAAGAACCTTGGCAACATGTAGGCGGGCTTTATGCTATAATAGAATCATGCTGTACGTCAACATTTCTGGGCGTTTGTACGTAATGGCGCATCTCGATTAACACATAACCGAAAGTGGACACTGGGCACAAACTGAACCTCTCTATCAAGCCCAAACGCCCAGAAATGATGACGGACAGCATTATTCTGTTTCAGGATAACATCCGCCCACATGTTTCGCCTCCATTGCAGAAGTTTCACTGGGAAGCCTTTACAAATCCGCTATTCAATCCCCATCGTTCCCCATGTGACTTCCAAATATTTCGATCCATCAAGGAATAAATGTATGGCCATCAATTTGCATCGGATGAATAGGTACACACTTAGTACAATATTGTTTCTGTACGCAACTGCGAACGTTTTTCCATGAATTCGTTAACCGACTTGTATTACAGTGCGACAAATGTATCAACAGGCGTGGGGATTTTTTAAAATTAATAAACAGTTTACCTAATGTTTTACATCTGTCCAAGTTTCTTTTGTCAGACCTCATATTTAAAGCATGGAAGCAGGCCATCGAACATCTAGCAGCCAAATTTAACGAATAACATCCCAAAATCAGCTTCACAGTTGAACATCAATAACATGAAGCTATGAACTTTGTAGCCACAAACATGTCCAAAAATTATGAACACGTGCTAAAAACACAGAAAATTGTCGTGTTCCGGGCAACATAATACCGAGAAGCCTCCACAAAGTAACGCAGCACATTTTTCTCTCGGCCAGTTTCGATTTAAAAACTGCAGAATTAGTTGTGGGACATCGTGGAATATTCCCGCGTCAGCTCTTATAGTTCCATGAAGTTCTGATAGGTGGTGACGCTGCGCGTTGCCTTCAAAATGGCGGCTGTAATGGAGATTCTTCCCAAGTGGAGAGTTGTCATTGCGTTTCTGTTACCGGAAAAATAGACTATCGCAGATATTCGTAGGCGCTTGCAAAACGTCTATGGCGACATGGCAGTGAACAAAGGCATTGTGAGTCGTTGGGCGAGGCGTCTGTCATCATCGCAACGAGTGGAATTAATACTAGAAATAAGAATAATCTCCACAAAGATTTAAAGTCACTTACTCTTGTACAAAAAGGTGTGCGTTATTCAGGAACACACATTTTCAACGAGTTGCCAGCAGCCATAAAAAGCTTAACAACTTATGAAATTCAGTTTAAAAGAAGCTTCAAGGATTTATTGGTGGCCAACTCCTTCTACTCCATTCATGAATTTCTCAGTAGAACCAATATATGTATATATTACAACATAAATTCTGCACAATTTCAGTGCAGTAATGTGTTCATTGTTGTAAATAAGTGTGTGTGTGTGTGTGTGTGTGTGTGTGTGTGTGTGTGTGTGTGTAAGTACAATCTAACTTCTGCACCACTTCAATGCAGTAAGTATTATTGTAGTTCTGTTACATGTTTATTACCTTATCAATAAAAAACAATTTTTTATTTTAAATTCTGTGCATCAGTCTTTGTATCATGATTCTTTCATATAGTGCTCATTAAATAAATGACGATCATTTCACTCGGGACATGTGGAAGGTACGTTAGCTTATTTGTTTCATTTGTACATATTTTTCATGTATTACTGTTTTTCTCATATGTTCTACATCCTGGAGGACCTCGTCACTAAGGATCAATTTCAATGAAAGTAAACCTAATCTAATCTTCACGCAAACCTGTCCCGTCGCCCGCGTGCTCGCTGGCAACACAGAGCTGACTCATGCAATGTTGGAACGTTCGTGCATTCCATGTGATCGACGGATCGCAAACGTCACGCTGGTGAACTGGATGTCTTTGTTAGTAGCCCCGACACACCAGTCCACTAGTCGGGATACCGAAGGATGTGTGCCCTCTGGATTCCTGCCCGACTCCCGAAGACCGTAAAGAGAAACTAAAGACCATTTGCGCAAAATTGCTTGCGCGTTACGAGACTGATCGTGACAAGGTGTCATACATCGTCACAGGCGATGAAACATGGGTTCAGAACTTCGAACCGGAAACGAGACGGCAATCCACAGAGTGGCGCCACCCTCAGTCGGTAAAATCATGGCGACGGTCCTCTGGGAGCCTGAAGGGGTTATTCTGTTAATGTCCGTCCTCACGGTGCAACGAACAACTCTGAAGTGTATAGTTCTACTCTCAGGAATTTGATCAAACGACTTCAGCGTTTTTGCCGCCACAAAAATGCAAATGAGTTTCCCCGCTCCATGACAACTCAAGGAGTCATATAAGTGCAAAATGGTTCAAATTGCTCTGAGCACTATGGGACTTAACATCTGAGGTCATCAGTTCCCTGGACTTAGAACTACTTAAACCTAACTCACCTAAGGCCATCACGCACATCCATGCCCGAGGCAGGATTCGAACCTGCGACCGTAGCAGCAACGCGGTTCCGGAGTGAAGTGCGTAGAACCCCTCGGCCACTACGGCCGGCAGTCGTATAAGTCTGCTCACCAGAGGGGAGGTCACAAAACATCATTGGAACTGTTCTTCCTCATCCATCCATCTGTTGAGCCCAATGAAGGACGCGTTCCAAGGAATGCAGCACCGTAGATGATGGGAAGGTCATTGATGCAGCAAGACGTTTTCTTCGACGTCGAACAGTGGAATGGTAACATGCAACGTGCAGTCGCTCCCAATCAGATGGGGTAAGGCTGTCGCATCGAACAGAGATAATGATGAGAAATATGTTTTTGTAGCTAAAGGAGTGGCGAATGACAGTATATTGGAATCCTGGATCAAACCAACCTGCTTTCAGAAAAAAATCATATGTAACGCCCCCCGTAGAATTTCTGCTTGCTTTAGTTGACTGATTAATAGAATTTTAAAGCTGCCCTAGGATGAATTCAACAAACAGCCCGAATTACTCATCCTCAAGCAAGTAACAGTAGCTAAAGGGAGTGACGTAGTCAAAATGCACAAGAGAGTAAACAGTAAAATGCGACAGTTGAACTTTACGCAACAAGATCACGAGGCATTTAATGTTTACATGTAGAGGCAAGATAGCAAGCTGGTTTCCTTAAACGGTTGGCATAACATTTAGAATACAATGTTCCATTAAAATGAGACTACGACTTAAAATCGGCGACTACGCAGATAAATTCAGTAGATAAAGCGAAAAAATAAAACTTGTAGTCTGTGCTAATTTTTATACACGACAGACATGAAAATTCCGTACTTGTTTTAAGAAACATGAAGACACAAATAACGAAACTGTGCTCGACACATGGAGATAATTCATACAGTCCCAAGGAGTCGGTTCCTTAATATACTGGAAGAAACTGATATTTTCGCTCATTGCTTGAAGGAGCCAACCTGCTCCATGGACAAAACTATTTTCAGATTTTTAGCTCTGCTGAACTTTGCAAAGACATTTTAGTTTTAGCACCTTACAACGCTGAAACACGGTCCGGTGAGAGCAAGCCGGGACGAGAGCAGCGCAACAGCGGAGTCTAACAGCACGCTGCACGTACTGTGTTCCGTAGCCACGAAAAAGCCCCCTGTCAAAATACTCGCTAAAGACATAAACACATATCCTTGAGTGAAAAAATACGTCCCTCGTGTGAACTCCAGTGTTCTCTTCCTAGCTAATTTTAGTACAAAACATGGCCTGTAATTTACTTTATCTTTGAAGCTGTTGTAATACAACGCATTTGTCATCATGATATACAACACTTAGAAGGCAGCTCCTCCTAACATTCTTGCCCACAGTCGTTTATAACGCATGACATTGTAATGCTTGCATATTAGTGACATGTATGCTGGACACGGTATGTGAATCTGAAAGATTGATCCGCCGCTCCAATGACTATGGAGTACACTGCTATATTTATCGGATGTCCTTTCCAGATTAGTTATGTAAGGTCAAACTTAACATGTCTTCTTTAATAGTAACAAAACCTATAATCGTTATAAAGACACATTTTGTTGAGGAATCGTGTGAAAGGAAAGGCTTCCTACCAAACTCGTACGTCTCTTTTCAGTTGTTCATTAACTATGAACCTGGTGTTACACAGTATAACAAAAACAAGCTTTTAACAAGCAAAGATAAGCCTGTAGGAATATAAACAACAAGAATTTTCGTTCGAATGCGTAGCAGCCATGACCCAAAAGGACACAACAATCGTCATAATTAGTATTCAAATAAATATGTAAATACTACGTTTCGAACATCTCAACTCAAGAAAAGTCACGGTTATGGGTAACATAATAACGTCTCAAAAACTACCTACTCTCTTTCTGTACGCAGCACAGTGGTTTTCGTAAGGTGGTACCTATTTTGATGGTCACAAATAATAGTTTCATCCGTTCAAATTTTGCTGCTTTGTATATCATTTAGCATTTTGGTGATGAATCCTTGCCTTCTATCTTATACCATGTTCTCATCGCTGCGTGTTTGCTACCGCCGAAGTCTCTGATAAACTGTTTAAAAATATATCGAAATAACTAGCAACAAGTTGCATACGAAAAATCTAATTACTTAACTGGTTTCGGGCAGTTACTGCCCTTCTTCGAAGGGTTATAACCATCGCATTATTCGCGAGTGTCAACAGTAAGATGTAGAGAGCATAACTATTTTCTGTTTGTATCGATCTACACAGCTACAGTTGCAGAGGATGGATAAAAGAATATGTTTAAAGCATTTAAATGGTTATGTAATTTTCTTTCTTATCTTACTGATCACAGTTAACGGAAGTCATCATTTGTCGAAAGCTGGATTTTCTCCTCCTGCATATATGTTCAAGTTTTCTTACGATCACATCCACACGGCTTTTCAAAAATATTCATCCGATTTCACAAGACGATAACATCTGCGTGAATGAAGATAGAAACGTGAAGGGAATTCCAATAAAAGAGCGAAACTAAAAATTTACCTTGGCGCTAGTTTCGGCACTTGCATGTAACTGCATTTCTGTATCAACTATGGATAGAGCGTGCGGGGCTTCGGCTCTCGCATTGCCCCATGTGCTTCTGGTATTTCCTCAGGTCACGGTCTGGGATTTTCTTGCGTGGATTTGTCAAAGGCTCTGTGTATACGCCTCCCTTTCCAACAACTCTAAGCCAACATTTTTTGAAAGTGATTGCCAACAGCTGTTAACTATTTTACGAAATTCGTGACACGTAGTTGTCCTTTGTTATGTCCTTTAATATCGCCACCGGCTTCGTTCATAGCCGTCTTCACAGCATAAATATTCATGTACTATTTACGTACCATATCCTCTCATTCCATGTCGTACTGCAATAAGGTTTTATGATGTTGGTTATTAACTTAAATCGGCACTAAAGGTCCTACAGTGAGATCCAGGTGTAAGATGGGAATTATCATTTGAAGCAAAAATTTTATATGGATGTATACACTATGCGGATTGGTTATCGGGATAGGACACATTTAATGTACGTTGTTATTTATTGTATTTTCTGTACGTAATCAGGTTTACATACGCACGTATGTTCAACAGTCAGTAAACATTACGACATGCATTTCACGTATCTATCGAAACACTAGTATTTTCGACATATTCATCTCTAATCATTGTCGTACACATCACATTACGGCTGTCGTACAGTTCACAATAAATGTTCGATGATCCCACCTTCGACTGTAATGCACTTATGAACTTTTGGAAGAACATGTTTTGTCGCTTGTCTGAGTGCCTCTGCATGTTCGACCAGTGAGGGCACCAGCGTACATAATGCGACCAAGAAATTTATCCCGGATGTTGACCTTGTGCTTGACAATCTCAAGTCTTTATCCAATCCAGTTAAGAAAATAAAAATAAGAAATAAAAATAAAAACGTAAAAAGGTCTAACGGCATAAGATATGTCTATCTCGGTGGCCACAAAACAATCCATTAATTAGGATAAAGACGGTTAAGATCCTTAATAATTTAACAAAAAAACGTTACAAATAAATAATTGATTCCTTCCTGAACTGCTTTCTTCTTAAAATAATCGATAGATGTCGCGAGAAGATATGTCGGTATAAAAGTAGGCTGTGGGTAGTATGATGTCAATAGAGAAGCAGTAACAGCACAAGTGGTCGTTCAGGATAGCTTAGTGACTCCGAACGTGGACTAGACACTGCATATCACTTAACAGATCCATCAGGGACATTTCAGCCTTCTAAAACAGCCCAATAAGACTGTTTGTGATGTGTTTTTGATGTGTAAACACGAAGGAACAACCGACACCAGGCAGACTTTTATGTGTTGACGGTCAGCGACCGTTGGGCGCTGTGTAACATAAAATTGGCAAGAGAAATAACTCTTCAGTTCCTACGTGCTACCATCCGTGCAGGTAACACAATGACTGCGTGTAGAGAGTTAAAAGAATGATGTACAGTGGTCGAACACCTCGTCACGTACCACACAAGCGAGCTTGAGGCGGTGATGAATGTAATGCTGGCTTCCGGGTGCAAGTAATTAAATTTGACAGTATGGTTTTAAGATTTTAAAAGGGATGGTCAACATTACTTAGTTGGCTGCAAGAGGATAATTAATGCTCATATAGTTAAATAATTCGGAATGACATATTTTGTCATTAAGGGAAGTGTTTTCTGTAGTGCACGCCACAATTTATTGTATGGAATATATTTCTTACCATGAACATAGATTGCTCAGTACCAGACATCGTAGCTGGTAAGCAGAAATTGTACAGTACATTTCCAAGTGACGGTCAGAACAAGGAGGAAGGGACGTAAATGCAGAGTATTTCACTTCTTTACAAAATAATAGAGAGGCAAAATTTAGAAAGAGAGATTAATTATAATATAAATGTAAGCTTTGCATTTGGCTAAAAATTAAAATGTTTAGCGACATATAATGATTGGCTACAAATGATCGACGCCGCCGGACAGTGGATGTCTGGAATCGAATAGTTTGACATGTTGAATCACGCTATACCACGTTCGAATCCGATGGGAGGGCTTAGCGAATGCCCGGTGGACGTTGCCATCAGTGAAATAAGGAGATCGTCTTACGGTATGAGAATGTTTTTAGTTGTTGTGAGCCCTTATTGCGCCGAAGATAAAGGTAAATGTGGAAGGATATAAACACGTTCTACGTCACTGTGTACTGCGTACAGCACACTCGAACATCAGGGGAGAACTGTTGAGGGACGATGATGGTTCGTATCAGCATGCCACTTCAATTTATCATAAAGGCGATCGGTGGACACATCCCATATTAATGTCCAATAATTGGAGTCCAGATACCTTTGAGGTACTTGTTCCCCTAAACACACACAAAAACGCTGTCTTCCTCTTTCTCTTCCTTTCTCTCTTTTTCTCTCTGTGTCTATCTAGCAATTACCATCTGTTACCAATTTCTTATTGCTGTTGCTCCAGTCTTCACTTTACGGACTGGTTTATGCAGCTCTCCACACTGATGTATATTGTGTAAGCCTTACCATATCTGCGGAACTATCGCTCACTAACTCCATTGGAACCTGCTTACTGTATTCAAAACTTCTCGATTTAAAATGTTTACCCTCACACTTCCCTTGATTGCCAAATTGACAATTGATTGCTCAGTATATGTCCTCTCAACCTGCCCCAGATTTCTTAGTCACCGTTCATGCAGTCGAATGAGCTTTTGTACCTCTTCAGCACTTACTACTACTTATGTTCAGGCTTCTTCTATAGCACCTAATGCCAGAAGCTATTCCTTTAAACTATGCTCTGTTTGCTGACTAAGGGTAATTTGCTTACAACGCTACTCCAAATACTTCCGGTAACAACCTCGTCACACATTCTAAATCGTTGTTATCATATTTTTCTCTTTGAATTTTCTGATTTTGAGAAAACTGAAGGGCGATCTGTTTAATTGTTAAAAGCCATTCAACAGCCAAAATCGCAAAAATAGTTTTTCTTATTTAAGACAACGGGTTTCAAATGACCGTGCTGTCACCTTCAAGTCCTAAAATGTTTTGTTGTAGAACACGTTTTATTACGCTTGCCTGAAATCAGCGCAAAATGTACATGTTTTACAAGAAAAGATTTAAGACCTGAAGATGACAGCGTAGTCTGTTGAAACCGGTCATCTTAAAAAAGATTGGTTGTTGAATGGTTTCTAATATTTCTCCCGTTATTAAAAGCTCGTTTTCCTGTTTCCAATCGACAGTTCGTATTCCCTTACTCTGTCGTCAGTTTCACTGCTCAGTAGCAAAACTCGTCTTCCACATTCCGCATGTCGTTTCCTAACTCAATTTCGCTCAGCATCACCTGGCTTAATTGAATTCATATACTTTTATTTATTTTGAAACATCTTTTGAAGGCACTACCCACTCTGTTCATCTAACCTTTCGTATGCAGGCCCGTCTGTGCCTTAATGATTATCTCATCGCCTAGAAATTAAATTATTTTATTTATTTTCCCTGAATTTTAATTCCTTCTTTAAATTCCTAGTTTGTTTCCTTTACTGACTGCTGTGTACGCAGGTTGAATAACATATATGATAGTGTACATCCATATCTCATTCATTTTCAGTCACTTCAGTCCCCTTCGTCTCTCAAAGCTTCCACCCGGTTATTGTAAACCAGATTTCATACCTAATAATTTAAAAATTCCAAATTATCTGTTCTTTATTTTATCTATTGATCAACGTATATTACATTACTTCATATAGCCTATTGTTCAACATTGTCAGTTTCTGATATAGGCACGTTGACGATTCGTTTAGAATCATTTCTGAGGCCATCAACTCAATCACCATACTGTTGGCAGTAACTGCCTGAGTAACTTCGCCATTCATAACAGTGTTACCTCTCGCGTCCTGTCCGCCAGTTATTACTCTGCTCTTCTCTCGTCGGAAGTCAGTATCTTCTCTGCTTTAATTTAGTTTCGTTTGTCCCTTCACCGTGTGATTGATCATTGTTGTCTTTCGCCACACTGTCCAAAGGAAATGATATTTCCTACAGCTCTACCCGCTACTTCGATCTTTCCTGGAACGCTATTGACAGAAAGACGGAAACACTTTCAGCCGAAAGGTTTATTCATAGCATGAGCAATGACAACGATCCAAATCTGTTCCTTTCCGGTAACAGACGCAATAGTTGACGCCTATAGCACACAATGACACAGGTACTGGTTATCACTCCGCAGAATATATAAGGTACTTTGGACGCATGGTGCTAGGAAGCTTGAATGGATCGCATGAACCTCACCATTTTTCTAAAACAGATTCCTCTTAGCCTCATACAAGCAAATTTTACTATCGCCCGGTGTGCAAATCTTGAGAGCGAATGAATATTTCGCATAAGGTGTCACTGCGAAGCGACACAGCTCAATGAAATTTGGACCTCACGTAGAAAGAATTTCTGCAATGCACAATCTAAACGAAAGACATACGTAGTGAGACGAACAGAAATGACATTTTTAGTCACAGAAATCACTACGATTCACATGACGAGGGGAGGGAACACGTAAAAGCAGGTTCATCCAGGGGACCATCACGAATTTCAGTCACAACAGTGTAATTATTCTCTTTGAATGAAAGTGTCATTTCTGTTCACCACATCGCGTATTTCTTTCAGTTACTTTTGTATTCACTCCAGCAGTTCTTTTTCCGAGGTCTGCTGTACTGGTGTATATCAACAGCGGCCTCAGTTATGTGATCGCTCTAAGCTTGTGTTTATATCTTGATACCAGTGCCTACCAATTTTAATGGTATATTACAGCTCTGAGGATCGTCACTAAGTGACTCATAATCGATTTTTCTGACAATAAAACAACAAAATACGGCCAATGAAGATTTTCCTTCCAATTTTTCTCGGTCAAATGGTTCAAATGGCGCTGAGCACTATGGGACTCAACTTCTGACGTCATTAGTCCCCCTAGAACTTAGAACTAGTTAAACCTAACTAACCTAAGGACATCACACACACCTATGCCCGAAGCAGGATTCGAACCTGCGACCGTAGCGGTCTCGCGGTTCCACACTGCAGCGCCTAGAACGGCATGGCCACTTCGGCCGACTTTCTCGGTTATTGTTGACCTTTGTAGCGCTGTGGAAAACATAAGAACGAAAGCAACTTTCCCATGATGTGTCATTTCCAAAATAGCTCGATGAAACTTGCGCTATACGAAAGCGAACTGCTGTACTGGTGCATGTAAACAGCGGCCTCAGCTTATGTGATCGCTCTAAGCTTGTGGTTATAGATTGATACCAGTGCCTACTAATTTTAATTGTATATTACAGCACTGAGGATGCTCACTAAGTGACTGAAAATCGATTTTGCTGACAATAAAACAACAAAGTAGGGCCAATGTTGATTTTCCTTCCAATTCTATCCACTATTTGGTCGTGGTGCACACAACACTCCATGAGGTTGCCAATCAATGACCGAGAAGACGTTGGGATGACGACATGTCCCTGCACACAGCATTCAATGACTCTTTTGGCAGAAATGGCTCTGAGCACTATGGGACTTAACATCTGAGGTCATCAGTCCCCTAGAACTTAGAACTACTTAAACCTAACTAAACTAAGAACATCACACACATCCATGCCCAAGGCAGGATTGGAACCTGCAACCGTAGAAGTCGCGCGGCTCCGTACCGAAGCGTCTAGAACCGCTCGGCCACCGCGGCCGGCTCTTTTGTCAGAACACGACACGGGATCGGTATGCCCCCTATAGGACAAAAGCATAAAACAGCGGATTACAATATGTAATTTTATTGCATTACGCTAAATATTCTAACGAGGGGTGTCCACTAAGTAGTGCAAGACATTTTATTACTGAGACCAGGTTCGTTCTATTCAGGATTTAAGTACAGTCTATTATTCCCCACTCTTTTGACTACAAAACCGAATTTTCAAGTTAATCATCGTCGAATACGAAGGGCTCAAGCAACCGTAGTGAGAGGGTCTGTGTGCTCACATGCTACGATACCACTCTGGTGGTCGACATCGGAACAAAATATCGCTGCCTCAGTAACATCCCCATCTGCCATGTACTGCTAGCCCGCAGAGTGCATCCTTCATTGGGTCAAAAATATGGAAGTTTGAAGGTGCGTGATGTGGGCTTTATGGTGGGTGAGGAAGAACAGTCTCGATAAAGTTTCTGGAACTCCTGCCAGGTGCTCGGGCTTATGTGTGGCTTTGTGTTGTCATGGAGAAGTTGCATTTTTGTGGCGACGAACAGTCTCAAGTCGTTTCTTCAGTTTCCTGAGGGTAGCACAATATAGTAGTGATGAAGAGTAGGCTCAAGTTCAAGACATTAGTCAGGAAGAATGAATACGCAAAGAAGTGAGATATGGAAGTTCTAAGGAATGACGAGATACGTTTGAAGTTCTCTAACGCTATAGATACAGCAATAAGGAATAGCGCAGTAGGCAGCACAGTTGAAAACGAATGGACATCTCTAAAAAGGGCCATCACAGAAGTTGGGAAGGAAAACATAGGTACAAAGAAGGTAGCTGCGAAGAAACCATGGGTAACAGAAGAAATACTTCAGCTGATTGATGAAAGGAGGAAGTACAAACATGTTCCGGGAAAATCAGGAATACAGAAATACAAGTCGCTGAGGAATGAAATAAATAGGAAGTGCACGGAAGCTAAGACGAAATGGTTGCAGGAAAAACGTGAAGACATTGAAAAAGATATGATTGTGGGAAGGACAGACTCAGCATACAGGAAAGTCAAAACAACCTTTGGTGACATTAAAAGCAACGGTGGTAACATTAAGAGTGCAACGGGAATTCCACTGTTAAATGCACAGGAGAGAGCAGATAGGTGGAAAGAATACATTGAAAACCTCTATGAGGGTGAAGATTTGTCTGATGTGATAGAAGAAGAAACAGGAGTCGATTTAGAAGATATAGGGAACCCAGTATTAGAATCGGAATTTAAAAGATCTTTGGGGGACTTACGGTCAAATAAGGCAGAAGGGATAGATAACATTCCATCAGAATTTCTAAAATCATTAGGGGAAGTGGCAACAAAACCACTATTCACGTTGGTGTGTAGAATATATGAGTCTGGCGACATACCATCTGACTTTCGGAAAAGCATCATCCACACAATTCCGAAGACGGCAAGAGCTGACAAGTGCGAGAATTATCGCACAATCAGCCTAACAGCTCATGCATCGAAGCTGCTTACAAGAATAATATACAGAAGAATGGAAAATAAAATTGATAATGCGCTAGGTGACGATCAGTTTGGCTTTAGAAAACGTAAAGGCACGAGAGAGACAATTCTGACGTTACGGCTAATAATGGAAGCAAGGCTAAAGAAAAATCAAGACACGTTCATAGGATTTGTCGACCTTGGAAAAGCTTTCGACAATATAAAATGGTGCAAGCTGTTGGAGATTCTGAAAAAATTAGGGGTAAGCTATAGGGAGAGACGGGTCATATACAATATGCACAACAACCAAGAGGGAATGATAAGAGTGGACGATCAAGAACGAAGTGCTCGTATTAAGAAGGGTGTAAGACAAGGCTGTAGCCTTTCGCCCCTACTCTTGAATCTGTACATCGAGGAAGCAATGATGGAAATAAAAGAAAGGTTCAGGAGTGGAATTAAAATACAAGGTGAAAGGATATCAATGATACGATGCGCTGATGAGATTGCGATCCTGAGTGAAAGTAAAGAAGAATTAAATGATCTGCTGAACGGAATGAACAGTCTAATGAGTACACAGTATGGTTTGAGAGTAAATCGGAGAAAGACGAAGATAATGAGAAGTAGTAGAAATGAGAACAGCGAGAAACTTAACATCAGGATTGATGGTCACGAAGTCAATGAAGTTAAGGAATTCTGCTACCTAGGCAGTAAAATAACCAATGACGGACGCAGTAAGGAGGACATCAAAAGCAGACTCGCTACGGCAAAAAAAGGCATTTCTGGCCAAGAGAAGTCTGCTAATATCAAATACCGGCCTTAATTTGAGGAATAAATTTCTGAGGATGTACGTCTGGAGTACAGCATTGTATGGTAGTGAAACATGGACTGTGGGAAAACCGGAACAGAAGAGAATCGAAGCATTTGAGATGTGGTGCTATAGACGAATGTTGAAAATTAGGTGGACTGATAAGGTAAAGAATGAGGAGGTTCTACGCAGAATCGGAGAGGAAAGGAATATGTGGAAAACACTGATAAGGAGAAGGGACAGGATGATAGGACATCTGTTTAGACATGAGGGAATGAGTCCATGGTACTAGAGGGAGCTGTAGAGGGCAAAAACTGTAGAGGAAGACAGAGATTGGAATATGTCAACCAAACAATTGAGGACGTAGGTTGCAAGTGCTACTCTGAGATGAAGAGGTTAGCACAGGAAAGGAATTCGTGGCGGGCTGCGTCAAACCAGTCAGTAGACTGATGACCAAAAAAAAAAGAGGCACAATAGACTTCAGAGTTGATCGTTCCACCATGATGGAGGACATCAGACAGAGTAACCCCTTCAGAGTCTCAGAAGACCGTCGCCATGACTTCATCGGCTGAGTATGCGGCTTTGAACTTTTGCTTCGTAGGAGTGTGGGTGGTTTGAGCTGTTCGGGCGCTAAACCTCAAACCACCCACACTCGTACGAAGCAAAAGTTCAAAGCCGCATATTCAGCCGATGAAGTCATGGCTAGCAGAAGTAATGTGATGCCACTCCATGGATTGCCTTTTTTTTTCAGCTTGATGTGTGATAAAACCGTTTCATCGCCCGTGCCGACGTTCGAGAAAAAATTGTCATGATCAGCCTCGGGGGGGGGGGGGGGGGGGGGGGGGGTGGTGGTTAGTGTTTAACGTCCCGTCGACAACGAGGTCATTAGAGACGGAGTTAGGGAAGGATTGGGAAGGAAATCGGCCGTGCCCTTTCAAAGGAACCATCCCGGCATTTGCCTGAAACGATTTAGGGAAATCACGGAAAACCTAAATCAGGATGGCCGGAGACGGGATTGAACCGTCGTCCTCCCGAATGCGAGTCCAGTGTGCTAACCACTGCGCCACCTCGCTCGGTGTGATCAGCCTCGTAACCCGCAGGCAATTCCACACAGATGGGTGTCCGTTGCTTATTTTTATTTTATGTTACATGTCCAGTTCTGTACACCAAACTGAGGATCAAATCTCCATGGTCATGGAGCGTGTCACTACATGAAATTACAACCAAAAAGAAGTAATAGATAAAACAAAATGTTTGTGCATCCTAAAAAAACGACAGGCAATCAACAATGTGACAGAGGAAATACATAATTTTTTCAAGGAACTCCTCGAATGAACAGGAAGAGAAACCCATGAGGGAACTCTTCAGCTGATATATGTCTAAACATTCATGGTGGTGTCTGATTGTACTATATCGTGTCTCCCTACCACTTTCGCGCAACGACGCTCTGAGCGTGTTTTTTAGGGAATTATTTAGTTTGAACCTGGGACCTGCTGCTGGTAAGGAGACGCCAGACCACACATGACATGTAGAATTCAGAAGAGTTCAGTGAGACTAGCGATGATATAACCAAATACTAAATGATCTCAGCGTCAGCTCCACTGCACTCCCTGTAAAAGAATCTTAATTCTAACTAAATATAGTGGAAAGGGTTGAAGGCTTTCCTAATTTTAGTTAGCTGGTAAAATAACGTCGAAAAAGCAGTTAAGTTTACCATTGGAAATTTATTCTAATCACAAAACATCGTTTATAAATTGCACTATTGATAAAAGGAAATGTTTTAATACAGGATGGTAAAAACCAACAGCGTTCAACAAAAATGTGAACGAATATTCCCTAAATGGGTTTCCAAGTTCTACAATCGATCGAAGGATGACCAATGCCATATCACATCTATAATCTAGGTTTAATTTAATAATCCGTACTTCACTCTGTTCTGTGCTTCGCTGGACCAATATCGTGAGAGAAATTTCTCTCTGAAATCTTCGTACGATCGGCATGTCGCTGCAACATCCTGCATGGTTTCTGCGACTGTTCCTGACATGTGTGCACATATAAAGTCTAATTTGTGTGCTAGCGTCCACTGTTCTGGTAATCCTACTCGGAACTGATCAATAAAAGTTCGTGGGTGTAATGAGTTTCCTTCTCGAAAGTGTTGAAATTTTCTGACTGTGAGGAAATGATCGTTATCGTACTTCGTCATAGTACCATATGAAATTCACGATTCTTCGCCATTTTTGTTTCTGATCATTTCTCCCGTCGTTCTTTCCGGTTGTGGTAGATCCATTGGATATTGTCCACTGTAACTTTTGCGTACCCGCGGTGTAGGCTGTCTGATTTCACATATGCTACTTTCCGCCTGTGATTGGAATCGCAAATGCGTAATATCTTCGTTAATTGTTTGTTTTTCCGGTGCTGTTACAGATACGGATGTGGTTGCAGACTCTGTGCTTGTTAGATCCTGTTCACTACGCTCTTCAATGGTTTGCAACAACTCTCTTCGCAATTTCTGAAATTGTCGCTTCGTTTGCGCTTCTATTTTGACTATGCGGTTATCATATCTTTTCAGCGCTGCTTTTGTGATACGTTTGTGTAACACACTGTTTTCAACAATTTCACGCGCTGTACGTGCTGCTGTCTAGTAATTACGTTTATCTGTTTCTTTAATTTCTTGACTTCTCCCTGGGTGTTGTTACGTAATGTTTTGATCTCGTCCTGAATATCATTACGCAATGTTTGTACGTCCGTGTGTACCTTGTCAGTGTCTGTTCTCAATTGATTGTAACCTGTTATTAAGTTTCCTATCACTTCTCGAGATTCTTTTGCCTCGTCTTCAATATGACATAGGTGTAACTGAATTTTTTTTTGTTTTGTTCTTTTATCTCACGCATTTGCCTCGTGGTTTCTGCATTCTGAATTTGAATTTGGTTCGCTATGTCTTTACTTTGCCTTGTTATGGTTTCCGTAATTTGTTGTAATAATTCTGCCTGATTGGTGGGCCCTATTGCGTTTTGTTCCGACGTACTACGCTCTGTGTTTTCGCCCAAGTGTTGGTTCGCAACCGATTGCATTGAGCTGTGCTGTGACACGTTTCTGTTCGCATTCCTTGTACTCTGTGCTGAGGGAGCTCTGATTACTTGTAATATGGGTTCTACGTATTCAAGACGCAAGTTAGAATCCTCATTGACTGTCTCTCTACTTTCCTGCTCTGTCGTATGCTGACTTAGGTTTTCTGTGCCTTGGCGTACATGATCCTCGTTATGGTGCGATATCTGTCCTATTTCTCGCGATACTGCATCGTCTGGTGTACTGTGCTCTATTCTCTGTCCGTTTTCATGCTGGGTCCCTACCTCAATTCGGTCAAGGTCTCGATGTGCCATTGCTAATCTTTCCGTATCCCTTATTTTCTGTTTTAAAAGCAGTTCAAGTGCCCTACTTCGCGTCAACATGCGCTCATACGATCTCACACGTTTCATAAACTTTTTGTTCACACGACTTCACACTACCAAGACTGACAATCCATTCACTTACTTGTTGGGACATAACCAACTTGTCAACGATGTATCCGCCACCTGCGCGCTTGCATTGGAGAGAAAACTTAATTCTAACAATTTTCAAAATTCATAACTTAATTATGCTATTGCCACTGCTAGAATTCTCACTATTTCTTGAATACTTTTACTATCTATCTATCGCCACAGCTACTGTTTACGACTATGTATAACTTTAAGAAAAATAATTTTTACTACAAAAATTTTTAGCAGGATATTTTTCTGACCTAGTTAGGCATGTGGTCGACCTTCATTCATGGTATTTTACCATCCTGGCAAGGTCGCCATTTTCTAAACATTCATGGTGGTGTCTGATTGTACTATATCGTGTCTCCCTACCACTTTCGCGCAACGACGCTCTGAGCGTGTTTTTTAGGGAATTATTTAGTTTGAACCTGGGACCTGCTGCTGGTAAGGAGACGCCAGACCACACATGACATGTAGAATTCAGAAGAGTTCAGTGAGACTAGCGATGATATAACCAAATACTAAATGATCTCAGCGTCAGCTCCACTGCACCCCCTGTAAAAGAATCTTAATTCTAACTAAATATAGTTGAAAGGGTTGAAGGCTTTCCTAATTTTAGTTAGCTGGTAAAATAACGTCGAAAAAGCAGTTAAGTTTAACATTGGAAATTTATTCTAATCACAAAACATCGTTTATAAATTGCACTATAGATAAAAGGAAATGTTTTAATACAGGATGGTAACAACCAACAGCGTTCAACAAAAATGTGAACGAATATTCCCTAAATGGGTTTCCAAGTTCTACAATCGATCGAAGGATGACCTATGCCATATCACATCTATAATCTAGGTTTAATTTAAGTTTCACAAAAGAGAAAACTATCAAAATGGTCTACAGTGACCCTCAATTATCTTTAATAACTTATCTAACTTGTCGTAAATTACAGTGGCTGATGTGGCTTCTCAATAACTATATAAAAGAAAAATCATCGCGTTTCAGATCTGTTCTTCAAGTGGCAAATGTGAACACCATGAGTTTCAATTAACGATCACCATTAGTTTTACGGAAAAAAGGGGTGTAACAGATGAGACTTCTGCAGTTCAGAGTGAAGCCTTATGCGCTCAAAAATGCGGCATCGCGTGCGTTCATTACCTTGTCGGTGTTTAGGCAGCGTCAGGGCGGCAGCGGCCGGCGCAGCAGCCATCCAGCTCGCCGTCTCGGAACCAACTCTCCTCTAACTTCTCGTTACTACAATTTACCGAAGTTGGTTTAAAAAAACTATCTGGCTGTGTTTTCATCTGACCAATCAGGGTCTCAATGTTAACCTTAAGCTCCGCCTACAAAAATTCTGTCTATCCAATGAGAAACGTTATACTTTTCGTGGTGGGGCAATGTTTTTAAAGTTTGCAACGTAACAGAGACGCTAAAAAGTCTCACGCTAAAACCTGCAGCTAGTGTGGTCCTTTTAGCGTTATCGTAAGATCTACACTGCTCTTCTGGAGGGCCCTATCTTTTAACATGGGCTGGGGAGCGATCCTAATGTAACAGACACGCGAAAAAGTCTCACGCTAAAACTTGCGGGTGGTAGTGGCCCTTTTTTGTGTTATCGTAAGATCTATACTGCTTTTCTGGAGGGCTCTAGCTTTTAACACGGGCTGGGGGTGGTACTTGACATACCTGAGACGCGAAAAAGCCTCACGCTAAAACGTGCGGGTTGTATAGTCGTACAGGTAGGCTCGAGGCGTGGGTGCCCAGCCCCTCCCTTATCTAGCTTAACACGGTTCTGCTCTCGGCTTCTGTCCTCGTTTCTCCCCTCGGAACTGCGTTTGCCTCACGGTGGGAAGGTACGACATGCATTTAGGCATTCTTGTGTTAGTCTGTGGTATTCCATTTGCTCACTCGTTACTCGTATTACTTTGGTTAATTTAATGTCACGATTTATTCGGAGCTATGTGACATACTACTGGATTTGCTTATCATGTCAGGGTTTTCATGTAAGGTGTTGGATTTGCCTGACACCTTACATATGAAAGCAAAGATTTTTGAAGTCTTGTGGTAGCTTATTGAAAATTGAATACTGCACGCCTTTCTGCACAGGAGCCAAGGAGGTACGATCCAATTGCAGATTGGATTTCTGTATAGTATTAATTGAGTGAAAGCTGGTAATTCTTGGGAATAAACTGTTACTGTTAACGAGAAATGACACTAAAGGTTGTATACAGGCTAATGTCAGAATACACAGATTAATGAACAAGGGTCGACAAGAGGTTTACGAACTCACACCACTTATTGCTCGGACTTACCCTTTCTGAACCAAAAATACCCTTTGAGATTGGGAAGAGTTACTCCAAAGCATGGTACCATATAACATATGTAAATGAAAATAATCAAAATAGACTACTTTTCGTGTCGAACTAGCAGTTATTTTAGATACAGTTGTGATATTAAAAATGGTAGCAGTATGTCTTTGAATAAGATCCTGATCATGGTGTTTCCACCACAGTTTACTATCTATCTGAACAGCTATAAATTAGAACTTTCTATCTTACTAATTACATATCGATCCTGTGTAATTAGAACGTCATTTTTGTTGAATTGTGTGTTAGAAACTGTAAAACCTGTGATTTAGCGTTAGTTCATTTCCTACAAACCATGAACTTACGTCTTGAACTGCACTATTTGAACCAGTGTCGACGTTGCACACAATGTCCTTTACCACCAAGCTAACAGAAAACAGAAATATTTTAGAATCGTCTGTAATATCACACGGAAGGCATATCGTAAGTATCGAACATCATTACCCTTGAGTGTCAGCACTCAAAGTGATAACAGGAATACCTTTGCAAGCAGGTGTAGCGACTTGCTGTTAACGACTTTAAATTTATGGACGTTTACAGGGAGAAAGGAATCACGGTGAAGGTGTACCGGGTGCAGAATAAAGGGCGGACGTTTAAAATTTGTATGAATAAAAGCCGCTCTCAGAAGTTGGCTTCCACTTCCTCTAACATTGCTCAGTCAGGCTGAACGCCTTCCACACAAATTGCTCTCTTCAGTTGTTCAGATGTACGTGGTTTATACTCGTGTACACGCTACTTGAGGTAACGCCAGAAGAAGTAGTCGCACATGGACGGGTCTAGGGAACGAGGAAGTCAACTAATGACACCAAAGCGGGAAATGACGCGATCACGGAAAACGGTCGGAATAGCTCCCACTGACATTTTTCCTGTGTGAGTTGTAGCCCTGTCCTCCTGAAACCAAACTCACCGATAGGAATACGTTTACTTCAGGCACGAAAAATTCAGTGATCATCAGTCCATAATGTCCCGAGGTAACAGTTACAGTGTCCCAGTTATCGTCTTTGAAAACGTATGGACCTGTAACACCTGTACCAGATACAGCACACCAAACAGTCACCTTCGGACTATGTAATGGTCTCTCGTGATTTTCACTGAATCAGTAAAAAGAGTTCTGCTGATTTGCAATGCCATTCAAATGAAAGTGAGCTTTGTGAGTCATGAACAAAATAATGCTGTCATTTTGCTCAACATAGCCTCCATTTCTCTAGGAAAATTTAGCAGACGTACAGTACCTCTAGGATTCAATTGTTGCACCATGGCCATTTTGTAGGGGTGAAATCGTAGATGGGCAAAATACGCACTACTGAACGATTACTGAGGCACAGTTCAGGAGAATGTCTCCTAGCAGATCGACCAGGACTAACGGGTATGGCTTTGCTGAACTGTAACAACACTTTATGCAATGCATACAGACAGATCCCCTGGTGGTTTCCTATTCATTACTGTTCCTCGCAAACGAAATGATTCACACCAACATAAAATGATTTTACGAGTGCGACACTATCATCTTTTGCTAAATTGAAATGGCAGGGAGCTCACACTGAACTGCAACGAAAGACACAAATATTGATCAAATGGCTCTAAGGACTATGGGGCTTGACATCTGAGGCAATCAGTTCCCTAGACTTAGAACTTCTTAAACCTAACTAACTTAAGGACATCACACATACCCATGCCAGAGGCAGGATTCGAACTTGCAACGGTAGCAGCAGCGCGGTTCCAGACTGAAGCGCCTAGAGCCGCTCGGCCACATCGGCCGGCACGAAAGACTCATTATTACGCACTAAACTATCATAAGAAAACACAAGATGTGGCACAGTCCACGGCTCCATGACGTCGACGAAGAAAAATACTAGCACCTACCAAACACGTGACCACATTATCCCACCACTCCTGGTGTCTGAGCCTGAATACTAGTGTAAGTAGGGTGTTTAGGTTTTTATGTTGGTAACGCCACATAGCGCTCTGTATGAAAATCACTGACTGTGCTGTGTGCAGTCTGTGGCTGGTTTGCATTGTTGGAATATTTGCTGTTGTAATGTTGGGCAGTTAGATGTGAACAGCGCGTAGCGTTGCGCAGTTGGAGGTGAGCCGCCAGCAGTGGTGGATCTGGGGAGAGAGATGGCAGAATTTTGAGAGCGGACGATCTGGACGTGTGCCCATCAGAAAGAGTAAATTTGTAATACTGGATATATATATATATATATATATATATATATATATATATATATATATATATATATATATAACGACTTCTGAACATTATTAAGGTAAATACATTGTTCGTTCTCTGTCAAAATATTTCATTTGCTAACTATGCCTATCAGTAGTTAGTGCATTCAGTAGTTAGAATCCTTTATGTAGCTGGCAGTATTGGCGCTCGCTGTATTGCAGTAGTTCGAGTAACGAAGATTTTTGTGAGGTAAGTGATTTATGAAAGGTATAGGTTATTGTTAGCCAGGGCCATTCTTTTGTAGGGATTATTGAAAGTCATATTGCGTTGCGCTAAAAATATTGTGCGTCAGTTTAGTGTTGATCGGAATCAGCCAAGAGAGAAATGTCTGAGTACATACAGTTTTACTTAGCTGTTTGAAAATCAACTAACGTAGAGGTTTTCCACCAGAGTAGAAAATAAATTTTCCAAAGGGGACGTTTCGTATGTCGACCCTTACACGAGGATACCTCACTGGAATCTTCTGATTTTTTTCTTGTAGTTTGTGTAATTAGTGTAGCTATTGTTCATTGCTTGAAATACGTGATAATTATGGCGTGTGAAAAACGTAACACTAGGCTCCAAAGTAAATTGAGAAATGAAAGTGAAGACGAGGGTAGCTTATCAGCACCACCGTGTAATGAATTTACAGACATTCAGAGTAGTAATTTGGTAATTGTGCATAGGGAAGTGGAGCGGGCGGCAAACAATGATGTAGACAGTGAAACAATTAGTGAACAGGGAAGCATTATCGTTGGATCGGTCGGCAAAAGCTCGGATCAGGAATCCGAAATGACAGGACACAATCTTGTAAATACTGTAGATTCAGGTTTTGCGTCCTCACCGTTTTCTCAAATAAGTCAAGACACATTTTCTGCTTTTCAAAATGCCACCACGCTTGAACAAACACGTGAAGGTTTGACTGCAGAGTTACTTAAAATCGAATCGAAATTTCAAAAAGTCTGTAATGACGTAAAAACACAAATTAGTGAGCATTTTCTACCTATTTTTTCGCGTCATGAAATTGCATTACATTATCACGAAGCAGCCATAAAGGAACTGCAAACTATTGTTCATGAAAATCACGACACCTTGCAAGCTAAAATTGACTCAGTTGCATCTACCGATTAGGTAACGCAACTTGCAAAAACTCAAGAAAATTTAAAGGACCCAATAGATACGATTTCAACACAAATGGACACTCTGAAACTTGGTTCAGAAAAACACACTGAGGAAATCAGGTTGTTATCGGAGAAAGTAGCAGAACTTTCGGATCAGTTCACCAACTTACCCCCAGAGGTAGATGATGATCTGAGTGACACAAGAGCCGTAGCCTTCACAGACACAGAAGAGCATGAACAAATTAAGAAATTTAAACAAAATCAAAATCAAATTAATACGCAACACAAAAGAGAAATCCGGGAAGTACAAGATCAATTGACACAATTAATACAAGAAATACATATTTCAGATGACACTCGCGCACCAACACCGGAAGAGGGAATTAGAAATACGGAAAAGCCACAATATAACAACACAGGGAATTTCGGAAATTGTGAAAGAAATTGGCAAGGTGCACCGAATTTTGAGATGGAACCGCTGACACGACGTAACATTGATAGATATGCGACTTGCCGACACGATGACTTTGACTATAAGCTGTTGATTACTACACGTAAATTAAAACATTTAAGAACTCTGGCAACGAGATTCAGCCACAAGCGTGGCTTCATCAATTCTCTCATTGTCCCCCCCCCCCTCCAATTGGTCATTGGTGCACATATTAGAATTTATGTGTGGCTACTTAGAGAATGAACCAGCTGAAAGAATCCGATCGGTCACTCACAATTGTCACAGTGAAGGAGAATTTTATCATGCCTTCCTCTCAGCATATTGGTCTCACGCTAGACAAGACATTTACGACATATTATTTTGGCAGGACGTTGCAAAGATGACATTGAAGCTTTTCAGGAGTTCTTACAAGAATTAGAAATTGACACAGACAGTCGCGGTATGCGAAAACAGGAGTTATATCCGTAACAATTCTGCTATGAAAGAAATAAAACTGGACACGACAAGGCTATTATTACTACGCAAATCGTGACCAAAACAGACACCACTCGTATGCCAGCCGTTGGGAGAATAAAAATAATTACAGACAAAGATCGCATTTCCATAGTAATGAATGTAACAGTGTTAACCATAGAAACAGACAATATGGGAACCAAAACAATTATTATCAAAGGAGACACAACAGCTTAAGACACAACGGTCCACAGCGCAGTTACGACACTCAGGGAGAAGTTCTCTACCACGTAACCGACAAGAAACAAATTTCAGAAATTACCGACATGACGAAAGACGATATAATCATGACGACAGACCTGAATGTCATCAGAACTGGCGAGATTGAAACAGGGCAGGGCCCTCTCGACAAGATGAATTTGTAGAAGTTAGGTCTCCTAATCCTAATAACGACGCTCGCCAACAAAGAGATAGCAGACAATGACTCGCACCGCAGGCAGCCACGTGCGCCGGCTGGCTGAGAGAAAAATAACATAGACGCTAACCTTGAGAAAAATTTTAGCATTCCTTACCGACGTATACAACATGATAATTGCTTTGAAGCTGAAACTTTGCGCACTGGAAAGGGTAAAAGATTGCACCACATTTCACATGTAAAACCGTCTGTTGAGATATAATTTGCTTTTTAACTTAGTCTTTGTCATAAATTTTTCACTTCACTTTACTAGTACTCTTTGTCACACTTAGAAACTGTTAACATGCAACAACGTTTTGAAGTTAACTATCCACTCTAGAACCTAGGGAACATATTTAGACAGTAACTACGAATAAATTGTTATACTCAACAGACGACACATTGTGTGTGTACATTCTTGCTTGTTAGTTGCACGATTATGTAACGACTATAAGGCTTACACTCTTTGAACAGATACTGCTAATGAGATTTTAATGCAACATATTGGTTACTTGAAAATACATTCTGGATTTAAAGTACTTTCTGAAAGATACCAGATGAGACATTGGTTAGTTTATTTGACAGCTACACGATTATATCGCGACACTACTAATGAATGACACAATTTTTATTATTGCTTTTGCCCTTTATCTGTTTTATATCTGCAGTTCTTCCGTATTATTCCGGAAAGTAAAACATGTGTTAGTAGTAACTTTTGTGGTATAGCTACAATGAGACAGCCTTTTCTGTAGCACAACAATACGTTACAGTACAGTACTTACTTCATCACGGCAATAAGCGTAATAACTACGATATCTATACGCAAAGCATTTCACTTTTGTGATGATGAGGTAAGTACATTGACTTCTACCTAACTTTGCTTACAGACGACGATAATTACGACACTTGGCACATTTTTTACCCTTAAGTAATCACATAGAATATCTTTCAACAAGACGCACGGTTTAGTGCTGCAGTACACGTATTTGAGTGATTAATATTGTACTTAAAACATTTATTTTTAAAGATTTTTGAATTACAAAGATAGAAAGGATTTCCATGATACATTTCATTCCATTGCTGTAGTCTGTAACACCTGAGGGTATAATTACATTACTCCCCATGGGCGTACACACTTCCTTTATGTACCATGTGTATGGCAAGCACAAGGAGTCCTAGCTAACATGGTATTTGCTTATACAACTTTACACATTGGTACCATATTTCTCTAACACATAATTACACAGCTATATCATTATTTAACTGAGAGAGATAAACATTTTTTTTACTATGTCAGTGACACATGTTTACACAATTACACATCTGGATAACTTATGAAATGGTATTTTGTCTGTACTTTGTGAACTCTTAATACTTTTTTTGGAACCATTGTGATACTATGAGAGCTTTGAATGATGTATTTGGTATGGGATCATGATTTGTAAAGTACGTTTGAGGTAGAAACGAGCAGAGATTTTTTTTGGGTTCTGAAATTATTGCAGAAAGCTACGACGTTTTTGAGATTTCGTTGAGGTTTTATGATGTTATTATTATGACTACGATGTGTATTATGCTGTTGAGTTATGTTTATGATCAATAAGCTGATGCTACCGTATAAGAGGAATGTGATTACGTGTTTATATGTATACGAATAAATAATAGAAGTTATGGACTCTGGTTTGTGAGAAAGGATGTTGGAAACCAAAGTTATGAAACGTGTGTACATGTGTGAATGTATCGCAACATTGTTATTCATGAGATTTCTACTGTTATTTTTCGACCTGCGATATTTTATTGGTATCAAATTGTCACTGTAGCAGAAACTGCTGTCATAACTTTTGGGCAAGAAAGCTAAATGACCTTGATGTAATGTATTGTGGGCGCCCAGCTACTCCAGGCGCCTGGAGAAAAAGACATTAGGTGGAGAAAAAAGAGGCCATTAACCTCACTATTGACATTCCTTTGTAGGAAGCATATCAAATATGACACACTGTTATTTGGAAACATATGATTATACTGTGGAGCTCGTATTTTGTATTACTTACTGAAATGCTTATGAATTGAAGGGACACATTCTTACATCTGCACACCTGATTATGACGAGTGTCTTTCTACGAGAGTTGAGAGAATTTCTACTGACTTATGAAATGCCAAATGGCTATTGAGCGATGTTTTTATGTTTTGCTTTGTACGTAGTTGCTTTCATTTGATATCTGGTTTCCAGCTGTGTTGCAGCATTGGTTTTATAAAATAAAATTAAATGCATTTGCTAATGTGAACACTTTCTGTCAACAGATCTATTAAATAATAATTTTATGATCCACATTCTTCGAACAAGGAGCACTTGAAAAGGAAAGAACAATAAGAAGGGACTAATAACAGTAACTCCACATATAATTTTTCTTTTCAAGTACTTGGTAATTTTTTTTTTGTAGAATACGTTGTTCCATCAGAAAGAGTAAATTTGTAATACTGAATATCATGAACTGATATATATATATATATATATATATATATATATATATATATATATATATATATATATGATGACTTTTGTTCATTATTAAGGTAAATACATTGTTTGTTCTGTATCAAAATCTTTCATTTGCTAGCTATGCCTATCAGTAGTGAGTATCTTCAGTAGTAAGAATCTTTTATTTAGCTGGCAGTATTGGCGCTAACTGTATAGCAGTAGTTCGAGTATCGAAGATTTTTGTGAGGTAAGTGAATCATGAAAGGTATAGGTTATTATAAGTCAGGGCCATTCTTTTGTAGGGATTTTTGAAAGTCATATTGCGTTGCGCTAAAAATAGTGTGTGTCAGTTTAGTATTGATCAGAATAAGTAAAGAGAGAAATGTCTGAGTACGTTCAGTTTTGCTTAGCTGTTTGAAAATCAAATAACGTAAGAGGTTTATCAGCACAGTAATTCATTAATTTTCCAAAGGGGACGTTTCACTAACTGTTCTAAAAACGCAAGTCCATTCTGCCTCACACTGTGTAAGATGGCGGAATGTACAGGTATAATCTTAAAGTCTACGTATGCATTTAACGGATAGAGGAATACGATATTGAGTGGAGTGGGATTTAGGTATGAAGGCAAAAGATGAAGAAGCAAAGTGCGCACAAGATGCGGAATCGACAGTGTCGTTGTCGACTACTGACGGAGCGCTGTCGCCCGCCGTCTCCTCAGAACAAGACACATTCTAACAGGCCTCCAGAGCGCTGCCATGAACCATGCTCACTCCTTAGCTTGCCGTCTTCCGATGCGTGGCGCCAAAGACGATACCAAAGGCGCCTTTTTCTCTAAGACTCACTGAGTGCCAATATAGCCAAATGTTCAAATGTGTGTGAATCTTTAAGGGACCAAACTGCTGACATCGTCGGTCCGTAGACTTACACATTAGTTAAACTAACTTACGCTAAGGACAACACACATACCCATGCCCGAGGGAGGACTGAAACTCCGACGGAGGAAGCCGCCCGGACCGTGACAAGACGCCAGAGACTGCGCGGTTACCCGCGCGGCTGACCAGCGTCTATTACGCTACAAAGTCACAAAGTGTATGTATCTTTATGGCTTCAGGCACCGTTGGTTGTGAACATAGCTGGGCACAAGGCCATTAACCCGTTAATTGGTAATTAACGGAGTTAACTTTTGGCGTAATGGAATAACTTATAAATTACTGTCCAGAAACGTTGTCGGACTTGTCGACCTTCGTCAACTTTCCTTTCGTCCGTTAATCGTTAATTAGGAACGTACTATTCATGGTGAAAAGGATGCCGCGCCGCCTGCGGCACTCATGTTCTGGCAAATTCAAGTCATAGAGATTTACGGCTACGCCGTGGTGTGCGCTATTATTAATGTAAACGAACAAGTGCGAGTGAGAATAACTATAGGTGTTTTTATCGTTTGTTTACTGAGTTCCTGTAAGTATTATGTTTTGATAGTGAACTGACTGTGGAAACTAAATCAGGGAATCAGGTTCTAACTCTGCAAGTGATGAAACTGAGTGGACGCACTTATATTATTAGATTAATTTTGTATCCAACCCGGAGGAAATATTTTTCAATTGTAAACTGTCCTTGCCTAGGAAATCAGCAATTAGGACTCACGCCGCGCGGGATTAGCCGAGCGGTCTTAGGCGCTGCAGTCATGAACTGTGAGGCTGGTCCCGGCAGAGGTTCGAATCCTCCCTCGGGCTTCGGTGTGTGTGTTTGTCCTTCGGATACTTTAGGTTAGGTAGTGTGTAAGCTTAGGGACTGATGAACTTAGCAGTTAAGTCCCATAAGATTTCACACACATTTGAACATTTTTTGAATTAGGACTCACACTACAGGCCTTAATAGTTTGAGACAACACATAAGGATAGAGCATGTACAGCGTTGTTTGCAGGGTCCGGTTGAGGAAAACCAAAAGGAAAAATAAATGGTGGGCATTCAGATATCGACAACAGAGCCAGCAGCAGTAATCCGGTTAATTATGTTCATCATGGCGGCGACAACAGCAAGCGTTACGAAATTGTCACGAATGAAAAACAGCCCACAGTTGCACAAATTATGTTTATTTTAAACCTTTGTGGAACTGTGGGCTGTTTTTCATTCGAGACAATCCGGTTAAAAGATTGCAACAAAAAACATTAGTCTTTTGGCATTGCCAAAACTGGCAGCGATGTACCTGAACGTAGTGGCCAATGCATGTTAAACTTGATTGTTAAGGACATGGTTCCTTTACAAGTCATCGAATCGAAGTCATTTGAGAAACTGATAAAGACTTTACATCCCCGCAAAAATTCAGTTTCCGATAGATTACTGTGCTGACGTGTTGTTGATGAGCGTATGCGACTAGATCCACATCTTGTTGATGGAGATATGAACGGAGAATCAGATACGATCCTGTTCTCCTGTATTTTGGTTCACGCGTCTTTCAATGTGATAACTAAATATTTATAAAAGTAAATGATTAAATAATTAAGCTGTTTCTTTGTCTTTTCTGTCCTACTTAAACTTCTTCAACTAAAAAGCTTCTATCCAAGCAGTGGTAATGCGTTTGTTTCATTCGGTCATTTCGCCACGTCCACAACCTAAAGTTTATTATTACGAGTTAACGAAAACGATTAACTCAAACTTCCGATAAATCTTTTGGAAACTAACGCTTTAAGTTTTAACTGAATTAAGGTTTCAGTAACGGATTAACGATTAGCAAAGCTAACTTTTCGATGAACGTTGGCCAGCTATGATTGTCAATACAGGCGTCCAGACGTCGCTGCATGGAGTCGTACAGATCTGACATGTAGTCATTTGATACTCCACCCCTTTGTGATGCTGTGGGGTTGTCAGTGGCAGGTGTTGTAACGGTGGGCGTGAGGCGAGCCCTGCGTCACGTAGACGTGGTGACACTTGAGCAGGATGCTTCATACAAGGCAGGAGAGACCGCTCAATGGCCCGTATCGTTGCCGTTGATTCGCGCGTGGCGGACATTCGGCGATCCTTCCTCTTTGTGGTGCGTGTAGGACGTCCACACAATACATGTCAGTCATGCCTGACTGCCTGCAACTATTGCCGCAAACAATGGCAGTGGTGGCGTCCACATGAGAGGTGTGGCCCGAAACAGAACTACAGGACAACATAGCTTCCAGCAGTCGCACGTGGCGGCCTCTGTAGAACTCGTCTAGCTGGGCGACCCACTGTCGAATGCCTCGCCTTCGCACAGTGCACGTGCAGACAATGTGCCAGTGACGCTGCCTGCTGACCTACCGACTATACGGCCCTTTGAGGCCCTCTTATATCAGCCGATTGGCCCGATGTCATAGCCCCACCCACGCTTAGAGTAATCATTGGCGGAGCTGACGGTGGGCAACATACCCACGTAGTTTGCAGTGGATCGGTCGGGGCCTTCTGCGCGCAGCTGTTTTTATTATTATCTGTGTATTATGTGCGTGAACGTCACGCGTATTGTACGTAGGAGTTGAAAGGCATTTCATGCGAATTCATGCACCCGTGGAAAGCCACTTCCGTGCCTCAAAGATCTATAGCTATTGATCCGTCTCTACAGTAGTACATTTATGGGTGGAAACTGTAAGTTATGTTTTATCCAAAGTCCATAGAAACTAAGGTAGGGCAGTGAGTGTCCTGTGCTGCTATTGGCTAACGCTGTGACGTCACTAAGGAACAGCGCCTGCCTCGGGAATGACGCTTAACATGTGGGCTGCGCATTTATGCGGTCTATCTGGTGTATTTCTTACTTTCTAGTGAAATAATTAAATTTAACTTGCTGTTCTGCTATTGGTAAAATTATACTGTCACGTTCTGTAACTCGGTAGCTTTTAAACAAACACTGCTAATTAAAAAATCAAGCCTCTATCGAATCGAAATAAGCAAAAAAGTGAAAATTAACGCTTTAACGAGTAAACGAATGCACCGGGGGTCCATTATAAAAGTTCCTGTAGAAAGAGATCCACCCCAGAATGGGAAATTTGAACGGCATATTATTGTTGCAAGGGGAAGCATGAAGGAACACAAAAACTTACGAAAATTTTACCAACAGATGACGCTGTAAGTGTCTTAACGTAAATAGGGTCGCGTACGAAACAAAGAAGAAGCGCAATATGACAGCTACGGTCTTAGTAGGACGTTGCGTCACACATACGCTCAACGTGCGTAACAGCACAACTTCGGCAGTCAACAGTTGCGGCACTGTTGATTAGGTAAGCCAGTCCACCACACTGGAATAGGACAAATCAATTTTTAACTGTCCTTAGGTCAATACCGGTATAAAAATTAGAATGACGTCGGTTTCTGATTGTCGTGAAACTACGCAAGACATGTTCAATATGCTGCTCACCGTTTTCTGCCGCCAGTTGAAATCGAGAAACAGCATATTCCACAACAGATGGGACTACCTTACCGGTAACGACCGGAACGAATTGCGCGATGTGTGCGCTCAGTTCAACTACATTCGCAGTTGGAGCACTGAACGGATCATCTTCCAGATAACCGCACGGATTAGGATCAGACGATGTGGACGACCAGGCTGTAGGGAAATGACGACTGATAATCCTAACATTTCCGAAACGCCTCAACATCAGCCGCTTCACTGGCTGTGCAATGCGTAGAGGAGCACCGTCTTTCATAAAAATGATCCTACTCTCACATACATGCATTTGAAGAGATGGAGTGACGTTGGCGATCAAAAGACTCTCACCAGTGACGGCACAGGTAACAGAATCTGCATGACTCATCTCTGAGAAAACACAGCCCTACGTGAAACGACGCCGTCAGTCGCACCACACAATCTTCTTTGCAGAATAAAGTAATACCGGCTGATGTGCACGAGGATTTTCCGTCGCCCACATTCTGTAGTTGTGCGTATTAATATGTCTTTGCAGATGGAAAGATTCCTCGTCTGTTCGCAGAATGTCCCATTCATTGTCCACTTCTATGCGAGCAAGAAATTCCAGAGCGATCGTTCGTCTTTCTGGCGGGTCAGCAGGAAGCAACTTCTGAACATGGGCAAATTTGTATGGGAAGCAATACAAAATGTTTCTTAGGATTTTCTGCACCGTGCTCTCAGGCGTATCCAACGTTCGGGCAATTGCCCGTGCACCACAGCTCGCCGCCTCCTGCAATGCTGTGGCCACATATTCGACATAGGATAAACTGATTTCCTCATTTTGGACTGCAATTCTAAATAAACTCTCTTTCAGAATTTGTAAACATTTTCTCCAGACCCTTAGCAGATATCCTACCAATGCCTTATTTCATACCCACTTCTGCACAGCTACTGGCGTACAGTACTCGTTCTTGTAGAAGAGCTTTACCGGCAGCTCGCGATCGTTCATGGAGACGATCAAGTCGAGCGTCTCTGACGGAAATTGAAGAATACAAGACTTCCAATCAACCAAATGCCAGAGTGGAACAACACGCCAAACCCGGAACCGGCGGACTAAATTACTCCCCCAGAATACTGCGCTTAGAGCGCCCCGAATGAGAAAGGAATCACTACCACCAGAGTAGAAGAATCACAAACAGCCTACAATCAAAAAAGCTGTCAAAAGTACACGTCTTACCGGACAGCAGCGGCAAAGCGAGGAAACGTACACTGCTGTTACATACACTAACCCCCATGGCAGGTAAGTGGGGCGTTAGCGGGTACCAGGGAAGAAAAAATACCGCTGGTTGAACAAATTGTAACAACGCAGTAAATAGTAATAAGAAGTCGAGGAAAGCTAATCAGATCCGCCTTCCCCAAGCACCCCTCTCGCTGCTCTTTGCCTCGGCGACACTATGAGCAGCAACACGAATCCAAGTCACTGGACAATCGCGAGATGTCACAGTGGTGGAGGTTTCTCTACTCGGACTGAAACGCGCTCATCTGAAAGCCTGCAGGATCTTGTTTACGATGAGGTCGTACACCTTCGGGACCACAGCCCTTCCATCCGGCAGTCCAAGCGCACTGCCAGCTGTCCCGGCGTGTTCTCCCACTGCGGCGACATGGCTCCTCCTCAGGCCCCACTCGAACTCGCCCTCTCACACGACCCGGAAAAACAACGTCACCCCAACGATTGGGCAACAGTTACTACAAATCGATAACCACCACTGCTGCCACTAGCGGACAGGCAAAGCTTGCGAAACAGAGTGGCGCCAGTCAACATGAGAGGAACACAAACAACCACAACCACGCCAACTAAACGATACCGTCTGGCGTCCAACAGAAGGCGGAAACCTAAAAAAAAAAAACACTAACGCGAGCCGCAGCATGGCTCAAAAATGCTAGTCACATTTGACGACCTTCTGTTAAGTGATTCTTTTTCCATAGCGTTTTGAAACTGGAACTTTAATTATGGTCACTTAGTATGCAATGCTCATTTTCATTTTGTATTGGTCACAGGTGGCGTTGAAATGCTGATGCTTTGTCTTGCGACAGTGAGTTGAGCATATTCAGACGGCTTCTTTCCGGATTATAGTGAGATGGTTACTGGATTACACGCTTCCACTGTTTGTACCGTACTGTACGTTACGCGTTTTTTTTTTGTTATAGAAACATTCGATTATCTTTCTGTAATGAATTTTGCAATCCAGTTTAACACAGAAAATGTTAGGTCTTTGTTCGCACTTCAGGGGTTTGAGAGAACATGCCATAAGCATCAAATTTATCTTCTCGGAGGTTCCAAGAAGCTTACCTCATTGCTCCTCCACTCATCAAATAATACTTCTGACATTAATGCTAACATGTGATGATATACACTCGTGTACCCTTGATGACTGCACGACACAAACATTTACGCCTCACTGGGGCCCGTCAACACCGACACTGGATTCCTGATGACTGGAAACTTGTTGTCTGGTCGGACGAGACTCGTTTCTAATTGTATGGAGCGGATGTGTACGAATATGGAGACAACCTCATGAATCCATGGACCCTGCATTTCACCAGGAGACTGTTCAAACTAGTGGAGGCTCTGTAATGGTGAGGGCCGTGAGCAGTTGGAGTGATATGGGACTCCTTATACGCCTAGATACGACTCTGATAGTTGACAGATACGTAAGCATCTCGTCTTATCATCTGCATCCATTCGTGTCCACTGTGCATTTCGACGCACTTGGGCAATTCCAGCAGGACAATGTGACACCGTACACGTCCAGAATTGCTACAGGGTGGCTCCAGGAACACTCTTCTGTGTTTAAACACTTCCGCTGACCACCAAACTACCCATACATGAACATTATTGAGCCCCATATCTGGGATGCCTTGCGACGCGCTGTTCAGAAGAGATCTGCAGCGTCTCGTACTCTTACGGATTTATGCACAGCCCTTCAGGATTCATGGTGTCAGTTTTCTCCAGCACTGCTTCCTTTCCACGTCGTGTTGCGGCACTTCTGCGTGCCCGCGGAGGTCCTACACGATCATAGGAAGGTGTACCAATTTCTTTAGCTCTTTAGTGTACTTCTTTCTGTTGTATCTGGTTGGTAACGTAAAGGCACATGGTCTGTTGAGTTGGATGTGTGTGTGTAATATAAAATCTTGTATTCAAGTAGTGCACATTGTGTGTGGCAATCCACCTGGTCTGTGCTCAAGCTAAGGTTCCATGGGTTTTATACCTCCAAATGTGTCACTGAGGAACTGCGTTCTCGAAACGTTCTACATTTAATTTAATTTGATTTAAAGTAATGATGGAATAACCTGCCTTAAATAAGGTTCAGATTTATCTTAAATGAAGTCTTCAGATATACAAGGAAGTTTATCATGGTTTTAAACTTCGAGACAGGAACCAGCGAAAAAGGAGACATCAAGATGATTTCTGCTACGGAACTACCAGAGGGTTTTCCAGTGCATTAGAGAGCGAAAACATCTACGTAGCATAAACTGCATATGTATGAATCAATTCTTTCACATGGATGGTTAGTAGCTGCATGAATTCTGTTATAAGGATTAGGGATCTAGTTTTCCCATTATTACCTGTTGCTAACCACCCTTTTAATTATTTAGTCACATTTTGTGAAAGTTCTTGCCACTTTTAAAAGTAAGTTAGTAGACAGCGTTTATTCACTTATGTGTCAGATTTTATGCAAAGAGATAAGGTTTTACTCATAAAACCTGAGGTCATAGTCTCTTACGAGCTCGCAGGTTAACGTAAACTGTAGTGGATGGCTTTCAAGTTTACTCCATACTTTCTCTAACTGTATTTTCACATTGCAAACAGCGTACTTCAACATAGTACTTTATGGTGTAAACGGCGGGTAATAATCAAATGGTCGTACCTTCGTTATGTCGCCATGAAAATAACCTCAAATTGTTTGAGCATACTTTCCACCTACCTTCGCCGTCTAGAAGAACCTTAAAACCATTTATGTAGTGAGTTAGAAAGCGACGAAGAACATACTGGCCATAATTTCCAGGCTGAAAGTCCACGTTACTCTTTGTGCGCACTGAGACAAAGTGTTCCTGAGACAAAGTGTCCCGCTGTTTACTCAGCGGGATGAGAAACTATGACTATACGTAAAACTTTTGAGTTTTTAGTGGTTGTTATATTCTGTAAAAGTTCACATACACCCAAATTTAAGTCTAAGGACTGTAAGTCTAAGTGTTGTAACTAAAGTCCCTATCGGAAACAGTTCAGAGGCGACCTCTACGGGAATTTACAAGTAATATAATCAATTATTATTATCTATCGCCGTGGCTTATAATCACCAAAAGTGGAGGGCTCGCCTTAAAAGTGGAAAATAAACCCGTCGCTTGCCAAGCGGTTTTGTTAACATTATGAGTGGCACACAACAGTTACTTCCGTGAAATCTAAGCGATCCACGATAGTGTACAATCCTCGTAAGTTCACTTCCTACTTTTAACGAAAACGCATTCAAGTCTGCCAAGCTCTGACTTAAGCTGACAGTTTTATATCTTCGTGCGGAGTGTCTCCTGCCACTGTCGCTCTGGCTGTATTTACATAGGGGAGTAGCGTACCCCACAAACGGAACGTCTGCTATCGATCGTCCCGGGCACAGGTAGCAGCATCTAAATTCCCCCTTTCTTAGACATGTATTAATTAATAACTCTGTCGTTTAACAATTTACAATTGTCTTAATTTTTTATGCACATAGACAAATTTGTTTTCGTCACTGAAATGCTTTAGCTCGGCTGCACTTTAACTCTGCTGGCTACAGTTTTTAGAATGGAACCTACAGTAGAACATGATCTCTGAACTGCCTCTTTAATATTCTTGTAACCATTGTTATTTGCAATAAATTCTTAACCTGGTACAGCTTTATTATTCCATGAATGCAATTAAGTGTTGTAACTAGAAATTTTCATAACAAGTACAAATGATACTTAATCTAGTATGAATGAGAGCGTTTTCGAACCAAATTTAGTTTTTAGTAAATAGCTTGAAAACTAATGGAAGTAGTTTATTGTTGTCACATATTTAATGTTTTCCGTGAAACTGAGGCTACATACGAATCTTCAGTTTTTGAGTCTAATATTTAGCGGCTTCAGTTTATCGTAAAAACGCCGATTTTAACCGAAATGCTGCTCAGAGAAGTTGGGACTTGTAACTTTTAACTGTGAAAAATATTAGCATATTCTGACCAATTTTTATCTTTTGGCACTTATTTTTTTCTTAAGATCATGTATTTTGCCTTACATTTTTTTTTTTCTTAAGATCGTGTATTTTGCCTTACATATTCACTTGATCAATCTGAGACTTTACAATTTTAACATTAATCTACATAAGCATATACTGAATTTTGTGCAAGCCTTTCTATGTTAAGCAAGGTGTGTAACGGTGACGTGGTGCTGGTAGTAGTGAATTGGGGTAAGCCCTGGCACACTTTCTTGTCTCTCTTTCACAATGATACAGCGCTTGGTTCGCCTCATCACCAGTAATTTATTTTTGTGGAAAAATTTTTTGAATAAAATTAAATATTATAAACAAGTGATACTACTACAGCTGACCTCTTTTAATTGACATGATTTAGTGAAATTTTTCTTAATACTACACACACAAAATTTATATATATACACTCCTGGAAATGGAAAAAAGAACACATTGACACCGGTGTGTCAGACCCACCATACTTGCTCCGGACACTGCGAGAGGGCTGTACAAGCAATGATCACACGCACGGCACAGCGGACACACCAGGAACCGCGGTGTTAGCCGTCGAATAGCGCTAGCTGCGCAGCATTTGTGCACCGCCGCCGTCAGTGTCAGCCAGTTTGCCTTGGCATACGGAGCTCCATCGCAGTCTTTAACACTGGTAGCATGCCGCGACAGCGTGGACGTGAACCGTATGTGCAGTTGACGCACTTTGAGCGAGGGCGTATAGTGGGCATGCGGGAGGCCGGGTGGACGTACCGCCGAATTGCTCAACACGTGGGGCGTGAGGTCTCCACAGTACATCGATGTTGTCGCCAGTGGTCGGCGGAAGGTGCACGTGGCTGTCGACCTGGGATCGGACCGCAGCGACGCACGGATGCACGCCAAGACCGTAGGATCCTACGCAGTGCCGTAGGGGACCGCACCGCCACTTCCCAGCAAATTAGGGACACTGTTGCTCCTGGGGTATCGGCGAGGACCATTCGCAACCGTCTCCATGAAGCTGGACTACGGTCCCGCACACCGTTAGGCCGTCTTCCGCTCACGCCCCAACATCGTGCATCCCGCCTCCAGTGGTGTCGCGACAGGCGTGAATGGAGGGACGAATGGAGACGTGTCGTCTTCAGCGATGAGAGTCGCTTCTGCCTTGGTGCCAATGATGGTCGTATGCGTGTTTGGCGCCGTGCAGGTGAGCGCCACAATCAGGACTGCCAACACCCGGCATCATGGTGTGGGGAGCGATCTCCTACACTGGCCGTACACCTCTGGTGATCGTCGAGTGGACACTGAATAGTGCACGGTACATCCAAACCGTCATCGAACCCATCGTTCTACCATTCCTATACCGGCAAGGGAACTTGCTGTTCCAACAGGACAATGCACGTCCGCATGTATCCCGTGTCACCCAACGTGCTCTAGAAGGTGTAAGTCAACTACCCTGGCCAGCAAGATCTCCGGATCTGTCCCCCATTGAGCATGTTTGGAACTGGATGAAGCGTCGTCTCACGCGGTCTGCATGTCCAGCACGAACGCTGGTCCAACTGAGGCGCCAGGTGGAAATGGCATGGCAAGCCGTTCCACAGGACTACATCCAGCATCTCTACGATCGTCTCCATGGGAGAATAGCAGCCTGCATTGCTGCGAAAGGTGGATATACACTGTACTAGTGCCGACATTGTGCATGCTCTGTTGCCTGTGTGTAGGTTCCTGTGGTTCTGTCAGTGTGATCATGTATCTGACCCCAGGAATGTGTCAATAAAGTTTCCCCTTCCTGGGACAATGAATTCACGGTGTTCTTATTTCAATTTCCAAGAGTATATATATATATATATATATATATATATATATATATATATATATATATATATATATATATATATAATTTTCAGTCTTCACCTGATAGAGAAAGACAAAAACACATTTCGCTCTTTATAGGTTTTCAGTAATCACTCATTTAATCACAATTGTATGCATAATGGTATATCCTTACGAATCACTTTGACTAAAACATTTAAAAGTAGATGGTGAGAAATCAATATGGGTGGTGTGCTTCTCCACACTCGATTACAAAAAGAGGGACGGGAGAAGTCACTATGGTTCGCGGCTGTCTCATTTCCTTCTCCGTAAAGCTTGTGGGTTGCCTTTCATGAAATATCTATATCCCTGAGGAACAAATGACATGGCGTAAGCTTCTACTCTCAACTGATATCTGAGGAACAGACACATCCTATAGTCTATTTCCCTTCTATAAGTAATTAATTCAAAATTTTTTAGAAAGGATCTGTTCTTTTTAAGATTTATTGCTTGGAAAACTAGGTTTAACTTTTTCAAAATGATTATTGGCAACACGCTGCTTCATAAAATTTTGATGTTACTCTAGCTCACTTTTACCTCTTAGTTTATTATTAATCTGGAACAACGAACTTTACAATTTCTTTTATAAACCATAGCTATTATGCTCTGAAAGCAACACAGATTTTTAAAATTGTCACATTTTGTGTTATTGCCTTGGATTTTCCTTTACTTAAAAAATCGAGTAACTTTTGTAATTTCTGTCTTCATATGGCTCAATTATCGTACAGATTACTATGCCTAAGACGTTATTTGTTCGACAACAGTTACACACATAATTAAATACCCTTTTTTATTGTAGCAACCAATACTCTTTAATTTACATTTCTTAACACATGCGTTTACTTGTATTGTTGTCTGTACATGTCAATATTTATCTGTTAATTGCCGTCTACGCGTTGCTCAACACTTTTTACGAGACGTATGGGAATCACACTTCAGCTTTTCACCATTTTACCGTATATGTCAGCTTACTGACTTCATTTCTCCTGTTAATTAACTGTTTCTAGAGTGGGAATTTCAATTTTTTTTCCCGTGAATGCTGTGGGTAAGATCAGGATACTTGCATAAACAAAGATAGCACTTACATATTTATCATGTGGTCTTTCTATGGCGAGACGCATTCGGTCTATTTTTGGTCTGCGCACTTCTATGTGTCTCCTGTATGCACAGTATATGGCACTGGTGCTGACTGCATAGTTCTCGTCGCAGTTCTTCTTTGGCTGGTGTTATGTCTTCTATGTTAATAAATATAATCGTTAACTGTGGCCCTGAGAAGGGCTCAGTTATGTGTCGATTGTGCCCAGTCTCCTCTACAGAAGATTATCTTCACCGAGCAACTGTAAATGCATTGGAAGTGTCCAAGTTATGGTCAAAAGTAATTTAATCATAACTGTGTAAACTTTATGTTCTTGTACCTGTATGTTTCTGACACGAGAATAATAATAATAATTACTCCTGTTTCTCCTTATTTTAATCTACCCGCATATATCACTTTCCTACATATTTCGACGTTTCTTTCTCACTTTTGTCTTCAGCAGCCTATGGACCTCTTTACATACAAAAATGTCTGTGTGCTCCTCACACCACTTTCCCACATTTCCTGTAATTAATACAAAACGCTTTGGCTTGCCTCTATTGGTACCATATTATTACTCTCTCATACCTATAGACAGCCTTACCTCCAACTTGAAAATCATGAAATTATGCAGAATTTATTCTTTCAGATTGTAGGAATTTTCAGCTTTAATTACTTCTCTTAACGCAGACTATCTGAATGTTGTTATTATTATTCTTTTTTGAGGATCTTATTTATTATTTTTTTACCTGTCCATTACTTTTCTATCATTTGTGCTCATAAACTATCCATTGTTATTTTAACATACAGAATTTACTATTGCAAACAGCCTTTGATGTCATCTTATAAGTCATCATTCAGGTATAACCCCTTTTGGGAATTATTCTTTACTACTATGAAGATATTACAAACTAATAGCATATGTACAAAATGAAGGAGCATATTCCTCACTTACTGTAGATAGAACAGAAGAAGAGAATGAAACTTGTAAGAGAAGTACAGTTCCATCCAGCTGTGACCACACAGTACACCAAACTGTTTATCCGGCAAAGAATGGCAAACTCTTACACAATCTAATTATGGACAATTTTAAAGGTTTCGAATCTACAAAATTTCTTATACCCAGTTCTTTCTTACTTTTCGGTATTCCAATCGGTATGCGTTTCTATGAGGCTTACCTACTATCCAGAATGGTCTTTGACAAACACGCACTAACTTCTCTGTTTCCACTGAAATTTTCTTAGAGTTTTCTTTTGCATCATGTTGTCTTTTCCTGTCGAAGGCTCTTTTACATATGTTTTCCGTAGACGGTACTTTCTTTTCTTCTTTCTTGAAAACTTCCTGCCCAGGTTTTACATTTGAACGGCATCCACATCCTTTAACTTCACCAGGTGTATTTGACAATACATTATGATGATTGGTTAAGACTTCCCTCAATTACGCCTTTTGTTTATCAGAAATTTGAACTATTGACTGTAGCTTAACTTGCATTTCTTCCAGGATCTAGTCCTCTTCTGCATTAGCATCTTGCACATTATTCCTGAATTCACTGTCTTCCTGCTAGTACCCCTTATTCCTCATTACTCGAAGAGGCAGTTCCCATGCGTCATTATTATTGCCCAGATAAGTTCAATGGAAAGACTCTGTAATCAACCCAAAATCTGGTAAAGTTAACTCTAAGTGACTCTGATCGAAGTCAATCTTTCCTTGATATTTAGTTAAAAAGTCTACACCAATCAACATTTCGACACTTGACCAGAACATGATTAAACGAAAATGATCTATTCAGAAATTGGTATCAAAAATTCCTGCTATAGTGGTCTACCAACTTCTCCAGTAGCTCCTACTATTCTTAAACCACATTCTTTCATGACAGTTAACTCATTCTTATTAACAATAGAATCAAAGAATGTCTGAGACAAAACACTTACTTCGCTGCCACTATCAAGACAACAAAGCACTGTTATTATTGAGATGTTTGTTTTTATAACAGGGTGAGTTATTCCAGTTTGAACAGATTCCTCATGAAAGTCTTCTAATTAATCTGTCTGTCTCCAGATAAATTACTTTTATTCCGTTTCAAGTACATTTACACTTAGGTTCATGGGGTCTTGAACTTTTACATCTACAGCTGCCTCTTCCAACATGTCTACCAATTTTAAACCAAAGCACTTGACAACTTCCTCTACTTTCGTTTGCTGCACATCAGTTAAACTATTCCCTCTCTCTGAGCAACTACGTCCCACCACAGCGTAGCTATCTATAAACAGTCGTATATTTTTACAGTTTGTGGAAAGTCAGTACAGCTAATATATTCGCTGAACTCATTATTAAGATTCCCCTTTTCATCTAAAAGGTACTCCTCCTCCTCAGAACTTTACATAACTGTGAAACGTCCCCTTAGAAAAATTTATGAATCACTGTGCTGGTAAACCTCTTACGTTATTTTTCTTTTCAAACAGCTGAGCAAAACTGAACGTACTCAGACATTACTCTCTTTACTTATTCTGATCAACACTAAACTGACACACAATATTTTTAGCGCAACGCAAGCTGACTTTCAATAATCCCTACAAGAGAATGGCCCTGACTAAATTAACCTATACCTTTCACAAACCACTTACCTCACAAAAATCTTCGTTACTCGAACTACTGCAATACAGCGAGCGCCACTACTGCCAGCTAAAGAGAAGATTAGAACTACTGAAGGCACTAACTACTGACAGGCATAGATAGCAAATGAAAGATTTTGATAGAGATCAAACAATGTATTTAGCTTAATATTGTTCAAAAGTCATAATATATATAGCAGTTCATGATATCCAGTCTTACAAATGTACTTTTTCTGATGGACATACGTCCAGATCATCCGCTCTCAAAATTCCGCCTTATCTCTCCCCACGTCCACCACTGCTGGCGGCTCACTTCCAACTGCGCAACGCTACGCGCTGTTAACAGCCTACTGCCCAACACTACAATGGCGAAGCACAGCCGGTGATTTTCATACAGAGCGCTACGTGGTGTTACCGATATAAAAACCTAAACAGCCTACTTACAACTGACTCTACTTTAGTCTTTTTGCCGTCATTTTCGACGATATAAGCCCTTACATCATCTCCTTCCTCATCTGATTCAAACCAGTTAATTTGTTCTTCTCTATTATTTGTGAGGTTTGCTTTTTCTTCTTGTCCCATTTTTCTAATTTGTCCAAAATGCTCTCAACTTGATAATGAGTGTGGTTTGGCACACTACGGATACTGTCTGCTCCTATTGCTCAGTTCCTGTTATCGGTTTGCGTGAGCTGACTGACTGTTGTGTGCTTTTTTATTGGCTGTGTTACTGTTTCCGCATGGGAAGCGGCAGTTTCCTCATAGACGGGACACATTTTCCTACATGCGGCCTATTGTGTTCATGCGATTCAGAATCAGATGAGGTAGCGTTCGGCTCGCCGTCTTGTCTACATGATACATTATTTATTTTTCTGCCTTAGTTATAATAACTATTGCGAAACTGCGGTGGCTGTCTACCTCCTCTTCCTCTTCACCCGACTCGATCGCTGTAATTAGATCGTGAATTCTGAACTTCATACTTATCACACACACACACGTTCCCACTGTCATTATTTCGGTTGTTTACATGAGTGTTAGAGGACCTATTAACATTCTGCACCTGCTCCTCAACGGCAGCTACTCTTTCCACTCGTTCCAGATACTTAACGAACCTATCCATATTATCTCTAGGTGTGGAAATGATTATTTTCTGCCAGTACCAAGAAAGCTTACCTTTTAGTTCCATTCCCGGTTTCATGTTTTCTGTCAGATGTGACAGCCTACTTTCTAGAGGACTCCTCAACTGATTGACGACCTGGAGTAAGCCTTCTACCACTCCAAAATGCTCACGAAACATCGCTTTGTGGCCAGTATACAATAAAAATTCAGTTTTAAATTCTGAAAGTGTTTTAGATCCAATCATCACACCAGCTGATCATCGCGAAGCATCTGCTGATAAATGACTTCTTATGATACAACTTTTCTCACGTTCTGACCACGTCCTTAAAATCTGTGAATTTGTTTGTCTGGATCAAAATGTAAAACTGAGGATGTCCGATAAAAGCTGTGTCAATCGAAGCAACATGCTGTACTGTAGTATTAGAAGAACTACCGGAGTTCACTCTATTTTCTATGTCAGTGATACTAGTTCTTCTACTTGTAGTTGTACTGCCTCCACTCTATTTTCTATGTCAGTGATACTACTTCTTCTACTTGTAGTTGTACTGCCTCCACTCTATTTTCTATGTCAGTGATACTAGTTCTTCTACTTGTAGTTGTACTGCCTCCACTCTGTCACAGGTTTTATCGGCATCTTCACATAATTTCTCACAGATTTTACTTTCGTCATATTCTTCTGTCGGGAATTTACTTTATTAGTTACTTCTTCAAACTGATTGGAGCAAAGTCTGGATTCATTGCCTATTCTTTCTGACAACCTCTCTTCCATACGACTGTCTGCGGCACTGACGTCTTTACGAAATGCACCAATTTCGGTTTTGAAAATACTATGCAATTTAATTAGCTGTTGTCCTACTTTGACTTTCAAATCATAGTGGTTACAATAACTTTTATGATTTACCCTATTCAGTTTTGAGCTCAAAAATGGTTCGAATCGCTCTTAGAACTATGGGACTCAACTTATGAGGTCATCAGTCTCCTAGAACTTAGAACTACTTAAACCTAACTAACCTAAGGACATCACACACTGCCATGCCCGAGGAACGATTCGAACCTACGACCGTAGCGGTCGGGCGGTTCCAGACTGTAGTGCCTAGAACCGCTCGGCCACTCCAGCCGGCTTTTCAGCTCATTTCGTCCTTTGGCTCTTTATTGCTAGGTTCAAGCTCACTGCTTAACTGATTACTACTGGATTGCATCTTATTGTATAGTTCTATATGATGAAATTCAAGTTGATGAAATAGCAACCGCAACCGGTTTGGTACCGCTACCTTGACACTTGACATTTTATCTAGTTTTAATGGTGTTTCTATTATTCTTTTAATTCTACTTTTCCTATTTTGACGTAAACTTCAGTTACATCATCATCATCGTCAGAAACTGGTTTTGACTTCGCACTAACATTGAAATTTATCTCCAGTTCTGCTTTTGACAAATCATATTCAGATTTTTGAATCATACTTTGACAGAACAGTCCTCATTAATTTCAGTTTCTAATTTTTGAGGATTCGTATTCAGAGACTCGTTGCATCTTAACTTCCACATCATCCTTATCAGTAGATTCCATTTTTAATAGCCTGTTAGATGCAATTAACAAAAACACCTAATATTTTTGCCCTTGACGAGCGATGACGGCACGAAGTGCCAGCAAACGTGATGCTGCGCATTGCCACGTAATGCAGGCAGCAGCAGCAGCTATGGCGGTGAGGATGTCGATGGGTGTCACCTACTTCAGTAGCTCGAGGGACACCTGGCCTCCGGTCACCGCACGATACAGCTTGATGTTAAGTTGCAGGTCCGCGCACTTTCGCGATGATGCACTGTCTTCTTCTAACCTAAACGCCAGTCGTAGCTGTGATGTAGTGTCACCTTCTAACCTCTTTCCGTCACGTTCAAGGTTACTGAGAGACACATTCACAACTTATCTTAAATTAAATTTTCCGTGAGACATTTGAGTCTCTAATTTATCTACGATAACGTTGGAAGCTGAGGGAGTGAATTAAACTTTGACTTGAATCCGGGTCTTCTCGATTAGTAAGTAGACATGCTGACGATTACACCACCACACCATTACGTTCAACATTGCTGCATGAACTACTGAAGTCAAACACCCTTCCAAAAACAAACTCCATTTCACGTCTTCAGCTTCCAACGTTATTCACCGTTTAGTCTCCAAACTCACGAGCAACATTGTTCTCAGACTGCTTTCAGCATATTTCACTCCAGTATCTGGTTAGCGCCTACCGAGTTTCATTTTCACGGCTGATGCATCATATGTAGGGAGGCGGGTAATAACCAAATGGTCCTCACTTCGCTATGTCGTCATGAAAAGACTCTTAATTGTCTGTCCGTGCTTTCCACCTATCTTCGTAGTCTACAAGAGCCTGAAATCTATTTTTTATGGTCACTGTGGTGTGCGTACTGTAAGACCTTCGGTACACACACCATCAGATTATTTGACTTGTCGCTCTAACGAAGTAGGCGAGTGTCAGCAATATGTCTCGTGGTCTTATCGTGGCGTGTTTATCTTCTGCCGTTAGGTCAAACGATGGAAATTCCACTTGCACGCTTAGAGTAGAAGATTGACGGTGACCAATTTTAAAGAGAACTTGATTAATTTTCACACACATTTATTAAAGTAATAAAAAGCATAGACATTACATAACTTGATTCTTGATGCTGTTTACAATTGACAGTCTGAAGTTCCTTTGGTCTTGGTAAGTTAATCTTATTCTCACATATCTCTGATACTTGACTAAGTGTCTATACATTTATCTTCATGGCTATGTACAGGAATATGGTAATCTTATTAGGCGCAGACTGAAACTTGACTATAGACTGGTACAGACTAATGCAGACTCGTCCAGACAAATGCACTGCCTAATCGAAGGCCTGTACACTCGTTATAATACCTCCGCGAGGAGAAAAGATTCTACGTTAGCAGCAATCTCATTGGCTGCATTACATATTATTACGCGGATCGGCGGAAGCAGAATTTGGTCCGTCTCTAAGGCACCACCATCTCGTAGTTCAGAGATGGACGAGCGCTGCGCCTGCGCTGTTGCGCTTAGCGGGGAGCGCTCTAGTGGGAAAGTTCAGTACATGCTGATTACACGGAACTATGTACACAACAGTCAGCTAGAAAGCGATGGAGAACATATTGAGCATAATTTCCAGTTTACAAGGCACATTACTCTTTGTGAACATTGAGAGAAAATGTTTCTACATCCTATTACTCGACCGCATTTAAACTTCGTCGGATAGAATTTTTAGAATTGATATAGTCTGAAAAATCTCTCTCTCTCTCTCTCTCTCTCTCTCTCTCTCTCTCTCTCACACACACACACACACACACACACACACACACACACACACACACACACATACACACACAAGATATGAGTCTTAGTATCGTAACTAATATCCACATCGGAAAGAGCCTTATCAATAGTTCAAAGGCGACCACTGGGAAATTCCAGGTAAAATCGTCTATCGCCCTGGCTTCTAATCACCAAAAGTTATTTGCTCGCCTTAAACATGGAAAATAATCTCACCACTTGCCAAGAGGTTTTGTCAGCATAACAGGTGGCACACATACAGTTACTCTCATGGAACATAAGCGATCCAGGGTAGTGTACAGTCCTCACGAGTACACTTTCTATTTCTGCAGAAAACGCATTCAAGTCTGCAAAAATGATTCTAGTGGCTCTGAGCAGTATGGGACTTACCTTCTGAGGTCATCAGTCCCCTAGAACTGAGAACTACTTAAACCTAACTAACCTAAGTACGTCACACGTCAACGCCCGAAGCAGGATTCGAACCTGCGACTGGAGCGGTCGCGCGGTTCCACACTGTAGCGCCTAGAGCCGCTCGGCCACTGCGGCCGGCTACAAGTCTGCCCAGCCTTGACGTTATACAAGGCACAACAGAAGCAGCCGTATGACTGGTGTGGACAGTTTTATATTTTGACCCACCACTGCCTCTCTGGCTGTATTGGTACAGGGGCGCAGTGTACTGCCATACTGCGGTCAACCGTCCTAGGTGCAAGGAGCAGTATCTAAATGGGATGCATTAATAAATAGCTCTTTCGTTTAACAATTTACAACCATCTGAATTTTTTATGTAAATAGACTCAAGTTTGCTTTTGTTACAAAAATCTTTTAGCTCAGCTGCATTTGAACTTTGCCTCCTAGAGGTTTTAGAATGGAACCGACAATAGAACATGACCTTTGAGCTGCCTCTTTAATATTATAGTAACCATGGCTATCTACAATACAGTCTTGAAACTTGGTATAGCTTTATTATTTCATGAATGTAATCGAATCGTAACTTTCTACTACAAATACAAATTATACTCAATGCACCATGAATAAGGACGTTCACGTTCGAAATTTGGATTTTAATAAGTAACTGGAAAACTAATGGATGTATCTTCTTGTTATCACACATTTAATATTTTTCCATGAAAGTGAGGCTATACAAGAATTTTCTGCTTTCTGGTCTAATATTTAGTGACTTCAGCTTTCCGTAAAACGTTGATTTTAACCGAAATATTTTTCAGATCAAGTTGACACATGTAACTTTTAACTGTGACGTACATATGCAACTTTGACGAATTTTTAGCTTTATAGCTTTATTGTTCCGCCCCACTCATTTTTTAGAGCATCGTATATTTCGCCTAATATTTTCATTTGATCATTCTGAGACTTTACAATTGTAGACATTAACATACTTAAGGGAGAATATTGATGAAATTGACCAAAAATGTCAATTTTCCATTTATTTTTTATTTGTTAATACAACTCATGGAAAATAAGTTCCCAAAGTTACAATGTTGAAATCGCATCCGAAGTGCTTGAAAATTAATTAAAAGTGTGACGCGGCCGCCCTGCCATGCCCACGTTTTGAAGCAGAACTTCAGTACAAGCTGAGTGAACAACGATTGTGCGTATTACTTTCAACCAAGGCCATGGTATATACTCTTTGGTTTTATAGATCATCTTTGGTGATCCCTCACTTCTCAAAAAGTGTCTTCATGGTAAAACCAAAAATCCAAATTAGTCTCTAAATTCACTCATATGGAAATGATGCCCTGAAAACACATTTGCATCTGCTGCAGTTGTCAGAAATGCAACTTACTATGCATTTATTGTATTTAATGATGGGAACGCCGGGAGGATGAATCTATTAGAAAGAATGGGCTTGAAGATAGGAAATTTTACTCAAGACATGCTGAGAAAAACATTTACAGTGCGTCTCTCGAACTGAAAAATCAGTTCAAGACCTGGTAAAGGAAATAAGAAACACAACAAGAAACCAGAAGAGAAGCCTTGAAGGGAAAGACGACCCAGAGTACAAATGTGGTGTCTTCTGAAGAAGTGACATAAGGAAAAATGTTAGGTTGACCTTTAAATTGCGTTTCCTGAAATTTTGACTTTTATAGTTCATGCACCTTTTCCTCACATTCTATTATTGCTAGAATTACAAAAATTTTGTACACATATTTTTCTAAACCTAATAAACGTTGTTTCAAGAGCAAATTTTGGAATTCTGAATGCAAGCTGAGATATGGGGCAAAGTGCTTGGAATTTTGCATGAATTTAAAATTGTACTTGTGGAATTATAATTAAAAAACTATGAAAATTCTCCTATTTGACCTATTCCAAAAACCTCAAGAGAGAAGCTTACAACATATACAGAGATGAAACTGAAATTTTTTTGTAGAAATCTCTTAAATACTTTTTGAGAAAAAGGAACACACATTATTTTTTGAAAATAAAACTTCAAATTTTATTTTAAAATGTTGAAAATATATAATCACAGGATTCTATACGTAAATGCGTTACTTTCATGTAAATTGTGGTACAGAATTTCATTGCCATATCTCCAAAACTGTGGATTTGGTGCATTTTTTAAATAGTGTGTGTTTTTCATCAACGTCCTCCCATAAGGATACACTGGTGACGTTTGGAAAATTTATTTTAATTTTTAATTTCGCCCATAAATTATGGTACACTCCTTTTTGAGAAAAAGGAACACACATTATTTTTTGAAAATAAAACTTCAAATTTTATTTTAGAATGTTGAATATATATAATCACAGGATTCTATACGTAAATGCGTTACTTTCATGTAAAGTGTGGTACAAAATTTCATTGCCATCAAAAACTGTGGATTTGGTGCATTTTTTAAATAGTGTGTGTTTTTCATCAACGTCCTCCCATAAGGATACTCTGGTGACGTTTGGAAAATTTATTTTAATTTTTAATTTCGCCCGTAAATTATGGTACACTCCTTTGTATGTTAAGCACATGACGTGGCCCTGGTAGCAGTGAACTGCGGTGTAACTCGGCACACCCACTCGCCTCTATACCTCGTACATTGGTGCAGAACTTGCTTCGCCTGAGGTATATTAAGGCTTTGTGATTAAATAATTCTTCAAACTCGAAATAATAATATATTTTCTTTGTATTTTTTATTTCACTGTTTTCATATCTCTTAGGTTAATGTTGTTGACAAAGATTTCGGAATTTTTTCGTCATATCTTCAGTCATATTTCCTGATCATGAGCTAAGCTCGAGAACCGACCGGATAATAATATCGTCTAAACGCAACAAAGCAATGTTTCTTTGGATATAAGGCATCACCTCCGTCTGCTGCTCCTCTTTTGTAGGAGTGAGTGTATTCCGTGAGCACTTCGTAGAGGATATCGTAGCCCTGACATGCGATACCAAGACATTGAGATCGCATACGTGGCAGAGAGGCCGTCTGCGGACTGAGGATAAAGTCGCGGCCCTAGCAAATGTGCACGCCCATGTCAGCACGAGAACCGTCTTCGGGTTCTCTTGGTATACGATCGCTCTGGGGAACCTCGGCTGAAAACATGGTTTCTCCATACAGCAACCTGTTATACTGGAAACTTCGGAACAACACATCTGAAAACTGAAATGAACCGGGTGGCATTTGGGGGATTTGAGTATTCCTGAGCAATACTCTACATCTTCTCTTGTCCTTCTTTGACACATATGTTACGTCGGGTAGTTACTGAACGCTTTCCGATTTATTGAATCCCGTGCCTCTTCCTCAGTTTGTTGGTAAATCCGACACTTTTTAATGTATGTAGTATTCCAAGTCTGCCACTATCTCTCTTTCTTCGATGACTTCATTGCCGATGAGTTCTTCGCAATATATGTCCGACCAAAGAAGTCTCCCTCAGTACTAATGTTTGCATTAGTCTTCTTTCCTATTCTTTTCTTATTAATTCTACTGTCATCATTATTCCGTCAATAAATTTCGTTTTAAATGTTATTTCCATAACCAATTTTCTATACTAGACAAGTAAATTTCTCTGTTTTTGTGTCCATTATTCGCTGCTATATAATACATAGTCCAAAAAAATACTCTACGAATCTCTTCCTCAGATCCATTGAACTTTTTTTCTCCAGAAACTTGTCCACCTAAATAATGTAACTAATACATCAAATACGTCACTCTGTTAGAAATCAACGTATGTTAACAAGTTACTACTTGAATTGATCAACCCGAGTGTGCCTAATGACAAATATCACATTTAGTGGATTTAATTAGTAGTGAACTGGAATGTATGCTACAGAATTGTATTTAGTTCTACATCCCCATAAAATAAAGGTTGTATAAATTTTAATCGATTATAGATTACTCCACAACCACCACCACCACTACCACAGGATGTCATATTTTATCAATTCAACTTTTGGAATTCCTGTTTATCTGTGTAACGAATAGTTTCAGTGATCGTATAAGTATATTTACTTCGGTCGCAAGCTGTATATTATGATAGCGGCTACGCGTATTTTGCCCCTGTGTGGCGATGTCAAAGAATTAGTTTATTTTTAGAGCAACAGATGTCGCGGCGGCTGATATACACACGAAGAGCACTGGCGGTGGCTCTTTGAAATATGCCGATACTCCCTGCAGGACAACAGGCGGCCTTTTACGCTTGCTAATTACGAATGTATTAAACTGTTTGCAATGAATTTTTTGGCTTAGAGACAGGAGTTACGTACAGTCCATACACTGCACAGCGCATATGTTGATAAACCGCCTACACACGCGGGAATTTCTGATGATTTCTAAGAGAGCTTTATCTGCATATTTCGTTCAAACATCATAAAGTATTTATCACAGCCGTTAGAAGGCATGGAAATCAGCTTATAGTTTCTTAACGTTCTGAGGATGCAAAACCAACCGAAGAAGCTACTGCATCAAGACAAAGAAACAACAGTACCTGTGAATATTCGAAATTATTTAGACAATTGACAACAAAACGATTGCTCTAATGAGTGTGGCGAATATGTGAGACTAGAGACGTACCATCGTTCATTAGAAAGAATATCAATCGCACAGTTCTTAAATGTAGTAACGGCATATAAATGCGAGCTACACATAATGCATCTAAATTATTTACCGGAATAATACACATAAAAAACTGAAAACAAAATAGTGTTATACAACTATCAGTTAGACTTTAGCAATGCTAAAGTAAGGTGTAGCTCTAACGTTACTAATGATAATGTAGACAAGACTTAAGTTAGAAACACTTTGATAGAATTTACCAACCCAAAATTAGCGTTCGATTGTATCAAGTTGTGCTAGATGTTTGAAATCTTCAGAAAAGTAGAAACAACTGAAACTTCACCTTTGTCTGTAAAGAATGACAGTGCTGGAAAAACCCTTGCGTTATTTGATTTTCAAACAGCTGAGCAAAACTGAACGAACTCAGACAGTTCTCTCTTTACTTATTCTGATCATCACTAAACTGACACACAATATTTTTAAACGCAACGTAATCTTACTTTCAATAATCCCTACAAAAGAATGGCCCTTACTAACACTAACCTATACCTTTCATGAGTCACTTACCCCACAAAAATCTTCGTTACTCGAGCTACTGCCATACAGCTAGCGCCAATACTGCCAGCTAAATAAAAGATTCTAACTACTGAAGGCACTAACTACTGATAGGCGTAGTTAACAAATGAAAGAATTTGACAGAGAACAAATAATGTATTTACCTTAATAGTGTTCAAAAGTCATATATATATATATATATATATATATATATATATATATATATATATATATATATATATATATCAGTTCATGACGTCCAGTCTTACAAATTTCCTTTTTCTGACGTACACATTTCCAGGTTATCCTTTCGTAGTAACCTCTCAAAACTCTGGCATCTGTCTCCCCACATCCACCACTACTGTCGGCTCACCTCCAACTGCCCAACGCTAAACTAGCGAATATTCCAACCATGAGTCCAACCAGCCACAGATTGCACATAGCGCCGATTTTAATACAGAGCGAGACGTGGCGTCGCCAACATAAGAACCTAAACAGCCTACTTACACAACGAGTAAAGGAGGATGGGCGAAGTACACTACGAAGTAACACAAGAAAAATAAGAATGGAAGAGAAAGAGATAAACGTTCGGATTTAACAGGGAAGCAAGTAAGAATAAACCCTTCATATTTATTTTTCAGTCTCTATATCCTAGGACATAATAGAAAGATTGAGGTTAGCTCCTGAAAAAGTGAGGAATAAGTGCTCGACCTGTTGAATAGAATCAAATGAAAATATGGCTGAAGATTAAACCAGATGAAGGCAACAGTGTTCATGAGGAGCAGAAATGAGGTTAATGAAAGACTTATAAAAACAGGGGTCCACGCATTAGACAAATGGGAGGAATTCTTCCACTTTTAAAGCAAAATTAGCAAATGGGTGACAAAGCATGAAGCGTGTTAGAAACAGATAAGCACTTGAAAAGACTGAATTTCTCGCCAAAAGGAGTATAGTGATGTGACAAATAGGCGTTAAATTGTGAAAGAGGTTCCTGAGAATCTGTGTCTGGAGCACTACGTTGTACGGAAAGCAAGAGTGGACTGTAGGAAAGACCGAATAGAATAGATGTGGTGTAGCAGAGGGTTGCTGCAGATAAAGTGGGCTGGCAGGAAAGGAAGTGAGATTCTCTGTAGAATCGGAGAAGAAAGAAAGATATGGATGAAACTAAACTAAAAAGTGACACGACGATAGAACATGTGTTAAGAGATCAGTGAATAGCTCCCATATTACTAGAGGGAACCAGGCTGATTCAAAATTGTTGTGGAAAATACAGTTTCTTACACAGGGTGATTCAGCTGCTCGTACCACTGGGTTTCATGCAAACCACAGTGCTTTCTAGTACCATGGGCAAGATTTTCATATTCTCTCACATGCTACATGCTAACTATTACTCCTGTAGAAGAAATGAACAGGACCTTTTTGTAGGAAATTTAATGTAGGTAAATTTTATACTGGGGTGTGTTTCCGCTGGAGACCGTAGTTTTCCAGTTATTCAAGAAAAACATACAAAAATGACCTTCAAACGCGTCTTTTTCTTTAATAATTCCAAAACCGTTACCTGCTTTGAAAGCATATCCTAGCACAATATTTCCTACATTAAATTTCCCACAAAAAGATCCTGTGTATTTTTTGTTTAGAACTAAAAGTTTGGGCGTAGTTAGCAACACAACATTAATATCCAGCGCATGGTGTTTGAAAGCATTGCGTTCAGCATAAAATCCAGTGGTAGCGATAGCTGGATCACCTTGGACAGACAATGAGTTATTAATGACGTTCGCTGTAAGATAAAAAAAAAGAAAAAAAGAAAGAAAGAAAAACTCAACACAGGAAAACACTTTAGAAAACAAAATGTGGTATAAAAGTTTGGAAGAAGAAACGCAAGCTTACTTTAGCAAATTCCGTAGTGTTAATTTTGGGACTTACGACCACAAAAAAAATCGATTAACTTTGTTATCCTACAGTCGTCGAGTGAAAGTAAAATTCATACGAACACTGTCACAAAAATGAACGTACTGTATAATTTGAGAAAGAAACCATCTTAAGCGTCGGAGATATATTTTTTAAAGTAAATTTTCTCGTTACGGTAAGGGGCCACGGAAGTACCGTGCAGGAACGTTCATCTTCCAGCAGTCACAACACACATTTTCACGTCAACTGACTCAACACGAGGCCGCTAGCATCGAATAACAACTGTCCGTGTGGAATCCACGCTGTCTATTGATTTTGTGTGTACTGTCGTTACCTTGGTAGTGTACGAGGTGGGCTGAGTTGATAGTTCCCGAGGGTGCATGTACGTATGTGCCGCGGTAAGAAAAAGAAAGACACGTGCAAATAATTAGACTGTGGCTCTTAGTATCGATCACCTATTCGCCCTTCATAACGGCACATCCCAACACCGTTCAACCTGCACGAAACCGCCAGTAAAATTTTGTCGTCTGTGGGATGCCCACTGTTCCTTTAATCATCACAATTACTGGGAACGGAAGAGGACCTGCAGTCTTCGGGGGAGGATAGCAGTGATCTGCGATATTTGCGAAAGTTCGTGTGCGGTATGTGAACGTAAGACTAACGCAGAGCTAGTGCAAGTCTGCTGCAGACAACACTTTTCCGTTGAAGACCTTTACTTAGGCGATGCAGTGGAGCGAAACCGAGTACTGAAAATAGGCCTGTTAAAGGAATTAGTTTTGCTTGGCGTGCAGAGTAAACGGCAATGGTGACAAAATTTTAATAACTGAGATGAGTCGTTAATCAGCTATGACGGACAAATAGAAAGGTATGGATTTATAGACCTAGAGGAATTACACGCAGAAATTCGGGAATTAAAACCAGCTGTAGAAGACTGGAGGGAGAAGGGTGAAGTAGATGGCATTCCTTGGAGTACAACCACCACAATTGCAACAGGCTCAACGATACTGAAGAAACTTTCATTGATCCCTACAGCTCTGGTTTTTCTCGTAAGATCAGAGGTGGATGCTCACTTGCTTTTTTAGTAGACTGGAAATTATAGTAACGTCGGGATACTGGAGTGACTCGAAGAAAGTAACTGTGGCAAATCTGCGAACAAAGACGATTCAGTCGATTTCGTCACGTATGATACCGCTTCCAGTCGTGAATTTCAACCGTTAATTTTTCAACGATACAAGAGCAAAAATGCTTCTAAAGTGTTTCAGTAAGCCGTTCCGTAGCGTGCGTACTTTGGACGGAGAATCCATCAAGAATTTTCAGACAGCTGTAGGAAAATCAGTGTCAACACATATGAACTCAGTAATAAAACTTTGTACAATCAGATAATACTGTTTTAGGATTTTAGATACGTTTTTGAGCGGGCTAAAGGCTGAAATTGGCTGCACAGGAAGATGAGCACACTGCGAGACATTTGAAGAAGCAATACAAATGCCAATTCGATATGTTGAATAGATGCAGAGACCGGACAAAATGCAGCTCCCCATAACACAACGATCGCTTCTGGAACGGAAGAGCACATACACAGAGGTGACAAAAGATTTGGGGCAGATATATGCACATATAGAGAGGGCGGTAGTATCGCGAACACAAGATATAAAAGGGCAGTGCATTGGTGATTCATGTGAAAAGGTTTACGCCGTGATTATGGCAGCACGAAGGGGTTTAATAGGCTTCGGAATAGTAGTTGGAGCTAGACGCATCGGACATTCCATCTCGGATTTCATTAGAGAATTCAGTATCCCGAAATCCACAGAGTCAATATTGTACCGAGAATACAAAATTTTAGGCATTACCTCTCACCACGGACAACGCAATGGGCGACGGCTTTCACTTAACGACCGAGAGCAGCGGCGTTTGCGTAGAGTTGTCATGGCAACAGACAAGCAGATCTGCGTGAAATAACCCCAGAAATCAATATAGGACGTACAACGTATGTATCCGTTAGGTAAATGGGGAGAAATTTGGGTTTAATGGGCTACGACAGCAGACAACCAACGCTGCTAGTGCCTTTGCTAACAGCACCATGTAGCCTCCAGCGCCTCTTCTGGGCTCCTGACGATGTCGATTGGACCCCAGAGGACTGGAAAACGAGGTTTCAGTTAGTAAGAGCTCATGCTAGGATTCGAGTGTGGCGCAGACCCCCACTAGGGTTTGGACCCAGGCTGTCAATAAGGCACTGCGCAGGCTGGTGGTGGCTCCATAATGGTGAGGGCTGTGTTTACATGGGATGGACTGCGACCTCGGTATGTTCCACTACTTGGTGACCATTTGTAGCCATTTATGGACTTCCTGTTCCCGAATAACGATGGAATCTTTACAGATGACCATACACAACGTCCCTGGGCCACAAAACATTCTGGACAAATCGAGCGAATGATTTGACCACCCAGATTGCCCGATATGAATCCCATCGAACATTTATGGGGTGTAATCTGGAGGTTAGTGGAGCAAACTCCTGTACCGACAACACTGTCACTGCTGTGGACGACTGAAGAGGCTTTAGAAGCTCAAAATCCAACTTCCGACGTTTGAGCCCATGCCACATTGAGTTGCTGCTCTAAGCCGGGCAAGAAGGCTGTAATATTACATGAATGTGTCCCATATTGTCAGATCTACTTTGCCTCAAATGAGTGTAGGGGAGTCGAAACAAGTAGTACCCATGACGTCATATCAATATGTAATTAATTTCTAAATTTTATTGGTTACTTACAAAGTAAATAATCCAATTATGTACCACATTTAATAAGTAATGAGTTTTAATGAGATAGATATAAATATATTTAGACATAGCAAATCACCTTGTTGCATTATGCATGAAATATTTTCTCTTTGTAAGAACAAAAACTTCCGTGTTGCTGGAGTGCGCGATCAAGTAGTCGTGTAGTGCTGATCTGCTGTAACTTTAATGAATGGGCCTAGAATTGTTAATTTACAACTCGGAGTTGATTTAAAAATTATTCTAGGTAACGACGGCCTGACTTTGGTACAAACAAATCGCGCATGAATTCTTAAATATCGGCGCGGAGTTTAAGATACGCGGCTGGGTATCGGGAGTTATCGTCGCGTTTAGGAGTCAGTGACATTACCCGAAATTTACGGACATTAGCTTGATAAAAACTATCAAAAATTTATATGAGTGGCGTAGTAATTGTCTTGGTGCTTAAAGCAAGCGAGAAGCGAATTACTGTTGGGATACGACAGATACTAATCATTGGATAGTCAGCTTGTTGATACGTTGCTTAGCAACTCATAAATGGACAGTGATAGAATTATTGAAACGATCTTTTAAGTATCAATGACCACTACACACACATTAGAAGCTAATTACTCCAACTGTGCGAGACTTCTGGATTGGATGAGTTTGATTTTTTATTTCAGCTAATTGGTATTAATAAACTTCTTTCGAGGTTGAAACTTCAACAATGATGTCGCGCTCATTCAGTTTAGTAGAACGATAGATAGTACTAGCTACGCTACTATCTATAGTTTTAAAAGAAAAGAGGGCACATACCTGTTTTTTTTTTCTTTTGAGAAATTTTCGTACTTCAGTCATCAGTCTTCTCAAACCAGAAGCACGAGTTACGCTCCGTCACAACACTACGATATCGTGAACTACAACACACATGTGCCCCCTTCTCACTAACTTTCTGAATTGGAAACCCTGAGATATAGCCGTGGTACGAAGAAGGAAGAAAGAAGAGGAGAGGTCAGCGATAAAAACGGAGCAAAGAGAGAAGGGGAGGTCACAAGGTGTTCCCATGACTTGTGCCACCCCAGTCTATTGTGAAACTATAAGGAGGATAGCCCCAGTTGAAAGTGGAGAGCATGGGGAGAAGTACGTTCAACGACAAAACGGACGGAAGCGGCTTCTCTACTTCCGCCCCCAAATACCAGCACTTACACTGATTACAGTTCCAAAGGTCTGCTCAAATATGGGTTTAGTTGTTTTTGGTGCAGTGGTTTATAATCAAGCAACAAATTTGGGAGCACGGAAGATGTATAACAAAAAGATAAATGGCAACTGGGTGCACAATTACAGAGAAGTTGTGGCTGACTTCGTCAGATCCAAAGATAAATACTTGGCACAAATACAAGTGATACACAGCACAAAACGACATTATGTAGGAATGTTTGGGTTAGATTTGGAGGCAGCTAACCAGGAAAGTAGCACAAAAATAAATCAGAATCGATCATAACAATGACGACTGCATTGGAAACTCTGAAGTTTAGACTCAAGGCAAAGTTAGCACTGTCGTGGTTATGAGCAACCAAGTAGGGACGTAGTTACGCACTTCCGAGTTGACGTGTGTTTCAATGAATGTGAAAGCTAACCCCTGAGAATAGTAAAAAGACCCTGTATCACAGTAGAGAGTCTAACCGTTTGAAATGTGGCGCTACAAATAACGTCGAAAATTAGGTGGAACGTTAAGATAAGGAATAGATTCTCCGCAGAATCTGCAAAGAAAGGAGCGTAGGGGAAACTCTGAAAAGAAGTAGGGACGGAATGATAGGATATCTGTTAAGGCATCATAAATTAACCCCTACAGTACTGGAGGGAGCTACAGGTCTTGCCCCTCGATAGATATTGGCATATAGCATCACCTGTCATTGTCGTTAAAGTAGAGGCGGGTGGGGAATTTCGTACTGTGTTAGCATTGATGAAATGAGTAATGCAGAAGCAGAGCCACCCTGAGAAACTATTGCAACAGTGTCGAACGTTGATCAGCAAGACGTCACTGAAGTACCTACCAAGGTGCAACACGTGTAGGTAATAAATGATTGTCCACTAAGTGACAGAGTGAATAAAAGGAATGACGAATCAATCAAAGCAACAGCTAAATTACTTTTAAAAAAAATTATGTGTCTGTTTAATCAGTGTCGGTCTTCTGACGTTTGATGCGGTCCGCCACGAATTCCTCTCCCCGTGCCAATCTCTTCACCTCAGGGTACCTCTTGCAGCCTAGATCCTCAATTACTTGCTGGATACTTTTGTCCTCTGCAGCTCCCTCCAGTACAGTAGCGGTTAATCGCTGATACCTTAACAGATATGCTATCATCCCGCCCCTTCTTCTTGTCAGCGTTTCCCATAGGTTCCTTTCTCTGCAGAATCTCCCCATTCCTTATCTTACCGGTCCACCTAATTTTCAACGTTCTTTTGTAGCATCACATCTCAAACCGTTAGTCTCTCTACTGTTCCGAATTTCTAATCGTGCAATCTCAGAAATCTCTTCCCCACAATGAGGCCTACGTTTGATACCAGTGGGCAGCTTTTGGACAGGAATGCACTCTTTGCCTGTGCTATTCTGCTTTTTATGTCCTCCTAGCTTCGTCCGTCATGGACAGCTTCGCTTCCACGGTAATATTATCGCTTAACTTCTTTTACTTTGTGATCGCCAATTTTGATGTTAAGTTTCTCACTATTTTCATTTATGCTGCAAGTTTTGTCTTTTCCTTGTTTGCGCAATCTATAAAGGGTGGTCCATTGATCGTGACCGGGCCAAATATCTCACTAAAAAAGCGTCAAACAAAATAATTACAAAGAACGAAACTTCTCTAGCTTGAAGGGGGAAACCAGATGGCGCTATGGTTGGCCCGCTAGATGGCGCTGCCATAGGTCAAACGGATATCAACTGCGTTTTTTTAAATAGGAACCCCCATTTTATTACATATTCTTGTAGTACGTACAGAAGTATGAATGTTTTAATTGGACCACTTGTTTCGCTTTGTGATAGATGGCGCTGTAATAGTCCCAAACATATGGCTCACAATTTTAGACGAACACTTGATAACAGGTAGGTTTTTTGATTTTAAACACAGAACGTAGGCACGTGTAAACATTTTATTTCGGTTGTTCCAATGTGATACATGTACCTTTGTGAACATATCATTTCTGAGAACGCATGCTGTTACTGCGTGATTACCTGTAAATACCACATCAATGCAATAAATGCTCATAATGATGTCCTTCAACCTCAATCCATTTGGCAATACGTGTAAAGACATTCCTCTCAACAGCGAGTAGTTCGCCTTCCGTAATGTTCGCAAGTGCATTCACAATGCGCTGACGCATGTTGTCAGGGTTTGTCGGTGGATCACGATAGCAAATATCCTTCAACGTTCTCCACAGAAAGAAATCCGGGGACGTCACACACGGTGAACGTGCGGGCCATGGTATGGTGCTTCAACGACCAATCCACCTGTCATGAAATATACTATTCAATACCGCTTCAACCGCACGCGAGCTGTGCCAGACATCCATCATGTTGGAAGTACATCGTCATTATGTCATGCAGTGAAACATCTTGTAGTAACATCGGGAGAGCATTACGCAGGAAATCAGCATCCATTGCACCATTTAGATTACCATCGATAAAATGGGGCCCAACTATCCTCCCTCCTATAATGCCGCACCACACATTAAGCCGTCAAGGTCGCTGATTTTCCACTTCTCAGAGCCATCGTGGATTTTCTGTTGCCCAATAGTGCGTATTATGCCGGTTTACGTTACCGCTGTTGGTGAATGACGCTCCGTCGCTAAACAGAACGCGTGTAAAAATTTGTCATCGTCCCGTAATTTCTCTTGTGCCGAGCAGCAGAACTGTACACCACTTTCAAAGTCATCGCCATGCAATTCCTGGTGCATAGAAATATGGTACGGGTGCAACCGATGTTGATGTAGCTTTCTCAACGCCGACGTTTTTGAGATTCCCGATTCTCGCGCAATTTGTCTGCTACTGATGCGCGGATTAGATGCGACAGCAGCTAAAACACCTACTTGGGCATCATCATTTATTGCAGGTCGTGGTTGACGTTTCACATGTGGCTGAACACTTGCTGTTTCCATAAATAACGTAACAATCCGGCGAACGGTCCGGACACTTGGATGATGTCGTCCAGGATACCGAGCAGCATACATAGCACACGCCCGTTGGGCATTTTGATCACAATAGCCATACATCAACACGATATCGACCTTTTCCGCAATTGGTAAACGGTCCATTTCAACACGAGTAGTGTGTCACGAAGTAAATACCATCCGCACTGACGGAATGTTCCGTGATACCACGTACTTATGCGTTTGTGACTATTACAGCGCCATTTACCACAAAGCGAAAAAAGTGGTGCACCTGAAACATTCATATTTCCTTACGTACTACACGAAAACGTAATGAAAAATGATGGTTCCTATTTAGAAAAACGCAGTTGATATCCGTTTGACCTATGGCAGCGCCATCTAACTGGCCAACCATAGCGCTATCTGGTTTCCCCCTTCAAGCTAGACGAGTTTCTTTCTTTGTAGTTCTTTCGTTTGATGCTTTTGTCGTGAGATATTTGGCCCGGTCACTATCAATGGACTAACCTGTATATTGTGCTTATTAGACATTGAAGAACTTGTGTAAATGTTCTTCTTTTTCACTGAAGATAGCAATGTCATCAGCGGATATTGTCATTGATATCTTATCACCCTGAAGTTTCATCCCATTCTTGAAACTTTCCTTAATGGCCGTCATTGTTTCTTCGATGTGTTGATTGAACACTAAGGTTTAAAGATTATATCATTGTCCAACATGCTTTTAAATTCGAACACTTCTTTCTTGAACTTCCCTCTTATTGTTCTCTCTTGGTTCTTGTACATATTGTATGTTACCCGTCTTTCCTTCAGTAGTGGAAATTAGTATAAAGGCATTGTCGATTGGAATAGTTGTGTACAGTCTACATGCATTGTTATGAGATTCAATATAACGACAAATGCAGTCAGAGGTATTGCATTTTATGCCAGTAGTACATTATATAACATGACGTCAACAATGCAGGTGGTAGAGGGTCGAACTCGGTATAAAGGTAGTCGGCTCCTTGTGGTGTTAGATGTGCGTCTGTGCCGTTATTGCAGACAGCAAAACAGACAGTGCGTGTTGTGTACATGTACCTCTATTGTGACAATGCCACGTTGAAAAAAATTATCAGATGATGAGAAACGGAAACATAAATGACCTGGTCGATGACATCGGAAGTTCACTGAGGCTTTTTGCACACGGTGCTGTGGTGTATCGAGAGGTTGCAATAATGGAAAATTGTAGTGAAATGCAGGAGGATCTGCAGCGAATTGACGCATGGTGCAGGGAATGGCAATTGAATCTCAATGTAGACAAGTGTAATGTGCTGCGAATACAAAGAAAGATAGATCCCTTATCATTTAGCTACAAAATAGCGGGTCAGCAGCTGGAAGCAGTTAATTCCATAAATTATCTGGGAGTACGCATTAGGAGTGATTTAAAATGGAATGATCATATAAAGTTGATCGTCGGTAAAGCAGATGTCAGACTGAGATTCATTGGAAGAATCCTAAGGAAATGCAATCCGACAACAAAGGAAGTAGGTTACAGTACGCTCGTTCGCCCACTGCTTGAATACTGCTCAGCAGTGTGGGATGCGTGCCAGATAGGGTTGATAGAAGAGATAGAGAAGATCCAACGGAGAGCAGCGCGCTTCGTTACAGGATCATTTACTAATCGCCAAAGCGTTACGGAGATGATAGATAAACTCCAGTGGAAGACTCTGCAGGAGAGACGCTCAGTAGCTCGGTACGGGCTTTTGTTAAAATTTCGATAACATACCTCCACCGAAGAGTCGAGCAGTATATTGCTCCGTCCTACGTATATCTCGCGAAGAGACCATGAGGATAAAATCAGAGAGATTAGAGCCCACACAGAAGCATACCGACAGTCCTTCTTTCCACGAACAATACGAGACTGGAATAGAAGGGAGAACCGATAGAGGTACTCAGGGTACCCTCCGCCACACACCGTCAGGTGGCTTGCGGAGTATGGATGTAGATGTAGATGTAGATGTCGGTATTGACAAGGAAATGTGGCTCTCTAATCAACAAATCGCAAAGAAGTTGAATCGTGATTGGTAGTTTCGTTAGACTGGGGGCACGATATCGACAGAATGGAAAATATGGGCATGCAGTAAATTATCTGAGCCATCGAAACGGTTACTTTTTCGTAAAGCAAGAGTCATAAACTGTTGTTCTTGTCAACTTGTTGCTGATTTACAGTTGCCAGCAGCCGCCAGTGGTGTACGACAAATTTTGTCACATGACAAATATCTCACATTAAAGAAACCACTGCAGAAACTTGCCCTAACACACAAACATAAACAGATTGGATTGGAGTTTGCTGCAAAAGATATGTGATGGACTTCGGAATGGAATAAGGTGGTCTTCAGAGATGAGTACAAGTTAGTTGGGCAGAATGGATTACAATGTTATTGGCATGATCTGAGAGTAGCGCAGCAGTTAACAATAAGTAGAAATTTTGGAGATGAAGCATCATGATTTGGGAAGCATTCAGGGGTAAAGATAAATCACACATTGCTTGGTCGAACACTACGATGAATTCCAAAATATACACTGAGGTGCTAAAGAAGGCATTGATTAGAATGTATGAGGAGCTAGGGACCGAAAGTCTAATGTTTCAACAAGATAATGAATCTGTGCTTGTTACTACTACAACCAAAAAGTTGTTTGAACATAAAAATATCGATGTCTTGCTCCGGCGTGCACGTAGCTCGGAATTGGACTGCTTGGAAAATCTACGGTGAGCACTTGCAAAGCATGTTTATCGCAAGGGAAGGCAAGATGAATCCGTATGAGAGCTGAAAAGAGCGATACAAGAAGATTGGGTGGATATTTCACTGCAAGAACCTCAAAACCTTCACAACATCGGTGCCGACGAGAATTTTGGAGACAAGCAGCAAGATCGGAGGTTGGACAAACTACTGACAATGCGATAACACAATAGGGCATTTACTGATTTCCCTCCAGGAAATGCTAATTCCTTATTTTGTTACTCTTGTTATAAAATAAAATATGTAATTCCATCATGATTATTTATGTCCTACATGTATATACTGTTTCAGCAATAAATTTGACACATGTATGCTTCAGATATTGTGCTTTTACCTTCGTGGGGACCCCGCCTTTATTCTGATTTCCACTTCTGCGTAGCTTACATGTATTTTTCTTGCACCATTTTAGTTTGTCAAGCGCTTTTTGTACGTCGACCCCTTGCTGTCTCGATTTTTCTTCAGTCTTGTTGCCGTTATGAAGCGCAAAGTCAGAGCTGCGTCTCTGGTGCCTTTATCTTTCCTAAACCAAAACGGTTCGACATCTAACGCATCCTCAATTTTCTTTCATTCTTCTCAGAAGCTTGGATGCGTGGGCTATTAAGCTGGCTGTGCGATAGTTCTGGCACTTGTCGGTTCTTGCTATTTTCTGATTTTTGTGGATGACATTTTTTCTAAAGTCTAATAGTACTTCGTAGTCTCATAGATTCTACACATCAACTTGAATAGATATTTCGTTACCACGTCCCAATCGCTTTGGAAATTACAACGGAGTGTTCTTCATCTCTTCTGCCTTATTTGCTCTAGAGTCTTCCACAGTCTTTTTCAATTATGACTCTAATACTGGGTCCCCTGTGTCCTTCGTGTCGACTCCAATTTCTTTTTCTGTGACGTCATAGAACAGGTCCTCCAGCTCATACAGGTCTGCAGTGTAGTCTTTACACCGTTCGCTCTCTCCTCTGGGTTTAACAGTGGAATTTCCATTACACTTTTACTGTTACGACCTAGCAGTTAATTTCACCGAAGGTTGTTTTGACTATTCTATAAACAGAGTCAGTCCTCCCAAATATTATTTCTTTTTAGATTTATTCAAATCTTTCCCGCGGCAATTTCGCCTTAGCTGCCCTGCACTTTCTATTTATTTCACTACTAGGGAATTTATGTTACTGCATCCCTGTCTTTCTTTGAACATTTTCGTACTTTCTTCTTCTGTCAGTGAGTAAAAATGTTTCACTGTTATCAAAGGTTTCTTCGCAGTCGCACTCGTTGTAGCTATTTTTGACTGTTCAGCATCTGCAACTGCCATTTTTACACAGGTCTACTCTTCATCTCTAGCAAATTGTGATCCGAGTCTATATCTGCTACTGGGTTGCCTTAGAGTCAATTATCCAATTTCGAGATCTCTGTCTGACCATGATGTAATCCAGCTGCAATCTTCCTGTGTCTCCAGGTATTTTCAAAGTGAACCTCCTCCTCTTATGTATCTTGATCAGAGTATCCGCTGTTCCAACTGAAATTTTTTTACACGACTCAATGAGTCTATCTCCTCTCTCGTTCATATTGCAAACTCCATATTCTCCGGTAACCCCCAGGTACTCTCTTAATTCAACACGGGATACATACGAGCGAACCAGTACCCATCACTCAACGACCATATGGAACCCCATATAGTCTACATCTACATCTACATGACTACTCTGCAATTCACATTTAAGTGCTTGGCAGAGGATTCATCGAACCACACTCATACTATCTCTCTACCACTCCACTCCCTAACAGCACGCGGGAAAAACGAACACCTAAACCTTTCTGTTCGAGCTCTGATTTCTCTTATTTTATTTTGATGATCATTCCTACCTATCATAGCGTGTAGGCTTTCACGGCCGGCATCGTCAGTAGTTAAAACTTCCGAGCTGAGAGGCCGTGGTCGAACAGTAGAACTTCTTCTCCCTGACGTTTCGTTGCCAGCTGCGGACAACATCTTCCGAGGCGAGTCTACGACTGGCTACCAAGCCGCGGAGGTCCTGTATATATAGAGCGGGTAGAGGGCACCACCACTCGTCACGTGATGTCAACAGTAAAACTATCTCTGACTGGCGTCATTACTCTCGATCGAAGGTAATCGATTGTCACATCTTTGATGCAAGGTTGATCGCCATATTTTATCTAACTTCAAACCTTCTTCTTTCTTGTTAAAATTATTGTGGTGTTTAAGAATCTCTATCGCCTCTCTATACATACGTGCATGATAATGAGATGTCTTAGCTAGCACGCTTGTCTCGCTAAATTTTATCTCATGGTCTCCGTCTTCGAAAACATGTTCTGCTACAGCTGACTTATCCGTGTGTCCCAATCGGCAGTTCCTCTTGTGTTCAGTCAGGCGAGTATTGATACTTCTTTTAGTTGTTCCAATGTAAACTTTCCCACAACTACACGGAATTTTGTAAACACCCGGAGTAGCTAAAGGGTGTCGTGCATCCTTCGCCGATCTTAAACATTCACTAATCTTCTTAGTTGGCCTGTAAATTGTTTCAATTCTAAACTTGGCTAGCACTTTTCCGATACGGTCCGTAATATTATGGTTGTAAGGAAGAAAAACTTTCCCTGCTGAAGGTTGTTGTTTTTGCATGTTTTCGGACATTTTCTTTCTAGGGTGGAGTGCACGATCTATCTCCTTATCAGTATATCCATTTTTCCGAAAAACTGTCCGCAAATGATTTAGTTCCTCTTGTAAATACGCTGGCTCACAAATTCTATTGGCCCTGTCCACCAGTGTTTTGATGACACCTCTCTTCTGCCTGGGATGATGATTTGAACTCTTATGAAGATAACGGTCGGTATGCGTATCTTTTCTGTATACTTTGTGACCAAGAGTACCATCTGCTCGTTTAATTACTGAAACGTCCAGAAAATTAATCTGTCCATTACTCTCTGTCTCCATGGTAAATTGAATTTTTGAATTAATGCTGTTCAAATGCTTCAGAAATTCGTTCAGTTGCTCTTCTCCGTGATTCCATATCACAAAAGTATCGTCCACATACCGATACCACTTCAAAGGACTTTTTCTGGCTGACTGAAGTGCCTGTTGCTCAAAAAATTCCATAAAAATATTAGCAGCGACTGGACTTAGGGGGCTGCCCATAGCCACTCCATCAATTTGTTCATAGAACTCATTATTATACTGGAAATAAGTCGTAGATAGGCAGTGCCGGAACAAGGCTAGTATATCAGTAGGAAATATGTCAGAAATGTAAGCCAGAGTTTCGTTCACCGGAACCATAGTAAACAAAGATACAACATCAAAGCTAACAAGGACATCACTGGGGCTTATAGTAATCCCCTTCAGTTTTTCGATGAAGTGCATGGAGTTCTTAATATGATGATCAGTCTTTCCGATAAACGGTTGTAGCAATGAGGCAAGATATCTAGCCAACTCTTGAGTAGGGGATCCTATAGCACTCAAAATCGGCCTAAGAGGGACATTTGGTTTATGTACCTTAGGTAACCCATATAATGCTTCCGTTTTACAAAGATCTTTTTTAATTGCTGCAGGAATAGAAGACTTTTTTATTAGTTGGTTAGTAGCTGTCAACACTTTTGTTGTAGGATCTTTGTTCAGCTTCCTGTAAATGGTAGGATCCAAAAGATCGTCGATCTTCCTGTGGTAATCCTCACTCTTCATCAACACTGTAGCGTTTCCCTTGTCAGCGGAAAGTACAATAATACTCCTGTCCTCATTAATCTCCCGTAATGCCTTCTTTTCTCCTTGGGACAAATTACTGCTAGGTGGCTTAGCTTTACGTAATATCCTTGCTGTCTCCATCCTAACTTCATCCGCAGTGTGTGATGGTAACAACCGAATCCCCGCCTCTATATTAACTACAACATCTTCCGTTGGAACCTTCCTTGGAGTAATTGCAAAGTTTCCTCCTTTCGAGAGAACAGAAATTTCATCCCTCGATAAATCTTTTCCGGACAAATTTACAACCGTTCGGGAGTTGTCTATTACCGGCGTTTCCTGTCTATTCCTCTGTAGATTATCAAACTTTTTTCTTCTGCCTATTAGAGGAAACTTCTGCAGTAGCCCATCCACCTTATTCCAGTCACAAACTTGCATCGTATTACTAATAAATAGATGTAGATTTAATAATTGACTGCACTCCACCCTAGAAAGAAAATGTCCGAAAACATGCAAAAACAACAACCTTCAGCAGGGAAAGTTTTTCTTCCTTACAACCATAATATTACGGACCGTATCGGAAAAGTGCTAGCCAAGTTTAGAATTGAAACAATTTACAGACCAACTATGAAGATTAGTGAATGTTTAAGATCGGCGAAGGATGCACGACACCCTTTAGCTACTCCGGGTGTTTACAAAATTCCGTGTAGTTGTGGGAAAGTTTACATTGGAACAACTAAAAGAAGTATCAATACTCGCCTGACTGAACACAAGAGGAACTGCCGATTGGGACACACGGATAAGTCAGCTGTAGCAGAACATGTTTTCGAAGACGGAGACCATGAGATAAAATTTAGCGAGACAAGCGTGCTAGCTAAGACATCGCATTATCATGCACGTATGTATAGAGAGGCGATAGAGATTCTTAAACACCACAATAATTTTAACAAGAAAGAAGAAGGTTTGAAGTTAGATAAAATATGGCGATCAACCTTGCATCAAAGATGTGACAATCGATTACCTTCGATCGAGAGTAATGACGCCAGTCAGAGATAGTTTTACTGTTGACATCACGTGACGAGTGGTGGTGCCCTCTACCCGCTCTATATATACAGGACCTCCGCGGCTTGGTAGCCAGTCGTAGACTCGCCTCGGAAGATGTTGTCCGCAGCTGGCAACGAAACGTCAGGGAGAAGAAGTTCTACTGTTCGACCACGGCCTCTCAGCCCGGAAGTTTTAACTACATTCCTACCTATGTTGGTTGGGCTCAACAAAATATTTTCGCATTCGGAAGAGAAAGTTGGTGACTGAAATTTCGTAAAAAGATCTCGCCGCGACGAAAAATGTCTTTGCTGTAATGACTTCCATCCCAATTCGCGTATCATATCTGCCACACTCTTTCTCCTATTACGTGATAATACAAAACGAGCTGCCCTTTTTTGCACCCTTTCGATATCCTCCGTCAATCCCACCTGGTAAGGATCCCACACCGCGCAGCAATATTCTAACAGAGGACGAACGAGTGTAGTGTAAGCTGTCTCTTTAGTGGACTTGTTGCATCTTCTAAGTGTCCTGCCAATGAAACGCAACCTTTGGCTCGTCTTCCCTACAATATTATCTATGTGGTCTTTCCAACTGAAGTTGTTCCTCATTTTAACACCCAGGTACGTAGTTGAATTGACAGTCTTGAGAACTGTACTATTTATCGAGTAATCGACTTCCAACGGATTTCTTTTGGAACTCATGTGGATCACCTCACACTTTTCGTTATTTAGCGTCAACTGCCACCTGCCACACCATACAGCAATCTTTTCTAAATCACTTTGCAACTGATACTGGTCTTCGGATGACCTTACTAGACGGTAAATTACAGCATCATCTGCGAACAACCTGAGAGAACTGCTCAGATTGTCACCCAGGTCATTTATATAGATCACGAACAGCAGAGGTCCCATGACGCTTCTCTGGGGAACACCTGATATCACTTCAGTTTTACTCGATTTTTTGCCGTCTATTACTACGAACTGCGACCTTCCTGACAGGAAATCAGGAATCCAGTCGCACAACTGAGACGATACCCCATAGGCCCGCAGCTTGATTAGAAGTCGCTTGTGAAGAACGGTGTCAAAGGTGTTGAGGTTGGCAGGAGAGCCAACACCGTGTTCCTAGAGGAGGCCGAAAGGCACGCGTTTTAGCTCACGCAGGCTGGCATGAGGTCTGAAACAGGACAAGGAAATTAGAGTTTAGAAAAACGGACGTATCTGGTGGAATACTTAACTTTAATCCATTAATGACGAACGTCGCTCGTGACAGTACATGATTCACAATATCAATGGTAACGGAATATGGCGCCTTGCTAGGTCGTAGCAAATAACGTAGCTGAAGGCTGTGCTAACTATCGTCTCCTCAAATGAGAGCGTATTTTGTCAGTGAACCACGGAAGGTCTAGAGAGACTTCCTAGCACTCGCCCCAGTTGTACAGCCGACTTTGCTAGCGATGGTTCACTGACAAAATACGCTCTCATTTGCCGAGACGATAGTTAGCACAGCCTTCAGCTACGTTATTTGCTACGACCTAGCAAGGCGCCATATTCAGTTACCACTGATACTGTGAATCATGTACTGTCACGAGCGACGTTCTTCATTAATGGATTAAAGTTAAGTATTCCATCAGCTACGTCCGTTTTTCTCAGTTCTAATTCCCTTGATATGTTCCAGACCTCACGCCAGCCTGCGTGAGCTGAGACGCGTGCATTTTGGCCTCCTTTAGCAATACGGTGTTGGCTCTCCTGCCAACCACAATAAAAAGCTTTCCGTAAATCTAGAAATACGGAATCAACTTGAGATCCCCTCTGGATAGCGGCCATTACTTCGTGCGAATAAAGAGCTAGCTGCGTTGCACAAGAGCGATGTTTTCTGAAACCATGCTGATTACGTATCAATAGATCGTTCCCTTCGAGGTGATTCATAATGTTTGAATACAGTATATGCTCCAAAACCCTACTGCAAACCAACGTCAATGATATAGGTTTGTAGTTCGATGGATTACTCCTACTACCCTTCTTAATCACTGGTGCGACCTGTGCAATTTTCCAATCTGTAGGTACAGATCTATCGGTGAGGGAGCGGTTGTATATGGGTACTAAGTAGGGAGCTATTGTATCAGCGTAATCTGAAAGGAACCTAATCGGTATACAATCTGGACCTGAAGACTTGCCCGTATCAAGCGAGTATTGACTGCGTCTTGCCGCTTGTGTACTTTACATACGACCAGAATTTCTTCGGATTTTCTACCAAATTTCGAGACAACGTTTCGTTGCCGAACCTATTAAAGGCATCTCGCATTGAAGTCCGTGCCAAATTTTTCGCGTCTGTAAATTTTAGCTAATCTTCGGGATTTCGCGTTCTTCTGAACTTCGCTTGCTTTTTCCGTTGCCTCTGCAACAGCGTTTGGACCTGTTTTGTGTACCACGGGGGATCCGTTCCATCTCTTACCAATTTATGTGGTACGAATCTCTCAATTGCTGTTGCTACAATATCTTTGATTCTGAGCCTCATCTCGTCTACATTTGCATAGCCAGTTCGGAAGGAATGGAGATTGTCTCTTAGGAAGGCTTCTAGTGACACTTTATCCGCTTTTTTAAATACAATTATTTTGCGTTTGTTTCTGGTTGATTTGGAAGAAACGGCCTGCATGCCTTAGTAACTGTCAGGAAAGAATCATTTAAGAGTAATACAGCCTTAGTGTTGATCACAGGAAGCTGTATGCTGTAACGTTACTGGATATTGCTTCACTGCAAAATTTGGTACACCCCTTGGATGATTTGGTTTCTACAAAATCTTCTCTGTTAGTCATAAAAGCAACAGGTACAGTCAGCTGTCTGTAAATCCAGATATCAAAGCCAAAACATCATTTACTATGTCTGTAGGTGTAAACAAGTGCACTTGTCTTACTTTCGATCTTCGGAATGCACCAGCAACATTTCGACGAGTGAAGGATGTCTCTCTCGATGATTATTTTCAGCCAAGAAATGCAACGACCTGTTGAAAACCTATGAGCGGTATCTAAGAGACTGTACGATGACAATGTTTCCCTATCCATTTCTAAACGATATTTTGATGTACCTAAAGTAGGTTATTTAAGACATAGGATAATGTCAGGTGATGTCAAGCCATATTTAAAAGTAGTGGGACCATTGAAAAACTATCCAGAACCAACGAACGAGAAGTAACTGCAGGCTGTCCAAGGAACTGCAAATTTTTACTGAAGATTCATTCAGGGTGATGCTGATCTGACACACCCAATGGTATATCTACTTTAAAAAGATGCAGTTTTTACTTGAAAACACTGAAAAAAGTTTTCACAACGGCTTCCATATTAGCTTATTAAGACATCGTAAGACCTTTCAACCTACCTACTGACACTAGTAATTTTACAGTTGGGACAGTCTTATGACAGGAACTTGACAGTTGATTCTTACCTTCTGAACAGAGTCAAATACAGTTAGTCTACAAAAGAAAAGGAATTATGTGCACTTGTCTATGGGATAAACTACAACTTAGGTTTCTTCGTCAGCCGAGATTTTATTGAATAGATTATGCGTCACAGAAGTGGTTACTAAACCTCAAGGACCACAGCACCAGATTAGCTAGATGGGCCTCGTGTTTAAGTGCCAGTTCTAGGTAGCTGATTGACCTGGAAAACTACACAGTACGACAAATGGATCAAATAGGAAAGTCAGAGTATTTTATCTCTATTGGGAGGGAAGAGAATTCAGGAACGTGCTTGAGGCTGCCTTGCAGTGTCAAACCAGTAAACAAAATACTGAATTCGAAAAACACTGCGAAGGAAACTGTATCATAGAATCTGATAGCCAATGAGAACAAATGTTAAAAGTATATCGTGATAGTCCATCAACAGAACACAATAACGAAAGAGCAACTAGCCCTTAGGAGAATGCACTGGACGGTGGTCAACCATTGACCTTCTGATGCCGAAGTCAACTATTCGAAGCTGATAAGCCAGAACGCCACCAAGTGAAGTAGGGTGTCGTCGCCAACAGTAGTTCTGCACAATATCCACTACGTTTGAGTTTTAGCTGAGTATATTAAGCGCGTATGTATTGCTTACACACATTATACGAGCGTGTGCATGTACAAATGTAACAAGTGTGTTCGTACCTTGTATGCAACATGCTGACAAACCCAGTCAAAATTTAGTGTTGTCTTTACTTTCAGAGAACTGATTTAACTTATTCGATTGCTTTATTTTATAAGTACAGATAATGGCTTTTGCTATTGTTTTCATAACTAGTTTTTATTTTGAGCTTTGTGTTTAGACTCATTCTGCATCAAAAGGGTGTTCTCTTTGATCCACAAACGAATAATGTAGTAGCTAGTGGTACTTTTAAACTTATTGTGAAGTATAATCTAAATAAGGTAGCAAAACAATACCGGAGTGTACATGAATCAGTTCCCATCAATAATACGATATGGGAGCAAGAAATTCCATTTCACCACAGCTGCATCAAAACAAAGATGCTGGTTGAAACAGAATTTACAGCCTATAAAAAGGAAATCGGGTACTTTTTTTAGGTCTTGTATTCCAAAACACTCATCAGACATACTGTGCGTGCTATGATTCTGGAGGTAATTGCTTAAAACCATGTATGGAGTCTCAGGTAATAAGGAATATTTTGATGGAAGTAACTTGTCAGAGTAGCTGGCAAAAGAACTATGATACAATAAAATCTTTTAGGCACTTAGTATTATTACATGAAAAGCAACGGACAATTGCCAGAAATATTATATTCATTGGTTAGGTCTTAGAAACATTATGTAATAAAATCGAGATTGTTGCTATAGTAGTTAACGTTTATATTGTGATGTATAGAAATTTGCCATCTTTAGACCATCTGCAAAGTTGCATAATTTTTTTAAAATGTTGGTTAATCTTATTTTCGCCAACGGCCTTGCCATAGTGGTAACACCTGCTCCCGTCACGTCACCGAAGTTAAACGCTGTCGGCATGGCTGGGACTTGGGTGGTTGACCGGCCATTCTACCGACCGTATTTTCGGATAGGCTGTACAAATTTAGCAGTCACGTCGATATACAGGGTGATTCAAAAAGAATACCACAACTTTAAAAATGTGTATTTAATGAAAGAAACATAATATAACCTTCTGTTATACATCATTACAAAGAGTATTTAAAAAGTTTTTTTCACTCAAAAACAAGTTCAGAGATGTTCAATATGGCCCCCTTCAGACACTCGAGCAACATCAACCCGATATTCCAACTCGTTCCACACTCTCTGTAGCATATCAGGCGTAACAATTTGGATATCTGCTGTTATTTCTCGTTTCAAATCGGCAATGGTGGCTGGGAGAGGTGGCCGAAACACCATATCATTAACATACCCCCATAAGAAAAAATCGCAGGGGGTAAGATCAGGGCTTCTTGGAGGCCAGTGATGAAGTGCTCTGTCACGGGCTGCCTGGCGGCCGATCCATCGCCTCGGGTAGTTAAAGTTCAGGTAGTTACGGACAGATAAGTGCCAATTTGGTGGCGCTCCATCCTGCTGAAATATGAATTGTTGTGCTTCTTGTTCGAGCTGAGGGAACAGCCAATTTTCTAACATCTCCAGATACTGTAGTCCAGTTACAGTGGCACCTTGGCTGAAATGGCACAGAAAACGTTCACCTTAGGCGAGACACGTCCATACTGAGTTGTTTCCCGCGGATTCTCTGTGCCCCATATACAGACATTGTGACGGTTGACTTTCCCGTTAGTGTGGAAAGTTGCTTCATCACTAAACACAATCTTTGAAACGAAAGATGCATCTGTTTCCATTTGAGCAAGGATAAAATCACAGAAATCGATTCTTTTAATCTTATCAGCTGCAGACAGTGCTTGAACCAATTTCAGACGATAAGGTTTCATAACTAACCTTTTTCGTAGGACTCTCCATACAGTTGATTGTGGAATTTGCAGCTCTCTGCTAGCTCTGCGAGTCGATTTTCCTGGGCTGCGAACAAATGCTTGCTGGATGCGTGCTACATTCTCGGCCGTCCAGAACTTTTCCCTTTGCACAAACACCCATTCTCTGTAAACTGTTTATACCAACGTTTAATACACCACCTATCAGGAGGTTTAACACCATATTTCGTTCGAAATGCACGCTGAACAACTGTCGTCGATTCACTTCTGCCGTACTCAATAACACAAAAAGCTTTCTGTTGAGCGGTCGCCATCTTAGCATCAACTGACGCTGACGCCTAGTCAACAGCGCCTCAAGCGAACAAATGTACAACAAAATGAAACTTTATAGCTCCTTTAATTCGTCCACAGATAGTGCTTAGCTCTGCCTTTTGTCGTTGCAGAGTTTTAAATTCCTAAAGTTGTGGTATTCTTTTTGAATCACCCTGTATTATTAGTGGTCTCTGTCAGTCTGTATTGTGTTGTATTCAGGAGTCTTATATCTTACACGCTGTTCTGTGGTTTATTGCTACTTTTAACCGTCCTGTCTTTCAATTTTTACAGTTTGGCGTTTTAACCCCGGATTCGACAGATCGACAGTTTTGATAGTTGGGCAAAGATATTATATGGTTACAGCTACTATGGTTTGTTGATTTTGATTATCATTTTGGGCTGTATATACGATCTTTCCAACCCATCTGTCTATGGGTAGATGTTTGTGTCTATTCGCTATTTTTGGTTACGAATACAATAACATTTTGTGTCAAATGTTTGTGTTTCAAGTCTGTTTGTTCATTTAAAATGCCATCAGGAAGTTGTATTCTGTGTATGTAGATGTACATCTCGTCAAGTACGTCCATTGCTAAGCCTTTAGGTAAGGTTTGTAACTTTTGCAGGTGGTCTGAAGCACGCAATATAGCCGAAATGGATCCATCACAGTAAAAGCATTAACCACTATAGCAGCAATCTGGATTTTATTCCATAATGTCTCTAAGACATACCTTCATTGGATCGTACGTAACTTAGATCATTGCACGTTTCAGAACTATAATGTACCAGAAGAAATTTCAAAGATAAATCAGCACATAGAAATAAATACTACGTTTTTTAGAATTACTCATAGTTTGTCATATGAACAAAGAGATTCTTCTGCCTCAAAGTATACTACTAAAACTAGCGCATGTAATTGTTTTAGTATTGTTTTGCCACGTTCTAAAGATTTTTTAACATTGCTACGAGCTATAGAAAAGCAACTAACCATCCCAGGAGTCTGACTCTAACCGTCGATATGCAGAGCTTCATGTACAGGAAACAAATTGTCCCTTACTCCCATTTCCGTGTATTTCACAGTACCTCCTACTTATTTCAAACGGTCATTTGATTTAGTTTTAGTTTAAATGAACAGATGAGCTTACAACCAGATAGTGCAATCGATAAGCGATAAAGGTAATGATATGAATTTACGTCATGATTTTAACGATATCAGAAAGGTTTGCAGAGTGCTTCTGCTTTTAACCTTTCAATTGGACAATCAACAACTTTACTAATTATTTTATTGTCCTGCATCAGTTTTAATTTCTTCGAGTATTAACATAACCGTTTGACACTGTCGTTGATTTGTCACCTATCGCAAACGAAGCGTAACAGTTCAAGCGTTGTGACCGCATCCTGCTTTCTCCGAAGCATCTGAATCAATACGGTAGAGAAATGTCTTTAAATGAGTCACTCTGCTGGCTCATTTGTATTGGGGAAGCTGGTGTGAGACACCACGGGAACAAGGTGTGGTGTCATCACCAGACACCACACTTGCTAGGCGGTAGCCTTTAAATCGGCAGCGGTCCGGTAGTATACGTCGGACCCGCTTGTCGCCACTATCAGTGATTGCAGACCGAGCGCCGCCACACGGCAAGTCTAGAGAGACTTACTAGCACTCGTCCCAGTTGTACAGCAGACTTTGCTAGCGATGGTTCACTGACAAATTACGGTCTCATTTGCCGAGACGATAGTTAGCATAGCCTTCAGCTACGTTATTTGCTACGACCTAGCAAGGCGCTAGTATCCGTACTATTGATATTGTGAATCATGTACCATAAAGAGCGACGTTCTCCATGAATGGATTAAAGTTAAGTATTCCACCAGCTATGTCCGTTTTTCTCAATTCTAATTCCCTTGTCATGTTCCAGACCTCACACCAGCCTGCGTGAGCTGAGACAAGTGCATTTTTGCCTCCTTTAGAAAAACACGGTTGGCTCTCTTGCCAACCACAACACAAGGAGTAAGAAGGTTACCCCGTGTCGCTCAGCACACACATTGCTGAGTCACCTGGTAGCTCGACAGGCCGCTGGCAGCGAATAGAATCTGTCTGTGCGGAATCAGCGTTGTCGGTTGTGTGCTATAGTTGACGCCACTGACAGTCGACCAGAGCTTTAACCATGTGAATGTGTGTACGTACCGCGGCAAGAATAAGGCTGGCTCTGAGCACTATGGCATTTAACATCTGAGGTCATCTGTCCCCAGAACTTAGAACTACTTAAACCTAACTAACCTAAGGACATCACACATATCCATGACCAAGGCAGGATTCTAACCTGCGACCGTAGTGGTTGCGCGGCTCCAGACTGAAGCGCCTAGAACCGCTCGGCCACACCGACCGGATAAAAATAAGGGCATCTCCAGTTAACTCGAGTGTCTGTATTAGTGTCGATGACCTCACACCGTACCTCCGCTCATCTGCTCATCCTGTTCATTGTATTTTCTATTACCTTCTCTTTATCTTCTGTGTTTCTATCTCGGGACATTAAGGTTGAAAATTCACACAACTCATGCATCGCTAAGGCTGTAAAACGGCATATTTCGCTGCTACCAGCTGCCGTTCCCGCACCCTGCTGAAAGGGGGGGGGGGGGGCGGGAATCCGAATTCAATGAAGAAAAAGACAGAAAAGAAAGTGCATCGCTATCAGCGAATCCATACACAAGTTCCCGTCATGATGCCTTGTAGGAGCTCCGCTGGATCCACTGACACCCACGTGAATATTCGTCAGAGCGTGATGGAGCCGCCGCCAGCTTGTCTGGAGTACAGGAGTCAAGGACCTGTTCCCCTGGAAGGTCAAGCATAAGCACCCTCCCACCGGTATGACGAAGATATCGGGATTCATCAGACCATGCAAAGCTCTGCCATTGCGCCAACGTCTAGTGATGATAGTCTCGTAACCATTTAAGTCGTAGATGCTGATGTGCTGTTAACATTGGCACATACACTCCTGGAAATGGAAAAAAGAACACATTGACACCGGTGTGTCAGACCCACCATACTTGCTCCGGACACTGCGAGAGGGCTGTACAAGCAATGATCACACGCACGGCACAGCGGACACACCAGGAACCGCGGTGTTGGCCGTCGAATGGCGCTAGCTGCGCAGCATTTGTGCACCGCCGCCGTCAGTGTCAGCCAGTTTGCCGTGGCATACGGAGCTCCATCGCAGTCTTTAACACTGGTAGCATGCCGCGACAGCGTGGACGTGAACCGTATGTGCAGTTGACGGACTTTGAGCGAGGGCGTATAGTGGGCATGTGGGAGGCCGGGTGGACGTACCGCCGAATTGCTCAACACGTGGGGCGTGAGGTCTCCACAGTACATCGATGTTGTCGCCAGTGGTCGGCGGAAGGTGCACGTGCCCGTCGACCTGGGACCGGATCGCAGCGACGCACGGATGCACGCCAAGACCGTAGGATCCTACGCAGTGCCGTAGGGGACCGCACCGCCACTTCCCAGCAAATTAGGGACACTGTTGCTCCTGGGGTATCGGCGAGGACCATTCGCAACCGTCTCCATGAAGCTGGGCTACGGTCCCACACACTGTTAGGCCGTCTTCCGCTCACGCCCCAACATCGTGCAGCCCGCCTCCAGTGGTGTCGCGACAGGCGTGAATGGAGGGACGAATGGAGACGTGTCGTCTTCAGCGATGAGAGTCGCTTCTGCCTTGGTGCCAATGATGGTCGTATGCGTGTTTGGCGCCGTGCAGGTGAGCGCCACAATCAGGACTGCATACGACCGAGGCACACAGGGCCAGCACCCGGCATCATGGTGTGGGGAGCAATCTCCTACACTGGCCGTACACCTCTGGTTATCGTCGAGGGGACACTGAATAGTGCACGGTACATCCAAACCGTCATCGAACCCATCGTTCCACCATTCCTAGACCGGTAAGGGAACTTGCTGTTCCAACAGGACAATGCACGTCCGCATGTATCCCGTGCCACCCAACGTGCTCTAGAAGGTGTAAGTCAACTACCCTGGCCAGCAAGATCTCCGGATCTGTCCCCCATTGAGCATGTTTGGGACTGGATGATGCGTCGTCTCACGCGGTCTGCACGTCCAGCACGAACGCTGGTCCAACTGAGGAGCCAGGTGGAAATGGCATGGCAAGCCGTCCCACAGGACTACATCCGGCATCTCTACGATCGTCTCCATGGGAGAATAGCAGCCTGCATTGCTGCGAAAGGTGGATATACACTGTACTAGTGCCGACATTGTGCATGCTCTGTTGCCTGTGTCTATGTGCCTGTGGTGCTGACAGTGTGATCATGTGATGTATCTGACCCCAGGAATGTGTCAATAAAGTTTCCCCTTCCAGGGACAATGAATTCACGGTGTTCTTATTTTAATTTCCAGGAGTGTACATGGGTTGTCGGCTGCAGAGGCCCATCGTTATTATAATAAATCTACTAAGAAAAGTCCACATGTCTTATTTTTATTTCAAAACAGTACTTACTGAAAAAAACACGCCTCTTATTCAACGGATATTCCAAAATGTCTCCATATATCTGTTCTTTAATACAGAGGGTAGACAAAAATTGTATCATGAAATTTTAATCCTGGACATCTGATGCCAGTAGGAACCTAAATGAATAATGTTTTTTAGGTCGACAACGCACCATTTTTAAAGTACGGAAACTTGGCGTCTTGCCCTCCAATTGGGCGTAGGACGGCCGTTCTTTTGTTGACAGGCAGCGCTATGGTTGTCGGTTCACCGAGCATGCGGGCAGCCTTGGATACATCGCTTTCTCCGGAAAGCAAAGCATTCCGATCATGCGTTGTCCAGAACATCCAGCAACAGGGCAATCCCACCGCCAATTGGAGCGCGTGGCGCCAAGTTTCCGTAGTTTATTAATGGTGCGTTGTCGACCTACACAACATAAGTAATTTTGGTTCCTACTGGCATCAGATACCCAGGGTTAAAATTTCGTGACACTGGTTTTATCTACCCTGTATATACGGCACTAAATTTCCTCCATGAATAGATGTTTAGGATATTCTGTAGGGTAGAGTGACAGTATACGTAAGCAACCCACAGAAGTTGTTATCGATAAACTATTAAGACGTAACAGGACATATACTATAACCGATTCATCCATTAAAATTCTGCACCATAGGGGTCACACTCCAATGGACAGAAATTGCTCTCCATAGGAATGATCGTGCCACAGTCCTGAGCGGTCGTCACTATCGGTCGTAACGTCACTTGCTTTTCTTACTGCATTGCAGATCTAGATTTCAACTAACAGTACAGTTATTGTTTGTGCTATAAATACAAGTAATATAAGAATTAGGCTTATAAACAGCGAATTAATCAAATACCATGTCACAGTTGTATCAAATACAATATAACAGCACCGACGCCAGGAAACGCGCAGATATAACAAATGGCCTGCAGCACAAATACACTCCTGGAAATTGAAATAAGAACACCGTGAATTCATTGTCCCAGGAAGGGGAAACTTTATTGACACATTCCTGGGGTCAGATACATCACATGATCACACTGACAGAACCACAGGCAAATAGACACAGGCAACAGAGCATGCACAATGGCGGCACTAGTACAGTGTATATCCACCTTTCGCAGCAATGCAGGCTGCTATTCTCCCATGGAGACGATCGTAGAGATGCTGGATGTAGTCCTGTGGAACGGCTTGCCATGCCATTTCCACCTGGCGCCTCAGTTGGACCAGCGTTCGTGCTGGACGTGCAGACCGCGTGAGACGACGCTTCATCCAGTCCCAAACATGCTCAATGGGGGACAGATCCGGAGATCTTGCTGGCCAGGGTAGTTGACTTACACCTTCTAGAGCGCGTTGGGTGCAACGGGATACATGCGGACGTGCATTGTCCTGTTGGAACAGCAAGTTCCCTTGCCGGTCTAGGAATGGTAGAACGATGGGTTCGATGACGGTTTGGATGTACCGTGCACTATTCAGTGTCCCCTCGACGATCACCAGAGGTGTACGGCCAGTGTAGGAGATCGCTCCACACACCATGATGCCGGGTGTTGGCCCTGTGTACCTCAGTCGTATGAAGTCCTGATTGTGGCGCTCACCTGCACGGCGCCAAACACGCATACGACCATCATTGGCACCAAGGCAGAAGCGACTCTCATCGCTGAAGACGACACGTCTCCATTCGTCCCTCCATTCACGCCTGTCGCGACACCAGTGGAGGCGGGCTGAACGATGTTGGGGCGTGAGCGGAAGACGGCCTAACGGTGTGCGGGACCGTAGCCCAGCTTCATGGAGACTGTTGCGAATGGTCCTCGCCGATACCCCAGGAGCAACAGTGTCCCTAATTTGCTGGGAAGTGGCGGTGCGGTCCCCTACAGCACTGCGTAGGATCCTACGGTCTTGGCGTGCATCCGTGCGTCGTTGCGGTCCGGTCCCAGGTCGACGGGCACGTGCACCTTCCGCAGACCACTGGCGATAACATCGATGTACTGTGGAGACCTCACGCCCCACGTGCTGAGCAATTCGGCGGTACGTCCACCCGGCCTCCCGCATGCCCACTATACGCCCTCGTTCAAAGTCCGTCAACTGCACATACGGTTCACGTCCACGCTGTCGCGGCATGCTACCAGTGTTAAAGACTGCGATGGAGCTCCGTATGCCACGGCAAACTGGCTGACACTGACGGCGGCGGTGCACAAATGCTGCGCAGCTAGCGCCATTCGACGGCCAACACCGCGGTTCCTGGTGTGTCCGCTGTGCCGTGCGTGTGATCATTGCTTGTACAGCCCTCTCGCAGTGTCCGGAGCAAGTATGGTGGGTCTGACACACCGGTGTCAATGTGTTCTTTTTTCCATTTCCAGGAGTGTAGATTGCAATGAAATCAAGGTCAAATCACAGCCACACTGTAATGTATAATAAGTATGCCCCCAAATTCTTATGGAGAAATACTCTAACATTACCCGTCTCCCAGTAAATTAGCAGGTAACTTAGAGATCACTTGCAGTTGCCTTAAGTCTCTTTCAACATTAAATAAACATACCAAATCCTGCCGTACACAACGGCAACCAGTCCCCACCGTCCAATATGTCCTAAAACAAGTTAAAACTTACATGAAAACCACTTAAAACACACACTCCACAGATTATGAGAAACGAAGTGTGGAACATTAGCCTCCTTAAAATAGCCACTGTGGAACCAGGTTGCAGCTACCCATGACACAATAAATTTCAACAATCGTCTTAGTTAAACACAGAATAACTTGGAGCTTGCAAATTAAGAGCTGGGAAGCTGTTCAGCGTGAGACGACGAACCCACCACAGTTTTGCACGCCAAGGCGCCCAATGATCGGCACAGTACATCCGGAGTGACAAGAGACAAGGGCGGCGAGCACGGCGAGGCCCATGCACCACGGTTAGGGACGCCGGTTTCTTTTCCACATAAGTTGGCTCGATCAACGCCTACCGGAGACTCTCCATCACACGTTCACCCGGAAAAGCCGCCGGAGGGAGCAGTCAAAGATAGCAAGGCAGCTGAATATCGATATCCTAGTGCCAGCCGCCACGGCTCATTTTCCAATACCTGTTCTAGATACTTCGGAGGAGAGTAGATTTCGTGAAAGCGTATTTTCCGCCGCCCATGACTTCTATAAAGAATTTCACTCAGTCTTTGTCTAGTCTTCTTACCTGAATTCATGCTCCTTCTAAGCAAGCGAATGTTTACTTCAGACTAAAAAATAGGTCGTGTAGCAGTTCTTGTGGTTTTATCACCCTGTCACCTGTCATGCTTAATGAAAAGATGAACATAATAACAATTATTGCACACGTTAGTTGACAACATCTTCAAAGTTAAGACTAACGCTAAAGTGACCACTTTAGCGTTAGCGTCTTTAGACCACGGTGCTATTCCTGGCAGTAACAATTATACAAATGTTTTCTCGATTCCATTTTTGGCCCTTTTTCGTTTAAAATTCGTCGTCTTCTGACTAAAAGATATGGATTCAAAGCTGCCTTTTCCACAAACAATAACTTATAAAAACATCTCATTCACTGTCTCAAGTCCACAATGGCTACTATATCAATTCAGTCGTGTATAAAATCACTTATGATACGTGTACCGCTTATTATGTAGGAAAAACTGGAAGGTCTTTTAGTGCCAGGTACAAGTAACATTTGTTTGAAAAAAATAGGCACTAATGTACGCAACTCCACTTTTTATGATCGTCTGTTGATTTCTGGACACAAACAGAAACGCGTCTAAGAAAATTATTTCCACTTAGAGAAAAGAAAGTTCATGTGCTCCATGTATTCGAAGAGCTGTAGATTTTCAAGCATGGTCTCATCGTAAATGAACAGTTATAACAACGGCTTCAATCCACTGCTCGTGGAATTTTGATTCGTCTATTTTTTACTGCTTCTGGTTTAGAAACATGATTTCTTCTAATCTCATAGATATGTGCTGCCAAGTCACATTCGTGAAAATATTTTCTGGATTGTACACCTTTTGCGACATTTCTTTCTATGTCATTCTGTCCTTTACGAAATAGGAATTTCTGCAAAGCCTAAAAGATAATTCTATTACACTTAAATTACTTCACAACTGTGTATTTTTGAAAAGACATTAACCTCTCGTTATATTTTGTTTTTAAAATTAAGTGTCTTTTTGCAATTATCTCTGTTTCAATGTTTCAAATCGTCACATGTTAGTGCCCGCTCCTGATACGGGGCGCAAGTAGTATAGCTTTCGTGGCAGCAATGTAAGCCACTGGAGCGATCAGTCTGATGTTCCCGGCTGCGCACACGTGGCAAAGTACGTAGTATTTTATTTTTAACTTGAGCAAGGCTGGTCCAAATGCCGGGTAATTTTATGTTAGTAAACTTCGTGCGTCATGAAAATTGTCATCTTGATTACTGTGTTCCTTGTCATATCTGTTTTTCCATGTATTTCTTTATAGGACTTAGCAACATTTCATTCTGATGAAGACACCCCAAGCAGGTGTCGAAACGTAGGTCAACGTACCTACCGTTTGTGTCCAACCGGTTGGCTGTTTAATTCCATGTGCAAACTATTATAGAAATAGTGAGATAAGACAGCTCAATGCTAAGATCATTATCCTCGAAAGTAGAGGTTCTGGGTCACGTATTTTAGCACATAGGCTAAAGAACAAGCTTTTTAGAGTTGATCTCGCATACCTGTAGTTAACTAGCTTCAGCGTTTTACAATCTCTTCTGGGACTCAATGAACGCTCTCTGTCTTTGCTTATTTAGTTTTTTGAAGTATTTATTCTTGTTATTTCTTTTGTATTTCTAATGGTAAGAAATTAGTTAAGGATGATTCAGATAAACTTATGTAATCAAACGTGGGTACTTACGAACAGTGTTGCAGGGGTAGTAAAACTAGTACAAATCATGCATAAGACTTTTCAGATGAAACTGTTTACTACCTGTCATCTGCAGAAAGAATTAACAACTAATCAACGTCTGAATATGAGCGTCAGTGAAGTTATGTTTACAGTGATTCCGTAACGAAAAGCCATTGTTGTTCCAGTTATTCGTCTAACAGTCTCCAGGTCATCTGTGTAAAAGACAGAAAAGTAGGGAATTCTGACATACGCTACTTTAAAGTTTTCGTTTCAGCACACAAGCCAAGTCACAAGAAATATGACACTGGAAAAGATGCATAAGTTGAAACTAAAGAACCCGCTCTAATTATGTCGTGATGGATGGACTGACTGATGTATTTCGCTTAAAGCAGTGCCAAAGCTTGTCTTGATGGAGATTGATAGTAATCCAAAGCGGGTTAATGAAATTCTGACGCAGGCTCTGACATGTAGTGGCAGAAAATCTAATGAAATTTTGACGTTGAAATGGAACACTGAACTGATATAACGCATGTTACTCATGTTAACGTCTCTTACACATTCACGTCACTACTAATTTCATTTTACGTAGAAACGGAACAAATTCAGACTGAGTCATCACGATTCCCGGCCTCCATGCTATCTGTAGCTTGTTCTATTGGCTACTAATTTTGAAACGTAGTCCTTTATTCACTATACGTAGACGTAGATCTGGCTAGAAATATCCTCATTTGGGAACTGAAGGGCTTTGATTGATGGTGATGCCAATAAAAATAAATGACTGGAAAAGAAGATCGGAAATTTAATACTTGAAACACTTACCGACACAGTCTCAAAAGTAAGAGTTCAGGGCCGAAATTTTTAAGCCCTTTCGAAGCAAACGCAGATGTATAACAACCTGCCGCAACTGTGTATTAGAAGTAAAGAGTAAGAATTTGGAATGAAAAAATGTAACAATATTAAGAATCGACGTGAAAACTGGGAAGAAAGAAACTGTGTATTATAGATGCATTTGCTGTATTATCTGAAAACCGAACTGATGTGGAAATACACGTCATTATGTAGCAACAGACAGCCAGCAGATCAAGTTTACGTCAGTTGTAGACTTAATTTTAGTTTAGATATAAACGATTCGTTTGGTCATGGTAACGGATGGTTTACTGTTGCCATTGTTCGAGGAGGTACTGGAGTACCAAGTGTTGCTGGACTTGAAAGTTTTGTTGACAGAGACATTATTTCGTTTCGCACTTACCATATTTCTGAATTAGCTAATAAGGATTTTGGTAAATCAGCATATGTTTCTCCTTCTTCTTTGTCATTATATACTCGTAACAGGAGGAAAATATCTGTAAACGAATCTCTTTTCATTTGGGTTAAAGGCAAAGGTGTAAGTTTGTTGGTGATTGTACTGTATATTTCCATAAAAAAAATTTTTTTTGTTTCTAAAGGGAAATTTATCAATAACAGAATGAATGCACCAAAATCTTTGTAATAAACCGTTGGGAAAATAGAAATTGTGTAAAAGTTCAGGTATCTGGGAGAAATAATTTTTAAAAAATGGGTTAGAACAATCTGCCAAAAATGTAGCTGCGAGGCTAATTAATTAATTGTGGGTAACCTTACTTCATATCTTTTTATACAGGAGACCCATTCGTCAATCCTTCTTGGGAGCAAAGTTATCAGTCACGTTACTTTTAAATTTCCGATTGCTCACAAGTTGTTTAACCAGATTTTTTACGTGGCAATTGTGCAGAGAGAATATAACCTGTCATTTTTCATTGAATTACAAAGACAATTTTTAATTCTTTTAGGGATTCCCTTACTTCTTTTGGAAGAGACTATCGCGACAGGGAATGTAAGAATCAGTTGATAAGCTTTGTTGTTTCATTATGAATTATTTTGAAGATCATTGTCCATTACGAGTTAAAGATGATCTGCAAGTGGTGAATATTTATGTTTGTCAATATAAATGTTTTCTAACTCATATTCCAGTTGTTGTTAGCTGACGTGTGGGTAAATTATGAGAAGGCTGTTAAGTTTCATTTTTGGGAAATTTGGTAAACTGATTCTTATCAAACAGCTATATAGACTGAATATTCTGACAATCTCAGAAATGAATTTCCTTTTGTTCTACAGTGTTACCAAAGATCACATAATGTAACATCTTAAGCAGCTGGAAGTCACCCTCTCTAACTTTGCAGTGTAAAATTTCTTGTTACTGCATTCAATACATGATGTCACAGTTTGTTCAGATCTCATATTCTTCAACAAACTGATGTTCTTCTTGATTTCAGCATTACACATCACGTGCAACTTTGTGCTGAAGAAGTGCATAGAGATCATCAACATACACAACTTCAAAACAGAACAAGGAACTTTGTTTTATTAAGAACGATAAGCAAGGTACAAGCTCTAATTGTAAACTCAGCATCATAACCTTCATCTTCTGTGATGTTATTTTGGAAAAATCTTTCAAGTCATGGTATTTAAGATATTTTATATGCACATCTTGAGACTAGAAATTCCTTTATGTAGTACATTCCTGAGGCAATCTGAATCTTTATGTTGTAAGAGTTGTTTTCTGGTTAAGGACCAGCTGAAAATGAGTGGAACGCTATAAGATAATAAATGAAAAGCATTTTCGAAAAACGTAAGAGCACTAGTTTAAATGTCTGAGCCTAACAGTACAAAAATAAGTTCATGGCCGTCCTAGCTTAATAAAATTATGGACACATGTACAATTAGCTGCCATTACTAAGGTTCTCAACATTTTGCCTTAACTCCTCAAACATCCAGTGGGCTGAATATAACTTCTGATGAACCCTGAGACGTTCATCGCTTGAACATTGTAAAAACCAATAAATCTTTCTATGGGACCGTCATATTTACAAAACCTGAGAAAAATACTCATTTGCGATATAGAAGAAACATCCAGTGAATCATCTGTTTGCACTCCAACAAACTCACATGACTGTAATCTTCTTTAATGCGATCATTATGAACATCTTTTAGAATTGTGCTTCACGTTCCTCACTGTCCAGAAGTAGTCTACATGTGGTTGTAAATAAACTGTTTCTATCTAGACAAAAGTTGCAGTAGTTAAAGATCACAAAGATTACCATCGGAATTTCATGAAATTCATCCATACAGTTCCGCAGACTGCAAAACCTGAGAAGTGCGAGAAAATCGCACAGTCAGCTTCTCAGCACATGCATCCACGTTGCTGACAACAATAACATATAGAACAATGGGAAAGAAAATAAACTATATGTTAAATGACGATCGATTCGGCTTTAGGAAAGGTAGAGACATTGGAGAAGCAGTTCTGACGTTGTGGTTCATAATGGAAGCCAGACTAAATGATAATTAACACACGTTCATAGGATCTGTCAACCTGAAGAAACTGTTCGACAGTGTCAAACGGTGCAAAGTGTTCGAAATTCTGAGGAAATTAATGGCAAGGTATAGGAAGAGACGGGTAATAGGCAGCATGTAGAAGAACCAAGATGGAAGGATGAGAGTAGACGACCAAGAACGAAGTTCTCAGATTGAAAATGGTGAAAGACGAGGATGTAGATTTTCGCCCCTGCTGTTCAATCTACACATCGAAAAAAAATGACGGAAATAAGAGGACGATTCTTGTGCGCCATTAAGATTCAAGATGAACTGATATCGATTCGCTAATGACATCACTATCCTCGGTGAAAGTGAAGAAGTATTACTAGTCCTGCTGGAGGCAATGGTCAGTCGAAAGAGTACATAATATGGATTTACTAGGAAATCTTGTATTTTAATAACCGCTTAAATTTTGTGTTGATTTGTTTCCGCTCTCTGTAGATTAGCTCAGACGTTCTTTGCACAACGGTTTTTAGCATGAATAGGGACTGAAACTGCTATGTTCTGATGCAGGCTGAGTTGGCATCCCTTCGCTCCCAGCTTCAGGCTGTGTTGGCTTCGCTCACACAGCTTGAGGCTGTTGCCAATGGGCATCACTGTGGGGGCCCGTATGGGGGTTTGTCGGGGACGGCCAGCTCGTCCCACGCATCCCCCGATCGGACTAAGACTGTGGTTGCCCAGGATACTGCTCGCATTGAGGCTGATCCCTCACCTGTGGTAGAGTGGGAGGTCATCTCAAGGTGAGGCAGGAGGCGAAAGAAATTCTGTAGGGCTGAACGGAAGGCCTCTCCGGTTTGTCTGACGAACCGGTTTCAGGCTCTGTCTCAGGCTGATACTGATCTTCGGCCTGACATGGCTGCTTGTCCTATTCCAGAGGTTGCCCCTCAGTCTGCAAGATCCAGGCGGTCGCAGAGGGTGGGCTTACTGGTAGCTGGGAGCTCCAACGTCAGGCGCGTAATGGGGCCCTTTAGGGATAGGGTAGCAGGGGTTGTGTGGCGTGGGCTGGGCGGTTTTTTAGGTTAGATGGACTCGGACAAGTACAGAAAGGGCAACAGCCTCAACGGGTGTGGGGCAAAGTCAGGACATGCGGGGACCAAGCAGCAATCGGTATTGTAATTGTAAACTGTCGAAGCTGCGTTGGTAAAGTACCGGAACTTCAAGCGCTGATAGAAAGCACCGAAGCTGAAATCGTTATAGGCACAGAAATGTGGCTGAAGCCAGAGATAAATTCTGACGAAATTTTTACAAAGGTACAGAAGTTGTTTAGAAAGGATAGATTGCATGAAACTGGTGGTGGAGTGTTCGTCGCTGTTATTAGTAGTTTATCCTGTGTTGAAGTAGAAATGGGTAGTTCCTGTGAATTATTATGGGTGGGGGTTACACTTAACAACCGAACTAGGTTAATAATTGGCTCCTTTTACCGACCTCCCGACTCAGCAGCATTAGTGGTAGAACAACTGAGAGAAAATTTGGAATACATTTCACATAAATTTTCTCAGAATATGATAGTCTTAGGTGGAGATTTCAATTTGCCAGATATAGACTGGGACACTCACATGTTTAGGACGGGTGGTAGGGACAGAGCATCGAGTGACATTATACTGAGTGCACTATCCGAAAATTACCTCGAGCAATTAAACAGAGAACCGACTCATGGAGATAACATCTTGGACCTACTCATAACAAACAGACCTGAACTTTTCGACTCTGTATGTGCAGAACAGGGAATCAGTGATCATAAGGCCGTTGCAGCATCCCTGAATATGGAAGTTAACAGGAATATAAAAAACGGGAGGAAGGTTTATCTTTTTAGCAAGAGTAACAGAAGGCAGGTTTCAGACTACCTAACAAATCAAAACGAAAATTTCTGTTCCGACACTGACAATGTTGAGTGATTATGGAAAAAGTTTAAGGCAATCGTAAAATGGGTTTTAGACAGATACGTGCCGAGTAAAACTGTGAGGGACGGGAAAAACGCACCATGGTACAACAAAAAAAGTTAGGAAACTACTGCGAAAGCAAAGAGAGCTTCACTCCAAGTTTAAACGCAGCCAAAACCTCTCAGACAAACAGAACCTAAACAATGTCAAAGTTAGTGTAAGGAGGGCTATGCCTGAAGCGTTCAGTGAATTCGAAAGTAAAATTCTATTTACCGACTAGACAGAAAATCCTAGGCTGTTCTGGTCTCACTTTAAATCAGTAAGTGGCTCGAAACAGCATATCCAGATACTCCGGGATGATGATGGCTTTGAAACAGAGGATGACACGCGTAAAGCTGAAATACTAAATTCCTTTTTCGAAAGCTGTTTCACAGAGGAAGACTGCACTGCAGTTCCTTCTCTAAATCCTCGCACAAACGAAAAAATGGCGGACATCGAAATAAGTGTCCAAAGAATAGAAAAGCAACTGGAATCACTCAACAGAGGAAATTCCACTGGACCTTACGGGATACCAATTCGATTCTACACAGAGTGCGCGAAAGAACTTGCCCCCCTTCTAACAGCCGTGTACCGCAAGTCTCTAGAGGAACGGAAGGTTCCAAATGATTGTAAAAGAGCACAGGATGTCCCAGTCTTTAAGAAGGGGCGTCGAGCAGATGCGCAAAACTATAGACCTATATCTCTGACGTCGATCTGTTGTACAATTTTAGAACATGTTTTTTGCTCGAGTATCATGTCATTTTAGGAAACCCAGAATCTACTCTGTAGGAATCAAGATGGATTCCGGAAACAGCGATCGTGTGAGACCCAACTCGCTTTATTTGTTCATCAGACCCAGAAAATATTAGATACAGGCTCCCAGGTAGATGCTATTTTTCTTGACTTCCGGAAGGCGTTCGATACAGTTCCGCACTGTCGCCTGATAAACAAAGTAAGAGCCTACGGTATATCAGACCAGCTGTGTGGCTGGATTGAAGAGTTTTTAGCAAACAGAACACAGCATGTTGTTATCAATGGAGAGACGTCTACAGACGTTAAAGTAACCTCTGGTGTGCCACAGGGGAGTGTTATGGGGCCATTGCTTTTCACAATATATATAAATGCTCTAGTAGATAGTGTCGGAAGTTCCATGCGGCTTTTCGCGGATGATGCTGTAGTATACGGAGAGGTTGCAGCATTAGAAAATTGTGGCGAAGTGCAGGATGATCTGCAGCGGATAGGATCTTGGTGCAGGAAGTGGCATCTGACATAGACAAATGTAATGTATTGCGAATACATAGAAAGAAGGATCCTTTATTATATGATTATATGATAGCGGAACAAACACTGGTAGCAGTTACTTCTGTAAAATATCGGGGAGTATGCGTGCGGAACGATTTGAAGTGGGTTGATCATATAAAATTAATTGTTGGTAAGGCGGGTACCAGGTTGAGATTCATTGGGAGAGTCCTTAGAAAATGTAGTCCATCAACAAAGGAGGTGGCTTACAAAACACTCGTTCGACCTGTACTTGAGTATTGTTCATGACTGTGGGATCCGTACTAGATCGGGTTGACGGAGGAGATAGAGAAGATCCAAAAAAGAGCGGTGCGTTTCGTCACAGGGTTATTTGGTAACCGTGATAGCGTTACGGAGATGTTTAACAAACTCAAGTGGCAGACTCTGCAGGAGAGGCTCTCTGCATCGCGGTGTAGCTTGCTCGCCAGGTTTCGAGAGGGTGCGTTTCTGGATGAGGTATCGAATATATTGCTTCCCCCTACTTATACCTCCCGAGGAGTTCACGAATGTAAAATTAGAGAGATTAGAGCGCCTACGGAGGCTTTCAGACAGTCTTTCTTCCCGCGAACCATACGAGACTGGAACACGAAAGAGAGGTATTGATAGTGGCACGTAAAGTGCCCGCCGCCACACGCCGTTGTGTGGCTTGCGGAGTATAAATGTAGATGTAGATGTAGCTTAAACTAATCGAAGAAAGACGGAAGTAATGGGAAGTAGGATAAATGTGAACTGCAGGGAACTGAACATTAGACTTGGATGTCAGGCAGTAGGTGTAGTTTAGGAATTCTGCTACCTAGGCAGCAAAATAATCCATGACGGGCGGAACAAGGAGGACGTCAAAAGCAGACTAGCAATGTTAAGGAGGGCATTCCTGAGCAAGACAAGTCTACTAGTACGAACGTAGGCCTTGATGTGAGGGAGAAATTTCTAAGAACGTACGTTTGGAGCAGCATTGTATGGTAGTGAAAAATGCACTGTAGGAAACCCGGAACAGAAGAGAATCATAACATCTAAGATGTGCTGCTACAGACAAATGTTGAAAATTAGGTAGACTGGTAAGGTAAAGAATAAGGAGGTTCTGGGCAGAATCGGAGAGGAAATGAACATATGGAAAAAACCTGACGAGGAAGATACAGGATGATAGGACACCTGTTGAGGTGATGATAGTAGAGAGATTTATATAGGGGGTAAAAACTGTAGAGGAAGGGGGAGATTGAAAAACGTCGAGCAAGTAATTTAGGATGGAGGTTTCAGGTGCTACTCTGAAAATAAGAGGTTGGCACAGGAGAGGAATTCGTGATAGGACGCATAAAATCAGTTATAAACTCACGAAAAAAAAGAAAAAAAAAGAAAAAATCAGGGTAAACGGCTATAACAACTGCCAGATTTCTCAAGCTATCTTTACGAAAACACGTAAGGAAAGTGCCTCGAGGTGGAATTCAGGGAGCTTGCGTTTTTGCCGTTATTTGTCCTAGTAAAGGGGAAGATTATCCGACACCTACATAGGCATAATTTGTACTCGGTCTTCAAGCCTCTAGCAAAATTTAAGTACCTGATTGGGTGTGAAAAAGAATGCATGCCTCAGAAAGCCAAGAGTATATATAATATAGTGTGAGTATGAATAGTTTTGACAGACTGTACGTACCATTGCACAAATCTATGTAGAACACAAGAGATGCTTTCGCCGTCGATGCCCTGAGAAGTCGGTGGTACTAAAACATGTTCTATAAAAACCGGTATCATATTGCAGCCATCGAGACATCTGTAACTACACGGCCTAATAGGTTCCGGGATATCGTAGTAACGGAAGCCTTCGAGATAATACACTCCTGGAAATTGAAATAAGAACACCGTGACTTCATTGTCCCTGGAAGGGGAAACTTTATTGACACATTCCTGGAGTCAGATACATCACATGATCACACTGACAGAACCACAGGCACATAGACACAGGCAACAGAGCATGCACAATGTCGGCACTAGTACAGTGTATATCCACCTTTCGCAGGCTGCTATTCTCCCATGGAGACGATCGTAGAGATGCTGGATGTAGTCCTGTGGAACGGCTTGCCATGCCATTTCCACCTGGCGCCTCAGTTGGACCAGCGTTCGTGCTGGACGTGCAGACCGCGTGAGACGACGCTTCATCCAGTCCCAAACATGCTCAATGGGGGACAGATCCGGAGATCTTGCTGACCAGGGTAGTTGACTTACACCTTCTAGAGCACATTGGGTGGCACGGGATACATGCAGACGTGCATTGTCCTGTTGGAGCAGCGAGTTCCCTTGCCGGTCTAGGAATGGTAGAACGATGGGTTCGATGACGGTTTGGATGTACCGTGCACTATTCAGTGCTCCCTCGACGATCACCAGAGGTAAACGGCCAGTGTAGGAGATCGCTCCCCACACCATGATGCCGGGTGCTGGCCCTGTGTGCCTCGGTCGTATGCAGTCCTGATTGTGGCGCTCACCTGCACGGCGCCAAACACGCATACGACCATCATTGGCACCAAGGCAGAAGCGACTCTCATCGCTGAAGACGACACGTCTCCATTCGTCCCTCCATTCACGCCTGTCGCGACACCACTGGAGGCGGGCTGCACGATGTTGGGGCGTGAGCGGAAGACGGTCTAACGGTGTGCGGGACCGTAGCCCAGCTTCATGGAGACGGTTGTGAATGGTCCTCGCCGATACCCCAAGCGCAATAGTGTCCCTAATTTGCTGGGAAGTGGCGGTGCGGTCCCCTACGGCACTGCGTAGGATCCTACGGTCTTGGCGTGCATCCGTGCGTCGCTGCGGTGCGGTCCCAGGTGGACGGGCACGTGCACCTTCCGCCGACCACTGGCGACAACATCGATGTACTGTGGAGACCTCACGCCCCACGTGTTGAGCAATTCGGCGGTACGTCCACCCGGCCTCCCGCATGCCCACTATACGCCCTCGCTCAAAGTCCGTCAACTGCACATACGGTTCACGTCCACGCTGTCGCGGCATGCTACCAGTGTTAAAGACTGCGATGGAGCTCCGTATGCCACGGCAAACTGGCTGACACTGACGGCGGCGGTGCACAAATGCTGCGCAGCTAGCGCCATTCGACAGCCAACACCGCGGTTCCTGGTGTGTCCGCTGTGCCGTGCGTGTGATCATTGCTTGTACAGCCCTCTCGCAGAGTCCGGAGCAAGTATGGTGGGTCTGACACACCGGTGTCAATGTGTTCTTTTTTCCATTTCCAGGAGTGTAGTTTGTGACGACGGCCACAATAAAGACGACGGCCTGCAGCTAAGGACGGCTTCAGATCCGGCCGTCGAAAGGATGAAGCGGACACAGCGAGTGCGCAATGAAAACATCAACTTATATGACACTGGAGGGAGCACCAGTGACGTCTCAGAAGGCAATGCCCGTGGGGTTCTCCGCCGAAATCAATAACACAAAATTGTATATTCATTTCTTTGTAAGAACTTCAATGTCATGATATGATTCTATGCAATGTAGTGTATCTGTCATTTAAATTATTTGTCCCATTTGGAGGGAACAAAACTTACTGTATATAATTGTAATTTCTGTGTGAATAATTTTTTGTAGAAATGTCAAAATGTGCAAATGTTCTGTTTTATTGAATGAATTTGGTTGCTGTTATGTAAACTGCTGATCCTCACTTAGGGTTCTTAGTTTGTATGTAAAAGGTGTTGTGGTTCCCCTCGGGAACGGAACTGTGTAGCGCGCACAAACTGTGGTTGGCCTAGGTAGAAAAGGTGGAACAAGAGTCAGTTGGACGAGCTACGAGTCGGGGATGAGCTGCCGAACTGTGCATTGCCATGTAAAAGATGCATATTGTGCTGGTTCCGAGAGAGGTTTTTTCTGCTACTTTCCAAAGCCTCGGATGGATGGATAAATAGCTGGAACTGTTCTAGAATTTGTATCTATCATCGCCACCAAGTCCAGCAATTCTACCTGCAAATACACCTACCAACATGCAGTTGTCACCACATTGCGCAATCACTGTATCGGAATGCTATAATAACGTACAGTGAAGGATCAGCTCATCGGATGTTTAAGAGTGCACAAATATAAGGTAAATTATAACTAAATTTATGTACCTACCTTGATTTTTTCCTTATCATAATACCTCTCAGATTCCTCTCCGTTTGAACTAAAGTGATTACCGAGTGTCCCTACTGAAATAACATTAAAGACCAATGTTTTTGCTAATTAATGCCTCTTGAACATAGTAAAACGAAAGTTAAAGTTAATGTGGCAAGAGAGTGAGTTAAAGTTAATGATGCTTGCTGATAATAATTTTCCTAGTGAAACTGCTTATTAATGTATTGTTGGCAACTTCAAATTAAGAGTTCTTAAGACTAAGGCTTATAAAGTTTTCCTTGGTAAATGATCACATTACTGCCTGTTATAAATCACAGAAGGTGAGTGAGTATGTTATATACATGTTAATTTTGTCTCTCAATGTAGGAAAAGTGGAAAACTGCAGCGTGAAACGTTATATACTCGTGTTTGCTAAGTGTTTGTCTCTCTTGTGTATTGGAAGTGCATATTAATAATACAACAGGATTCACAGTTTGTCTATTGTGTTAATGCTAGGTAACAAGTAATGGCAAAACCACTAATTATGAAAAACATTATTTCTTTATTCAAATGATAGTGAGAAGCAACCTATTAGTGGATTACAATTAACTTTTACTTTAAATAGTAAAGTATTTAACTGAGAGAGGCTTAACCTATATCCAATTAATTATTCTGCAGTGAATAGTAATAATAACTTTATAAAGACCATTCAGTTTCTGTAAGCCCTGAAAGTAATATTGTGTTTCGGTATCTGTTCTAATTTTGCAAATACTTTTTGCTGCTCTAACTTTTAGTTTCAATCTTACCGTAAACATATGTATGTGTCAAGAGTTCACTGCACTCGCGTGTGACAAAGTATAGGTCTTGTTTCTCCATTAAAATTATTAATAACTATTTTCTTGAACGAGAATGTTAATCATTCTCTTGCCTACTTCGGCTGGCGACCGTTTTCTCTATCAGTTAAACAGTGCAGATAGGCAAAACTTTGTTTGTTACAGTTCAAATATTTACGTAACTCTGACTTTCATTTCCGATAACCCACCTCCGTTAGGAACAACACGGTGAACATAACAAAATTCCTCTCAGAGGGTAACAGTGCTCTGTTGCTTTATATCATAATTGCTTAAACACGATAGTTTTATTTCACGACCTGCCTACAACTTTAAGGTTATGGTATCGTAGTAGCAGACAGACGGTAGAGTTATGAGTTTTATCAGTACATTTCGCAGCAAAACTATGCATGTCTGTAAATACGCTGGTGTTCCCTCTGCGGAAGCCACAATTTAATCAGTTAATCACATACACCTACAGATTATAGAACTAAACAAGTTTTGTTAAACCAGGACTTTACAGCTCGCGAAATAACCTAGATCTCCACAGCTGGGGCAAGCTTCATGGTCAGCCACATACGTCACACGTCACTGCCTGCCAAATAGCTGGCGCACGCGTGGAAAATTGAGACTATTTCTGCACTACTGGATATTAAAATTGCTACACCACGAAGATTACGTGCTACAGACGCGAAATTTAACCGATAGGAAGAAGATGCTGTGATATGCAAATGATTAACTTTTCAGACCGGCGTTACCTGGTGAAACGTTGTTGTGATGCCCCGTGTAAGCAGGAGAAATGCGTACCATCACGTCTCCGACTTTGATAAAGGTCAGATTGTAGCCTATCGCCATTGCGGTTTATCGTATCGCGACATTGTTGCTCGTGTTAGTCGAGATCCAATGACTGTCAGCAGAATATGGAATCGATAGGTTCAGGAGGATAATACGGAACACCGTGCTGGATCCCAACGGCCTCGTATCACTAGCAGTCGAGATGACAGGCATCTTATCCGCATGGCTAACGGATCGTGCAGCCACGTCTCGATCCCTGAGTCAACAGATCGGAACGTTTGCAAGACAACAACAATCTGCACGAACAGTTCGACGACGTGTGCAGCAGCATGGACTATCAGCTTGGAGACCCTGGCTGCGGTGTACTCAACGACGAACCTGTGTGCACGAATTGCAAGACGTAATTTTTTCGGATGAATCCAGGTTCTGTTTACAGCATCATGATGGTCGCATCCGTGTTTGGCGACATCGCGGTGAACGCACATTGGAAGCGTGTATTCGTCATCGGCATACTTGAGTATTACCCGGCGTTATAGTATGTGGTGCCATTGGTTACACGTCTCGGTCACCTCTTGTTCGCATTGACGGCACATTGAACAGTTGACGTCACATCTCAGATGTGTTACGACCCATAACTCTACCAGTCATTCGATCCCTGCGAAACCCTACATTTCGCCGGCCGCGGTGGTCTCGCGGATCTAGGCGCGCAGTCCGGAACCGTGCGACTGCTACGGTCGCAGGTTCGAATCCTGCCTCGGGCATGGATATGTGTGATGTCCTTAGGTTAGTTAGGTTTTAGTAGTTCTAAGTCATAGGGAACTAATGACCACAGCAGTTGAGTCCCATAGTGCTCAGAACCATTTGAACCATTTTTTTGAAACCCTACATCTCAGCAAGATAATGCACGACCGCATGTTGCAGTTCCTGTACGGGCCTTTCTGGACACAGAAAATGTTCGACTGCTGCCCTGGCAAGCACATTCTCCAGATCTCTCACCAACTGAAAACGTCTGGTCAATGGTGGCCGATCAACTGTCTCGTCACAATACGCCAGTCACCACTCTTGATGAACTGTGGTATCGTGTTGAAGCTGCACGGGTAGCTGTACCTGTACAAACCATCGAAGCTCTGTTTCACTCAATGCCCAGGCTTACCAAGGCCGTTATTACGGCCGGAGGTGATTGCTCTGGGTACTGATTTCTCAGGATCTTTGCACCCAAATTGCGTGAAAATGTAATCACATGTCAGTTCTAGTATAATATATTTGTCCAATGAATACCCGTTTATCTTCTGCATTTCTTCTTGATGTAGCAATTTTAATGGCCAGTAGTGTATTTTTCCGAAAGGCAGATGGTATGTCTGCAGACTTATACGTTCTGCACATCAAAGTGAATAGTCGTTTTATTTCCACTTCCCCCAATGATTTTAGAAATGTGTGTGAATTTCTAATGGACCAAATTGCTGACCTCATCGGTCCCTAGACTTACACATTACCTCTACTAACTTAACGCTAAGGACAACACTCACACCCATGCCCGAGGGAGGACTCGATCCTCCAGCGGGAGGGGCCGCGCGAGCAGCGACATGGCGCCTCTAACCGCGCGGCCACTCCCCGCTGCTGATTTTGGAAATGCTGTCGGAATGTTATCTATCTCTTCTGCCTTATTTGATCTTAACTCCTACAAAGCTCTATTAATATCTAATTTTGATACTGCATCCCCTATCTCCTTCTTCTTCTATCACATAAGAAATATCTTCTCACTCATAGAGGCCTTCAATGTACTCTTTCTACCTATCCGCTCTCTCCTCTGCATTTAACAGCGGAATTGCACTCTTAATGTTACCACCCTTGCTTTTGATTTCAGGGAAGGTTGTTGTCACTTTCCTGTATGCTGAATTAATCCTTGCGACTCTCATTTCTTTTTCGATTTCTTCACATTTTTCTTACAGCCATTTCGTCTTAACTTCCGTCCACTTTCTATTTATTTCATTTCTCGGCTACTTGTGTTACTGTAGTAGTGAATTTCTCTGAACATTTTTGCACTTCCTTCTCTCATCGACCAACTGAAGTATTTCTTCTGTTACACATAGTCTCTTCGCAGTTACTTTCTTTGTACCTATGTTTTCTTTTCCAAATTCTGTGATTGTACTTTTTAGAGATGTTTATTCCTCTTTAACTGTACTGCCTATTGAGCTGTTCATTATTAGTGTATCTATAGCGTTACATAACTTGAAGCTTATCTCGTCTTTCCTTACTTCTTCCGTGTCCCACTTCTTTGCCTATTGATTCTTCCTGATTAATCTCTTAAAATAATAGCCTACTCTTCACTACTACTAAATTACGATCTGTATCTATAACTGCTTAGAATTCAGTATCTGATTTCAGAATCTCTTTCAACCTTGATGTAATCTAACCGTAATGTTCCGTATCAGCCGGCCTTTTCATAATATATCACCTCCTCTTGTAATTCTTGAATAGTTTATTCGCTATTACTAGCTGAAATTTCCTGCAGAACTCAACTAGTCTTTCTCCTCTCCCATTCCTTGTCCCTAGGCCATATTCTTCTGTAACCTTTTATTCCAGTCCTTCCCGTACAACAACATTCCAGTCCCCCATGACTACTTGATTTTGGTTTCCCTTTTCGGACTGTGTTCCCCTTTAAATATCCTCATGTCATTTCTATAATTCGTCAGCGTAAGCTTACAACGTCTACATGCATACCTCAACTATCGCTGTCGGTGTCGTTTTGCTGTCGATTCTGATGATAACAACCCTATCACTAAACTGTTCACAGTACCCTCTCTGACCACCCTTTCCTATTCATAAAGAATCCTACTCCCGTTACATACTTTTCTGCTGCTGTTGATGTTACACTGCACTCATCTGACTAGATATCGTTGTCTTCTTTCCATTTCACGTCACTGACCACTACTATATCGGTATCGAATCTTTGCATTTCCCTTTTCAGATTTTCTAGCTTCCATAACATGTTCAGGCTTCTGATATTACGCGCCCTAACTCGTAGGAACGTTATTCGTTAGTTGGTTATTCAATAGTTTTTTTAGTGTTCACCTCCCTCTTCGCAGTCCCCTCCCGGAGATTCGAATGGGGGACTATTCTGAATGTTTTGCCAATCAAGGGACAATCATGACACTTTCTCAATCACAGACCCATGCCCTGACACGTTAAGTGCCCTAAATTCAGTGGTCTCCATTACCTTCTGCATCCTCATACCGTTGACCATTGCTGATTCTTTCGGCTTGAGGGGCAGTTTCCCACTTCAAGGACAAAAGAGTGCCTGGAACTTCTGTCACCCCTTCCTTGACACGGCTGTTGGCATAATAAGTGTGAATTGTTATGCCACAAGTCTTTGACTGCAGATGCTAATAATTAATGAAAATTTAAGCGGTGGTGGATTTTGAAACCGGGAACGAGTACTGTTTTATTACTAATCAGAGACACTACCCCGTTTTTGTTGATCTCATTTTATCCTATAATGACACTCGTTCAGGTTCTTCGTTGATCCGTTCACTCAGTTTTTTTTTTTTTTATTACAGAGAGTGGCTAACCCCTAACCGAACACGTTGAGCTACCGTGCCTTTTCTTCGTTGTTGATCCCTTCATTTAGTTTTTTTTATTTCAGCCAGCTCCCTGAGCGAACACGCTGAGCTGCCGTGCCGGCAACACCTTGACCACAGGTGTTGTGAGCCTTTGTTATCCTAAACGGAAAGGTAAGAAATGTCACCTGATGGAGTGGACGTTCACTGCACACATCCAGTGCCATGAAAGTACAGAGGGATGATGATTTCGGTAACATCTACCTTAAACACACAGGGTGAAAATTATATAAACCGACAAATGGAGTAATGTAAACAGAAGGGGCAAAAAAAGAAAAAAAAGGACTTACGCTAAAGGAAAACAAGACAAAATATACGGTAATATCCAATTCTAAGACCAGAAAAACGTTTCACGAGCTGAAGGTCTCTAATAAAGTAATAAAGATTTTAAATCTGACAGCTGTATCCGTTATTAAGCTGTCCTCCTAATCAGCGATAACACGATATAATGTATTAGGAAAAGCCCACAAACAGGAAATAGTCTATTATGCAAACTTACAGGTATTAGAAAATTGTCTAATTACAGGATAAGCCACTGTTCTCTCTTGCTACCATTTGTTACATATTGGTCAAAAATATGTGGGCGTATGTGAACAACCCACCACCCAACAGCCCAACAGTTTTCACCTCCACCGTGCTATCGCCTCCTCCCACAGTTGACGTCCTCTCATCCTCATTGTGTTCAAAACTCGGACAACGCACCCACCAGTCGTTTACCATTCTCTGCTCCTCTCCTTTTCCACCGCACGTTTGCCTTCCTCTCTGCACCAAAGACTTCTGCCACCACGTCTGGTATCCATATCCTGCTACCATCTAGTCCCCGCACGCTTCACCTGGCAGCACTGACTACTCCTGTATCTTGCTATCTCTGTCTCTTCCCACTCCACTCCCGGTTGCTGCTTCCATTTGACACGACTATCTGGCCGAAGATAGTGGCCATATATGAGTAAGGTGTGCTTGCCTGTAAAATTATTTTTTAAGAATCCTTTGGCCAGAAGTTCAATGTGTGACAGTCTTTTCACTGTGCCTATCTCATCTTTAGCGAGAGTAGCAATCTATCCTGTTCATGAGACGTACCTTTGTTTGAATTTAACAGTAAGGTTTCTCCTTCTTACAGATATGAAAATCAACTGCCATGGAGCAACAAATAAAATGATCAAAATTTCCATAGAAATTAGTATTAGTTCAGAGGCTGATGACTATAACCGCATTTGTACGAAATCTAAAGGGATGGTAAATGCACTCTTTTAAAAAAAAGTACTCTTTTTAAAACCAGAACAAGACAATATTTCATTTTGTCGTCTCGTGTGTTACATATCGATGAAGCAAGGCAAAAACCAGAAGACAATTAACCAATGCAAATAAAAGTGGTGGAAAATAGATACTAAAATGATCTATAAACCTCGCGTCTTCAGTCAGGCTTGGTGAACACATTTAAATTGAATAGGTAAAGTACTGAACCTAACTTGGGTTCATAGTAAAGAAACAAAGCAATTGAGAATACCAGCTTCTTCAGTTACAAAATAACTAATTAGAGACGCTAGTAGACTTACGACTTTCACGTTATGTATAGGAAGAACAGAAATACCAAACGAATTCCTTCTTGTGTTACAGACTAAGAGCCTGTAATCAGTTTCAGGTTAAACGAAAACTTAAATGTTTTATCTCCAGTTTTAATGGTGCTTCTCGGTAGTACATTCCCAACTTACGATCTAGTAGCAGACAGTAAAGGCATTTATTCCAGAATTCACTGGGTTTCTTAATTAATATCATCTCCGTTCTGTACACCGGTGTCGTTTCCGTGAAAGCTGTGAATTACCTGTTCTCTTAATCAAGTCAGGATTTCTGCTTCTCAACTTTCATAATCACTTCCTGCAGGTCTTAGAGTAGGCAGGCGAATATTCTGCCGCGAAAGTGAACGACCTCGAAAGGCAGTAAAACTTTTCTAGAAGGAATTACGTCCTGCCTTTGGTAGTTCATTAATAATAGAAAATATATCTTGTGAACTGGCTATTAACTTCCGCAGGAGTTTCTAAAACAAAAGGATTCCTCTCTCGTGTTTACATCGACAGGTGAGTAAGGAATTCAACTGGTACACTATTACAGATATGCATAAGGAGCTTGGTAGTTGACACTTATTGTGCTTTGAAGATATATCTCGGTGTTCCATATCTATTTACACTTAATTTTTCCCATCATTCATCGGACACATCATTCCAGTACTTCGGTCTAATCGGTAGGTGGTAGGACAGTCACTGTAAGTGTAACCACTGCACAGTACAGCTGTAGGCAGACAAGATGGAGTTTGATCATTAAGGATAGCCTGGGACGACGTGGCTCCTGTAGAGGAAAGGCATAAACACGGTAGATATTCAAGCATACATCGGTATGAAAAGTGCTCTTGTAACACAACTCCCGTCCCTATAGGAGAGGTACGACCCGCTGCTGCTGGCATCACTGAAATGAGGTTCCATCTCGAGGGTTGGATCCCCTCACTTGGATGTCGACAGATCATGGAGCCTGGGCTACCCTCAGGGTGCGCCTCTTGCTGTTGCTGTTGCTGTCTGTCCGTCTGTCCATCGGTCTGTCTGCCGGCCTTCCTGCCGGTCAGATATTGTCGTCCGTCCGCCGTCGCCTGGTCGCCGCCTCCCGCTGTTCGCCGCCACCCGGTTGCCGCTCGCCGCCCACCTCGCGTTGCTCGCCGCCGCCGCTGCCGCCGCCCCCCGTTTCAGTTCCTTTCGCACTTCGGCGACCCCTGTCGCCAGTGGACGCCACCTTCAATCATGGACGCCCCCACTACCTACACCTCCCCTACACCTGCCCCCACTGTAACCTCGTGGAGTGCTTCCTTTGGGCTTAACCGATGTCATCCACCTCCCCTACTCACAGTCCCCTCCCCTTTGATCTCTTTCTCATCCACGCATTCCCACCTGTATGTTGTTCCTTCCCCTGCTCCTGCCCCTGCTCCTGTTCCCCCTCCCACTGCCGTCGCCCACAGAGACGACTTTCCTCCCCTCTCCACCCGCCCCTTTCCCACTTCCCCCACCGAAGTAACCGTCTGCATGCCACAGTCGCCACCACAGAGCGCCCCACCCCCATACTCAGTGCTGCCACCTCACAATAGGGGCCTGCCTCTCAACATCTCCACATCCATCCAGTCCCTCATCCCTCCACCCAGGCCACAACCGCCAAAAGACTTCCCAAGCGCCCACCTCACCTCCACCCCCTCCTCCAAAAAAACACCATGTACCCCACTTCCCTCCTCCTGCCTCCCCAGTCTCATCCTGTATGCCATCACCTTCACCCTTGAAATCAAGAAATACATCTCCAGTACACCCATAACCCAACTTATTCCTCGCAGAGACTCTGTTCTCATCTCAAGTCCTTCTTTTCCTCTTCCCATACTGATCTCCTCTGGCACCTTCTCTGCATCACCTTTGGCCCCCATGCATCCATCACCCCTTTCCTTACTTCCTCCTCTCATCATCCTCAAGCCCTTCATCATCTGACAACCCTCATCACCATGATCACAAAACTCAGCCCTGGCCTCTACAGAGGTGTTGACAGAACTGAACACCCATCCCACCCTGGAAATCTGCTCGGCTCACTGTATTTCCAACTCCTCTGGCCCTACCTTCCTCATGCATATTCTTACTGAGTCCACCTCCTCCATCGATCACCTCCTCACACAAGAAGCCCTGATTTTCAACTGCTGCCACTCTGTTGACCCATCCCGTTCCCCTCCTCGATCCTACCACTGCCAGTGCAGTCTCCTATACAATGACCACCTCACCCAAAACTGCGAGAACCACCCCACCTGCCCCCATTGTAAAGCCTCCCACTTCCTTAAACAGTGTCCTATCCTTGCCTCTCTCTCCCTTCTTGCAACACCTGCTACAAACCCCACTCAACCTACTCCTCCAAATGCAAAGCGAAACCCCCTCCCACCAACACTGAGCTCACTGTCCCTGTTTGCCCCATCGAGACACCCATCCACTGCAACAACTCCCTCCACCCTCCCCCTACAGCAGACAACATTATCTGGTTCCATCATCCTGCAGAACATCCACCCCTTGCAGCGCCCCCACACCCTCCAGCAGATTTGCCTCACCACCCACTCTGTTTTCCATTTAAATACCTACGCCACATACTCCCTCTACCAGCCCCACTGTACCTTCATCCACCTAGACACCTTCGTTTAAGCCCCTCTCTCCTCACCCCACTTACTTCCTCCCTGTCACCTCCTGCCACATCACCAGTATTGTCTCCTCACCTCAACATTCACTCCCTCCCTGCCACCAAATACTTCATGCAAACTCTATCCCAGCACCAGGTTGACTCCTTCGTTCTAAATAAAACCTTCCTCCAACCTCACCATGTTGTCCGCACCTCTCCCTATCTCGTTCACCACACCAAAGATCCTCTTCCCCTTGCCTGAGGCAAGGTCGCTATTGGCCACCTGAAGCATCACCCTCTCTGGCCACAACCCCTCCTCAATGACCCAACTGAACATCATCTCCTATGTCATTTCCACCAACCTCAACATCCACAGCTGTGACCCTGCCACCCTTCGGCAGTAGCATCAGTTCCTTACCATCCTCCATGGTGACCTTGTTCCTCTCCCACAACACACCCATCCTGAAAGGAACTCCATCCCCATAGTTATCCTCACTTCCCCCAACCTCCTTGGTCGTATTGCCATGGATGTCCTCAATCCCATTGGTAGTGACCACCTCCCTGTCCTTCTCACTGTCTCCTTGGGCTGTGGACCCCTGCAGCCCCCCACCTAGCTGCCCTTCCAAAGTCTGTCCATGACTACTCCTATGATGGCGACTGGGACGGTTACCAGGAATCCATTGCCTCACAGTTTGAAAGCCACCCCCTCACCTTTCACTATCCCATTGACATCACCCATGCCTCTTCCTTCCTTAAGAAGACCATCACTGTTGCTGTGGAGGCCCATGTCCCTACTGAACTCATCCACCTTCACCACCCTATACTTCCTGTCCTTCGTGAATCCCACAGACTCTACCGCTCCTTCCTCCACACCTGTGACTCAGATACACTCATCTGCCACTGGTAATTACAGCGACACACCCAGAACCTCCTTACAGCAAAGGAACGCTGGTACTGACGCCAGACATGTACACACCTCAACTCCACCCTCGCTGTCAAGTCCTCTAAGTACTGGTCAGCCCTCCACTGGCTTACTGGTAGCTATCCCATCCCACATTACCCGATCCTCCATGACAATCGCCACTTCCCTGACAACCTCAGTAAGGCTAACCATTTTGCTTCCCACCTCTCTGAGGTATTCTCCATTCCTCACAATCCCCATTTGATTACTCCCTCTTCCCCACCACCCTTGACTGCGCTGATATACGTCTGTCCCACCGCTTGCCCCTGGGACCAGTTACCCTCCTTAGACATCAATATTCCCATCACCGCACATGACATCATTTGTTCTCCACTCCAAACAGAACACTGCCCCTGGTCATGATGGCGTCACCTACCGCCACCTCAAGGAATCCCCCCCCCCCCCCCAACCTTTCTGGCTGTCTGTGCTACCCTGTACAATGTCTCCCTCTCCACTGGCATTTACCCTGACCTGTCACAGACTTCCCATGTCCTGTTGTTCCCTAAACCCAACAAATGCCCCTCTGAGACCTCTTGCTATCGTCCCAACTGTTTCACCTCGGTGATCAGTAAGGTCTGTGTGACCAATCACCCCTGCTGTATTCACCACCACCTTAACCAACACCACCTCCTTCCACTTACCCTGTGTGGCTTCCAGCCTTCCTTTTCAGCCAACGACCAGGTCCTTAACCTTCCCAATTTTCTTTCCCTCCAACTTAACTCCCATTGCTCCACTATCTTTGTTTCCTTTGACCTCCAGAACGCCTACGATCCTGTCTGGCATCCTGGGCTCTCCCTATAAATTCCATCCACCTCGTTGATTCCTTCCTCTCCTGTCATGCCTCCTATGTCACTATCCACAACTCCTGTACATTCTATCTCTCCACCGACATGCCACAAGGCTCTGTCCTTTCCCCTCTCCTTGATCTCCTCTACACTGCTAATATTCCCAAACCTTCCCCACCTGCTCATCTCCTCCAATTTGCTGATGAAACCGCCTTCATAACCATTTATCCTACCCTTCAACAGTCCTAACGTACCCTCCATACCTACCTTGACGAATTCACCAGTTCGTGCAACCAGTGGTTTGTATCAACCCCTCCAAGACCCAGGCAATCATCATAGGCCGCACCACCCACTCCTTCCATCTCTATGATTTCTACCTAATCATTTATGGCTGTCCTATCCACCTCACTCCTACCTTCAAATACCTTGGCGCTCCCTCGACTGCCACCTCACCTGGACTCCCCATTTTTCTTACAATCCAATGCAAAGCCCAAAACAGACTCTGTCTCCTGTAACTCCTGACCAGCCAGACATGGGGAGTGCATCGTTCCACTATCCTTCACACCTACAAATCCTTGATGTGCCTCATCCTTCGTTATGCCAGCGTTTCTTGGATTTCCACCCCTCTCAGGTCCTATAAAGCTATCCAAATCCTTGAGTGCCATGCATTCCACCTCACCTTCCGTATCTGCCTTCTGTCCCCGACGAACATCCTTTACGACCTCATCGCCTTCTCCTTTCCCTTGAACACATCCGCATCTAGTGTATTTCCTGTGGACTTGATCCCCCCTGCACCCTGGTGTCCCCCTTCCTCTCCACCCTCAGCCTGTTACCACTCCTTTACCATTGTGTCCCGCCCTCTCTCCATCTCCACACCCTCCACCTCCTTTCCCACCACAACTTACAGCATCTACCCCTCCCAGATGATTAACTTCGCCCTGACATCAGCCCCTCCTACCAACTCTAATGCCACATTCATCCTGCCTCCTCCTCAGGGCTCCCTCTCCTCCCCCTTTCTCCTGAGCGGATTTCTCCCTCCTATACCTATGCACTCCCTGCCTTGTGTTTCCTCTTCATATGCTGCCCTGTCCGCCTCCTGCCCCTTAATGCACCTCCTGCCCCCTCTTTTCCTCTTCCTCCCATCCTCCACCCCCCCCCCCACCATACCTTTCTCTCCTCTTTTTCCCTCCTCTCCAGCCTCCAGTCACTCGTAAGGTCCCTGCCAGCGGTTTTTTGTTCTTCATGAGTGCTATGTCATTTCCAGTGCTTTTTTAAGTGTCATTTTCTGTGTGACTTTTATCCTGTGGCCAACTTTTATGTCCCCCCCTTTTAACTCCCCTTTCTATGTAATCACCCTTCTGTATTTTTGTAAAGCCAATTGGCTGAAGAGCAGTGGACTGTGCCACTGCCAGCCCTCCTCTGCCCATATGGGGCAGTGGAATAAAATTACAATAAAGAAAAAAAAAGGTTCCAGGCTGATCATACAATGAAGGCTTTCACGACTGGATAGTACTGTTGTTGATAATTCTTCCCAGTTATATGGCCGTAGTCCATGGAATTCTTCTATTCGTAACATTTCGACCGATGAGTCCTGATTTCAATGAAGCTATGGACCCAACAAAGCACTGTGCAAGCTGGTGGTGGATCCATAACGATGTGGTCTGTGTGTACATGGAATGGACTGGAAATGGTTATGTTCGACTACTTAGAGACCCTTTTAGCCATTCACTGATTTAATGCACCGAAACAGAGAAGTAATTTTTAATGGATGTCACCGGGCCACAATTGTTCGCGGTTGGTTTGAAGAACATTCTGGACATCCGAGTGAATCGTTTGGCCAACCAGACATGAATTCCATAGAACATTTATGGCAGTTTCAGATCAAAATCCTGCACCAGCAACACCTGCGCAATTATGGACAGGTGTAGAGACAGCATAGCTCAACCAGCTTGGATACCCAAACACGACTCACGATCTGTCCTCAGTTTCAATGCTGCAAGTACCTCGCCTTCTACCTTCCAAATTTCACAGATGCGCTTCTGTGAACCTTGCAGAACTAGTACTATTGGAAGAAAGGGTATTGCGAAGACATGGGTTAGCCACAGCCTCGGGGATGTTTCCAGAATGAGATTTTCACTTTGCAGCAGAATGTGCGCTGGGGAAGATAGGAGACGAGGTACTGGCAGAATTGAAACTGTGAGGACGGGTTGTGAGTCGTGCTTTTGTAGCTCAGATGGTAGAGCACTTGACCGCGAAAGGCAAAGGTTCTGACTTCGAGTCTCGGTCCGGCACACAGTTTTAATCTGCCAGGAACTTTCACATCAGCGCACACTCCGCTGCAGAGTGAAAATCTCATTCTGGAAGCATAGCTCAATATTTCTGCAGCGAGAATCCAACGACTGGAGTCCATGCCACGTAGAATTGCGGCACTATGCCGGGCAAAGGGAATCTGACACGACAACAGGAGGTAGCTTACGAATTTTGTCACCCCAGTGTATACCTTGTTATTATTTAAACTTTTTATCATCTACGTTGACTATCGTACAAAGCTACTTTCCTGGCAAATATTTTCAGAACAGAGTTCCGAGTACTTAAATTTATATTCCATTTTAACAGGTTTCTCTTTTTCTGAAATATTTTCTCGTTATTGCTATTCCGCATTTTATACGTTATCTCCTTCAGTCACCACCATTGAACCTGCTACACAAATAACAAAACTCATCTATTAATTTTAGTGTCTCATTTCGTAATCTAATTTACTCTGCGTCACTTAATTCGCCAACATTCGATTACCCTTTCCTTATTTTTGTTGATGTTCACATTACTCTATTTGTGACACTATCCATTATGTACAGTTGCGTTCCCATATCCTTATCCATCTCCGACAGATTAAAATGTCATCAGCGAACATGAAATATTTTGTTTCTTGACTTAATTTTAGGTCTGTTTCTGCATTCTAAAATAAGTTCCAAAGCTAATGCTGTGGCGGCTGGCGCCAGGGTGCTCCACTTGTATCGCTGTTATCGGGATTCTGCTATCTTTGCCTGCTCCCCCGGCGGTTTTCCTGGTGTACGTGTGACGAGTGAGTCTCCGATCGGCGTTCAACGAGCCAATATGTATTGAAAACAAGCCCGCTTCCCTAACCGTGGTGCATGGGCCTCGCCGTGCTCGCCGCCCTTGTCTTTCGGTGCAGGTCAGATATTTGGTGCCGATCATTGGACGCCGTGACGTGCAAAATTGTGGTGGGTTCGTCGACTCACGCTGAACAGCATCCCAGCTCGTAATTTGCAATCTCCATCTTTCATATGACTTTTATTCTGTGTTCAACTAAGAAGATTGTTGAAACTTATGGTGGCATGGGTAGCTGCCGGAGATGGTTCTGAACTTGGTTCCACAGTGGATATTTTTAAGGACACGTATCTTCCACATTCAGTTTCTGTTTATCCGTGAGGTGTGTAAGTGGTTTTCATGCAAATTTTAGCTTGTTTTAGCGCATATTGCCAGCATTGGGATTGGCTGCGGTTGTGTACGTGCCCAGCAGCCGTAGACTTGATGGTTTAATCATTTCTCACGGCAGCATTTGGTATTGCTCCGTAAGAATTTGGGGGGGGGGGGGGGTATGCTTGTTATTTATTCCAGTGTGCCTGTGATTTGACCTTGTTTTCATTACAATCTATTTGTGCTGCAGGCCATTTGTTAAGACTGCTTGTTCCCTGGCGTCTGCGCGGTTATGGATTGTCAGGACCGCTCATTGTGATGCCGGTCGTGTTACATATAAAAATATATCGCCTGCTATGTGTGCCGGCCTGAGTGGCCGAGCGGTTTATGCGCTTCAGTCTGGAACCGCGCGACCGCTACGGTCGCAGGTTCGAATCCTGCCTCGGGAATGGATGTACTTAGGTCAGTTAGGTTTAAGTAGTTCTGAGTTCTAGGGGACTTACGACCTCAGATGTTAGTGCTCAGTGCCATTTGAACCTGCTATGTGACCCTGTGCAAAAGCCGTGGGCACTGAACGCTTGTATTGTCTGCCGGCCGTAGCGTTATTGCTTGCAAATACTGATATGGGCCTTGACGCTGTTCTCTAAAGCTATGTGCAATTTGGGAATCACTGAGTCATTACGTCCGTTAGTTAAGTGAGGTAACCCTGTTATAACATTAGCGTTTCTGTAAGTTATTTTACTGGTTGAGTTATTAGTAGCCATTCTTATTTAACACCTATTTTAATCATTTATGTATCTTTAATGAACATGCGACTTGTTATTATTTCTGTGTGCAAGGTTTGCGAATGTGGTTGGGCCACCTTGTATTTTTAGAATAAGCATGTTTCACTGTGGACCTTTGTCTGGGCAGTTCAGTTTCATTAATCTTTAACATCTCATGTTGTTTATGAAGTTGTGGTAGTGTGTGGCTGTGTTACTCTGGTTGGAGTGTATAATCTTAGTAGTCTTTTGAGATATGGTTAAACAAGAACGATTGTTTGTGATTGATTATTCAACGTGCCTACTGTCAATGAGTTTGGTTGCGGACGCAAAGTAATATGATTTTTACTCGTGTCTATGTAATTCAATTAAAGTGAATTGAAGTTTATAATAAAATTTGTTTTGAGTCACATTAAAATCGAACAATAATCGCAAGCTAGTCCATCACCAATGCCTCGGGCTTCCTTTCTACTTTAAATAACTGTGGTGAGATTGTAATTTTGATTTTTTAAAGAACTGAGTAGTACCATAGTTCAGTGCCGTTTTAAAATTTGTGACACTTTACATGACGAAATTATGAACGGTTTAATATCAGGATTCTACAGACGAAAATGTGGGATAAAGTTTTACAGCAGTATGGTATACCCGTGGTGTAGGGGTAGCGTAATCAAAACGTCTTCGGTCCCAGGTTCGATCCCCGCCACTACCTAAATTTTGATAAATAAGCAGCATTGTCGGCCGAAGACTTCCGGCATAAGAAGTCAGCCTCATTCTGCCAACGGCCTTGTCAAAGAGGGCGGAGGAGCGGATGGAGGTTCAGGGCACCCTGTTGTCCTAGGGGTGGAAAATTGCCCCTAAAGGCGGAAGAATAAGCAATGATCAACGACATGAGGATGCAGAAGAAGTGTCATGATGATCTCTCCATTGGCAAAAGATTCCGGAATAGTCCCCCTTTCGGATCTCCGGGAGGGGACTGCCAAGGGGGAGGTTACCATGAGAAAAATATTGAATAATCAACGAAATTATAATGCTCTACAAGTCGGGGCGTGGAATGTCAGAAGCTTGAATGTGGTAGGAAAACTAGAAAATCTGAAAAGGGAAATGCAAAGGCTCAATCTAGATATAGTAGGGGTCAGTGAAGTGAAGTGGAAGGAAGACAAGGATTTCTGGTCAGATGAGTATCGGGTAATATCAACAGCAGCAGAAAATGGTATAACAGGTGTAGGATTCGTTATGAATAGGAAGGTAGGGCAGAGGTTCTGTCACTGTGAACAGTTCAGTGACCGGGTTGTTCTAATCAGAATCGACAGCAGACCAACACCGACAACGATAGTTCAGGTATATATGCCGACGTCGCAAGCTGAAGATGAACAGATAGAGAAAGTGTATGAGGATATTGAAAGGGTAATGCAGTATGTAAAGGGGGACGAAAATCTAATAGTCATGGGCGACTGGAATGCAGTTGTAGGGGAAGGAATAGAAGAAAAGATTGCAAGAGAATATGGTCTTGGGACAAGGAATGAAAGAGGAGAAAGACTGAGTTCTGTAACAAGTTTCAGCTAGTAATAGCGATACCCTGTTCAAGAATCACAGGAGGAGGAGGTATACTTGGAAAAGGCCGGGAGATACGGGAAGATTTCAATTAGATTAAATCATGGTCAGACAGAGATTCCGAAATCAGATACTGGATTGTAAGGCGTACCCAGGAGCAGATATAGACTCAGATCACAATATAGTAGTGATGAAGAGTAGGCTGAAGTTAAAGACATTAGTCAGGAAGAATCAATACGCTAAGAAGTGGGATACAGAAGTTCTAAGGAATGACGTGATACGTTTGAAGTTCTCTAACGCTATAGATACAGCAATAAGGAATAGCGCAGTAGGCAACACAGTTGAAGAGGAATGGACGTCTCTAAAAAGGAATGAATCAATCATTTCTTTTTCGATTTCTTCATATTTTTCATTCATACTTTTCGTTTCAACTTCCGTGCACTTCCTATTCGGCTCATTCCTCAACGACTTGTATTTCTAGAATCCTGAATTTCTCTGAACACTTTTGCGCTTCCTTCTTTCATCGATCAGGTGAGGTAAATCTTCTGTTACCTATGGTTTCTTCGCAGTTGCCCTCTTTGTACCAACGTTTTCCTTTCAAATTAATTAGTATAGCATGAAAATATGGATTAACCACATTGGGAATTGTATAATCATTGTATTCACACCGTTGTATCGTTTTATAAAGAACATTCCAAACAATTAATGAATTTTTCATTAACAAATTTCGAAAGTCAAAGATCAAATAGGTTTTTCAATAAGTAATTATTCTTTCATGTTTCGCTTTGTATTCTTAGAATCTATAAATATGTTTTACCACGCAGTTTAAGTAGCCTATGTTCTTCCTCAGTGATCAAGCTAACTCCATGCCTAATTTCATCAACTCGGTTCAGCTTTTGGTCGTAAAAAGCATAACAGAATTACTTTCGCATTGATTAGTGTGAATTACACCCTGTATAAGAACACACTATAGGACTGAGACAAGCAAGAGAGAGAGAGAGAGAGAGAGAGAGAGAGAGAGAGAGAGAGAGAGAGAGAAATTAGAGCTATGAGAGGTGACATTGGAACACGACAGTGTATTTCTACATCTACATCTACATTCATACTCCGCAAGCCACCCAACGGTGTGTGGCGGAGGGCACTTTACGTGCCACTGTCATTACCCCCTTTTCTGTTCCAGTCACGTAAGGTTCACGGGAAGAACGACTGTCTGAAAGCCTCCGTACGCGCTCGAATGCCTCTAATTTTACATTCGTGATCTCCACGGGAGGTATAAGTAGGGGGAAGCAGTATATTCGATACCTCATCCAGAAACGCACCTTCTCGAAACCTGGCGAGCAAGCTACACCGCGATGCAGGGCGCCTCTCTTGCAGAGCCTGCCACTTGAGTTTGCTAAACATATCCGTAACGCTATCACGGTTACCAAATAACCCTGTGACGAAATGCGCCGCTCTTCTTTGGATCTTCTCTATCTCCTCCGTCAACCCGATCTGGTACGGATCCCACACTGATGAGCAAGACTCAAGTATAGGTCGAACGAGTGTTTTGTAAGCCACCTCCTTTGTTGATGGACTACATTTTCTAAGGACTCTCCCAATGAATCTCAACCTGGTACCCGCCTTACCAACAATTAATTTTATATGATCATTCCATTTCAAATCGTTCCACACGCATACTCCCAGATATTTAACAGAAGTAACTGCTATCAGTGTTTGTTCCGCTATCATATAATCATACAATAAAGGATCCTTCTTTCTATGGATTCGCAATACATTACATTTGTCTATGTTAAGGGTCAGTTGCCACTCCCTACACCAAGTGCCTATCCGCTGCAGATCTTCCTGCATTTCGCTACGATTTTCTAATGCTGTAACTTCTCTGTATACTACAGCATCATCCGCGAAAAGCCGCATGGAACTTCCGACACTATCTACTAGGTCATTTATATATATTGTGAAAAGCAATGGTCCCATAACACTCCCGTGTGGCACGCCAGAGGTTACGTCTCTCCATTGATAACAACATGCTGTGTTAGGTTTGCTAAAAACTCTGCAATCCAGCCACACAGCTGGTCTGATATTCCGTAGGCTCTTACTTTGTTTATCAGGCGACAGTGCGGAACTGTATCGAACGCCTTCCGGAAGTCAAGAAAAATAGCATCTACCTGGGAGCCTGTATCTAATATTTTCTGGGTCTGGTGAACAAATAAAGCGACTTTGGTCTCACACGATCGCCGTTTCCGGAATCCATGTTGATTCCTACAGAGTAGATTCTGGGTTTCCACAAACGACATGATACTCGAGCAAGAAACATGTTCTAAAATTGTACAACAGATCGACGTCAGAGATATAGATCTATAGTTTTGCGCATCTGCTCGACGACCCTTTTTGAAGACAGGGATTACCTGTGCTGTTTTCCAATCATTTGGAACATTCCGTTCCTCTAGAGACTTGCGGTACACGGCTATTAGAAGGGGGGGGGGGGGGGGCAAGTTCTTTCGCATACTCTGTGTAGAATCGAATTGGTATTCCGTCAGGTCCAGTGGACTTTCCTCTGTTGAGTGATTTCATTTGCTTTTCTATTCCTTGGACACTTATTTCGATGTCAGCTAATTTTTCATTTGTGCGAGGATTTAGAGAAGGAATTGCAGTGCGGTCTTCCTCTGTGAAACAGCTTTCGAAAAAGGTGTTTAGTATTTCAGCTTTACGCGTGTCATCCTCTGTTTCAAAGCCATCATCATCCCGGAGTGTCTGGATATGCTGTTTCGAGCCACATACTGATTTAACGTGAGACCAGTACTTCCTAGGATTTTCTGTCTAGTCGATACATAGAATTTTACTTTCGAATTCACTGAACGCTTCACGCAATGCCCTCCTTACACTATCTTTGACACCGTTTAGGTTCTGTTTGTCTGAGAGGTTTTGGCTGCGTTTAAACTTGGAGTGAAGCTCTCTTTGCTTCCGCAGTAGATTCCTAACTTTGTTGTTGTACCACGGAGGGTTTTTTCCCGTCCCTCACAGTTTTACTTGGCACGTAACTGTCAAAAACGCATTTTACAATTGCTTTAAACTTTTTCCATAAACACTCAACATTGTCAGTGTAGGAACAGAAATTTTCGTTTTGGTCTGTTAGGTAGTCTGAAATCTGCCTTCTATTACTCTTGCTAAACAGATAAGCCTTCCTCCCTTTTTTTATATTCAGGGATGCTGCAACGGCCTTATGATCACTGATTCCCTGTTCTGCACTTACAGAGTCGAAAAGTTCGGGTCTGTTTGTTATGAATAGGTCCAAGATGTTATCTCCACGAGTCGATTCTCTGTTTAATTGCTCGAGGTAATTTTCGGATAGTACACTCAGTATAGTGTCACTTGATGCTCTGTCCCTACCACACGTCCTAAACATCTGAGTATCCCAGTCTATATCTGGTAAACTGAAATCTCCACCTAAGACTATAATATTCTGAGAAAATTTATGTGAAATGTACTCCAAATTTTCTCGCAACAGTTCTGCCACTAATGCTGCTGAGTCGGGAGGTCGGTAAAAGGAGCCAATTATTAACCTAGCTCGGTTGTTGAGTGTAACCTCCACACATAATATTTCGCAGGAACTGTCCACTTCTACTTCACTACAGGATAATCTACTACTAACAGCGACAAACACGCCACCACCGGTTGCATGCAATTTATCCTTTCTAAACACCGTCTGTGTCTTTGCAAAAATTTCGGCTGAATTTATCTCTGGCTTCAGCCAGCTTTCTGTACCTATAACGATTTCAGCTTCGGTGCTTTCTATCAGCGCTTGAAGTTCCTGTACTTTACCAATGCAGCTTCGACAGTTTACAATTACAATACCAATTGCTGCTTGGTCCCCGCATGTCCTGACTTTGCCCCGCACCCTTTGAAGCTGTTGCCCTTTCTGTACTTGCCCGAGGCCATCTAACCTAAAAAACCGCCCAGTCCACGCCACACAGCCCCTGCTACCCGCGTAGCCGTTTGCTGCGTGTAGTGGACTCCTGACCTATCCAGCGGAACCCGAAACCCCACCATCCTATGGCGCAAGTCGAGGAATCTGCAGCCCACACGGTCGCAGAACCGTCTCAGCCTCTGATTCAGACCCTCCACACGGGTCTGTACCAAAGGTCCGCAGTCAGTACTGTCGACGATGCTGCAGATGGTGAGCTCTGCTTTCATCCCGCTAGCGAGACTGGCAGTCTTCACCAAATCAGATAGCCGTAGGAAGCCAGAGAGGATTTCCTCCTATCCATAGCGACACACGTCATTGGTGCCGACATGAGCGACCACCTGCAGATGGGTGCACCCTGTACCCTTCATGGCAAGCGGAAGGACCCTTTCTACATCTGGAATGACTCCCCCCGGTATGCACAGAGAGTGCACATTGGTTTTCTTCCCCTCTCTTGCTGCCATATCCCTAAGGGGCCGCATTACGCGCCTGACATTGGAGCTCCCAACTACCAGTAAGCCTACCCTCTGCGGCTGCCCGGATCTTGCAGACTGAGGGGCAACCTCTGGAACAGGACAAGCAGACATCTCCGGCCGAACATCAGTATCAGCCGGAGACAGAGCCTGAAACCGGTTCGTCAGACAAACTGGAGAGGCCTTCCGTTCAGCCCTCCGGAATGTCTTTCGCCCTGCACATCGGTTTTTGGCCCACCCGTGTCCACGAGTGCCCGTGGGCCAGGTGCCAAGGTGATATCATTTGCCCACCTCATTCGCAGTGTTGGAAACATTACTCACAACAAGTAATTGGTCTCAATTATAACTACTTTGAAAAATATGTATTCAACTACAATTACAAAATACAAAAATTATTTGGTAAAATTACTTTTCGGTTGAGTGGACTAACAACCTAAATTTGAGAAAAAATTAATAATGTAAATGCTGCATGGAGCAAATGTAAAATACGTGAACAGAGACTAAATTAGTTAAAGAACAAAACAAAGGAATCCAGCATCCCCTACTCCAACACATTCAGGCCAACTTCATTTACGCCTTACCTAAACCGATTTTTCACCCCTAGCTACTGGTGCATTGTTCAACAGGCATAATTCACTTACCGGTTCTACTGCGACCAGAGGGAAAGTGAAGCTATTCACCATGATGATTACTGATCTGAGTGATAAGGAACGGGCATTGTAACAACCATCACTGGTACAGAAGGACAAGCAAGATCATCACACTTGAAAAAAAAATGAACTCGATGGTACAAACAATGAAGAATGAATACAAAAATTACAAACATATTCAGTATCCATTAATAGTTTCAGATTCCCCTTTAACTTTGCAGAGCAACTGCATGTGAAAGTTTTTATCACTGAGCTTGGCCCTCTTGTTTCAAATAATCTCTTTGCATACTCTAAAGAAATGCTCCATATGGGCACTTCAGGGTATCCCTGCATTAAGTTATAAAAATGCACTGCATGTGAAATTTCACTTCAGTTGAACTACTGGAGAGGTATGAAGTCGTAGCTCTTGACGGAATCCCTGCATCTAGTTTTAAAAATACGCTGCATGAGAAGCTTCACTTCAGCTGAAATGCTGAAAAAGTATGAAATCGCCTCATCTAACACTCCGCGGTGCGCTGCTTAAGAAACAGTGCTGAAAAACATAGCTTCCTCGTCGTTTCCTCCAGAGGTTTTTTCATTTTTCAGAAAGTATGTTTCTCCACAACCCAGCCTTCACGTCGTAAAGAGTTCTTCTTTTGAGAAAGACGTAGCTTCTTCCTTCTCATGCCCTTCCAACTAGGAAAATTTTAGTGCTGGGATCAAACCTGCTGTTATGTTTGTGTTCTTATCTACTAGGGACCAAATTTTTATTTTATCTCTTCCGTTAAGGATCTTGTCAGAATATACAGTAAGATATGTCTTTTTTTTTAGACTTTCCGCCGGCCGTTGTGGCCGAGTGGTTCTAGGCGCTTTAGTTCAGAGCCGCGCTGCTGCTACGTTCGAAGGTTCGAATCCTGCCTCGGGCATGGATGTGTGTGATGTCCTTAGCTCAGTTAGGTTTAAGTATTTCTAAGTTTAGGGCACTGATGTCCTCAGATGTTAAGTCCCATAGTGCTTAGAGCCGTTTGAGCCATTTGAACCATTTGAGCCATTTGAGACTTTTCGCACCAATCATTAGATAGTGGGGGAGGCTAGTACTCTATGTACATACTCTTTTCAGCTCGGAAAATCATGAGAGCCACTGCAGGATGCTTCCCGACCTCAAACGAAAGTTATTGCATTAACATTCATTACATCGTAAAGTACCAATATCGAAATTGTGGATGTCACACCATACCTGACCCTGGAAACTTACTGAGTGACTCCACTAAAAATGAACAAACAGTAATTTTAGTCAGCAGAAAATTTAATTATCTTACGTTTAGAGCCTTTCATCACATAAAATGATATTTCTGTGGTTAAATAGGTAGCTGCTGTGTTATTAACTACTAAATAGTTAGCAAGACTCGTCGTAAATTTTTTGATCTTCTTCTTTTCATTATATCTTTGCTCGGTGATCATCAATTACGTTTACCGGAAAAATGTCCTGCAGGAATGCGACAAACGACGACTGAAGAGAACCGTTCAACATGACAGAAGTGCAATCCTTCCGCAAACTGCTGCAGATTTCAATGCTGAGCCATCAACAACTGCCATCGTACGAACCATTCAACAAAATGTAATCGATATGGACTTTCGGAGCCGCAGGCTCAATCGTGTACCCTTGATGGCTGCACGACACAAAGCTTTAAGCCTCACCCGGGCCCATCAACAGCGACATTGGATTGCTGATGACTGGAAACACATTGCCTGGTCGGACGAGTCTCGTTTCAAATTGCATCGAGAGCATGGACGTGTACAGGTATGCAGACAACCTCATGACTCCATAGACCCTGCATGTCGGCAGAGAACTGTTCAACCTGGTGGAGGCTCTGTAATGGTGTGATGCGTGTGAAGTTGGAGTAATATAGACCCCCGAGACATCTAGATACGACTCTGACAGGTGACACGTATGTAAGCATCCTGTCTGATCTCCTGTATCTGATGATAGAAAAATCTTTAAGGGGGGGGGGGGCACTGAAACTCATGGGAGTACTTTTTTAGGCTAAGATCAGTATCCAATTATCCTACATTGATTGAAATTAAGCTTAATGAAAAGTTGAGACAGGCAGGTACTAAATATGTGAAAATATCACAAGATTCTCATAACAGTACAGTGAAAATAATGTCAGTAATTCACAAGATTCACATAAAAGCACAGTAAAAAATAATGTTAATATATTCCATCAGAATATCAGAGGACTAAAAAACAAAGTAGATGAGCTTGTTTGTACAGAAGATTGATGTACTATGCCTGTCTGAACATCATACAGTCACAAGTATGGAAATGGTAAATGTAGGTGGATATAAGCTTTCAGCACTTGTAAGTAGAGCCACTGTGGAGAGAGGAGGAGTTGCCATATGTGTAAAAATCAGTCATAGTCTGAAAAATTTAGAAAGTAAAAAATTTTGCGTAGAGCAACACATAGAAGCATGTGCATGTGAGCTTAAACTAAATAAAGGCACTTTTATAATTGTAGCTGTGTAGAGGTCCTCACTGGGAAATTTTCAAATATTTTTGAAAAATTGGGATTCTTTGTTGTGCTATTGTTGGTGCGAATTTCAACGCAGATTTTCTGAAAGAGTCTGATAGAAAGCTTGACCTTGAAGTATTACTTGGTTCTTTCAATTTGACATCAGTTATTGATTTTCCTATTCGGGTGGTACACTGATAGATAACGTTTTCATAGACCAAGATAAATGTAATCAAATAAAAACTTTTACTGTTAAGAACGGGCTGACTGGTCATGATGCGCAGCTAGTTACAGTATATGATATAGCTCTGTACAGTAATGCAAAACAGTCCTCCAAAGTAGTGCATTCCATTAACGATTTAACACTTCAAAATTTTAGGGAAAGCTTGCAACAGTTAGACTGGAATGAGGTGTACATGGAACATGATGCTAATTTAAAATTTAACATAATTCATGATACCTTTGTGAGTATATTTGAGAACAGTTTCCCTAAGAAAACGGTGAAATATTAAAAAAAGCCGTGGCTTACTAAAAGGATAAAAATATCTTGTAAACATGTATCTTATAGCTAGAAGACGTAATGACCCCAAAACAATGAAACATTATAAAAAGTACTGTACTGTATTAAGAAAAGTTATTAAAAAGTCCAGAAGTATGTGCATTATGTCTGAGATTAGCACATTGGATAATAAAATAAAAACACTTGGAATATTGTGAAAAGGGAAACAGGGCAACCAAGAGAACAGGAAGACTGTAGTTTTATCAGACACAATGAAAAGTTTGTTACCAAGAAGTCAGAAGTAGAAAACATTTTCAATAATCATTTTTTAAATGTTGTAGATAAAATAGGCTTCAGCTATTCATTAGAAAAAGCAAGGCAGTATGTGGAAGAGGCGGTACCTATGCAATTTGATGTAATTGAAATTCAACCCACCTCTCCTCCTGAAATTAGCTAAATAATAAATTCACTCAAAAGTAAAAGCTCGCATGGAATTGATGGCATTCCCAACAGAGTACTAAAAGCCTGTTCCCAGCAAATAAGTAGGATTCTCAGCCACATATGTAGTAGCTCACTGAAACAGGGAATTTTTCCAGATAGACTGAAATATGCTATTGTTAAACAATTGGATAAAAAGGGGATGCATCTGACGCTAACAGCTACCGCCCAATCTCACTCCTGACAGCTTTATCCAAAATTCTTGAAAAATTAATGTATTCAAGAGTATCATCACATATTTGTAAAAATGAGGTACTAACAAAATGTCAATTTGGCTTCCAGAAAGGCTTTTCAACAGAAGATGCTATATACAGGGTGCGTTCCGAAAGTAATGCAATTATTTTTTTTAAAGTAATTTATTGAACAGATTTGCACAAACACTTAAAATTCTTCAAAGTACTGTCCTTGGGCCTCTACACATTTTTTCCAGCGACTCTGCCATGACCGGTACGCGCCCTGGAAGGCGTCTTCTGGGACCTCTCGCAAGGTCTTCGTCACGGCGGATTGGATCTCGTCTATGGACGAAAAACGGGTTCCTTTCAGGGCTGACTTAATCCTAGGAAACAAAAAGAAGTCAGGTGGGGCGAGGTCAGGACTATAGGGGGGTTGGGGCAGCGTTGGCACGTGGTGTTTGGCCAGGAACTCGCGGACTCGTAGCGCGTTGTGGCAAGGCGCGTTGTCGTGATGGAGTTGCCAGGTAGCGGAGATGTCCTTTCTCGTCCTGACGACCCTTTTGCAGAGTCTTTCCAGCACATCCACGTAGTAGGCAGCGTTAACTGTCTGTCCTTGAGGAACAAACTCCTTATGGACCACTCCTTTGCTGTCGAAAAAGACAATGAGCATTGTTTTCACTTTTGATTTGCTCATTATTGCCTTTTTGGGCTTAAAGGCCTTTAACCACCTCGAAACTTGTGAGTAGGACAGAGCAGAGTTCCCGTAAGCCTCACGAATCATTTTGTTATTCTCTTCAAAAGATTTGTTCAGTTTAGCACAAAACTTAATCGCGTAACGTTGCTCGATCCCATTTTTTCCGTGACACGGTCGGCGCGCAGAGGTTTACAATAACAGACGTCCTGCCGCTTCCACAGCTCGGAGAGCACTGAAACCGGTTTCGCGGCAAAGCTTAGCGTCCCCCCCACCTACTCCATGTGGCCCGCTCCCACTCCGACTACTAGGAGCGGCGCGGGAAATTCAATTGCATTACTTTCGGAACGTACCCTGTATGCATTCACTGATGAAATATTTAATGCAATGGACAACCGAACATCACCCACTGGGATATTTTGTAATCTCTCAAAGGCTTTTGATTGTCTGAATCATGAAATTCTTCTAGATAAGCTTACATATTGTGGTATGATTGGGACAGTGCACAAATGGTTTAGTTCATACTTAACTAGAAGAATTCAGAAGGTTGAAATTTACAGTATAGATAATCTACAAAAGCCAGCAGAGTCTTGTAACTAGCGAGGTATCAAGAATGGTGTCTCACAAGGTTCAGTCTTGAGTGCCTTATTGTCCTTAACATATATTAACGACTTGCCACTCTATATTAATGAAGATGCGAAGTTAGTTCTTTTGCTGATGATACAAGTATAGTAATCACAACCAAGAAACAAGAATCAGCTGAGGAAATTGCAAATAAGGTCTTTCAGAAAATTATTAAGTGGTTCTCTGCAAATGGACTCACACTAAATTTTAAGAAAACACAATTTATAGAATTCAGTACAGTAAATGACATAACACCATTGATAAATATAGAGTATTAAAGGAAGTCTATTCCTAAGGTAGAGTACTCAAATTTCTGAGTGTGTGCATTGATGACAAATTGAATTAGAAGAAACACATCTATGATCTGCTGAAACGGTTAGATTCAGCTACTTATGCTGTTAGGGTTATTGCAAATTTTGATGATGAACATATCAGCAAATTAGCCTGCTATGCCTATTTTCATTCACTGCTTTCATATGGCATCATAATTTGGGGCAATTCGTCATTAAGAGAGAAAGTATTCATTGCACAAAAGCCTGTAATCAGAATAATAGCTGGCGCCCACCCAAGATCACCTTGGATATTCACATTACCTTCGCAATACATATATCCACTTATGAAATTTGTCATTAATAACCCATCCCAATTCGAGAACAACAGCGAACTGCTACAACACTAGAGGGAAGGATGATATCCACTAATCTGGATTAAATCTCACTTTGGCACAGAAAGGGGTGGATTACGCTGCCAAAAAATCTTTGGTCATTTGCCAAATAGTATTAAAAGTCTGACAGATAGCCAACCATCATTTAAAATCAAAATAAATAATTTCTAAATGACAACTCGTTCTACTCAATAGATGAATTCGTACATATGAAGTAGTAACTCTAAAATAATTAATTAATTAATTAATTAATTTGTGTAAAGAAAACTTATGTTAAAGTGACACATTTCACATCATTATGGAACGTCGATTCATGGTCTATGGAACAACGATTAATGTATGTATGTATGTATGTTACATGTGTTTTCGAGTATTGTGAGCCTGCTAGGGGCAGGACTCCTTTTGAAGAGGGAGGAAGGGTGATGGTCATCTCTGTCTTCAGGTCACTGAAAAGAGAAGTGTAGCGTCTGATGTATGTGGAGAGTTGTTGGAAAAGAAATCAAACGCAGTTCTGGAGAAATAAATGCGTCGGAGTAAATTTTGCGGCAAAGCTGTAAAAATATGTGTTGAACGATCCCAGAGTCACGCGATTTCCTGTTTAAAATTTTTTTATCAGCAGTTCTGGATCATGGAAGACGTGTTTATTGCACCAGCTCATATCATGTGAATTTAAGGACGAAAGTAGTCGCACAATCAGTGTTGGGTCTGGATCAAGAATAGTGAATGTTGGAGGAAAGTCTGTGAAGCTACGAATATGAGACACATGCACGGTACAGTTATTTTTAACTGGAGCGAAAGGAATAGACTCTCCAAGGGACATCTTGCACGGTACAGTTATTTTTAACTAGGGCGAAAGGAATAGACTATCCAAGGGACATCGTGGAGTTAAAATTTATCTTGCAAAGGGTCGGGATGCATTGTATATTCTCCACCTACAAGAATTTGGTATTAGTAGCAAGCTGTTTTGAGTGGGGAGTATTTTTAGTAGCGAAACGTAAAGAGCTCAAGAGGAGCGGAATTTTAATCAATGGAACTAAGCGTACGGCAACGGCCTTGCCACTGTGGATACACCGGTTCCCATTAGATCATCGAAGTTAAGCGCTGTCGGGCGTGGTCGGCACATGGATGGGTGACCATCCAGGCCACCATGCGCTGTTGTCATTTTTTTGCGGTAAACCCAGCCTCGTGATGCCAATTGAAGAGCTACTCGATCGAATAGAAGCGCCTTCGGTCAAGAATACCATCATAACGACTGAGAGAGTGGTGTGCTGACCCCATGTCCCTCCTATCCATGTCTTGCACTGAGGATGACACTGCGGTCGGATGGTCCCGGTAAGCCACTCGTGGCATGAAGACGGAGTAGAACTAAGTGGAACATAATAGGACCAACCTTCCATCTGCCAGCATCAATTTCAGGGGTCACGCAACTGAATGTTACACAGCCACAGCTGTACTGACCAGAAGCCACTCTAGAGTTTTTGACAAGGCAGAATCTGACCTTGTTAAATCAAGCTCTGGAGCCAGGTCTGTTGAGATCTGAAAACCGGTTCATTTTAGAGCAAGAGCGGCGCATGTCAGCGGAACAGTTTGTTCATCACGTCGCTCAGTATAGGGAAAGGCAACGGTACATAATGATCATTTTGACCACCTCTCTGCCAAGTGTCATCACAGCCATAACTCTTTTATATGTTGTCTTCTTTCTGATCAGGTGGAGAGCTAATTTCAAAAGGGAACCAAGGGTAGTCAAGTATCAGTGGAGACCAGTAGGTAAGGGGTTGATTGAGCAGTGGTCGTCCAATAAGGAATTTTTACCTTTGGTTTCATGTCATGATTTTAAGAAAGATAGTTCTAGACCACGTTCAAGTTTTCTAGTAATAAAGGAATATGCCATAGGTGCCAATCCAAAATCGTAGAGGGAGACCAAGAGATGAATACATCAAGCAGATTCAGAAGGATGTAGGCTGCGGTAGGTACTGGGAGATGAAGAAGCTTGCACAGGATAGAGTAGCATGGAGAGCTGCCTCAAACCAGTTTCAGGACTGAAGACCACAACAACAACAACAGCACTAGACCACGTTTAAGTTTTCTAGTAGTAAGGGAATATGCCATAGGTGCCAATCCAAACAAGTTAAGAGCTAGTTAAGGGGCGACTCAGGAACCGGGTTTTATGAAGAGGGGAATAATGTAGTGACACCACAGTTTAAGATAGCGAAAGTTAGTTTTGTGCGATATTCTGAGCACAAGTTACAGTCAAGTGCGGGCTGGATTGCAGTAAGTAACGCGTACCAGCAGTTGCAAAAGGCAAATAGAGCCCACAGGTCGTAGAACCGCCGGAGAGGGCACACACAGCAGTTTGCATGGCCCAAGTCACAGACGGAAGGGGGCCACTGGTGCAACCCAGGTGTTGTGCGTATGTGACTTGGAGCACTGCGTTAGCAAAACAGGGGTGAACAGCCCAGTATAAATAGGTGTTTTCTAACAAGGGTCATTCCAGGGCGGCTGCTCTCCTGGATGGCGGGGCTAGTCACACCACCAGCTAGACGCAGCAACAGATGGGGCTTCAGTGTTCCAGTCCACGGCAGGTTGTTGGTTAGACCCCCTGAGGTTGACGCGTTGTCCGTAGCCAACCAGACAGCGTCAGGCCGCTCCACCACTCACTACTACGAGCCGTCGTGCTGGTTCCAACATACGCCGGTGACAACTGGGGCGAAAGTCGCAGACTCGGCTGCCATTTGTCATCGCTGCATCCTAATCCACGAAGGTGAAGGAACATGGCACGGAACATGTTGCAGTTGTCAGCAGGCTGCTAGGCGGCTCCTTGGTGTGGAATGGAGGCAACGAGGGTGGGGACAGCTGATTTAGCAGGGATGCAGACCGCCGAGTCAACTGCGGCATCCTGACGTTGGCGTACAAGGCTGGCTCGACACAGCATTGTGTTACAGAGGCTGTTGGGGTGCTTCCTCAGCATTGCGGGGCCCTGTGATGCAGACCAAGAGGAAAGGGGGCACTGTAGCTAAAAAAAAACTATAAATCACTTGGAAAGTTCTCGCTGAATTTTAATACGGCACCTCCTCGCTCCACCCACTACATTTGGTGTCTTCCCACTACATCTGGTCATCCTGATACATTCGGTGGCTGAAGTAACCATTACAGAATTCTCAATGTCATTGTTGTGTCGCACACCTGACACCCCCAAAAATTTAGTGTTAAGACCGATTAGCTTCAAACTGGATAGTATTTCCTTCGCTGGCTCAGGCGCTATTAAGTCTATAGCAGGTAGAAAGAAAGTTTTCAAGAATAATATTTTATTCTAAAACGCCTCACCCATCACAAAAAGATAGTTGCTTGCAATGTCCATCGTTTAATAAGAAAGAATGGCGAAGAACCAGTTTGTGAACAATTGCTCTGTTCTACTTTCTCAAAATGTTTACGTTATGTTGAATACCAACGCTGATATATCGTGCGTTCTCAGGAACGTTTTGAGGCTGCCTTTTCAAAACCAAGTCTCTAGTTTGAGCTCTGCAGCTCTGTTCTACTTTCTTGAAATATTTACGGTATCTTGAATACTAGCGCTGATATATCGTGCATTCTCAGGAACTTTTGAGGCTGCCTTTTCAAAACTAAGTCTCTAGTTTGAGCTCCGAACATCAGGAGAGAACGAAAATTGCCAGCGATTAACTAGCCTTTGTGCGGCCTTATGTTTCCAGTGGTGTGTAGGCTGCATAGAGCCAGTTCCTGCTGGCCACACAGGACCAAATGTTTCACACCTGTAAAAGTACGTTTCTACAGTTAGGACCCTAATGCGCGTTTTTTGCTCCTTGACTGGTTCACAACAGATTTTTCAATTTTTTCTTCTGTCTTCATAAAGATATCACCACACTCGAAACATTTTAGATTGCATTGTTGCGTGATCCGCGAAATCCTCTCGGGCTTTGTTTGCATTTAGTGTGTGGCACTAGAAGACTGAAGTGTTGACTTCCACCTTCCATGACAGTGTCCCGTTTAAAAATGAACTAAACATTTACAAAACGTTCCTCGCATGTGGTCTGAATACGCAAAAATCAAAGTTTCTAAGAAGTTACTGTTTTTGGAAACAAGGGTTTGTCTAGGAATAAGATGGGAACAAATGGTCTTCAGGTGGAATGTATAGGGATTTCAGTAATTGCTCTTTGCAGAAGTCAACTGTGTGATCATTTCCACACACACTTCGATATCCCAATTACAATTGCAAGTTGCTATATTCACTACAACATCACTGAATTGATTTGGGATGTCTCGGTATCAACAGAAATTGAGCTTGCAACAGGTTGCAAACATTCTTTTTTGTTTACGAAATTCAGCAGAGACAACTACTTCTCTCCCATCCGCTACATTTTCGTCAAGATCACACCACTGAACTTAATGCACTAACCAAGCTACTCCCATTCAAATGTTAAAATTAGAACACTTGCTGACTTCTGACACAGACGTTCAGAGGGAGAGCACTCTTTCATCCGTGCCACTCAGAACTAAAACGATGAAGTGGCACACACAGAAACGTATCTTTCCTTGGAGGCAGGTAAAAGGAAGAGAAATATGTACACTACTGGTCATTAAAATTTCTACACCGAGAAGAAATACAGATGATAAATTGGTATTAAATGGACATATATATTATACTAGAACTGACGTGTGATTATATTTTTACACAATTTGGGTGCATAGATCCTGAGGAATCAGTACCCACAACAACCACCTCTGGCCGTAATAACGGCCTTGATACGCCTGGGCATTGAGTCAAACAGAGCTTGGATGGTCTGAACAGGTACAGCTTCCCATGCAGCTTCAACACGATAACACAGTTCATCAAGAGTAGTGACTGGCGTCTTGTGACGAGCCAGTTGCTCGGCCGCCATTGACCAGACGTTTTCAATTGGAGAGAGATCTGGAGAATGTGTCTGGTCAGGGCAGCAGTCGAACATTTTCTGTATCTAGAAATGCCCGTTCAGGAGCTGCAACATGCGGCCGTGCATTATCCTGCTGAAATGTAGGGTTTCGCAGGGATCTAATGAAGGGAAGAGCCATGGGTCGTAAAACATATGAAATGTAACGCGCACTGTTCAAATTGCCGTCAGTGCGAACAAGAGGGGACCGAGACGTGTAACCAATGGCACCCCATACCATCAAGCCAAGTGATACGCCTGTATGGCGATGACGAAGACGCTTCAAATGTGCGTTCACCGCGATGTCGCCAAACACAGACGCGACCATTATGATGCTGTAAACAGAACCTGGATTCATTCGTGCCGCGAGAGGGAGCGATAGGGCAGCACGGCGGACGGGCGATCGATGTGCCTCGTGGAGCAGCTCTAGCCAGACGGAAGCTGCAGCAGCAGTCAGGGCGCCACAGCCAGAACAAACACGAGACAGCCCGATAGTTTCTCAGAACGAGAGGGACACAGGTCTTTCAATCCGATTGAAGGGGATTATCACCTGCCCTAGTCGTTTTTCTACTGTTAAATAACCTTCTTTAACGTTTGTTATCTGCTTTAGTGGTTGTAATACGGTGATCCCGGACATCAATTCTGATCGTAGTTACTAACTCTGGCTAATGGCTTAGCTGCTTGCTCACGTGAATGCCTGAAAGACTCATTCTGGAATTTGAAGCAGCTACAGATGAGCTGGGAAAAATAAATTACTATAATAAATATATTCCATTTCAGCTCCGCTTCATCGCTTACGCCGTAAAGGTGTTCCGTTCGTCTGGACGACGGAATTCGAACGCGCCTTTCGCCAGTTGAAATCGGCGTTGCTTTCCAATACTTGCCTTACGCCATTCGGTCCCCAGAAGCCCATTTTGTTGATGGTGGATGCATCGGATTTCGGGATCGGTGCTGTGCTTGCGCACAAAGATGGATCGCACGATCGTCCTAATGCCTTTGCGTCCAAATTGCTCTCGTCTGCGCAAAGAAATTATTCACAGATCGAGAAAGAAGCATTGGCTCTCGTATTTGGTGTTACAAAGTTTCATGATTTCTTGTATGGTCGTCACTTTACCATAATTACAGACCACAAACCTTTGACATCGCTTTTTCATCCTACCAAGCCTGTACCTCCACGTACAGCGCAGAAATTCATTCACTGGTCTATTTTCCTCTCGCAGCACCGCTACGATATCTTCTATCCGTCCACTGGTAAGCACGGAAACGCCGATGCATTGTCCCGCTTGCCTGTTGCTGAGGATAGGGCATTCGATTCCTTCGAACTTGCTTGCATGTTCATTGATGTAGAAACCGATGACGTTGTAGAATCGTTTCCGATTGATTTTCGTCGTGTAGCTACAGCCACGGCTGCCGACCCTGTCCTTACTCCCGTTTTGCGTTTTGTTTATACGCAATGGCCCTTGTCAAAGTCACGGATCGGGGACCCGTTGGTTCGCCGATTTTTTTATCACAAGGAGAGACTTTTTGTACGACGTGGTGTTTTGCTGTTGCGTTCTGATAATGATCAGTCCCGGGTCGTGGTACGACGTTCGTTACAGTTCTCTGTCTTACAGCTTCTCCACCAAGGACATTGGGGTATAGTGAGAAAGAAACAACTTGCTCGTCTGCACTGTACTTGGTTCGGAATCGAGGCCGCGATTACGAATATGTGCTCTTCTTTCATGGTGTGTGCCGAACAACAATCAGCACCGCCGCGGAAATTCTTTGCATGGCCAAAAGACACTTCCCCTTGGCAACGCTTACACATCGATTTTGCTGGTCCATTCTGGAATGCTCGATGGTTGGTTGTGGTAGATTTATTCAGTAATTTTCCTTTTGTTGTCCGGATGTCTTCCAGGACGTCATCTGCCACCATCCACGCGTTATCTGCTATCTTTTGCATTGAAGGTCTTCCACAGACTATTGTTTCCGTCAATGGCCCACCATTCATATCCGCAGAATTTCAGTCATTCTGCAAGGCCAATGGTATTCAACATCTGACGTCCGCGCCGTTTTCGCCACAGTCCAACGGTGCCGCTGAACGATTGGTCAGGACTTTCAAGTCACAGATATTGAAGTAGAAAGAGTCGCATTCTCGGGAGGACGCGTTATAGCTCTTTTTGTCCTCGTATCGCTCTCAGCCCCGAGATGGTAGCTCGCCGGCTGAGTTGCTCCACGGTCGCCCTCATCGAACCTTGATGTCTTTGCTACATCCGCCGTATCGGGTTCCTGAGCCCCGGCAGACACCTGCTTTTGCTCCAGGCGACGTTGTCTACTATCGCCACTTCCGAGGTTCACGGCGTTGGCTCGAAAGGCGCATTCTTCGCTACCTCGGACGCGCTATGTATCTGGTTTTGAGGGCCTCTGGTGAGGTGCACCGACATCTCAACCAGCTGCGCCTCTGTCGTCGCACGGGATCTGCCGCTCGCCGTCTGCTTTCAGCGACGGTGCCGTCCGGTCAGCGCCCCAGGGACCCATCTACTGGCTGCCTACCATTTTGCCCCATGGCGACGCGCCGCCGCCTCCGCCGCCGCCGCCTGTTCTCCCGCCGGCGACGCCCGCAGTGAACGCGTCGCTGCAACCGCCGGGCGCCTCCCTGGGTAAGGCGCCGCCGATCGCTTCCCGTGACCAGTTGTCCTCCGGCATGGAACTCTTGCCCGCTCCGGACCATATGTCGTCTTCGCCCGTCGGGTGCCCCGGCCCGATGTAGGTTGACCCTTCGACCCCTCCTGTCTCTCTACGGGCGTATACACCGCATGTTGGCGTCCTACCTGGAGCAGGTTTTCAGGGGTTTCCTAGCTCCCCACGGTCCGAATGGAAGGGTGCGGGTGGCACAGCCTCGCCTGTTGTTAGGCTCCCCACCTCGTCGCATGCGTCAACATGGGGTCCTCGCCACGGCGAGCGGAAGCCTTATGCCACAACCGTAAGCCGATTTGCGAGGGAGGAATGTGGTGTCCCCGCCAGACACCACACTTGCTAGGTGGTAGCCTTTAAATCGGCCGCGGTCCGGTAGTATACGTCGGACCCGCGTGTCGCCACTATCAGTGATTGCAGACCGAGCGCCGCCACACGGCAGGTCTAGAGAGATTTCCTAGCACTCGCCCCAGTTGTACAGCCAACTTTGCTAGCGATGGTTCACTGACAAATTACGCTCTCATTTAGCGAGACGATAGTTAGCAAAGCCTTCAGCTACGTTATTTGCTACGACCTAGCAAGGCGCCATGATCAGTTTCTATTGATATTGTAAATCATGTACCGTCAAGAGCAACGTTCGTCATTAATGGATTAAAGTTAAATATTCCACCAGCTACGTCCGTTTTTCTCGATTCTAATTCCCTTGTCATGTTCCAGACCTCACGCCAGCCTGCGTGAGATAAAACACGTGCAATTCGGCCTCCTTTAGTAACCCTGTGTTGGCTCTCCAGCCAACCACAACATATGTCAAATTATCCCTGAACGAGGTACGATAAGAGTAACCTTTACTAACAACCCAATTTGAGAAATACCAACTAATATTATAAAGAAATATGTTTTAGCTGGCATATATTACTTCATTTCAGATTACATAACACAACAACAAGTTAAGATGAGGAACTGTGAACATAAATGTCGAAATTTAAAAAGAAAGCTGCAAAAAGTCAAATTAAAAAAAAGTAGCTACGAGACTTCAGAGTACTACAAAATTGTTGAAAAGTCATAAAAAAGATGTGTTACTGGAAGTTCAGCCTCATGATACATCAGAACGTCCAACATCCGCAAGTAACCAACCTTCCTGCTCTCTTGTCCAGTCGGTTTCAGATAAGAAACATGTAAAACAAATATCACAAGAGAAAGATACTTTGGCTTCTGAACAGCTAACTGAAGCAGAGGAAACAAAAACCGACATAAGTTTTCGTACCGTATGTAAAGGATGAAATGAAAAATGTGCTAATCTAGATCTTGGTATGAATACTAATAAGAGGTACATTTGTATTTTGGACGATATTCGTACTTTCCCATTAGTGATGAGTAACCGTGAAAAACTGCGACAGAAAATAGCATTGTTTTCTGTTACGCAACCGTAAAATAAAAAGAGAATGTATGTATGTATGTATGTGTGTGTGTGTGTGTGTGTGTGTGTGTGTGTTTGTGTGTGTATGGAGGGCCGGGGGAGGGAGGGGGCAGCGAGAGGACGTCTCTAATCGTTATGAGAAGATTTTAAATTGTAAGGCATTTCGAAGGCACATGTGGACTCTGACCACAACTTACTGATTATGAGCTGTAGATTAACTGAAGAAATTGGAAAAAATTAGGGAATTAAGAAGATGGCACCTGGATAAGTTGAAAGGAAAAGAGATTGTTCAGAGATACAGATGAAACATCAGTCATCGGTTGACTAGAACGGAAGAAAGGAATACATTAGAAGACGAACAGGTAGCTTTAAGAGATGAAATAGTAACAAATATATAAAGAGATAAGGCCTGATAGAAATCCTTGGATAACACAAGACATATTGAATTTAAATGATGAAAGGAAGAAATTTAAAATTGCAGCAAATGAAGCAGGTGGAAGGGAATACAAAAGTCTAAACAATGAGATTGACAGGAATCACACAATAGCTAAACAGGAATAGCTAGAGGACAAATGTAAGGATTTAGAACCACATTTCACTTGAGGAAGTATAGAAACCACAGGTGCAGCTGTGTGAATATCGAGAGCTCCGAGGGTAAACCAGTCCCAAGCAAAGAAGGGAAAATTGAAAGGTGGAAGGATTATATAGAGAGTAAATAGAAGAGAGATGAACAACAAAGGAACATTATAGAAAGGGAAGTGGACATATATGAAGATCATATCGGAAATATGATACTCCGAGAAGAATTTGATAGAGCTCTAAAGGATTTAAGTCGAAACAAGGCGCCGCGAGTAGACCACATTTCGTCAGTACTATTGATTACTGAACAATCAGTTTAATGAGTCCTGGTTGCAAACCTCGGGGAAGATCAGTTTGGAATCCAAAGAGTACAAAAGGCAATAATGACCCTTCGACGTATCTTAGCAGATAGGTTAAGGAAACACAAACCTAAGTTTATAGTATTTGTAGACCTAAAGGAAACTTTTGACAATGTTGACTGGAATATTCTCTTTGAAATTCTGAAAGTAGCAGAGTTAAAATACAGGGGACGAAAGGCTATTTACAATTTGTATAGAAACCAGACGGTTCGGGAGGACTACGGTTCAATCCCGCGACCGGCCATCCTGGTTTAGGTTTTCCGTGATTTCCCTAAATCACTCCAGGCAAATGCCGGGATGGTTCCTTTCAAAGGGCACGGCCGACTTCCTTCTCCATCCTTCGCTAATCCGATGAGACCGATGACCTCGCTGTCTGGTCTCCTTCCCCAAAACAACCCAATCCAAACCAGACGGTAGCAGTAATAGTTGAGGGTCAAACATGGAAGCAGCGGTTGAGAAGGGAGTGAGACAGAGTTGTAGCCTTTCCCCAACGTTATTTAATCTGTATGTTAAACAATCAGTAAAGGTAACTGAAGCAAAATTGGGAGTAGGAATGCAAGTTCAGGGAGAAGAAGTAAAAACTTTGACTTTTGCCGATGACATTGTATTTCTGTCAAAGACCACAAAGAAGTTGGAAGAGCAGTTGAACGGAATGGACAGTGTCTTTGAGAGGAGCATGTAAGAGGAAAGTCAACAAAAGCAAAACAGTGATAACAGAATGTAGCCGAATTAAATCAGATGATGCTTATGGAATTAAATAAAGAAATGAGACACTCAAAGCAGTAAATGGGTTTTGATGTTTGGGCAGCAAAACAACTGATGACGGCCGAAGTAGATGGGATATAAAACGTAAACTGGCAATGCCAGGAAAAACTTTTCTGAAGAAGAGAAATCTGTTAATATGGAATACTGATTTATTTGTCAGAGAGTCCTTGCTGAATATATTTGTCAGGAGTGTAGCCATGTATGAATGTGAAGCGTAGACGATAAAGAGTTTAGATAAAAAGAGAGCAGAAACTTTCAAAATGTGATGCTACAGTGGAATGCTGAAGATTAGATGGGTCGATCATGTAAGTGATAAGGAAGTACTGAAAGGAATTGGTGAGACAAGAAATTTGTGGCATACGTTGACCAAAAGAAGGGACCAGCTGATAGCACACATTCTGAGACATCAAGGGATCACCAGTTTACTCATAGTACTGGATGGAAGTGTGTGTGTGGTGGGGGGAGGGCAGGGTAAAAATCGTAGAGGGTGACCAGGGGGTGAAACACAGTAAGCAGATTCAGAAAAATGTAGGTTGAGGCACTTACTCGGAGATGGAGTGGAGAGTGGTGTGGAGAGCTGCATAAAACCAGTCTTAGGGCTGAAGACCACAACAACAACAATACTTTCAAAAGCTTTCCTTCGTTTAACTACAGTACACGTAAAGACATGGTTCTAGGGAACTCACTAACGTGAAAAAATTTCGCATAATGAATGATCTCACGGCGTTGCATCTTTAATAGGGAACATAGGATATTAGAAATTTAGGTCAATAGGGAGCGAGTACAGCCATCGATCAGCTACTTGTCGTCAGATAGACACTGCGACCGACTCTTTCCTTTAGGTGTACTTTAGGAGCTGTGCTATATACTGTGAATGAGAGAACACGGAGGGCCGAGAGTTTAAATGGTCTGTTTCCGCCTCCATGCGAAGCAAATACCTGCAGTAATGTTTATTCTACAGGGGAGTGAAAAAAAATAGGGGAAAAACAGCGAGACATGCATGCTTGAACATAAATGTATATTCTGTCAAAGCCTGCAGATTGTGCTCTTGTACCTGACCACGTACGACACATGGGAAGTGCCCTCAATACGCTTCGAATGTCAACAGTGGTCAGAACAGTGTTGTGTGTAGTTGTGAGTGCATTAAGGTGTGTAGGAGCTCAGTGCATTCGAACGTGGGCAGTTTGTTGGCCCTCTTGTGGTGGCTGCTTCCATAACCAAGGTAGCGGAAACGTTTGTTGTTTCATACCACATACAAGCAAAGCGGGAAAACATCATCTGATAAGTCACGTCGCGGACGGAAATGTGTGTTGAGAGATCGTGACAGACGGTCATTGAAAAGGATTTGACGAAAAATAAGATGACGATAGCTACAAAACTGACTGCAGAACCGAACGCCCTTCTCGCAACAAAACAACAGAAAGGGAGCTCAATAAGTTGGCAATTTCAGGGCGAGCTGGGATTCCAAGATCACTCATCAGCGATGCATATGCCTCTAACATGAAAGCGTGGTGCTGAATGCATAAGGCCTGGACTACGGGGCAATGGAAGAATATCAGTGGCTCCGATGATTCTTGTTTCACGCTGTTTCCAAATTCTGGCCTAGTTTGCGTTGCAAGAGTGGAAGATGGCGGCAATTTGGTGATGATTTCGCCGTTATCGTGCCATTCCTTAGGTCCATCTTTATTCTGCAACATAGCTTTACTGCCAAGAGTTATCTGACCATTTTCGTTGTTCAGGTTCATCCCATGTTACAATGTTTGTTCAAAAATTGTGATGCTGTGTTCCCAGGAGCCAGGGCCTGTGTTCACGCAGCTTGCATAGTCCGGGATAGGTTTTGTCAGCACGAGGATGAAGTGTCGTATCTCACCTAGCCACCACAGTCATCAGATCTCTATTGGGACTTTGAGGTCTACGACAACAAGGTGTGCTATCGCTATCCACCTACATCATCATTACCTGATCTTACCACTATTTTATATGGAGATGGTGTAAGATCCACCTGAAAACCATACAAGACCCGCATTTATCCAGTACGCGACGAATAGTTATGGCAATGTAGTGTGTTTTTGGTATCTCCATATTTTGTCCAGTCCCTGTGGCTTTTACTTAGAATATTTGGGGGAGGGGGTTTTTAGACCCCCAAAATCCTCTTCCTCCTTTCGTTTTATTATTTGGATAGCAAAATAGCCCATGGTTGTCAGAGCAGAGAGACTATAATATGCAGAATGACAATAGCAAGAAGAGCGTTTCTGAAAAATAGAAATATAGCAATATGCAATTTTAATTTAAAAATTAGGATGTCTTCTCTGATAGTATGTGTCTGGACTTTAGTCTTAAAACTAAGTGTGCCGTGAACGATAAACTACACATATTAATGTAAATAGAAGCTTTTGAGGTGTTGTGGAATGGATAGATAGAATGGATATCTAATGAAGACAAACAGTTGAGAAAATAACTTCATGACACAACTTTGCTTAAGGATGGAATAGTTTGCTGATAGGACACAACCTGAATCATCAAGAAGCCGTTAATTTGGAAATGTTTGCCGCGCGGGGTAGTCACGTGGTATGAGGCGTCTTGCCACAGTTCGCGCGCCCCCTGTTCGTCGGAGGTCCGAGTCCTCCCTCTCGTATGGGTGTACGTGTTGTCCCTAGCGTAAGTTCGTTTAAGATAGAGTAAGTAGAGTGTAAGGCTAGGGGGCCGAACCGCACAATAAACCGTGGGTTGGGTGAGGAGCGGCGGAGGAGTGAAGTGGACTGCGGTAGTCGTAGTGGGGTTGTGGACCACTGCAGCTGTGGCGGGGACGGAACATCTCCGTCGTTTCAAGGTCCCCGGTTAACATACAACATATACAGATGTACACAAGTAGTATCGCGTAGACAAGGTCAAAGGAGCTGTGTATTGGCGGACCATTCAGTGCTACTCAGGTGATTCATGCGAAAAGGTTGCCGATGTCATTATGGCTCCACGGCGGGAAGTAACAGACTCTGAACGCAGTATCGAAGTTGGAGCTAGATGCATAAGGCGACCTTCACTTAGCGACAGAGCTGTCAGTGCTAACTGCAAGCAACACTGCGATAAGTAACCGCAAAAATCAATGTGGGACGTAAGACGAACTTGACCGTTGGGGCAGTGCGGCGAAATCTGGAGTTAATAGGCTATGGTAGCAGACGACCGACACGAGTGCCTTTGCAAACAGGGCGACATCGCCTGTAGAGCCTCTACTGGACTCCTCACCACCTCAATTGGACACTGGACGACTGAAAAATCATGTCCTGGCCAAATGAGTCCCGATTTCAATTGGTAACAGCTGATCGTAGGGTTCAAGTGTGGCGCAGACTGCACGAACCTAAGGACCTAGGTTGTCAGCAAGGTACCGTGCAAGCTGATGGTGCTTCCACAATGGTGTGAACTTTGGTGGTAAGTTCCTATGCGACCAAACTGATGTCATCGGTCCCTAAGTGTGAACTGGGTTTGCATAGAATGGACTAGGTACTCTGATCCAACTGAACCCATCATTGAATGGAAATGGTTCTATTCGGCTACCTGGACGCCAGTCGCAGGCATTGATGCGCTTCATATCCCCGAACAACGATAGAATTTTTTGTGGATGACAAGGCGCCATATTACCAGGCCATTGTTGTTCGCCATTGATCTGAAGATTATCCTGGACATTTCGAGCGAATGATTTAGACACTCAAATCGCCGGGCGTCAATCCCATCAAACATTTAAACGACATGATCGACCTTCAACACTTTCGCCGTCATGGACGGCTGAGGAGCCAGCATAGCTCAATACTTCTGCAGGGAACTTACAACCACTTGTTGAGTTCATTCCACATCGAACTGCTGCACTACAGGGGCGAAAAGGAGTTCCGAACGATAGTAGGAGGTATCTCATGACTTTTGCCACCTCAATATACAATGCAGGCTCTCATAGACCATTTCATCTCTTATAAAAAAATCTTCAAAAATTCATGACATATTACGCATGTGTGGTTATTCCTTTCTTCAGAGGAACTCACATAATTATAGGATATATGACTGTCAATGTTAATAGTAGTCTTACCAATTACTTACTTTCAACTTGTTGGATAAATGTAAATAATATGCCAATATTCTGTTTATTTTGTGATGTTTGATGTCACTGGCATACGTGTAACACCTGGAGGACACGCCCAGTATATCCCATTTTGAACGACTACTCATTTATTTCGTTTTCTGCAGTGTTACCTGTAATTCCTTGTGTTTATTTTTTCTTTTAGACGTAAGTTCTCTCTTGTAAATTAGCTGCCCTTCACTGGAATGTCGTATACACCTTTTAATCATGTGCTGAGGTGAGTTTATATTCCTGTGGAACGGATGTGATTCTAGTCTCTTCTCGGAAATCAAGTTCCTTTTTGTTAACCCTAGCAATACCAACGCAATTTTCATAACCTATACTAGAAGAGGGGGCGGGGGGGGGGGGGGTACGTTACGCCAAATATAAAAAAGCAAATTCCGATAAATAATGTTAGCTTCTGTTAACAACACATTTCTTAAATAGGTACTCATGTAGAAATATTGTCCAGAGTCTGGAAACATCTTTCTGCATAATCTTAGCAAAACCAACGCACTTTCCGAAGTGTGTACAACGTGGGGATTTATACTTTATGGCCACCCAAAAAAAGTATAAAAGTTCAAATTTAATTCAGTATCGTTGACTTCCTCCTCCCATAAACCATGGACCTTTCCGTTGTTGGAGAAGCTTGCGTGCCTCAGTGATACAGATAGCGGTACCATAGGTGCAACCACAAAGGAGGGGTATCTGTTGAGGTACCAAAAAAACGTCTGGTTCCTGAACAGGGACAGCAGCCTTTTCAGCTGTTGCAGGGGCAACAGTGTGAATGAATCACTGATCTATCCTTGTAACATTAACCAAAATGACCTTGCCGTGCTGGTACTGCCAACGCCTGAAAAAAGGGGAAACTACAGCCGTAATTTTTCCCGACGGCATGCAGCTTTATTGTATGGCTAAATGATGAGGTAAAATAGTCACCCATTCGGACCTCCGGGCGGGGACTACTCAGGAGGACGCTGTTATTAGGAGAAAGAAAGCTGGCGTTCTACGGGTCGGAGAGTGGAATGTCAGATCCCTTAATTGGACAGGTAGGTTAGAAAACTTAAAAAGGGAAATCGATAGGCTAAAGCTAGATGTAGTGGGAATTAGTGAAGTCCAGTGGCAGGAGGAACAAGACTTCTGCTCAGGTGAATACAGGGCTATAGATACAAAATCAAATAGGGGTAATACACGGGTAGGTTTAATATTTATAAAAAATATGACAGTAGGTAAGCTACTACGAACAGCATAGTGAACGCATAATTGTAGCAAAGATACACACGAAGCCCATGCCTACCATAGTAGTACAAGTTTATATGCCAACTAGCTCCATAGATGACGGTCATAAAAGAAATTATTCAGATAGTGAAGGGAGACGAACATTTAATAGTGATGGGGGATTGGAATTCAATAGTCCGAAAAAAAGAGAAGGAAAAGTAGTAGGTGAATATGGAATGGGGGTAAGGAATGAACGAGGAAGTTGCCTGGTAGAATTTTGCACAGAGCATAGCCTAATAATAGCTAACACTTTGTTTAAGAATCATGAAAGAAGGCTGTATACATGGAAGGGACGTCGAGACACAGGAAGGTTTCAGATGGATTGTATAATGGTTAGACAGATATTTAGGAACCAGGTTTTAAATTGTAAGACATTTCAAGGGGCAGATGTGGACTCTGGCCACAGTAGATTAAAACTGAAGAAACTGCAAAAAGGAGGGCATTAAGGAGATGGGACCCGGATAAACTGAAATAACCAGAGGTTATAGAGAGTTTGAGGGAGAGCATTAGGGAACGATTGACAAGAATGGGGGAAAGAAATACAATAGCAGAAGAATGGGTAGCTTTGAGAGATAAAATAGGAAGGTAGTAGAGGATACATAGATAAAAAGACGAGAGCTAGTAGAAATCCTTGGATAAGAGAAGAAATATTGAATTTAATTGACGAAAGGAGAAAATATAAAAATACAGTGAATGAAGCAGGCAAAAAGGAAGCAAACGTTTCAAAAATTAGATCGACTGGAAGTGCAAAATGGCTAAGCAGGGATAGCTATAGGACAAATGTAGGGATGTAGAGGCTTATCTCACGAGGAGGAAGATAGATATTGCCTACAGGAAAATTAAAGAGACCTTTGGAGAAAAGACAGCCACTTGTATGAATATCAAGATCTCAGATGTAAAACCAGTTCTAAGCAAAGAAGGGAAGGCAGAAAGGTGGAAGTACATAGTGGCTCTATACAAGGACGATGTAGTTGAGGGGAATACAATGGAAATGGAAGAGGATGTAAACGAATATGAAATGGGAGATATCATACTGCGTGTAGAGGTTGACAGAGTACTGGAAGACCCAAGTCGAAACAAGGCCCCAGGAGTAGACAACATTCCATTAGAACTGCTGATGGCCTTGGGAGAGCCAGCCATTACAAAACTCAAGAATCTGGTGAGTAAGATATATGACACAGGCGAAGTAACCTCAGATTTCACGTAGAATATAATAGTTCCCGTCCCTATGAAAGCAAGTGACAGGTGTGAAAATTACCGAACTGTCAGCTTAATAAAACATGACTGCAAAATGCTAACACGAATTCTCAAAATGGTTCAAATTGCTCTGAGTACTATGGAACTTAACATCTGTGGTCATCAGTCCCCTAGAACTTAGAACTACTTAAACCTATCTAACCTAAAGACATCACACACATCCATGCCCGAGGCACGATTCGAACCTGCGACCGTAGCAGTCGCTAACACGAATTCTTTACAGACGAATAGAAAAACTGGTAGAAGCTGACCTCGGGGAAGATCAGTTTGGATTCCGTAGAAATGTTGGAACACGTGAGGCCATACTTACCTTACGACTTATCTTAGAAGAAAGATTACGGAAAGGCAAACCTACGTTTCTAGCATTTGTAGACTTAGAGAAAGCTTTTGACAATGTCGACTGGAATTCTTTCAAATTCTAAAGGTGGCAGAGGTAAAATACAGGGACCGAAAGGCTATTTACAATTTGTACAGAAACCAGATGGCAGTTATAAGAGTCGGTGGGCACGAAAGGGAATCAGTGGTTGAGAAGGGAGTGAGATAGGGTTGTGGCCTATCTCCGTCGTTATTCAATCTGTATATTGAACAAGTAGTAAAGGAAAAATAATTGGAATAGGAATTAAAATCCAAGGACAAGAAATAAAAAGTTTGAGGTTTGCTGACAACATAGTAATTCTCTCATAGATAGGAAAGGACCTAGTAGAGCCGTTGAACAGAATGGACAGTGATTTGAAAGGGGGATGGAAGATAAAAATCAACAACAGAAAACGAGGATAATGGATTGTAGTCGAATTGAATCGGGTGATGCTGAGGGAACTAGATTAGGAAATGAGAAACGTAAAGTAGTAAATGAGTTTTGCTATTTGGTGGAAGCAAAAGAACTGATGATGGTCGAAGTAGAGAGGATATAAAATGTAGACTGGCAATGGCAAGGAAAGCGTTTCTGAAGAAGAGAAATTTGATGATATCAGACACAGATTTAAGTGTCAGGAAGTCTTTTCTGAAAGTATTGGTATAGAGTGTATCAATGTAAGGAAGTGAAACATGGACGATAAATACTTTAGACAAGAAGAGGATAGAAGCTTTCGAAATGTGGTGCCACAGAAGAATGCTAAAGATCTGATGGGTAGATCACGTAATTAATGAGGAGGTACTGAATAGAATGGGGGAGAAGAGGAATTAGTGGCATAACTTGATTAGAAGAAGGTATCGGTCGGTAGGGCATATTCTAAGTCATCAAGAGATCAATTTAGTTTTGGAGATAAGTGCATAGGGTAAAAATCGTAGAGGGAGGCTAAGGCATGAATACACTGAACAGATTCAGAATGATGCAGGCTGCAGTAGTTAGTCGGAGATGAAGAAGCTTGCATAGGATGTAGTAGCATGCATAGCTGCATCAAACCAGTCTCTGAAGACCACAACAACAACACCGTTGACTTTTATTCAAAACACTCTTGTTAAAGATATATAGGAGGGCTATTTGGTGTACCAATCAGTAGCAAAATGGAAGCCACTATGAAAATCCGATGAAGAAATTTTACATATTTTTGGGTATTGTCTCTAATACGGCCATTGATGGCGGCATGTCGCTTTTTTCAGTTCTGAATGTACAGTGAGCTCGTAACGATTGGTATAAAATAGTGTTGCCCGCCAAGTATGAGGCAATGAGAAATTTCACCTGATGTCGTGCAGCCCACATAACACAACTGTTATGCGTTTCCTTATTCATGACAATTCTCCGCCGCATTCTGCAGGGACGCTGAAGACCTCCTGAAGCGATTTTGATGGGAAGTGTTTGATCACCCACAACACAGCCCATAATTGTCATGTCCTGAGTTTCATCTCCGTTCGATGAACTGCTGGCAATGAAGACAACCTCTTCTTGGGACAAACAACGAGCTATAGACGAATGTAGAGGATTGGCAGAAAGCATTACGATATTTTCAAAGTTAATACCATGGCAGTTATTATTTGATGGATGTTTCACAACAGTTTTATTTGTAACACTCACTGAAGTGTTCTTCTTGTCCTGAGGTGAAAACGCCCAACTATTTGTAGAACGGTTATGACTGTGATGACAATTTTCGCTACTCGTGTAATTGTCCTTCGCCATACTAGTTATCTCTAATTAAGTGCATATCATAAGAAATGCGAATAGTAATAGTGCCGTAGGAACCAGTCCAGGTTGTATTGGCACTGTGGTTCTGCAACAAAGAGCTCAGTCTCATTTCAGAATCTCTCCACTGTTTTCTTATCGTCGCTTTCCAAAAACTAATCTTACACTAACTTAACGCATTACCCTGATATTAATTTTAGTTTCTGTTTAGCTTTCAGAACTGATCTTTAACCGAAGTGACACATATATTTGACTGTTTGTTTGTTGTGTGTGTGTGTGTGTGTGTGTGTGTGTGTGTGTGTGTGTGTGTGTGTGTGTGTGTGTGTGTGTGTGTGTATTCGCAAAGTCATGTGATAGTGATATGCACATTTACGTATAGTGTTGGTATCGCGCACATGTTATAAAAGGGTAGCACACTGGTGGAGCTGTCATTTGCACTCAAGAAAGACCTGTGAAAATGCCTCCGCCGTCACTGTGTCCGCGTGGCGACGATTAACAGACTTTGAACGTTAAACGGTAGTTGGAGATAGACACATGAGACATTCTATGTCAGAAATCGTTAGGGAATTTAGTATTCTGTGATCCACAGCGTCAAGAGTGTGCCGAGAATACCAAAATTTAGGCAATAACTCTCACCATGGGCAAAGCAGTGACCGATATCCTTCTCTTAACGAGCGGAGCAGCAGCGTATGCGTGGAATTGACAGTGCTAACGGACAAGCAACATTGTGTGAAGTAACAGCAGAAATCAATGTCGGACATACTACGAACATATTCGTTAGGACATTGGATGAAATTTGGCGTTAATGGGCCTCCGCAGTAGGCAACTGACGCGAGTGTCTTTTCTAGCAACACTGCAACCCCTTCTGATTGAAAACACCGACTCCAACGATGTTTCCACATTTCGGAACATTTCTGGATTTTTTTTCCTAAAGTGTGTCAAGGACGATCACCATATTTGCCTGGATGTCTTCAGACGAGTCAAATCGTTTCCCTTTCAGTGAAAATTTCAGGTAGAAATCCGCAGGAGCCAAATCAGGGGAATGTGGCGTTTGTTGAAGCACAGGAATTTTGACTTTGGTCAAAAATTCAGTGATGGAGAAGGCACGATGAGCCAGAGCATTGTCATGGTGTAGCACCCAATTCCCTGTCTTTCCACAATGCAGGCCTTTTCTTGTGCACCTTTTCACGCAAACGCTCAAGGACACATTGTTAGTATTTCTAGTTAATTGTCTGTCCTACAGGGGTAAATTCGTGATGCACAGTACCGGTAGAATCGAAAAAAATCACCAACATTGTCTTCACCTTCGACCGACTTTGCACTGATTTTTTCGGTCGTGGTGAACCTGGAGTTTTTCATTGAAAAGACTGCACTTTGGTTTCAGGGTAATATCCATATACCCACTTTTCATCGCCTGCAATTACCCTATTTAACAAATCTGGGGTTATTTGTAGTCCGATTAATCAGTTCTTGGCACACTTCAAGTCGGTATTGCCTCTGGTCACTTGATAACGCTTCTGGAATGAATTTTGCGGACACTCGACGAATGTTCAGATCTTCAGTTAAAATTACCTGAACTGCATATAAACTTAATTAAAGTTCATCAGCCATCTCCGTAATGATAAGTCTACGATCAGAGAACACTAAGTCGCAAACTTTCGCAACATATTCGTTCGTTTTTGAGTTGGAAGGACAGCCGGACCGTGATTCAACCACAAATGATTCGCGGACATTTTTAAATATGTTGAACCAGACAAAAACATTTGATTTGCTCATCCAATTATCTTCAAAAGCTGTTTTAATAGTTCTTAAGTCTCAGCAGCGGATTTCTCGGTTTTAAAACAAAATTTCACACAAACTCTTTGCTCCGTTTTTACGTCTATTTTCACGCAGACAGAATCCGGCAACAAGTCCTAACACACCCGCACTCAACCAGTTACCACAATGAACTGATTAACGGAAACGGAGTTCTCTGACAGAGAACTTTCAAGGACAAGGCAATGACTCACTCCTCACCCTCCGTCTAACTGCCAGCCAAGCTAGTAAGCAGTAGCGGATTCATTCTTAAAAGTGTCCAATCACACTCGTATGTTTGGCTACCTGGAGACCATTTGCAGCCATTCATTTTATGGATGATAATGCGCTAAGTCATCGGGCCACAGTTGCCCACGACTGGTTTTAAGAACATTCTGGACAATTCGAGCGAATGATTTGGCCACCTAGATCACCCAACATGAATCGCATTGCACATTTATACTTATGAGACGCTATCGAGAGGTCAGTTCGTGCCTAAAATCCTGTACCGGCAACACTTTAGCAGGGAAGGCTGTAAAGGGAGCATGGCTGAATATTTCTGCAGGGTACTTCAAACGACTTAAGTCCATGCCAAGCCAAGTTGCTCCACTACACTGGGCAAAAGAAGGTCTGACACGATATTGGGAGGTATCCCGTAACTTTTCGCACCTCAGTCTAGATGGCGAGCTAGAAAGACACAGCCCTCATCTCGTGTTTGTGTGGTAGCGTTCTCGCTTCCCATGCCAGGGTTCCCGGGTTCGATTCCCGGCGGGGTCAGCGATTTTCTCTGCCTCGTGATGGCTGGGTGTTGTGTGATGTCCTTAGGTTAGTTAGGTTTAAGTAGTTCTAAGTTCAAGGGGACTGATGACCATCGATGTTAAGTCCCATAGTGCTCAGAGCCATTTGAACCATTTTTTAGAGAGACACTGCTTACTTTTTGTTCGTGCACCGCCTCTATGCTCGAGCACCACCCTGCAAAATGTACTTACCTCTGTACTGCGTGTGCGTGTCACCTCGTGGACTCGTGACGTAGTATGATAAACGTTGGCTGCGACAAAGATGTCTTCCCTGTCTGAGACACGTCTCGTAAGCACTTATAATTTAGTACTACACTACTGGCCATTAAAATTGCAGCACCACGAAGATGACGTGCTACAGACTAGAAATTTAACCGACAGGTAAACGATGGTGTGATATGCAAATGATCAGCTTTTCAGAGCATTCACACAAGGTTGGCGCCGGTAGCGACACCTACAACGTGCTGACATTAGAAAGTTTCCAACCTATTTCCATACAAAAACAGCAGTTGACCGCCTGTTGAAACGTTGTTGTGATGCCTCGTGTAAGGAGGAGAAATGCGTACTATCACGTTTTCGACTTTGATAAAGGTAGGATTGTAGCCTACCGCAATTGCGGTTTATCGTATTGTGACATTGCTGCTCACATTGTTCGAGATCCAATGACTGTTAGCAGAATATGGAATCGGTGGGTTCAGGAGGGTAATACGGAACGCCGTGCTGGATCTCCACGGACTCGTATCACTATCAATCGAGATGACAGGCATCTCATCCGCATGGCTGTAACGGAACGTCGAGCCACGCCTCGATCCCTGAATCAACAGATGGGGACGTTTGCAAGACAACAACCATCTGAATAAACAATTCGACGACGTTTGCAGCAGCATGGACTATCAGCTCAAAGACCATGGCTGCGGTTACCCGTGCCGCTGCATCACAGACAGAAGCTCCTGCGATGCTGTACTCAAAGACGAACCTGGGTGCACAAATGGCAAAACGTCATTTTTTCGGATGAATCCAGGTTCTGTTTACAGCATCATGATGGTCGCATCCGTGTTTGGCGACATCGCGGTGAACGCTAATCGGAAGCGTGTATTCGTCACCGCCATACTGGCGTTTCACCCGGCGTGATGGTATGGAGTGCCATTGGTTACACGTCTCGGTCACCTTTTGTTCTCATTGACGGCACTTTCAACAGTGGACGTTACATTTCAGTTGTGGTACGACCTGTGGCTCTACTCTTCATTCGATCCTTGCGGAACCCTACATTTCAGCAGGATAATGCACGACCGCATGTTGAAAGTCTTGCACGGGCCTTTCTGGACGCAGAAAGTGTTTGACTGCTGCCCTGCGTAGCACATTCTCCAGATCTCTCACCAATTGAAAACGTCTGGTCAATGGTGGCCGAGCAACTGTCTCGTCATAATACGCCAGTCACTACTCTTGATGAACTGTGGTATCGTGTTGAAACTGCATGGGCAGCTGTACCTGTACACGCAATCCAAGCTCTGTTTGACTCATGCCCAGGCGTATCAAGGCCGTTATTACGGCCAGAGATGGTTGTTCTGGGTACTGATTTCTCCGGATCTATGCACACAAATTGCTTGGAAATGTAGTCACATGTCAGTTCTGGTATAATATATTTGTCCAATGAATACCCGTTTATCATCTGCATTTCTTCTTGGTGTAACAATTTTAATGGCCAGTAGTGTATATGAAGCAAAGGAGAAATTTTGACAGGAAATGGAAGTTCAGGAAAAAGAAAAAAAATTGAGGTTTGTCTGCGACACTAATACTGTCAGGGACACCAAAGAACTTGGAAAAGAAGTGAATGGGATGCATAGTCTATTGAAAGAGAATTTGCAAGATTGAAAGTTGTATGTTCATTTAGCACTTTCATTTTTCTCTCGTTACGTTTTGTTTTCTATGTCAGTTGGTACAAGCTCTGTAGTAATCTCTTTGTCACAGTTTTAAGTCTCTCGGGTGCAACACAATTCATTCGGGGCCTGTTAGCCACGTGAGTTTGCTGGTTTGAGGAGACTCACCCATTAGAACTGTTCTGTCACATTTTTGTTCTGATTCTGGATAGAGAAGCGAAGGAGGCTTTGTGCCGTGTTCTGATGTGGAGAAGAAAGTTGCCTCTGTCCTAGAAATAGAAATGTCTGTACTGTCGAGCAGGTACTACAAGGCATAGGGAATTGAGTGAGATCAGCATAATTTATTTTCTGTCATGAAGTTCAGTTCTTGTGGTGAGGTTATATTGGCACTATAAGGTAAAGAATGTTCCATGATTACTTTCGCAGGACACGTGCTTCTGCGCAGTGAAATATATGCTTTGAGATTGCTACTGCTCAACTGTTTGAAAGCTGTTTATTGAACCTCTCATACATTGTTTTGCTTCGTGTCGTTGTAAGTTTAAACACATTACCCCCTACTGAAATATACAGACTATTTTGGCCAATCAGTTAGAAAATGATGTTCTGCTTGTACATTCAGTCTGGGAATTGTAGGTTAAAGTATCCCACTGGTGCTGTAAAGTTATCTATATGTTTATTAGAGTAGATACACCAAATAGCTGCTTATAACAAGTAGTCTTTATTTACGACAGACTGTTTTCGCTTTATCGCCATTTGCAAGTAACCGAATAACAATTTTTGTGAGAAGAGGTGTGGACGCCAAAGTCACTCACATTAAAGTAACTTTCTTGTACTCTCGTCTAGATTGATGTAACGTCCATATTGCGTCGTTAGTGGACTGTTTTATAACTGTCATTGCTTTAATAAGATCGTAAATGATGTCAAGATGTTGAAAATAAAATGTTAATTACGTGGTGACAGCAGTTTGACAGTTCCACACTTATGACGCTACATGTTTACAAAGACTGTGCAGATGGACAGCGAAATTATTTTATTAACTAAAATTTATTACGATTGTCTTTGGTTGTTGCATATGCCACTTCCGATTCGGCCATTTTCGTGTTCTAAAAGTTCAATAAAGTTTTTAAGGTACTAATGTCTAAATTCTGTATGTTTCTTTAAAATAGATTTCCGATCCCTCAAAATGTTCTTTGCATAACTGTTTGGTATTCTGTGCAGAATATGCAGTGCATTTTCTATCGTATCAGCAGTGTGATTTTATTTTTCAAGTGTAGAAATAAGGTCTACTAACTACAATCGCTCTCTCTAATGTGTTCTTTATATCTCACGTTAAAAAAATTTTCCTCTTTTTCCAGTGTAAAGGCTATTACAGGTGCCTCATGTGATTTTATATACGCCTGGGTTATCATATTTCGATGTTGTAGTGGTGTCGCAACGTAATTTTATTGGAAGCTTGTTATTGGTTCGAAAGGCTAGTACATTATTTGTGGCTTTAAAAAATGCATTAATTGTGTTGGAGATTCTGCCAAGGTACACTACTGGTACGTATCTTATTTTCTATGTCGGTAATGCTTCTACAGTTAGACATAACTCGCAATGTGTTGTGTTCTGCATTGGTGTTTTACATTTAGAATATAATTTTGTAGTTATGTTGATGTCAAAATCATTTGTACAGACTACATAACGAGTTGTGTTACGTTCTTTTTGAATTGCTGGCTTTTCTAATGGGAGGTATTCAATCTAATAATTCGAAAAGAACTGTAGCGCTCCACAACAGTCTGTCCATTCGTAATTCCGCTGTAATTAGCTGATTTAAGACACGGATGCACCGTATGCATGTAGAAGGCGGATGAATTGGGAAATGCAGGATGATCGACAAGATGGTCCTGGCAGTGGCGTCCATACTGGTTATACATGGCGGAGAAAAATTCCTGCAGTTGACCTCCACAGTTCGATCTTTCCGTACTAGCAATTCAATAATATCTAAACAATATTTCGTCCTCTGCATCTTGCCGTGAGAAAATGGTCAATAGGGAACGGACAAAAGAGTCACCGCATATCTCCTTTCAAGTCAATATGCAAACCAGTCAATGCACTAGACGGATTGTGGATTACAATACCCAAAGTGAAGGATTCAAATCAAATTGTAGACGAGTTTTCTCTTATTCACGAATTATAGCATGTGAAAGGGGACGCCAAAATTTATTTCTGTATTATTACTATGTATCTACACGTTTAAATAGTTAAATAACAAGTATGTGACTCGTCTTATGAAATCAAAGACCCTTCTCTTCATCAATAAACGCTGGATAAGGAAATGAATCCGAACACCTTATAATTCGCCATTATAACTCTTATACATAGAAAACACTGTGATAAATTACAGTGGCATTTCTTTACTCAACGCTAGATATATTTTCGAAGTAATATTTAAAAAAATACCTTGTTTAAAAACCAAGCTGGGTTTAGAAACAATATCCCTGCTCACACCACATTTTCCATCAGACATATAATTGAAAATCATGTAGAATTTAACAGAGAAACACATCTGCTGCTTACTTAGTACGTCAAATCATTTGACACTGGAGACAGGAGAATATTTTAGGAAACAATAGTGTAGAAAACTATCCCAGACCGATTACTAAGAGTACTCCAACTACACTCCTGGAAATGGAAGAAAGAACACATTGACACCGGTGTGTCAGACCCACCATACTTGCTCCGGACACTGCGAGAGGGCTGTACAAGCAATGATCAAACGCGCGGCACAGCGGACACACCAGGAACCGCGGTGTTGGCCGTCGAATGGCGCTAGCTGCGCAGCATTTGTGCACCGCCGCCGTCAGTGTCAGCCAGTTTGCCGTGGCATACGGAGCTCCATCGCAGTCTTTAACACTCGTAGCATGCCGCGACAGCGTGGACGTGAACCGTATGTGCAGTTGACGGACTTTGAGCGAGGTCATGCGAGGGCATGCGGGAGGTCGGGTGGACGTACCGCCGAATTGCTCAACATGTGGGGCGTGAGGTCTCCACAGTACATCGATGTTGTCGCCAGTGGTCGGCGGAAGCTGCACGTGCCCGTCGACCTGGGACCGGACCGCAGCGTCGCACGGATGCACGCCAAGACCGTAGGATCCTACGCAGTGCCGTAGGGGACCGCACCGCCACTTCCCAGCAAATTAGGGACACTGTTGCTCCTGGGGTATCGGCGAGGACCATTCGCAACCGTCTCCATGAAGCTGGGCTACGGTCCCGCACACCGTTAGGCCGTCTTCCGCTCACGCCCCAACATCGTGCAGCCCGCCTCCAGTGGTGTCGCGACAGGCGTGAATGGAGGGACGAATGGAGACGTGTCGTCTTCAGCGATGAGAGTCGCTTCTGCCTTGGTGTCAATGATGGTCGTATGCGTGTTTGGCGCCGTGCAGGTGAGCGCCACAATCAGGACTGCATACGACCGAGGCACACAGGGCCAACACCCGGCATCATGGTGTGGGGAGCGATCTCCTACACTGGCCGTACACCTCTGGTGATCGTCGAGGGGACACTGAATAGTGCACGGTACATCCAAACCGTCATCGAACCCATCGTTCTACCATTCCTAGACCGGCAAGGGAACTTGCTGTTCCAACAGGACAATGCACGTCCGCATGTATCCCGTGCCACCCAACGTGCTCTAGAAGGTGTAAGTCAGCTACCCTGGCCAGCAAGATCTCCGGATCTGTCCCCCATTGAGCATGTTTGGGACTGGATGAAGCGTCGTCTCACGCGGTCTGCACGTCCAGCACGAACGCTGGTCCAACTGAGGCGCCAGGTGGAAATGGCATGACAAGCCGTTCCACAGGACTACATCCAGCATCTCTACGATCGTCTCCATGGGAGAATAGCAGCCTGCATTGCTGCGAAAGGTGGATATACACTGTACTAGTGCCGACATTGTGCATGCTCTGTTGCCTGTGTCTATGTGCCTGTGGTTCTGTCAGCGTGATCATGTGATATATCTGACCCCAGGAATGTGTCAATAAAGTTTCCCCTTCCTGGGACAATGAATTCACGGTGTTCTTATTTCAAATTCCAGGAGTGTATATATCAAGATTTCAAAATTTGAGTTGCTGGAAAAGACAATTTTTAACCCAAAACATCAAGTCGTGGGTTTTAAATGTCAAAATCCGGTGTCAAACCAAGTTACAATAAATGACCAGAATACAGCGAGACTGACTGAAATCAGTTTCTTGGCAAATTTCATTTCCTTTCCAAACATGAAAGGCATAACGAAAAAAAAAAAAACGGATAGACTCTACTACGTTAACGGAAATGTATACAGAATACTGAATAAAAATGTGGAGAAAGACGCCGTAACAAAACTCCATAAAACAATGGCATCTATACTGTGTGACAGAGACAATTAAACACTAATGGCTGGGAATGGACTAAGAATACAAACTGCACAATGAGGTTTTTAAGAAGAGGTTGGTTCTAACTGATATGATAAGCAGTAGAACAATCAGAAAAGAACTAAGACTGAGAAGTGTAAATGGTCAAATCACGGAGTATAGAAATAAGTAAAGAGATAGCTTCAAATGGAAAAATGAAACTATATTGCCCGAAATAATAATGAAATATCGACCAATAAGGAAATGATTAATAGTTAGAGAAATCATTGATAGTTAGACCAAAAAAGAGCTGAAGAGGTCAAATACAAACTCAGTACAGACAGAAGAGGCAATGAACAAGAAGATGAAACATGAAAAGGCCTAAATTAAGAAAAAATAAGAAGAAGTATTAAGAAGCAGGTTGCCATACCACTCAGACTACAATTAGGAAAGAAAAACAAATACGCTTCCAACTTGGCATCTGTACCTACTCTTTAACCACTTAGCTTCGGTACAATACCGCATTGAAAGAAGGTACTTGGCATAGATCTGATTCAACGTTCCCAATTTTTGATACGTATTACCTTCTTAAAATATAGACAGTACAACAGTTTGTAACAGACATTTTTGTATTGCTGTGTGCAATGAATTGAGCTGCGTGGAACGAGTGCGGGAACTCTTCTTCTGACAGTAAAACCAACGCAGTTGGACCTGGTTGTTACAGCGAGTTTAGAATTAACCCATGTCTACAGGACCTCATTGTAGATGGAACATTAAACTCTAAAACGTTCTTCATTCCTTCTTCTTGGAGTCAGTGACTACATCCACTAACAAGTTTCATATGGAGTTTAGAAAATAAGAGTGTTGGTATCACAACAGAGCAAATTGTAAGTTTGACGAACATCACTATATTGACCTCGCGTGTTCCATTGGCAATGAAGGAGAAAAGTCTCAATTTTTTTTAAATTTTACATACCTTTCTTTCTAAGTTTACCACTTGGTCGAGTAATTGAATATACAACTAGTCAAACACAGTTGCAATGTGCAGTTTCCATGCGATTCAGAGAGTAACACACCATTTCGTAATGTCAAATAAGAAATAAATTGGTGGCATGATCTCTCACGGATGATATAAATTATGTTTATATTTAAAGGGGTATTCAACGTAGATTACGGAAAAGGGAAACATTTTCTAACTTCTAGTATGGATATGGTCAGAAAATAGGTAAATATGTTAGGAAAAAACAGGTAGTGGAAAGTAAATCATTTATATTGTAGAATGAAGAAAGAAATCCCATAACACTTATTTATTCTTATAAAGCAAGTAAACTAACAAACAGCTATAACTTACACAGATTCAAACAAGCACAACAACAGCTTAAATTTATGTTAAGCGTCGTGGAACTTGCAGCAGTATGCAGGCAAAGCGTAAACTTGACGTACAGCCATCTCTCCTGCGTTGTTGAGCGTGTGTGGCTTCAGGCAGTAGGAAGTCTCGTGATGAGGTGGCTGTGTTTCCCTTCATAGGCCTCCGTTCTTCCGCGTCACTGCACAAAGAAACAAACTGATGAACCTCATGACGCATATTCTGTTCCCAACGTTACCGCCTGCTGTATACACCGTAAACATTTATAGGGGTTATGAAGTTGCATGACCTGTTCCATAATTTGCATCCTATTCACTGGAGATCAGAGTCCTAAGAGCTTTTCAGAAGCGAAACGCGTTCCATCCGGACTCTTACTGGACATATGTGTCTCACAATAGCTGTATAGGCCTGTGCGCGGTTTCTAAGTGGCTGCGTAACACGAAGCGCGCTAATACATATTCTTCACTGTTAAGGAAACGTCTTAATCGCGTCCATCCATATTCACCTATTACAGTTCATTTGTACAAGAATAAACAAATGTGTCATCTGTATAAAATAAAGATTTATTTGCCACATATCACACCTAGTATATTGAAGACGATAACAAGTGTTTGAGGCGGCAGGTGTATGATAGAAAGTTTAACTCTTCCACTGCAATTAGGATTGTAGGTGTCCTATTACAGGTTATCAGAAAACCAGTGGGATTTTGCTGCTTTTTACTGCTATGTATCAATGTTCCAATGGCAAAGGGGAGCCTCCTAATGGTTTGCAGAATTTTTATAATTATAGATTCCGCCTATGGGTTGTTTGTGTTCAAGTTCCTTTGTTAACCCGTTGCTTCGTATCGTCGCACGGTATAAGTTCGCGTCTGCATATAGGCAACCCACCAAACAGATTTGCAAGCGGGCAATTGGGCAATTGGTGTCAATGCATTACATGTATATACCGGTATTCGCCACGTAACATACGGTACGCATACTGAGCACCTGTAATGTGATTCGAAACTTGGAGAGCAGCCCTGTTCATTCACGAGTGTTTGTTTTTTCTGAATGTCTTGTAGTTTTTACATAGTCTTATTCTGAAACTCCAAAGTACCGAGGTCCCACTTCTCACTGCACTGGAAAACAAAAGAGTGGGAAATATTTTTTTTAACATTGCTACTGCAACGACAGTAATTGAAATGATTATATATTTGTATCTGTCCCTCAGAGAAACAAATTGATAGTGAAGGGCTTAACCTAGCAGAACTTGTTACGTGTCTCTTAGAATGGGTTTTATAACGGATTCTCCACAGAGAAGACAACAGGACAACACTCAGTCTGGAAAGGTATACAAGAAAACTATACTGCTGTTATATTTTGTGGTCTTGTCGACGCCTTTGATTCTATGGAGCAGCAGAGTGAAGAATTACGCTATTAACATCAAACCCTTTACATGGACAGGTCACGGAAAGCTGACAGTATCACTGGCAGAAAGTGACAACCACGAAACTGACCTCAGAATGGGGGGACATAATAGGTGGAGTCCCAGAAGGTCAGTCACTGGGACTATACTTCTTCATAGCCTACGTAAATAATCTTCCAGTCTCTCTAAAGGGTGGTACAAGAACTGTAACAAATTCTGATAACATATGTCTATTAATCACAGGTCCAAATTCGTCATTAGCAGTGACAGCTCAGATGGTTGCTGAACAGGTCTGTAAATGTATCAAGGCTAATAGTTTACGAGTTAACTCACTAATAATCATCTAAGGAAAGGTCAAACAATGAATAATGACCTGCTAACACCAGAAGTATACATTAATGATCATATATTGAATGAAACACATTGTGTAAAGTGTCTTGAGATCCAACTGGATATGACGTTAGAATGGAGGTAACACATACGTAAAATAATCAAAGAGCTTTGTTCAGTGTGTAATGTCCGCAAAGATATTTTTCATAGACCTTATTTGGATCTTTTCGAATTTGAATATAACCTAAAACATTACGTTCTAATAAAGTTGTAAAAGATACACTAATTACAACACAAATTTAATAAATATAAATAAATATAAATAAATCATAAACACATGAGTGTTGGCTTATTTCCCACGTATAATTCCCTGTTATCTTATACAATTATCTTTTCAGAAAGTGCACCTAAAGTAAACGGAGTGTTCGTTTGGCAAAAGAAAGTAGTAAGAATATTGTGTAAAGTAGACAAAGGTACAACATTCAGAAGACTTTTTGAAGATCCCTAAATTCTTATACTTACTTAGAGCTATATTTGCATTTATTCTTAAAAGATTTTTGTTGAAGATTATAAAAATCAGTTTTAGCTGCACTGGGATTCACACAGTCACAATAAAAGCCACAAAATAAGTTTTTAGACTGCTTTTGTCTCCTTGTTTAGGGACAAGAATGGAGCTATGTGGGATATTGGAAATCCCTACTAGCTCAAAAGAATATTAAAAACATATTCATAGACACTATTTTTACATCTTATCTCAGTACCTATGTTCTGTGACTAGAAAGTTCTGTTAGAAACATGCCAAGTAGCAGCTTTCGTTCTTAAGCAGCAGTACAGGCAGTAATATACTGTAAACGGACTTATTATTTACAGACATAAATATGAAGTAAGAATGGGAGACAAAGGGCAACTAGCTAGTATAATTGAAGAGGTAGCATCTCTCCAAGTAGCAGCTGTCTGCTTAATTTACTTCAGATGTTTCAAGCATAAACACGAATATCCGAAAGCCTTACAGCGGTAGTTTATTGTTAACACAATATAGAGACCAAGTTTCTATAATTTTCTTGTCCTTTGTTAAAGAATACCAACTAGAGATCAGAGATGAACTCTTAGTAATGGCGAACGCTTGTGTATGTAGTGGCAATGTAATGATTTGTTAGTTACAACTGCGTACTCGTGTACTCGTCCTTCTTCTACGCTGGTACAGTTCACTTGTAACCAACAACAGACTCAAGCGACGAATTTTCAGTTGAACGGGCTGTTCAGTCTATGGGCACACAGCGGGTTGGGAGATGACGTCACAGGAGCCGCTGGCGAGTTTAAAGTGAGTGCACAGACCAGATCTCTGATCTCGGTACACATTCACAAAAAACAATAAAACTATACAAACGTCTTCTGCATATTGTATTAACAATAAACTATCGATGTTAAGCTTACAAGGAGAGGTCACAGCGGTGCGATCTACTTTTTGAAATTATCTGTGTGGTGATGTAGGTATCGATCGCGGGTATCACATACTGCAGCCACTCACCCCGGTGGGCGCTCTTTGCGGGTAATTGACGAAACAAAATTAGGAATTTTGTGTGGCTCTTAATAGCGTTAAAAATGTATTTTATATTGGTTGGTTGCGTGGTAGAATGGATAAGATAACTGTTTCACATGAAGCAGAATCTGAACTCTAATGTGGTCAAGTGCACTAATTCTCGTATTTTCAAATTTTTATCGAAATTAGTTTCTGTTTAATTAATTGGTTTAAATGCAATATTATTTCTATTCATTTGTAACGTCATTTGAATCATCGTATGAATTTTTTATTTCTTTCATTTTTTCCTTATACCATTATTTTTCCAATCGGAATTTTTGTGAATATGAATGTAATTATATTTATCTATTATCATATTTGAAAATTCCGACTTATCTGCCGAAAAAAAGATGAAATAATCTATATTTGTGCAATGGTGTGAAAAATGTGTTTTTGCTGCCGGATGTGTAACTTTTTCTACGGTAATCGTCATAGAAACATTTAAAGCATAACATAATACCGCGTGCGCTACGGACAAAATAACGCAGATGAAAATTTAAATGAAAGACAGGTTTATAAGTAAAGTGAAATTCAAGCGAAATGATAAATAGATGTAATGAACGCAATAAGATTGACGAAAACAACTGATGTAACAAAAGAAATTAAATCGAAATTAATACAAGAAATTAGTTAAAACACGACAACAAAGATTTCAAGTGGAGAAAGAATGATAGGAAGAAAAATGAGAGCAAATGAGGACGTTGATATTATGTTTAAAATTATGAGACAAACAAAAGTGAATATAAATTATGACCAAAGTAATTTGGATAAGAATTTAAAAATAAAAAACGAAATTTTAACCCACAAGCTTCCTCGTATGAAGCTGTTATGTGGTCCGTTAAACCACACATCTACACGATATAACGTAATTCTTCAACGCTACTGAGAGTTACACAAAATCCTGGCTTATTTTCGTCAATCACTAGCAAACGAGGGCCGACCAAGGAGGACGAATGGCCGCATTGTGTGATACGTGGGATCTTAACCTGTATCACCGTAGATATAGTTTCAAAATGTTGATCGCAACTCTGGGGACCCCGCCTCGTTAGCGATATATAAATATACGAAGGTTGGAACTTAAATAGTAGCAACTATTTATTCACAATCTATACAAAAGAGTTACATGTTTGCACTTGTTACTGTCCTTCAAAGTAGTCACCAGCGTTGTATAGAACCCGTTGCCAGCGATGTGGAAGGCCTAGTATATCATTAGCAGAGCCTGTTCTGTTGACGGTGAGAGTAGAGCGGTCTAAAATTATGGTGACTCTCGTATAAGACTGTGTAGGTGTTATCCTAACGCTTTAAATTCCTCCAAGGCAGACCGTCAATGCACAGTATTACTGTTCGTTTTTGGTGCATTATCTCTGACCAGGTTTGCGAAAGAAGAGTCGACACTTTCTGCGCAACCCACACGTCACTTTGCACGACAATGCTCGAGCGCATACAGCCCAAGCTGTGGCTGCTCTGTTCGGTCGATGGGACTGGGAAATACTGTACCATCCACCATACTCCTCTGTGACTCTGATTTGATTACGAAGATGAAGGAACCACTTCGTGGCATTAGCGTCAGAACTGTTCCAGAGATTCGACAGGCAGTAGACCGCTGCATTGCACCATCAACAGAACAGGCTCTGCTAGCAGTATACTTCGCCATGCACATCGCTGGCAATGGGCTCTACACAACGCTAGTGACTACTTTGAAGGACAGTAATAAGTGCAAACATGTAACTCTTTTGTATCGATTGTGAGTAAATAGTCACTATTTAAGTTCCAACCCTCGTATATATATATTTATTGATACTATTTGATACATATACAGGAAATATCTAACAATTACGCTGACGCAGACTTTCAACACGTATCGACTCTGAGACTACAGTACACGGAAACAAGACAAGACGATGAAGTTTATTCTTTAAATGGCGATTATTAATCATTACCCAACCCTACTGGCCATTAAAATTGGTACACCAAGAAGAAAAGCAGATGATAATTGGGTATGCATTGGACAAATATATTTTACTTGAAATGACATGTGATTAAATTTTCACGCAATTGGGGTAAATAGATCCTGAGAAATCAGTACCCAGAACAACCACCTCTGGCCGTAATAAGAGACTTGATATGCCTGGGCATTGAGTCAAACAGAGCTTGGATCGCGTGTACAGGTACAGCTGCCCATGCAGCTTCAACATGATACGACAGTTAAAGAGTAGTGGCTGGCGTATTGTGACCAGCCAGATGCTCGGCCACCATTGATAAGAAGTTTTAAACTGGTGAGAGATCTGGACAACGTGCTGGCCAGGGCAACAGTCGATAATTTCTGTATCCAGATAGACCCGTACACAACGTGCAATATGCGGTCGTGTGTAATCCTGCTGGAATATACGGTTTCGAAGGGATCGAATGAAGGGTAGAGCCACAGGTCGTAACACATCTGAAATGTAGCGACCTCTGTTCAAAGTGCCGTCAATCCGAACAAGTGGTGACCGTGATGTGTAACCAATGGCACCCCATACCATCTCGCCGGGTGATGCGCCAGTATGGCGATGACGAATACACGCTTCCAATGTGCGTTCATCGCGATGTCGCCAAACACGGATGTGACCATCGTGATGCTGTAAATAGAACATGGATTCATTCGAAAAAATGACGTTTTGCCATTCTTGCACACAGGTTCGTCGTTGAGTACAGCATCGCAGGAGCTCCTGTCTGTGATGCAGCGTCAAGGGTAACCGCAGCCATGGTCTCTGAGCTGATATTTCGTGCTGCTGCAAACGTCGTCGAACTGTTCGTGCAGATGGTTGTTGTCTTTCAAACGTCCACATCTGTTGACTCAGGGATCGAGACGTGGCTGCGCGATCCGCTACAGCCATGCGGATAAGATGTCTGCCGTCTCGACTGCTAGTGATACAAGGCCGTTAGGATCCAGCACGGCGTTCCGTATTACCCTCCTGAATCCACCATATTCTGCTAACAGTCATTAGATCTCGATCAACGCGGGCAGCAATGTCACGATACGATAAACCGCAATCCCGATAGGTTACAACCCGACCTTTATCAAAGACGGAAACGTGATGGTACGCATTTCTCCTCCTTACTGGAGGCATCACAACAACATTTCACCAGGCAACGCCTGTCAACTGGTTGTTTTGTGTATGATAAATCGGTTGGAAAATTTCCTCATGTCAGCAGGTTGTAGGAGTCGGTACCGGCACCAACCTTGTTTGAATGCTCTGAAAAGTTAGTCATTTGCGTATCACAGCATCTTCTTCCTATAGGTTAAATTTCGAGACTGTAGCACGTCATCTTTGAGGTGTAGCAATTTTAATGGCCAATAGTGCAAATTTACAAAAGTCTTAGAGATAGTTTCAGAAATGAATGACTAACTAACATATCGCTATCAACCCAAAAACAAAAGTAGGTACATAACAGTGACGTCGCTCTGTGCCCACTCTTTGTTTGACGGAGCGCACCTCCTTTCTCGTGGTGAAGACGAAACAAACAAGAACGCAACCACTTTATTTGCATTGGGCGAAATTTGTTGTTTTCCGTCTGAAGTATATACTATGTCATTTATCTGAATGATGCAAATTTGCAATTGTACACACTGCATCACTTAATTTTCGTCTTATACCAAGCAGAGTCTCAACACATCGAATCGCTAGACGGTTATTGCGATTGCTTTACAACAGCAAAAATCGTACATTCAACTTCCGTATTAAGTCACGACTGGTACACTCACACGCTTCGCTTAAAGAGGATGAGAGTGAGAAGTGACCGCAGGGTCAACGTGCTCAGACTCGTCACCCTCGTTAAAGTGCAGCGGGAGGGAAGTAAGCTCCTTTCACATTGAAGACGAAAAAGTTCTTTATTATGACAGAAGTGAAGAGAGATATGTGAATGTGACTGAACACGAAAACAGTTTCCTCTTGGTAGCTAGTAATCTCTTTACAATCTTCATATTCAGTTACTACTTGACACGTGACACACTGAAAAAGTGATTGTGAGATAAATGGATACACTGATAATATATGGATGTCCACATTACTGCATTGGGGAGGGACTTCAGCTGATGATACACCGGGTGGTTATAGCTAAATTTTCCCTGTTTAACACGTTATAAAACGGAAAATAATTACCGTACGAGTATCGAACTTGGTAGCCTTCATGCCAAGGACTTGGGGAAGAGAAATAATGAAGAATCAATTGAATTGAAACACTTTTCATGTGCTGCCGCTACATCATACCATGACATACCGGTAGTTCTACTGCTACGAAAGGGGCTCAGTATGGCGTCCATCAGTGTCCAGAAGAGTCTGAAACCGCAGGATTGCATTCTGGAAAGCAGAACAGAGCATGTCCGAAAGTATGCTGGCTACCTCTCTTGATACGCTGCGCTTCAGGTCAGCATATGTGTGTATATACTGCTGATGAACCCTGTCCTAAGGCAGCCGCACAGCCAAAAGTCACAGGCTTTCGATCGTTTCCAAATGTGTTTCGGAGAAGCAGGTGAATTTCAGGAGCAATGTGCCGGTAGGGCCACAAGTTGCATGAAAACTGTGGAGTTAATGCGCTTCTCCTGTAGGGCGGATACGACATGCTGGCGAAACATATCGCAATAATGCAGGCCAGTCACACTGCGTACCTCTTCAAAAAAAAAATGGGCCAATGATGAACATAGCCGTAAATCCACAGTATACGGTGACACGTTCACCGTATAGAGGTACTTCATGCACTGTGACTGGAGATGAAGAACCCCAAACTCGAAAATTCTGAGTATTCACCTCACCCGTCAGGACAAAATGAGCTGTCCATAAGGTGGTCCATGTCCAGCCCTTGTCAATTTCAATCCTTGCGAGAAAGTGGAGAGTGAAGTCAACACGTTGTTGTGCGTCCTGTGGTGCAAGCTGATGTACGATATGGATCTTGTACGGATACCATTTGAGAATGGTTCGAAGCACCTTCTGTACAGTGCGCCACGTGTTGTTCAACTGTCGTGACACAGCACACGCACTGCCTAATGGTCGGGAATAGCGTGCCGCGCTGTCTGCCATAGCGACAGCGAAGTGGTCAACCACCTGTGGTGCACCGATCGTCGGCCTCTTTCCGGAGCGACGCCCATTTCTCCAGTTGATTAGAACTTCTCTATCACGCTCGCACAGCAGATGGAGAAAGAGAACCCTTCCGTAATCCTCTCAGCCGGCGATATTCTCGATGTGTAGCTGCAGCATTACCATTGCTTTGATAATACAGCTTCACCAATAATGCCCTGCCCACTTTGTCCAAGCTCATGTTGACACGTCAACAAGTGGACTGTGACTGGTCAGGTGTGTGAAACACGCTGACTCATCACACCACCTGGCGGCCATAGTTGGAGCTGGGCGGTGGCGCTGTGACGCATGGAAATCATGCACCCCATACGCCGGACATTAATGCTACCAGGTTTGGTACTTTTACGGTAATTAGTTTCCGTAATGTAACGTGGTAAATAGGGAAAGTTTAATTATAACCACGCAGTATATGAGGAGAAGTACCACAACAGCTGTATCTTGAGAATGTCGTTAATCTACCCCCATCCTCAGAACCTGTCTAGCAAAGAACAATAATACAACGCCAAAATTTGAAAACTAAACAACTATAAAACAACGTACACTTAAAAGTATGGTACCTTAATGTATTAGGTGAAGTAATCTTAAGGTAACATTCTACGAAGTACCAATACAGGATATATGTCAGTACCTCCATTTTTCTCCTCTAGCCCATAAATATATAAGCGTATAAAACATAAACACAGAATAGACCTGAATCACGGCCACAAAACACACGGCCGTCGTCATATGTAAAAAAAAATGGACATCCAAAAAGGCAGCTTTCGCTCGCTTCAAACCAGTCATGAAAACGACACCATATATCACGGCAAAATTTTAACAAATGGTCCCAAATATCAGACAAGATCCACTAAAACTCTCCACTGATGTTTAAAGACTTATGCCAAAGTTGTATACATGATGTAAGAACCTTACGGTAAAAGTGAAACCAACCTGGTGCAGGCTAACCACATACCCATCGCAACCGCACTTGAACCACACAATTTTGTGACAAGCTGTCTCCAATAATTGAAAAGCTTCTCCTCTCAAAATCCTTGATAACTATGTACACTTAAATAAGCATATATGCCAGCCCTCAAGTATTATGTTCTATTGAGGGACATGAAAGGGTAGCAGTGGTTGGAAAGGGAGTGAGACAGGGTTGTAGTCTCTCCCCGATGTTATTTAATCTGTATATTGAGCAAGCAGTAAAGGAAACAAAAGATAAATTTGGAGTAGGTATTAAAATCCATGGAGAAGAAACAAAAACTTTGAGATTCGCCGATGACATCGTAATTCTGTCAGAGACAGCCAAGGACTTGGAAGAGCAGTTGAACGGAATGGATAGTGTCTTGAAAGGAGGGTAAAAGATGAACATCAACAAAAGCAAAACGAGGGTAATGGAATGTAGTCGAATTAAGTCAGATGATGCTGAGGGAATTAGATTAGGAAACGAGACACTTAAAGTAGTTAAGGAGTTTTGCTATTTGGGGAGCAAAGTAACTGATGATGGTCGAAGTAGAGAGGATATAAAAAGTAGACTGGCAATGACAAGGAAAGCGTTTCTGAAGAAGAGAAATTTGTTAACATCGAGTATAGATTTAAGTGTCAGGAAGACATTTCTGAAAGTATGTGTATGGAGTGTAGCCATGTATGGAAGTGAAACATGTACGATAAATAGTTTGGACAAGAAGAGAATAGAAGCTTTCGAAATGTGGTGCTACAGAAGAATGCTGAAGATTAGATGGGTAGATCACATAACTAATGAGGAGGTATTGAATAGGATTGGGGAGAAGATTGTGGCACAACTTGACCAGAAGAAGGGATCGGTTGGTAGGACATGTTCTGAGGCATCAAGGGATCACCAATTTAGTATTGGAGGGCAGCGTGTAGGGTAAAAATCGTAGAGGGAGACCAAGAGATGACTACACTAAGCAGATTCAGAAGGATGTAGGTTGCAGTAGATACTGGGAGATGAAGAAGCTTGCACAGGATAGAGTAGCATGGAGAGCTGCATCAAAACAGTCTCAGGACTGAAGACCACAACAACAACAACAACATTACACCTTTGTGTGATAAACACAAACACCTAACCGCAAGTAACAAAACTAAATTACCCATTTCAAACAGCATAGTCCTCCATAATAAAACCCGACTCGAAATAAAACCTAGGAACCCAAAAACGTATTTAAACATCTACAACCTAACTGCTACAACTTCATTGTCTCAGGGGGGCGCAGGTGCCTAAGACAATCCGGTACCCTCTGATCTCTAATCATACACAGTACATAAATATGTAGTCCAGTACTCCATCAGATAAGGTGTTACAACAATAAAAATGTGGTACAATCCCTTCTGAAACATACACTACTTATTACGAAAACTGTAAACCAAAATATCTGAAACGTCACATGTTTTGACATACCGACGAAACGTATAAGGATTCAAAGGGAAAGGGAGAAATCCAAACTGGTCCTTGACCTTCATAATATCAATCCACAAATTATCACACCGTAAAAAGTAGAATATGGGAAGTCTAATCCATAATAAAACTCTGTGGCCTAAGTGGGCACAAACAACTTGACAGGAGTTCCAAACACTTATTCCAGTAACTGTGCAGCATGCCCTAGTCCTGTGGTAGAGATTCTCAAGACACAACTGTGGTGATACTTTTCCTCATAAATACACTGACGATCCAGGAACAACGAAGTGTCATTTCCCTTACATATTTCCTTGAAAATGGTCTTCCAAACATGGGTACCAGCTGCATGTACCTCTCTAACAGTGCATGGATACCAAGTACAAACAATACTAGAAGCATTAAAAATAATAATATACACAATTATTCGGTTGTGTGATCAATACATTAGCTAATAATAACTGTATTTAATGAGGCATGAAAATGTTATTGATGTATACTGATAAGGACTAATTGCGTCACCTACTTACAATCATTTGTCTTCTATTGCTTAACAGTTCCATATGGCATATATGCTTTATCTGTGTCGTTTAATATTCCGAGGAGTCACGGTTTCTTACTTCAGAGCGGGGATTCACACTTATATAATTATTGCCCTTAATTTAAATATTTATGTAACACTGTAGTACAATGTCATTTGTTGTAGTAACCTATGCACAGCTGAAGAATAACTGTCGAGATAATGCATTGATCGGAAATTCGCTAGAAAACAACGAGATTTTGACGTGTGACATTGCATCCCGTAGAACCTCATGGCTACTTTCGATTCTTGGTGGGACATTTCTTCAGTTACAGGTATGAGTGATGTCGAACATGTCCGACACAACAAATACCACTCATATTTACAATTCTGTGGGCCCGATGGCACGAATTTTCACATCTCGCCGTTGCATTGGCACAATGCTCGATGCTGCTTGGAATCATTATTTCCTTCTTGTCTTTTTTCCCGTTCCCGTTTGCCGTCCTCTCCTTTCACCGCAAATATCGAATTCCTTCCATAACGTGCAAATGTAATATACACACACTGTAGAAGTTCAAGTAGCCAGACCGTTGACCTCACTGTTTAGTTCCCCTCCCCGCAAATCCGCCAACCAAGTAGCCATTTGCGGACTAGTCACAAAAAAAGAGGTTGCTACGCGGTATGAATATTGCCCCAGTCCGTAACAACGAGTTCTGAACTTTACACTTCTGTTACGTCGCCCTCGCAAACACAAATTGAGCTCTCTGCCAGGCACTTAAGTGTGAGATGCAGAGTATCCACGTAGATGTAGATTGCGTGGTTTATTAGTACTACTTCTTCGCTGGGGCTGTTTCAAGACACACACTGGAGGACAATAACGCTTGGATGGTGTACTAATACACTCCTGGAAGTTGAAATAAGAACACCGTGAATTCATTGTTCCAGGAAGGGGAAACTTTATTGACACATTCCTGGAGTCAGATACATCACATGATCACACTGACAGAACCACAGGCACATAGACACAGGCAACAGAGCATGCACAATGTCGGCACTAGTACAGTGTATATCCACCTTTCGCAGCAATGCAGGCTGCTATTCTCCCATGGAGACGATCGTAGAGATGCTGGATGTAGTCCTGTGGAACGGCTTGCCATGCCATTTCCACCTGGCGCCTCAGTTGGACCAGCGTTCGTGCTGGACGTGCAGACCGCGTGAGACGACGCTTCATCCAGTCCCAAACATGCTCAATGGGGGACAGATCCGGAGATCTTGCTGGCCAGGGTAGTTGACTTACACCTTCTAGAGCACGTTGGGTGGCACGGGATACATGCGGACGTGCATTGTCCTGTTGGAATAGCAAGTTCCCTTGCCGGTCTAGGAATGGTAGAACGATGGGTTCGATGACGGTTTGGATGTACCGTGCACTATTCAGTGTCCCCTCGATGATCACCAGAGGTGTACGGCCGGTGTAGGAGATCGCTCCCCACACCATGATGCCGGGTGTTGGCCCTGTGTGCCTCGGTCGTATGCAGTCCTGATTGTGGCGCTCACCTGCACGGCGCCAAACACGCATACGACCATCATTGGCACCAAGGCAGAAGCGACTCTCGTCGCTGAAGACGACACGTCTCCATTCGTCCCTCCATTCACGCCTGTCGCGACACCACTGGAGGCGGGCTGCACGATGTTGGGGCGTGAGCGGAAGACGGCCTAACGGTGTGCGGGACCGTAGCCCAGCTTCATGGAGACGGTTGCGAATGGTCCTCGCCGATACCCCAGGAGCAACAGTGTCCCTAATTTGCTGGGAAGTGGCGGTGCGGTCCCCTACGGCACTGCGTAGGATCCTACGGTCTTGGCGTGCATCCGTGCGTCGCTGCGGTCCGGTCCCAGGTCGACGGGCTCGTGCACCTTCCGCCGACCACTGGCGACAACATCGATGTACTGTGGAGACCTCACGCCCCACGTGTTGAGCAATTCGGCGGTACGTCCACCCGGCCTCCCGCATGCCCACTATATGCCCTCGCTCAAAGTCCGTCAACTGCACATACGGTTCACGTCCACGCTGTCGCGGCATGCTACCAGTGTTAAAGACTGCGATGGAGCTCCGTATGCCACGGCAAACTGGCTGACACTGACGGCGGCGGTGCACAAATACTGCGCAGCTAGCGCCATTCGACGGCCAACACCGCGGTTCCTGGTGTGTCCGCTGTGCCGTGCGTGTGATCATTGCTTGTACAGCCCTCTCGCAGTGTCCGGAGCAAGTATGGTGGGTCTGGCACACCGGTGTCAATGTGTTCTTTTTTCCATTTCCAGGAGTGTAATATCAATATGATCGCTCTACCTCGCCATATTAACATGTTACTACGTATTTACACAATTACACTTTTTCAAGTTCTCCTCTTACGGAAGTAACGTTGACAGAATAATGCATTATGCCCTCAAAGATGTGCTTGTCCCAAACAACGGTCCAATAGTAAATAATTTGTATGTAGCTTAATTTGTTGCTTTGAAAAATTCATCAGCCATTAATGAGGATTGTAATAGAACAAATCATTCACTAACTTAACACTACAAAACCTTTCTACTGTGCACAGAGAAGTTGCTTTATCCGTAAGGTATAGACAGCGCGGCAGTCGATAAAACTATCAGAAGATGTGAACTATGTGTCGGCCTATCTGTTCTAGTATCTTGAATATGACTGATGTGCGGCGACGCTTGGAATGCGCCGTTAATCTTACGCTAATACGAGATAGCGCTGATTGACGCCCGTATTACAGCGGAACACGGATCGCTAAGCCCCGCTCTCCACCAACGTGATAGATTACGGTCTGTGAGCTGGTAGTTCATGAGCGCAGTAATTAACACTGGAAAATCACACAGTTTGCGGCTGCAAAACGAACCTAGCGCAAACGTAAAGTTGAGGACTCGCTCTTTTTTCTGAATGGAGAAATAATTTGTGTCAAACGTAAAGTTTATGGTGGCACAACACGTACTAAACTAAGAACAAAATACACTGGTGGAAACTTAACGAGTTGCACATTGGAGCACCTGTCCGATATTAATCACACGTTGTGAAGATGTTTATCACATAAGATATATTAAACCATTTAACCGTCATTCCATTCGAAACGGATACCTATGATCAGTATCATTATAAAGCGTCACTATCACGTCACGAATACACTTTCGTATTTGTTATGACATGGCAGCAAGCAGACTCAGAATATTATTAGTACTACAACTTTGCTACCACCGTTTTCCAATATATGGCAGCCGCAGCAAGTGACGGGGCAGGTAGCAGCTCGTATCATACAATAAGCGTAGCTATTATCAAACGCAACACCATCAAAATATTAGACTGTCTGTGAGTGTATCATAAAGCTATTCTCTACTGAATACGTCAGCTTAGGAGCCGAATTCTCATCGTTTGCGTGTAACTTTCATTTTCTGTTTTAAAATCAAGAAATCTGGTCCTGGGCTCATAAAATGCTGGGTAATGCCTATAGTGACGCACTTATTATTGAAAGAACGTTGAGAGAATGGTTTCAACGCGTCAGGAACGGTGATTTTGATGTCGAAGACCGTCATAGGGGTGGAACGCAGAAGGTTTCCTCCGCTACTGAAACCGTCGGAAACAGTCACAGGAGATTGTTACCGGAAGCAAATGGTGAGTTTGAGCCGAGCACTGAAAGACGAGCGGCAATTGTGCATCGATTGACATGAAAAGATGATTTTGCAACATGGAAATGCTCGACGCCATTTCACAAAATTCGTCAAAGCACATTTGGAAACGTTGAAATAGGAGGTCTTATCCCACCCGCATATTCCCCAGACGTTACTCCCTTTGGCTACCACCATTTTCGACCAATGGCACACGGCCTGGCTGGCCAGCGTTCCCAGTCACATGAACAAGTGGAAAATTGAGTCGATCCATGGATCTTCCCAAAAAGACGCCCAGTTCATCCCCCGCGGGATTCGTTCACTGCCCCAAAGATGGAAGAAAGCAGTTACCAGCGACAGCCAATACTTTGATGCGTAAATTTAAGGTAAATTTTTCACAAAATATCCTCTAACTTCGAGAAAAAACGGCCGAAACGTAGTTGTAGACTTAATATCTTTCTGAATTACTGTTGACTGGAGGCTGGTATGTTTTCCCATCACATGCTAAACACGCTCTATGAGTGACAAAGCAGGAGACTGGGGAAGACAGTCGAGAAGCCGTACATACCTCAAGGCGTTTGTGATTTGAACTGCAGTGTGGAGTCTTGCATTATCCAGCTGGAATATACCATTTGGTACCCTGGTCATGCGGGATGTGACAACGGGATTTACCGTTCTTGCCACACAGAATCATGTGTATTTAGCCTCCCATCAACAACTGCAATCAAATAGATCCTGCTGTTGCATCTGATATCTTCACACACAACGATTCGAAAAATTGGACAGGAATGGGTCTCGAGAATCACTGCTTCACCTAACCTTTTACCCAGTTATCTACGGACACGTTAAAGTCGATATGAACACTAAAAATGGAAGAGAGACTTATCGGTGAACAACACACAGTACCATTCAGTGCGTCAGTGGAAGTTGGTTCTACACCATACACGTCTATATTATCTGCGAGACGATGTTAGTTGCAAACGACGTATGGATTTTGAGGTCTCAACCCAGCTTCCTGTAATCTATTACCAATGGTTCTAGTTTCAGATTGTGTCATCCCTCAATTGGTCAGAATCTGTTAAACAACTCTACGATCTTCTCATGTTGTAGTCCTTCTAGAAGGTCCCGTCGCAGGTCCTCGTTCCACAATATTATACAGAGACTATGTTGCGACTGCTCGCTCTGCACTCCTAGCACTATAGTGTACTGTCTCCGTTATCGGTATGTTGTACCCGGGTCCCTTACAGCAATGGTTCGTCCTTTCTGAGACACTGGAAGATGGTGATAAGCTGTGCGTGTGTTTCGATCTCGAAAGTTACAGCAAAGTAAAGTATGCCCAATAGGCATGCTGTAATCAAATCACTCTAAGTCGCTAAGAATAGATTTTTCCTGGGTTTAGAACAGGTGCAAATGGTTCAAATGCCTATGAGCACTATGGGACTTAACTGCTGTGGTCATCAGTCCCCAGAACTTAGAACTACTTGAACCTAACTAACCTAAGGACATCACACACATCCATGCCAGAGGCAGGATTCGAACCTGCGGCCGTAGCGGACGCGCGGTTCCTGTCTGAAGCGCCTAGAACCGCTCGGCCACCCCGGCCGGCATTCAGAACAGGGAAATTCTGTTCACATAAGGACTCTACTTTTGTCAGTGTGTCCTACAGGCATGTATATTTTAAAGTATCAGTTTCGTAGCTTCAGACAACGTGTTCCTCGCGTAATATGGGGTCGTTATAATCAAACTTCCGCTATCTGAGCCAGTGTAGACGAAAATCTGTTTATCATATGGGTACCCAACTTTATAATAATGATGCGCCTCTACTGTGAAGGTAGCAGATGAGGTATTGCCGGAAATACGGTTATGAGGAAGGGTCGTGAGTCATAATTGTGTAGCTAAGTCCGTAGAGGCCTTACCCCTATAAGCCAAAGGTCCCGTGTTCGGGTCTCGGGCGGCACACAGTTTTAAAATGCCATGAAGTTTCGTATCAGTGCACACTCCGTTCTAGAATGAAGATTTCAGTCTGGATATGTTACCTTCTCATATGGGAATGATAATCTGTCTTTTCTTACAAATGTTTCTACTACCATCACTTGTTTCTCATGAAGATTCCTCCTGGTGGACAAAAAAGGAAATGAGTAAAAGTGGCCTAGGGTGCGTTCCCATTCTCGCGGTTGCCATTCCGCACATGTGGAGCAGGTCATCGGCCTCACTTAGCTACATGCACATAAATAGATTTTCGAATGTGCACTAGTCTTGCACATTTTTTTAACCCATTGGCCGAGAACAAAATTAAAATTAGCTTGAATCCTCCCTTTCCGATCAAAATATTCTGGAGGATTTTCTTGGTCTGCGGGATGTTGCCCTGGACGTTCAACGATGTATGTGGTTTCAGCGTGAGATTACCCAGTGCATTACGCAGTTTAAGCACGGGAGTTATTTACACCGTGTTTACACTGGTCGGTGGACTGGCAGAGGTGGCCCTGTTTATTGTCACCCTAGGTCTCCGGATTTCTTTCTGTGGGAATATTTAAAAGATAAGGTGTACTAGAAAGTGCCAATAGGCCGTGAAGACATGGTCAACCGCGTCAGAAACGACTGTGCTGATATTCCCGCAGATATCTTTCTGTCCCGCGTACGGCCATTTGAAAAGGGGATCACTAAGTGTGTTGAAGTTGGAGGTATTAATTTGAACATTTATTCTAATTGGAAAGCTAGAGCAGCGTTCGCCTCGAGCAACGGCCACAATGGGTCGGTGGTTAGTCCCTGTTCGATATGTCGGAGGTATACAGCATTGCGAATGGGGTTTCCAATTAGAGTACTGGCCTGCCCTACCCTCACAGCCTGGGGGTGGGTTCCCACGTGCCTCTGGATATTCAAGGGCCATTGAGTAGCATGTAAATTACGATTGTGTACCCATTTCTATTCCTCCGATTACAGCGACATCAGTGGGGAAACGAAGAAAATGCTTCTGACAAACCGTATGTAAATTTTGCATTATTTTGGAGGGGCGAGTGTGGTATTGTTAAATGTTCCCCTCCGAGACAAACATAATGGAATTATAAATTTCTTTGATCCAGTGTGTAGTTTTCAAGATATTTCAACGTCTTCATTTAAAATGAACATCCAGTATAACAGACAGGAGTATAATAATTGTAGTATTTTATATCTAATATTAACACTACTTTTCAACGCTTTTATCTTAGAACACATACAATGTTACTTATACCGACATGCTTTTCAAGCGTTCATATGTGTGAGCGTATACGAATATGTAATAGGTATACCGTTTCGAAATCGGTATGCCGTTGTGAAATCGGATTACTCTCTTGCAAGTGAAAACTTAACTTTTTTCCCTCGCGCAAAATTTGCAATTCATCCAGAGTTAGTATCCTCATTCACGGAAAAGCTATAAAACAAAAAACGAAGCTCTATCCGAACAGTCCGGACCAACGGTACCAATCGTCCACTGTGTTATCTTCCGCTCATAGGCGTCACCATCCAGTGATGAGCGGAGGATAACACAGAATATGGATATGGAGAGGCACTTTCCTTCCCGCATTTGTCAGTTTTCGTGACCGGAGCCGTACATTTCTGAATCAAATAGCTCCTCGATCGGCCTCTCAAGGGCTGAGTGCACCCAACTTGCCAACAGCGCGTCACAGACCCAGACGGTGACCCATCCAAGCCTGAAAGTGCTTAATTTCGGTGATCTGCGGGAACCAATATGAACATTGTGGTAAGGCCTAGTGTTGTGAAATCGAATGAAGCTCTTTGAAACATCTTATAATTCTGTAACACCATTCAAAAACACTTGTCTTCCATCATTTCTCACTTACACATGATATTATTGTGTCATTTCAAGAAGCTGTGAACTCTATTTGCATCAGACGTCTAAGGGTGATACATCACCTCATGGAGAACAACTTTATCAGAGACGAAATGGTCGCTGACGCTACCTGACGACTCTACACGTGTTCTTTATTGGTTATGCCCCTGAGAGGCAGCAAAGTGTAGGCACCCTGCAACGTCCATGTGCAATACGTGTCGCCTACAACCTAGTCATGTGTTCCAAATGACAGGGTGTACTCCAAGCTAAGCCAAGTCAGTTAAAGTTCCTGATTCGCTTAGAAAATGTCTTCCTTCGCTTGGTGACATTCATTTATGGAGATTTTCTTGTTGAAAAATACTTTACTTGGGTAGGTATTACGCAGAAACCCTGGTTAGTAGATCCTGCTACTTCGGTGAAATCTCGTCGTCCCGGGGCTAGCGAACACTAAACGACGCCTAGCACCTCGGCGAAGCGACGCTGAACATTTTGTCTCTAACAAAGTTGTTTCCCATGACGTGATCTGTCACTACTAGATATTTCATTACTTTGGAATGCGCTGTGTAAGATAGTAGTATGCCTTTTACTAGCAGACGCTAAACGAGCACCAATGATGTGTGCCCTTCTAACAGTATTCCACGTCTCACTCTTTCAATGTAACTTAATGAACTAACAGGACAAACACCAGCACAGTGAATGGCAGTTCCACTGTGATATCCTGGACACAATTCTTGAATCCACAGGACGTTTATCTAACCTTCATGGCAACATCTGTATTCTGCTTGTTTTCAATCCTTATTCGATAACATTCGTGATAATTACAAGCGAGTAGTAAAACAGTTTAAGAATTTTTAGAACTAAATTTCAGTATTTTCTTACCACATCGTCGCATCTCGCCTTGATGCCAAGGAGCTCGATGTCACTGGCATAAGAAACCTGGGGTTTAAAAAAATAAAAGAGAAACAAGCTAATGTTTTTTGAAATAAAGATTTTGAAATAGTTTCGGAAATAAAAAAAGGAAGAAACAAAACCACGGTCTTAATGGACGCGTTGTTCACAGAATTTTATTGGTCTGATAACCAGTTAGAAACTTAAGATTTACCGTCTGTAAACTGTGGTGAAAAGTTAAACTTAACATTTACTCGACTGATTTCGTAGGAGTTCCACATACCTCCATCTCTGTCTCCGGATGTGAGGCGACATCGGAGAGCGTAGAATGGCCATTGCTGCTGGAACAAATGACAATAACTTATGTTGCAGAAATAACAGTGCAGCCTACGTTTCTTAACAAAGACGTGAATCAGAGTAATTGCTCTCCAGTGATCTAAGTATTTGAGGTTTCGGTCAATACACGTCTACCTCTGTTCACTCGTATTTTTACGAGAGAGCTTCTACAAATTACTTAACGTATTTGCTCGATCGTATATTTAAAGTTGTCAGTTCCCTTGTATCAGTACAATTAGCAAACAGTTATTTTGTCCATTTGTACATAAAAGATATGTTTTTATTCCAGTTATCAGTTATCCCTAGCGACCACCTAATTGAGACATGATAAAATTAGAGCGGCAGTGTTGCAGCGTTGCATGGCACATGGAAGTAAACAGCCACCTGTAGTGGACGTCTACCCAAGATGACGTCACCAGTGTCAGAAAGGAGCCACTATTTCGAAACAATGCACATTTAACATAGGACGGATCGGCCTAAAATGGAGCAGTTTGCGTAGGTCGGCATTTTAATTTGTATTGTTTTTGCAATAGAGACTACAAAGAAAGCCTTTCGCCACCGAAGACCTAAAAGACACATCACCCAAGACACAAAGAGGTTACAGATAGCATCAAACTAAGCAACATGCAGAAATGTATTAATTTATGAGGTTGAGTTCTATGACCGTAGAATGAATTACTTGAAAGAGTACGTCTAACAGCCACTTTTATATAAAATTTAAAGTAATGCAGGGCACATTTTCGGTTTTTAGCATGTTGAAGTTGCATCGAACATTGTATCTTCGGTAGTGCAACGTTTTTATCGACTGTAATTTGGATGCTGTAGCTTCTCTTCGTTCTGTATTTCGCGGTGCATCAGTGTTTGAGCTAAGCACATAAAAGCGAAGAAAGGGGCTACAAATTACAGAACAATAGGTAGCTACAGCGATGAAACGTTATACTAATGAACATCTAAAGTATTATGCAAGTTCTAGAAGGAGGAAAGTGTCGCGTTGCATATGTAGTGCCGCGATGTGAAGGAAATTTGGGACAGAGTGGTCCGCTTACCGCCCCGAAGGCACGCATCTGACGACACAGCCGAACGGCAAAACAGTCTGCACGTTACGCTGCGGTCGCAGTGGAACAGAATCGGTGGATTCGGCCGACGATCGACATCGGCAGAAGCCGGCTGATCTCTTCTAATCAGTACGCCACTACCTGCGAGGCCACAATATAGCCGATCTCATTGTCCGAATGTAAAGATTTCGGACGAAAGTCGGTGAAAATTCATATCAGTTTGTCTGTTTTTTCGGCCATAATGGGCGACACGACACCAAACGTGGAATGTGAGAATCTGATAAGTTTAGTGGAGTTTGTCGCATCCTGAGGATGAAAAATATTATAATCGGGATATAGTTCGGGACATAAGGACTGAAATTGAGGGTTTATTGGAAACTACAAGTAGGCAAAATCTTCATCAGAAATTTTAGGTGTGAGTTATAACATGGAAAAGTAATTTGTTCAAGTGACAAGAATGGCGTAACTTATGATTAAAGTTACTGTAGTGGATCGTTTCGGGTTGTGGTAGGTGGACTTTAACTGCCTACAAATTATTATTGCTGCTTACTGGCGTTTTAAATGCCAGTAGGCTGCTGGTTGTTCCATGACGTCATTTTGCAAATGTGGTGACCGTATATGTTTCCACTTTACAGTGCTTTAGCTGTTCAGAGCATCTTCTTCCAAACGTGTTGAGAAAGCAATGACGTTTGCAGTACTAGAATGTGGTTACGTAAATACACCTGCTGCCAGTGCTCCATTAATATTCACCGTTTTTAGAATAAAGTGAGCTGCTGTGAAACCACAAACCTATTTTTCAATAATTAAATAATATTTCTTTACACAGGTTTTATCCATGCACCATAGAATAGGAACTTCTACTTTCAACATATAAATTCTCTATTTTAACATCATTGCTAAAACCTTTATACACCAAAGTCGCCATTGTAGCATAATAAACCAATCTCTGAAGGAATCCTTAGTGCGGTGTAGTACTGAAACAGTATATTTTAGTAATACGAGGAAATATGAAAAACATCAGTTACAGCATGTTAGGTGGCGGCCTCTTCAAACGTTAATGAGTGGAGAGAAGGATAGTTGTGTTACGGTAATATCACACGCAGCTAAAATATCGATATAGCGACCAATCGATATTGAATACTGAGTACAGAAAGTAGTTGTCATATTTGCAGTACAACAAGAAATATTTTAAAATAGCCTTAATTTAATTGCATGCTCAGTATTACAAATGGGCACCAGATTTAAACATTAATGTTTATACACTGGATATTTATCAAAGTTTTTTCTTCTGTCTGTCTTTCTACCGTTGCAAATAACAGGTAGGAGGCGCAAAACGACACGGTTGTCGCCACCACTGTATGAGAATGGTGGAAATTACCACTCCCCACTACAAATAGTGAGGCAGAATGCGTGCACTTCTTATACCCTGAGCGCCTGGAACGATAAAAGATAGGTCACTGTAAAAGTAACGTAGACTCGGCACAAGAGCCACACTCATTACCACACTAGCATTTAATGGAGAACCGAGTCTTTTTGTCAGAAATGTTTATGGTAAGTACAATATTTCATGCACAAAACACGTGTCAGAAATGTTTCATTCCCAAAACTTTTCTTGGATAGGGATGGGCCAAAAATTTCGTTGTTTCAAAACATCGATATTTTTCTCTCGATATTGTCGTTATTTTTGTCTTGGTACTGTCGAAGTCTTAAACAAATATCGATACAATATATATCGATATTTATGAAAATCTGCCCATCCCCACGTCTGATGACCTTCGCCAGTGCCTCTTTGAACACCGATTTTCATCAGCCTGTGGTAAGACTGTCACGAAGACCTGTCAACAATCAGCTCTGTGTTCCATTGCCGCCAGACAGCCAAACGACCGGCTTTTTTTTATTCCCTGTCTGGGCGGGCTCGCAGCACCATATGCGCTGCTCTTCAGCCGAAAGAAATAGAACAAACAATAGGCGACGTTTAAAAATAACAAAGGAGAAAATATGGTGAACAGATACAGAAGAGGGGGAACATCATGGAGATAAAAACCGTAAAAAAATAGCACACAAAAAAAAACACATAGACTGGGGCAATTAAAAGAACACAAGCTGCAGTATGACTGCAGCATAAAATTATCGATGGATGGCATAGCACGTAACAAACACCGACAATAACACTAAGTACAAGGCCAGCACACAAAACACACCTCTCGACGCACAGGAGAAACAGCACTAAAGACAACACTGACGTGGCACACAGACGATTATCAAAACTGAGAATCTGCCAGGCACAAGGAGATGAGGGAGAAGGGAAGAAGGGTGGGAAGGGGAAAGGGGGGGAGAGGGGGGGGCGAGATGGGCGGGGGCGGGCCAGAGATGTAGGGAGGGACGTGGGAGGGAAATAGGCAAGGATGGGGGCAGGGGCTCAGGGGAAGGAGGAAAATCCGCTCTAGGGAGAAGGAGGGGAGAGGAAAAAAGGGGGCCCTGGGGAGGAGGGGAACAAGGACAGGTTATAGTTGGAAGGAAGGTTATATGTCACAACAAAGTACACCATCCGGGAGGGGGAGGTGCTGGAAATTGCCCTGATGAAGGAGATGGAGGGTATGGAGGTGGAGAGAGAGAGGGATACAGAGATAGAGGCGCGGCAAGAGGCGGGGGGTTCAAACGAACGGACGTCTGAGCGTTATTTATACGCACCGAACAAGCTACCAGGCAAGTTAGAGTTGGCCATTACCAGACTGCCAACGTGGTGCTCCGCCCGCCCCTTCCCACCCCCACCCCAGAGCATCCGTCGTGATCGTCAGACTGCCACTTGCACGCCTAGGTGCAGAGTTGGAGGCGCCGTGCTAGTCCGCCTGAAGTTTCAGGCCTGGCCAGACAGAAAGCGGCCTGGCGTTGCGGCTCAGGCCGCCACGGATGTTCGAGGCTCACAGCGGCAGAGGACGCCACGTAGCAGCCGGCCTTAGCTACTGCTGTCACTGCGTCAGCTGTCACACTGTGCAAGCGGCCGACATCTCGTCAGTAGCTCGGATTCGTGGCGCGATGCGACGGAAGTGCCTCCCGCCACTGCTATCTCTGCAGTCAATATGAGAACACTACTTAAATGAGCCAGCAGGTGGACACGGCTGCCGGCTGTTGTGGCGGATCTGTATGTATTCCGAGGCACTTCGGCGTCTACCACCGCGGTAGGCTGGCTTCCGCGGCGTGGGATCCGCTCGATGTCTGAATGGTGCACGGGGCAACGAACTTGTGACGTCACACTAGATGGCTTCCGCCACACTTCGCGAACGCTCGTTCCCGTGCAGGGCCCATAGGAAATCAGTATGTAATTGAAAAGGTACGCACTAAAGATCTGAAATTTATCGTGTTCTGTCGAAAGCTTACATGCATTTCAACCCGCAGTCAGAATTATTGAACTTTTCTGGAATAGTTACTCGCTCTGCGTCGAACACGGGTGCTGGCACTCGTAAAACCTGCAGTGTCACGTGCTATGACGTACACGCGAAGGCTCGCTATTCTCGTGGGCCTCGAACGATGCAGTAATGAGCATTTGAGCGAGCAGTGGCTCTAGGCCACACACAGCGTTCTGCCCGGTCAGGCTTTCAAGATAAGACGGCACTGAGCGGAACTGCATTGCAGCAGAACTTGCAGTCTGTATCCCGCACCAGGATTGTGACATGAAACATTGTTTGTATGTGTCAGACTCTACTACCCGGCAACAAAACTTCGCTGCAAAGTTGAACAAGTCAGGAACTATGGCACGCCGTGCAACCCGTACAGTTCCGTTGTCGCTAGTGTGTTATAGCAAGAGTCCAACACTGTACGTAAGATTGGTAGCACTTTTGACTTGCGAAATGTAATTTTGTTTACCAAAACGGCGTTAGACGATGTAAAGTTAATTGCATGTATAAGTGTATAACCAGAATCATACCATATGATCTTCAAAATGAACATTATATGAACAATACCAGGAAAAGCTACGTTTTGTAAAGAAACAGCCAAGGAATTTTAGTAAACATAACGTACTGATACCTGCCAATTATTTTTTTTCAGTTCTGTGAAACGGACGATTATGTCTTTATTTTTTTTAATTAAATGCTTATTATTTAATTTTTTTGCTACTTCTTTTCTCTTAGGCGACGTTCCCTATTTATCGACTGGTTTTGTCACATCAAACTACCTTGCAGGGAACTGAAATAATCTTTTGAATCCATCCCCTATCTAGATAGCATTGTTTACTAAATTGACTTCTATATGAGGAAGGTCTGGTAATTGTATCTCTTCAGCCTCTTCAATGTCAAACAACACTGTATAGTGTTTGAGAAAATTTGGAAGACCCTGGCGGAAGGAATCACATTGTCTATATGCTCCTGACTCAGACAGATCTTGGGATAGTAAATCCTGTTTTATGAAACTGCTCCTGTTCTCCCATGTCTGTAACAATATAGTTTTTAGGTTTGGTTATGTAATTGTATACCAAAGTAAGGTCTCATAAAATGGTTTTTAATGGAAAACTTAGTCTCCAACAATCACGTGAGACAGCTGAACTCTTGTGGATGGCCATTTTTTTGGTCTGGAGTGGTAAAGGTCTTTGTTTCCAGTTTAGTTGCCAAATCCGGCAGTTCAAAAATCCTAGCATCGCTGTTCTTTCGAAGGTCACCAACGTATACTTAGCTTATTTTACGAATTGTAAGACTTACGAACTATAAGACACACCTTAATTTTTAAGAATTTTTTAAATAACATTTTTACCGTTTTTATAATTACATTGCAAAGCCAGACTGAAAAGAAGTTAGTAGTTCATAAAACTGTACTGATGTTTAAAATTCCTGAAAATCGTCACCTGACCTTTCTTCTTCTCTTCTTCTTCTTCTTCTTTTTCCTCTTCGTCATCATCGTTGTCCTCTTCACATATGAGATGTGTTTCACTGTAATTTTTCACTGCCTTCGAGAGCGTTGCTTATGCCGCACTTGTTGAAAGATTGAACAATAACGTCTCCTCTCACCCTACACCACGACTGTTCTATTTACTGACACATTTGTTTGATTGTAGGTCGTTTTAAAGGTCCCTTCTACGTTAATTCATGTTGGTTTTGATCCGTCGTCCATTTGTTCCATTCCTCTGTCATATACACTCTAAATAGCTTTTTCATCAGGACGTCAAGGCGTTGCAAACTAAGTCCTCCCGGAATAACACTTATCTCTGTATTTCACTGTCACAATTTTTCTTTCGAGAAATTTTTCAAATGACTGCGAAACTGATCTAGCACAGGAACAGAATTGTTAGAACTTTTCGTCCTCCCCCACACCATCTTAATCCATTATTTCATACCAGCCTCATCCATCCAGTCCTTGTCACGTACGTGTACGACACCTGGTGGTATTCCAGAAGTTTTTCTCATTGTTTTCTGCCGTCTCAGCACTCCACACGCCACATCGCAGCTTCGCCTAGCGTGAGCCAGCGATCGGCGCCTGACCTCTCCCTCGAAACACAGACCCGCTGCGTCGACGCCAGGGTGTGCTCACCAGACAAGGGAGCGCCCCTGTATCTGCTACAAGTTGATCAGTAACTCATACCGTCTCGCTACAGCCACCTGCACCTCCGACGGATTTCACGAGACCCTCGCCGGCCCAGTTAACCCATAACGCCCAGATGGTAGAGCTGAATGCCATCCAGACAACTGGAAAAATACCTCCGCATCCCTCTATAGCGGTACTATCACAAACTGACCGCTACAACAGCCCGACTGGCGTCCTGGTATCTAAGACATTGAGCTGAGAGAAGTGAGAGATAGCGATATGCACATATACAGATGGCGATAGTATCGCGTACAATAGGGTAATGCATTGGCGAAGCTTATAGAAGGGTAATGCATTGGCGAAGCTGTCATTTGTCTCAATAAGTCATATGAAATGGTGTCCGGCGTGATCATGGCCGCACGTCGCGAATGAAGAGATTGTGAACGCGGAATGGTAGTTGCAGCTACGTTTGGGAAATCGTTAGAAAATTCAGTATTCTGAGATCCACAGTAAACTGCCGATAATGCCACATTTCAGGCATTACCTCTCACCATGGACAACGCTTCTACGTCATCATTGACAACCAATGGTTCAAATGGCTCTGAGCACTATGGGACTCAACGTCTGAGGTCATCAGTCCACAAGAACTTAAACCTGATTAACCTAAGGACATCACACACCGTAGCGGTCTCGCGGTTCTAGACTGTAGCGCCTAGAACCGCACGGCCACTCCGGCCGGCCCTTCACAACAGTCCTCTCAAACTGTCTAACATAGTAAATACCTCTAACTAACCATCAATTATAATAAAAGGCCACCATGGGCTAAAACTACCAAAAAGCCGAAAACGGTGTTTGCAAACCTCCGCCATTCTCCATACATAGAAAACATAAAACCGCATTGAGCCGTGGGTGGCTCATGCTGTGCATTGGATTAAATGTTGGTTGCTATTCTGTCTTTTGTCTCCCGCAGTTATCGCGATTATGCTGTTATCCTCTCTTTCCGCGGGTGACAGCAGCAGTGTGTATCGATATTCGCACCTTGGACTATCTTTGGCCTGGCGCTTAAAGTTTCCAGCTGGGCTGTGTGTGGGCAGTTGGTCGGTTGGTGTGGAGCACCGTAGAAATCTCCAAGGTGCGAAGTTTGGCTGGGGCCCGCTGGCAGCCACTATGCGGTGTTTAAGTGTGTGGTGCTGTTCCCACTGCTACAAGGATTGTGGCTCACCGACCCTGGACATGAAAGTTGAGTTTTGACTTAATCTACCATCAAGTGACGACTGTTCACTTTGTGTCGTTTGGAGTTCGTTGTCGGCTGTTGGGATATTCCCGCGAGCAACAATGTGTGTTTTCCAAGCCGGCAAATTTTAGGCACCCTCCGGTGGATTTTAACTGCACTTGGTTATTTGTATTGAAGTGCACCAGCGGAAACTTCTGCCTTGTGGCCGTTAACGTTTCAGTTACCTACCCCTGGCCGTTGACGTAAATTCAGGCAGTGTATTTCCCTCATCGTGTTGTCGCTGTCCAGCACGGTGTGTAGTTTGACAGCTCAATGCATAATTCGTTGTGAGCGCCAATAACTTATACATTGTTCCACTGAATTCGTTGTTGTGTGCTGGTCGGGTGAAGCGGAGGTTGTCTTGTCGGTGGGTCCGTTGACTGTCTGTCGGTTGGGTTCTCGTCAGATCGACAGTGGTTGGACTAACTGCCTGTTTCAAATAAGCGAGCCTCATAATTCCAAGCCGACCCTTGGAACGTGTGTTGTCTTTTCTTGTTTGTACTTGTTCTGTGTACTTGTATGGCTTCTAGCCGATTTTTAGATTGAGGTTGTTTTGCCTTTAAGAAGTCAGATGGTTTGGGCCTTCAGCCTAATTTAAGAACCGTTTTACCCAAAATTAATATTAAATATATATTTGTAAAATTAATATTATTGAGTCTTAATTGTTGGCCCTTCAAACGATTTTCAATGCAAGGTTTTTTTGCTCTTAAAGTGTCAGATTCTTTGGGCCTTCAGCCGATTTTGAATTAAAGTTGTTCTGCTCTTAAGCTGTCAGATTGTTTGGGCCTTCAGCCTAATTTAAAAACTGTTTTACGTAAATTCCTTGGCATTTTTAAAATTATTGTTTTCAAGTGTTGGGCCTTCAGCCGATTTTGAATTTAAGTCGTTTGCTCTTAAAGTGTAATATTCTTTGGACATTCAGCCTAATTAAGGAACTGTTTTAAGATAAGGCTTTGCATTTTAAATTTCTGATTTTGGTTGAGCTTTAAGTTATTGGCTTTCAGTCGTTCTTAAATTCATGTGGTCTTGCCCTTAAGGCATGAGATTGTTCGGCGTATTCGGCCGCTAATTAGATTCCAAAACTCAATTTTTTTTAATTTTTCTTGGCTCTTGTAATGTGTGATGAAATAAAAGGTTGTATGTTCGAGTGTAACTGACACCCACCTATTTTGGCCCCTTTCCAAAACTAAAACTACCTGTCCCGTCCTGCGGGTTTAGCTGGGCGTCTCACACATATTAACTCTAATGCCAGTATCTCCTGGATATCCTCTGTATCAATTTTTTTTCTCTTCCTAGACATCATCAGATGTATGCGCTCCGCCTCGGCTGCCATACCCGTCTAGGGCTTGCCTTCTTCGTATTTCCGCTCTTCCTAGCCAGAAATGTCGTTCGTGCTCAACGACCCATCTTTATTAACCCACATCCATTGTAAAACATTCTCGCACAGCAATCCTCCTCGTCTATTACTCCCTCTGTACCAGTGGACGAGGAGATTATTGTTCAACGTACCGTCGACAATCAGGTCGTTAAAGACGAGGCAGAAGCTCGGACTGTGGAAAGATGGGGAGGGAAGTCGGCCATCACCTTTCGAAGGAACCATCCTGGCATTTTGCTCTAAGTGATTTAGGGGCATCACGAAAAAAGTATCTCACGATGTCTGAACCCTTGTCCTCCCGAATGTGAGTCCAGTATGCTAACCACTGCGCCACCTAGTTTGGTACTCTCTACCAATGGCAGCTGCTGTGTAAGATCCCAAGAGTACGTGAACACCCAGACTTTTGACACCTCACGGATTTATTGGTTATTTTTCTTTGAATGCTGTTAAACGTAATGTAATGGGGTAATCTACAGTAAAATACACGACATTTAAATCTACGACTCTATGATAAATTGTTACTCTTCTAGACTCCGTGAAACTTGGCATGAGGATCGGGAGCACACATACAGTTGTGCACGTTGTAAGTAGCTTTTGCGCATGTGCAGCTGGCGTGATGTAATTGCGTTACGGGCCAATTTCATACAGATTTGATAAACAAAGGAGCGGTTCTAGGCGCTACAATCTGTAAACGAGCGACCGCTACGGTCGCAGGTTCGAATCCTGCCTCGGGCATGGATGTGTGTGATGTCCTTAGGTTAGATAGATTTAGGTACTTCTAGGTTCTAGGGAAATTATGACCTGAGAAGTTAAGTCCCATAGTGCTCAGAGCCGTTTGAACCATTTAATAAACAATGTGCACGATTCACGGCGTGCGCTGCTACCCTTACAGCTCAACTGGAAGTTTAGCTAAATGCCACCAGGTGGTAACACACTGCAGCACACTTTTATCCACATTCTTTCGGCATAAATCCCGCTGGTGGTAGCACACTCCACAGATATGTGAATTCACTCCCTACATAGTACTAATTAGATCAGATATCAGTATATGTTATACAAGGATTGGAACCTAAATAATGGCAACTATTTATTCACAACCAATACAAAAGAGTTTCTTGTTTCCATATGTTACCGTCCTAGTCACTAGTGTTGTGTAGAAACAATTGCCAGCGGTGTGGAAGGCGTGGTATACCGTTAGCAGAGCCTGTTCTGTTGGTGGTGCGAATGGAGCGGTCAACTGCCTGTCGAATCTCTGGAACAGTTCTGAAGCGAATGCCGGGAAGTAGTTCCTTCATCTTCGGATTCAAATCAAAGCCACAAGGACTTAAGTCCGGGGAGTATGGTGGATGGTACAGAACTTCTCAGTCCCATAGACAGAACAGAGCAACCACAGCTTGCGCTGTATGCACCCTTGCATTGTCGTGCAAAATAATGGGTGTGTTGCGCAGAAAGTGTCGCCGGTGATGCTCCAAAAGCGAACAGTAATACTGTGCGTTGACAGTCTGCCATGCAGAAACGTAATGAGTTAGGACAACACCATCACGGTCGTACACGAGAATCACAACTTTGGACCGCTCCATTCACACCATCAACAGAACAGGCTCTGCTAACGGTATACTACGTCTTCCACATCGCTGGCAACGCGTTCTAACAGCACTTGTGACTACTTTGAAGGACAGTAACAGGTGCAAACATGTAACTCTTTCGTATCGGTTGTGAATAAATAGTTGCCACTATTTAAGTTCCAACTCCCGCAGTTACAGTGATAGAAAAACCTATTTTGTGGGATTCTGAGTGAGATATAGTACATTAAGTTTTGGGTTTTTTCATACACGAATCCATTTGAGGTGCTGAAAATCATAAAGCACTTCATCGTCGATTGTGAGATTGTACCATTTATTCATGCTTCTGACATCTGCTGATATTATGGTGGGTCAGATTTACCTGTACTGTAGGTCCACATTGAACATGTATCTGAACATTCACGAAATGCTGTCTCACTGGTTTCTCTGACATTCACTAAAATGTAGAGATCATTTTGTCACTGAAATGCCACAGCATCAAGCAACTAAAGGAACTTTATATCATCAGCGGACAAAATCACAGGAAAATTAGAGAGATTTGTGGACAGAAGAAGAAATTGCCCTCAAGCCTGAGTTACTGACTATGAATGATGGCAGCAGTTTTCTGTTAAGTGAGGAAATATTAGGATAACAGCTTTTAGCGGAAGAGCAAGGAGAGAGGTTCTAAGTTACAAACAGGACTTCTTTATATGTGGTGCATTCAGGTGCTGTAGAAAAGAGTTTTCGCAAGTATAAACCATTCACGAGGACTTTGGGAATACAGATAAAGAGAAAAACATATATCGAGACGCTTTTCCAATATCGCTCAACAAAAAAGAGACGTACATCCATCTTTTCTGTAATTTGGTGGAAAATAATCCAGAATGGAACGACCACAGGTTTCGAATCAGCGGCGATTCCCTCGATTGAAGTTCTACTACCAACAGCCGAAGTGCATGGATGTTATTTTCACAGAAAAAGTCTCTTCGGGGAAAAGTGAAGATCTAGGATTTACTCATGAATACAAAGAAAATGAAGAAGTGTGACAACAAATTCGCATGTCTACCAATGATAAATCTCTAACAATAATAAGAGTCGACGTGACGTAAACACCAAACGCAAAATTTGTCTCTGCTAGGTTGTTATGACGATAAGTGGAGATGTACTGAATTAAAATTAAACATAGTGGAATGTAAACTTTGTATCTGTGACTGAACTTGTCATTCACTTCATACATCTTCAACGACACATTACATACACTTTAATGACCTAAGGATGTGATTCGTGAACTATGTAAATGTTATTGAAAGTCTTGGCCATATTTGCTTTGATCAGGATCGAACATGTACATAAGTGCACATAGAATTCCCTATTTGGTTACCTACACATCCAGTATTGTACTCTGGTTCAGGCTGACATTTACGCAGTGGCGTAGCTAGCTAGTGTACGGCACCACTGTTTAGGATAGGGAAAGTTAGTTTGGTGCAATATTCTGAGCACAAGTTACAGCCAGGAGCGGGCTGCAGTGAGTTATGCATACCAACAGTTGCGAAGTAGAATAGAGGACACAGGGCCATCAAATTGCTGAAAGAGTAAACGTAGCTGTTTTGCATGTCGCAAATTACAGGAAGAAGGGGCCCACTGGCCAACCTCCTGTGTTATGAGTATGTGACGAAAGCAGCGCATATGGCAAAACAGAGTTGCACAGCCACATATAAATAGTTGTGGGTTTCTAACGAAATTCATTCAAGTGTGACAGCGGGCCGTGTCACACCACCAGCTACACGCAGCAGCAGATGGAGCGCTAATGTTCTAGTCCCCCAGCGGATCGCTGGTTCGACGCTCTGAGGACGACGCACGGCCCTTAGCCACCAGCTCGCTACCGAGTTGGTGCACAAGCCTGGGAAGAAGCACGGTAATGTGGATGCACTAAGTAGGAAGGTGGAAAAAGTAGAAGTCATAGGTTATGACCTTGCAGTATGGCAATAATTACAGGAGAGAGACAGCGATTGTAAATTGTATCGGACACAGCCACAATTTAATATGTACGATGGTCTTCTGTGCAGGGAAACAAAGTTAGGGCCAAGGGTAGTAGCGCCAGCGAAGTTGAGGGATGAGGTTTTAAAGAAAGCACATGATTACTTGTTATCTGACCATATATGGAAGGTAACGCTATGTCCAGCCAGGGTAGTAAGTACCAATCCAGACACATGCAGAGTGCACTTTTTTTAGCCAGAGCAAAGGAATAAACTGTCCTAAGGACATCATAGAGCCAAAATTGAGCTTGCAATGAGTCGGGATTCATTGGATCTTCTCCACCTACGTGAATTTAGTAGTAGTAGTGAGTTGTTTTGGGCAGGGAGTATTTGCAGAGGCGAAACGTATAGATTTCGAGGGGGGCGGAATTTTAATCTATGGAATTAAGTGTAACGTAATAGGACCAACCTTCCACCTGCCAGCGTCAATTTCAGAGTCACACAATTGAATGTTACGCAGCCACAGCTGTACTGGCCAGAAGTCACTGTAGAGTTTTTGCCAATGCAGAAACTGACCTTGTTAAATCAATCTCTGGAGTCAGGTCTGTTGAGATCCGTAAACCATTTCATTTTAGAGCAGGAGGGGCGCATATGAGCTGAAGAGCTTGTGCAACATTTCGCTCAGTATACAGAAAGGAAAAGGCAAATAATGATCATTTTGAGCACCTCTGTACCAAGTGTCATCGCAGCCTTAACTGTATTATGTGTTGTTTTTCTGATCATTAGGAGAGCTGATACCAAGAAGGAACCAAGGGTAGTCCAAGTCCCAGTGGATTGGATACCAAGGTAGGTAAGAGGTTGATCGAGCAGTGGTAGTCTGGTAAATAATTTTTACGTTTTGTTTCATGTCATGGTTTTGAGGGGCAGTAGACCACATTTAAGATATAGAATGGTAAGGAAATAAGCGATAGGTGCCGACCCAAACAACTTAAGAGCCAATTAAGGATCAATCCAGGGACCGAGTCTTTCCGAAGAGAGGAGTAATGTAGTGGCACTACCATTTAGGACAGGGAAAGTTAGTTTGGTGCAATACTCTAAGCACACGTTATAGCCGTGTGTGGGCTGGATTGCAGTGAGTTATGCATACCAACAGTTACGAAGTGGAATAGAGGCCACAGGGGTGTCAAATTGCTGAAAGAGTATACGTAGCTCTTTTGCATGTCGCAAATCACAGGCAGAAGGGGCCCACTGTCCAACCTAGTGTGTTATGAGTACGTGACGAAAGCAGTGCAAATGGCAAACCAGAGGCGCACAGACATGTATTAATAGATGTGGGTTTCTAACGAGATTCATTCAAGTGTGGCAGCTTTCCTGGACAGCGGGGTGTGTCACACCACCAGCTACACGCAGTAGCAGATGGGGTGCCAGGCAGGTCGCTGGTTCGACCAACTGAGGCTGATGTGGGGTCCGTAGCCAGCCAGCGATGGGCCACTCCATGGCTCGCTACAGCAGGCAATCGTCCTGGCTCCCGACGCGTGCTGTAGTCATCCGGAGGCGAGGGCTGCAGATTTGGACTCCGCATTGGGGGTACTTGTTGTCGCCGTGACCTTAGCCATGCCTGCCAGAAGCATGCAGCTGGCCGCCTGCAGCTCACACAGAGCAGCGCTGAGTCGGCAGGGTCGCAGACCACTGTGTCAACTACCGGCATCCAGACGACGCCACAACTCCGCCATCATACAAGGCTGACTCACAGTAGTGCGTGCATGGGTCGCTGAGGCAGCCATTCCGCGCCAAGCCGTTTCATGAAAAACGAGGTGGTGTCCTCAGCATTGCAGGACCCAGTGATGCAGATTGAGAGGAACGGGGGCACTGTATTTGGAGACAATAAATCACTTGGAATGCTCAGACGAGTCTTAATACGGTGCCTTCTACCTCTAGCCACTACACTAGTTTTGGTTCAGATGTAATTTTTCACCCCCCCCCTCCCCCCCCCCCCCCCACACACACACACATCAAAAAACTTGTGAACCACACAAAAGTATAAAATACAACATTTGTGTGTGGGAGTTCTTCCATACAAGTGATCATGTAATTGGAGTACAATGTTAACTACTTCTCAAACAGTTCTTTATAAATGAAAACGAATAAGTAAAGCACATAAACAGAACACCCACAGTTAGCTAATTATTAAAAAATCAGAACAAGTAACCGAAGATGTCTTTGGGGACAGGTGACAAGTACGTAGTTCAGAATTTCTTCATTTCTCTTCGGCTGCAACTTATAAGATTTCCACATCAATAACGGATTCTTTAGCTAGCTTGTTTTCTAGTGACTAACTGCTAAATTAGACACTCGTGCCTTACTCATAGAGGACTCAAGATAATCCTTTATTAATTTAACGTCTGACAAGGAAAAACTCTCTTACATACCGCTGTCGAAACATAAAAACTTAAAAACAATCTCAGCGGCCTAGTGAAATCGGTAACAGATTCAGAAAAAAATCTTCTTAGTCGCGAAATTTGTGCAAGGAATCTCATGACGTCAAATTATTTTTGTGTAATCGTGGGAAGCTTCGTTTCTGAAGTTTTAATCAAATGATTAGGATCTAAAACAGGATCTGATATTCATGCTACGGTTTTGCAACGTGTATCGACTGCTTGTGCACTCTTAACATTGACCTTCTCAGTCCTCAGAGTTCTGTGTAGTATGGCTTGACAATGCGAGCCTGTAAACCGCTAGGTAGCGTCCTGCAGCTCTCTTACCAGCCGGGCAAGGGGATTGGTGGACTCTTCCTCGATCCTTTCTGGGCGCAAATTTCACTGGGCGCAAATTTCAATGGCCGCAGCGTTCAGTACACCTTGCGTCAGAGTGTCAGCGCTCTCGATGAGTGAAGCTGCACTTAAGCTCGGCCTCAGAAATCCGCATGCCTCTGTTGTCGGATGTCGAGATGAGTAGTCGGAGGACCCAGCAGCAGCATGGAGGACAATCCGAGTTGTGGTCCCAGCATACAGCCGGTAAAGATGGTACTAGTCCTGCCCCAGTAATTGCGACACAGACGCACAGCGCCTAAGTTGAAAAACTTGTAGATCGACTCCTTAATCACGGAAGTATGCCTGGCCCCCATCCTCAGTTTGTCACTGTTGTGACCAGCAAGATTGCGGCTTCTAGGCCAGAACCCCTCCACAGCCGGATGGCTGTGGATTTGCAGCAGTGTATTCCAAGCTGGTGGCAGGTATTAGATACTTGCTGAATTTGCTAGAGTATCCTGCAACTTAACAGAGCTGGTCTTCCACCGATATCCGTAATACAGATGGAGTGGCCTAACTCGGAGAATGAGCTTGAGGAGGACAAAGGATTCATATCAGGCCATGACGTGATCTCCCACACTGAATGTGTTCTCGTTTTCTGAGCATGTCAGACCTCTCGTCTGCATTACAGTTTAACTTCAAGGTTTCAGAGCATACCTTTGTGCGATGTCTGTACCATAAAACGAGTTCTTACGATATCTGTAAGTGACTACTTTCAGCCACATTACGGTAGAGCGTTCTTTTTCCTCTGCACTGTTGTCAAAGTGCTGAATCAGTTGTTCTTGGATTCCCTCCAGCAGAGTCTGATGAAAGGCGCTCCCGGCTTCTTTGTACTTCGAGCGTCTCTTGTTGACACTCAGCCACGACACCACTGCGTAGCCGGCAGACACGCCCCACTTAGCGACGGCTCCGTTTCTTTGTCACAAAAATTTATTGCTGCACTTATTTGCTATTCCACTGTGTTACGAGGCGTGTTTTCTAAGTATGATCCGTTCGAACATTCGTACACAACGAGAGGTTTTTTCAAAAAAGTAAACATTTTCAGTAGGTAGATACTTCACTCTATTTTTCGACATAGTTGCCAAGTTTGTTCAAACACATATCATACTTCTCAACCAATTGTAAAATACGCTCTTCATAAAAACTTGCCGCCTGCTCGGATAACCAAGAGTTCACTGCCGTTATCCCGTCGTCATCAGTATAACGGTTGCCACTGAGGTATTGTTTGAGGCGGAGGAACAGACGTTAACCGATCGGCGCAAGATCATGACTGTAGGGTGGGTGGTCTAAAACTTGCCAGCCAAAACTGTCCAGTAAATCGCGGATCTGACCTGCAATGTGACGTCTTGCATTTCATGGAGGAGGACAATTCCCTCTGTCAGCATGCAGCGTCTTTTGTTTTGAATCACTCTGCGTAGCTTTCTCATGGTTTGGCAGTATTTTTCTGCATTGATAGTGGTTCCTCGTTGCATGAAATGGACCTACAAAACACCATTCCTATCCCAAAACACCGACGCCATGATTTTGCGCTGGGACAGAGTCTGTTTGGCCTTCACCTTTACAGGAGAGTGTGTGTGTGTCTCCATTCCATGCTCTGTTGCTTCGATTCGGTCGTGATATGCGAAAACGTTTCGTCTCAGTTACGATCTGACTCAAGAAGCCATCACCTTCTTCGCGATAACGAGTCAAGAACTTCATCCCATACTCAGATATTTGGTTTTATGGCCCTCTGTTACGAGTTCAGGACCCAACGGGAGCACAGTTTCTTGAACTTTAGGTGTTCAGAAACAATGTTGTAAAGCACTGATCTCGACACGTCAGGAAATTCGTTCGAGAGACCTGTTATTCTGAAGCGCCTGTTGTCACGAATCCTCTCTTCAACTGAAGCCACCAAATCGTCTGTAATCAAAGAAGGGCGACCGGAGCGGTCCTCATCAAGGACGTTATCACGGTAATCTTTAATTCTCGTACTCACTTACACCATTTGCTTTTACTCTTAACAGTATCACCGTACACTTCTCAAATCTGTCGATGAATTTCTGCAGCACGCACGTTCCTTGCTGACAAAAATCTTATCGCTGAGCGAACCTCATACGCGGCGGGCGAGTTGATAGTCTTAAACATTTTGAAATCACAGAACAGAACCGTACAGGTTAGCTACAGAGCACAGTTGTTCCCGAGACACGACGGTACACGAAGCACGCGCTCTTAGCGGTACGCACGCGAAGTACTAGTGTCTACAACAAAACGGACCTTACTTGAAAAACACGCCTCGTACAATTCCTTTTGTTGTAAAGGATAACTAAAAATGTGTTGTGTAAAATGGTCATTTTTGGTACTCTTATCTAATAATTTTAAAACATGCAAATATTGCATCATTTGAATTTTTATTTTTTTAAGTACATTCTATACACAACAGTTTGAAATGAAGTTAGTGATTACAAAGGACATGGCTATTTTATGCACAGCGATACACCTATAAATCTTACCAATATAAAAGGAATTTAAAAACTTTTTTAAAAACTTTTTTACGTGGTTTATATGTGATATATGACTTGCCTTGGTCACAAGGACAACATCTAAGCGGTAATCCTTTCCACAACATGAATTCTGAAGTATACACGAGTCGCAAAACGACAGAATTAGAAATGCGTATTTTGAGTTCTGGGATCATTTTCAGCAAAAGAAGGACATAAAAAAGGTCTTTCAAATACCCCCATAAAAAGAATTCCATGCGAGTCACGTCACGAGGCATATGTTGTAAAAGTAGATGTCCACTACGAACAACTCGTAGATGTTGATTTGAAACTGTGGAAACCTCCGCATCTTGCTCTAGTCTGGGCTATGGTGACAAATCAACAATTGTTTAATTTAATGCCTTTCGTACGGAATTCGCCATTGCCATTTACGACACAGAACATTATACGTGTACATCGACCTCCGTTTGTAATCGCCACACTCATTTTGAATTGCCCTGTATATTTAGTAAGTGCTCTCGTTTGATGAGCAGTGTAGTGCTGGAGGAATCGCCAGGTAAGTTTCCGCGAAAGGCGAAGGCACACAAGGGGCACAATAACTGACCGAAAGAAAGGAAGAAAGAAAGAAAGAAAGAAAGAAAGAAAGAAAGATGCTTCAAGAATTAACATGGAGACGTGCTTGAGTTTTCCTATCCTCGTGTTGCTATTTCCTGTCTAATAGAAGAAGCCTTTCCATCAGCCCTTGCCTGCAATCCCACGCTGGTCTCACATCGTCTTTTCTACAGTATTTGTAGCTAACATGGTTTATGTGGCAGTAGTACGCTTGGCTCACAGAGCTGACGGCTTTGCAGCTCGGTAATTTTCAACAGTGTTCTAGCTGCTTCTTCCTTAAGATATGGCAGCGTCTTCAAGGTCGGCGAGCCGGTAGTGAAGCAGATACGCTGTTTGAGCGATAGCTGCTCACTTTTTCCGAGTGAGGAGTGGAACGAGATGCGACCGTAAAGGAAGCAAGCACAAAAGATGGTGATGGTGCAAGATGGGTGATAAGTAATTTACTTGCGTCTCCAGTCAGCACTTTTGATGCTCGCGAGTTTCGATTAGGACGATCTACTGTGTAAATAAAACAAGAGTTCAAGGGCAAACATTGTGTAAATGACGAAATATATTGCAGGAGTTGTTAGTTGTTGCACCTATAGACAGCTATTTTCTGTTCATTTAAGTTGAATCTTCACGTGAACAAACGTATGCCTTGTCATTAGTCGTCTTATCGATGGAACACGACACTTCTGCTGAACTTGACTGCAATGACATAATCAATGAGTTTGTTTCGGTCAGAGGTAGCAACTGTCAAGTAAAATTATAATAAAATCGCTTTTCCTGGAAATGGATACATTCTCAATTCTAACCCTTTTTCCTTCCTTTTATAAAAAAATTTATTAGGTGCAAATGAAATCTCTCTATATTAAAATCGATGTACAGTAGCTGCTGTGAACATAAGATATCGATTTGGTTTTAGTTTGGTTTTTCTATATAGTCTGTGCTATTTGTAATTTATTTAATACGATGGTACATTTAAATTGTTGTGCCCGAAATTTTTCATTACTATAGATGATTTAAGTAACAGAGATTTCTTCATAAGTGCCTCTGAGGCTTCAGAAGACGCCTGCATGAAAACTACAAGACGTAAAGGTAAAATGATGGATGCTAGCGGATGACGCATATCTCCGAATTTCGATTCTTGGTACGCCCCAGTGTCTAGCTGCAGGGTGCACCAGGTGTTGTAGTATCACCTTTCTCCAATAACGTTTCTCCCGTAGCAGAAATGTTTATATGTAATAGTACAAGTGATTTATGTGGCTGACAGGCTCATTACGACTGCCAGACGCAGATTATGTCTGACTCGTGATATAACGACTCTGTGGATAGAATGTGGGACGTTACGTGTACAATGGATTTATTTCCTTCTGACTGAGAAATGCGAAGAGTAGGATCGCAGTGGAATTGAAATTAGCGGCTTTGATGTAAGCTGCCATCTCAAACAAGACGGTGATGTCTATCGAAATGTAGCTAGAAAGATCATTTCTGGAAAAATATAATCTCGTGAATGGAAGACGTAGGTCCAATTCTTTGGATATTTTTAGTTCTCCGTTGTCTCTCGCTCGGAAAAATACTTGGTGTGTCGCAAATCTTAGGGGACTTAGTATCCTGGGAAATCAGTAGCGCCTGCGCCGCGGTCGATGGTGGTGCTAAGTTCCTATGGGACGAAACAGCTAAGGTCATCGGTCCCTCGGCTTACACGCGACTTAATCTAAGTTAAACTAACACTAACGACAACACACACAGTCATGCCCCAGGGAGGACTCAAACTTCCAACGGCGGGAGCCGCGCAAACCGTGGTAAGGCGCCGTAGACCGCACGGCTACCTCGCGCGGCCCGCGGTCTTTTATGCTCTATTTTACGACATTGAAATCTGAACTTTATCGAAATTGATACACAGATTGCACACTGATTGCCACACTGCAGAGTGAGTACGTCGTAGCACCCAAGACGGCTTCCCCACGGCGTACGATTGTGCCTCTGATCATTTTAAGAATTTTCAGAGTAGACGATCGCCAGAATTTTACAGTGCAACAGAGCTCTTATTCCAGGTGCTGACTTCGACATAGAGCGTCAGACAGAGTATTAATTTAAACTGTAGAGTCTAATCATTTTGTTTTATAGACTTCAGAATTCAAAATAGTAACGAGATGCGAAGTTTCTACCTGGATGTGTGAAGGATAATTGTATATAAAATATTGGGTAAGGGCTTCTTTCGCCCAAAAGCTTCCATTCAAGTAACTAGATATTATTCAGTCATAACAATTTAACTTCAGTTTCAGGGGGAGAGAAGTTGAAGTGTGTCAGAATGTGTACACAGGTAATGCCCTTCACACTGTCTCATCGAATGAGGACGCGCCTGCAGAAGTAGTCAACCCAGTCAACAGTTTTATCAAACGGGTTGCTGTCTTTCCACCTTGCAGGGCAGCAATGAACTGCACACACGTGTTCTTCAGCTCGTAGACTTTTCGCACATCAGGAACAGTGGCCATATTACCTCTAGATTTCCAAACCGTCGTAATCTTTATGATGGTTTAGAAGCAAAGTAACATATTAGCCGCTTTAGTATTTTTGGGTTAAGAACATGCAGTGTAACTTCAAATATTGGAGAGATGCCCTACCTTCTGGTCTTCCGTGCAGGGGTAGGGGAGAGCTGTGCAAAGTTGCCGTGGCGGGAAAATAAGTTAATGGAATTCTGCAGGCTGTGAGGTGCTGTCATGGCGAGGCCCCTTCACCCAATGAAGTCTAACCTATTTGTTTTGCCACTTATCAGAGTTATAATAAATTTTGTGGATTTTTAGTTATCCTGTGGTAAGGCAAGTGGTCAGTCTGTTCATTGTGGAGATAGAATGTGTCTTACGTCTTTTTAATGAAATTGTTCTTGGAAGCATCATATCTTGACTCTATAATTCTTCTTTAGTTCTCGATATTTCGGTGATTCTATTAGAGGGTGTACACCTTTTGTGTAATGGCTTCAATGCGGGTCAGATGGTCATGTCATCGGTGGCCCCTAGCTGCTTTATGTAGGAAGAAAACGTAAAAGCAGCGGCCGAGAAAAGGGCTCCGCGGTCATACTTGCAGCATGTTCGTATAAGAGTGACCTAGAAGCGAGAGATAGAATAGAGAAAAAGTGGAAAAAGGAAAAACGGAAAGCAACCAAGAGAAGAAAGACAGTAACAAGAAAACAGCGGATAGCTGGAAACCTTAACCTAGTAGAGCTCTTTTTGACGACAAGAGAGTGCATGTACTGCGAAGAAAAATTTTCAGATACAAGGCTAAAAGAGCAGTAGATTTAATGCGAATTGAGCTCCGTCTGGTCCCACTAACTCTGTACAGGACGAACACAGTTTTACTTTTATTTGTCGAAAGTTTAAATAATTTAATTCTAATCATGGTTTACAATAAAATTAATTCGATTGTTTGGTAAAACAGTTTTCATCCCTTATTTTTGAATTTAAAACTAAGTGGCCACTTTGTCTGCTGAAATCAGGGAAAGTTGTCACTTTGTGAAAATTTAACTGATTTAAGTATTTAATTCGATTCTAAGGTAATTATATTTGATATTATACTTTAAGATACTGAAGCGCCAAAGAAACTAGTATAGGAATGCCTATTGAAATATAGAGATATGTAAACAGGCAGAATACGGATCTACAGTCGACAACGCCTGTATGAGACAAGTGTCTGGCGCAGTTGTTAGATCAGTTACTGCTGCTAATGGGCAGGTTATCAAGATTTAAGTGAGTTTGAAGGGGATGTTATAGTCGTCGATGGGACACTGCAACTCCGAGGTAGCGATGAAGAGGGGATTTTCCCTTACGAACATTTCACGAGTGTGCCGTGAATATCAGGAGTCCGGTAAAACATCAAATCTCCGACATCGCTGGGAAAGGAAAAAGATCCTGCAAGACCGGGACCAACGACGACTGCAGAGTATTGTTCAACGTGACAGAAGTGCAGTCCTTCCGCAAATTGATGCAGATTTCAATGTTGGGCCGTCAACAAGTGTCGGCGTGAAAACCATTCATCGAAACATCATCGATATGGGCTTTCGGAGAGGAAGGTCCACTCGTACACCATTGATGACTGCACGACACAAAGCTTTATGCCTCGCCTGGGCCCGTCAACTCTGGCGTTGGACTGTTGATCACTGGGAACATGTTGCCGGGTCGGACGAGTCTCTTTTCAAGATGTATAGAGCGAATGGACGTGTACGGGTATGGGTATAAATCCATGTATCCTGCATGGCAGCAGGGGACTGATCAAGTTCGTGGAGGCTCTCTAATGGTTTAGGGCGTGTCCAGAGAGACTGATATGAGACCACTGATATATCTAGATGCGACTCTGACAGGTGACAACTACGTAAGCATTCTGCCTGATCGCCTGCATTCATTCATGTTCATTGTGCATTCCGACAGACTTGGGCAATTCCAGCAGGACAGCACGACATCCCACACGTCCACAATTTCTACAGAGTGACTCGACGAACACTCTTCTGAGTTTAAGCATTACTGGTGGCCACCAACTCCACAGATATGACCATTATTGAGCATATCTGGGATGCCTTGCAACGTGGAGTTCAGAAGAGATCTCGACCCGCTCGTACTCTTACGCATTTATGGACAGCCCTGCAGGATTCGCGGTGCCAGTTCCCTCCAGGACTGCTTCAGACATTAGTGGAGTCCATGCCCATTCGTATTGTGTCACTTTTGGGTGCTCCCGGGGGGCCCCCACGATATTAGGCAGGTGTACCAGTTGCTTTGGCTCTTCGCTGTAGTTGCAGACAATGATTACTCGTTTCTACAGATTTCATCTATTGCTACTGCGCTTGGAAACTAAGATTACCAAGACTACCTTAGCCCGGATATTTTTACCGGATTTCCCCTATTTATGAATAGTACCGTACTTTCCCATCACAAATGATTTATATTACAGAATTATAATATTTGCTAAAACTGCTCAGAACACTTAACAACGAACAGTAAAGTTCCTGACCTAATAACACAAAATTGAAGCATCAGAAACTTGCGAGTAACACTGGTTTTCTCTATCGTTCAGAATACCTTGACGTATACACACTCTAACATATAAGTAATTTGGAGAAGAAAAAAAGAAAGAAAGAAAGACAAATACTGGATCCAAACCTTGAAGATGAGGTTTGGAAAATGAAAAGGTACAAGGGGGTGTAAGAAAAAATTGGTAGTCGAATAGATACAATGAGAAATGTAAGGCTTACTCTTTATAGTCATTTAAGAAGAACAGCTAACAAGAGGCTGGACTTGCTAACGTAACCGCTTGTGTAATGGGGAGATACGCAGTCTCCCGTTGAATCCGCCCAACGGATTATCGATGAGGGGTCGGTGTACTGGCCAGCCTTGATATGGTTTTTAGGCGGTTTCCCACATCTCACTAGGTAATACCGGGCTGGTTACGGTGCTCATCCTGACATAAACTCTACGAGTACACTGCTCCTGTCCTTCGGGGTGAGAGGGGGCAGACTACTTAAGGACATTGTTCAGGCCGGCCGTAGTGGCCGAGCGGTTCTAGGCGCTTCAGTCTGGAACCGCGTGACCGCTACGGTAACAGGTTCGAATTCTGCCTTGGGCATGGATGTGTGTGATGTGCTTAGGTTAGTTAGGTTTCAGTAGTTCTAAGTTGTAGGGGACTGATGACCACAGATGTTAAGTCCCATAGTGCTCAACGCCATTTGAACCATTTTTGACATTATTCAGCACAAAACATAGCTGCACATTGGAAGTATATATCTCTATTCAAACTATTATTTACAAAATGTACGATTCTTCTCTCACACACTCAATTGTATCTAGCTTTGCTTCGTTCAGTTTTATATTTACGACAAAAATTTTATTCAATGTTTGTGCACCGAGTACACTCGTGTCATATGACCCCAATCTAAACTTCTTTTTGTTACTTGAATGTAACATCTGACAAAACAGAATGATGACTGTCACGTTGAACTACTGCACTGCATTTTTTTAAAGGTAGTTCATTGAAATATTTTCAATACTTCCTGCGTGTATTACTTACGGTCTTTATAAACCCAATGGTACTAAGTGACACAAAAAAGTGCTGGTACTAGGAGGGGTAGGAAACATTTACAGGTGTTGGGAATATCATACGAAGACGTAGAAAACACACATAAATTCAGAGATAAGGGACAAAAAAAAAGGATTTCATGAAGAAAACACATAAAGAGAAAAGGGGCGTGGTCAAAAGAATAAAAACGATGGAAAGGACGAATGAAGAAGTATTGGGAAGCGATAGAAGAAAACAATATCACCATATACAGGAGTTGTTTCATGTGGTCCTGAGTAGGCTACATTGGAATAATAACGGTAATAACCTCTGGACGGCGACGGTGCTGTAGCCGTCCAGCCAGGGCTGCGCGCTCTGCGGCTGCTGCCTGCTGCCGCACGCCCTCTGCCAGCACTCTCGCCGGCGGCACAGCAGCGCCGCCACCACGGCTGCGGCCGCTGCCAGCAACACCACGGTCACCACCACCACCACCAGCATCAGGGTCTGCAACACAGATCAGGCGTTTCGTGCTAAACTCCAGCGCATAGACGTAACCCATCAGTTCCACAATATGGCTACTTGTGCAGCACATACACTACGTGACCAAAAGCGTCTGAACACTTATTAATACGCTATATGTCCACCCTTCGCCTTTATGACGACTTGAGCTATGCATGAAGCATTTTTAATGGGTTGTCTTAATGTCTGTGGAGGGATGAGAGCCCATTCCTTCTCAAGTACGGAAACCAGAGAATGAAGTCATGCTGGATGCTGGTGTCTGGAGCGAAGTCAACGTTCTGACTCATCCCAGAGGATTTTCCATTGGGTTCAGGTTATGACTCGATGCAGGCCAGCCCAAATCAAGAATGTTATTGTCTACGAAACACTGCCTCACAAATGCTGCTTAAAACTGCCAGGATTGTCCTGCTAATGCAAACGATCACCATCTCCGAGGTGTTCCTCTGCTGTACACAGTAAAAAATTTTCTTCTTCTTCTTCTTCTTCTTCTTCTTCTTCTTCGTGATCAGACTCAGTGGACCGCACGCTGCTACAAATTTCCTACCCCATTGTATTCTGTCCATTGCTGCTATACGTCCGCATCTATTGATGGTTGGTTTAAATCCTTATGGAGGCCATCCCTCCAACGCTTTGGTCCATTGCTGCTATCCGCCCTCCGTCCACATCTATTCATGCTTGGTTGATATATTCTTGGAGGATATCCCTCCAACGCTTCTTGGGTCTCCCTAGGTGTCTCCTTCCTGTAGATGTGAAATGCAGGAGCTTCCGAGACCATCTGTGATCTTCCAACCGGGCCACATTCGTTTGCCTTCGACAGTTTTTGCTATGTTGGGCTGCTGGTATAGTTCCTGAAGCTCTTGGTTGTGTCTGGTCCTCCATTCCCCTGTGTCTCCATCCAGAACCAAGCCGAAGATCTTCCGAAGCACTTTTCTCTCTAAAACTAGGAGGTTATGGAAGTCCTGTTTCCGTATACTCCACGTCTCATAGCCATGTAGAACAACAGGCTGGATCAGGGTTTTGTGCAGTCGAAACTTGAACTGTCTGGAGGAATATCTGGACCGAAGCAGTTGAGCTGGGCTGTGGTAAGATCGGTTCCCTGTTTGTATTCTGGCATTGATCTCTGTTCCACATGACGAGTTCTTAGTGAAAAGTGCCACTAGGTACTTCTTTATTCTCTTGTAGGACTGGTGTCCCACATTCACTGATTGTAGATGACCAGCAGTCTGACTTTGACAACGCGTCACAACGAGGTACTCTGATTTGGCTTCTTTTATGTTTGGCCCAAATTTTCTGGCAGCCTAATTTAGTGCTCTGGTTATTTGCTCCAACTCCTCTTCTGACCTAGAGAGTACACAGATGTCGTCTGCATAGCCTAAGTGTGCCAGTCTCTTTCCTTCGATTTCATTCCCTTGGTTCTCTTGGAAGGTGTCGCGAAGGATCTTCTCGAGGGAAAAGTTGAACAGGATAGGGGACAAACCATCTCCTTGCCAGAATCCTGTCACAATTTCAAATTACGCAGTTACGCGATTTCCCATCTATCATTTGTACGTGCTTCGCTCAGACAGCTCTTTATCAGATTGATGAGTTTCTCTGCCATGGCAAATTCCCTTAAACAGCTCAGCAGGCTGTATACAATGACATAAAAATGTTCATATTGTTGTACATTTAGCTTTTTTTAAAGTTCAGTAAGCTATGACACCCAAACAATAAAAAAGAACTCCATGACGTAACACCGCCTTCTCCATACGTTCCTGCTGGCACTAGAGCCAACTCTTCCATCAGATTGCTATAGGGTACAGCATGTTTCTTCGCTCCAAATGATACATTTCCAGTCATCCACTGTGCAACGGCGTACATCTTTACACCATGTCCAACGCTGCTTAACACTGACTACAGAAATGGGGGGATTGTGTCGAGATTGTCGACCTTTGTATATCATTCTTTTTTAACTCAATGTCGTTGTGCAAGGTGGACTGCTGGCTGTAATTTAGAAATCACGAGTATTCCTTCCGATGATTTCATGCCATATTTACAACCATCCTCTGCAATATCTGACAATTTCTGTCTGTCACTTCATGAGGTCTGCCTTGTCTTGTTTTAGCTCTGGTTGTTCCTTAACGTATCCACCGCATAGTCACATCTGCAACAGTCGAACTGAGAAGCTGTAGAAGGGTTAAAATTGCCCTGATCGACTGGTCTCTCTGGTGACTTCCAGTGACTAGTCCATATTCGAAGTCACTGTCCACTTCTGACCGGCACATTCTCCTTTTACTGCTATTCTACTGACGGCACATACTGCCAGCCTCCCTTTATACGGGAAAGTCCAGTTCTCGACATATCTACTGGTCAATTCCAAGTTACTTATGGGTGACCTGATACTTTTCATAAGATACGTGCTTCTGTAAAAGGGACGTGTTCTCTTAATTTGTTGATCAGGCCGCCAGGCTTCATGCTTTCCTCAGCTCTTGGCTTAACAAATCCTTCAATCTGAGATTTTTAGAGCTGATAAATAAATTTGCTCCAAATGCAGAAAAAGTAAATCAATTATTAGAAAACACAATCATGTAATGTGCGTCAATAACACAGCCCTAAGCACAGATTTAATCTCGATCACTCTCCACCGTGATCCTTACACGGCTATATGCGAATTTTGCACTACCCAAAACAGCGTTTCAAGTTACAGTAGGTGAACAAAAACAAGGGGCACTAAACACACGACGCATTACCATACACAATACGTTTCAGGAAACCGGTTAGCATTCAAAATAGATTCCAGTCGTATCGGAATGTATAAAAAACAAGTCCTGCATTATAGTGGTAAGTTCGGGCAAAGTCGATGGAGGTAGATATCGATCAAGCACCCTTGCCCTCAAAGTAGACCACAGAGGGTCAGTAACATTGAGGTCTGGTAACTGTGGTGGCCAGGGGAGACATGACAATTCATCCTCGTGTTCACAAAACAGTCCAGGACGATTCGAGCGGTGTGAACAGGGGCCTGGTGTAGGAATCGTCATTTAGCAGACTCTGCATCTTATCAGTGTAGTCCTTATGGGAGACAAAAATACCACTGAACTTTTTAGGCATGTCTTGACTTACACGTATTTTCTTTTTAATGGAGAATACTACGAACAAACGGAAGGAGTCGCCATGGGTAGCCCACTCTCACCGGTGATAGCGAATTTGTACATGGAGAACTTCGAGGAGGAAGCCCTGTCATCGTCCGAATGGAAACCTACTTGCTTTTTCCGTTACGTGGACGACACGTTCGCCATCTGGCCACATGGTATGGATAAACTCCTTGACTACCTTACACATCTAAACTCCGTACACCCCAACATCAAATTCACTATGGAGACTGAAACGGAGGGTAAATTACCTTTCCTTGACGACTTGGTCAGGAGAAGGGCTGACGGCACCCTAGGTCATGGGGTGTATCGAAAGACAACACACACTGATCTGTATTTGAACGCAGACACCTGCCACCACCCTTCACAGAGGAATGGGGCACTTAAAACTCTTGTACATCGGGCGCGCACTATCTCTGACACACAGAGTCTACCCCAGGAATTGGAACATCTGAGAACTGTACTTCGAAAAAATGGGTACTCAGAGTGGCAGATCCAACGTGCTCTCCACCCAACCACTGCATCACAACCTGTTGAGATGGATGAAGTCACGAGGGGGGAGGTAGGCACTGCATTTATTCCATACACAGGCGCACTCACGGGGAAAATCGCCCGCATTCTGAAGAAACACCGGGTCGGAACTGTGTTTTGTCCTCCGAATAAACCTCGTGCACTGGTGGGGAGCGCCAAAGATGACCTCGGTTTGAGGAAGGCCGGTGTGTACCAGATTCCGTGTCAATGTGGCAAGTCGTATATTGGTCAGACGATGCGTACCGTCGAGGATCGATGCCGTGAACACCAGAGGCACACTCGACTGATGTATCCGAGCAAGTCGGCGGTCGCTGAACATTGTTTGTCGGAAAATCACGCTATGGAGTATGACCGCACGAGGATTCTGGTACAGACGTCGAGATACTGGGACAGCGTTGTTAGAGAGGCCATCGAAATTCGCACCAATGACGACCTCATAAACCTTGACTGTGGCTATAATCTTTGCAAGGCTTGGGAACCAGCGATTGGGTTAATCAAGAGTAAATCGAGCAAACGCATAGTTGTGACGACTACGGCGGACAGAGCCATCACACCGACGTCATCTCAGACGCTGTCGCAATCTGTTCCACCGCGCTATCGTGGCGCGGGGCGCGGACGGCGGAGGGAGCGCGCCGCGGGCGGAGGGTATTTAAATCGGCCCCCTGAGCAGCCTTAGCGTTCGGATCTCCGTGCCGGCGCGTTCACAGGAGCTCAGTCCGTCAGTTCACCTGATGATGGCGACATGTTTGATCGCCGAAATATTGTGGCCGTTGGACACTATAGACCGGCAGTACACCCATTGATATTTTCTAATTATTTGTCCTTTGCAGACGATCTCATAATAACAGATAGACCTTAGAAAATGAGAAAGAAAGGCTGTAACTTCTGAAGGTAGCAGCTGTAAAGGCAGGTCTGCAAATATCTTATGAGGAGACAGAAAACATAAAATTGAAAATAACTCAAAAAGAACTTTAAAAACGAAATATGGCAAAATCAATAAAAGATACAACTTTAAATATCTGGATGAAAATATAAATATAGAAGTGAAACAGAAGCAATTAAAAGAGCGTACATGAAAAATGATCAATCCGTACTATAAAAAAGTTTTCCGAAGATTTTAAAATAAGGCTTTATAATACATTTGTAAAACGGTTAAATCCTCTATGAGTCGGAAAAACTGAATGTAAAATGGCATTAAAGATATAGAAAAGAAAGAAAAAAGAATCATGTGAATAGAACCCAATCCAGAACAGACATGACACTTGGACTTTTAGACTAAATAAGGAAATATAATCATTCTGCTGTAAAATAACTGATAAGATAAGGAAAAGGCGTGTTTCATTCTATTGTCATCTAGAAACAAAGATGATCCACACATCCTTCCAAATGAGAAAAAAACTCAAAGAAAATGGTTGAGGAGACGAGACATAAAAGAATTTGTAAACGCAGATTGCAGGGAAGAATTTACTCAACAGAGAGCAATTTAGACTGAAGAAAAAAAATACATGGTTCAAATGGCTCTGAGCATTATGGGACTTAACATCTGTGGTCATCAGTCCCCTAGACCTTAGAACTACTTAAACCTAACTAATAAAGGACATCACATACATCCATGGCCGAGGCAGGATTCGAACCTGCGACCGTAGCAGTCCCGCGGTTCCAGACTGAGCGCCTGAACCGCTAGACCACCGCGGCCGGTCATTTAGACTGTAGAGTTTTCCAGTAGATAGAACAAGTAGAAAATGAACTAGATCTAGAGGAAAAAAGATATATGTAGGAAAAGAGAAATAAATATAATGGAAAAAACAATTAAAGGGTCACTCCCTTGATATCCCGTCTTTTCCCCCATTGCGAAGCAGAAGTGTGAGATTTGGTTTGAAGGTGCTCAAACCCTTCCTGTCCAACGCTTCCAAGACTTGGCGCCCTGGGACGTCACCCTCGTGCTGAGCAAGGTGTCGATATATGCGAGCTTGGGTGACGCTGGCCTGCAGCTCGCCTCCACGTTGTAGGCGGTGCGCCGTCTATGAGAAGCGGGGAGTGCTTGAGGCAAAAAAATAGCGGCAATTGGCTGTGGGAATTAATTACAGTAATATCTCCTCTCTGTGAGCCGTATATGTGTTGTACGGTAGTAAGGCGGCGTAGCATGGAGCGTTAAATGTTTTTCATTAGGGAATACAGCGCTGGACAGCAAGAGTGAACTGCGGATAACACCTACTTCTTTGAACTGTCCGTCTAAAGGAATTGTTTTGTTATGTCTGAGGCACTGATAAAGCACTGATAACGCTAAAGTAGACATTACGAACTGAAAGAAGGGCTGTTCTTTTTGATGTAGTTTTCATTTATACTGATTGTCGGCGAGAGTTCTTAAGATCGTTGTAGCAGTCGTTCACATTTGTCTAGGCACGTCTTCTAAGGTGATATTGAGTGATGCATACTGTTGTGGTTGGCAGGAGAGCCAACACCGTGTTAGTAGAGGAGGCCGAAACGCACGCGCTTTAGCTCACGCAGGCTGGCGTGAGGCCTGGAACATGACAAGGAAATTAGAATTTAGAAAAACGGACGTAGCTGGTGGACTAGTTAACTTTAATCCATTAATGAAGAAGGTCGCTCTTGACGGTACATGATTCAGAATATCAATAGTAACTGAATATGGCGCCTTGCTAGGTAGTAGCAAATGACGTAGCTGAAGGCTATGCTAAACTATCGTCTCGGCAAATGAGAGCGTATTTTGTCAGTGAACCATCGCTAGCAAAGTCGGTTGAACAACTGGGGCGAGTGCTAGGAAGTCTCTCTAGACCTGCCGTGTGGCGGCGCTCTGCGCTCACTGATAGTGGCGACACGGGGGTCCGACGTATACTAACGGACCGCGGCCGACTTAAAGGCTACACCTAGCAAGTGTGGTGTCTGGCGGTGACACCACACGTACAGTTGCATTTTGTACATTGTGATTCGTTACTGAAGCCTTTAGTTTCACTGTGTCTCCGAGCGTTCATTTTTGACGCAGAATCGGGATGTGCCAGGTGGTCTGACTGTATTGCCGATAGCCACCGTCGAGAACTGAGAAAACTGCTGGACCGTGGGCACTACAGAACAAATTCTGCTTGGTGCTGAGGGTTTTCTGTAGCACCGATCGGCGCGGAACAATGTTATTGTTGTTTGAGTCTGATGCGAAGTGCTGTCAGGAAGTGCGGCGCTTTTAGCTGGTTCGTCGTTGTGTCACTTGCTGCTACTGGTCTGGTTCGCCGAAGTGACGGAAAGCTGTAAGTATGCTCATTTTATCCTATTTTACTCACTGCGACAAGGGCTGGCAGTGTTGCTTTGCTCCCTTACATTGGAATGTGGTTAGACATATCTTCCCAATGTGAGTTGGCTGGTCAGATGGGCACCTCTTTAAGCTTAGAAGTGGTGCACTACGGTAATTTAAGTTATTATGTTTACTTTTTTGAGTATAAGATAATTTAAATCAGAAGTAAGGCTTTTAAGCAAGAATTCTTTAGCAAAACTTTGTCTGAAGCTGCTCTCAGCCATCAAATACCGCTGCGGGATTTGTTTGAGCTGTGGTGTTTGGGCAGTAACGAGTTAAAGCGTATTAGTGGGCGTTAGAAATTGTGTTGTAAGTGTGTGGTTTTTTAGGGGCTCGTGTCCAGTGTGCGTGTATGACCGTTGTATTTGGTTTACGCGGATTGTGAGTGATTCTTGTCCACGGGCCAAAGTAATTAAACTGATATTATATTCCTGATTAGTTTTATAATGTTTTATAGAGAAAAACTTTTATTAATGAATGGATGTACTTTAAGGAAAGTAATTTCTGTTAGCCTGTCAGGATATAAGCTTTAAATCTTTTATCTAAGTTATTGGGATCTTAAAAGAAATGAAATTGGATTTTCTTCTTTGAATGAAATTTTAACTATCCGCAGTACTTTCATAGTCTGCCTGTATCGCTGGTGGATTAATTACTGTTCACTGTGGTTAAGGGCTCTGGGAACATTGTAAGTCACACGTTTCTTTATACCTGTCTTAGTTGCACAGTAAGACCGGTGCTTTGGACTGGAAAATCGTTGTGCCAAAGCATGTCCCCCTGAGCTGATGGTCGTGCAACCGAGAGGGCGGCGGCAGTAGCCAGGCAAAAGCAGTAGCCTCGTCTGAGGGGTGTTTTCGTTAATAAATGCTATTCCGCTCAGTCTAATTTACCCCAGTCCACCACTCCCAACCTCCAAAAATCCCGCGCAATGTAAGTTGGGTTAACGATGTCACACTGGTACGAAATTTCACCACTATTCTGACCGGTGCCACCGTGGACGAGGCACACGAGCGGAAGGTCGTCACCCCACCCCCATTACCCATATCCAACCTCTTCTCTTGATGCCACTGCTATGGAGGTCAGAACAGCGACACGCAGATTCCGTATGCCTGCAGATAGGCACTAGTGCAGCTGAAGGGTGTCAAGGAGTCGCGTGCCTTTAGGCGCCTAGAAATATTTGAATGCCTAGGAGGGAGGGAGGGAGGGGGAGGAGGGGAATGAGGAGCGGGGGTGTCAACAGTGTTAAACGTTGTCAAGAAGGACGTCCTGTTGCACATCGTAACTGCAAACTGTCTTTATCGACCAAGAAATGTGTACAATTTTTCGCCCCAAGGTAATGGATGGTTTCATTGGCAAACTTAAAGTCTCCTCCTGAGGCCTTTCCATGTCGATATGTTTAAAATATTTTCCTCGTCACCCATAACAGAACCGCGTGAATTCAACGCAGGGCGTCGCTGTTATGACTTCCACACATAGGTGCCAAGAAAAGGACTGTGGAGATCTTCTCATTATGTGACACGTTACGGTGATGTTGGGCAGTAATGTGCTGAAATTTGGTGCCTATACACCATCATCAGACCACCTGGTATCTGACATGAACTTCCAAGCACTTGTCTTTTTTTGCGATTTACCGACACCTTGCTGTTCGAAACGTCGCAGAGCCCGACGGCGACGTTGGAGGGCGCCACACCTTTGCACCAGGAAGTGGAAGGAAGTGCTCACATTTTAACCAAACTTCACACCTCTACTCCGCAGTAACGTAAATAAAAGGTTTCAGCTGAGTGACACTGTAATTTTTTTCCACAGTGTAGCTGTTTTGACGTGGCCGTTAGTTGGCCTGGAACGAAATAAAGAAAGATCAAATAAACTAGTGATATTGCTACTACTAACTCATCAGTACCTTTTCTATATTTTATTACTGACGAGAAAGAGAGGTCATTTTTCGTACTATGTGTTGTGTTTGTCTTCTGAACAAGGAACGTGGATCAGAAAAGCACGCGCATACATCCTTACCAAGTACGTGGTTGTTGCGGCCTTCTCTTTCATACTGCACTGAATGTATACAGAGGACCTGCCGATAGCCAGTCGGAAGCGCCATCTCGTAGAAGGTCCTCGACTAGCGACCTTTCAGTGTTGGTGTCCATCCTTCCGCAGCAGATTTATGGTCTCGTGCTTCTGTTTCTAGCAACTGGTTGGCTATCTTATTCCTTTACTACACGAGCACCGAACAAGTCACTTTGTGGACAATTCAGAGAATGCTAATCACACGGGCAAATTCATCTGCATTAATCGGTATCAATGGCTAGAGTGACCAACATCTGAGATTAATCTGCGCAGCATCCCAGCAACCGACATTCTAAATTATATACACTAATGAGCCAAACCGATGTGGCCACTATCTGCCATGACACTGAATACCACCTGGTGGAATTGCGACCGTTTGATGTGGCGAGGTAAGTGCATCAGCGAACCAGAGGAAAATGGGGATTCATTCTAGCGTAGTTACAGGTCACAACTGGAGAAATATGCTTCAAAGAGACTTTGACAGAGGGCAGATATTAGTGGACCGGCGCGTAGACCAGAATGACTCGGTAACGGCGAACGTGGTCTGCTGTTCACGTGCTGATGTCGAAAGAATCCATGGAAAGTGGCGGAATGAAAAAGAAACGACGAGCAACCGACAAGATCGTGGACACTCACGCCTCGTTATAGAACGTGGAGGTCGGTCGCTTGCCTACCATATGAAGTAAAACAGGCGGCAGTCTGTGGAAGATGAGATAACACAGAACAGTGCTGGTGGAGGCACAAGGGTGTCGTAAGCACACAGTTCGGCTCACGTCCTTGAACGTGGGGCTCTGCAGCGGACGACTTGTAAGAGTCCAACGACATCGTTAATTACAACTGCAGTCAGCATGGGTTCATCGATATTAGACTGTGGATGAATGAAAACGTTTCGCCTAGTCGAATGAAGGTTGATGATCCTGTCCGGATACATCATCCGGCTATCATCTAGCGGCCTCTCAGAAAAAGCATCTTGGCATTACACAGGCCGCTGAGGTCTGTATTATGCTGTGGGGGACAAAACCTGCTCTCCCATGTACATCAGCAAATAACCGAAGGCACTATAACAGCTGTGGACTAAGTGAAAATTATTGTGGACCACCTGCATCCCTTTGTTCCTCGAAGGTGAAAGCACGTCCCAGCAGGATATTTGTCCCAGTCAAAAGTCCAAAATGGCACTAGAGTCGTTTGAGGCGCATGATAGAGAACTCCCTTGGGCCATAGAATTCACCTGATCTGAACGTAAGAGAGGCTACAGGGCGCCACTTCCGCGTCTACAAACAACAGGCCCGTAATTTGCGGGACTTGCGTTTCCTGTGCGGTGGCACGTGTTGCAACGTAACTGCAGAAAAGTATCAAGGACTTTTTGAACGGCCACCCCACAGAACCACTACTGCATTTTGTCTGAAAGGTGGACAAACGCGCTACTAAACAGATGGTCATACTGTTTTCCTTATCAGTGTTCAACGGCGTCCCTCAATTCCTGATGTGGCCGTTCTGTGTGCTAAATTTCTTGTCCCATCAAATCACCGACCTACTTAACCTTGCATTGTTCCAACTCAAATGGAATAAATTACCTTGTCCTGACGGTATCCCTGCTGAAATTCTAATAGCCCCTCATTTACGCATAACTTTATATTTACGCCGATTCTACACTATGTGTTTACTACAGGGAGGAATATCAGAACATGCAAGAAGTCAAATGTGATAATCTTTCAAAAGGGTAAGGACAAGGATCCCTTAGCTCTAGAGTCCTACATACGATTTGACTTCTCGATACCTTAGGAAAGACTATGGAGAAGCTGTTGTGAATTCTTCATGGAAGGAATTCGCAACAGTGTCGCTTCAGAAGCGTGGAATCAACAGAGGCGCTTAAAATTTGGCGATGAGACTTGCGAAAAGCCATCCTCGTAAATACGTTGTAGCCATAATGGTGGACATAGCCGTGGCGTTCGCCAGCTGGGGTGGCCGAGCGGTTCTAGGTATCGGGTTAGTTAGGCTTAAGTAGTTCAAAGTTCTAGGGGACTGATGACCTCAGAAGTTAAGTCCATAGTGCTCACAGCCATTTGAACCATTTTGGAGCCGTGGCGTTCGATCACTTATTGTGATCAGCACTTTTTGACCGCCTGAGGAACTTGGACTGCCGACGAGCGTTATACAAGTGCTTTGAGAACTATTGCGAAAACACAGAACCTACACCAAATACTGTCGTAGCCAGGACAGGTCCTAATAAAAGAAATTTCAAAAGACTGCCCTCAGGGATCCATAAGCGGCCCTATTTTCTGGGACCTAGTACTTGATCCAGTATTAGGAGAGGAGAGCTACAGGGTAATGAAGAGATAGTAGGAGTAGTGGCATCTGCTGACGCCCTGATGATCCTTGTGAAGGGAAGATCGAGAAGAATAGTCCTCCAACAATTACATCAGTGGTGCCAAGGAGTCAAATTCTCTGTTGCGCTTGAAAAGACCATCTACATGTTGTTAAAAGGGAATCTTTTAAGACAACTCGTCATGAAATTAAGGGAGAAGTCCACAAAGAGGAAGTCTGTAACCAGACACTTAGGCATTTTCTTGTACGAACGACAAAATTATGCTCCCCGTCGAAGTTTCGAGTCCTCCCTCGGGCATGGGTGTGTGTGTTGTCATTAGCGTAAGTTAGTTCAAGTTTGATTATGTAGCGAGTAAGCCTAGGTACCGGTGACCTCATCAGTCTGGTCCCATAGTCCTTACCACAAATTTCTAAGTGTTTTTTTACAAAATTATCGTGCACAATTGAAGAAATGAGAAAGGGAACCAGGAACACTATGAACAAAATTATTAGTCTCGCCTGTTACATTCATAAGTTTCCAATGCAAACAATAAGAACGCTATCATGGGATACTGTACGAGTGCTTGGGCCCTCATACTTTTGCAAGTAACACAAGCATGGGTAGTTAACAGGCTGCAACGTAGAATACTTCTCCGGTTGAGCGGAACTTTTGATATTGTGCCAGTTGAGGCCTTGGAAGTAGTACTTGGAATGTGTCCACACTATCTCTGGACACGGAAAGAAGCTGCGGCGTATCGTCTGAAGAAAGAACAATATCGTGAAGTACTGAATGTAATAGGAATATTGGCCAAAATCCTCCATCTATGGCAGAAGCGACGGGATAATGTCCAAACAGCGAAGCGCACCAATGGTTTTCTGCCAAATACAAAACAGACACTAGGAATGAAGCACTTGAGTCCCTGAAGAGGCCTGACATACTTCTTGACTGATAATAGTCCCTACGCCAGCTACTGGAATTCAGTTGATAGAAGAGAGACTTCCGAGTGAGCCTGTGGTGAGCAAGGTACGCCAGAACATACTATCTGGGTATGGAGCTGACACTGATCGCCAACAACTGAATCGAAACGGAAGACTCGATGTCGAAGTGCGTTGCGAAACAGTTTGGCAGATCTTCCACAACTTTACTGACGCTACTTCAAGGAAAGCTTGGGTAGCGCGTTATTTTATCAGCTAACCCCCGTCTACTGCACTACAAGAGGTTGCGACAGAAGATCGTGAAGCAGCGCAGCGAAGGTAGCCGAGATCAGCAGTTGCGGCAGAAGAACCGCCAGCACCTTATGCGCAGTCGTCGTGACAACACGAGACAGAAACGCAGCCGCTGGCCGCGTCTCGTCACTCGAGGAACCAGAACCAGCGTGACGTGGGCCAGCGTGTGGCTGCGCCCGTTACTGGCAACAACGACGCACCCTTGGAACAGCGGAATACTTCCCTGCAACCAGGAACGCAACAAACAATGGAAGAGGCAGACAGAATCACAATACACTCCAAGCGCCCGAGGAACAGGTAGGACAGCGTGTGGTCCAGGGAGCAATCGAGTGCAACTGTGGAATGTCATCAAAACAAGTAAAAAATATTGTAAGAGTAGTACACATAAATTCTAATAATGGCTGTAATTTTCAACAAGTATAGTTTTTTTTCAGGATAAATTTCGGTCATTTTTTGCAAATAAATTTTTATTATTTACCGGTTTCGACAAATGTATATGTCATCTTCAGAAGGCAACAAAATTAGGGGAATTGTGAATCCTCAGATCATGGCTATACTTTTGTGTGAAGTATAGAAAGTATATTCGAGAAACTTACTTAGTTGAGCAGCTAGTCAGTTTCTTCGCCATAGAAGGGTAATGTCATGATATGTTCAGAAATTTACATATTGTATACAGTTACTTTAAACAATGTTTATTTCAAATTTGAAATATAGGACCATTCTCACATAAATTCAAAAGATTTGTTGAATGCTCAACTTGCATTAAAAAACCCAGTACTTTGATTGCAAGTCATCTCTCATAAAGTATGAAAATTAGCCTATCTCTTTCATATATTACAATTATGCGTCGTGTTTTTTCAAATGTGCTATATACACTGAAGAGCCAAAGAAACAGGTTCACCTGCCTAATATGGTGTAGGGCCACCGCGAGCACGCTGGAGTGAAGCAGCACGACGTGGCATGGACTCGACAAATGTCTGAAGTAGTACTGAAGGGAATCGAACCCAGAATCCTGCAGGGCTGTCCATAAATCTATAAGAGTACCAGGGGGTGGAGATCTCTTCTGAACAGCACGTTGCTAGGCATACAAGATATGCACAATAATGTTCATGTCTGGGAAGTTTGGTGGCCACCAGAAGATTTTAAAGTCGGTAGAGTGGTCCTGGAGCCACTCTGTAGCAATTGTGGACGTCTTGGGTGTTGCATTGTCCTGCTGGAATTTCCAAATAGACAATATAAATAATGGATGCAGGTGATCATACAGGATATTTAAGCACGTGTCACCTGAAAGTGTCGTATCTAGACGTATGAGGGATCCCATATCACACCAACTGTACACGCCTCACACCATTAGAGAGCCTCCACAAGCTTGAACAGCCCTTTCTCGCATGCAGGATCCATGGATTCATGAGGTTGTCTGCATACCCGTACACGCAAATCCTCTCGATACAACTTGAAATGATAGTTGTCCGACCAGGCAACATGTTTCGAGTCATAAACAGTCCAATGTCAGAGTTGACACCCTCAGGCGAGTCATAACGCTTTGTGTCGCGCATTCGTAAAGAATACACGGATGGGCCTTCGTCTCCAAAATCCCATATTGATGGTGTTTCGTTGAATGGTTCGCACGCTGCCGCTTTTTGATGGCCCACTATTGAAATCTGCAGCAGTTTGCGGAAGGGTTGCAATTCTGTCACGTTTAATGATTCTCTTCAGTCGTCGTTGGTCCCGTTCTTTCAGGATCTTTTTCCGCCCCAACGATGTCGGAGATCTGACTTTTGCCGGATTCCTGAGATTCACGGTACACTCCTGAAATTGTCGTACAGGAAAATCCTCACTTCATCGCTGCCTCGGAGATGCTGTGTCCTATCGCTGGTGCGCCGATTATAACACCACGTTCAAACTCACTTAAATCTTGGTAACCTGCCGTTCTAGCAGCAGTAACTGATCTAACAAGTGCGCCAGACACTTGTTGTGTTATACATGCACTACCGACTACAGCGCCGTATGCCTGTTTAACTATCTCTGTATTTGAATAAGCATGCCTACACCGGTTTCTTTGGCGTTTCAGTGTATAATTTCTTTATAAGCTTTGTTTATATTTTTTATGTATGATTTTACGTATGTTCCTTGCTGCCAGCACAATAGACACACAGATGTAATTTAGTTATTGTAAATTGTTGTAAATTGTCCAACTGTGTTTCAAATAATTATTTATAACAATAAAATGCCAATTTCTGAAAATACCAAGTCATTAGCCTTCTATGAAGAAGATATTGACTGTCTTCTAATCTAAGTAAGTTTCTGTAATATAATTGTCATATTTCACATAAATGTATAGCCAAGATCTAAAGGTTTATAATATACCTAATTTTGTACCCTTCTGAAGATAGCAAATTAATTTGTCGAAACCGGTTAAATACAGTAAAATTTATTTGCAACTGACTACAGAAATTTATCTTGAAAAAAAGTTCTAAGCACAGACTTTCATGTTAGTTTATATTTAGTTACTTTATACTTACGCAAAAGAAAAGCATCTTCGTCAAAGGTCGTGTGCCGCTCACAGCTATGGGGGAGAGGGTATATTTAAATCTCCTGCCAGTGCGCCACAGGCGAGATCGCTCTTCCATCGCTTGCTGTGGGGCTACACGTACACGTCACCTTTTTTTTAAAAAAATGTATTTATTTTTTTGAGTTCTGCTGCTGAAGTGGTAGCATTCGTAGTGATTGGACTTCTGGGATGTGAGATATTCAGGGGATGTTCTTTTTATTTCGGCTTTAGCAGGGTGGGCTCGTTCGTCCATGGACCTTGTTATGGTGTTCGTGGTAATTTATTTCACTGTTGGGAGACCATATCCAGTATTCGTAACCTGTGCCACTGTGCCGTTGCAACAGCGCCGGTGTGATCCAGGTGACGTGTGTGTCGGAGGAGGTGACCTTACCTAGGAGTTTCCTTGTTGACATGTCGATGTTTTCCCTAATTTTAGGTATGTCGAGTTCATGATGGTTGTCTCTGAGTCCCGCCCTTCCGAGGTCACCCGACATCAGGCGGAGTCAACAACGATTTCAGACTGTCTGAGCACGTTTTAGGTTAGAATTGTAGGTCGTTCTCCGCGTGGAGCAGCCGTACAGTAACGCCGAGGTAATCGTCGCTCAACACAGCCTCAGTTTAGTAGTGACCCGTAGGTCGCGTCTAGCCAGTACTGGGCTGAGCTGATGAAGAAGGCGTATTTTGATTATCGGCGTCTGGATTTGTGCTTTCAATAGCAGCTTAGTGTCAAGCATTACTCACGGGTATTTGCGCGCCACCAGAGGAAGCTAAGTTGCCACGATCGCACTGCCTGCGACTCTGAATTGTCAGGACTTCTTTTTAAGTAGCCACAATACAGAGATTCGCCCCAAGATTTCAGTGGACTTACAGACATATGAATATTACTACGGAAAACTGCAGTGAGCTAAATACAGCGACATACCACGAAGCTGGTAATCAATTGCTATTTGCTAGTGTCTTACAGAACTGAATGAGCTTTCAAATTTGTTTCTATCGGCAACAGTACCTTCTTTATATATTACCTAGCAGCACAGGCGGACATACAGCACTTCAAAGTTATTAGCGTGACTATTGTAAATAAACTTACTTATATGTTACCGTTTTGCAGATGGTCTCTCATTTTATGGCCACCTCGACTTCCGACACATGAAATTCTTGTGGTTAATCTTGACAATAGAGATAAGTACTTTACATTATTGAACGTAAGTGAACCAATAATCAAATAAACTATTCATGTCTCCTTACCTCTGACGGCGGAGTACTTCCGTAACCTGAAAAAGATAGAAAATTTTTTTTTAACACACCAAGCGTATAGTATTCAGAATGTTCAGATTGAGTATGAGCTTGTTTAAAATGCTTTGATGTGGAACAACTATGTAACAGATTAAATCCAAGCTCATAAACGATGATCGAGAAAAGAGAAAATACGTGAAGCAGTTATGGCTTTGTAGGAATAAAAAAGTCAACGTGAAATCTATTCCAAAAGACAAGTTCTTGGAAATGAATGTGTCATGAGAAACTAAACTTACCGCAGCGTACGAACCTCGGTCCCTCGATCCTAGCAAGCGCTCAATCAAACTATCCAAGTATCATTTCAAAACGGTTCGAGTGGCATTTGCGTTTTCTTCTTTTCATTCCGGAAAAAACCAGGTCTTGCCGCTAATTATCTTCAAGCCATATTTATTAGATAGGATGATGACGTCATCGCATTTTTCGATTTCATCTCCTTTGTTTTCGTTAGTCCCATTTGGGTGAATTTAATTCAATTAAAACAGGGACACTAGTACTCCTTGAAACAATAAAAGTATATAATACTTGCTTTTTCTTCCCACAACAAAACTACTAATGTATATGAACTTGTATCTGAACGCTGAGAGAATTACTTCGATACACGTGGCACAGACTTCTTTTTATTGAACCAAGTGTTATAACGCTACTTCCCGTTCAGCTCACAAATGGAGTGTTTCTGCGAAGGAAATGAAGGAAGGTCAGCCTAACGTTCCAGGGTTAGGTAATCAGAGAAGGGGCACAATGTTGGATTGAGACGAATCGAGAAGGAACTCGGTCGTGTCATTTTCAGTGGAAACATCCGGCAATTTTTCCTAAGCCGTTTAGGGAAACAACTGAAAATATAAATCTGCAAAATGGTTCAAATGGTTCTGAGCATTATGGGACTTAACTACGGAGGTCTTCAGTCCCTTCGACCTTAGAACTACTTAAACCTAACTAACCTAAGGACATCACACACATCCATGCTCGAGGCAGGATTCGAACCTGCGACCTTTCCAGACTGTAGAACTGCGCGGCCACACCGACCGGCTATAAATCTGCCCTTCCGGACAGGAATTTAAACCGAAGTTCTCTTTACTTCCAGACCACTGTCTTCCCACAGCGCGATCTGTGGTGGGTGAATGAAGCGGAAGAGATACGGCAGGAAAATTTGGACTAGGTACAAGGAATGATAGACGTGAAAGGACACTTAAACTTTTTTTAGGATAACTTGTTAGTTGTTGGTGAAACCTAGTTGGAGAACCAGAAAAGAAGGTAACATATGTTGATTTCTAGTCTGAATAAACTGAGGTATCAATTTGACTACATACTTATATAGAACAGGTATAGGAATTGCTTGAAGAAAGATAAAGCATACTCAGAGCTGTCATAAATTCTAATCACATCCAGATGGTAGGGCAAATAAACGTGAAGTGTGCACAAGAAATGCTAAAGAGAATTTTAATATGGAGACCATAAAGGAAACATTAATTAGAAAACTGTTTTATAGAAAAACTAGAAAAGATTATTAGGTAGATTGCATTAATGAGAAATGGATGAAAATGAGGGACGGTCTCATGGCATTTGCAAAAGAATTTGTAGGAAACAAGAAGCTTAAGAGCAGGAGTTTGTAATGCATAATGGAAAATACTTTTAAAAAATGGATGGGCGGAGGAAATTGTAAAATCTATAGAACAAGGAAGGAAAAGTATGTATAGGAAATGAAATAACGAATTAACAACAGACTCGGAACAGCCAAGATAAAAAAAGATGAATGGTAAATGTGAGGAAATAGAAATACGGGGAAAGAGAAAAGGTATGAAGTGGTGTATAAGATACAATTTTAAAAAATAAGATAAGAAAGGTTAATATGGAAATTGAAAGAAGAATTGCAAACATTGTGAAGAACATAGGATTATCAGTTTCTCACGTAGCCAATATGTTATCGAGAGTGCTGATGAGAAGGTAATATGTAACGATACATTGGCACATTGCGGATTTAGAAAAGGTAACGGAAAATGAAATGCAACTACAATTCTGAGAAGTATAGAACAGACAGGTACTGAGATAGGATGATAAATTTATAATTTATTTGTTGGCTTAAAAGAGGCTTTCGGCTATTATACTGGAGCGTATTGACGAGCATTTTGAAGAAATTAAATGAAATTAAATGTGTGTGTGGCTAGTGCCTCCCGTTGGGTAGACCAGTCTCTGATGCAAGTCTTTTTAGGTGACACGACTTCAGCGACTTGCGTGTCGAGGATGATGAAATGATGATGCAGAGCGGACAAAATCTCCAACGTTGCCAGGAATCGAACTCGGCCCCATCGCATGCCGCGTACTAGAGCAACGGTAACCCAGCCATTATCGTGCTGTGCGGCATCCATGTTACTAATAGTCACGCTGACGATACAACTGGTCAGGCAGACAATTGAAAAAGAAAGGAGATGATTCGAAGGAGGAAAGACTAGCACAGAATTTATATTTACAAAAAAGATAAGAGACTGATTTGGAAATGAAATGTCTGAAGAAACGATGGAAAGTACTATCAACAGAGAGGCAATGCTGGTGTCTTTACCCATTGCTCTTTAACAATATGTTCCCTTAGGAAATTATTGAGGAAAGTGTGTTGGGAAAGAGAAAAACAGATCTGTTAAATGTTAATAATCTTAATGAGAACAGTGAAGAATATGGTGTGAAGATAAATAAGAAAGAACGAAGTGCATGATAATTGAGGAAAGAATGCAAATTAATTAATAGTATAGTAAGGTATTAAGAATTAGCCAAATGTCAGTTTTAAAGTACCTAAGAAGCGTAATAATCGAATGTAGGAAGTACCGGCAGGAGCCCAAAACTTTAACTGATGTAGCTAAGGGAGCTTTCAATAGAAAGAGCAACTCATTATGACGAAAGCTTGATAAAGAACACAGGAAAAGACTGGACACTCTACGAAACTGAAATGTGGACACTGAGAAGAGAGGACGAAAGAAAGTTGGAGGCATTTGAGATGTGGGCTTGCAGGAGGACGGAAAGCTTTATTTGAGTACCGTGAGTAACTAATGAAGACGTGCGAAAATAATTGGGCAGGGAAGAAGACTACTGGAAGTTGTAAAAAAAAAGGAAGAAGAATTTGTTTGATCAGATATTGCGACGGGACTGTTTGAGGGGGAATGCTTTGTAAGGATTTACGTGTAGGAGAAGAGTAAAAGGAAAGGATAGATACAAGAAGGTGGGCGACATTAAAGAAAAAGGAAACTACGTCTCATTCAGACTCCATCCATTCTCAAATCTGGGCTACCTGGACACTCAGTGAAATCCTAATTGTATTCGTCTATTTCGCCTTTCCTTCAAGAAACTGATTCTCAATTTACTCTATTAACCCACTTCACCTCGCACCTCCCGATGAGTCTACTTCTACGCAAAGAATGCCGTCAGTTCTATTGATTCACCCTCTTCACTAGAGACACTTCCATACGCACTTAAACACTAATCTCAAATAAGTAATGAAAATATACCACCTACTACATGTTACCAATCTGTCATCGAGTTATTTTTTCCAGCACAATTCAAATAATATCGAACAAGCGCAGACGATAGAGTTATTTGCATCATGCCTGCAGTATATCCTCAGTTCACGCAAGGATTCTAGTTTTTTCCAGTTCAGCACCCCTTACGCCGATGAATACAGATGATTCATATGGCTCTAAGCACTATGGGACATAACATCTGAGATCATCAGCCCCCTAGACTTAGAACTATTTAAACCAAACTAACCTAAGGATATCACACACATCCATACCCGAGACAGGATTCGAACCTGCGACCGTAGCAGCAGCACGGTTCCGGACTGAAGCGCCTAGAACCGCTCGGCCACAACGGCCGGCTGATGAATACAAAAAAAATACCACTTCTTCAAGTAAGTTACCAACGTCAAGAAACATGTCACACGTAAACTACTGCGTAAATTAAGGGATTGTACATGAAAATTATTATTCTCAAACAAGGAATGATCCTATACACTCCTGTTTCTTAAATATAATTTGCTAATGAAACGTCGTCTTATCAATCCAACAGAGTAATTTATCTAATAACTAATGTTACAGCATAGTATTAACAAAATCTACTGCTTCCCAACACACGGTGAGGTTTACAGTCATAATACATTGCGGGCAGTTCATCTCCCTCAGTCATCTCCTACACTTATGACTGGATATACCTGAAGATATTTTTGTCTTCCTTGACTTAGAATTCGCTGTCTTTGTCAGTGATGTTTGATTCTTCTCGTGAGTAAATTTTACCACTAATTACAAATCATCATGTATTCTGTCTTACAATCTGCATATACTTTTCCTGTCCCTAACGTAGCTACTACCGGCGAATGAATTTCACCCTTCTCCTCAAATTCTAAGACCTAGGGAAAATCCTATTTCTTGCATTATGTTTTACACCAAAACGGCTTTGTCTCCTTAAAGTTTTTCAATCTTGGGTTATTGCCGAACCCTTCTCAAACAAATTTTTCCCCTTCTCCGGATATCACATCATTTAGTGGAGAACGCCTGTAAATATAGACTAAACGTTTTGCGTCCATGCAGCCACACGTCAGCAGCGGAACTGGTGTTCAGGGAAAATAAGCATTAATGGGTTGCTCTTGCCACATGTACTTGGAGGTGCTAACCAATATAAAAACGTACTAATCCTAATAGGCATAATTATTAGTCTCCAAATGAATTAGATACTGTGTAACGTTGTTCAGTACTCTGTCCTTAGTCTCCAATAAAAATATCACCATTTATACCACTAACACACTGTGTATTTAATTAAACTAAAACACAATCGTGTTATGCCTTGTGTGAATGGGGGAAACGTCTATCAACAAGTATTGGAAGTTGACAGTAACAGAATCTTGTGTTATTGCGGCTGAGTTTCATTGTTCAGCGATATTGCAATGCTGGCATCCCATGAGCGTCTCGAGAACTTGGAGCCAACGTGTTCAAACGGGCCATACGTGGCTCCATGCACCATGTCAATGGCCCAAGGGACTAGCGCACGAGAGGACATATTGCTCACTCTAGTCACGCAGGATCGCACAGCCATGTTATGTACCTTAGTAAATGGGCTTGTTTACATCACCAGAAGCGTGCACACGATCACAGTGACGGCGTCCGGAGCGTGATACGATCATTGTTGCACATTTCCCTTGATGTGGCAGCACAGAGAGGCGCATTAATAATAGTGTTCCAATAGTATGGGCTATTACATCGTCTTTGCAGACGAGTCCTGTTTTGGCGTACAGTATCACGTTGGACGTATTTATGTATGGCGGCTAGGAGGACAACACATGTTGCCCAGTTTCTTTCATCATCCTCATATGGACTCAACACCTGGTGTGATAATGAGGAGTGCCACTGAATACACGAAATTAGCCTCTCTGGTTCCCATAGAAGGTAAGTTAGACAGTAGCCGTAACGATAAGATCCGAGAATGTGCCCTGTTTTTGAAGTCTCTCTCACTTTATCTTTCAACAAGATAACAGAGGACCACATATTTCCCGTGCTGTCCTAGCCTACCTCGATACTGACGGTGTTTGTTACCGCGTACAGTACCGTGGGCAGTACACCCTCCAGATTTACCACCCAGTAAAAACATCTGGTTGTGTGTTGGTGAGAGAACAGCTTGCTACTACTCGCCAGGCACTATTATTGATCAGCTTTGATACAGAAGTGAACCAGCATGGAATGACGTACCAGTACCTCTTACACAAGCTTAGTTCATCTCGATGAATATCCGAGTTAGAGCCGTTTGTGCTGCCAGAGGTGGTAGTTCTGAATATTGAATTTTGAACCCCTGTGTAGACCATAATCGCCTACAAAATTTAATAATGTATTTCCCTTCACTGCACGTTATCTGGCCAATAGCATCCAGACACCACGACGTAATGCGGAACTGACCAGCAATTGAGCACTAGATGTCACGAGAGGGATCTCCCCCCCCCCCCCCCCTATACAAGTGACTTGGAGTACTGTCAGTAGAAAAGCAGTGACACTACAGCCTATTAAATTCGAACGTATGCTGCTCATTGCAAGCGACCTCAGAGACATTTCAGCACTTCTAAGGCTGCCCAAGTCTACTGTCGGTGATGTGACTGCTAAGTAGAAACGCAAAGGAACAACCACAGCTAAAACAAGACCACGCAGGACTCAAGCACTAATGGATAGGGACCGTCGAGCATTGTGGAGAGTGGTTGTAAAAAGGATGCATGACATCAGCGGAAAGAATCATCCGTGAGTTCAGCTAGCATAATTACTGTGCATGGGGAATGGAGTACAGTCGTAGAGCAGATCCTATTAAACTACACATTTTTGTAGTCAATACTACGCGACGCTTGAGGTAATCTAAAGAGAGATGTCCCTGGACAGTTGATAATTTGCAACGAGTGAGTTGGTGTGGTCAACGACCCTTCTACCATGTAGCAGTACGGTTTGGCGAATGCCTGATGAATGTTACCTGAGGTCATGTGTAGTGCCAACAACGATGTACGGAAGATGTGTTATTATATGGAGGTGTTCTACGTGGCTACGATGTGATCCCCTTAATGTAATTAGCAAAAAGGCTAAGTGCAGAATTGTTTGTATCAGCATGACTATTCACCCTCTCATACACCAGCGTCTGTGAGGTAATAGTTTGTGGACAACAACATTCCTGAAATGGACTGGCTTGCATATTGTCCCAAACTGGACGCAATGGACCACCCTCTGGGATGAGTTAGAGCGACGACTTCGCTCCAGACTCCATCGTCCAACATCAGTACCTTGTCTGATTTCGCTTCTTGAAGCATTCCTCCATAGGCAATCCTCAGTAAAAGAGTTCCCAGGAGAGTTTAAGCTCTCACAAACGTGAAGGCTGGACTCACCCCATAGAGTAGATGCAACTCATACTATTGACCACTAACAGGTGTCCGAATGCTTCTGAACAGATCCTTTATACTTGCAAAAAATTAAATATTGTTATTTGTTATCCTGTCTGGTGTTATAATTGTACCGGCCTGCAGTGTACCTCATTATTCAGTCCGGTTCTTACACCTAGCTCCCAAAGGTCCCAACCCTCTTCATCCACTACCTCCTGCTCCTCCTCTTCCTTCTCTTACTCCCCTCATCAACAAACACAGAGATCCATCCGTTCACAACGTCCTGAATTGCGTCATGTCATCAAGAACCGTCATCGCTCGTACATTGCATCTTGAGGTATGTAAATACCATCTGTATTTTATAATAGTAACTATAAACGAATATACGGGATTAAACTTTAATATTAGTGTAGGATCTTATCCCCTTCATGGCGTATATCAAGGCACCAATGGCTGTTTTATTTTTGTAAATTAATATGAATTATTTATCCGCCAGCCTACATTTGAATCTGTTAATTAAGACATTACTGGTTTCTAATTATCAAATTTTATTGTTAAAGAACATGCAGACAGTGCGAATTTTGAGTGTAATTCTGCACAGTCATTCGCATGGTTTGTGATGTTTATACAGGGTGTTCGGAAACTCCCATTACAAACTTCTGGGCCTTGTAGAGCGGAGAAGTAAAAAATGTTTTGAATAGGAACCCACGTCAGAAAACGTCATCCAGCGACGCTAAAGAGCGTCAAAGTTACAGCTGCCGGCGCCTGTAAATGAGTGAATATACTGAGTGATTCCCTGTTGATGTCACAGACTTTCAAGGATGGTGAAGAAGGATAAAAGTGTCAATTAGAGATAAGGATCCCTGTTCCGAAACCGAACGAGTCGAAAGCTATAAGTGAAGACCCTTGTGAGACCTCTGACAGTGGAATACATGTATGGTACTGTCGTTGCTAAGAATGTAGCGTATGCAACTTGCAGAGGTTGTAGGATGGAGCAAAACACGAAAAATATCCTCGTAAACATGGGCTCCGAAATGCATACCTTAAGAGCTATGAGCATTTGACCAATGCAGGAGATGTGTTTCACACGTGGGAAAGCGCTCATAGCTTCTCAGGTACGCGTTTTGGAGCCCCTGTTTACCGGACACTTATTGTTATTTTAGTCCATACAGCCACAGCTGAAAGTTTCATATCCTACAGTCCTAGCAACGACAGTACCAGTACATGTATTCTGCTGTTAGAGGTATCTGGATGATACTCTCGACTCGTTTGTTTCCGCACAAGGGACACTTACTTCAAGGTGATACATTTGTCCGTCTCCACCATTCTTGACAATTTGTAACATCATCACGGAATCACCCGGTTACACATACATTTTCAGATGCCTGCGTATATAACTTTGAAGCTCTGTGGCGTTGCGTAACGTTTCCAGACACCGGTTCCAATACAAAATATTATTAACTAACTCTCCTCTACAAGTTCTAGAAGTCTGTCAAGGGAGTTTCCGAACACCCTCTATAAGCGTTATCAATTTCATGATATTGTAACCTGACAAAATCTTTTGATCCAAAGTACAAGTAAAAGAGGTACAACATCTGTATATCCAGCATACAAGTAAACGAGGTAAAATACCTGTATCAGGAATTATGCATCCTATTTGTCGCTCAGTCGGTTGAAATACTGCCGCATCACAATTACATTTCGTATTCTAGCGAATGTTGTACACAACGGATATGTCAGTGACGATGTTTCACTATATCCTACAGTCAGTATGTCATGGTACATTTTTTGTAGATGGAATGTTTGTTCTTAAAAACTGTTAGACTGGCTGCGTTTCATCAATCTATCATTCGCTCGACTTATCTGAAAATGAACATCGTATAGTGAACCAGAGCTTCAAGAAACCATATAAATATAGGTTGACAGTAAAGGTTTTGCCATGAAAAGTACTAACCGATGTCTGCTACTTACATTACGGATACATTTTAGCTAAACGACAGTCGACCGTGCTTATCAATGATTCCAGTTACGAATAAATTTTACTCTCCAGACGTAACAGGGAAAGGATAGTCAATGCCTCTCGTAAATCAGGATCATTCGAAATGGAGAAGCTTCTCAGTTGAAGAACAGAAGAAACAGCCACAGTGTTATCGAAGGAATTATCCTATACGCATTAAGAAACTGAGGTATAGGAAAGAAGTATGACGATTTGGACAGTAGCAATAGAGGTAAGTGAGTGGAGAAAAGACTATGACAACGTATACAAATGATATTGATTGTGTGAAGGCAGTATAGGGTTAAACCCGTCATAAGCTCCTATGTAGTGGTTCGAGTCCTTAGTGTAAATTAGTTTAAGTTAGAATACGTAGAGCGTAAGCTTAGGGACCGATGACCTCAGCAGTTTGGTCCCAAATGACCTTACGACAAATTTCCAATTTTTCCATATTAAGACTGAATTTGACCTTATTCGTGATACACTGCCAAAGAACCAGCCAGCATTGCCTGTACTACTCCTCACATTACCTCACTTTACTTTGTGTGAACCTACCTGCAAAATTATGAAGTATCTACACTCTGTGAACGTTTATATGCTGGTACCATGTCCGGAAATCTAGTACAGTTCCTGTCGTTGATAAGGAAAGAACAGATCAATGAAGCGCACTTATCGAAACAAAGCTTATCGTGTTGACGATAGCGAACTCACTGTCAGTTGTAGTTGCTATTCATACCCTAATGCTGCGACACTAAAGGTACATAATTTTCATTGAGGCCTTGTGTCTCACGTCGAGTATTCTCAGTTATATTTCGTTTTAGTTCATAATCTGGTACCGCATTGTCACGATTGACTTCTCGTTGTCCAGTACAGTACAAAGATGTCTTCTTTAATCCTACATTATAGTACTGTTCGATGTAGCTGGCTACGCTTGGTACTATTCCAGCGTCGCCTTATCGTAGACTGTACTGGAAAGGGTAAGCCCGTTTCCCTTTAAGCTAATCCTGATCCTTTCACCGTGAGCATTTAATAAGCGTGGAAGACCTAATTGTCACAGCATGTAGTAAATCATCATCTTGGCTAGATGCAATACAGAAATTTAGAGAAAGTATTTCACCTAAAGTAAGAAAAAGTTACTCCAGCCGCCATGTTAATCTCAACTAGTGTGATAGAGATGTACGCTGCTCAAGCACAGAACGCTCGAATTAGCCGTGAATACTGGCGTGAGACCATCCGATGCTGTGTTAGTGTAGACGCCATCGTATAGGAGAAGTTGTTTTCACGCGTTAAATTCCCTTCACAGATTTCTGAGTAATAGGTGTCTTTAAAACCTCTCTCCCACATCAAATAATTATCATTATTTCGTAACTACGGTAAGAGACCGGATACGTGCAGGATCTTGGCTGTACTTACGTAAAACTTCAATTCTTTCTCCACTTACTTAACCAGTACGGTCATGCTCCGCAACAAACTAGATCTAAAAGTAGGCTGCATGTAGGAGAAGAATAAAGATTTATCTACTATCGTCGGCATGTAGTTTCTCTCTCAGGTAATTTCAGCCGTTTATCTTCTGTCTAACAATGAACCATTTCATCTTCTACTTCTACATCTATACACTCCGCAAGCCACCATGCGGTGCATGGCGGAGGGCACCATCTGCCACCACTATTCTTTGCCTTTCCTGTTCCGCTTGCAAACAGACCCAGAGGAATACGACTGTCTATATGCCTCCGTATGAGCCCTAATTTCTAGTACCTTATCCTCGTGCACCTTACGCAAAATGTAATTTTGGGGCAGTAGAATCATTCTATGAACGTTTTCCTCAACAGTCAATAAAATTCTTCTGGGTTTTGTCAATGTGCAAATTTCTCCGACAATTCGGCAACTATTGCAAAAGGCCTACCTCAGGCTGTTTTGGAATCAAAAATTTTACACTTTGTGTCCGGTCACGTACCCTCAAGAATTTTATTGACTGTGACAACAGGCCTGGAAGGCTAACCTTACATTTACAGTAGTGTTTCGAGAAACAAACGTCTCTTCCCTTCAGGGATTCCCTGCAAGCATCTCCGTAACAATTGCTTGTTGATCGAAACCAGCGGTAACTAATCTAGGACCCTGCCTCTGAATTATTTCGATTTCTTAATCCTACCTGCTGGGGATCCCAAACATTGCATCACTACTCAAGTATGTCTCACACTAGTGTACTATACGCGGTATCTTTTAGAGATGATCCACGCTTTCCCTCAGTAAACGGAGGTCGACCAATCGCCTTCACTACTATCGTCCTTATACCCTCGTTGCACCTCACATCACTTTTCAACTTACGACTAGACGTTTAGCAAACGTAACTGTGTCAAGGAGCATACTAGTAATACTGTAGCGAAAGTTACGGAATAGTTTTCCCTTCTCATCTAAATTAACTTACGTTTTTCTACATTTGGAATAAGTTCACATTCATGACATCAAATAGAAATTTTGTCTAAGTCATCTTGTACCATCCTGTAGTCATTCGACAGTGACATTTCCGTACACCACAGCGTCATCAGCGAATTCCCTGAGACACTCATGACAATACCCTTGCCCCTGATGAACACTCGCCTTTGAGGACAACATCAACACTTCAACACAATTTCGCTTCCCGTATCCTTGTTTGTTAATATTTTTTGCTACATTCATGAATTTCTGTTGGTATGCCACAACTCACATTTGACAGGAACACCATGTTACGACAAAATTTCTTGAAATGATAATACTAAAAATTCATTTATTTTAATACAGAAGCTGCATTCATTACAACTGTTGCCAGTTGTAATATTATAATAGTAATTTTGATGTAGATCTCCTGTTGTGTGCACATTGCACTGTTTACTCTCTAAGAATATACGCTTAAATGTAACAGAAGTCCTAAGAACCTAATTTTACCACTTGAAATAAATGCGTAAATAGATAAATAACATTATTTTTAAGAAAGAAGAAAAGAAAGATAGTGTTTAACGTCCTGTCAAGCATTTTAAAGAGGAAACGGTACAGTGCTACAGTTATCCTGACGTTACAATATGTATTCAGAATTTAACTGTGTATCAGACCTAGTTTCAATGATTAACTACAAGAAGAGTGTTAACCAACAGCTACATTCAGCACAAATATTGTCCTCGTTTTCCTAAATGATTCTGGTGACTAGCACTTAACGCTCTTCTGTTCTTCTTCTCTCACTAGTCCTTCGACTCGTTCAGTGTTACGCTTTACTTACAGACACAACTCTCTGTCCCATACATTCCAGCCTTCATCATCTCTGTTTATTATTTTACCCTCTATTGCCCATTACTGGGCTGAGGCTTTTCCTGTATGTCTCAATGCGTATCCTAATTCCCCTCTATTGCCCAATACTGAACTGGGCTTTTACTGTATGGCTCAATGCGTATCCTATCAGCTTGTACAAAATTTGTGACCACATATTTTTAGAAATACCATTACACTAATTTATCTCCAGCACATTTTTTATCAAGCTCCAGAAATTCCATAATCCCCTTCTTTGTTCTCTTTTCTATTTTCGCGCTGTCACTATCTTCTTCCATAGATTCTTCATCCGGTTTATTTACATGTTAGGCTCTAGTATACACAGGGAAAATGATAATTCCATGAAACTAGCTAATTCCTATCATTTCCATTGTGCTGATAACTAACATCAAAAATAAAATTGAAACTTAGCTCTGGTTTCTGTTTACAAATGTTTTCATTAGTATAGTAAAATAGAAAAAAAATTACCAACATACGTATTTCTTTAGACTGGTAATGTGGCTCTTTCAGTAGAGCCGGGTGTTCTGATCACAAAGAAAAGACTCATTGGCAGATCTGTGGTGGCCTTGAGGTTGCTGCAGTTTCACAGGGCGTGTAGTTAGGTAACACAAATGATTTTGTTTCATTTATGAATTAGATGGTAGGGCTCGTGCGTCTCACTATACCAAAACTGATTGACCTAGAAGAATTTCACTACATTCAAAGAGGAGACTAGCTTACATGAGCCACTGGATGATCCCGCAGATGTGTGACTTTCACCGTTACACATAAAGCTAGGTCTTAATAAGAAGGCAGTAAAGAACATTAATGACAAAGGCAAGGCCCATAAGTACTCGGAAAAATTTCAAGGACTGAGTGAATCAAAAGTAAAAGAGAATATCTTCGTTCACCCACAGATTCGACAGCTATTCAAAGACAAGCCGATTGGTGAAATGTTGCATGGTGATAAGAAGGCCGCATGGTAAAGTTTTGAAAATGTTTGTCGTAGGAAATAAGGGAGCACAAATTTATAAGGCGCTTGTGTGTGAAATGTCGTCATGTTGTGGAAAGCTTGGCTGTGACGTACTTCGGAACAAGCATTTCTTTGCCTCCACCTCAAATTCTTGTCTGAAAACTGCAGAGCGGTTTCTGAGATGAGGTTCTGAGATGAGGTGAGGTAAGGACGTATAGAGAAAAGTGGACTCCTTGTAGTTTGGAAGACTACTGCCGGGTTATTGCTAGGGATGCTGCAAAATTAAAATTGCAAGTGACAGTCCCAGCGGAAACGCCAAACCCATTAACAATAGGATCAAAAATTCTTCAAAATGCGGATCATAAGACTGATGATGGTAAAAGTATTTATATTTCTGAGTAAGACGTACTGTTCTGTTGTTATTTTCTCCATTCTTTATAAACAAATGGAGTGTTTGTGTCTGTTTAATAACTTTTACAAGGAATTAAAAAATATGGGAATTCTTGAGTTCCTTTTTGTTTAATTTAGTAATTTTGTAATGTTTATTGAATTTAATATTGTACTGTTTATTGAATTTTATCAGCAAAAGTGATTTTATATTATTCAAGTGGTTTCATATTCCAGAATGAGATTTTCACTCTGCAGCGGACTGTGCGCTGATATGAAACTTCCTGGTAGATTAAAACTGTGTGCCGGACCGAGACTCTAACTCGGGACCTTTGCCTTTCGCAGGCAAGTGCTTTACCGACTGAGCTACCCAAGCACGACTCAGGCGCCGTCTTCAGAGCCTTACTTCTACCAGTACCTCGTCTCATACCTTCTGGCCGAGAGGTTCTATTCGCTACAGTCTGGAACCGCGCGACCGCTACGGTCGCAGGTTCGAATCCTGCCTCGGACATGGATGTGTGTGATGTCCTTAGGTTAGGTTAGGTTTAAGTAGGTCTAAGTTCTAAGCGACTGATGACCTCAGAAGTTAAGTCCCATAGTACTCAGAGCCATTTGAACCATCTCCTGCCTTCGTATTATTCGAGTCGTTTTATATCTCATAGATTTACAATTATTACCAAACTTCTTGCACTTATAAATGTTTCTAAGATATATTACTACCTAAATATGTGTGTTGATGGCATAAAAAGGACAGGTATTTTTAAGCAGGAGCTAATTTTTTTTTATTGACTGTTTTTCATTACATTATACCTAATGAAATATAGAGGTCGAAAATGTAAGAAATTTACAAATTTTCAACTAATATTTTTTGCGCTGTATTGTGCATTCAGTCTTCACCTTTAACAGGTAAAGAGGAAAAATAAGTCTAACTGAATGAAACGAACAACGTCCTCAAAACATTTTTGGCGTCTAGCCACTAGTTTCGTGTCCCTAAGTTTCTATGGTTTATATTTCACACAGAATTAATATTCGCAAACCTTTTAATTAATTTCATACTCTTGCCCTCTGGTCGTGATACTGGCACTGTAGTTATTTGCTTGCTTTTCTGTTCGTCCAACTGCGCCCTTTCCATCAAACCGAAAGTATTGGACTCTCAATAGAAAGAAAACGAATTTCTTTTTCTTGCTTCCAGCATCGTATCGTCAAAATATTGCTTATCAAAAGTTACGAACTGTATGCGAAGTTAAATTAATGTCCTCATAATTTTTAATAGAAGCGAATTTCCGCATGGAGCCGCAACTAAAATGAGGTGCACTTAGACAAAGCAAACAGCAGTCCGTGGCGCAACGTGTGGGCCTTGTCCTTAATTAAGTCCATGGCAAACAAGAATCACGTATGCCCAATATCTGTATCAGTAAACTGACACTCCGATATCACTCAATAAGAACGGTCCCACACGTGCCCGTCCCGTATTCCTCAGAAACAGGCCACAACGTTACTCTTTCAACATTTCGCCACAGTCGTTTCCAAAAGAATGTATTTACTGTAACAGTTTTTACGCAGTTTTGGTTTGAAAGCTCTTCGTATTACTGAGTACAATTTAAGTGCCTTCTGTTTTTACACTTTTATCAACGGTGGGTATTAGGGAAAAAACAAGCCAAAAAAGCGTTGTCCTCTGAACTCATGACGGTACCGTCTCACGTCAAATAGCAAGTTTCTTATTTAAAGCTCGAGATGCTGCACCGTCAATGTTTACAATGAGGATATGTCAGCGTAAGAGAGCCCGAGAAAACTTCGGTTGTTCGTGACAGAACAAGGAGCAACTGAGCAGGTTGATGATGCATGCTTTGTTTATTTCTTTGCTATCTCTTTGCAATTTTCAAGCTGCTAGGTTAGTTTCGTTATCGCCGCCGTGCTGTTAATCACGGCTGCTCCACTGCCTATTTGTAGCACAGAAGAGCAACGTTCAGTGATTCTTTTTTTGAAGTAGGAAGGCGTATCAGGGGCCGAAATTCATCGAAGACTTTCGGTGCAGTACGGGAACAGTATTTTGCCACAACGAAGTGTCTACGAATGGATTGAAAAATTCCGAAATGGTCGCATAAGTGTTACGCACGATGAAGGATCCGGACGACCGTTTACCGCCACAAATGAAGAAACCATTGAGCATTCACGTGAAATGATTCCCTTAGACAGAAGATTAACTATTGACGCAGTGGTATATCGTCCTCAAATTAGTCACGATTCTGCCTACGAAATCATCCACAACAAACTTGGGTTTCATAAAATTCGTGAAAGATGGGTCCCAAAACAACCCTCACAGTAGCGTACACACGCTTGGACGTCTGCAGAAAACATTTGGATCGCTTTGTTAACGAAGGTGACAACTTCTTAGACAGGATCATTACTGGTGACGAAACATGGATCCATCATTATGAGCGGGACAGTAAACAGCAGGGTATGGAATTCGCCGTGGAACAAAAAGTTCAAGACCCAACCTTCCGCAGGAAAACTGATGCTTACGGTTTTTTGGGGCGCACAAGGTCCATTACTGGAACATTATGGGGAAAGGGGCACAACAATAAACAGTGTACGTTACAGTTAGATGCTTCTGCCAGGATAAAGCCTGCAATTCGAAGCAAACGCCGAGGATTGCTCTCAAAAGGAGTTGTGTTGTTGCACGACAATGCCCGTCTGCACACTGCTGCCCACACTGCTGAAACGATCCAGAAACTCAAATTTGAAGTACTGGGTCATCCTCCGTATAGTCCAGATCTTGTCCATTCTGACTATCACTTGTTTAGCCCACTCAAACATGCATTAAAGGGCCGTCGATTTCCCTCGGACGAAGCACTGAAAGAAGCGGTACATTCCCGGCTCGCAGCTCAACCGAGAACCTACTTTTATGAGGGCATCAGTAATATTGTACAACGATGGACCAAATGTGTTTAACGCAAGGAGACTATGTTGAAAAATGATGTTATTGTAAGTTTTCTATTTGATTTCAATAAAATTTTATAACTACTTTGCGGATAATAATTGACTTAACCTCGTATTGTGGCAAGAGTTGTAGGGACTCTTCGACTTCATGACATAAATTGCGCAATTTTCAGTGAGTCAGAAGCTCCAGGTGTTGAAAAATGATGCACACAGGAAACCCCAGATAAATTATCTCGAGCACAGGATTAATATATTGAAACAAATTATCGACTAAGAAGCAAGCAGAGTAAACTCCATTTCCAAAAAGTCGCTCTACCCACGTCCTGAACAACAATAAGAGCTTATGCTTGTCCACTACGGATATTTTAGAACCGTTACTGTATATTGAATGTAAGTTATACAGAGCTGCAACCAGCCACTTCTTTGAATAATTATGTTTTATTCCATGAATTGGTTTTCGAACCTTTTCAGGTTCATCTTCAGATGGTATCAGGAAGTTACATCATTACTGGTAGCATAATGCTGGGTGCTGGCTCTATGGCAGGAAGATGGGTCACACTTTAATGTATCGCCATGACTATAGCTTATCTTTCGATATGGATGTAAATTTAGTTTTTACTTACTGCGACAGTATAGGCGGATTTTTTCGGTTAGTGTCCATCTGTCTGCCTCCATTTTGATGTCCAGTAGTTATATCAGTACACACACTTCCACACAAACTATATTAATTTACACTTTGACAGCGAGACTTTTCCAGCATCCAGCATGCGCTTTACAACTGTGACAACTTTACAACTTGTGACAAAGATCTTGACAGAAGGATTTAGCACAGGCCTACTTTGTACAGAGATGTAATTTGTTGCTCGTTACATGTATTAAAGTCGATTGAAGGGCAAGTATTTTAATCAGAATGAGAGCACAAGGTAAATTAAATAAATAAATTACCACAAGAACAAACTTCAGGTGATCTGATATCTTATATCTAATTGTATATTATTATGGAGTTAACAGCAATTTTTTTCCTTTTTTCATGTTTGGAATTCACATAAATACCCAAATATCAATAATACAGAGTTATTGCATTTGCAGTGAGATGCAGCTGTCTCTATGACTACGATATTTATATTTAAATTAATAACAAATCTTCAGATGATTTATTGAATTATTTCTGTTGCTGTGTTAACATTATCTGGGGTATTATCAAGAGTAGATTCTGTTCATTTTAGCTAAAGGTAAGCTGCTTTATTACAAACGCTATGTTGATGACACACTCATTCTGTTCAATGGAACAACATAAGAAATAGCATTTTCCTAAAGATGGCGACCACTTGGATCGCCGAAATATCGAGTCAAGTTGATTTTAGGATCCGGCAGCAAACCCGAAGAGACTTTCAAGATTTGTTACGCCGGGAAAGCCTACGTAATCAAATGGTTTTCTAGTTTTAAAGAGAATCCTTTTGACATTGTTGACTCTGCACTTTCAGGACTTCATGAAGAGCGTTTAAACGCATTAATCCACAATAATCTACGCCAATGTTCCCGAGAACTGGCAGATATGCTGAACTGTTAGCATTCCACCATCGTGCGCCATTTTCACGCAATGGGGAAGGTTCAAAAATCGAGTGTATGTGTACCGGATGCTCTAAGCCAAACTCACAAAAATCAGTGAGTGGCCACATTTACACCTCTCCTTAATCGTCGTTAACTAGCCAATGAGAAACACCGGCCATTCCCATCCTGTATCGTTGTTGGTAACGAGATTTATTTTCTTTATGCCAGCAGAAGAAAAAGAAAGGAATAGTTAAGCCCAAACAAAGCAGCAACTGCCCGTACAAAGACCTGTGCGTATCGAAAAAGGTAATGTTATGCGTCTGGTGGAAGAGCGATAGTGTGGTGTACTACGAATTGCTCCCCCGAAGTGTAACCATCACTGCTAACATTTACTGCCAACAACTGTGACGTCTTGCAGAAGCATTCCGAGAACATCGACCTAATCATGCATCCTCAGGTTTTCACCTTTTCCGCTCTCAATCGAACAACCTCCAAGGAACTTCCTTTTCGGCTGAAAATGCTCTCCCAACATGACTCGATGGGTTCTAAGCCTCAGAATCACCTGATTTCTACAGTTGCGGAAACGAAATGTTACTCCTGCATTGGCAGGAGGACTGAAATATCTGTCATGTCTATCTGATACGTTTATTAAACTTATGGAAAAACACTACAAACCTACGCACCAATGTAACATATGACACTACATGCACAAGCTGTGAGGTTCCTCCTGTTTTGGACAGCATTTTATTTTCCAAATGTTTTCATTTTATTGGACCTAGCAAAATTAATTCGTTCGCTTAAACAGTAGTAAAGAACGCAACCGCACTGAGGGAGATACTGTTTCCCACGGAGACGTCAGTAACGAATGGGCCATATGCTGCATATGCATACCACATCTACATCTACATATATATTCCGCTAGCCCCCAAGCGGTGTTTGAATGGTGATAATTGCGCGATATGAAAGTTGGTGGTAATAATATATGCTCTACATACTTGGCGAAGATCGGATTCTGGGATTTAGTGACCTGCCCCTTCAGTTTAGGGTGTTTCCTGTCTGCAAGTGTGTCCCATTTAATACTTTCTATGAGATTTGTAACGCTCTCGCGATGGATAAATGTATCAGTCACGATTCTTGCCGCTCTTCTTTGGACCTTCTCAATCTCTTGAATCAGACCCAACTGGTAAGGGTCCCATACAGACAAACTAGTACTCTGAGACTGAACGAACTAAAGTATTGTAAGTAATTTCCTTTGTTGAAGGACTGCATCGCTTCAGGATTCTAGCAATAAACAGCAATCTAGAGTTCGCCTTACCCATTACTTGTGTAATCTGATCGTTCCATTGGAGATCATTTCGAATAGTCACAGCCAGATACTTGACGGATGTTACCACTTTGTCCTCGTACATTAATGGGCATTTTCGCTTTGTTATACGCAGTAGGTTGCACTTACTAATATTGAGAAATAACTGCCGGTCATTACATCAGACATTTATTTTCTGCAAATTCTCTCTGATTTGTTCACAGCTTTCGTAAGATAGTACTTTCCTGTACACTACAGCATCATCTGCAGTCTAATGCCGCTGTCAGTACCACCAACCAGATCGTTTATGTAAATCGTAAAAAGCAGCGGAGCTTTTACGCTGCCCTGGAGCACACCTCATGTTACGCCTGTTTCTGTTGAAGTCTCTTCATTCAAGACGACATACTGCTCTCTGTATGTTAGAATACTTTCTATCCAACCGCATATGTCTGAAGGAACATCGCATCTTCAATCATAACAACACGGGCACTGCAATATCGTATTTGTGCACCTATACCACTCAGGGACATTCAGTTAAAATGTCTTGCGGGCACGGCAACTACATAGTCTGTGTATCAGTACAGGTTGTGTCACAAGAAAGACGACATATGGACGTTTTGGTCTGGTCTTGAGTGTGCGCTGGTAGCCAAAGCGATTCAGGCGACCGCTTGCGTAAAGCGGGAAATCCTGTTTTGACTCTGGGACAAAATTTGCAACTGTCATTACTCACTCATACAGCTGATGGTTGTTCGTATTCAGCACCCCCCCCCCCCCCCCTTGGGTGGGGCGGGGGACAACTTTTAAATCTTAAATGGAAACATCCATTTTTTTATTGCGGATTCGGATTCTCCAAAAAAAGTAATCAAGTTTTGTCTGAAACATTTTTTTAAACCATTGACAGATGGCACTGAAATCGAGAAAAAATTAAAACTGTGGAAGAACTCTGATTTATTTAGAATGATCCGAGAAAGACGCATTAAATCGATAAAAACTGTGCACCAGTTCCTTCCTTACGGAAAATTAAGCTATTTTTGTACAAAATGTACTATATCCTACTTTTAGCGTCACCCATGAAGAACGAACAATACGAGACTGGAACAGAAGGGAGAACCGATAGAGGTACTCAAAGTACTCTGCGCCACACACCGTCAGATGGCTTGCGGAATATGGATGTAGATGTATATGTTCCCAAGTGGGTGCTTCATTAGTGTGAGTGTCCTTGCATGCCACATCTTGGGGTGCTTGATTTGTGTGAGTCCCCTTGCCTCTCACATGTTGGGGTGTTTCATTAGTGTGAGTCCCCTTGCCTCTCACAATTTGGGGTGCTTAACTAATGAAATTAGCCACGAAGAAATTGTTCAAAATTATCCCCGTTTGCTTCAGTGCATAAAGTCAATCGTCTGCGAAAGTTGTCCACACTTTTGAGCAGCACATCCCGTGCTGTAGCTGCACACGCTCTTCGAATGCGTTGGTCCATATCGTTTCGGGTTGAGGGCTGCCTTTCATAAACAATATTTTTTAAATAACCCCACAAGAAAAAATCAGGAGATGTTAGGTCTGGTGAACGTGGAGGCCACTGAATTGGTCCACCGCGTCCTATCCACAGACTGGGGTACCGTAAATTTAAAACGTTCCGCGCATTTGTAGCATAATGGGGAGCTGCTCTGTCCTGTTGGAACCACATTCGTTGCTTAGTCTCTGAATCAAAGTCTTTCATCAGCTCCAACAAATCATCGCGGGGAAATTGTAAATAAGATTCCCCAGTAACATTTCGATCAAAAAAATACGGTCCCATTTTTTTTTAATTCGCCGTTGTTTTTGAATGCGGCTTCATCGGTGAACATAACGTATCTAAATCATTGTCACCTCTTATCATTTCCAAGGCTCATTGGCAGAAATGCGCGCGTATTTGCATATCTTTCGGCGTGAATAGCTGTGTCAGTGTGATATGATACGCATGATATTTATGTGCCTTCAAAATCCTCAAAACAGTTGATTTCGGTATTCCAGTTTGTCTCTGAATCGCAAGACTACTCATTTCGGGATCCAGTTGAACAGTGGCGAGAACGGTAAGGGTATGAGCATCATTTTCATTTTCATTGTATTCGCGATGACAAGGTGGACCGTGCATGTATACATTTCGAGCTCATCGAGTGCAATTTCGAATAATGTTTTCGCTTGGATGTCGTCTGTTTGCGAAACGATCCGCATACAATTTCGCGGCTTCTGCGTAATTTTTTTTGGCATTGACCTAAAATTAACATCACATCAACAATCTCTGTAGGAGGATAGTGAGCCATGTTTCGCTAAAGAATAATTTACTTTCGTCAGATGATGTTTACGGTTCACAATCTGAAAGTGAAGTGACGGCTTATCGCATTGCACCGACCTTTATAGTGAGCCATAGTTCGCAGCTTGGCCACGGTAGTGCCACAGTCGGGTGAGAAATGCAAGAGTTCCCTAACGAGATTTTAATAAATTCCGCCTCGCTCCATCAAAAACTGTGGCGAATAGGATATATTTTGTAAAAAAAATAGCTTAATTTGGAGTAATGAAAGAATTGGTGCACATTTTGTATCGATTTTATGCGTCATTCTCGGATCATTCTAAATAAATCGGAGTTCTTCCCCAATTTTAATTTTTCTCGATTTCAGCGACAGCTGTCAATGGTTTAAAAAAATGTTTAAGACAAAACTGGATTTTTTTTATGGGTGTTTCCATTTAAGATTTAAAAGTTTCCACCCGCCCCACCCCTTTGAGCTTATGAACTTGTCTTACCTACTATTTTTACCCGATGTATAGTTTTCGAGATAATCTCATCCGAAACTTCCGATGGACCACTCTGTATATAAGATGTATTCAGGGTGAACCAGAACTCCACCGACAAAATTTCAGACATTGTTCACGGCCACTTCCTGAGTATTCTGCAACGAGGGAATTGCCGTCTCCGGCAGCTCGTTGCACCGGTGTTGCCTTTCGTCTGGTATCTTCGTGCAGTTTGCTTAGTATCTTTATTGCACTGAAAACAGTGCAGATCACGGCAAATGTCGACGGTTTGCGCTGCGCTGTGTGTCTCGTTTCAGTTCGCCCCCAGTATCTCCTGCTGACAATGGTAATGCCGTCTATACCTCGTTGCCTTTTATTTCGCATTAAATATCTCTGTGTTGTGTCTTTGTTTTCCGACTGTGTTGGTTGTGCGTTAACAGTTGTACACAGCAGTACTATGAATAGGTTTACTGATGACGAGATTGCCAGTATGTACCTTGCGTGTTGGTTCAATGAATTCAATGGAACAGCAGTACACCGGCGCTATGCTGAGCTCCTCCCTCAGCGACGGCAACCGCACCGCAGTACTTTTGTGCCTGTACACAGGCGCCTACGAGTAACTGGATCCTTCCGTCTTAAAATGGAAGATGCTGGCTGGTTACACCCAGTCACACGTTGACCAGTCACGGTGTGGCGGTTGAAGATAGCGAAACGAAAGCCGAATTTTTGATTTTTATGTTTAAGATATCGATGACGCAGGAGTATCGCACAAACACACTATCTTTTAATCATCGCAAAGACTCCCGTATTGAAGACATAGTAATAAACATCCCTACCGTAGAGAAACAAATGAAGGAGCTGAAAACAAACAAGGCGACAGTTCCGGGTGAACCCCCAATTCGATTTACCAAGAGTACGCTAAAGCATTGGCCCCTTACCTAGTTCGCATTTATCGTGAATCTCTCGTCAAGCGCAAAGTCCCAAGCGACTGGAAAAAAGTGCAGGTGACTCCCGTTGTTGTGACTGTCAATTCGCAATTTTTCACAAACACCACTTTTATTTGTGTAAGTTCACAAGGTTGATTACTGAACGACAAAAGAAAGACAACAATAACAATACCATTAACAGTCTCCTAATTGCAGCAAACAAAAGTTCACTTCTACTTTTCCACAAAGGTTCGTGGTAACACACACATATTAGTGAAAGTCCAATCCAGAGACGAAGACGTAATCTTCAGCGGTCGAAGCCCACGAGGTCGGCATACGGATTGAACTGAACTTCGGGCCTGGTTCTAGCCCCTAAATAGCGGTCTCCAGCCAATCGGGTTTTGGCGTAGTGATACTTCCTTCAGGCCGTGGCTCGAGCTCCCCCTGCAGAAAGTAGTGCTCGGAGTGTCTGTTTTCATTGTCCTGTATGTAAATAGCCGGTGTTTACCATGGTGCTTTTGGTACGCCTTGTACATAGAGAACCCGTCCTCTGTGTTGTAATATGGGTTGCCGGCCATCAGGGGCTACCTTGGCCACGGCATAACACCTGTATACAAGAAGGGTAAAACAACGGCACCACGGAAGTACAAATCAATATCCCAGTTTGCTGCAGAACCCTTCGAATATAATAAATTTTCTTGAGACTGAGAAGCTTATGTCAAAAAATCAGCACTGTTATAGAAAGCATCCCCCATGCGAAACTCAGCATGCCTTTCCCTTACATAATGTACTGCGAGTTATGGATAAAGAGCAACAAGCAGTTTTCATATTTCTAGATTTCTGAAAATCATTTCACACAGTGCCCCACTGCAGGCTGTTAACGAAGGCACGAGCATTTGGAATAGTGGAATAGATTGCCAGATACGTGAGTGGCTGGAAGACTTTTTTAAATTATCGAACCCAGTACGTTCTCCTCGGTAGTGGTTGTTCATAAGAAACAAGGAGTGCTCTAGGGAAGTGTGAAAGGACCGCTATTATTTCTTATATACATAAATGGTCTTGCGGATAGGGTGGGCAGCAATCCACGGTTCTTTGCTGATGATGTTTTGTATGGGAAGGTGTCGAAGTTGAGCTAATCCTAGAAGATACGACTTATGGAAAATTTATAATTGGTGTGATGAATGGCAGCAAGCTCTAAATGTAGAAAAATGTAAGTTAATGCAGATTAGTATTAAAAACAAACTCGCAGTGTTCGGATATAACATTACTAATGTCCTGCTTTACACAGTCAGGTCGTTTAAGTATCTGGGAGCAACGTTGCAAAGCAATATGAAATGGAACGACAGTGCAAAGGTCGTGGTATACAAGGTGAATGGCCAACTTCGGTTTATTGGGAGACTTCTGGCAAACTGGGGTCCATATAGTGCTACCTATTCTTGTATAATACTCGAGTGTTTGAGATCAGTTCGAATTAAAGAAAGACATCGAAGAATTCAGGGGCGCGCTGCTATATTTTGTTACAGGTGGTTGTAACAACAGCAAGTGTTACGTAGATGCTTCGGGAAGTCAAATATGAAACCCTGGAAGAAGACGACGTTCTTTTCGAGGAGCACAACTGAGAAAATTTAGAGAAGCGACATTTTAAGCTGAAACTTACTGGCAGGTTGAAACTGTGTGCCGGACCGAGACTCGAACTCGGGACCTTTCCCTTTCGCAGGCAAGTGCTTTAGGTTCGCAGAACAGCTTCTGTGAAGAAAGTAGGAGACGAGGTACTGGCGGAACTAAAGCTGTGAGGACGGGGTGTGAGTCATGCTTGGGTAGCTCAGTTGGCAGAGTAGTTTCCCGCGAAAGGCAAAGGTCCCGAGTTCGAGTCTCGGTCCGGCACACAGTTTTAATCTGCCAGGATGTTTCATATCAGCGCACACTCCGCTGCAGGGTGAAAATCTGATTCTGGGGACATTTTAAGCTGTCTGCAGAACGATTCTACTGCCGCCAAAATACATTTCACGTAAGGACCACGAATATGAATTACCAGAAATTAGGGCTCATACAGAGGCATATAGACAGTTGTTTTCCCCTTGCTTTATTTGAAACTGGCACAGGAAAGCAAAATACTAGTAGTGATACAGATTATCAACCATCATGCGCCTACGATGGCTTGCGGAGTATGTATGTAGATGTAGACGAGTGAAGTATGGTAGAATAGTCGATGAGGATGAGACCGTGTTAGATAACATTGGTGGCAATCTTGCTTCTAGTAACCGGCGAGTTGCGGGAACTCTGAACATGAGCCGATCAGCTGTTTTGAGAGTCTTCTCCGACAACAACTGCACCAATCTAATCGACAGAAGGTGCAGCAATTGCAGCCAGAGGACTTCCTATTCAAAGTGGCGTCAGCAAATTAGTACCCACAGAAAATGTACAGAAAAAAAAACAACTTTCCTGACTGCGTGTTGTTTAAAAAGATAGCCATATTTTCACAACACTATGTGTAGCCATGTATGGTATGATGAAAATCCACAAGCAAGGGTGGGTCGATCCTATCAACAGAAATATGCTGAAAATTTAAGAGCTCGTATTATCATCGATTTTGTGATTCGAACTTAACTTCTTCCTGACACACTCAACAAAGACGCGTGAACAAATTTCCTTCAATTGTCCTCGATCACTTCGCAGAAGATGGAATTCGTCAGGGTACGTGATGTTAATGTTACTGGGCGCCAGCACAATTTGTAGTCGACGTTAGGAACCACACTGAAGTACACTTTGGATGACAATGGATTGGCCACGGTGGTTTTGTTCCGTGGCCTATTCGGTCAACAGGCATGAAACTAATAGACTTTTTCTTCTGGGGTCATTTGAAATGCCTAGTTTACGAGACATATGTAGATACTCACACGATCTTGGTTCCTATGATTCTCGCCGTCGCGGAAGTAGTACGCCAAATTCCTGGAATTTTTCAGCGTGTAACACAGACAATGATTCATCGCTATACACTCTGCCACGATCATGGTGATCGGAGTTTTAAACAATGCCTATCAGGGAACAGTTCTCCATATGTTACGTGTTTTACTGTACACTGACAGAACAGACTAAATACACAGTGATAAAAGTCTTATTTGTTTCGTCTGAGAGTTGTTGCATTATCTCTGTTATGTGATGTACGTTTTGGACACGACACAGTACAGATTTCTTCACTGATGTGCAGATACTTTCTGAGAAACAACGGTGACTGCGGGAACAAAGCGAATAAATCATAATTACTTTATTACTTTCTTACGAGCCACAAGTGACAGTTGGTCCCTTGTACCAAAATATTCGGAAGGTCCTCTTGAACAATCTTCGAAACTTTGTCGGTGGACTTCTGGTTCATGTTGTATACAGGTTGGTCCATTGATCGTGATCGGGCCAAATAACCCACGAAATATGCGTCAAACGAAAAAACTGCAAAGAACGAAACTTGTCTAGTTGGTCTGCTAGATGGCGCTGCCATACGTCAAACAGATGTCAACCGCGTTTTTTAAATAGGAACCACCATTTTTTATTACATATTCGTGTAGTACGTATGCAAATATGAATGTTTTAGTTGGACCACCTTTTTCGCTTTGTGATACATGGTGCTGTAATAGTCATTACATATGGCTCACAATTTTAGACGAACAGTCGGTAACAGGTAGGTTTTTTAAATTAAAATACAGAACATAGGTACGTTGTTCCAATGTGATACATGTACTTTTGTGAACTTATCATTTCTGAGAACGCATGTTGTTACATCATGATTACCTGTAAATACCATATTAATGTAATAAATGCTCAAAATGATATCCGTCAACCTCAATGCATTTAGCAATACGTGTAACGACATTCGTCTCAACAGTGAGTAGTTCGCATTCCGAAATGTTCGCACATGCATTGACTATGCGCTGACGCATGTTGTCAGGCGTTGTCGTATCACGATAGCAAATATCCTTCAACTTTCCCCACAGAAAGAAATACGGGGACGTCGATCCGGTGAACGTGGGAGCCATGGTATGGTGCTTCAACGACCAATCCACCTGTCATGAAATACGCTATTCAATACCGCTTCTACCGCACGCGAGCTATGTGCCGGACATCCATCATGTTGGAGGTACATCGCCATTCTGTCATGCAGTGAAACATCTTGTAGCAACATTGGTAGATCATTACGTAGGACATCAGCATACATTGCTCCATTTAGATTGCCATAGATAAAATGGGGGCCAATTATCCTTCCTCCCATAATGCCGCACCATACATTAACCCACCAAGGTCGCTGATGTTCCACTTGTCGCAGCCATCGTGGATTTTCCATTGGCCAGTTCTGCATATTATGCCGGTTTAGGTTACCGCTGTTGTTGAATGACGCTTCGTCGCTAAATAGAAAGCATGCAAAAAATCTGACATCGTCCCGTAATTTCACTTGTGCCCAGTGGCAGAACTGTACACGACGTTAAAGTCGTCTCATGCAATCCCTGGTGCATAGAAATATGGTATGGGTGCAATCGATGTTGATGTAGCATTCTCGACGCCGACGTTTTTGATATTCCCGATTCTCACAATTTGTCTGCTATCGATGTGCGGATTAGCCACGACAGCAGCTAAAACATCTACTTGGACATTATCATTTGTTTCAGGTCATGGTTGACGTTTCACATGTGGCTGAACACTTCCTGTTTCCTTAAATAACGTAACTATCCGTCGAACGGTCCACACACTTGGGCCATGTCGTTCAGGATACCGAGCAGCATACATAGCACACGCCCGTTGGGCATTTTGATCATAACGGCCATACATCAACACCATACCGACCTTTTCCGCAATTTGTAAACGGTCCATTTTAACACGGATAATGTATCACGAAGCAAATACCGTCCGCACTGGCGAAATGTTACTTGATACCACTTACTTGTACGTTTTTGACTATTACAGTGCCATCTATCACAAAGCGAAGAAAGTGGTTCAACTAAAACATTCATATTTCTTTGCGTTTTACATGAATATGTAATAAAAAAATGAGGGTTCCTGTTTAAAAAAGCGCAGTTGACATGCGTTTGACTTCTGGCAGCGCCATCTAGCAGGCCAACCATAGCGCCATCTGGTTTCCCCATTCAAGCTAGACGAGATTAATGGACTCTCGATGACAATCAAATAAAAAATAATATATGGGCTTTATGAGATGAGTGTATTCACAACAGTATGTGGATTTTCTTCCGTGTGATAGCAACTCCTTAGGAACCACTATGACAGACTTTAATCTAACATTAACTGTTGCCTCTCAACATTAATTCATTCATCCATTCGAAGTTTTCTCAGCCACAAGTAAATAAAAGAGAACATTCAGGGTGTGGACTGAGATTATATTTAAACAGCGAGAAGTCACTTCAGAAAAAAAATCTGAACTTTTTATTAACAGTTGTATATTTAACAGAAAATCCTTTGCTATAAATACCACTGCTGTCACAAAGTTCGTTAAAAATCGAGTAAAGATCCTAAGCTCTCTACGGAAAGTCAACATTCAACTAATTCCGTGCCGTAGCACAGTGACGCGCACATGTTCTTGATAGTATGACATTCTGCCTGGTGTAAGATGTAGTAATAAAATGACAATGTCTTATTTACTCTTTTTGTCAGCACCGTGCTGTCACAGTTTTTATAGACCTGTAAGCCTTTTCTAATTATTGCTGAATACGGGACTGCTAAAAATAAAACATCAGTTATTAAATTTAGAATATCAGAAGGAGGAGAATGTTGGTGTTTAACGTCCTGTGGACGTTAGAGATGGAGCCTATGCCCGGACTGAAGGGCGTGCCCTTCCAAAGGAACCATCCCAGCATTTGCCTGGAGAGAGTTAGGAAATCAAGGAAAATCTAAATCTGAATGCCGGACGCCGGTTTGAACTGTCGTCCTCTCGGATGCGACTTCAGTGTGGTAACCACTGCGCCACCTCTCTCGGTTGTAAAAAGTCAAGACTGGATCATACGTACAAAAAGAAGCTAATAGAGAACCATGTAAATTAAAAGAAACGAATGTAGCTTTCATTTGTATTTTCAATGGTGTAAGGATGTACAGCAATGCTCCCTGCCGCCGTTGGATAAGCAGCTGCACCAGCAAGTCGTATAACCCTAGCTTACTTATTTGTTAGATAGTTTAATTAATTTCTTTGCGTGTTTTTGGGTACTTGCATTGTTTAATTCATATATTTCGGGCGTATTATAGTATTTGACAGTTGTAGCATCGCGCTTTAGTGTTTACTTGGTAGATTCTTATTTAAATTGCGTGTGAGTTTCGTATAAGAGGTGCAATTTCAAGTTTTAGTTACTGTAATCGTAAATTCAGCAGATTGTAGCGCAGTAGTTAGGCATTTGTACAGGTTAGTTGATACATTCTTTGCGTGTTTCGCTTGCGTTATCTAGGCACGGACTCGTGTTTCGGTAACTGTTGTTCAACATCGATTAGAATGGACAGGGACTGCGATTGCTGTGTTCGGATGAGGGCTGACTTGGCATCCCTTCGCTCACAGCTGCTATCGGCGCTGACTTCGGTCGCGCAACTTGAGGCTGTTGCCAATGGGCACCACTGTGGGGAGCCGGACTTGGGTATCACGGGGATGTCAACCTCGTCCCGTCTGTCCCCAGATTGGTCTGCCGCTGTGGTTGCCCCGGTTTCTGCCCGCAGTGGGGCTGAGCCCTCGCCTGTGGTTGATTGGGAGGTCGTTCCAAGGCGTGGCAGGCAGCGAAAGGCGTCCCCAGAGGCTGATCAGAAAGCCTCCCCGGCGCGTCTGACAAACCGGTTTCAGGCACTGTCTCTGGCTGAGCCAGATGCAGCTGCCTGCCCTGTTTCAGAGGATCATTCTCAACCTTCAAGGTCCGGGCAATCGCAGAGGGTGAGCTTACTGGTAGTTGGGAGCTCCAATGTTAGGCGCGTAATGGGGCCCCTTAGGGATACGGCGGCTAAGGAGGGGAAGAAATCCAGTGTGCACTCCGTGTGCATTCCGGGAGGAGTCATTCCTGATGTGGAAAGGGTCCTTCCGGATGCCATGAAGAGCACAGCGTGCAGCCAGCTGCAGGTGGTGGCACATGTCGGCACTAATTACGTGTGTCGCTTTGGATCTGAGGAAATTCTCTCTGGATTCCAGCGGCTATCTGATTTGGTGAAGGCTGCCGGACTTGCTTACGAGATGAAGGCAGAGCTCACCATCTGCAGCATCGTTGACGGAACCGACTGCGGACCTTTGGTGCAGAGCCGGGTGGAGGGTCTGAATCAGAGGCTCAGACGGTTTTGCGACCGTATTGGCTGCAGATTCCTTGACTTGCGCCATAGGGTGGTGGGGTTTCGGGTTCCGCTGAATAGGTCAGGAGTTCACTACACTCAGCTGGCGGCTACACGGGTAGCGGAGGCTGTGTGGCGTGGACTGGGCGGTTTTTTAGGTTAGAAGGCCTCGGGAAAGAGCGGGATGGGCTGCAATGTCAAAGGGTGCTTGGCAATTACAGGACGTGCTTGGATCAAGGAACAGTCGGAATTATAGTTGTAAATTGTTGTAGTTGCGCTGGAAAAGTCCCTGAGCTTCGCTAATAGGAAGTACAGAAGCTGATATCGTTATAGGTATAGAAATTTGGCTAAAACCTGAAATAAGTTCTGCAGAAATTTTTACGAAGTCTCAGACGGGTGTTCAGGAAAGATAGATTAGGCAGAATTGGTGGTGGAGTGTTTGTGTCTGTCAGTAGTGGTTTATCTTGTAGTGAAGTCGAAGTAGATACTCCGTGCGAATTGGTGTGGGTGGAGGTTATACTTAACAGCCGAATTAAGTTAATAATTGGCTCCTTCTACCGACCCCCAGACTCCGATGATACAGTTGCGGAACAGTTCAGCGAAAGTTTGAGTCTCGTAACAAATAAATACCCCACTCATACGGTTATAGTTGGTGGGGACTTCAACCTACCCTCGGTATGTTGGCAAAAATACTTGTTCAAAACCGGTGGTAGGCAGAAAACGTCTTCCGAGATTGTCCTAAATGCTTTCTCCGAAAATTATTTCGAGCAGTTAGTCCACGAACCCACGCGAATTGTAAATGGTTGCGATAACACACTTGACCTCTTAGCCACAAACATTCCAGAGCTGATAGAGAGCATCATGACTGATACAGGGATTAGTGATCACAAGGTCTTTGTAGCTAGGCTCAATACCATTTCTTCCAAATCCATCAGAAACAAACGCAAAATAATTTTATTTAAAAAAGCGGATAAAGTGTCACTAGAAGCCTTCCTAGAAGACAATTTCCATTCCTTCCGAACTGACTATGCGAATGTAGACGAGATGTGGCTCAAATTCAAAGATATAGTAGCAACAGCAATTGAGATATTCATACCTCATAAATTGGTAAGAGATGGAACGGATCCCCCGTGGTACACAAAAAAGGTCCGAACGCTGGCAACGGAAAAAGCATGCGAAGTTCAGAAGAACGCGAAATCCCGAAGATGGGCTAAAATTTACAGACGCGCGAAATTTGGCACGTACTTCGATGCGAGATGCCTTTAATAGGTTCCACAAGGAAACATTGTCTCGAAATTTGGTAGAAAATCCGAAGAAATTCTGGTCGTATGTAAAGTACACAAGCGGCAAGACGCAGTCAATACCTTCGCTGCGCAGTGCCGATGGTACTGTTATCGACGACTGTGCCACTAAAGCGGAGTTATTGAACGCAGTTTTCCGAAATTCCTTCACCAGGGAAGACGAATGGAATGTTCCAGAATTTGAAACACGAACATCTGCTAGCATGAGTTTCTTAGAAGTAGATACCTTAGGGGTTGCGAAGCAACTCAAATCGCTTGATACGGGCAAGTCTTCAGGTCCAGGTTGTATACCGATTAGGTTCCTTTCAGATTACGCTGATACTATAGCTCCCTACTACTCATATACAACCGCTCGCTCACCGATAGATCTGTACCTACAGATTGGAAAATTGCGCAGGTCGCACCAGTGTTCAAGAAGGGTAGTAGGAGTAATCCATTTAACTACAGACCTATATCATTGACGTCGGTTTGCAGTAGGGTTTTGGAGCATATACTGTATTCAAACATTATGAATCACCTCGAAGGGAACGATCTATTGACACCTAATCAGCATGGCTTCAGAAAACATCGCTCTTGTGCAACGCAGCTAGCTCTTTATTCGCACGAAGTAATGGCCGCTATCGACAGGGGATCTCAAGTTGATTCCGTATTACTAGATTTCCGGAAAGCTTTTGACACCGTGCCTCACAAGCGACTTCTAATCAAGGTGCGGAGCTATGGGGTATCGTCTCAGTTGTGCGACTGGATTCGTGATTTCCTGTCAGGAAGGTCGCAGTTCGTAGTAATAGACGGCAAATCATCGAGTAAAACTGATATCAGGTGTTCCCCAGGGAAGCGTCCTGGAACCTCTGCTGTTCCTGATCTATATAAATGACCTGGGTGACAATCTGAGCAGTTCTCTTAGACTGTTCGCAGATGATGCTGTAATTTACCGTCTACTAAGGTCATTCGAAGACTAGTATCAGCTGCAAAGCGATTTAGAAAAGATTGCTGTATGGTGTGGCAGGTGGCAGTTGACGCTAAGTAACGAAAAGTGTGAGATGATCCACATGAGTTCCAGAAGAAATCCGTTGGAATTCGATTACTCGATAAATAGTACAATTCTCAAGGCTGTCAACTCAACTAAGTACCTGGGTGTTAAAATTACGAACAACTATAGTTGGAAGGACCACATAGATAATATTGTCGGGAAGGCGAGCCAAAGGGTGCGTTTCATTGGCAGGACACTTAGAAGATGCAACAAGTCCACTAAAGAGACAGCTTATACTACACTCGTTCGTCCTCTGTTAGAATATTGCTGCGCGGTGTGGGATCCTTACCAGGTTGGATTGACGGAGGACATCGAAAGGGTGCAAAAAAGGGCAGATCGTTTTGTATTATCACGTTATAGGGGAGAGAGTGTGGCAGATATGATACACGAGTTTGGATGGAAGTCATTAGAGCATAGACGTTTTTCGTCGCGGCGAGACCTTTTTACGAAATTTCAGTCACCAACTTTCTCTTCCGAATGCGAAAATATTTTGTTGAGCCCAACCTACATAGGTAGCAATGATCATCAAAATGAAATAAGAGAAATCAGAGCTCGAACAGAAAGGTTTAGGTGTTCGTTTTTCCCGCTCGCTGTTCGGGAGTGGAATAGTAGAAAGATAGTATGATTGTGGTTCGATGAACCCTCTGCCAAGCACTTAAATGTGAATTGCAGAGTAGTCATATAGATGTAGATGTAGTGCAGAGTACATCTCAGAGTGTGGACTGTGTGTCATCTTCCAGAGATCACAGCGCCATGCCAAAGTCGGAAACACATATTGATACCACAGACGTTCGTGACGTCTCGCTGCAATCCGAACCGACGTGTGGGAAGCACTACTGAAGATCAAACCATGCCCTCGCAATGGAGGTCAAAACGGAGCCAAGCATAGAAGCACTCTGCCCACCTCGTGACCTCATCTGAAACAGCCAGCATCATGGTCCAGGACCAAAGAGTTGTTATGGTTTCTGGTGAAGTTGTGCTTTACTTAATGTTGAACATTGCAGCTAAAGAGAAAAGATTGTTAATTACTGCATCAAGTGATGCTTTGTTAGTCAATGACAGTTGTAAATTATCCAGTAATCATGTGGCAAAGAAGTGTGTCAAAGTTAAGTAAATCTGTTATTCGTTACTGTAATAAAGTGAACTAATATTTCGTAAGTTGCAGATCCTGTGTGACACCTCACCGAGCAATCAAAGAACACACAGCTACGGCCGGACGAACATAGTTTCGTAAGATCAGAGCAGACTGAATGGAAGATTAAATGTATGTTAATTACCCCGTATAGTGAAAAGTCATCTCACTGGCTCCAGTGGAAACGTGCCACGCTTGCTCGGGTGTTATCAGGTAGTAATAGATCGACTACAGACGTACATCTTTCCTCGCTGTAAGTTAGATAAATATCTGTCAGAATACTCCGAATAGTAAAATTTGTTAAGCATGAGGTACGTTAAAACATCACGTAATTTCGCTGCCATTTTCACGGATAGGTCACGCAGTCCGTGTACACAGTCTTTAACGGTTTTCTAAGATGAAAGTAATCTAACTAAGAAGGAGTCTCAATAAATACGTGTATTTGTATTTCAGTACAACACTGGCTACATTATGGGGATCTTTACCTTAATTTTCGTGCCTATTGCGTTAGTGGAATTTTCTTGCTGCCTGTGTACAACCAAATTTTTTAGACTGTACGGATATTTGCTGGGCCTGATGCGGAGTACGACTAGGCGAAACATAAAGAGCATCTGTTTTTAGTTTGTTGTACCACCTTTGAAGCATAATATTGTAGAGTGTCTGTGTGGTATGGATACGACGAGTCACTGGTAGATTTTCCAGTCCTACACTGTCGGAAAAAAGTTAGTTCACTCTTTTAGAGGCTTGCAATTCATCAAGATTTATTGTTGGAAAAGTGCGTATAGAGTATGTGAAATGATTACATTTTCAGATCGGTAGCATAAGTGGTTCTAAGTAACACCTACACTACTGGCCATTAAAATTGCTACGCCAAGAAGATATGCAGATAATAAACTGGTAATCATTGGACAAATATATTATACTAGAACTGGCATGTGATTACATTTTCACGCAATTTGGGTGCATAGATCCTGAGAAATCAGTACCCAGAACAACCACCTCTGGCCGTAATAACGGCCTTGATACGCCTGGGTATTGAGTCAAACAGAGCTTGGATGGCGTGTACAGGTACAGCTGCCCATGCAGCTTCAATACGATACCTCAGTTCATCAATACTGGCGTATTGTGACGAGCCAGTTGCTCTGCCATCATTGAGCAGACGTTTTCAGTTGGTGAGAGATCTGGAGAAAGTGCAGCAAATGTCATCGAACTGTTCGTGCAGATGGTTGTTGTCTTGCAAACGTCCCCATCTGTTGACTCAAGGATCGAGACGTGGCTGCACGATCCGTTACAGCCATGCGGATAAGATGCCCGTCATCTCGACTGCTAGTGATACGAGGCCGTTGGGATCCAGCGCGGCGTCCCGTATTACCCTCCTGAACCCACCGATTCCATATTCTGCTAACAGTCATTGGATCTCGACCAACGCGAGCATCAATGTCGCGATACGATAAACCGCATTCGCGATATTCTACAATCCGACGTTTAACAAAGTTCGAAACGGGATGGTAGGCATTTCTCCTCCTTCCACGAGGCACCACAACAACGTTTCACCATGCAACACCTGTCAATTGTGTATGAGAAATCGGTCGGAAACTTTCCTCATGTCAGCTCGTTGTAGGTGTCGCCATCCGCAACAACCTTGTGTGAATGCTCTAAAAAGCTAATCATTTGCATATCACAGCATCTTCTTCCTGTCGGTTAGATATCACGTCTGTAGCACGTCATCTTCGTGTTGTAGCAGTTTTAATAGCCAGTAGTGTATATTACACATCGTGTAGTTCTGGGATACGTTATTCCACGCCTACTCGACCTGTCCACGTAGTTCTGTAACGACTATTCGTTGACGATACGCATCAGTCACTTCCCGTACCATAATATCCCACAAGTGTTCGACTGGAGACGAGTCCGGAGATCGTACCGCCCAGGGAAATTGCTGCACGTCTTGCAGATCATGCTGCATTCTACAGTCTGCGGGCGAGTATTACCCTGTTGCAACAACACATCAGCTTCCTGTTGCAAAAACGGCGAACAACGCGTGTAGCAACATACTGCACGTACTGACTGCTGGTTAGTGTCTCCTCAAGAAACACCAAAGGTAAATGAGAATTGTTGCTTACCGCACCGCAGACCATAGGCCCTACGGTGGTGCAGTGTGTCTTTGAAGAACGCACTCTTCGATTATGATCATGATGATGTTTGGTTATATGGGGCGCTCAACTGCACGGTTATCAGCACCCGTACAAATTCTCTACCTTTGCTCAGTCCACTCTCGCCACTTCCATGAATGATGATGAAATGATGAGGACACCACAACACCCAGTCATCTCGAGGCAGGTGAAAATACCTGCACTCTACGGGACCGCACTCCATAGGTCTACACCCAAGGCGCAAATGACCATCACTTGCGTGTAGGCAAAATCTGCTTTCATCACTAAAGACCACGGCGCGGCATTCCAAGCGATCCTCTGACGGCCGTAATTGAAAGATGTTGTGGCGTCAGTGTAAGACAGGCCATAAGTGTGTGTGTGTGTGTGTGTGTGTGTGTGTGTGCTCACGCGCGCGCGCGATTATAAGCTGTTAGCAACAATTCGTGTTGAGACATCTGCCCTGAAAAGCCCTCTTGTCTGTGCCGTGGTAGCTGTACGATGTGCCACTGCTGCCCTTACAATAAGGCGATCCTGGCGGCTGTCTGTGCTGCGTGGACGTCCAAAGCCTAGCCAGTGGGTGTGAGAACGTTCACCGGCGTTATTGTACAACTGATGCAGCACGTTCAACTTGTAACATTATGAGTATTTATGGCGAGGTAATCGGTACTGGTATGAGTTAAGATGATATTGTTGTACTGCAAAATGCTATCTGGCACAGGTCTCAGGGCGTACTACAATAGGTCCGGCTAGGTGACCGGTACGGACGACTCCAGATACAAAGACGAGCAGCGTCACAGGAAATGGGTAAATCCAAAAGCTGGGGCTGTGGGCGGCCCTTACTCGCATGGCCTTTATGCAGGAGATGCACCAAAATTGGCGGATGGTTTCTTACAGTTCTTTGAGGACCTGTAATAATTTTGTATCCTATAATAATTTTGAATCCATTTACTGTCTCAGAAAAATGAAGTGTATCCAATGACACAACAATATTTTCAATACATTTAGAACCACTGAATATTTAAGAGCGACTAAACATTTTCACAATGACCCTCTGAATTAACAACTTTTAAAACTTCATGTGATTTCAACAAAGGATATCTGAGATGATAGCGTTGCACGATAGCTGTCATCTCTGAAAGCCACTGATCTGTACCTACCTTATTTCTTGTCTTACGACGACTTCTATATTTTTCTCATTGAAAAATATTTATCAGTACATCATATCATCAACAACGACACAGCAAATGAATGCAGCATGAATACCTCATATTTTATCATACTTGTGTAGTTATTTAATAAATAGTTTACTATTTTGCCAGTAACTTTATTTCAATGTTGACTGCGAGTGTATTAAAAAATTACGCTAGTAGAAACGGTTTAGTCGCATTTGTTAACTGACACCACAGTTGAAAAGAGAACCAAAAGGTGTGTCTGTCATGCAGCCATAAAGAAGTTTTTAAACATTATTTAAGTACAAACTGTTGTCATTTATTGCAAGCCCACTTCCGCAAGAATGCTAGCTTATTTATCTATGAGCCGACTATCACTTGTACACTTCTGGAAATTGAAATAAGAACACCGTGAATTCATTGTCCCAGGAAGGGGAAACTTTATTGACACATTCCTGCGGTCAGATACATCACATGATCACACTGACAGAACCACAGGCACATAGACACAGGCAACAAAGCATGCACAATGTCGGCACTAGTACAGTGTATATCCAACTTTCGCAGCAATGCAGGCTGCTATTCTCCCATGGAGACGATCGTAGAGATGCTGGATATAGTCCTGTGGAACGGCCTGCCATGCCGTTTCCACCTGGCGCCTCAGTTGGACCAGCGTTCGTGCTGGACGTGGAGACCGCGTGAGACGACGCTTCATCCAGTCCCAAACATGCTCAATGGGGGACAGATCCGGAGATCTTGCTGGCCAGGGTAGTTGACTTACACCTTCTAGAGCACGTTGGGTGGCACGGGATACATGTGGACGTGCATTGTCCTGTTGGAACAGCAAGTTCCCTTGCCGGTCTAGGAATGGTAGAACGATGGGTTCGATGACGGTTTGGATGTACCGTGCACTATTCAGTGTCCCCTCGACGATCACCAGAGGTGTACGGCCAGTCTAAGAGATCGCTCCCCACACCATTATGCCGGGTGTTGGCCCTGTGTGCCTCGGTCGTATGCAGTCCTGATTGTGGCGCTCACCAGCACGGCGCCAAACACGCATACGACCATCATTGGCACCAAGGCAGAAGCGACTCTCATCGCTGAAGACGACACGTCTCCATTCGTCCCTCCATTCACGCCTGTCGCGACACCACTGGTGATGGGCTGCACGATATTGGGGCGTGAACGGAAGACGGCCTAACGGTGTGCGGGACCGTAGCCCAGCTTCATGGACACGGTTGAGAATGGTCCTCGCCGATACCCCAGGAGCAACAGTGTCCCTAATTTGCTGGGAAGTGGCGGTGCGGTCCCCTACGGCACTGCGTAGGATCCTACTGTCTTGGCGTGCATCCGTGCGTCGCTGCGGCCCGGTCCCAGGTCGACGGGCACGTGCACCTTCCGCCGACCACTGGCGACAACATCGATGTACAGTGGAGACCTCACGCCCCACGTGTTGAGCAATTCGGCGGTACGTCCACCCGGCCTTCCGCATGCCCACTATACGCCCTCGCTCAAAGTCCGTCAACTGCACATACGGTTCACGTCCACGCTGTCGCGGCATGCTACCAGTGTTAAAGACTGCGATGGAGCTCCGTATACCACGGCAAACTGGCTGACACTGACAGCGGCGGTGCACAAATGCTGCGCAGCTAGCGCCATTCGACGGCCAACACCGCGGTTCCTGGTGTGTCCGCTGTGCCGTGCGTGTGATCATTGCTTGTACAGCCCTCTCGCAGTGTCCGGAGCAAGTATGGTGGGTCTGACACACCGGTGTCAATGTGTTCTTTTTTCCATTTCCAGGAGTGTATTTATTGTAAATGATCTGAGTGTAAACGAATGTTTATGACATTTCTTTTTTTAAACATTGCTGTAATACAGTAAATGTTCAAATATGTGTAAATTCCTAAGGGACCAAACTGTTGAGGTCATCGGCCCCTAGACTTACACACTTCTTAAGAAACCTTACGCTAACTCACGCTAAGAACAACACACACCGACATGCCCGAGGGAGGACTCGAACCTATGGCGAGAGGTGCCGCACAATCCGTGACATGGCGACTCTAACAACGCAGCCACTCCGTGCGGCTGTAATACAGCAGTTTAGTCAGAGAAGTAGTCGCGTCAAGTCATATATGTCGAATATAAAAACACTTTAGTTTTCGTGGGGATGGCCTTCAACAGATGGAAAAGTAGACAGTAGCGGAATACTACGAGTGTCAAACTGAGAGAGACTTTTTGAATGAAGAAGTCAAGGGAGCGATTCTGGGCACTTTTACGCGAATTCTGGAAGGTGGCAGACCTGCCTGTGGTAACAAGTAGTAGTGGATCGTGGAACTGTTTCACTTTGGGCGGTGAACGGCCGCTGCTGCACTTCATCTTCCGAAGACGGTGTATATTTAGACAGGCCTGCGCGTGCTCCAAAGCAGCACTCCAACGTTTTCCGCTTGTATTCTTGAACAGAGGATAGACAGACTATTAGTTACCAGTCTTTGCATTGTGTGTGATAATTTATAAATCATCATGTTGAACGCTGAACTGTTTTGAGCTAGTGAATATTTCGTGCATTTTGATTAGGAAATTGTCTTAGTTCTCGCGTTTCTTTGATTACAATTTAGTTTGAGGATTTTGCTACCATTCTCGTAACGCTATCAGTGTAACTTTATTACTTCTGATTAGGGTATTTTCTGTCTGTACTTTAAATGAATATCGTAGGGCTACTTCTTTCTCGAATAAACACTATTCAGCATAATTCTCTGTCGTGTACACTAATCAGAGATATAGAATGGAACCCGAGTTATTAAATTATTAATTTAATTTTTATTTTGTATTTCTCTGCATTTTATTAGCTCGCAATTCTAGACAATGCACAGACTATTTGACTGTAGGATCACAACTACAGGATATGCAGAGAATTATCTGCCAGGCACGAAAGCAGACGTGCGCAGCTTGAGCCCATGACTAGGTCGAGTTATTCTTTTTAAACAGATCGGTACATAGCCCAAGCATCTAAAGTACGAGTGACCGCTGGTAAACACGGAACTGGTTTACTCGTGTGGGATATTGTTCCGGAAGAACAAGTACACCAGCGATGTAGGTATCCATCGCAAACCTGTGTGGCGATCCCCCCAACAGGACGATCCCACTACTCGGAAGGCCACAGTTTGACTTCTTTCAAACTCGGTCAGTTGCCAGTAGGAAGCACGAGTGCGTCTCCGTGGCATGGTTGCCCGCCCGCTTGCTTGACACGTTTGGATCACACTGTGCCTTCTGGACGTGAGCATTCCGTACTAAAGGATAGACACAGATTGCGTTCCGGTAGTTAAGCGAATATGCCATCTGTTGGCGGACGACGCGAAACTATTATTAATACATCTGTTATACCTCGGGTGGCATATGTCATCATCAGATCAAAATCGACGGAGCCTTTCGTAATGTGTTATTCCGGAGCCAAGGTAGCCCCTGACGGTCGGTGACTCATATTACACCACAGAGGATGGGGTCGTCTATGCCCAATGCGTACCAAAAGCAAAATGGTAAACACCGGCTATTTACATACAAGATAATGGAAACAGACATGCCGAGCACTACTTCCTGCAGGGAGAGCTCGAGCCACAGTCTGCAGGAAGCATCACTACGCGAAAACCTGATTGGCTGGATACAGCTATTTAGGGGCTAGAACCAGCCCCGAATTTCAGCTCAGTCCGGATGCCGACCTCGTAGACTTCGACCACTGAAGATTACGTCTTCGTCTCGGAATTTGACTTTTACTAGTGTGTCTCGGCTACCACGAACCTTTGTGGAAAATTAGAAGCGAACTTTTGTTTGTCTCAATTAGGAGACATTAACTGGCATCGTTATGGTTACCGTTCTTTTGCTGTTCAGTCATCAACCTTGTAAACTTAGATAAATAAATATTGTGTTTCTAGAAAATTGCGAATTGTCAGTTACAACAGTGGTGTAGTAATTTTTTTCCGGCAGTTTATACGTCACCACATGTTCAATTTGCGAGGTTCCTCCTGTTTTCGCAGCATTTGATTTTCTAAATTTTTCACGTTATTGGGGCGCTGTAAGTAATAGAAGTAATACACTACCTTAACAGTACCGAAGGAGGCGTTGTTTATGAGGGAGGCATCATAAAATGGATTGACCATATGCCGCGGGCTAAATTAAAATTATGTATTTATACCTTCAGCTGCTGACGGGCGTTGATATACATCAACGGAGACAGGTGAAAATGTGTGCCCCAACCGGGACTCGAACCTGGGATCTCATGCTTACACGGCGGAAGCTCTATCCATCTGAGCCACAGATGGAACAGAGAATAGTGCGACTGCAGGGACTATCTCGCGCGCGCCTCCCACGAGACCCACATTCTCACCTTATCTGTCCACACACTACATTCGTAGTGTCCCTACCCAACACACTCATTACTTGTGGCAGACTTTCTTACCAAGTCCCGTAAGAGTTCGGGTAATATGTGTGTATCCGCACGCACAGAAGGTCATGGCCAGTACTGCCAGAACACTATACGTTTATGGATATGGTGTCTGTTCTTTCGGACAGCGATAGTGAACCATTGGAAAGGGGAGAAGTACGTCAGCCTTGAGAACGAATCTTGCTTAGCAGTTAATATGCAGGAGAATCACTGGCGTTCTGGCGCGGAACTCAGTATTTTGCTTATTAAATATTAGTTATCAGAGCACACGTTTGGCATAACAAATGCTATGAGGAGCCTTTGGGTCATCATATCTTTAATGAAACTGTACTATTACGTAATAAATCAGCTACATCAATAGACAAATGAGTATTCTTAAGTTACCATCGATGTGCGAGTAGCTAGGAAATTTACTGAATAATGCAAGTAATTTAGGCTGCCCGCCACTCATACCAGTCAGCGACAGGACGTACTCACTGCTTGTGTCTCTCTGATAGTCGGTTTTACCGTGCTCTTGAATTTTATTCATCTTTTTGAGATGAGTCATCTCAGATTATTCATTTGTAATTGTTTTTACGGTGTCAGCAAAAAAAAAACAATCATCATAACGGTATCCCAGGAATTGTTTCAACTAAAGTGCCTACACGTCCACGTACAATCACGGTCTCCTGCTTTTCAGTGCACTATAAGAACTGCTTCAAGGAACAACCTCAATGACAAGTACCCAGAAAACATGTAGATGGCAATGGTATCCGCCAATTCATAGAGAGAGTCCAAGAAAGGATTAACCTAACAAGTGCATTCATGGGTGGCAAGATATGACCATTTACATCGTACGGCACCTTCGTCATTATGCTTGGAGTCGTGACTAAACTGGGAAACTTTCATGGAGATTTCTTACCGCGAGGGGATCTTGCAAAGCCATGCAAATCCTGTAAACCAAGAACAAGTTGTGAGCGGTCACAGAGCCAGCACCCATAGTATCCTCAATGTGTGGCACCGCTTTCAGATCAGGCAGTTTTGGTGGCCAGGACTTCACTTGGTTCAAATGGCTCTGAGCACTATGCGACTTAACTTCTGAGGTCATCAGTCGCCTAGAACGTAGAATTAATTAAACCTAACTAACCTAAGGACCTCACACACATCCATGTCCGAGGCAGGATTCGAACCTGCGACCGTAGCGGTCGCTCGGCTCCAGACTGAAGCGCCTAGAACCGCACAGCCACTCCGGCCGGCGGACTTCACTACCACTCTCTTCGAACCACTATAGCAATATAGTGCCTAAGTGAAATGGAGTGTTATCCTGCTAGAAGACGCCACAGTCGTCGGAAATATATCAGCCATGAAGGTGAGCAGGTTATCATTCATGGCGCTGTACATTTTTCCGATTCAAAACCAGGCAACCCGTTTCTATTCACCCACTGTCCAAACTCAGTGATCTCATGCACACTGCAGACGTAATTGACAATGCCGTTAGCTCAACTAGGGAACAAGTTTGGCTCGTCCGCTGCAGAGCCACGTTTAAACAACGTGCACTGAACGGTGTACTCCGAAACACTTGTGCCTGCACCAGTCGTCACCTCTGCCAAAGATCACTGCCTGTCGTATAAAACCGGCATTCCTTCGATCTCCACGTACTGTGCCGAGGATTCGACGTTCAACACTTAGTAGCGTACTCGTGGATTCACCGTCCTTCACCTACTTCCCATAAACGCTCACGACACTAGCACGCTGACAGCCGACCAGCCTAGTAGTTTCCAAGACGCTCGTTCTTGCGTGCCGGGCCATAACAATCTGCTCTTGTCAATCTCTCCTTCGTCAGTGCTGTTCCCCTCTTGCGGCCATGTTGTCACTACAATGATCCCCCATTCGTCTCTGCTTCACTTGTACACCGAGGTGATAAAAATCACGAGGCACTTCCGAATATCTCCTTTTTATCGGCGTAGTGTAGCAACTCAACGTAGCGTGGACTCAACGAGTCGTTAAAAGTCCCTGTAGAAATACTGAGCCATGCTACCTCTGCAGCTGTCCATAATTACGAAAGTGTTGCCGGTGCAGGAGTTTGTGTACTAACTGACCTGTCTATTATGTCGCTTAACTGTTCTGTGGGGCTCATATCGGGCGATCCCTGTGGCGAAATCATTCGTTCGAATTTTCCACAATGTTCTTCAAACCAATCATGAACAATTATGGCCTGGTGACATGGCGCATTGCCATTCATAAAAATTCCATCGTTGTTCGGTTGCAAATGGTCTCCAAGTAGCCGGACACAACCACTTCCAGTCGATGACGGTTCATTTGGACCAGCAGACGCAGTCCAGTCCATGTAAATAAAGGCTACACCGTTATGGAGCCACTACCGACTTGCCCAGAAGCTTGTTCATACCATTGGCCCACTGCTTCGTGGGGTCTCAGACACGCTCGACCGCTACCATCAGCTCTGGCCAAGTGCAATCGGGAGTCATCTGAGCAGGCCACTGTTCTCCACGCGTTTACGACTTCAGTCGCGCCGTTAGCAAATGCACTCGCATTGGTAGTCTGCTGCCATAGCCCGTTAAGTACAAATTTCGCGTCACTGTCCTAACGGTTACGTTTGTCGTACGTCCCACATTGATGTCTATGGTTCTTTCACACAGTGTTCCTTGTCTGTCAACACTGACAACCATACGCAACTGCCGCTGCTCTCGCCGTAGGCATTGACATTACTTCTGATAGAGTCTGTAATTTCCTTGGTCTCCGTCTTACATTACCGCGACGTAATTCTTCTCATTGTCTGTTGTAAAATACACTCACAACGTCAGCTGTGTGCTTCTTTTCCTGACTGTAGCAGAAATAATCGTCAAAGCCTAGAGCTGTTAGTCAATCTAAATGGTGAGAAAACAGTTCTAGAACTTCGTACATGTCTCAGTTCCACAAGCCAGTGTACAATGTCTGGCGGAGGATATTGGAATACCGCACTTCTTAGTCTATTTATGAACTAGATGAAGTACTCAAGTCTGTCTGTGTATGCCTGAAATATCTCCAGTTTAGTGTCGAGACGATCATGTGAGCTGAATCTTGCGAGAAGTAGTATGAGAGGTAGTCAATCGGTAATTTCGATCTGTGACACCACAACGCAAGGGGTGCCATGCCTGATCACAATTAACGGCTCGAGTGCACATCTGCTCTTTGCAGTTGTTAGTTCAAGCTGCCGCCGTAGTTATAGCGCTGACGTCGTTTACACACAACGAAGAAAATCAGTTTTGGAACTGTTTGGCCGTATGGTCTAAGCCAAGGTTCTGGCACAGTCATGGCATCCGAGACATGCAGAAATATATGGGAAGAGTCAGCGCAGAATAACGTGAGTGCTAGATGCATAATCTGCAGAGCAAGCATGGTAGTTGTGGGGGGTGTGGACAGGCTGTAAGGGAAATGCCGAACGCTATAGGGGAAGTGCCGTTCTAAACTGAAGTCTACGCTGAGATTTTTTGTGAACATTAAGTGCAGCCTTTCCACGCACACATTTGCATGGTGATAATTCCAAAAGGCCTACTGTCACATCAGCTTTGGCTAGTATCTAAAAAAAGACATCACTGAAAACGGAACCAAAGGAGCGATGCATTTTCGCCTGGCTTGTTAACCTTTCGTGACTTTCAGAGAAGCATCGTAAGTGGCGAATTTAGAGTAAAAACTTACATTTCTCTTGTTGCCACGGTAAAATTTCCACCTCTTGCCAAAACGAAAGAGGCGCTTAAACAATATCACCTCACTAACACATTGTTGAGCCGCAACTGCGACAGAAGTCTGAAACTAAACTTAAGTTTATTATATGAGGAACTGAGGAAAAGTAAATTCAATAGCTTATGATAAAGCACATCCTCGGAATAAAAATAAACGTGTTATGCCTTCACTTATGTCGATCCAAACCCACAGCATTTCTGGTTTTACCAACTATCGATGGCCCTAAAAAGCTTACATTATTTCACCGAAAAAGTCTGTTGTTAGTGGAATAACACGGAAGACAATGAAGTATTGCGTAGTAACCATATGGCAATATACTCTCCTCCACTGCATCAATATCTCATACCGTTTATGAAACATGAAGAAAGTAGTAGATATTTCATTCTGGCTTCCTTACTGGCGCGTGTGTTGACAAATGATCACAAATGTTCAGTTTTCTGGAGACTGGTGACAGACAGAAACCTCCACCGAAGTCTACTGAATATTTCAGTAAGTTAGTTAAATTTCGCATTCAGCAACATATTATGTATCTAACTCAAAACCATAGCTACCCTTAGTTTCCATTGCAAACTTTTTCAAATTTCGGCAGCGTCTTGTTGTTGTTGTGGTCTTCATTCCTGAAACTGGTTTGCTGCACCTCTCCATGCTACTCTATCCTGCGCAAACTTCTTCATCTCCCAGTACCTACTGCAACCTACATCCTTCTGAATCTGCATAGTGTATTCATCTCTTGGTCTCCCTCTACGATTTTGGCCCTCCACGCTGCCCTCCAATGCTACATTTGTGATCCCCTGATGCCTCAGAAGATGTCCTACCAATCGGGCCCTTCTTCTTGTCAAGTTGTGCCACAAACTCCTCTTCTCCCCAATTCTATTCAATATCTCCTCATTAGTTGTGTGATCTACCCATCTAATCATCAGTATTATTCTGTGGCACCACATTTCGAAAGCTTCTATTGTCTTCTTGTAAAAAAATTTTATCGTCCATGTATCACTTCCACACATGGCTACACTCCATACAAATACATTCAGAAACAACTTCCTGACCCTTAAATTTACACTCGATGGTAACAAATTTCTCTTCTTCAGAAACGCTTCCCTTGCCACTGCCAGCCTACTTTTTATATCCTCTCTTTGACCATCATCAGTTATTTTGCTCCCCAAATAGCAAAACTCCTTTACTACTTTAAGTGTCTCATTTCCTAATCTAATTCCCTCAGCATCACCCGATTTAATTCGGATACATTCCATTATCCTCGTTTTGCTTTTGTTGAAGTTCATCTTATATCTTCCTTTCAAGACACTATCCATTCCGTTGAACTTCCTTTCCAGATTCTTTGCTGTCTCTGACAGAAATACAATGTCATCGGCGAACCTCAAAGTTTTTATGTCTTCTCCATAGATTTTAATACCTACTCCGAATTTTTTGTTTCCTTTACTGCTTGCACAATATACAGATTGAATAACATCGGGGAGAGGCTACAACCCTGTCTCACTCCCTTCCCAACCACTGCTTCCCTTTCATGCCCCTCGATTCTTATAACTGCCATCTGGTTTCTGTACAGATCGTACATAGCCTTTCGCACCCTGTATTTTACCCCTGCCACCCTTAGAATTTGAAAGAGAGTATTCCTGTCAACATTGTCAAAAGCTTTCTCTAAGTCTACAAATGCTAGAAACATATGTTTGCCTTTCCTTAATATTTCTTCTAAGATAAATCGTAAGGTCTGTATTGCCCCACGTGTTCCAATATTTCTACTGAATTTGATCTTCCCCGAGGTCGGCTTCTACCAGTTTTTCCATTCGTCTGTGAAGAATTCGTGTTAGTGTTTTGCAGCTGTGACTTATTAATCTGATAGTGTCTTACTTAATCGCATATATCACAATAACTGGAACCATTAACGGAATGATGGACACCTGATCATGAGGCTGGCATGTAACACTGTAAGTAAAGTAAAAACGAAGTTTTATTCCGAATAGTTTTTGTAAAATCGTTTAGGAAATATTACGTGGTGTGCGCCTTAATTCCTTCGTCAGGGACCAGCCGAAAGGCGGCAAGAACCGTACGCCTATCCTTGCGAAAATGAAAGAATGATCACCCCCAGCGCTTTGAACGGAAGTTGGTCACTGCGCATCGTCCAGCGCGGGCTCTAGCAGAATGGGAATACTGACCTCCGAAATCTGTATGCTGTGTCATATGCCACTATTTAGTTAGTATGTGGCTTCCGATTCAGTCTCGCAGACTTCAGCTTCTTATACGAACACGAGCAGAAGCTGCCTGGGAGAGAACGAGCACGCATGGAGGCGGCTGTAAGTCCGTAATCCAATTTGGCGCTGGGGCCCGCGCGCGAGTTTTAAACCTGTTACGGGGCTCAGACTCCTGCACCTCAGCACTTTCCTGAAACTCAGCGGCATCCGGCGTTGCGAGGAGGAAGCCGTGGATCTCGCTAATGGCCCGGCCTTGAGCAAGTGCCCAAAATAGCACGATTTTTCTTTGCCCTGGGCTTCAGAACGATTCAGAGGTGGCTTCCATTTGTTTCCAACCTGCGTAAGATTCTCACGTCTGCGCATTCGCCGGCCATTGTGGTCGTGCGGTTCTAGGCGCTTCAGTCTGGAACCACGTCACCGCGGCGGTCGCAGGTTCGAATCCTGCCTCGGGCATGGATGTATGTGATGTCGTTAGGTTAGTTAAGTTTAAGTCGTTCTAAGTTCTAGGGGACTGATGACCACAGATGTTAAGTCCCATAGTGCTCAGAGCCATTTGAACCATTTATTTCCGCGCATTCGACATCCTTTGTAATCTACACTGCATGTTTCTATCTTTGCTTCTTCACAGTATTTTTCCTCCCCCTTCACTAGGTTACTCATTACTGTCATACCTCTTTGAACATCATACGTTACTTTCTTTATCTGATGATTTTGTAATTTGCTTGCCCACTTATGGCTTAAGGACAGCTGTCCGGGAGCAGATTTCAAATTTCCTATGGTTGACCATACCAACGTAGGTACTCGTTTTTCAAAAAAAAAAAAAAAAAATGGTTCAAATGGCTCTGAGCACTATGGGACTCAACATCTGAGGTCATCTGTCCCCTAGAACTTATAACTACTTAAACCTAACTAACCTAAGGACATCACACACATCCACGCCCGAGGCAGGAATCGAACCTGCGACCGTAGCAGTCGCGCGGTTCCGGACTGAAGCGCCTAGAACCGCTCGACCACATCGGCCGGAAGTGACTGAAAATAAAAAACTGACATACGTTTCTGCGAATTTTTACTGGGCAAATAAAGCTATAGTCATACGAATAAATACACTTTGAATTAAGTGTGACAACCTTGCATATTTGAAATTTAGTTATATGTATCCCCACGAGCACGCAGAAGTGCTGCAACACGACGTGGCATGGACTGTACTAATGTCTGAAGTAGTGCTGTAGGGAACTGACACCATGAACCCTGCAGTGCTGTCCATAAATTGGTAAGCATATGACGGGGTGGAGATCTCTTCTGAACAACACGTTGCAAGCCATCTCAGATGTGCTCAATAATGTTCATGTCTGGGGAGTTTGATAGCCAGCTGAAGTGATTAAACTTAGAAGAGTGCTCCTGGAGTCACTTTGGAGCAATTATGGACGTTTGGGATGTCGCATTGACAAGCTGGAATTTTCCAAGTCCGTCAGAATGCACAATGGGCATGAATGGATGTAGTTGTTTAGATAGGATGCTTACGTACATATTAGCTGTCAGAGTCCCAGGAGAGGCGTAAAGCTTTGTGTCGTGCAGTCATCAAGGGTACACAAGTAGGCCTTCGGCTCCGAAAGTCCATTTCGATGATGTTTCGTTGAATAGTCCGCACGCTGGCACTTGTTGATGACCCAGCATTAAAATCTGCACCAATTTACGGAAAGGTTGTGCTTCTGTCACGCTGAACGATTCTCTTCAGTCGTCGTTGGTCCCCTTCTTGCACGATCTTTTTCCGGTCGCAGCTATGCCACAGATTTGCTGTTTTACCGGACTCCTGATATTCGTGGTACATTTGTGAAACGGTCGTACGGAAAAATGTCCACTTCATCACTACTGGTGATGCTGTGTCGCATCGTTCGTCCGCCGGCTGCCGACTACAGCACCACGTTCAGCACACTTAATTCTTGGTAACCTGCCATTGTAGCAGCAGTAACCAGTGCGGAAGACACTTGTTGTCTTGTGTAGGCATTGCCGACCACAGCGCCGTATTCTGCCTGTTTACATGACTGTGTATTTGGATACACGTGCCTATATCAGTTTCTTTGGCGCTTCAGTATATATAGGGTGGATCACCTGAAACTTTCACCGCAGACATTGGAAATGAAATGGAAAATACTATGCATGTGTGCGGTTTTCACAGGACTGATAGTCAGGGCTCGCATTGTTAGTCAATAAATGGATTGCACTAACACTTAGAAAGTGTATTTTTTGAGCAAGCATACGTTTGTCAAATGGAAAAATGCCGATTGACATTATCAAACTAAAAGCAGGGTAAATTAGAATATCAGTGGTGTTGATGTTGGATTCTAGTGCGAGTCGTTTACGAAATTACGGATTTTGAAAAGCTCCCTCACAGACACTTGCACACTACTTGTGGTAGCACACACTAAGAACATCACAAGTGGATGCATTAGTAATGTGGATTCTGACCACTAACGAGACAAATGCCCATCACAGATTGTATTCAAAATGATCACCATCAGCGGAAATACACGCTTCCCGTCTGGTATGGAATAACGGCTGCACACGTGCTAGCATTTCAGAGGAGACGTCCGAGCAGGCTTCAGTAGAACGTCGTTGTAAATCATCTGATGTAGTTGGTATATCCTTGTAGAGAGCGTATTTCAGATTTCCCCTCAGAAAAAGGTCTACAGGCGTCGAAACCAGCAAATGGACTGGCTAGGATACATGTCCTTTGCGTCTAATTCAACGATTTGGAAATAATTTGTTTAGAAATGCTGTAGTACTTCGTGCACTATGAGTGGACACGTTGGTACGACAGGTTCTTCCTAGTCTGCAGAAGAATGTCTTCTAGCATTCCTAGAAGATTTTCTCTGAGGAGGCTGGAATACTTGTGCGTCTTCAATGTTACTCTATGAAATGCAGGCCTGTGAACCACCCCACACCACTTGTTTACACTCCATGGACTGTGACATTACAATTGACGAAGCCAACGGACATCGTTAACAGACCAACAGTGCAAATTTTAGCTGTTTACTTGGCCATAATTGGTAAATGTGGCTTCATCACTAAACAAGGTGCATGATGTATCTGGAGTATCTGGTCTTAATGCCCATATACAAAAATTGAGACGATTCTCACAGTCGTCTCCATGCAGCTCGCGATAGAGAGAGATGTGATGGGGTAGTAAACTGTGGCGATGAAGAATGCGGAGGACACATGCCTGACTCATGCCACTTCCTAGTGCGATTGCTCTGCCGCTAACATGTGGATCAACTGCAACAGAATAAAGGACATTAATTTCCTCCTATTGTATCGTCGCTTGTTTCCTCACTTTCAAGCAACTTCTGGTACCGCGCGCCGCGGAATTTGAATCCGTGCCAGACGTCACGGACGTCGAAGACCCATAGAGGTCTCTGCACCATCGCGCCGTAAACTGTGGCGGCGCGCCTCCTGACCAGCATTTACAGTGAGGGCGCCACAGTGGAACACGTGGTTACAGCGGCCACTAGCGGCGTCCCCAATACAGTACTTGAGCGCCAGCCTGTCGCTCAGCCTGCAACCCCTCCCTCCAGTACACCGCTTGCAATATGCCAATGACACCGCATTCCTCGCCGTCGCTCCTACCCTCCAACGGTCCCAACGCCTTCTCCAGAATCACCTTGACCTTATTGCCCCATGGTGTAACAAGTGGCTCCGGAAAATCAATCCTTCCAAGACCCAGGCAATCATCGTAGGTCGTACCACTCGCTCCTTCCTGCTCCTGGATTTCTCCCTTACCGTCTGCGCCCGTCCTGTCCGCCTCACCCTCACCCTCACCTACCTTGGCCTCACCATTGACCGTCACCTCACCTGGATCCCTCATCTCCGCTCCATCCAATCCAAAGCCTACAACTTGAATACTGCTCAGCAGTGTGGGATCCGCACCAGGTAGGGTTGATAGAAGAGATAGAGAAGATCCAACGGAGAGCAGCGCGCTTCGTTACAGGATCATTTAGTAATTGCGAAAGCGTTACGGAGATGATAGATAAACTCCAGTGGAAGACTCTGCAGGAGAGACGCTCAGTAGCTCGGTACGGGCTTTTGTTGAAGTTTCGAGAACATACCTTCACCGAAGAGTCAAGCAGTATATTGCTCCCTCCTACGTATATCTCGCGAAGAGACCATGAGGATAAAATCAGAGAGATTAGAGCCCACACAGAAGCATACCGACAATCCTTCTTTCCACGTACAATACGAGACTGGAATAGAAGGGAGAACCGATAGAGGTACTCAGGGTACCCTCCGCCACACACCGTCGGGTGGCTTGCGGAGTACGGATGTAGATGTAGATGTAGAACCACCTCCGACTCCTCAAACTCCCCTCTTGCTGGACATTGGGGCTGCACCCCTCTACCATTTTCCACACCTAGAAATCCTTAATCCGCCCCATCCTCTGTTATGCCAGTCCCGCGTGGATATCAGCCCCTCCTCCAAATTCTATAAGTCCCACCAGATCCTTTAGCGTCATGCACTCCGCCTCGCCTTCTGTATATGCCTCCCGCCCCCCACACGGATCCTCTATGACCTCATTCCTTTCCCCCATCTGCTCCTGTTCCTCTAACATATCCGCATACTCTGCATCTCCCGCCACCTTGATCCCCCTCACCCCCTGGTTGCTCCTCTCCCATCCCCGCCCCCTATCGCGCCATCACCATTGTGTCCTCCCTAACCTCCATCTTTACACCCTTCATCTCCTTTCCCAATGTGGCTTCCGTCAAATTGCCCTCCCGCACGAACAAGTTTCGATGTGGAAACTTTTCAAAATACCTCGTAAACGACTCGCACTATAATCCTGCAACAAATAGCACTGACATTCTAATTTGCCCTACTTTCAGATTTTTAATGTCAATGGGCATTGTTTCATTTAAAAAAAGTGCAGGTACACGAAAAAAATACACTTTCTAAGTATTATTACAATCTGTTTATTGACTAATAATACTAGCCCCTGACTAGTAATCCAGTATAATAAAACCGCACACCAATAGCACTTTCCATTTCTTCAATATCTGCGCTGCAAGTATCAGGTTATTCGCCGTGGGAAGAGAAGAAAGGAATAGAGTAGGAGAATGGTGCGCAGCTTTAACAAATGAAATAGCGAAGGTAGCAGAAGATCACGTAGCTAAGTGACAAGCCTTAACATAAATCCTTGGATAACATAGGAGTTAATGAATTTAATTGGTGAAAGGTGAAAATATAAAAATGTAAGAAGTGCGAAAGGGAATATGAACATCTAAAAAGATGAGATTTACGGGAATTGCACGGCTGTGCGTGAATGGCTAGAAGACAAATGTAAGGATATAGAAGCTTATTCACTAGGGGAAAGAAAGATACCGCCAATAGGAAAATTAAAGAGACCTTTGGAGAAAAGAGACCAGCTGTATGAGGATCAATCAGTGCTAAACAAAGAAGTGGAATCTGAAAGATAGATGGTGTATGATCTATACAACGGATATGAATTTGAAGTAATTATCATAGATGAAATGGAAGATACGATACTGCGTAAAAAGTTTGATAGAGCACTAAAATTCCTAAGTCGAAACATGGCCACGGCGATAGATGACATTGTGTCTTGGGGGAGCCAGCCATGACAAGACTCTTCCACCTGGCGTGCGTGATGTTTAAGAGAGGTGAAATACTCCTATACTTCAAGGAAAGTGGAATAATTCCAATTGCAAGGAACGTATTTGCTGACAGGTGAGAAAATTACCAAACTATCAGTTTTATAAGTCATGGTTGCAAAATACTAAGACGAATTTTTTACAGAAAAATGGAAAACTAATAGAAACCGACCTCGGGGAAGATGATTTGGATTCCGGAGAAATGTGGACACACGCGAGGCAAAACTGTCGCTACGACTTATCTTAGAAGATAGGTCAAGGATAGGCAGACCTAAGTTTATAGCATTTATAAACCTAGAGAAAATCTTTTCACAACCTTGAATAGAACATTCTCTCTGAAATTATGAAGATATCAGGGGCAAAATATAAAGAGCGAAAGGCTATTTACAACTTGTACACAAACCAGACGGCAGTTACAAGAATCGAGTGGCATGAAATGGAGGGAGAAGAAATAAAAACCTTGAGGTTTGCTGATGATATCGTAATTCTCAGAGACACAAAGGACTTGGACGAACAGCTGAAAGGAATGGACATTGTCTTGAAAGGAGAATATAAGATGAACATCAACAAAATCAAAACGAGGATAATGGAATGTAGTCGACTTAAATCAGGCAATGTTGAGGGAATTAGAACAGGAAATGAGACACTTAGAGTAGTAGATGAGTTTTGCTATTTCGGAAGTAAAATAACTGATGATCGTCGAAGTAGAGAAGGTATAAAATGTAGACTGGCAATGACAAGGAAAGCGTTTCTGAAGAAGAGAAATTTGTTAACACTAACCATACATTTAAGTGTCGGGAAATCGTTTCTGAAAGTATTTGTGTGGAGTTCAGCCACGTATGGGTGTGAAACATGGACGATAAACAGTTTAGACAAGAAGAGAATAGAAGCTTTTGAAATGTGGTACAGAGGAATGCTGAAGATCAGATGGGTAGATCGCATAACTAATGAGGAGGTGCTGAATAGAATTGGGGAGAAGAGAAATTTGTGGCACAACTTGACTAGCAGAAGGGATCAGTTGGTAGGCCCCTTTCTGAGGCATCAAGGGATCACCAATTTAGTACTGGAGGGAAGGGTGGAGGGCAAAAATCGAAGACGGAGACCAAGAGATGAGTACACTAAGCAGATTCAAAAGGATGAAGGTTGCAGTAGTTATTAGGAGGTGAAAAGGCTTGCACAAGATAGAGTAGCACGGAGAGCTGCATCAAACCAGTCTTTGGACTGGAGACCTCAAAAACAACAGCAAAAAATATTAATAAGCAGGGGTACGGGAAGCGAAATTGTGTTGAAGTGTTGATGTTGTCGATGTTGTCCTCAGGGACAAGGGAATGGTCAGGAGTGTTTCAGGGAATTCGCTGGTGATGCTTTGGTGTACGGGAGTATGTTACCGTTGAATGACTACAGGATGGTACAAGATGACTTAGACAAAATTTATATTTGATGTCCTGAATGGGATCTTGTTCCAAATGTAGAAAAATGTAATTTTTGAAACTTAACTATTTTCGTTCTTTCTATTCTGTATTAGGATGTATCATGCATATTTATTTGCATTGTACATCACCAATGTTTAGTTCCTAGTTATAGAAATCCTAATATAAATTATTACATGACAGAATAATAAAATAAATAAAGATGAGATTGAAACTTATTCCATAGACGTTAATGTCCAATTTTTTAAAGTGTTTCTTATTTAAGCTAACGACAGATATGTTTCATAAGCCTGAATTCACTCATTTATAAAAGTACGTTTGCATAATAAACGCAACAAGATTGAAAAATAACGATATTTATAGCAATATCAATGGGAGCTTCTGAGACATCATCATGCATTAACGGCAGTCGGAACACTCGTGCATCCAAGAATAAAAATTATAAATGTACGAAAGTTTCGCACAGGTCACCTGGTTTATGTATAAGAACACATAGCGTACAACACTTATGCAGTAGAGAAGCAACGGCCAAATAATTAAAGTGCAAGTTAGGTGAATGTTAGGTGCTATGTGCCCAATGTTCTCGTGAGGAACATGGCTCTGAGCCCTATGGGACTTAACATCTGTGGTCATCAGTCCCCTAACTAACCTAAGGACATCACACACATCCATTCCCGAGGCAGGATTCGAACCTGCGACCGTAGCGGTCACGCGGTTGCAAACTGAAGCGCCTAGAACCGCACGGCCTCACATGCCGGCTCGTGAGGAACACGGACTGTATAATTTGTTACATTATAAGTATGCTTTGGGTTTAAGAGGATCTAAGTTTTGATGTACTTTAAAAATCAAAATTTCACGGTTGTCAAACACAGGGCTGAAAATAGTATTTTAGACTTAATGAAAGCGCAAAGTAATAGCAGCGGAAGGAGAATCAAAGATAAGCATAGAATTATGTCCTATAGAGGGCAAAAACTGAACCGCAAGGAACTGCGGTTGGCGTTAGAGTAGCTTCGACGTATCCTGGACTCGTTACATGACATTTTACAAACATCTGGACACAGCTACCAGCTTGCGTAGTATCTTAAACGAAAGTTATCATTAAGAGAGTAGCAGTTGCCCAACGAACTGGTGTTTTCAAATGTACATTGCTCATCGCCTATATTTTCTCTGGATTTTTTTTTCTTTCAGGTGAGGGTGAGCTTCTAATTCTTGGTGTATGTTTATAGAGTATCCCTACTTCATGGCATTAAATATTAGATAGTTTCGATATTGTGCAGCGTGTGAGTCTCCTGTGTGAGGTGAGCCGAGAAGGATTTATTTCCTATGTTTATTCTTCTTAGTTTTGTGTGTTTCTCCTATCGCTTTTTAAAATTCCTTCCTGTTTTTTCTATGTTGTAACCTTACAATAAGAGCAGTAAATTTTATGTGTGTCACGGTTTTGGTATAAAACCTGCGCTATATTAATGACATTTGTTTAAAGAAGTAACAGGAAAGGTTGAGATTGATATGAGATGCATACACTGCTTTTTTAAATAGGTTGCTGAGCCTGTATGAGACCTGACCACGAAAGGTTGATAATTTTTTTTGTGGAACAAAACTATTTCTGTCAATCCACTCCATTTAGATTCCTGAATTCGTAAATTTCATCAACGACCACGTTCTGGTAGCCGTTATTACTGGCTATATTTCGTAACCAGTTAAGCTTCTTTTCTGCTTCATAGGCTTGTTGTGTAATGAAGGCCTTTTTCTATTGTCCAGGATGATATAATGCAGCACCAAGTATGAGATCAGAAGCTATAGGTTGATGATAAATTCTAAAACCATGTCTATGTTGATTCGTAGTAGTGGAAATTTGTAAATAATTAATATCGTCGCCCCTCTGGTGTTGGACTGTTGTTTTGTGTTTTGCTAAATTCGTTTTCAAATTGGACAGGTTCTTGTTATAAGCCAGAGTAAAAGACGAGAACATCTTCCACATAGCAATTGTAATACTCTATACAAGTTTAATTTGAGGGTGTTCTTTGAAGAATTTTTTCCCTACTGATTTATAACCTGCTAATTCGTCTTTTTGTAAAGAAACAGTCATATTTTAGGATAATTTCAGTAGTACTGTAATTTCAATTTATGCTCCTATGGGAAATGCATTGTGCATTACCAAGGTCACTGGAATATTTAATCGTTTCTGCAAGTCCATAATTGTTTTTACAGAGTTATTGTTTTGAAATATAATGTTGTCTTAGTTGTTGATCTGTAACGTTAAGTACTGGCCTAGGAACATAAAGTGTGTGTTTTGGGATTCATTATTTTCAGGCTGTGTTTTCCTTTCTTTATTCCTGGATAACAAGTAGTTACCATCTATAGCATTCCTAATTCCCGTTTGAAGTTTATATTTTGGGTTATAGTTTATTTGTGCCACAGTATTTTCTGTAAAGAATTTTTACGCTTTCTTAATACAGTCGTGTGTGTACACGATACCCAAGGTATTTGTCATACCCGCCTTATCGATAAACGTGTTATGTTGTTTTAGTTTCTGATTTCTGTCGTGGCATACAGCAAGCTCAGAACTCTTACTTACAGACTTACAGGTCAATAAGTGGCATCATTTAGGAGGAGGTTGATTCCTGTAGCTAGTTTATTAATTATTACAGCATCTATTGCGATTCTGGCACGAATTAATCGATTTTTAATTTCCTTGTTTCCTGAACAGTTTGAGGGCAGTATTTCAGGCCACTGGGAGATGAAGGAGCTTGCACAGGATAAATTAGCATGCAGAGCCGCATCAAACCAGCCTCAGGACTGAAGACCACAACAACAACAGCTCTAGACAATTTCACACTTTCAAACCTCAACTGAAAATACTAAATGTATATTGCCAATATTCTGCTTTTTATTTCAGTTTGTCAAATCTCACCACATCGAAAGAGGAAAAACGTTCCTGGCAGGACTAAATGTTAGAGAAGTTTTTTATGAAGTGATGTGTTATGTTCTTGAGCTCTGTCACACTACTCCTCCGAGCTCCTTGACTCAGTTTGTTTTAAAACATAGCACTTTCATAAGAACATGTTCGAAAACTGTAACAGATACATAATGAAAAAAGGAATCGGCGGGAAATTCTGCATACCAATACAAGTGGGACAAGCTATGTTCTGCACCATACTGCATTGTTGCCAAATATATTCAAGATGGTGGCAATGACGTCATCCAAGATGGCGGCATTTAGACTTGGCAACAGCACATAACATTATTTAAGATGGCGGATTTCAGTGGGGAAAATAGGCCAATTTGGCTCCCTCCACTAACAAAACCCCCAGAAATTGGCGTGAAATCTGAACTTTGATAGGAAAATAGAACAGTTGTGCTATGTCGATCAACCTAACCCTCCAGAAAAAAATTAGCGCCAAATTCAAATTCCAACATCATAAGGGCTGCAAAACTGTACTTGTCTTTAATATTATTCATTATTTATCATTATCATTTGTTATCATTCATTATCATTTGTTATTATTTACTATTATTATTATTTATTATTACTGGCCCACTTCCACTAGAAAATTGTCCCAAATTCAAAATCCACCACGATAATGGCTGCCAAAAAAATTAACTTTATTATCATTCATTAGCCAATTATTATCATTTATTATTATTATTATCATTTATTATTATTATTATTTCTTCCCTTTTTCAGATGTTATGTCTGGTTAGAAATGGAAAGTGATGCGGACCTTGGAAACGAAGCTCATCACCACTAACCTAAGCCTCCAGGTCGTAACCTCCTCCTATGGGTTTCTGGTAAAAGGACTCAGCCTGCACTAGGCTCATGAATGGAGGAACGAATGTACTTTATTTAGTGATGGAGTATATATATCACAGAACACACGCACTGACATGTCCCACACCATACAGACCTGCAAACCACTGCTATATATCTCACTTATATCTACACACGCACGTTTGCTAATTTTAAATAGTTAAAAATAACACACTGCACAGCCTTCAGACATGCAAACCACTCGTAAATAGTGCTAAACATTTACGTCCAAATAGCCAAACTACTCCTAATTTTCCAGAAACAATTTCAGTGCTGACCTGCAAACTGCTCCTAAATAGTACAGCACAATAATGTGTAGACACGCTAAGTACTCGTAAACTATTCAAATGGCGCATATGAAGGGCTGCAGACCATCCCCCAAAATAATGCAATCAAAGAGCGCAAGCACAGTCCACAGCCCACTGTCCATTGAGTACAAAGGGGGTAGCTATAAGTAACATATACCTCAGATGTCAAACAGCACACAGCCCCTGCTCGGTTTCCACAAGCATGAGGTGGAAACACCTCCCATTCATACGTAACACTTGAGAAATGCATATCAAAATACGTGTTCACCTACACACACATGCTGATGTGATCGGGCGGTAGGGCAACAGCGAGCTGCAGCCGAACACAGGCCGAAGTTGTATGTAGGCGCCCTTAATGACCGGGCACTTATTTACACACTACGCACCCTCGCTACCCTCACTCTAACTGCGGTCCGGTGAAGACACTTCAGAATTCCATTCCACAATACCAAAACCTGCTTTCCCCCCTTAGCGATTCTAACGGACCACAAATGACGATTGACTGACGCTTCACTGTGCGTGCCACAACACCCGCGACGTGACGCAGCTCCAGTTCGGAACCACGCATGCTCCATCGCAGCCGCCAGCCGACGCGACTAAACACCAGTGTAAGTTGCATTCCAAGCAGTGCTCACACCATTCTCATTCGAGACATCTCCAGGTTCCACTTGTCTCTGCTGTTGGATGCAGGGCGTGTTTACACAAACACACACACACACACACACACACACACACACACACACACACACGTTTAACCATACTTAATTACCCAGCATGGCTCTCGCCTCGACGCGAACCGTCTGCGTGACAACTCGCCATCTAAAACGATCTCACCATTATTCATATGTCACATCTCTTTGCAAAAATTAGAGCCAAATCGACCTCTGAGGGACTGTATAGTGTCCAGAAATAGTTAACGCTTGCTTTCTTCATGCCTCAGTTTGTATGCACGGAAAGCCTTCCCATAATAAAGCCTGTTTACCAAAATATCACCTAATCCAGTCTTCCTCCAAGACATAACATGATAGCTTTCCTGCTCGCAGCATACATAAATGTTCTCACCGCTCCTATATCACATGACAATCAATCGAGCATTCTCATTAGCTCTTATTGAATTAACCAGTCGAATTACTAAAGCCGTCGCTATCGAAGCACCATCCACCTTATTTTTCTGGGGCTCTCTCTCGTTATTTTGCAAAGATTTGCTAATATCCACGGACTGTTCTCTCAATCTATACACCGCCAACCTGTTATTTCTTTATACAGATGCTATACTCAATAGTAATAAGCTATTTTACACTGATCACCATTTTTCACAGACAACTAAACATCACAAAGTTGTGTACACGTCATCAAATACAAATGATACTCGCAAGAATATTGGAACATCAAACCGATCTCCAGCCAGGGAATATATCACCGAGAACCGTCAATTTTCGCTGTACTTCTCGATATCAAGAGCACCGCACTAGCCTCCCGATAGCTAAGACAGCATAAATTATTTCTCCACAAACACCAAACTTTAGCGATGTGCAGCATGCTGTAAAACATTGAGTAAAACAAGTAGAGTAAACTGATATTCGCACTCTCGATTACCGAAGTCGGTCATCTAACAGATCCGAGATGATCAATATTCTCTACAAACCGACTATGGTCGTTCCAGCATCTAGAGAACAGGCAATCGTGTGTCCAACACACCACAATCCATATTCCCTCAACTAAATAAAGGCATCAAATGTGCAGAAGCAGTCGACAAAACAATTTACATGGGAGGGAACATGGTCGTCTGGAACATGGTCGTCTGGAACATGGTAAAGTTAACTATCATACATTCCTACACTCCAACAGGCCTCCGTATTCGTAAGACCGCTACCATTAACGTGGGAACGCGAATCAATACCACCACAGACTTTGCATACACGAACACATTCTAGAAAACCCCTCACATCTTGCCTCTATCTTTATACTTACAATTAAATCTTACGATCTAGGTCTCAATTGAACAGTATTTGGCAATCAGCAAAGTATTGTAAATACACTCTGTTGAACACTGTAGCTCTGGAAATAACTGTACCTTCCTTAGCACTAGACATACTCTTCCCTTCGCTATCACAGTACCACAAGTCAAATCCCTCCTCCCCCTACAATAGCACATTGACATTTCCTTTCCACAAACAGATATACTTTATAAACCTGATCCCCAAATACATATCACACGCCCTCCCAATGAATTTTAAAAGTCATTCGGCTAAGGAACGCAGTATGTAACTGGTATTTGCAACTCCCTCACGCTGCTAGATATTTATCCAGTATGTGTAACATATTCTGTCTCGATACCATGTCAGATGTTCCATAATATATTCACTGAGTTATAGACGTTGACTCATGGAGAAGGATCACAGCCACAAGTGAATCATATCTCGAAACGAGTCACCTTTCTCGAACCTACCTGCTACAGTAAAAATCCAACACATCTTGCAACTGTTCCCATTTATACAGCTTTGCGCATATGATCATACCATTTTAAGTAGGAACTGAGCAGAAGTCGGAAAAAGCCATATCCATCACGTTCTGGACCCCATCTAGAAACAGAGCGACCTGAGTTACTGTGACAGGACCATGTTTTGACCATTCGGTGGAAATGCGCACATTGCGGTGCGTCCCCAAACTACATACAAGTACTACAGTTCCGAGTCCATTCAAATCTATAAGCCCAACATCCTGTCATCGTTATTCTCTACTCTCCCCCCCCCCCCCCCCCCAGAAGACAAAAATTAAGAACTATAGAAGCTCAAATAACTTCATCCGCTCCCGCCCGATCACATCAGTACATGTATCTACGTGAACACGTATTTTAATAGGAATTTCTCAGGTGTTACGTATGAATGGGGGGTGCCACCAACTCATGCTTGTAAAAAGGCAAGCAGGTGCTGTGCGCTGTTTGACATCTGAGGTATACGTCACTTACCCCTACCTGCTGTGTACTCAATGGACAGGGGGACTGTGGACTGTGCTTGCGCTCTTTGATTGCATTAATTCGGGAGAGGGTCTGTATGCCTTCATATGCGCTATTTGAATAGTTTACGAGTACTTAGCGTGTCTACACATCATTGTGCTGTATTATTTAGGAGCAGTTTGCAGGTCAGCACTGAAATTATTTCGGAAAATTAGTAGTTATTTGGCTATTTGGATGTAAATGTTTTGCACTATTTACAAGTAGTTCACATGTATGTAGGTTGTGCAATGCGTTATTTATAACTATTTATAATTAGCAAGCATGTGTGTAGAGCATTATATATGAGTTATATAGCAGTGGTTTGCAGGTCTGTATGGTGTGGGACATGTCAGTGCGTGTGTTCTGTGATACATATACTCCACCCCTACATAAAGTACATCCATCCATGAGCCTGGTGCAGGCTGAGTCCTTTTACCAGAAACCTGTAGGAAGAGGTTGCGTTCTGGAGGCTTAGGTTAGTGGTGATGAGCTTTCTTTGCAACAAGTTTCTTAGATTGGTTGCAGAAGCGTAAGTGACCTTTCTTTACTGGCAGAATTCAAACTTGGTGCTGGTTCCTAGGAGGAATTGTCGGTCTTTTGGCTGAGGTTAGTACAAGTGTCCTTTCTTTCCAACAATTTTCTTTGATTGGTAGAGAAAGCGCAAGTGACCTTTCATTACTGCCAGAACTCAATCCCAGCGCTGGTTCCTAGGAAAACGTGGTGGTCTGAACCTCAAAAGTAGTTGAAATTAGATAATTGAACCGCTTTTCATACTCTATGAAATTTTAAATTGAATTATTTAATACGATTAAAATCGAAATGCAATTAAGTACTTCGGCAATTGATAGCTTAGATGAGCACATTTACAGAAGGCGATGTCCGGCACATGTATGGAGGTCACAATCGAGGGCGTGTGACATTAGTGACCGGACACCCATGAGGCGGGGGCACAGCGCATGGCCGGTTATAACGTGTGTGCAAGAGAGGAGACGATCTTGAGTCAGTTAACTTAGCTAGAGTGTTCTTTGTGGAGCACGTCACGTAATGGACCAGCAGTTGTGTGACGCCAGGGCAGATTCCACTCTCCAGGAAACAGCTTTGGCGCCAAACATGTTCTTTGTCCGCCACGAAACCACGTGGGTGGTGGATTACTAGCCGACTGTTGTGACGTTGGGGGAAGATTCCACTCTCAGGCGAACAATTTTGGCGCGAAACGTGTGGGAGGGACGAATACATGTGGTAAATGGACGACCTACTGAACGAGCAAAACATGTTTATGCCGCTTGACGAGCGGCGGGCTACCACTGAATGGTGGCGCCAGGAATACCCTCCTCTACTGGCGACAATTTGAATTAACTCAATTGGAGTCTGGACATAGTAGTGAGCACACTGTGTGACGCCATCTCAGAGATGTATACTAAGTCTGTTGGAGAATAAGTGATGACTGTACTGCTTGAGATAAAGACTTCAGTCCTTTTTCCTTGAAAACTCAGAGGATGGGAATTAGGTTAGTACAAGTGCAGTTTATTAATAGACGCCATTTTGATAGATTAGCAGTGAAAAAAAACTTAAGTGACTGTCAAAGTTTCATAGGTTGTGGACTATTTCGTATGTGTTATCGATTATGGTGTTGAAATTTGAACTTGTGAGAGATTTTTGTTATGCATGTAACACAAATGGATTTCTTCCCGCCGAAATCAGACATCTTGAAGAAATAGTTGATGATAACGAATGATAATAATAATAAATAGAAGTACAGTTTTCGAGACATTATCGTGTTGGAATTTGAATTCGGCGTCTTTTTCTAGTGGAGGTAGGTCAATAATAATATATGAAAATAATAATAAATGATAATGAATTATAATAAATGATAATGAATAATAACGATTAATGTTAAAGACAAGTACGGTTCTGCAGACATTATCAAGTTGGAATTTGAATTTGGGACAATTTTCTATTGGAGGTAGGCCAATAATAAGAAATAATAGTCATAATAAATTATAATAAATGTTAATGATTGATAACAAATTATAATGAATAATATTAAAGACAAGTATGGTTTTGCAGCCATTATCCTGTTGGAATCGGAATTTGGCGCTATTTTTTTCTGGAGGGTTAGGTTAGTGGCATAGCACAATTGACCCATTTTCCCGCGAAAATTCAAAGTTCACGCCAATTTTCTGTGTGTTAGATTAGTGGAAGTAGCCCAATTGGCCTAATTTCCCCTTCAAAATCCGTCATCTTGCATGACATCATGCGCTGTTGCCAAGTCTAAATGGCGCCACCTTGAATGATGGCATCGCCAGCCATCTTGAATAAATTTTGCAACAACGCAGAGTGACGCAGAACACAGCTAGTTCCACTACTAACAATTTCTGTTTCAGTGACATTTGATGGAAGAGAACCTTGGGATGGATGACTCATGGACTGAGGGTTCTACACAAACTTAATTATGTATATAGACAGTTCATCTATCACAGGAATCTATTTGGACGACAGTACTACAGAAAAGATATCGGTGCTGGTAATTGCAAGAGTTTCGAGATTGTTTTAATTTTAAATTTGAAGAAGTATGACAAATGGAAAACAAATTTTCGTTTGATGTAATTACCGATTAAAACTTCCCAGATTTTTTCCCTGTACTGTTAAACCTTGCTTCTTGCCAAATTTCATGATAGTAGGTCAACGAAAATTACTCCATAGGTTTTGATAAGTGTGTTTGCAAGTGTCCAAATATGTGAGATGAATGGTCGTATATCTTAATTGAATTGACGTAGAAGCTTATATTTATTACAATGCTAAGAGACTATAGGCCTTCTTATGTGATACGTATTTCAACGTGATATGCCTACCCATTCCTGACACAAAAGGATCTTAATAGACAGACAGAAAGGAAGGCAGACAGTACGACAATAGAGGACAACTTTAAGAAAAAATCACAAGCTCTGCATAGTTTCCTTTCATTGTACTGTGAGACCTTGCTTCTTTCCATGTTTCATTATTCTAGCCCAAAGGGAACTACCCTATACGTTTAGATCAATGAATCTGCAATATGTGGCATAAACACAGTATCTTTTGATTGCAAATGACTTAGAAGCTTCAATTCTCCACACTGTGAGGGGATCGTAGACAGTATGTGGCATAACTTTTAAGATGAAACTTCTACCCATTCCTGAGAAAGATTTTTAAGAGTCAGACAGACAATATGACTCTATCAGGGTTCCGTTTTTACCGATTGAGGTACGGAACCTGTAATGCCGGAAATGCATATCCTCCTATTTCCATCAATTGTACTATAAATTTTTTTCCATATTTTGTTACCTGAAGATATGACATTTCTGTGTCTTTATATATTGTAATTATTCTTATATATATATATATATATATATATATATATATATATATATATATATAACTGGCTTGTTTTGTAAATATTATTTGTATTTTTACGCTGCGTCTTGCCCAGGGAAAACTTGGGTAGTGTTAACTCTGTCGCGTGGAGTGCGGGCAAAGTGAAGTCTGGCTGGAGTAGGACGGTGGAGTAGGTGTGTTGAGTGACGCTCCCACGAGTTACCGCGATTTCGGGGTTTGGCAAAATGTAATTGCGCTCGACTTGCTACGATAGCTTCTGGCACAGTGTGGCGGATGGGAAACATTAACTGGCACACATCAAGAGCCTGTTTCACTGGTGACCGTGTCGAGAGAAATGCGCGCAAACATCCAGCTTCTGCAACAGCGACAGCCGACAATAAGTGACTGTCGCCACCTCCTCGATCGACGACTTCAAACCTTCAATAACCAACAAGGAAGACTGAAAGCACATAAAGTTTTATAACTGTATGACGGACCTCAGATTTTAAAACTGTTCTATTTGCATCACTAAAATACAGCAACTTAACATGAACCTTTGTTGCTCATTGTCCCAATTGCATTACCAATCAGGGTCCCTTCCTTTTCCGCAATGAACAGGAGTGTTGTTGGAATTCAAATGCCAGCATTAAAGTAATATAATTCCATTTCACTGCTTTAATTTCAAAGTTCAGTTAAAGTATTCATAGCTGGCTACAATAACCAAACAGAACTATATTTAGATTACACAAGCACAAATTAAGAGTGCTAGTTTTGTTACCATATTTTAGCTTGCCTGTGACTGCAGCTCAGCTTGGTACATACTAAATTTTACTATTGTTAATTGTTCAAAATCATTTAATTCGAGGTGAAGGTTAAATCTCTTATATCTAAATTGCGTAGATTCAGGTTGCTTTTGAGATGATTTTTGAGGAAGCACACGACTAAACATACTTTATTTAATTTCGTAGTACTTCAGAAACAAAGTTCGCTATTAATTTCAGTCACTAAATTAACTTTCAATTTTCCGGCTTTATTAATTCTTTTGCTAAATTAAGTTAGAGTGTAGCGAAATTTATTACTTTTGACAAACATTCAGTTTTCACACAACACGTGTCAACCTTCAGTGGCCACGCTTTTAGTGCTAATTATACGTGTATTAACCTTTCTTTCTCAGTTATTATAGTAGTTGTCCATAGGACTGGCGACCGCAATTATCCCCAAATCTCAGATATCTAATTAACGCGAGTTATCAACTTCACCCTTTTTCAAAATTAACTTCCACCAATTTCATTTGCATTTTCCTTTCATTTAGATGAAACCCTTTCTCCCTGACGATTGCTTTTCCCAAATTTCCATTAGGTACACGCGGTTTAATTTTCCACTGTCATTAAGGTTGATAAGTCACAAGGGGAGGTTACAAACGTAAAAAAGGGAAAAAATGCAACGAAAGCATTGAGGCAGTTATTGTTTCTTAATAATGAAAGTTACATAAGAGTAACGGAAACTAAGGACGTTGACGTTTATGATAATTCGTTAAGAAATATTTCGGATTTAGTAATTATGGCAGGATCTACTCAATTTTTGTTTTTTGTGTCACTGTTGCTCCATGGCTGATATGTTAGAGTTTGAAGATTAGTGACTATGTTCACCCAAGAACAGTATACAGGGTGGTCCATTGATCGTGACCGGGTCAAATATCTGACGAAATAAAAGTCAAACGAAAAAAATACAAAGTACGAAACTTTGCTAGCTTGAAGGGGGGAACCAGATGGGGCTATGGTTGACCCGCTAGATGGCGCTTCTTTAGGTCAAACGGATATCAACTGCTTTTTTTAAATTGGAACCCTCATTTTTATTACATATTCGTGTAGTACGTAAAGAAATTTGAATGTTTTAGTTGGACTAATTTTTTCGCTTTGTGATAGATGGCGCTATAATAGTCACAAACATATGGCTCACAATTTTAGACGAACAGTTGGTAACACGTAGGTTTTTTAAATTAAAATACAGAACGTAGGTACTTTTGAACATTTTATTTCGGTTGTTCCAATGTGATACATGTACCTCTGTTAACGTTTCATTTCTGAGAACGCGTGCTGTTACAGCGTAATTACCTGTAAATACCACACTAATGCAATAAATTCTCAAAACGATGTCCGTCAACCTCAATGCATTTGGCAATACGTGTAACGACATTCCTCTCCACAGAGAGTAGTTCGCCTTCCGTAATGTTCGCACATGCACTGACAATGCGCTGATACATGTTGTGGTGTGTTGTCGGTGGATCACGATAGCAAATATCCTTCAACTTTCCCCACAGAAAGAAATCTGGGGACGTCAAATACGGTGAACGTGCGGGGCATGGTATGGTGCTTCGGTGACCAATCCACCTGTCATGAAATATGCTATTCAATAGCGCTTCAACCGAGCTATGTGCCGCACATCTGTTATGTTGGAACTACATCGCCATTCTGTCATGCAGTGAAACATCTTGTGGTAACATCGGTAGAACATTACGTAGGAAATAAGCATACATTGAACCATTTAGGCTGCCATCGATAAAATGGGGACCAATTATCCTTTTTCCCATAATGCCGTACCATACATTAACTCGCCAACGGCGCTGACGTTCCACTTGTCGCATCCATCGTGGATTTTCCATTCAAAGTCGCCGTCATGCAAATCCTGGTGCATAGAAATATGGTACGGGTGCAATCGATGTTAATGTACCACTCTCAACACCGACGTTTTTTAGATTCCCGATTCTCGCTCAGTTTGTCTGCTACTGGTGTGCAGATTAGCCGCCACAGCAGCTAAAACGCCTACCTGTGCACCATCATTTGTTGCAGGTCGTGGTAGACGTTTCACATGTGGCTGAACACTTCCAGTTTCTTTGTTGTCGTCGTCTTCAGTCCTGAGACTAGTTTGATGCAGCTCTCCAAGCTTCTCTATCCTGTGCAAGCTTCTTCATCTCCCAGTACCTTCTGCAGCCTACATCCTTTTGAATCAGCTCAGTGTACTAATCTCTCGGTCTCCCTCTACGATTTTTAGCCCCCCCCCCCCCCACGCTGCCCCCCAATGCTAAATTTGTGATCCCTTGATGCCTCAGAACATGTCCTGCCAACCGATCCCTTCTTCTAGTCAAGTTGTGCCACAAACTCCTCTTCTCCCCAATTTTATTCAATACCTCATCATTAGTTACGTCATCTACCCATCTAATCTTCAGCATTCTTCTGTAACACCACATTCCGAAAACTTCTATTCTCTTCTTGTCTAAACTATTTATCGTCCACGCTTCACTTCCATACGTGGCTACACTCCATACAAATACTTTCAGAAACGACTTTCCAACACTTAAATCAATACTCGATGTTAACAAATTTCTCTTCTCCCGAAACGCTTTCCTTGCCATTGCCAGTCTACATTTTATATCCTCTCTACTTCGACCATGATCAGCTAGTTTGCTACCCAAATAGCAAAACTCTTTTACTACTTTAAGTGTCTCATTACCTAATCTAATTCCGTCAGCATCACCCGACTTAATTCGACTACATTCCATTATCCTTGTTTTGCTTTTGTTGATGTTCATCTTATACCCTCCTTTCAAGACACTGTCCATTCCGTTCAACTGCTCTTCCAAGTCCTTTGCTGTCTCTGACAGAATTACAACGTCATCGGGGAACCTCAAAGTTTTTATTTCTTGTCCATTGATTTTAATAACTACTCCGAATTTTTCTTTTGTTTCCTTTACTGCTTGTTCAATATACAGATTGAACTACATTGGCGAGAGGCTACAACCCTGTCTCACTCCCCTTCCCAACCACTGCTTCCCTTTCATGTCCCTCGACTCTTACAACTGCCATCTGGTTTCTGTACAAATTGTAAATAGCCTTTCGCTCCCTGTATTTTACCCCTGCCACCTTCGGTATTCCACTCAACATTGTCAAAAGCTTTCTCTATGTCTACAACTGCTTGAAATGTAGGTTTGCCTTTTCTTCATCTAGCTTCTAAAATAAGTCGTAGGATCAGTATTGCCTCACGTGTTCCCATATTTCTACGGAATCCAAATTGATCTTACCGAGGTTCTTCTTCGACCAGTTTTTCCATTCGTCTGTAAAGAACTCTGGTTAGTATTTTGCAGCCGTGACTTATTAAACTGATAGTTCGGTAATTTTCACATCTGTCAACGCCTGCTTTCTTTGGGATTGGAATTATTATATATTTCTTGAAGTCTGAGGGTATTTCGCCTGTCACATACATTTTTCTCACGAGATGGTAGAGTTTTGTCAGGACAGGCTCTCCCAACGCCGTCAGTAGTTCTAATGGAATGTTGTCTACTCCCAGGGCCTTGTTTCGACTCAGGTCTTTCAGCGCTCTGTCAAACTCTTCACGCAGTATCGTTATCTCCCATTTCATCTTCATCTACATCCTCTTCCATTTCCATAATATTGTTCTCAAGTACATCGCCCTTGTATAGACTATATAGAGGGTCTATACAGGACCTTTCTGCTTTCCCTTTTTTGCTTAGAACTGGGTTTCCATCTGAGCTCTTGATATTCATGCAAGTGGTTCTTTTTTCTCCGAAGGTCTCTTTAATTGTGCTGTAGGCACTATCTATCTTACCCCTAGTGAGATAAGGCTCTACATCCTCACATTTGTCCTCTAGCCATGGCCATGCCTGCTTAGCCATTTTGCACTTCCTGTCGATCTCGTTTTTGCGACGTTTGCATCCCTTCTCGGCTGCTTCATTTACTGCATTTTTATATTTTCTCCCTTCACCAGTTAAGTTTACTATCTCTTCTGTTACCCAAGGATTTCTACTAGCCCTCGTCTACTTACCTACTTGATCCTCTGCTGCCTTCACTACTTCATCCCTCAAAGCTACCCATTCTTCTTCTACTGTGTTTCTTTTCCCCATTCTTGTCAATTGTTCCCTTATGCTCTCCCTGAAGCTCTGTACAACCTCTCGTTTAGTCAGTTTAACCAGGTCCCATTTACTTAAATTCCCACCTTTTTTTCAGTTTCTTCAGTTTTAATCTACAGTTCCCTTAAATAAAGTAACTATCCGGCGATCGGTCAGTACACTTGGATGATGTCGCCCAGGATTCCGGGCAGGATACATAGCACACGCCCGTTGGGCATTTTAGTCACAATAGCCATAGATCAACACGATATCGGCCGTTTCCGCAATTGGTAAACGGTCCATTTTAACATGAAGCAAATACTGTCCGCACTGGCGGAATGTTACGTGATACCACGTACATATACATTTGTGACTATTACAGTGCCATCTATCACAAAGCGAAAAAAGTGGTCCAACTAAAACATTCATATTTCTTTACGTACTACATGAATATGCAATAAAAATGGGGGTTCCTATTTTTTAAAAACGCAGTTGATATTTGTTTGACCTATGGCAGCGCCATCCAGCGGGCCAACCATAGCGAAATCTGGTTGCCCCCTTCGTTCTTTGTAGTTTTTTCGTTTGATGCTTATTTCTTGAGATATTTGGCCGGAGGCTATCAATGAACCACCCTGTATAAGTAATCTGTTTGCAGAAGATGACTTTCGGGATGAGTCAGGTAAGTTTGTCAAACAGGAGTTGTATACTAACATTCTTTGTTGAGCAGCTTCATGGCGCGTCTATTTCAGCGCACACTTTGCTCATTTTCTGCGTAACGAAGTACGCGTTGCGGTAATAACAGTTTTTTAATGCTTCCTCTGTCCGACACTATATTTTCTACTTTGTGGAGACGCTGTAATTAAACCCTCTCGCAAGACAGAGCATATAAATTTACATTTTAATGCTAAGGTACGACGCCTGGCTGAAAGCGCCTGAGATCGAACAGAATTTTTCGTCCTTCCTGCACCACTCATAGTTGTTACTGGGCTGTTAAGCGTGTGCGCGGTTGAATTAATTTACCCACTCTGCTCCATGGTAGATAAATTACGTGGCGAGTAGAATATTCTCGAAAGCTGGCATGAAGTGAGTATCTTGGAGACTGAGATGTAGCACTCGAGGTAAAATTAGAAACCTTCGTAAACCTTAATGAAGTCTTCCTTTTCAAATGATCCACGGACGTCGAGAGGGAGAAGGGCCTATCTGTCTTTTTGTTGTAAAGATAGGATCTCGCCGAGTGCGTAGCACAATGAATATGTGTTATGTGAGAAATATTTTCTGAGAGTCATCTTTGAAGGCAGGTTCTCGGAAGTATAAAAAGTAGCTGTTCACCTGAAGCGTGTGGAAGCACTGTATACTGGATCATTAAATCCGCCAAGAATCGCCGAAGATTTCAATGTATTCTATACAAAATAAAAAATTATCAGCGACTGTTATTTTATACATGTGCCTCCATGACGAGCTTGGACGTTTTTCCTCATCATCCTTACTTGCTTTCCTTACATTACTTTACAGCGCCATATTCTGCCTGTTTACATATCTCTGTATTTGAATACGTATGCCTATACTAATTTCTTTGGCGCTTCAATGTATTTTTGAAACAAACTGAAATACGTCTGGAATCTAGGAGCTGTTGGCCCGGTAAGGTGACAAAGCACAAGAACACAAAATGCCACCTAGAAAAGACTTTCAACTATATAGACCTTAAACTGAGGGAGAAATTTCTACAAATGTACTTTTGTAACACAAGATTGTATGTTAATGAAACATGGACTGAGGGGAAACCGCGACAAAAGACAGATGAAGCATTTGAGATATGGTGCTACAGACTAATGTTGAGAATCAGGTGGACTGATAAGGTAAGTAATGAGGAAGTTCTGCGAAGAATTGGAGAGGAAAGGAATATGTGGAAAATAATGAGAAGGAGAAGGGTCAGTATGATAGGATATCCGTTAAGACATGACTTCCGTGGTACTAGAGGGAGCTGTAGAGGGAAGAACCTCTAGAGAAGCCAGAGATCTGAATATATCGAGCAAACAATTGAGGACGTAGGTTGCAAGTGCTACTCTGAGATGAAGAGGTTGGCTCAGGAGACGAATTCGAGAAGGGCCGGATCAGACCAGTCAGAAGACGTAATATTAAAATAAAAAAAATTAAGAAAAATGAATTGTTGTTATGCAGTGTACGCTGTCTATGTCTCTAATACAATAAATATGTATTTCCGACTATTGGCTCCCTATCTCAACTTAATCTATTGTGGACCCACTATTGCTTGCTGTCTCTACATAATATGTTGTTGACCCACTATTGCCTGATTCAGTTTGACCCAAAAGGTTTGATACATCCTTTCCAAGGCTCGTGAATGGCGTCACATGTTGAGTAATCACCATGATGGTGTTTTGCTATTGTTTGGCATAGCATTATCGTCACCTGACCGGTCTCAATTTAGTCGTTTGATCCAATGTGCAATATCCACATTTCTACGGCATTTGGATGTGATTGTTATCATATGTTGGACTCCATGCGAAAGTGAGGGTAGGTATACCACCATCGACATTCCATTAGACAACGTCAAGGGAGAAACACTGTAACATGCACCAAGGCCATCGTAAAAGCAATGCTAGAACACTCTGCACTTAGTCAAGGATCAGGTAATAATTCAGGGAAATGTGGGTAAGTAGCGAATGCTAGTTACAGACCACACCGGCTAAACTACACTTGCAATGTAAAAAGTTCAATCACTGCAACTTAAGTGATCGGGCTATTGGAAAACAGTCGGGTTCGGTTGGAAGAACAATGCAGCGAATGTCAAATCTCCAGCGTCCAGCGTGACGTTGAACCTACAAGGAAGGCAAAAATATAATTCATGCGATTGAGAACTACCAGAAGAAATACGACACCATTGCAATAATTCTCCTAGCGAAAGCAAGGAAAGGATTCAAAATGTAAACAAAGACTTAAAACTTATTCACAAGTTTCAAACATTCCTCAGATCTGTAAAACGTTGCATCAGAACCGAATACAAATCACTTCATAATTAAAAATAAACGCGTTATATCAATAGCGGAAGAAACAATGTGGAAAGTGTTCATCTATACTCTGCAACTGATTGTACGCTGTGTGGCGAAAGGTTGTTGGAGTATCGCTATTATTTTCACCTTCTCTGTTTACACTGATGGATTCGGCGCACGAAGAACGGCAGGGGTTATTGGCTTTAGTGTTACCCCTAGACTCTATTTTCCCCATCATGGCAATTTCCGATATGTACAGTATCTAATCAAAAGTATCCGGACATCTATTAGTGGATATTCATATTTCACCTTTACAACGGCTGAACTCTGCTGGGGCCACTTTCAATGAAGTATCTCGTTCTCTGTGGAGGAATGGCAGCCGTTTTTCCTCAAGTGCCATAAGTAGAGAAAGTAGTGAAGCTGGACGTTGGTGTCTGTATCCAAGCAGACAGTCTAATTCATCTTAAAGTTGATCCATTACGTTTAGTACTAAAAGTTCTTTCAGGAACGATATTGCCCAGAAACCATTCAGTGAGGTATCTCATGGTCTGTCGAGGAATGGTTGCTCATTTTTCCTCGAGAACCGGAAACAGACAAGGTAGTGATGTTGGATGTTTGGGTCCGTAGCACAGTAGACATTCTGATTTATCCAAAAGTTGATCCATTACATTCAGGACTGAACTCTGGACACGGCACTTCGTTCAAGGATGACAATGCCCAAATACCATTCAATGAGGTATCTCATGGTCTGTGGAGGAATAGCTGCCCATTTTTCTTCGAGAGCCGAAAGCAGAGAAGGTAGTGATGATGGATGTTGGGGTTTATATCAAAGCAGACATTCTGATTCATCCAAAAGTTGACGAATTGTATTCAAGACGGAACTCTGGACACGGCAGTTCCTTCAGGGGTGAATTTGCCCAGATACCATTCAATGAGGTATCTCTTAGTCTGTGGAGGAATGGCTGCCCATTTTCCCTCGAGAGTCGAAACCAGAAAAGGTAGTGATGTTGGATGTTGGGGTCCGTAGCAAAGTGGACATTCTAATTCATTCAAAAGTTCATCTCTTAATTCAGGACGGAACGCTGGACACGGCAGTTCATTTCAGAGATGTTACTGCCCAGAAACCTTTCTGATTCTGTACTATGACAGGGTGCATTGTCACACTGATACACACAATCACAATGAAGTATTCATATCCTTCCACACTTAGCGTTGTTTACAGGCATCGAGTTTCCAGAGGTATCGCTCTTTACATCAGCCAAAATACAGTTTAGCACTGACTACAAAAACTTTGAATTGGGGGACTACTCAAGTACTGCACCCAATTCTTTTTAACTCCCTACACACAGACATCGTGTTAGATGGACTGCAGGCAGCACTGTTGAATTCACGAATGATATCTTCGACTGTAGTTTGTCATTAGAATCAGCACCACGTGGAACGAGATCTGCTACCCTCAATTTATGTAGATATTGAAGAGAATATTTTAGAACAAAAACACATTAGAAGAATTGAGACGTCGGTGAGCACTCTTAATGCATAAGAAGCAAGTTCCGCCTCTGACCACTATAATTAACATGGACCCGATAACGTCATATCTGAAGACGTGACGGGATGTTCTGTTTAATGTACCTCTCGACGAAATATATACCACTGTTGCACCGAAGACGCTGTTGACTCAACCAATGATCCCAGAGAATGCCCTTCAGATCACCTAATTTAAGCAACACATCCTTAAGAGGTGGATCGTCTACTTTTAGCGCCAAGTTGAAAATTCACTTATTAGTATATTCAGCATCAGCTGCTAGCAACGAGTACAACACTAACTGACGCATCTCTGACGGAAAGAAAACGTGACTACCGTGTTTAAGTAACAGCCTGTGTACTTGGAGGGGGTTCACGACTTTTACAAAGAAAGCATAAAGCTCAGTGTCCAAAAATGCTGTGTGTACCTGATATGAAGTAACACCAAACACTTCTACTAATCAGTAATTAATTTTGGGGCAACTTGGCTGCACATAACGGGTGACTTGTCAAATTAAAACAAATCGTGCCTTTATGTCGGATCACCTTGGACAATATGTTGTCGACGAACGCACTTAAATCAACACTAAAGACTGCAACGACGAATAAGCACTCACAAATTTCTCAACAAACCATGTGAAGAACGAACTGTTACGACTCGAAACGCTAAGGCGGAGCGGAAGAGCAAACACGTCCAGCATGTTGGTTATTCCATGCGTAAGTTCCCCTCGACCACGGTGACTGCACGTAATCTACTCCTCGTGAAAAGAAAATCACAGGGCAGGGGGGGAGGAGGGGGGGAGGGGGGGGAGGGGGGGGCAAAGCTTAAGTCACCATCCCTCTTTCCGGGGCCCATGAGAAATATAGGCCCTGAAACTAAGTCGTGACGTCACACTAGTCGGCTTGTCCGCCACCTTTATGAACACACGGCTCCGTCTAGGGCCCACGGAAAATCAACATGTAATTGAAAAGGTGTCCACTAATCGTTTTCACTTCGGCGTGTCCTGTCGAGAGCTTGCTCAGTCAAGAATTACGTCACGTGTTGAAGAGTACGCGACACGGCTTTCTTTCTCATGGGCCTCGCCCTGTTTCCCAGTGCCTTAACGGTTAAGGGGTACCCGAGCGGTTACCCATTCAAGTTCCGGCCATGCCCGACGATTCTTAACATCACTGACGTGACGGGACCGATGTATCCAATGAAGCAAGGCGGTGGCAAGTAATGTTAATTTACAAAAACCTTTTAAGAGTCAAAGTCTATTTGAAATGAAAATGCTACGTCTCTCGTGCAGCATGAAAATAATGGCAACTGTGGGCAGTTGTGTGAAATAGAAAGAATTTTGTATTGGAGTTCAAATGGTTCAAATGGCTCTGAGCACTATGGGACTTAACAGCTGTGGTCATCCGTCCCCTAGAACTTAGAACTACTTAAACCTAACTAACCTAAGGGCATCACACACATCCATGCCCGAGGCAGGATTCGAACCTGAAACCGTAGCAGTCGCGGTAGTGGTAGTAGTAGTAGTAGTAGTAGTAGTAGTAGTGGGATAGGGATTAAGTAGGTTTTTTTTCATCAGTGGAGCACTTTTACAAGGATGTTCTGCACCTCATAGTCTTACAATTTCAGAACAAGAGAAAAATACCTAATTAATGTGTAAATGCATTTACATACTTATGGTTTCAGCTAGCTGAGAATGGGACAGGAAGTCAGCTATGTTAGGACAGGGGCAAACATCCCAGCACTTGACTGAGGTAATTTAGTGATATCGCGGAAAACCTAAATCAGGTCAGCCACATGGAGACTGGAACATACGTCCTTCCGAATATAATGGATGTGTTTGTAAACTACTATATCCCTAATGTACTGTATTGTATTTTTCTAAACGGTGCACATATGAAATACATACTCCTCACTTATTCATAGCGACCCCAAAAATGTCGGTCTACAATTACTCGCTAAAAAAATGGCGTGCATCTCACTCGTTTACTATCTGAGTGTGAATCCTTCTTTCCTACTACTGGTACAAGAAAAACTCCTCTGTTTTTTAACAACTGAAAATCAAAAGTGCATGACAGTAGGCACAGACTCTACGCTGGGATACCGTTTCATCTTTTCTCTTTGCCTTTAAAGAAGACGGAAACGTAAAAGTGAGAAACGCGAAAGGTTTGTCACAAGCGCTGTGAGTGTCTTTTGTGCAACCGCGTCACTCCAGCTCTCCAATAGCGTGGATGTGTGGAAGGTGGCGCACCTCTGCACATTGAGAATCCAGTTAAGCAGATGCTGAAGCGCCATTTCGGAAATGCTAGAATTATCAGCCGCCTTTACCCTACTGCCTGGCCGTCCCGATCATCTGATCTTAATCCGTGTAACTTCTGGCTGTAGATCTGTCTGAAAGATGTGGTCAGCGTTCCGACCGCAAACTTAGCTGCACTGAAGGCACGCATTGCGCAACTCATTCTGAACGTGGCCTCGGAAACCCTTCGATCAGTTGTGAAATATGCTGTTTTTCGATTTCAACTTGTTGCAGGAAACGAGGGACAGCTTATTGAACATGTTTTGGGCCAGTCACACGGAAATTGATTTTGATTGATGCCTTTCATGCGGTTTTTGTCCTCAAGACAATTAAAACCCCTTATGATTTACGCTTTTTTGCGGTTGTTGGCCTCAGGACAATTAAAAACCGATTTTCCCCATCCGATGAGATATGACCTTGCCGTGGTGGATGGGCTTACGTAACTAACAGTATCACACCTGTACACCCATGCACACTGAGTAGTACAGCTTGTTTAACGTCAAACGTACACTTTAGGCATTCTTGTATGATTCATTTGTCATTTGTAGTCGACCACTATTAAATTATGACGCTTATAGCGCCATCTATTGCTACCTTTTGTAACAATTAATTTTTCTTCTGCCATACGTTTTCGACCTTCTCCGACAATATTCCATTGCAAGCTGACGTCATTCTGACCAGTGGTGTTATTTCTACAGCGCTTTGCAAGTTTAACTTTCATTATGATCACCCCGTACATTGGAATTTATTAATTAGACCTATCTTATCGATGGATTAAGTGTGGTGAGTAGAAAGGAGGAAGAAACACGAACCTGTCGCGTTTCAGTACGATGCTTCCAAGGCAACTCGTTGAGCCGTCGGCACACGAACCGTGCATCTGAACGTTAAGCGTTGAGCGTGCCGAGTTTCTGACGTCATATCGTGGAATAGCACGTTCCGGAGTCTTTCCGAATGTGCAGGGCAATACCTGGCATGTCAGATACTCTGAGCGTGCGTCTGAGCGTTGACCAATGAGAGGGCACAACGCCACCTACGTCACACGCACACCGTCTCCCTTCAGTACAGAATTGTGAGGCGCCATATTGGCATTGATTTCAAGCTTACATGTATAGATGCCGTTTCTGAGCACAAGCAAATTGAGAATCACTGGAAAACCCGTGTGATTAGTTCCAATAAAATAATGAGAAACATCATATTCGCGCCAAAAGAATTATTGTAACTTGTGTATTGTTGGAGTAGGCTATTGGAAGGCAGCCACACACTGAAGATCCACCCAAAACGCATTGTTCTTGGTACAATTTTTTATAATTAAATTTCAATTAGTAACATATCTACGATTAAGGTTTCCAGGAAACGGGAAAATAATATGATTAGATGTAGAGGTTGAGTTGTTGGTTTAGCGTTATGAGTAATGGATTGTTTAGGAGGCGGGCAGTGGTTCGCGCCCTGGGACCTCTACTGTTCCTGATCTATATAAATGACCTGGGTGACAATCTGAGCAGTTCTCTTAGACTGTTCGCAGATGATGCTGTAATTTACCGTCTAGTAAGGTCATCCGAAGACCAGTATCAGCTGCAAAGCGATTTAGAAAAGATTGCTGTATTTTGTGCCAGGTGGCAGTTGACGCTAAATAACGAAAAGTGTGAGATGATCCACATGAGTTCCAAAAGAAATCCGTTGGAATTCGATTACTCGATAAATAGTACAATTCTCAAGGCTGCCAATTCAACTAAGTACCTGGGTGTTAAAATTACGAACAACTTCAGTTGGAAGGACCACATAGATAATATTGTCGGGAAGGCGAGCCAAAGGTTGCGTTTCATTGGCAGGACACTTAGAAGATGCAACAAGTCCACTAAAGAGACAGCTTACACTACACTCGTTCGTCCTCTGTTAGAATATTGCTGCGCGGTGTGGGATCCTTACCAGGTTGGATTGACGGAGGACATCGAGAGGGAGCAAAGAAGGGCAGCTCGTTTTGTATTATCGCGTTATAGGGGAGAGAGTGTGGCAGATATGATACACGAGTTCGGATGGAAGTCATTACAGCATAGACGTTTTTCGTCGCGGCGAGACCTTTTTACGAAATTTCAGTCACCAACTTTCTCTTCCGAATGCGAAAATATTTTGTTGAGCCCAACCTACATAGTTAGGAATGATCATCAAAATAAAATAAGAGAAATCAGAGCTCGAACAGAAAGGTTTAGGTGTTCGTTTTTCCCGCTCGCTATTCGGGAGTGGAATAGTAGAGAGATAGTATGATTGTGGTTCGATGAACCCTCTGCCAAGCACTTAAATGTGAATTGCAGAGTAGTCATGTAGATGTAGATGTAGACTTAGCCAATTTCTTTTCCCTTACATTGGCCTTTTTATTAGGTTCTGAGACTTTATTATTAGTTTAATATTAGTATATACTATAATATTTGATGTTATGTAAATATAAGTTCACCTTTTATGAGCAGTGACTTTGTTCGATTGGCTTAACCTACAGGACAACTCGCGCTATTTGTATAAAGACATTTTGCTCCTTTTTCTTTTACGCTTCGTAATTCACATGTTGCAAAGATTCTGCTACTGGGTAGGAACAGTGATCAAGTAAGACTGAAGTTGGAGATTTACTAAAATGAGGGAATGATGAAATGATGTTTATCTTATGCGGAGAAGTATTCCAAATTTGTACGCACTGTTTGTAATGGAACTTTTATAAGCCTGTGTCATTGAATGGACATGGTATTTTCCTTTTCGCGGACGATGGAGGAAATGTTCGTTTTAGTAGAACTGACGTGGGAATTTTACTCGCGCCCGTTGGGTAAACAGTGTGGTTTACGAACTAGAAACATCCCTCAACTGCCGCTGGAGTGCGTTGCGATCGCGTATACCACGTTGGGGCCCACGTACCGTATGCACAAGTCGCATCATTCCTGAGCGTTCAGCAGCACGTTGAACTTGGCACGCTCAACGTTAACGTTAGACAGCACGGTCCGTGTGCCGACGGCTTTAGGGATCCCCTTCTGCCGGGTTCCATTTGGCAGAGGAAACAGTAGGGTTGTTTGGGCTAGCGCCATAGCACGTCAGCCAGCTCACCTGTGGTGTAAAATTTTGCCTCGGCAGGTGGTCCCCTGCAGCCGCGGCGGTCCACCACGCAGACCTGCACCAGGTACTGCACCGGCTTCTGGAGGTCCCCCTCCAGGCGGTGCTCCAGTCGCAGGGCGCCGCCACCAGCACCACTCCAGTTGCCCACGTCCAGCAGCAGCTCTGGCCCGAACTCGAACCAGTTGGGTAGAGGGCTCACTATCTCCGTACCCAGCCTGCGACACCATCATACCGCTACTATAATCTCACATCTAGTCGCAAACATACAGAAACATATACACTACTAGCCACTAAAAATGCTACACCACGAAGATGACGTGCTACAGAAACCGACAGGAAGAAGATGCTGTGATATGCAAATGATTAGCTATTCAGAGCATTCACACAAGGTTGGCGCGGGTGGCGACACCTACAGATTGCTTACATGAAAGTTTCCAACCGATTTCTCATACACAAACAGTAGTAGACCTGCGATGCCTGGTGAAAAGTTGTTGTGATGCCTCGTGTAAGGAGGACAAATGCGTACCATCACGTTTCCGATCGGATTGTAGCTTATAGCGATTGCGGTTTAAAGTATCGCGACTTTGCTGCTAGCGTTGGTCGAAATCCAATAACTGTTAGCAGAATATGGAATCGGTGGGTTCAGGAAGGTAATACGGAACCCCGTGCTAGATCCCAACGGCCTCATATCACTAGTAGTCGAGGTGACAGGCATCTTATCCGCATGGCTGTAACGGATCGTGCAGCCACGTCTCGATCCATGATTCAACAGATGGGGATGTTTGCAAGACAACAACCATCTGCGCGAACAGTTCGACGACGTTTGCAACAGCATGGAGCTCGGAGACCATGGCTAAAGTTACCCTTGACGCTGCATCACAGACAGGAGCGCCTGTGGGTGTACTCAACGACGAACCTGAGTGCACGAATGGCAAAACATCATTTTTTCGGATGAATCCAGGTTCTGTTTACAGCATCATGATGGTCGCATCCGTGTTTGGCTACATCGCGGTGAACGCAAACTGGAAGTGTGTATTCGTCATCGCCATACTGGCATCTCACCCGGCGTGATGGTATGGGGTGCCATTGCTTACACGTCTCGGCCACCCCTTGTTCGCATTGACGGTACTTTGAACAGTGGACGTTACATTTCAGATGTGTTACGACCCGTATCTCTACCCTTCATTCGATCCCTGCGAAACCCTACGTTTCAGCAGGATAATGCACGACCGCGTGTTTCAGGTCCTGTACGGGCCTTTCTGGATACAGAAAATGTTCGACTGCTGCCCTGCCCAGCACATTCTCCAGATCTTTCACCAATTGAAAATGTCTCCTCAATGGTGGCCGAGCAACTGGTTAGTCTCAATACGCCAGTCACTACCCTTGATGAACTGTGGTATCGTGTTGAAGCTGCATGGGCAACTGTACCTCTACACGCCATTCAAGCTCTGTTTGACTCAATGCTCAGGCGTATCGAGGCCTTTATTACGGTCAGAGGTGGTTGTTGTCGGTACTGATTTCTCAGGATCTATGCACCAAAATTGCGTGAAAATATATTCAGATGTCAGTTCTAGTATAGTATATTTGCCCAATGAATACCCGTTTATCATCTGCATTTGTTCTTGGTGTAGCAATTTTAATGGCCAGTAGTGTATATGTACTGACTGATCAAACAACGAATCTGAAATACAAGCATTGCTGCGAGAAGACGCGATCACAAAGTCGAGGCAAGAAATAAAGCATTGGAAAAACTGATAGAAAGAGGGGAGTTAGATCAAAGATGTCAAGAATCACAGTCCAGGCGCAAATAGCTCTTAGCACTATGGGAATTTACAGCTGAGGTCATCAGTCACCTAGAACTTAGAACTACTTAAATCTTGAGCAATGCTGCCTCTGTAGTCGTCCACAATTATGAAAGTGTTACCGAACAGGATGTTGTGCACGAACTGACCCGTCTATTATGTCCTATAAATACTCGATGAGATTCATGTCGGGCCATCTGGGTGGCCACGTAATTCACTCAATTTGTCTAGAATGCTATTCAAACCAACCGCGAGTTACTGTGCCCGGTGACATAACTCGTTGTTTCGGCATATGATAGTTTATTTATTTATTTACACGTCAAGTTCCGTAGGACCAAATTGAGAAACGTGTCAGCACATGAAACTACAACATAAAAGTAATAACAGATATAAATAAATATTCTTGAAAAAAATTAGTCCATAAGTTTAAGTAAAGGTTATCAGCAATACAATAAGAATCAGCTTAATTTTTCGAGGAGCTCATCGACAGAATAGAAGAAGTGGCCCATGAGGAAACTCTTCAGTTTGGATTTGAAAGGCGGGAAGTACTGCTAAGCTTTTTGAATTAGAGTGGCAGCTTATTGAAAATGGATGCAGCAGTATAACGCACACCTTTTTGCACAAGAGTTAACGAAGTCCGATTCAAATTCAAGTTTGATTTCTGCCAAGTATTAACCAAGTGAAAGGTGCTTTTTCTTAGGGATAAACTAATATTGGTAACAAGAAACAGTAATAAGGAATATACATATTGAGAGGCCAATGTCAATATACTCAGACTCTCGAACAAGGGTCGGCGAGAGGTTCGTGAACTCACACCACTTATTGCGCGAACCGCCCGTTTCAGAGCCAAAAATATTCTGTTAGAATGGGAAGAGTTGCCTAAAAATATAATACCATACGACATAAGCGAATGAAAATAAGCAACGTAGACTAATTTTCGTGTCGAACTCACTTCTGATACTGTTCGAATAGTAAAAATGGCAGTATTAAGTCTTTGAACAGGATCCTGAACGTGGGTTTTTCAAAACAGTTTACTATCAATCTGAACACCTAGAAATTTGAACTCTTCACTTTCACTAATCATATGCCCGTTCTGTGAAATTAAAACGTCAGGTTTTGTTTAATTTTGTGTTAGAAACTGTAAAAATTGAGTCTTACTGTGGTTTATCGTTAGTTTATTTTCTACAAGCCATGAACTTAGGTCATGTGCTGCACTATTCAAAACCGAGCGAATGTTGCTCACAACATGCTTTACTACCAAGCTAGTGTCATCAGAAAACAGAAATATTTTAGAGTTACCCGTAATATAAGAGGGCATATCATTTATTTAAATAAGGAACAGGAGTGGCCCCAACACTGATCCCTGGGGCACCCCCCTTCTCTCCCTCCCCCTCCCCCTTGACAGTAGCCCACTCAGACCCTACATCACTGCCGTTATCAACGTCGTGAATAATGTCTTTTTGCTGCCTGTTGCTGAAGTAAGAGGTGAACCAATTGCGAGCTACTCCCCGTATTCCGTAATGGTCCAACTTCTGGAGTAATATTTTGTGATCAACAGCATCAAATGCCTTATTAAATCAAAAAAAAGGCCAAGTGTTCAAAACCATCCAGTACCTCACAGAGAAAAGAGAATATAGCATTTTTAGTTGTTAAACGACTTCTAAAGCCGAACAGTACATTTGATAGCAAATCGTGTGATATAAAATGATGAATTATCCTTACATACACAACTTTTTCAATAACTTTTACAAACATTGATGGAATAGAAAGTCTGCAAATGTTTCGAAATAGGCGTACATAACCATTTCCATTCAACGATCGGTTCAGTTTGATCAGAGGACCCAGTCTGTTTCATGTAAACAAAGCCCACATTATTTTGAAGCTACCACCCGCCTATGTAGTACCTTTTTGACAACCTGGATCCATGGTTTGATGGGTTCTGCGCCACACTTGAACCCCACCATCAGGTGAAATCGGGGCTCATCTGACCAGGACACTGCTTTCCAGTAACCTAGAGTCCAACCGATGCGGTCACGAGCCCAGAAGAGGTGCTGCACATGATGTCGTGCTGTTAGGAAAGGTACTCGCGACGGTCACCTACTGTCATAGCTCATTAACGCCAAATTTAGTTGCACTTTCCTGACGAATAGGTTCGCCGTATTTTCCACATTGATTTCTGCGATTATTTCAAGTAGTGTTGCTTGTGTGTTAACACTGACAATTCTAGGCAAACACCGTTGCTCTTGGTCGTCAAGTGAAGGCCATCGGCCACTGCATTGACTGTGGTGAGATATAATGCCTGAAATGTGGTAATCTCGGCACACTCCTGACACTGTGCACCTCGAAATACAGAATTCGCTAACGATTTCTGAAATGGAATGTCCAATTACATCTACATCTACATACATACTCCGCAATCCACCATACGTGCGTGGCGGAGGATACCTCGTACCACAGCTGGCATCTTCTCTCCCTGTTCCACACCCAAACAGAACGAGGAAAAAATGACTGCCTATATGCCTCTGTACGAGCCCTAATCTCTCTTATCTTATCTTTGTGGTCTTTCCGCGAAATGTAAGTTGGCGGCAGTAAAATTGTACTGCAGTCACCCTCAAATGATCGTTCTCTAAATTTCCTCAGTAGCGATTCACGAAAAGAACGCCTCCTTTCCTCCAGAGACACCCACCCGAGTTCCTCAAGCATTTCCGTAACACTCGCGTGATGATGAAACCTACCAGTAACAAATCTAGCAGCCCGCCTGTGAATTGTTTCTATCTCCTCCCTCAATCCGACCTGATAGGGATCCCAAACGCTCGAGCAGTACTCAAGAATAGGTCGTACTAGTGTTTTATAAGCGGTCTCCTTTAAAGATGAACCACATCCTCCCAAAATTCTACCAATGAACCGAAGGCGACTATCCGCCTCCCCCACAACTGCCATTACATGCTTGTCCCACTTCATAGCGCTCTGCAATGTTACGCCCAAATACTTAATCAAAATGGCTCTGAGCACTATGGGACTCAACTTCTCAGGTCATCAGTCCCCTAGACTTAGAACTACTTAAACCTAAGGACATCACAAACAACCATGCCCGAGGCAGGATTCGAACCTGCGACCCTATCAGCAGTGCGGTTCCGGACTGGAGCGCCTAGAACCGCTCGGCCACCAAGGCCGACTAAATATTTAATCGACGTGACTGTGTCAAGCGCTACACTACTAATGGAGTATTCAAGCATTACGGGATTATTTTTCCTATTCATCTTCATTAATGTACATTTATCTATATTTATAGTTAGCTGCCATGCGTTACACCAATCATAAATCCCGTCCAAGGCATCTTGTATCCTCCTAGAGTCACTCAATGACGATACCCTCCCGTGCACCACAGCATCATCAGCAAACAGCCGCACATTGCTATCCACCCTATCCAAAAGTTCATTTATGAAGATAGAAAACAACAGTGGACCTACCACACTTCCCTGGAGCACTCCAGGTGATACCCTCTCACCTTCGATGAACACTCACTATCGAGGACAACGTACTGGGTTTTATTACTTAAGAAGTCTTCGAGCCACTCACATCTCACTGTACATTAATGATATTTCTTCAGTGATTCACTCCTGCAACTACCATCTTTATGCCGACGACATCCAACTGTACATAAGTGCAAGCCCCAAGAACATTGCTGGCGCAGTAGCGAGTATGAACGCAGATCTTTGCTCTGTTTCTCGATGGGCACAGAACCTAGGTCTGAAACTAAACCCCAAGAAATCCCAGGTCATACTTATATCTCATCCAAAGTTAATCAGCCGGTACTTTCGCGAAACAGTCCCTAAAATACTCCTCAATGGTACCCAACTACCATACCAAAAAACAGTAAAAGACCTTGGAATAATCTTGGATGAACACCTAAACTGGGAAGAACAAACAGTCACAGCTTGCCGGAAATCGCTCTCCTCCCTACATGCAATTCAAAAATTTAGAAAAATATTTCCAACCCATGTTAAACAAAAATTAGTCCAAACACTAGTCTTGCCTAATCTTTACTACTGCGATGTAGTTCAACACGGCACAAATAGTGAAAATTCTAGATGCCTCGAGCTAGTGATGAATGCTTGCGTTAGATACGTGTGCAATATTCGGTTGTATGATCATATCAGTCCTTCATACTCCCAGCTAGGTTGGATACGCCCACATACGGCACGCGATCTCCACACGATGTGCTTACTTCATCGATTTCTTAGCCATTGGTGACCCCAATACTTATCTTCTCACATTAAACACCTATCATCATTCCACAATCGCAACACCAGATCGGATACGTCTATCATCTTGGCTGTACCTTTACATAATACAAAATCTTTCTCCGTGTCATTCTCCATCTCAACCATACGACTATGGAACGCGCTCCCCTGTGATCTGCGTCTTATCCAGAACTACTCAACATTCAAGAGGGAACTCAAAACATACATTTTAGGGACGGTATAGCCACCATTCTTGTGCCCCTCCCATCTCTTTCTTTCTCCTCTCCACCACAGCTTCGAATTTTACCGTTCTATTTCTCTTCCTCTAACCTATCTACCTCTTATATATCTCTTTCACCCCATTCTATCGCCTTATGTCTCTGCTCGATGAGAATAACTCACAAGCTGCAAGAACATAACGAGAAAATTCCCAACTAACAATGTGACTGACATTCAGAAAAGAAAAGTATGTTTACTTTCATATACATAGTCATTATTATTATTATTATTATTATTATTATTATTATTATTATTACTATTACTATTATTATTATTATTATTACTATTATTATTGATTGTTATAATTATTTTTTATTATTATAATTATCATTGTACTACTGTTATGATATCTATTTTTTTTTCTTTAACATCAATACTGCATAATAGGCTATATGTCCTTAATGTTAAGTAGAAACTGTAACTCGTTCAATCTGAGTATGCCTGGTTAGGTGTAAGAGAGGGCCTGAAGGCCCTAATCTTGCCAGGTAAAATAAATGCATAAATAAATAAATAAATAAATAAATATTTGGCACCAACTACCATTCCGCGTTCAAAGTCTGTTCCAAATACCACTCCGCGTTCACAGTCTGTTAACACCCGTTGCGCGGCTATAATAAGGACGGACACCTTTTCATATGAATCACATTTATACAAGCGACAGCTTTGCCAATGTAGTGCCATTATATGACTTGTGTACGCGATACTACCTCTATCTGTATATGTGGTTATCGCTGTCCCATGACTTTTGTCACCTCAGTGACAAAGCGGACGTATTTACGGAGCCCAGCCCCCGAAGAACCGGTCGTGAACGCACTGAGAGCCTCAAGTATGCTTTCGACGAACGTCATTCGTGCTTCCTGTATGATTGCTATAGTTAAATCCTGCAAGAAATTTGTTGAACAATGAACTCACCAAGTCTCGAAATGACTACCCTCCAATACAAGACATGCCTAGCAGCGAGAACTTCAGATAGAAATTGGGATTTTTATGAACCTCATCAGGCAAACCTGATAAACTGGGCCCTCACTGATGAATATGACGACAGATGTGACTGTGGCAAATATCGTGATGTAAGATATCTCTTGACCGGTCCCAACGGTCCCAGTAACTATACACCGATGTTGCAGGGGGAAGAAAGGAAAGGGAAGGAACTAATGATAACAGCTGCAACGGAACTTTTATGCGGAATCAGCGGCGGCGAGTGGAAATCTGTGTCTGGCCGGGACTCGATCCAGGGTCCCTTGCTTACGAGGTAGATGATTTATCTATGCTCCATCCGGGCAGTTTTTATAGCAAATACGCCGGACTATTTCGGCATGCTCCCCGATCGACTCACATTATCTCCGAGTGTGCATACAGTGTGTTTGACGGTGCATTTACGGAGAAAATTTGATCACTGCGTAATCCAACTCTCCAGATTTTGATAATCAAGCGCAATGTGTTCCTCACTAATAATAAATGACCCACGACGGGTTTTCGCGGGTCACCTGGAAAACGTTCCGGAAAATCTATTCCTCGTTAATCTTCATTATTGACAGATACAATTATATCTTGCGTTGAAAATAACACAGAAGATTTCTTTAATCAGTTGGCTGTGGCTGTGTACATTTAGCGCCACTTTATGTGGCCCGAGCAGTTACCGTCTAGATGCGCACCGTGTAGTAGAAACATTACGTTAAGAGCTGTTGCGATCTTGTTAGCAGCAAAGCAAAAACGTATTACATTCAATGAGTACAAGTCACTTCATCCAAAACGAATAGTTCATTTCACACACTGGCCTGCTGTTAATGGGTACTTAAGTGAATGGAGTAGTCACTGGCTCTAATGTCCGGGACACCAGCCAAAGCGTATTATCCGATGCTACTATATGATGAGATTATCGTACCACTACCGTTATTAAGGCCTTTATAGAGCGCCGGCAAGAGGGGGGGGGGGGGGGGTCGGTCAATTAGCGCATTCCTGGAACACAGATAACGCCACTTTGAGGTATGCAATCATGTGCCGGGACAATGGGAACTTCGTTAATTGAAGTAACGGTGCTCGAAGTAGTCCATAATAGTTATGTGTCCGTTAGGTGAAAAGCACGAAATTTTCCTGCGGGTAGCACCGGACTTCACACTTACTCCAAAAAAATGTGAAACGCAGCAGTAATGGACGATTCGCTTCTAGGTAGGCGACTTCAATGTAACGTAGTCAATAGTACGTACGGACAAGTAGACAATAGCAGAGATTCTCATAGCTCACACTAGTTTAAGACAGGTACGCTAAGTATCAATAAGTTTCGCTTGTTTATTAAGTAAATGTAAGGTCCCTTGTAAAAGGACTCACTTTCTGTCATATTCGCTGCCTGCTATCTACCGTTTCGTGTAGCAGACGCGCTGTCGTACCGGTCAGTGTTCGTAATCATGCAATTTTGATATGGGCTGATGAGGAAAACACTTAAGACATACAGCCACTCAGTGATAAGGCGTCAGGATGTGCGTAAAGGGCGTCATCGAAGCCACCCTTTTCCTCAGGAAGTTGATTCCCACAAATTTCGCGCTCGAAAATGACAGTTGGCAGTGCGATGACCAACAAGAAGTGTGGCCGAGCGGTTCTAGGTGCTTCAGTCTGGAACCGCGCAACCGCTACGGCAGCAGGTTCGAATCGTGCTTCGGGCGTGGATGTGTGCGACGTCCTTAGGTTAGTTAGGTTTAAGTAGTTCTAAGTTCTAGGAGACTGATGACCTCAGATGTTAAGTCCCATAGTGCCCAGAGCCATTTGAACCAACAAGAAGACGTTCCTGACGACCTTTGGCACTTTTGATACCTCTTAGGTGATTCAGCCCTTGCCGCGCGAGGTAGCCGTGCGATCTATGGCGTCTTGTCACGGTTCGCGCGGCTCTCCCCGTCGGAGGTTCGAGTCCTCCCTCGGGCACGCGTGTGCGTCTTGTCCTTACCATAAGTTAGTTTAAGTTAGATTAAATAGTGCCTAAGCCTAGGGCCGATGACCTCAGCAGTTTGGTCCCATAAACCTTACCACAAATTTCCAAATTTACAATTCAACCGTTCTCAACGGACGTCACGGAGCTGATACGCTATTGAATGTGATATCATCATTTTGATGTGTAGTGCGACCGAAATATTTGCTCTGGCGTACAGGGTGGAACAACTAGCGACTGTTCAAAACCATGGGACGAAATCCTTACACTTTTTCAGAGCTTTTGTTTCATGCCCTACTGTGGCGAGATCTCAGAATGGTGCAACCATTAAGCGCGAATAAAACAGCAAAGGGCCCTTTGGCAACAGCCCTGCAACCCCTCCCCCCCTGCCAGTGTAACCTGCTCACGTATATCGAGCATTTTAAAAATTAGCTTTTTCAGAGAAAACATGCCTAATACTGCTACACTCCTGGTGGCAGGCAACTGGCCTTGGAGGTGTGTCAAGTAGTTGTCTATATGCAGGAGCCTCCGTCTGTTTCGCATGTTTACTCTGAAAGGGACATTTAAAATTCTCAGCCAAGAGCCACGAAGATTTTTACTGTACTGAGCAGTCCTACATGGACCTTTGCCATTTTATTCACACATATGTCAATGTGGCATCCCTCTGTGATCAAGCCACAGAAGGTGTGAAAGAGGAACAATAAAAAAGAGATGTACTTTTTACTGCTTCGGTTCACATTCAAAATCGTTGAATGGTTTTCAACGGTCCCTAGTGGTTCTACCTTGTAGATCAGAGAAAAAATTATGGTCATACTGCTCTCCAAATGGGTCAGATCACTTCCAATGGGGTTGCAGCCCAGTGATGTCCGCTGAGAGGGGATGGATCGCCGAGGAGGTGTCAGCAATGCCAAAGTTTGTTAAGAATGTCGCCCTTTTGCTCATCGCACTGCGAACTGTGGTTTTAGACTGTGGATTATGTGGGAAAGAGATGGCCTCATTGACGACCCTCATATCACACCGTGAGGCCTTATTGTTTCGATTCAGAGCGGCAGTGTGTCTGAAATATTTGTCTCGGCCACACATAAGAAAAGCGCGTAATCCAACGCTGGGGGTCGCGGTTCGGACCTTCGTCGCAGAGGTGACAAGAGAAAGGAAGAAATGTTAAGAGAAGCTCTGACGACCTTTCTATAGTGTGACACGTTTACGGTGGCGTTGGGTAGAATTGTGGCGAAATTTGGTGCCAATGTGGTATCATTAACATACTTTACACGCCACATAAACATCTGATTACCTGTGTCGATACTTTGCCGTTGGAAACGTCTGCGAGCCAGCGGGTGACGTCGCAAAGATCCATGCTTCTGCACCATTACAGAGGAAGTTTATAGGCAACTTTGAGCTAAATTTAAAATTTATGCTTCGGAATTAGTGCCAATTACTGGGTTTCTAAAACGTCATATTTCAATTATGTCCAGCAGTGTAGTGTAATGCCTCTACATTGCTGTTGGTGCTACCATTCTTCTTAAGTTCACACGTCCCTGAAATTATACTAGAATAAATACTTCAGATGGATTTTGATCATTTGCATTAAACATCAGAGTGTCTTCATCCTGGGAGTGTTCCAGAGGTGATCCTATATTGTGACGTTCATTCATTTTACTCAGTAACATATGGTTACTGTCGCAGCACACACATTGTAAGGCAACGGGGGATAATATGCCCATACAATAGTTTTGCTGGCAACCGAAATACCAGCAATGAAAAAATGGATGGGATGTGAAAAGCACAAAGACTAGTCAATATATTTATAGACTCATCTTTCCCTGATAAAGAGAAGGCAGCATTCGGCAGTTTCAGATGGTTTCAATTACTTGGTTACGTAATTGCATATAATTACTGTACATGACTTTGCACTTTAGTAAATAATGTAGGGTGTGCTTATAATGAGTCCTTGGATCATTGAAATAGAAGTCATGTGAAAACTAGCTCTTCCAAATAGTTCGTAATTTAAATTTAAACCACAGCAGTAGAAATATGTTGGGCTGGTGAACTTTAGTCAAAACGTTTCATAGTTTCATAAGGCGTGTTTAGAACAACTGCAAAGTAAGTCATTGTTTTATTATGAAGACATCATTCAGTTTAGATCTTTGTAGTGCGAAAACATGGAGCTATTCCTAATTATGTAAATTTCATAGCATATCATAAATTAGCTCTGAGTTTAATTTTCCGTGCTTAAGAATAAAATTATGTTATATTGTAACAAATAAGCCCTCAGACAAAAATATTAAGTCAAAATTTTGACTTAATATTTGTGACTGAGGGCTTATTTGTTACAATATAATTCTGACACGGTCACTGAAACTTAGCAGCTATGTTCAAAGTTTTTTTAATAAAATTATGTATTAAATGCAGAGTGAAAATACAGTAATGTAAAATGGACATGAAAGTATTTGTTTTGTGTTTTGATGAGCGTTCATAGTTCCGTTGCATAGTGTTTTTAATTGCGACGAATTATAAAATTATTTAGTGATAAATGTGTGTAAAATTATATAACTTATTTAGATTTAAGTATTTAAATCTTATAAAAATTGTAAACGAATTATGGCCATGCTTAGGTATTATTTTGAATGATGTCGTATCACGTGACCTGACTCAGGACGGGGGATTTGAGCGGAGAAATGGGTCTTTTGTCCGTTGTCCGCTGTGGTGGTAAGTTCGGATCGGCGAAGTGCCGCAAGTGTAAGCATAGACGCCAGTGTATGCGAATAAACTGTGAAGGAACAACGGGTCATGCAGCACAGTTGGGTGTAGCGACCGCACGATTATCATCAGAGTTGCGCGCCATGTAAAGGGTGCCAGGAACAGTCTGAAAGCTTGTAGGGTGTTGCAGGGTAGGTTGTGCTGAGAAATAATTGCTAAGAAAAGAATTCTTTAAGTTGGTCCGTTTCCCAGTTAATTGGCATTGAGGTTAGTCACTCATGTATTTGCAAGAGCAAAAAAATTCAAGCGGCCGCCGGATACAATTAGTGTCAATTGTTCTGATATAGTAGATTATAGTGCACGAGTCTGCTCAGAATTTTACTCGGGTTCGATCCTTACTGCAGTCCCAGATGCAATTTTTGTATCGCTCTCGTGTTCGATTTTGGGAAACCAAACGAAGAACGTGTCCGTCTCTAGCAGGCCACTTGAATTTGAGCACGGAACGGCTTGACTGGCTTACTTAAATGCTAATTAACTCGGAAACGACGTGAAATATCGAACTTTTTTCCTAAAAATTATTTCTCAGCAAGGATTACCCTGCAAGACCTTCAGAAGCTTTTCAGACTGTTTCTGAGCACCCTGTATAACGATCTTAAGAAATCACGACTCTGCGATCAGACTACAGAATTTTTAAATTTTTCTGTGACTGAAATTTCTACAATGTTTCTAATGTACCAGGGCCCTAAGTGTTACGTAGATGAACTATGTTATATGTGACTTGTACGCTTGTAGCTTATCTTTTTAGCTGCTTACTTGTGTTTTACGTAAAATAAAAATTATACCAAAAAAGAACATTGACGTCCCGTTTAACGTTGGATGCTCCTTTAGCAGTTTGTATTGTATGTGTTGTATTGTATATTAACCGGGGTCCCAGAAACGACGGAGAGGCTCCTTCCCCGCCACATCCGCAGTGGTCCACAACCCCACGACGACTACCACAGTCCACTTCACCCCTTCGCCGCCCCACTCCCAGCCACTCTTTCAGGATTATTGTGTGGCTCGGCCCCTAGTGCACCCCCACACCCACCCCCCAGGGAACGTCTCAGACCAGACGATCGTAACCCCCATGTTTACGTGGTAGAGTAATGGTGGTGTACACATACTTGGAGAACTTGTTTGTGCTGCAGTCGCCGACATACTGTAGCTGAGGCAGAATAAGGGGAACCAGTTCACATTCGCCGAGACAGATGGAAAACCGCCTAAAAACCATCCACAGACTGGCTGGCTCACCAGACCTCGACATGTGTCCGCCTAGTGGATTCGTGCCGGTGACCAGGCGCTCCTTTCCAGCCCCGAAAGCTGCGCGTTAGGCCATACGGCTAGCTGGAATGGCACTGGGTGGGCATTTAGTAGTTTAGTGAGCTTTAGCCAACTTACCAGTAAATTTCATAACCGCACATCAAGAACGAACAACGTATTCTCGACTGTATGCCAGAGCACCCGTCACACGTTATCTCTTCCCAGTACAAACTGAAACTATCTTTGCTAACACAGAGGAGAGAATGTATTTGCAGGACGCGTCTTGTGCTGGACGTGACTGTCATCACATTCAGTTCCAAAGCGTTCAGTCGTGTTTCTCGTAGTACATAAACGACGTAGGAGACAATCTGAGCAGCTCTCTTACATTGTTTGCCTATAATACTGCGATTTGCCGTCTTGAAAAGTCATCAGATGATCAAAAGTAGTTGCAAAATGATTCAGACACGATATTGTAGCACTGACGTTGTGCTACTCAGCCACAGGACATATGGATGCACAGTAGCAGCTAGTCCAGTCCTCTGACAAACGGAGAGTGTCCTAATAAAATTTAATCATTAACTATGATAACTGATTTAGCTTCTTTTTTAATAAGTCGATTGATACAAGTCACAGGCTAATCAGTCCAGTAATTCCCAATTGATTGCCAATTAAATCACAATTAATTGCCAATTAAATCGTGTCAAATTAATTTTCCCCAGCAATTAGGGATGTCTGTAAGCTTGTCTGAAAACATGACTCTCAGCTCAGAAAACTAGAGTCTACAACCGAACTATTCACGCTATGTGTGTGGGGGGGTTCAGATAGAGAGGTGGACTTTTCACAAAATCCGTTGGAGGACTTTTTACCAGAGGAATTCCAGCTTTCAGAACAGACATATCAGACAAAAAAATGGCTCTGAGCACTATGGGACTCAACTGCTGTGGTCATCAGTCCCTTAGAACTTAGAACTACTTAAACCTAACTAACCTAAGGACATCACACACATCCATGCCCGAGGCAGGATTCGAATCTGCGACCGTAGCAGTCGCACGGTTCCGGACTGCGCGCCTAGAACCGCGAGATCACCGCGGCCGGCGGGGGAAACCGTTATACACATCTCCATATAAGATACTTTCGGTCAAGAACCAGATAGTTGCATAGGAAATAGAGGGAATAATTTGGTGGGATGTAATCAAGAGATACGACAGTACTTTTAACAATGATTTCCTTGCAGTGAATAAGCAGAATGCAGTCCCCAAAGTGCTCCTCCAGGACATCAAACACTCTCCTATTTCGATGAAGTCGAACTCCGTCTTGCATGAACTACATCTTATCAAACCAGGGTCAGTTTGGATAATGGGGTGAAATCATCTTTCAAAACCTTCATGTACTGTTAGGTAGTCATTGTGCCATTAAGGAATATCGCACCGATTATTCCATGACTGGGCATTGCACACCACACAGTCACCCTTTGAGGGCAGAGAGACTTCTCTTTCGCGAAATGTAGATTCGCAGTGCTCCAAATGCGCCAATTTTGGTTATTGAAGAAGTCATCCAAATGAAAGTGGGCTTCGTCACTAACCATACACGTTTCCTGTTATGCCCCCCAGCGAACCGTGCAATTTTAACGTCCTGACGCACACCGTTGAGAAGTTACGACCATTTTATATCATACTGCTCAATAATCGTCACCCTCTACATTCTACAGTGTTTTCTAATTTTTATTGTGTTTTTTCTTTATTTATTGTTCTCGTTCCAACACATAAACGTTTTAAGAGCTAAGAATTTGTTTTAATGTGATCTTAATTCTAGCTACTGTGGCTCTTCCTCTGTTATTAGTTGAGGCATTAAAAATCCTCATTGATGCCTATGTACCTCCTATATTATTCTGCCCAGCCACAGAATAGCGGAGGCAAAGTAACAGCCAGTCCATCCCTCTGACAAAAGGAAAGTGTACTAATAAAATTTAATCAATACCTTTCATTAGATTTAAGTTCGGCTTTTATATTACCAGTCGGCTGATTTAAACCGCGGGCTGATCAGATCAGTAATTTACAAGTCTAATTCGTTAATTACCGATTAAATGATATAAAATTAATTTTACCCGGCAATTAGGGACCTCCGTAGGCTTACTTAGCAACATAACACACGGCTCGTCAAGAGTTTATAATTTTCTGGCGCCTGGAATAATTAATACACAATTAGTTCAATATGGCGTACTACTAGAAGGATAAAGTACCGTTAGTTCGAATTTCAGTTCTTCTTGACCGGCAGCGGACGGCCGCAACCCTGCCGTTTCTGCGGAAGTCCCGCTATTCCAGGCGTCCCAACTGTGAGGGCTCCAACACTGCGGTCATGGGCCGGAAGGAATGCGCGAGAGGCGCATTTGTTAGGTTGATCATGAACTTACGCTTCCTGTCGGCGGTGGCAGACGTTCTCGACACCCCAGTCGAAGCCGGTGCCTAATAGGTGCAAGTTCGTGACCACCGTCCACGTGAGAGTCGCCACCATTGTGCACAGACGTGCATGCTTGTTGCATCGGTAGCGGCCATTGATCGCGTGACTCAATACAGTGTGGTCAGTAATGAGTTCCCGCGTGCTAATCGGCAGTAATTTCGACGCGACGCGACACCGTCTACGCCAAACGGTTGGTGCGGGAGTAGTACCATGTTTCCCTAAAAGCAGTCTCAACCGGCTCTGTCGTGGCCGGTCTCGTCAATTCTGATGACTTTTAGTATTTCAGCTATCTCTCGGTGTACTCGTTCTTAATGTAGGGGTTGGACCATTCAATATTATGCCTGTAATTTTTACTGTTTATTACTGTATTTCACCAGCAGCAAGACGAGTGTTGCCAGTTTCTTAACCTTGTTTGCGAACGATAACCATTCTTCACGTGTAACAGGCTACCTCTTGTTTAATGTGTTGACTAGACTCAAAACATGCAAAATCATACCAGATCTACCTGTTTGTTGGCCGGGGTGGCCGAGCGGTTCTAGGCGCTACAGTCTGGAACCGCGCGTCCGCTACGGTCGCAGGTTCGAATCCTGCCTCGGGCATGGATGTGTGTGATGTCCTTAGGTTTGTTAGGTTTAAATAGTTCTACGTTCTAGGGGATTGATGACCTCAGATGTTACGTCCCATAGTGCCCAGAGCCATTTTTGAACCATAGTGCTCAGAGCCATTTGAATCATTCCTACCTGTTTCCTGTTTTGGTCTGAGGATTCCCCGTGCTGTCTCTTTCTTTACCGGTTAATAACTGAAATCCATCTAGACGTGATGGAGCTTGATGCCGGCAGCATTCGGGACAGGAGATGAACAAATGACATTTAATATCACCAGTTATTAGAAAAACAAGAAAAACGGACAGTCAAATTAATTATTCAACCGTTCTTCATTTCATATGAGTACTGAAAGGAATAAGGTAAATTTCGGTTGCACGATAAATCACACAAATCTAAATGCTGTCAATTCATCTAAATACTTAGCGATTACAATTACGAATAACATGAAATTGAACAATCACAATGTTTTTGGTAAAGCGAAAGAAAGACTGGAATGTATTGACAGAACACTTGGAAAATGCAACAAGTCGACTAAAGAGACCGCTTACAGTACGCTTGTCCGCCCTCTACTCGAGAATTGCTGTTTGGTGTGGCACCAGATATGATTGAGGAAGACATCGAAACATGTCGTAGAAGGGCAGCTCGTCTTATCTTATCACAAAATAGTGAAATGTGTGCTACGAGTATGATATGTGAACTGGGGTGGCAATCAAAACAAGCGTGTATTTCGTTACCGCAGGATCTTCTCATCACATTTCAATTAACAACTTCCTCCCGAGAATTTGAAAATATTTTGTTGCCGCCCATCCACATAGAGATAAATGATCATGATAATAAAATAAGAGAAATCAGAGATCGCACGAACAGATTTAAGTATTCGTTTCTCCAGCACTGATCGAGACTCTAACGGTAGGAAAATAGTTGGAGGTGGTTCGATAAAATTTCTGCCAGGTACTTAACTTTGAATTGCAGAGTAATGACGTAGATGTAGAAGTGGCAACGCATAGGAACAACTACAGCTAAACCGAGACCATCTAGATCTCATGTAGTGACGCACGAACATTTCGAAGGGTAGATGTAACAAATGTCTCGGAATCAGCGGAAGACATCACTGCTGAGTTCCAAAGTACGGCCAGCAGTCCAGCTAGTTCAGTAACTGTGCGTGGAATGTTAAAAAGAGAGGAGTGCAATGGTCGATCAGCATACACATTCCTTTAGACAACACAAAGCGACGCTTCAGGTGGTGTAAGGAGCGACACACTAGTCAGTGGGCGACGGGAAACGAGTGATTTGGACGATTAAATCACATTTTACCTTGAACAATCGGGTGGTAGTCTTTGGATTTGGCGAATGTCTGCAGAATGTTACCTGCAATCAGGTCTACTGACAAACAGTGAAGTAAGGAGGAGATAGGGTTATCGTGTGGGGGTAGCTTTCGCGTTTAAGGTCTCGTACACTCATTGCGCTTAAAAATTATTCAAATGGCTTTAAGCACTATCGGAGATCATCAGTACCCTAGACTTAGACCTACTTAAACCTAACTAACATAAGAACATCACAGACATGCATGCCCGAGGCAGGATTCGAACCTACGACCGTAGCAGCATCAAGGTTCCAGACTGAAAGGCCTAGAACCACTCGGCCACAGCGGCCAGCCACTGCGCTTAATAAATCTGTAAATGTGGATGGATATGAGCACATTTTACACCATTGTGTTCCACGTGCTGTACAGGAGCAGTTCGAAGACGATGATTGTATCAGAATGAGAGTGCACCGTGTCATAATGCATCATCTGTGACGCAATGGTTTGTTAACAACAACATCCCAGAAATGGACTGGCACCCGCAGACCCGACCTCTACCTATGGAATACCTTTGGGATGTGTTCGAATGTAGACTTCGGTCCAGACCCTAGTGTCCAAAATAAATATCTTCTCTGGTTACTGACACTGTGGAAGAATGATCTGTCATTCCTCCACAGATCTTTAGACACATCATTTAATGTGTCCCGAGCAGACTTCATTCCGCCATATAGGCGAAGGGTGGATACACACCATTTCTACTGTAATGTAGGACATTACACCGAGTCTGAGTACCTTGCAATGAACAGTGAAGTAAGCGCTCTTAGAGGGTGTCCTGCAGTGAAACCGAAGAGATAGCATCTTTTTGATGAAACAGCTATACTGAAAAAATTTAATTCAATATTTTTAGTACTTTCATAGGTATAAAATTTTACCTAAAGCCCCTAATAACTTTCCTGATATTACAAAACAGAGCTAAAGGTTATAGTATATTCATGATAATGTCAGTGACACTACTCACGACTCCAGAGAGTAGCGCACCACAATCGATAAGCCGCTCTCGAAACACTCTTAGCGCAGCAGCTGTATGGGTTGGCAGTACGAACTATACCGAAGTGTCCCAGAGGCCGCAGCTGCCAACTCATAGGCATCGTGTGTGTGGATACCGATTGGGTCGATGCCCAGTTGAATACCGAAGCACTGAACTGCGGCGGACAATTCTCTTCAGTGCGCAAGTCGTGTACATTCTCCAACTACCGCCGGGTCTACAAGTTGCAGTATTCGCCCGTCGTCTCCAAGACTTAGGCTCTGCGGGCATCGTAGGCCTACTCTGGACTCTCCGTAGGCACCAGAAGCGCAGTGGCAGGACTTTGATAGTTTAGAATACTTGTAATAAGTCAGCTGGACGTTCCACAAGAAGCAGCAATAATTATTTCTTCATACTTATCAAATGTCATTTTATTTTTGGTTAAAGATAACCTCCTGCATTCTACACAGACACTACAACTCGAAAGATTTGTTTTTCCAGAATTTTCTATGCTTTCATTATAGCTGCTGATACAAGGGTAACTGCTTTAAAAATTATTATTTAAGTGCATTTTGTTGTATGAAGATGATGGAGAGAGTGAGAGTCTGCACGGACGTCATACGAAAAGTGTGGATGTTTATTTTATCAAGAACTACGTAAACGTATGCGTGGAAAAATTTTCTTGTCAACCTTGAGTCGTATGGGGTATGTCATGCATACCCTAGTCTGCATGCTTTTGTATAAAAGAAGTCAGAAGATAATTTTGGAGTTAAATCAATTAGTGCTTAATTTCTGGGGATAAATCATGCTTTTTATCAAAATCAAATTTGGCCTCGTGAAGTCAGTGTTCCTCTTACAAATTGCTTTCTTTATATCTAATGGATGAATTAGGAACTGCGGCGAGTAATTTGAGGAATGGAGATGTTCTGATTCGCTGCCTAAATCATCAGTCATTAGGAATTAAGTACGCCCGCGCCTTGTGGACCGCTATGTGACAAAATTCGGTATCTCTAGGAGTCATAACGGAACCGTCTTAATATGCAGATCCATGTGGCACCGCGCCACTGTTTTATCTTTTTTTGGGGTGAAGAATATATTACATTCTGTCGGGTTCTTTTATCGTATTTATGAAGTGACAACAATTTTAAAAGTTTTGGTGAAAGTTTGGAAAATTTAAGTGTTTTAGTTTGGAATTTATTGGCTTGTGAACTCTCTTCTCGTACTTAAACTCCGCGTGGCGTATATCGTCAACATTGCGGAACATTTGAACGAGCATTTCTTTTTAAGAAGCGCACATGACTACTGGATGCTGTGACTCACGAACAGAGGTGTGTGCAGTGACTCTAAAGAGTATTAAAATAATTCGGTTCGGACTGGTTAACTACTGGCTGTTTTCGTATGAAACTTTGTAGTTGAAGCACAACCAACTTGCACAAGTAATAGTTCAACAGTAAATAAGGACTCGATAGCCATTTACAACGTGTTTTGGAGGTAATATTGTCTAATTTGTCGGACTTTAAAATATTTTCAAGAAAGCTGTTTAGAATCCTGAAAGCCCGAAATTTTAGGAACACGGAGATTCTGATTCCAAGCTCTAGTGAGGCGACCTTTACTTGATATGTATTTACCCTGTCTCTCTTCACGGTGCCTTTCATCGGCTGACTGCGTATTTACCAACACGGGGTGAAAGAGAGACGACGAACTTACAACCCACCCTGCCGCACTGCTAATAGGTGTCTGCATACTTCTGATAAGAAAGTTTATATATTTTAAAAATGGCCAGGAGCGAGTAGGATTGGCGGACAAAGGGTTCTGTACAGACTTACATTTGTATACAGGCAGTTGCTCCATTCTGGGAATCGAGAATCTCGGCGATTTTTGTCTGTTATCGACATTGACAATGGCAGGATATCGGTCCTGGGGATTCCAAGACTTTAATTTGACGTCTGTAATAGAATAACAAATGACAAAAGAAATTTTTGTTCCTGTGATATACCTAGAAATAAAGTTTTTGATGTTTTCCCTTTACTTGCACTATGAAACCTTGCTTCTTGCCAAATTTCATGAGTGTAGATGAACGGGATGTTCCCTATGGATTTTAATGAGTGAGTCTCCGAGTGTCAAAGTGACATAAACAGCCTTATCTTTTGAACGCATTGACTTAGAAACTTAACTTTTTACACCAGCGAAGGACTAAAAACTTCAGCATCTGACAGAATTCAATTTGATACGTCTTCCCGTTCCTGAGAAAAATGGTCCTTAACTGACCGTAGAAAGGAGAGACAATCGGGTAAAAACTGACAAAAAATTTCTTTTGATGTGATTTATTATTACAATATATAATATTGCCGTTTTCTAACTTACACTCTGACACCTTTCTTTTTGCGAAATGTCATGATTCTTGGCCAACGGGAAGTACCCTATAGGTTTTGGTAAGTGATTTTCGAGTATCAAAATATGTGACACAAATGGCCGAATTACTGAGAATAAAAGGGCTCATTTGGTTGATGAACGGTCAGTCTGATAACAAATGGCAAATTTTTTTACGTGTGACATCATTACAGACTAACAATTCCTTGATTTTTCCTTCAGTTTTGCCGTAAAACCTTGCTTCTTGCGAAATTTCATGATTTTGTGTATACAGGAGGACGATAAAAGTTTTGATGAGGGAGTTTGCGAGTATCAATATACACTCCTGGAAATTGAAAGAAGAACACCGTGAATTCATTGTCCCAGGAAGGAGAAACTTTATTGACACATTCCTGGGGTCAGATACATCACATGATCACACTGACAGAACCACAGGCACATAGACACAGGCAACAGAGCATGCACAATGTCGGCACTAGTACAGTGTATATCCACCTTTCGCAGCAATGCAGGCTGCTATTCTCCCATGAGGACGATCGTAGAGATGCTGGATGTAGTCCTGTGGAACGGCTTGCCATGCCATTTCCACCTGGCGCCTCAGTTGGACCAGCGTTCGTGCTGGACGTGCAGACCGCGTGAGACGACGCTTCATCCAGTCCCAAACATGCTCAATGGGGGACAGATCCGGAGATCTTGCTGGCCAGGGTAGTTGACTTACACCTTCTAGAGCACGTTGGGTGGCACGGGATACATGCGGACGTGCATTGTCCTGTTGGAACAGCAAGTTCCCTTGCCGGTCTAGGAATGGTAGAACGATGGGTTCGATGAGGGTTTGGATGTACCGTGCACTATTCAGTGTCCCCTCGACGATCACCAGAGGTGTACGGCCAGTGTAGGAGATCGCTCCACACACCATGATGCCGGGTGTTGGCCCTGTGTGCCTCGGTCGTATGCAGTCCTGATTGTGGCGCTCACCTGTACGGCGCCAAACACGCATACGACCATCATTGGCATCAAGGCAGAAGCGACTCTCATCGCTGAAGACGACACGTCTCCATTCGTCCCTCCATTCACGCCTGTCGCGACACCACTGGAGGCGGGCTGTACGATGTTGGGGCGTGAGCGGAAGACGGCCTAACGGTGTGCGGGACCGTAGCCCAGCTTCATGGAGACGGTTGCGAATGGTCCTCGCCGATACCCCAGGAGCAACAGTGTCCCTAATTTGCTGGGAAGTGGCGGTGCGGTCCCCTACGGCACTGCGTAGGATCCTACGGTCTTGGCGTGCATCCGTGCGTCACTGCGGTCCGGTCCCAGGTCAACGGGCACGTGCACCTTCCGCCGACCACTGGCGACAACAACGATGTACTGTGGAGACCTCACGCCCCATGTGTTGAGCAATTCGGCGGTACGTCCACCCGGCCTCCCGCATGCCCACTATACGCCCTCGCTCAAAATCCGTCAACTGCACATACGGTTCACGTCCACGCTGTCGCGGCATGCTACCAGTGTTAAAGACTGCGATGGAGCTCCGTATGCCACGGCAAACTGGCTGACACTGACGGTGGCGGTGCACAAATGCTGCGCAGCTAGCGCCATTCGACGGCCAACACCGCGGTTCCTGGTGTGTCCGCTGTGCCGTGCGTGTGATCAATTGCTTGTACAGCCCTCTCGCAGTGTCCGGAGCAAGTATGGTGGGTCTGACACACCGGTGTCAATGTGTTCTTTTTTCCATTTCGAGGAGTGTATGTGTTCTCACTGACTTAAAGCTAACGTTTATTACACAGCCAAGACCTCATTGACGTTAATATGTGACACAATTTTCAACTGGATACGTCCACCCGTTTTAGGGAAAAGGGGTCTCAACATACAGACGGACAGAGAGTCGGATAGAAATGACATAACAATTCTGTGATAGAATTACAAATTAAGTTTCCGCTCTTTTTTCCTTTGATTGTTCTATGAAACCCTACTTCTTGCTAAACTTCATAGTTCTAGGTCAACAGGAAGTACATCATAGGTTTTGATGAGTGAGTTTGCGAATATCAAAATATGTGACATAAACGTCCGTATCTTATGATTGCATTGACTCAGAAGCTTAACAGTTTTACAGCACAAAGGGGCCACAGGACACAGAATATAACTTATTTCAACTTGATATTTCTCTTTCCTGAGAAAAGGGTTTTTAACAGCCGGAAAGGCAGACGTACATCAAAGTCATCCTATGCTGTCCAGTTATTACCGATTAAGATAGTGAAACCTAAAAAGTACAGCTCTCATCAAGTCGAAGATAGTTTTGAACACCAGAGTGCTCTACTATGAATGGTCCTGTTGGAGGTGATATGACATTGTCTTCCTCTGACCTTTGAACTAACTTATCTAGCCAGTTATTGGGGGTATCAGTAGTTCAAAGTGGATTCTGAACCACGGTGGAGTTCGGCATTTTTCACATCAACAAACATTACCAGAGGTGAAGAAAGTGGTAAATAACAAAGACCCTAGGAGCGTTGGATTTTTAGTCTGTCGCTTTACCATAAAGCGACTAACATAATTACCTGACACACACAACAGTTGCAGGTATTAAATTGTCAGGTTAGATTACACAGCCCTCTTACCGTCCATCACTGGCATATTGACATTTGCAATATCTGCCAGCCAATTTCAATCAGGCATAATATTTCTGAAACTTCCTGGGAGATTAAAACTGTGTGCCGGACCGAGATTCGAACTCTGGACCTTTGCCTTTTGCGTGCAAGTGCTATATCAACTGAGCTACCCAAGCACGACTCACGCTCCGTCCTCACAGCTTTACTTCTGCCAGTACCTCGTCAAAGGTCCCCAGTTCGAGTTTCGGTCCGACACACAGTTTTAATTGCCCAGGGAAGTTCACATCAGCGCACACTCCGCTGCAGAGTGAAAATCTGATAATATTTCTGTATTTGATGCCAAACTCTGATGATGAGGGACGCATCATATTCCTACTTGCACAAGGTAACATTATAACTACTCAAAATCCTCTTACAAAATAGGTATTCAACCCTCATTTCTGGGCGTCTTTTGGGACCGTAATTCCTTTCTCTCTCTCTCTCTCTCTCTCTCTCTCTCTCTCTCTCTCTCTCTCTCTCTCTTTCTTTCTCTGACTGCGATGCTGGAATTCAGTAGATACGTAAATCTCGATATTGAAGGAAACAGGTGACTTCTCACCAGTCTTTCAAGGCATTTTACGAACTTTTTCTTACATTAAACTCCATGTAGACCCGCGTTGTAACTTCGGTATCATGTAACTTGACAGATCCATTCATGTAACGTGGAAACCTCTAGGCAGCAATAATTCCAGTCACCGATTTGGTAAGCGGACGAATTTAATTGACTGATGTCATGTTCACGGGAACTTAGGTAAGACGACCTGAGATGCACCTGGAAAACATGCATTACTGTCTAACGTATTTGTAACCTAAAATGTGTTTTCGTGAAATTGTAGGACCAACCCACTTCTTGGCAGGGTCACCTTAGTTTCCACAAGGTTTACGAATCAGTGTTCCAGCTAGGCTTCGACAAAATTCCAGGCAGCCCACTGTAAGCACTGCAGCTGCACGTGTTTTCTTCATTAGCCTTCATATGAATCTTATTAAAAAAAGAATGGTTCAAATGGCTCAGAGCACTATGGTACTTAACATCTATGATCATCAGTCTCCTAGAACTTAGAACTACTTAAACGTAACTAACCTAAGGACATCACACAACACCCAGCCATCACGAGGCAGAGAAAATCCCTGACCCCGCCTGGAATCGAACCCGGGAAAATCTTATTAAAATATAAAGCTCTTGCACTAGTCCTGGTTTGACTCTCTCCCACTCGCACTGAAGTGATACGAGGGGTAATCCTCTCTGCGAATGTCACAAGGAAGAAGAAACAGATATAAATCATTCTCATTTTCGTAATACATGTTTCGAAGCTTACCCAGAATCAATACTATTTACTCATCTTGTGGTGTTGCAGTTCTTCTTCTTATGTCCGTGCTTGCCATGAGAACTGGACGAGGAATTCCGCTTTATGCAAGAATACCTATGTGTGTTTTATTTTATCCAGACATGTTTCAGCACTTTTTGTGCTATTTTCAGCGAGTTGTTTTTTTTTTTTATTTCCTTACTGGAAAATTGTTGTTATATATCAACATTTAGCGAAACGTTTGGTACATAATATTTACAATTGTGAATGAATAATTGTTGTAAAACATTGTACAACATTTGTTCATAGTTCAGCGTCGATGTAGGTATTAACAACCTGATCCAATGTGTGTTGTTCATAACTTTGTCTGAAGTTCTATTTATATCTCAGTTGGCAAAAGAGTGAATTTATGCATTAGTTTAGATAGCTAACATGATGCTGTTGGACATTGATGTTGGTAGCTAGTCTGCTACACAACGTAAAACTTCTCATCTGCAAACAGCAAAACGTAATTTTAATTTTCTGTTTATTATGCATTTACAAACGGAAATGAGTATATATCACGCTCTTTGTGTGTAATTTACGGCTTTGATGTAGTAGTGCTTTCTGATATGTTGTTGGCGAGATTAATAGGCTGATTTCGTGGTCTATGGTCGCTTGACACTTAACAGGCAGAATTTTCCCCGCAATTACGTGTTGTTGTGAGTGTGTAGTATTCATTTGTTTCCTAGCGTTTGTAGTTGGGTGAAGGGCGCGAGTTTAAAGTGTATTTGGCGTTTGTGGGGTTTCGTTTGTGTGTGTGTGTGTGTGTGTGTGTGTGTGTGTGTGTGTGTGTGTGTGTGTGTGTGCGTGTGTGTGTGTTCAGGACTGGGGCAGAGACAGAGAGAGAATGGGTGTTTATTTTTTCCTCATGAGTAGTTCTGGTGTGGGTGTTGTTTGTATAGTTGTTCTATTGTGGCGAAGAGGGATTTATTGCACAGTGATGTGCATTCATTAAGTAGTTTCTTTCCTTGCGCTACTGATTTTTGGATGTGACAGTCTTCTTCTATAGTTAATTTTCGATATAAGATGCTACTAGTTTTAAGGATCAGTAGGTCGGTTTCAATGCTTGGGTTGGGTGGTGATTGTGTACTATCAAGCGGTCTGCGAATGTTCAGTGTGAGCCATTGCTTGCCCCTTCTCTCTCTGTCTCTCTCTCTCTCTCTCTCTCTCTGTCTCTCTCTCCCTTTCTCTGCCAAAGTCCTCAATAGACACACACACGCATACTCGCACACGCACACACGCACATTCACACAAACGAAACACCACGAATGCCAGATACACTTTAAACACGCGCGTCTCACCCAGCCAAACACGCTACGAAACGAATGAATACTGCACAGCCACAACAACACATAATGGCGGCGAAAACTCTGTCTCTGTTTTGAAAAACCGGAGAAAGTGCAGTGTTAAGCGATCATGGGCCACGAATTCACCCTATTCATCTCGCCAGCAACATATCAGAAAGCACTATTACACACACAAAACGTGAAATGTACTCACTTCCGTTTGTGAATGCATAATAAACCGAAAAATAAAAACTGTGTCTTGCTGTTTGCAGATGAGAAGTTGTACATAGTGTAGCAGACTACCTACCAGCATCAGTCTCATGTAAGCTATCTAAATTAATTCACACATCCACTCATTTACCAACTGAGATATAAATAGAACTTCAGACATAATGTTATAAACAACACACAGTGCATCAGGTCGTTAATACCTACATCAACTGTGAACTATGAAGAAATGATGTATTATGTTTTAGAACAATTATTCATTCACTATTGTAAATATCATCATCATCATCATTTAAGACTTATTATGCCTTTCAGCGTTCAGTCTGGAGCATAGCGCCCTTATAAAATTCCTCCATGATCCCCTATTCAGTGCTAACATTGGTGCCTCTTCTGATGTTAAACCTATTACTTCAAAATCATTCTTAACAGCATCCAGGTACCTTCTCCTTGGTCTGCCCCGACTCGTCCTATCCTCTACTGTTGAATCCATGAGTATCTTGGGTAACCTTGCTTCTCCCATGCGTCTAACTGACCCCACCATCTAAGCCTGTTCGCCCTGACTGCTACATCTATAGAGTTCATTCGCAGTTTTTCTTTGATTTCCTCATTGTGGACACCCTCCTGCCTTTGTTCCCATCTATTAGTACCTGCAATCATCCTAGCTACTTTCACATCCGCAACCTCAACCTTGTTGATAAGGTAACCTGAATCCACCCAGCTCTCGCTCCCATACAACAAAGTTGGTCGAAAGATTGAACGGTGCACAGATAACTAAGTCTTGGTACTGACTTCCTTCTTGCAGAAGAGAGTAGATCGTAGCTGAGCACTCACTACATTAGCTTTGCCACACCTCGTTTCCAGTTCTTTCACTATGTTGCCATCCTGTGAGAATATGCATCCTAAGTACTTGAAACCGTCCACCTGTTCTAACTTTGTTCCTCCTATTTGGCACTCAATCCGTTTATATTTCTTTCCCACTGACATTACTTTCGTTTTGGAGATGCTAATCTTCACACCACAGTCCTTACATTTCTGATCTATCTCTGAAATATTACTTTGCAAACTTTCAATTGAATCTGCCATCACAACTAAGTCATCCGTATATGCAAAACTGCTTATTTTGTGTTCAGATATCTTAATCTCAACATATGATCCATAAATAATATGAACAACAGTGGAGACAGGTTGCAGCCTTGTCTTACCCTTGAAACTACTCTGAACCATGAACTCAATTTACCGTCAACTCTAACTGCTGCCTGACTACCCATGTAAAGACCTTTAATTGCTTGCAAAAGTTTGCCTTCTATTCCATAATCTCGTAGAACAGACAATAACTTCCTCCTACGAACTCGGTCATATGCCTTTTCTAGATCTATAAAGCATAGATACAATTCCCTGTTCCACTCATAACACTTCTCCATTATTTGCCGTAAGCTGAAGATCTGGTCCTGACAACCTCTAAGAGGCCTAAACCCACACTGATTTTCATCCAATTCGCACTTTCCTTTCAACAATACCTGAGAAGATTTTACCTACAACGCTGATTAAAGAGATACCTCTGTAGTTGTTACAATATTTTCTGTTTCCATGTTTAAAATTTGGTGTGATTACTGCTTTTGTTCAGTCTGATGGAACCTATCCCGACTCCCAGGCCATTTCAATTATCCTGTGTAGCCCTTTACGACCTGACATTGCACTGTATTTGATGAGTTTCGCCTTAATTTCATCCACCCAAGCTGCTTTATTGCACTGCAATCTATTGACCACTTTCTCAAATGTGATGCTATTTCTGTCATCTTTCCTATCCCATTCTACCTCGAAATCTGAAACATTACTTATCGTATTTTCACGTACATTGAGCAACTCTTAAAAATATTCCCTCCATCTGGCCAAGGATCCACAGGGTTAACCAGCAGTTTTCCTGACCTGTCCAAAATACTTGTCATTTCCTTCTTACCTCCCTTTCGAAGACTACTAATTACACTCCAGAATGGTTTTCCAGCAGCTTGCCCCATAGTCTCCAACCTGTTTCCAAAGTCTCCCCAAGATTTCTTCTTGGATGGTACAATTATCTGTTTGGCTTTGTTTCTTTCTTCAACATAACTTTCTCTGTCTACCTGAGTTCTAGTATGTAGCCATTTTTGATACGCCTTATTTTTTGTTTTACAGGCTGCCTTGACTGTGTCACTCCACCAAGCTGTTTGCTTCATCCCACTTTTACACACTACTGTTCCAAGACATTCTTTAGCCACTTCTAGTATTGTGTCCCTGTACCTTGTCCATTCCTTTTCCAATAACTGTAATTGACTAAATTCAACTAACTGGTACCTTTCTGAGATCGCTTTTATGCACTTGTGCCTGATTTCCTTATCCTGAAGTTTCTCCACTCTTATCCTCCTACATATGGAACTGATCTCCTGCACTTTCGGCCTCACAATCCCAATTTCACTGCAGATTAAATAATGATCAGTGTCACCAAAGAATCCCCTGAATACACATGTGTCCCTCACAGCCTTCCTGAATTCCTGATCTGTTATTATATAGTCAATGAATGATCTGGTTCCCCTGTCTTCCCAAGTATACCAGTGAATGTTCTTACGTTTAAAAAGGAGTTTGTGAGTACTAAGCCCATACTGCCACAGAAATCCAAGAGTTGTTTCCCATTCCTGTTGGCCTCCATATCCTCTCCAAATTTACCCATAACCTTTTCATACCCTTCTGTTCGATTTCCAATCCTGGCGTTAAAATCACCCAAGATCAGGACACTGCCCTTGTCCTTCACTCTAACAACTACATCACTGAGTGCCTCATAAAAACTATCCATCTTATCTTGATCTGTCCCTTCAAAATGCGAATACAATCCTAATTTTCTAGCTATACACTGTCAAATCTATCCACATCAGTCGTTCGTTTACATACCTTATTGCAACTACACTGGGTTTCATTTCTTTCCTGATGTAAAGCCCTACACCCCATTGTGCTATTCCTGCTTTGACTCCTGACAGGTAGACCTTGTATTCTCCCACTTCCTCTTCTTTCTCACCCCTTACCCAAATGTCACTAACAGCTAAAACGTCCAGCCCCATCTTACTTGCAGCCTCTGCCAGCTCTACCTTCTTCCCAGAGTAGCCCCCATTGATATTAATAGCTGCCCATCTCATTACAATTTGTTTGCCAAGTCGTATCTTAGGAGTCTGTGGTTGGCCAGTTAGAGGTGGGACTCCGTCACCTCCAAAGGTGCTCTGATTGTTGCCAGCATCATATATAAAGTACCACGGAAGCAGGTTGCTACCCTTACTTGCCCCGAGTCCTATTGGGTTTTTCCCCTAACGGTTGAGGGACTAACCGGTGGATTTGGTAGTCTTTGCCGTATGAGCACAAAGGTGACCACGGCTCAGAATATGTCAGAGATGCCCAGCCTTATTCCAGAGTAACTGGTATCCCGACTGTCAGGACCACTTACTTGGCCACTCATACATTACCCGTGGTTCATGAACTAGGACATGACTACAGGAAACCACACCATGAACCACACAATTGTAAATAATATGTACCAAAAGTTTCACTAAATGTTAATATGTAACAACACTTTTCCAGTAAGAAAATAAAAGAAAACGCTGAAGATAGCACAATAAGTGCCGAAACATGTCTGGGTAAAACAAAACAGAAAACGTTGTCCTGAATAAGGCGAAATTCCTCGTCCTAATACTATTTACTCCTAAATTTTGAGGCCCTTTCACTAAGAGTTCGCATTTCGAATTTTTTTTTTTCTTTTTTTGCTCAGTGTTCATATAATATGGCAAATTAACAAGCCGTTTTGTTCAGAATCTAGCTTCCCAGTGTATGTTCCTCACACCAGATGCAGATGGTGTGAAATCTATTCTTCAATGAATACTCTAAAATAATCTTAAATTATTGTACAGATTCTTTCTTTTTGGATGTATTTATGTAGACCTTTTTTGCCCCAAGGAACTACCCTTATTAAACAATAAATCGAAGCGCAATAAAATAAATGGTTCAAATGGCTCTGAGCACTATGGGACTTAACATATGAGGTCAAGAGTCCCCTAGAACGTAGAACTACTTAAATCTAACTAACCTAAGGGCATCACACACATCCATGCCCGAGGCAGGATTCGAACCTGCGACCGTAGCAGTCGCGCGCAAGAAAATAAATAAATAATGGATATCTGCAGGGTCTGGTATCCAATTACACATAAGTACTGCCGAGTGACTTAGCTTTTAGCACAGGGACTCACGTTCGGAAGGACAACGGTTGAAATTATTGTTCGGCCATCCAGAATTAGGTTTCCTGTGATTTGCCTAAAGTGCTCCAGGCAAGTGCCCGCATGATTCCTTTGAAACTACACGGCCGATTTCCTTCTCCTTCGTTGAAACGTTCAGAGCTTTTGCTCCCTTTTTAATTACCTCGATGTCGACGGGACGTTAAACCGTGCTCTTTCTTTTTTACCAAACTACTCCCGCTGCATATGAAACTGGCAGGTTCAATATTGCTGAAATTTCGACATCGTGTAAGGATGGATGTGTTAACTATTACTCACTTCCGCGTATAATTTTGTATTAAACCTTTCATTCACGCTTATGATTTATTTATAATGGAACGCAGTGAACTGTTGTGCCGTTCACCGCCGTATTTTTTCCGCAGTGTTCTGTACGTTGCGTTATGTGGCAAATACAATTCCCATAGTATATCTTTCAGAAACACAGGTTTCTTATCATTTGTTGCCGTATCAGCACACCCTTTCCGATTTTCCTTGACACATGCTACTTAGGCATTATTCCATACAGACACATATATACCATGAAAGAATCTTTCAATGGAAGAACTGTAATCCATGTACATAATTTCAGTGATTTCATCGATGATTTCACTTCTTCTAATATTTGCAATAGGTTTCAATTCATGCGCACACATTTGACGATAATTTAGGTCGGAATGTAGGTTTCGAAATTCTATAGTCTGCAACGAACTACTGATTGCAGCTCAGTCGTCATTCGGTGAACACTTCCTGGGTTAGCATCTGTTCCTTCTTCTATTCGTTTCCTAATGCTTCTAAGGTAACCGCAGTGATGAATTGCACAACCAATACGTCTTTAAGGTGAACAACGTAAATTTCCATAAAATTCTCCTGTGTTGTTGGGTGCGTTATGTTGTAAAACGTATCAAAGTTTCGGTTTCTATTGCAAGTGATTTCCATTACGGTATATAACTCTTGTTTCCGTCATCAGTCGTCTGACTGGTTTGATGCGGCACACGACCATGTCCACCCCTGTTCAGACTTCTTCGCCTCAGAGCAGTACTTTCACACGACGACCTCAATAACTGTTGTATATATTCCAATCTCTGTCTTCCCCTACAGTTTTCATCGTCTACAGCCTCTTCAGATAACTTGGGAGCTGTACCTTCAAGCCTTAAAGAATATCCTATGATCCTTTCCCTTCTTCTCGACAATATTTTCTACATGTTTCTCTCCCCGCTGATTCTCATTCCCTATAGGTCCATTTAATTTTCAAGGTTCTGCTATAATATCAAATCTACACTACATTTTGGCACAATAATTAATACATAAAAAAACAAAAATGCCACAATAGCCACTAGATTTCTACACGCTTTTCATCTCCAAGGGACATGAAGAAAGCACAGAACAGGTAGTTTTCCACGCAAAGTTTACAGTTTGCACATCTTTATTGTAGCCATTGTTAGGACAATCTCACCACACGTGCTTTGAAGGGCGGCCGCAGGTTTTTTATACCTCATTGGATACAACTGACAAGGTGAACGCAAGGCTGTCGGATTTTTGAAATACTTGTTTACGGTATGATGATGTTCAGAACTCAAATATCAATAACCCACTGAAAAATTCTCGAGAATATCGACTTTGACATTTTCCGAGCGTCTTTCATTCGATTACAATTCACGGCGGACTACATGGCTCTGTGGTAGAATGCTCGCCTACAGCGTGGGCGGTCAAGCTTCGCAAATAAACAGAGCAGACCTGAGAACCGTCACAAGCACAGGTGCCACCGCCACAGACATTAAACCGTTTCCTCGTCCAAAATGACTGGCAGACATTATGAATGCTGCCAATGACTAATCACGTCATCATAGCAATGAAACAAAAGGACCTCTTGGATTTCCTGATGAACCTCTGGGAAGAACACAGGGGACCCAAGCGTCACAGAAAGTATCAAGGAAACATCCAGAACTTCCTCCTGATAGCCCTGCAGAAAACCATCAACTACACCTTCCCTGGTAGCGACCTCCTCAACCCTTCACTCCCCCCCCCCCCCCCTCAACACACCACAGAAGGTCTCGTTAAAGCGAAGAAAAAGGTCAGAGAATTAAGGGATAAGTGGAAAAGTGACAAAAATAAAAACACCTACAGCCGTCCTTATGATTTTATTTTGTCGCTACCAGTTTCGACGCTTCATTGCGTCATCTTCAGGCTGTTTTGATGCTGTAAAGGCTGATACGATCCCCGTACATAACCCATCAGTTGCCAGCCAGCTTTACTGGGTTCGCAGATGTGGTTTAGCACTCCAATCATCAACTGTAAGTTGATGGTTGGAGTGCTGACACATGCTGGTGGAAAAGTGGTGTATCTCTCTCTCTCTCTCTCTCTCTCTCTCTCTCTCTATATATATATATATATATATATATATATATATATATATATATATATATATATTCCGGGTGGTAATATACATAGCGAATAAAGATGTGCTACTCTCTAAAGCCTTCCATAGTTTACTTATGTCATCCATACACATCAGTATGCCTGAGGTAAATACGATGTTCAATTACTGTGTAAAACTGTTTTCGTTGCCTCGTTTTTTGTCTTCTCATATTATATTTTACGTCAAGTATGTCAGTTTCACATCACTGAACTCCTGGTTTCTGAATAAATAGTAGCAAACCAACTGAGTACCTTGCTGCATTGTAAAACAAATGGTTCAAATGGCTCTTAGCACTATGGGACTTAACATCTGACGTCATCATTTTCCTAGAACGTAGAACTACTTAAACCTAACTAACCTAAGGACATCACACACATCTATGCCTGAGGCAGGATTCGAACCTGCGACCGTAGCGGTTGCGCGGTTCCACACTGAAGCGCCTAGAGCCACTCGGCCACATTGTCTGGCGTTTTAAAACATGAAACAAAATTTAACAATATCTATTCACTCCCCTATATTGTCATATTTCGTTGTTTTGTTTTGTCGATTTTGTATAAAATTGTTTTCAATACCTTCCTTCTTTCTTATTGTGTTTCGTTTATATTGTGTATGCAAATTTCATATTACGATAGCTTCAGTTTTTTGCTTATTATATGCATTTTCACTAATTGCATGTCTACCTTTTTCTCTAAACGCATAGCATATGTTCATAAAAACAGTTACCCATATTGTCCATTGTGAAAGTTATCAGATAGCGAAATAAATCCATGACATATCATTTGCATTGCATATTATAAAATTTACACAAAATGCAGTAAATATTGCCAACTTTGCAACTTTCTAACTTCTCAACTGCAATATAAGATTCCCGGGAAAAGCTAGTTTCTTAACAACGATGCTCGCTGTAGACCATCTCCGTGAAGCGTAAAATACATAAATATAATACTTTTTCGCTTAAACAAACTTTATTAAGTCTTTCGTATAAGATCGGTAATTAGGAGTATATTACGTGTGAGCAATGTAAATAAAAATAAGATTAGATACATTCTCAATAAAAAATAAGAATTAGGGTGAAAAGTCATGGAATGCCAAGTAATATCGTGTCCTACCTCCTTTTGCCCGATGTGGTGCAGCAACTCGATGTAGCATGAACTCAACAAATCGATGTAAATCCTCTGCAAAAATATTCAGTCATGCTACCTCCACAGCCGTTCATAATTCTGTAAGTTTTCCGTAATTGTTGCACGAATATTTATGTCCCATAAATATTCGATGGGATTCATGTTGCGCGATCTAGGTGGCCAGATCATTCACTCGAACAATCCAGAAATTTGTTCCAACCAACCTCGAACAATCGTGGCACGGTGACATGGCGCAGTGAAGTTCACAAAAATTACATCGTTCTTTGGGAAAGTGAACTCCATGAATGGCTGCAAATGGTCTCCACGAGTCATAGGACATAGTTTATTCCATGTAAACACAGCCCACACTATTATGTAGCCTCCACCAGCTTCCACAGTGACTTGTTGACAACCTGGATCCATGGTTTCGTGGGGTCTGCGCCACATTCGAACACTACTATCGGGCTTATCACCTGAAATCGAAACACATCTGACGCTTTCCAATCGTCTACGGTCCAATCGATATCGTCACGACCCCAGGAGAGGCGCTACGTGCCGTCGTGCTCTTAGCAAAGGCAATCGCGCCGGCCGTGTGATCCCATAGCCTATTAACGCCAAATGTCGCCTCACTATCGGAACGGATATGATGGTCGTACATTCCACATTGATTTCTGTGGTAATTTCACGCAGTGTTGCACTGACAACTCCACACTACTGCTCTTGGTCGTTAAGCGAAGTCCGTCGGCCACTGCGTCGTCATTGGTGAGAGGTAACGCCCGAAATTCGGTATTCTCGGCACACCCATGACACTGAGGATCTAGAAATGAATTCCGTAACGGTTTCCGGAATGAATATCCCATGCGTCTAGTTCTAGCTTCATTCCGCGTTAAAGTCCTTTAATTCCCGTAGTGCAACCATAATTACGTAGAAATATTTCAATGTAAACAGGACTAAATAACACCACTCTTAACCATATGACCTAGAGTGATGCTTCGGCATGGCTCCCAGCATTGTTAAGTCAAATGATAAATTCATGGAAAAAATTCATCTACACCATAAAATTAGTTCATTTTCTTGAGGTTAAATAAAATAAGTAATAGACGCCAAATTTTCACTGGTATATTCAGTTGAGTTCCAAGTTAAAATGTTCAGAACGTTCTTCCTATTTCAGTTATTTTGCGAAATTACAAAAATAAGAAATTGAGGACATTTGCCGTCCACTATCAGTTTCAAAGGAATTGAGGACAAAGTTTGGAAACTGAGGACGTTTGGTCACAATGGTTTAACGATTAAAACTGTAATAGACGATTTGCACTGCCGTGTAAAGAGACACGGTATAGCAAATCATATAGCAACGACCCTAGCAGCCATGTTACAAAGTTTACATATACACGTCCTGAAAAACTTACCATTAGTGAGAATTAGAATTTCGAGATAGAGCTGCTATTTCCCCATTTACCGTGGAAGTGTCAACTAATATGAATAACGTACATTACATATCACATTTGACATGGAGCAGCTCCGTTTCTCACTGACTGTCCCTTACGACTGACTTCATATCCTCTACGAGGTGCATTCAAGTTCTAAGGCCTCCGATTTTTTTTCTCCGGACTGGAAAGAGATAGAAACATGCGCATTGTTTTAAAATGACGCCGCGTTCATTGTCAATACGTCCCAGAGATGGCAGCACCGTACGGCAGATGGAATTTTACGGCCAACGGCGAGAATGAGAACTGTTTTAAATACTTAAAATGGCGACGTTTTCCTTACTTGAACAACGTGCAATCATTTGTTTTCTGAATTTGCGTGGTGTGAAACCAATTTAAATTCATCGACAGTTGAAGGAGACATGTGGTGATGGATGTGTCGAAAGTGCGTTCGTGGATGCGACAGTTTAATGAAAGCAGAACATCGTGTGACAACAAACTGAATCAACCTCGGGCTCGCACAAGCCGGTCTGACGACATGATCGAGAAAGTGGAGAGAATTGTTTTGGGGGATCGCCGAATGACTGTTGAACAGATCACCTCCAGAGTTGGCATTTCTGTGGGTTCTGTGCACACAATCCTGCATGACGACCTGAAAATGCGAAAAGTGTCATCCAGGTGGGTGCCACGAATGCTGACAGACGACCACATGGCTGCCCGTGTGGCATGTTGCCAAGCAATGTTGACGCACAACGATAGCATTAATGGGACTTTCTTTTCATCGGTTGTGACAATGGATGTGACAAAGCGCCAGTCAGCTCAATGGAAGCACACAGATTCACCGCCACCAAAAAAATTTCTGGTAACCGCCAGTGCTGAAAAAATGATGGTGCCCATGTTCTAGGACAGCGAGGGCGTAATCCTTACCCATTGCGTTCCAAAGGGCACTACGGTAACAGGTGCATCCGACGATAATGTTTTGAAGAACAAATTCCTTCGTGCACTGCAACAAAAACATCCGGGAAGGGCTGCGCGTATGCTGTTTCACCAAGACAACGCACCCGCACATCGAGCTAACGTTACGCAACAGTTTCTTCGTGATAACAACTTTGAAGTGATTCCTCATGCTCCCTACTCACTTGACCTGGCTCCTAGTGACTTTTGGCTTTTTCCAACAATGAAAGACACTCCCTGTGGCCGCACATTCACCAGCCGTGCTGCTATTGTCACAGCGATTTTCCAGTGGTCAAAACAGA